>NC_140478.1:21569709-23047209 GCF_051167445.1 Perissodus microlepis
TATGCCAGTGTGGACTAAAAAAGCAGGAGCAGCCAAGATCATTTCATAAAAATAAGCACAATTTATGGTGACAGCTACATGCACTGCTGATTTCTTTTTTTTTTGATGAATACAGTGTGCCCCGCTTTGATTTGTTTGCTTGTTCTCTGCAAAGTGGTGAAGTCAAATAGATCTATCTTAAAATCAACAAGAAATTCCATTCTTTCTATGAAAGTAAAGCATCTTGTGTGAAAGAATCACACTTCATCTTCTCTGATCCTGGGATATGTGGTAAATAAACGTTTGAATGAGTATATATGCTGACCATCACATTCTTCTTTGATGCCTTTTTGTTTTTTTCTTATAACGTGTATGAGCTGTTGTGTGACTTAAGTTTTGTTCTGTTTTTGTTTGGATGTAATGCTTGGTATTTGTGTCCGACCAGCAGAAATGCATTAAATGTATGCTGTGTTTCATTTGTATAGAAATGTGGTTTGAAGAACAAAATCAACTGTAAGAAGAAGTAAAAAAAAAATAAATAAATCAGGCCTAATGAAGCTAACATGTGGCTTATGGTCTTGTTTGTATGAAATAAAATTTCTAAATGAATGCAGTTATGTGCGTGCTGTGATTTTTCTTTTCTGCAGTCTGAGTCCAAAAGTTCAGCAGTAACCAGAGGCAAGTGGAGTAACTCCTGCCCTATTGCGTACTTTGAAGTAACAGTACGTTAATGAGGGTGCTGCAGGTTAAGTCCCTCAGGTCATTTTAGAGGTTTTGCTTGGTTTTATGAAATAATATAAAGATAAGAAGAATCATACAAAATGGTAAATGGTAATCCAGAGTGTTTATTTATTCAAATTTTAATTAAAATATCAGTTTTTCCTTTTTAAGGGTTAACAAAGGCTGAACTGAAAGCTAAATACTTCTTACAGTTTGATGCTGGAAAATTTTAGTCAGTCTCAGGAGTGAGAAAGGGGGAATTTATTTATCATCCCCACCCACTTTACATAATCACCAAAAAAAAAAGGAGGGGGCTCACTAACCATGTATTTTTCAGTAGAAGCCAGCCAAGTTTGTACTATTAATAAAATCTTGTGTTGCTAAGTCTTTCCTTTCCTCATTAATCTCTCTGTGCAGATTTCCTAATCACCCAGAGCACTTTTAAGATGACGTGAGTTCATATTTACAGCTAACCTACAAATATGCTCCAATGATTGTTGACCATGCTGTATGCCAAGTCTCTGAATGCTGCTGCTAAAACAAAATTTACAAAAGTGTTAATTTATACTTTTACACAAGACATTTACAATAGGTGGTACAAACATTCATCTTGATAAATATATTAGATACAAATCCTGCTTCTTGTTATCAGGTGTCTTTGGAAAATTGCTTACAAATTCCATATAACAGCTTTTTTTAACTGAATTTATAACTAAAGATCTTCACACAGGTAAAACAGCTGCATCACAGCAAATCATTTTTTCGTTTTAAAAATGTGGTTTCAACACTTCAACATTTCCTCCAGTCCACATGTCTGGGAACAAAGTAGTCCTCGTCGTTACTTTCCACCTGAGCTCCAGCTATCTTTTGGCTTGTGGCTGGTACAGAAAGGTGCCGCTGTAGGTGGACAGGATCTCCCTGGCTTCGGTTGTGGCCAGCTGACCTTCGGTTCTTACCATAGCCACTTGGTCTCCTTTCCTCAGCGGTAGGATTACATTAAAGGATGCTGTACCCCCGCAGCCACAATTACCACCAGTCAGGCCTGAGCTCTGTAGCCTCTGTACGCTGCGGTTAGACACAGACAGCACGGCCTCTACACGATCGCCCTCCTTTGCGGTCAGCACACCTGAAATCAGGTATCGGCCATCCAGCGGTACAGTAAAGATCCCTGAGGGTGAGGACAGGAATGATTCAGCCTGGGTTCAATCAATAATGTTACTGATTAGTACTCTCTTGGTTTCTAAGTCTCTTCCCTATTCATGGACCTGCAATGAATTGATCCTAATGAGTTTTGGCTCTGTAGCCAAAGCCTGAATTATCCAATTCCTCTGTGTCACAGGACTTCATTGTTACCCAATTAAGAATTAAAAACACATCAATTAACCACACTGCTGTGCTGGGTGAGTCATTCCTCAGTTATAACAAACACGGGTCCTGCAGTTTATTTTGAATCATCTTTATATTCACAGTCCTGCTTCAAATACTCATGAGAGAACACATTTCATATTAATCCACAACTGAAAATAATCCCTAACTAATGTTTTATTTATTTGTTTGTACAAAGCACAACTAAGTGCCCAGGCTCATAATAACAGCACATTTTTATGCAAAAAGACAACATATCTGCGTATTATCAACATATCACAATGATACCAGCAAATGTTACAATCCTTTTAATACTGAATCTGTTTTTTTATGTGTGAATCTACCTGTGCTGGGATTGTAATGTCCTCCGTCATTTACTAGGACTCTGTTAAAGCGAATGATTCCAAAATCTCCAGAGAAACGTTGCTGAGTGAGGCCAGCAGAGAAGGAGAAGGTGTTTGCCAAAGCGCTATTGTCAACTGAAACTGGATGCAAACAGACAGGAATGTCGTCAATCAGTGTTTCAACTGATGGATAAATGAATACATGATTGCTGCATTTAAATTGATCAGAATCAATATGTATGTAATATGTATCTATCACAAATTCAATTCTTTTTGTAATGCCTTTAATCCTTGCTGAAACATGGACAGGAGATTTACCTGGTGAATCAGCTGGAGCTCGATAAACCGGGTTCCAGGGCACCTTTACTGCTGTAAGAGCTACAAGGCATACACAGCACATGTTAACTCATTATGTATTATTACATAATACATAATACATCATGTATTAATATTATTATTATTATTATATCTTTATACTTATAAATCTGTCATGGGTGTGCGTGTACATATATATATGAAGAAAATACAAAACTTTCTGGTGAATGCTTGCAGACGCACTAAAATCCTTGCACAATCTGCCCACACACCCTTAAAGAAACACATCCAGTTCCCACTCCCTCGCACTCCCCGACTAGAAATTATTCACAGTTTTTCCAATGCTTCTTTTTACATTGATACAGTAGAAGAAGCCTGCAGATGCATGTGATGTAACTTGATAATGAACTGGTAAAATACCTTGGCGTCTGGCTGATTGAGGCATGAAAGAAACAGGCTTCAGAGGAGGATAGCCTGCAAGAGAAACAGATGACAAAAATATTATGTTTTATTGTCATCTGAAGAGATGGGGTCAATCAGTAGTATTGCCAAATACAGTTCTTTGGTTTTCCATCTGGATCTTATGGCACACTGTGTGAGAGATTCCAAGAGAAGGTATAAATCAAAACAAAACTTCAAGAACTCTAGACTTCGTAATTGTGGATTTTTGGAAGCAGATTGTTTTTCCCAGCTGTTTCAAGACAATGCCATCTAAAATCAGATTTAAGCATCCGTAGGTTCCACAAAGACTGACATTTAAATGTATTTATTATTAACCAAAAACAGACTGAATTAAAAACCAACCTATGACAAGCATTCAGATGGCAGTAAAGAAAAAATATGCAACAATAAAGAACTGAAACACTGAAACAAATCTCACATCCCATCCAAAAGCCCAAAGATGTGGGTGAATTTTAAGTTTTTTTGTTTTAGAAGTAAGGGGGGTAAGACTAATTGGCATTTCCCTGGCTAATTCTCCCACACTACCAGTAAACAGTAACAATATGACTAACGTAGGCTGTTCTCTATTCCTTTACTGCCAAAAAGCATTGAGGCTAGAACAAAGCCTTTGTTTTATTTGATATTTTATTTAATCTTTCTACATACAGCTTAAATAATTAAACCCCAAACTGCCTAAATCTATGTTCCTCTTCCTTCCGATTTGGTTTGGCACCCAATGAAAACCTTCACATAGATGACAAACAACTGTCCACGCATTATTAATTCTTCATGGCACAGATTCAGCAAGGTGCTGGAAACATTCCTGAAAGATTTTGATTCATATATACATGACAGCATCACACAGTTGCTGCAGATATGCTGGCTACCATTCCACTACATCCCAAAGGTGGTTTATTGGATTGAGATCTGAGTACAGTGACGTCACTGTCAGGTTCAGGAAACCTGTTTGAGATGATTTGAGCCAACAATATTCAGATAGGTTGTGGTGTTTAAATAATGCTCATTCAGTAGTAAGGGGTCCAAAGTGTGTCAATACACCACCACCAGCCTCAACTATTGATACAAAGCAGGATAGATCCATCTAAGTTTCCAACTTAGACTTGAGTTTACTTTGTGTTTTTCACTTGGTTTTGCTTTTTTCTACTTGCTGTTGCTGCATTTTTTTGACTTCCTAACCCTGGCCCAGCATTAAAACACACTTGGCCAGGGTTAGGAAAATATTGTGTTTTTGATTAAAAAAGGTCCCTTTGACTGCAGTAATCCTTCATGTTTCAAATAGTGATGTGGGAGTGATGCACCTTTGTTGGGTCTGTTACCTTGCATGTAGCAGAAGCAACAAAAACAGCATGATTTTTTGCCCTTAGAATTTTAGAGTTGGATTTGTATTTTCATATACAACTGAATTAGTTTTGTGCTGTAAATTCGAGAGGCCTTGAGTTAGACTTAATTAGATTGCAGATTTTCATACACATCATAAAATAAGGCCTGCACCTTCATAGTGGATTTTCAGCTGTATGCTTAAGACGATACCAGAGGTCATCATGGACCTTAAGACTACTCGCCTGGTGCTCCTGCAAACCCTTTAACACGGTCTCTGGAAGAGTCCTCAGACCCTCTTCGCACAGTCACCCTGCGGCTGTATCCTGGAGGTCCTGCCTCTCCCATCTCCACCACAGAAATCTCGGGCACAGTCAGCACACCTGGTTGCCGAGGACTGAAAGGCTGTCTTGGCGGGCTGATTCTGTGTGTGTTTGGCTGCACTGGTTGGACTGGGCTGTATGGTGTTCTGGGGTTGGTCTGCACAGGGTGGTTGATGATAGGGATTTGTTGGATTCTGTTTCTGTCTGGCAAAGACGCAGGCATCTCTGGTCCTGGTCTTAAGGTCATTTCTTGGAAAATGAAACAAAAAAGAGACAGAGATCATGATTAATGGTCAGATCAGCTGTAGTGCTCCTTCAATCTTCTATTTAGACTGGCATTGTCAGCCATGCTGGCAGCTTCATGGGTGAATTTATCCACTGTAGGGATTTGAGCTAAATACCAATTTAGCAACATGCCCCCATGTTGACCATCACAGTACAAAACATTTCAGACATATCGACATATAAATCTCCTTTTCTCACTCATTAACAGTCCAGTCGTGGTACCTGACATTTTCAGAGGAACTTTTGTTTGTTTTTGTTTGCTGAACCACTTAATACTGACCTATGAATCATACCAGGATGAAAAAGGAATCTAATTCAAGGGAAGAACCAGTGTTTATAACCAGCAAATAACTGATATTCAGTTTATCTTTAGGCACCTTGTTACTGCAGTCGGCTGCATTTCTTTAGTGGAATCTATGAAAAATTGAAACAGGAAAATAAATAGAGCAAATACCTGACCAAGAATCTCAGAGATGACACTTCAGTTGATCCATCCATCTTAAGCAAGGGGCTGAGGTTTGTCAAACTACACAAGAACTGGACTGAAAATCAGTAGTGACATTTGGAGTGATGAATCCAAATTTCAAATTTGGGTTCTAAGTTTGAGAACCATCAGTAAAACATGATGGAGACGCTGTCATGATTTGGAGCTGAATTTTAGCTAGTGGTGTTGTGGATCCTGTCAAATTGTTCAAATTATGAATGCAGAAAAATACCAACAGATTTCAACATTCAATGCCTCCTTCAGAACATCTGATTTTCATATTTTAAAATTTCCTAATAACATATGCAGCCATGGTTAAAAAAAAAAAAAGTACACTCATTCATTTCTAAGGTTTTCCATATTAGGACATCATTTCAATAACCCGGTCTTTTAAATGAGGTAAATAAAACCTCAGATGAGGTAGAGAGCTATGTACACCCTTTCTGCTTCCATAGGAATTAAGAGGATAAGTAGCACAAATGTGTTGGTAATCAAATGCACTTGATTAACTGATCATGTGTAAGCGCCTCTATAAAAGTAGAGGTTTTGGCAGTTTGTTTGTTCTGGAGTCTTTGTGGGTGTGTTAACACAATGCCAAGAGGGCATTGTGCCTCCTTGAGAACATCTGATTGGCAATGGCTTCAATGATCCTAAGCACACTGCCAATGCAATAAAAGCATACCTGGGTAGAAAAACAAACAAGGAACCTCACAAACTGGCTTCCCTAGAGCTCAAATCTCAAAATTATTGAAGCGGTGTAGAATAATCTTGACAGAAAACACAATAAAAGGCAGCCAATATTCAAAGAAAGGCTTTGGATGTCCTTCAAGAAGCCTGGAGAACTATTCCTGAAGATACTTAAAGAAATTACCGGAAGGTTTGCCTAAGAAAGTTACTGCTCTGCTGATTTTCAGGCTTATTAGAAATGTACATACTGTCTTTTTGCCTTATGTACTATATCTCCATGTTTGCACCTATTTCAATAAATCTCTGCAGCTATCTTTTCCTAGCAATGTGTAAAGATAATACTTTTGTACAGTACTGTACCATAGCTGTAAAAAATCATTTATAACAGTTGTAAGTTCTCTTGCAGCCAAATATAATAAATCAGAAGTCAACTGTTAATTCAACTGCACATTCAGCCAGTGATCAATCCTACGTGAAAGCAACTATATTACATTAGAGCCTGGCTGTTACTCTGGATTATAAAAGTAATCAGGCATTCTGGTTTTATCAAATAAAACATCATCTACCCGTCAACAAAATTCGTCCTTCTTACTCCAAGCTACTCAGAAACCACATGTACTGTATAATCAAAAACAAATTAAACCCAGCAATCATGTTGTACTGAGATAATCAGAAATCTCTCATTCATTTCCTCCCCATGCCTCCTCCAGGGTGCCGGTTGCCTGAGTGCATATTTCCCATGAGCTCTCAGCCTGTGTCTCACTGAGGGGGAAACCGCGAATTCGAAAAGCACAGAGAAAAGCGCACACATTCATATGCATGCTGGTACAACCAAAGGCGTCACCAAAACCAGATGTTATTGCTTACAGACAGACTGAGACACCAAAGGGTAATGCTTTAGTCACTTGCGCCTCTGCAGAACTGGGTGACATCTCGTGAGTGTTCACAAGTGACTGAAATCGTCATGGGATATTGCGGCAGACAGTCTGATCGTGCAATGGTGCCAAGGGTCACGATGCAGGGAGTGGCTGTTACACACTTACAATAATGCATCACTCAGAGTCTAATCTTTCTTGCTATGCACATGGACACAATTTCATCCTCCACCCCATTTTCCTACTGTAATATTTATGATGGGAGGCTCAAATTGTGCGCTGCATGGCAGACCTCTGGGATTCCTCTTGTGTATGAGAGTCTCCTCTGAAGACTTCCAGATGGGCTCCTGGGTCAGAGTTGGAAACACCTCACCTCACATACTCAGATATCTCACCGGGGGAAATTGTGGCACCACCTCAAAATTCTGGTGATGACTAAATTTATACAGTGCGTATGTGTGAGTGTGCGCCTTGGTGTCAATTACAATTTTCCATTCTTTCCCATCAGACAACCTGAGACTTCAAAAGGCCTTTTATGTCTTTTTTGTGTGTGTGTATTTCCTCATCACAGCAGACAGTTAATCCTCCTGCCTGTCTCTTCAATATAAAGCCTAAATGATCAATTGCAAAGCATTGATCCATGAAACCAAAGCCCTTAATTTATCCCTGCTTTAAAACAACAGTGATTTTTTTTCCTTTTTCATTTTCTGTTGCCTTTGTCCATTGCTAGACACTCACAGGACAGGGTGGAGAGAGAGGTGGAAAGTCCTCTGGCTTTCTTGGAAGGACAAATTGAAAGTAAAAGCTGGAAAGAAGCAGTGCGACAAGGGAGTAAAGTGAGCAACTCAGAGAAAACAGAGAGAAATAACAGGGATGTGATCTGAGCTGGGCTGGGATTATCTCCAAAAAAAAGGAATAGGAAAAAAACATATTGCACATTAAATTGTAAAATTCAGCATGAAAATTCTGGCTAGTCACTAAATAAATTTGAAACAGAAGTATTTTTTTCATATTGTAACGACCGTGGGTTAGTGGAGCTAAACTGGCTAAACTGCTCACTAGCTAAAACGGCTAGCGGGGCGCTAGCGGCTATCGCTAAACTTCGCAACGGATGGAGAGCGCTCGTGCCTCATACACCGCACGACCCCGAGCGTCTCAGCAGCAGACTGATAATCCCCAAATGATCCAGCAGGACGCAGTAGTGGTTCACACCAGTCATTTATTTGCCATCTTTTTCTACAACCACGTAACGCTGCTGACACCGAACCCCTATCCCGCTCCCACCACATAGAGTCGCGGTGTCAGCCAACCATGCCAATTCAACCCACTCCACAGAACACACATCAACTTCACTGTGGCTTACATTAACATAACACTAACACAACATGCGAATCAAACACATAGGAACTAGCAGAACGATAGAAAACACAGACAACACAATACCCAGAATGCATCTGGCTAACAACCCCAGCCAGGTCATTACACAGCCCCCTCCCAAAAAGGTTTAGTGTCCCCACAACCTTAACTGTCCACTCTGTAGTCCAGCAAATGTCCGGGCCGGCGTCGAGTACGCTTCGGCCTTGACTGGGAATCCATGGCGCCCCCATTCGGGCCGGGCGTAGGGGGCAAGGAGTCCCCAGGCTGCACACCAGCCTGTGGGTTGGGGGCAAGCGGATGGTATGGCACCAGCCTGTCCTTGTGTAGCACCACCCGCCTTCCCCGTCCCGGCATCCGGACTCTGAAGACCACCTCCGATAGCTGTTCCAGGATCTCGCCCGGGCCTTGCCAGTGGCTCATGAGCTTGGGGGTCATCCCCCGCTTCCTCTGGGGGCAGAACACCCAGACCCGATCTCCGGCCCCCAGCATAGGACCGTGCACACGGGTATCATACGCCCGTTTCTGGTGGGCCCCGGCTCCCTCCAACGTCCGTCTTGCCAGTTGATGCACCGTGTGCAACCGCTCCCTGAGCCGCCGGAAGTAGTCCATCTCTGGTCCACCAGCAATCTCCGGCTCAGGGGGCGCCCCGAACACCAAGTCCACCGGGGTTTGGAGCTCCCTTCCGAACATCAACGCTGCAGGAGTACACTGACTTGACTCCTGCACTGCTGTTCGATACGCCCACAAAACAAGGGGCAGGTGTTGGTCCCAGTCCCTCTGATGTTGACTGGTCAGGATGGCCAGCTGGGTGGCCAGCGTGCGGTTGAACCGCTCAACCAGACCATCGCTCTGAGGATGGAGGGGGGTGGTCCTCGTTTTTCTCACCCCCAGCCTCCGACACACTTCTCCCAGCACCTGGCTCTCAAAATTCCTCCCTTGGTCGCTATGGAGCTCCTCCGGTACACCAAACCGCGTGAACATCTCATCCACCAGAGTCCGCGCCGTCGTCACCGCACTCTGATCCGGCACCGCGTACGCCTCTGGCCACTTTGAGAAATAATCCATCGCGACCAGGACATACCGGTTGCCGGCATCAGTAACAGGGAACGGACCCAGGATGTCCACTCCGATCCGCTCCATTGGCGCCCCAACTAGGTATTGCTGCAATGGGGCATGGGAGCGCTGGCTGGGACCTTTCTGCGCCGTGCAGTCGTCACAGCAGTGGACATGGATCTCCACGTCCTGACGACACCCCGGCCAGTAGAACCGCCGTCTCAGCCGTCGCACCGTCTTGCCATTCCCAAAATGGCCGGTACCTGCAGCCCCATGAACCCAGCGGAGGACCTCAGGCCGCAAGGCCCGGGGAACCAGGAGCTGGAGTATGTCGCCTCCCCTGTCTGGCGCTCGCCACCGCCGGTAGATTACACCGCCATGGAGCTCCAGGCTGTTCCACTGGGAGTACAGCGACTTGGTCTCGGGCCCCTGGGAAGACACGGCGGACCAGTCTGGCCGTGTCCCTGCCTCCATCCAGTCCCTCACCATCCCCAGCGCTGGATCGCTCACCTGGTGCTGCTGTAGCTCCGCCGCGGTGAAAGGTTCCTGCCCTTCATCCACACCCTCAGGTTCCGCTGCTGCCGATGTCGGACCCCGGTCCAGCTCCTCCAGGCGCCTGCAGTACCGGCGCTCATCCGCAGAACAGGGACGTCTGGACAGGGCGTCAGCGTTGGTGTGCTGCCGTCCTGGTCGGTGCTGGGCCTCAAAGTCGTACTCTTGTAGTATTTCCAGCCACCGGGCCACCTGACCCTCCGGCTGGCGAAAGTTCAGCATCCAGGTTAGGCTGGCGTGGTCCGTCCTGAGCAGGAACTTAGTGCCCAGGAGGTAAGGTCGGAAATGACGAACCGCCAGGACCACAGCCAACAGCTCACGCCGGGTAACACAGTAATTCCTCTCGGCCCGGCTGAGGCTGCAGCTGTAGTATGCCACCACTCGCTCCTCAGCCTCTCCCCTCTGGGAGAGCACCGCTCCGACCCCCACATTGCTGGCGTCAGTGTCCAAAAGGAAAGGCTGGCTGGGGTCAGGATACGCCAAGACTGGGGCACTCACAAGGGCAGTTTTCAGCTGCTCAAAAGCCGTTGCACAGTCCTCCGTCCAAGCAAACCGCTGACCCTTGTTTGTCAACTGATGCAGGGGGCTGGCGACGGTGGCAAAGTCTTTTACAAACCTCCTATAATAGGAGGCCAGCCCCAGGAAGCTTCGTAGCTCGGCGACGTTCGATGGGGGGGGCCAGTCCCCCACAGCAACCACCTTCTCGGGGTCAGTAGCCACCCCCTTTTCGCTCACCAAATGTCCCAGGAACTTCACCTGGCGAGCAAGAAGGTTGGACTTGGCCGGGTTCAGCTTTAGTCCGGCCCCGCGGATGGCAGTCAGAACCTCTCGTAGGTTAGCCACGGCCTGTTCAAAGTCCTTAGCATGAGTCAGCAAGTCATCCAAATAGACCACGCAGCGGGCACGGGGAATGTCTTTGAGGACTCTTTCCATTAACCTTTCAAACGTGGCTGGTGCATTGCATAGTCCAAAAGGCATCACCTTAAACTGCCACAGTCCTTGCCCTATGGTGAATGCAGTCTTGGGCCGTGCCTCGGCAGCGAGCTCCACCTGCCAGTACCCACTGCGGAGGTCTAGCGAGCTGAACCAACTGGACCCAGCGATGTAATCCAGTGCGTCATCGATGCGAGGTAACGGGTAAGAGTCCTTGCGGGTGACCGCGTTCAAACGCCTGTAGTCCACACAAGGGCGCCACCCCCCTGTTTTCTTCCGCACCATAACCACAGGTGCGGCCCATGGACTATCCGAGGGTTCAATGACGCCATTAGCTGCCATCTCTTTTATCAGTCCCTCGGCAGCTTGGCGTTTGGCGAGGGGCAGGCGGTGGGGCCGCAGCCGGATTGGAGCAGCTGCTCCAGTGTCTATAGTGTGCTGCACCAGGCCCGTCCTTGTGCAGTCCTCTTCCCTGGCGGCAAAAGTGTCCATAAACTCTGCCAAGAGGCTCTGCAGCTGCCGCTGCTGTGTCGCACTGAGGTGCACCCCACTCCGCCGCCCAAGCTCCTCTACTGCCGCGACAGTCTCAGGTGACGGGGAGACTGCCGAGCTAGGCGGCGACTCTGGCTGCGGGATGTTGGCCCTGCTTACGTTCACCCCCTGGGTCCTCTTCCGCACCCTGGCCGCCCTCGGCCCCTGGCTATGGCATGGGGCTGTGGGGCGCGAGGGCTTTGGGGGTGCTGGTGGGGTGGGGGTCTGTCCCTGGCTACCGCGGCCCACTTGGAGCTGCACGGTCTCAGCACCAATGTGGATGGCAACTCCCGGCACATCGACCCGTGCCCCCCAGTGGGCCAGCAAGTCCAGTCCAACAATGCACTCGTCTGTTATGTCGGCAAGCCAGAACTCGTGGTTCACACTGTTCGTTCCCACCACCACCTGCAGAGTCTTTTTCCCCGGCATCACAGTCTTTTCTCCTGTGACAGTGTGCAACGCTGTGTGAGTAGGGGTCCAGTCTTTCGGCAATGAGCCGCCCGTCTCCGGAAGCACCCCCCTCCGCAGCAAGCAGATGGTGGACCCCGTGTCCACCAGGGCCCGGCAAGACCGTCCATCAATTATACAGTCCAGGTACAGTCCACGGGTGGACCCACAGCGGCCCACCACGGGATGAGTGTCACGGAGAGGGTTTACTGATTGGGGTGGGGGTTCCCTCACTGTCCCACCCCGTGGCCGTTTCCCGTCGGTGATGTCACTCGGCTCCGAGGACTAGGTGCGGGACAGTTCCGGGCGAGGTGACCGGGTTCCCCGCACCGGTAACAGCAGTCCGCCCGGCGCCTCCGACGGGGAACTGCCTCTGATTGGGCTCGTCTGGCCTCCTCCTCCTCATCCGACTGGGACGCGCTCATCTCTCGCTCGACCATCCTGGCCGATCGTCGGGTCACTGGCTCGCCCCGCAGCACCTCCTCAGCCCGCTCAGCCTCCCTCAATGCCTCCTCCAGGTCTCGGGGGGATGACAGCCGGACATGCTGTCGCAGCCTCTCCGGCGTGAGGCCCCTCAGGAAGGCGTGGAGACCCAGCTCCTCCCGTGCCGCTCCTGGGAATGTCGGATAGCCCCGTTGGGCATAGAGGCGGACGTCCGCAGCAAAGGACCCCAGGCTCTCTCCCTCGCGTCGGCAAGCCAGCTCCTCCCTGTTCTGTTCGGCTGGTGGTCTCTGTCCAAACCGTCTGCCGAGCGCCGTGGTCAAAGCCCGGAGGTCGCGCTGCTCCTCTGGGGGCAGGTCCAGCAGAACCTGGAGCGCTGGGCCCTCCAGTGCAAGCGCCAGGTGGGTGGCAGTCTCTTCTTGGCCCCATCCGTTGTGAGTGGCAGCCAGCGTGACCTGGGCCAGGTACGGCTCCAGCTGCGTCGCCCCAGTGTAGTGCTGTAGCTTGGCAGCCGTCCTGCCAGGAAGCTGTGATGCGGCCCCAGGAATCCGTTCCCGTCGCTGGGAGAGCAGGGGGTGGCTGTTCCGGGGCGCGCTGTGGCCCTCTGGCCGCCCCAGCTCGGGTCTTCTCCGCTGGGTCTCGGCAGCCATGCTTTCCAGAAGCGAGCAGTTGTCTCGGATTATACGCTCTAATTCGCCTATGGTCGGCTCCATAGTGTCTGCTAGACACTCATGAATCACACTTCTGACACCAATTGTAACGACCGTGGGTTAGTGGAGCTAAACTGGCTAAACTGCTCACTAGCTAAAACGGCTAGCGGGGCGCTAGCGGCTATCGCTAAACTTCGCAACGGATGGAGAGCGCTCGTGCCTCATACACCGCACGACCCCGAGCGTCTCAGCAGCAGACTGATAATCCCCAAATGATCCAGCAGGACGCAGTAGTGGTTCACACCAGTCATTTATTTGCCATCTTTTTCTACAACCATGTAACGCTGCTGACACCGAACCCCTATCCCGCTCCCACCACATAGAGTCGCGGTGTCAGCCAACCATGCCAATTCAACCCACTCCACAGAACACACATCAACTTCACTGTGGCTTACATTAACATAACACTAACACAACATGCGAATCAAACACATAGGAACTAGCAGAACGATAGAAAACACAGACAACACAATACCCAGAATGCATCTGGCTAACAACCCCAGCCAGGTCATTACAATATTTTAAAATTTCCCAATAACATATGCAGTCATGGTTAAAAAAAAAAAAAAGTACACTCATTCATTTCTAAGGTTTTCCATATTAGGACATCATTTCAATAACCCAGTCTTTTAAATTAGGTAAATAAAACCTCAGATGAAAGGATCATTATGAATGCGCAGAGAGCTATGTACACCCTTTCTGCTTCCATTATTCTTCAGTCTGAAGTGGAAAACATTCAAGACAGTTGCCAATCTTCCTAGGAGTGTATGTCCAGTAAATTTCCCCCAAGTCAGACCATGCAGTGACTGCAAAAAACCCAAGAGCCACATCTCAAACTCTATCGACATCAGTTAGCATGTTAAATGTTAAAAGTTCATGACAGTACAATTAGAAAAGACTGAACTACTATGGTTTGTTTGCAAAGATTTCCCAGAGAAAGCCTCTTCTCTCTAAAAAGAACATGGCAGCGGAGCCTTGGTTTGCAAAGTTACATCTAAACAAACTGCACGGTTTTAGACAGCAAAACTTTTTTTAGTTTTTTTTTGAGACACAGAACCTGAGCACCTCACACTAATCGAGTCTGCCATGATCTCCTTTGAATACCAATGTTTTCTAGGGTTATATGCAGAGATGGGCAGTAACGCGTTACTTGTAACTTTTTTAAAGTAACGAGTAAAGTAAGGGATTACTATCGCAAAAACGGTAATTAGATTACCGTTACTTTCCTGTAGGAACGCTGCAACGAGTGCAACGTTTGAGACAACAGCTGTGTGCAGATTAACAATGGATCATATATCGAGTGCGGAGAGTATGAGCGTGCAGCGTTTAAAGCTTGGAAGTACTGACCTTATTTTGAGTTTGATTCCATAAAAAGTGACAAAAACATTAGTGTCCGTTGTGCGTGGGAAGAAAACTTCTTTTTACAGCGAAAAAAAACCCCTAAACAAACACCGGGAGTGCGACGACGTAATGGGAAATTCACAGAGAAACTCGCGGATTCTTCCACTGACCGCTGCGGCACACCTGCATCAGGGCACACCTCCGCCTACCCTACTCCTGCTTTACAGGTGAAAATAGAGCAAAAGGACCGCTAGTCTTTGACTTTATTTATTTTCTGCTGTGTTTTACTTGCATCTATTTGAAAGACTGAGTGTAAACACAAAAAATATTTTATTTCATGTGCTGGAATGTGCAGAAAATAGGTTTAAATGTTAAACTAATTTCTTCAAGTCAGAGAATGGTGCATATAATTTAATGTTTGCTTGATGCATAAAGTTAAAAGATTAAAACTAATAAAACAAGTTAAAAAAAAAAGAGAGACTTGTCCATTTGATTACATTTTGTATGATGGATTATGCAGAAAAAGTAGAATTGGGCTGAAAGATCTATGCTTTATCACCTATTCAGGTTGTAAATCGTGTTTTTAAAAAGTAACGAAGTAACTAAGTAATTAATTACTTTTGAAAATAACTAATCAGTAAAGTAACAGGTTTACCTTTTGGGGAAGTAATCAGTAATTAGTTACTGATTACTTTTTTCAAATAACTTGACCAACACTGGTTATATGTGAGACCATCTGTCAGACAGATAAAAGCTTAGCTGAAACCGGGTCATGCAACAGGACGGTGAATTGCTGAAAAAGACAAGGATCAAGGTTTTGCAGTGACCCAGTCAAAGTTCAGATTGTAATGATGTGGCTTGCATTAAGAGAGCTGTGCATGAATGAAAACCTCAATGAAAAGAACAATGCACCAGAATTCCTCCACAACAATGTGAGAATCTGATAAAGTCATATAGAAATCTTTCATTTGAGGTATTGCTGCTAAAGGTGACTTAACAAGTTACTGAAACAAGTTTTTCATATACTGCTTCTGCATTCTGGCTAACGACACTGTGTCATTAGCCAGAATGCAGAATGTATTTACCTTATTTTAAGACCTGATAAGTACTTGAGTTTTTTTTTTAAATATCTTGATATATAAAACTTTATACTTAACAAAGGCTGTACTTTCCTTTTTCCTTTTTTTTTAACCATGACTGTATGAAACTAGTTTGCCAATTCTTGAGAGATTGAAATCTCTTGCGTAATTTCAGATTTCGTTGGTAGATCACAGACTTTTGAATGTTTCCACAGAGTAATTTCTTCTTAACCACAACTCCCTCTCAGAAGGAAAGCAACTAGATACAAAAAACAAAAGCAGTAGTGGCAGACCTCTGCAGCAGGAGCAGCTGCTGAGGGCTAAGCAGTGCCAACACTTTAAAACTAAAGTCACACAATTCCAATTCAACAGTCACGCTGTGTAAGGGCAAAGCTATTCCAGTCAATCTTTCAGTTATGTTATTACAACACATCATCTGTTTGCAGCCTCCTCTGGGTCCTCATATGACTGTGTGGAGAATATGAGCTCAAACACAGAGAGGAAACATTTCAGTAGGCTCTCAGCCACCACCACACCCACAGAGCAGGGATTTTTTGTGGATATTTTATCTCTATTTAGACAATTTCTCTCCTTTCCAAACTTGAAGTAACCATTAAAGCTCGAGCCACAAAGTCCAACTCCCTCTCTTGTGGGATTTAGGACTAAAAGAAAATGAGATTACTCTTTGAAGGGAAAAATTCTGACACTTTTAGAAATACAGTAAGCTTATTTACTCTGCTCATGCTGAGATTTAGGTGAGTTGCCTCGAGCAGTTTGCTAATGAAGGCTGGAAGAAAAATTTGAAACAGGTTGCCTGGTGTCCTGCCGACCAGCTTCTCAGAAATATTCTATTTAACAAGCTGTATCTTTGTTAAATCAGTAGAAAAATGGCAACTCAGTGACACTTTAGCATGTTATGGGGGGAAACCAGTTACCAGTTACCAGGCAACAAGTTGACACTCCAGGAAGTTGCAGTTAATTTGTCTTGGAACCAAGCTAGCCGTTTTCTCCCTCTTTGAGCTAGGTTAGCAGGTTGCTACAGTATAGACTGAAATAATGGTGCACACAAGAGATAAATGTCTTTTTGCTAAAATGGACATATGAAAAATGCCACAAATAGCAGACAAACTTGAGTGATTAAAGAAAATGCTGGGTAGCTTAAAATTCCCTGCTCCTCTCTCACCTCAAGAGGCCAATCACAGTAAGAAGTGATTGTGAATGCCAGCTTGCCTGTCTCAGAAAGTTGCAAAGAATAGCTGACACAGCCACCCTCTATCTGAAGTTGGAAAGGTGAGAAGTGGGGGTTCTGATTATAAACCAAGCTTAATATTCCTTGTAAGATAATGAAATCAAACATCCTTGTTTGGAAATAACAGGCCATATTTGGCAAATGCTGAAATGGGTACAAAACGCCTTCATCGACCCTCCTTTCTCCGCAGCTCCCTATCGCTCTATTGTTTTGGAGAATAATGTGGGAGGGACTGGTAATGGGGCCATAGTCATGACATCACAGCTGAGGGTAGCTGAAGCATCTGGTCCTGGGTGTGGAGCCCTTCTTCTCCCCTCTCCATCAAGACTGACTCCAGCGGTGAGTCAGGGCCCTTAATGAGGACCAGACTCCACACATCGGGCTTAGGTCACCCTGCGGGAATCTCTCGAGGCTGGTATGTGTACATGTGTAAAGAGAAAGAAACGAGGGAGGGGTAGAGGTATGTGTACTGAGGGACTGGGAGCTGAGGTTGAGGTCCGCAGTTCTGTGGTATTGCAAATAAAGGGGAATTATGGTGAAAGAAAGAAGACCTCACAACTCATGAAAGGACTGGGGGAGAAGGAGCAGTCTGTTGAGTGTTTAAGTGATATTTACGTCAGGGAGCAACAAGGCACGTAACACTGTGAGTAAATCATCATAGGCACTGGAATGGCTGTAAAAATTTTCAGATTTCATTTGCATGTTTCATTGCCTGTACAAAAAAGGGGGATTCCTGGGACAACATAAATCTAAGCCACAGGAAGTCTCTAATGTGGGCCTCTGCTTCTCAGTGCTGGGACATATTGAATGACATGCTGGAGGCAAGCACGGGAGGCTCAGTGAACTTGTGCCCTCCCATTTTGAGAAATACCCTGTAGCTGTTCAAGCCTTCACGTAAACCAAGCCAGCATTATGTGGAGATTATCCACAGGAAAAGTTTGTGTTTACACAGATGTTAATCATACTTGATAAACTCAGATAGTGAAAACTAGGCAGGATGCTGACAAAAAAGATTATGTGCATGTAGCCACTACTTTTTTACTTGGGTTCTTCTGGCTAATTTCAGTGCTTGACTGCACTAATGTGGGAATCCCCTGAACTAATGGACCCTTAAGTGGCTAAACTGTGCCATAATCTGACTCCAATTACTGTCATGATTCCCTATCGTGATAACTCTGCCCGCTAATGAAGCAAAGCCTGCTAGCTAGTTGAGACAGTCGACTTGTAAATGCTACAAAAGCACCATCTACATGCCCGTATTCACCTTTAGGCTCTGAAAGTGTCACTGTGCGCCTATCAAAGTGCGCGTCAGATGTTCACAAGGGCGTCTGTAAGGTCTCCTTCCCCGTCTCTTTCCAAGTCAGAATTGGGGGGGATGATTCAGACAACTTTTGGAACTCATATTTTGACATTTAGTCCATGTTAGCAGAACTCTACTGGTGCGCAGAGATTAAAGTAATCAGTGTCTGAACTTCATCTTTTTTTGACTTTGCATTCTTTACACAGCTATTTCCATTATTTTTGGGAAAATGAGTGCAACACTGAATGTCTTCCAGGAAAGACTTCCAGAAGTATGCATCTGGATTCATGTTTAAGTGATTGACTCTGTCAGGCCATTTTTTTTTTAAAGCCTTTGCGTGTTTATGCTTTAAAAAGCTGTGAACACTTTCATCTTTTGTTGTGTTTGGTTGATGCAATGTGCAGAGTGCTTGTTATTATGCTCTTTTAAGCTTCATTTGGGGTGTGACCATATTAATGTGTGGACAGGAATGTCACAGCTGTCCATTAAAAGTTTGTTTGCGATTTTTAAAAAAATAAAGACTGAACTGTTTTATTGCTATCAACTCACCTGGCTCTTTGTCACCGCCGTCCTTCAAAACACTTTTGGCCATGGCGGATAGCTGTCCCTGAAACTTCTGCAAGGATTTTTGCAGAGCATTGATTTCTGCTCCGTGATTTCCACATGTGATGTTCATTCTGTCGACGCAGTCCCGCAGGCCGGCAACATGTCTCTCCAGCCCATCTTTCAGGTCTTTGATGTTAGCAGAAACTCCGTCTAACCTTCCACACACCTTTTCGAGTCGGGTTACACGTCCATCCACAGCGGAGATGCCATCAGAAACACCCTGTGTGTTCTGTTTACATTCACTCAGTTCAGATGACACCTGTCTGCTAAGCGTTTCGAGTCTGTCCTCCAGCTCCCCCACCTTACGTTGAGTGGATTCAGATGTACTCCAGCTGTCCTGTGCTGTACTGCCTTCGCCTCTCTGCTCAGCATAGCAGCATGTTGAGTTTATTTTCTGCATATCTTGGTTGTATTTGCCTAAGGAATCACTTAAACCAGTAACAGCGCCAGACAGACCGAGTACGTTGTTTTCAAGATTATTCAGTCCCTTCTTGAAGTCATCCATTATCTGCACACTTCTCTCTGCTGCTCCTGAGTACCTCTGAACAAAATTCTCAAGTTGGCTGAGCTTGGCTGTGTTGGAACTCACGTCTGTGTGAAGGACGTCCAGGTCATTTCTGTACCGATACAGGTCCTTCAAAATGTTTTCTAGACCATTAAGTTTAGGTGCAGAAGTTACCTGTCCTGCGGTATTTTGTGAGCCTGAACATCCTGCAGAGCACAACTCTCCAACAGTGTTAACCTTGTCATCCAAATCTTGGAGGAGGAGCTTGTTGTTGTTAACTTCTGACTGGATGGCATTAATAGAGTCACTAAACTCCCCTGGGAAATTGTTTTTGCTCATTTCCACCAGCATGTTTGTAAACTGGTCCTCCATGCCATTCAGACGTCCATCCAGAAGCGTCCGAAGAGCTGCCACTTCCTCTGTGATTGTACGGGTTAGCTTTTCCTCGATGTAGAAGCAGTGAGTCTCTGCATTTAGTTCTGTGATATTTATACGTGCCTCCAGCTCCTCAATCAATACGGAAAAATCGCTGATGCTTTCCTGTGGAGCAGACAGATTTTCCAGCTCATTGTCAATGCGGACATTCAGGATGCGGTGAGCCTCTGCAATGCGGTCAATCTCACGCCACAGGTCTTTATGGTCGCCGTGTTCTTTTTCCTCTTTGGATGGATCCGTCTGCCTTTGGGTTCGCACAGGTCCATCTGCAGCAGCCAAGTCTAGACGCAGCGATCGGATCTCCTTTCGCAGATCAGCCTCCTTGGAATTGACCAATTTGGTAAACCTGTCCAAAACTTCATCATGGCTATCTTCACAGGTCTTCTGCAGCTTCTGGAGCTTGTCATTACATGAGCTCTGAGCTTTGGCCATTTGCTCCTCCAAATTCTGGTCAATCTCTTTCTTTAGGCTTTCAAATTTTCCATCAATGTAAGTCTGTATAACATCAAAATCCGGTATGGGTGAAGCTTGAGACTGAGAGGCATCCATGAGGACACGTATCTGGCCCTCATGACTTGTTGTGATTCCTCTTAGGTCTTCCAAAGCTTCATCCTTGCTTTGCAGCGCGTTATTGATATCATCCAAACGAGCGACTATTTTTTCTATGTCCTTCTGTCCTGGCATCCCACCTCTGGTGGCCTGATGACCATCCAAAACGGCCGGGTTCTCCTCCGTAGCTGCATCTGTGGGACTGTCTGGTGGGCGCACGTTGTTTAGAAGTGTCATGAGCATCTTCTTTGTGTCCTCTTGCAGGTTTGCAGTTAACCCCGTCAAAGCAGACTGGAGATCCAGGACTGTCTGAGACAGACGCTGAACTTCACCTTCCAGAAGATGCACTTTATCTGTCCCACCAAGCCTTGTCACATGCTGCGGGGTCTCTCTTCGCTCCGGCCCTGGAGTAATGAAATAACTTGTGAATTATAACATAAATAAGTAAAAGTTACTTTGTTAGTGGCACATACTAATGTTTAGTAAAATACTGTTAGTATAAAGTTGATTTCTCACTCTGTATGTGTCTGGTTGCATGTCCAGGATTTGGTGGGCGGTAAGGCTGCATTCCCTGAACTGTTTGCCGGTCAGGGGTTGGTTTTGAGTCTTTACAGTTTGGACCTTGGTAATTAGGACAGCATCTCCACTCTAACTCTGTGACCGTCTTATAAGCAATCTTGTATGTGGGTCGAAATTGAGTTTTGTACCTGTAAACAAAAAGCAAATGAGTTTTGTTGTTCAAACACATGTGGATGTAGTCTCAAAGTCTTGAGCATATATAAATATAAATGGGAAACACTAGACTTTCTCAAAATCACATCCAGACCTTTTGGAAAGTGTTATCAGTGTTATTATGTTCCGTGCTAAACTGCTCCACTACTTAAAAAAAAAAAGAACCTGTTAATTGGTTGACTCTTGCAATCACCAAAACATCTGTTTTGGGGGATTTTTTTTTTAACATAGATATTTTAGAGCTTCTCCTTCAATCTTCACTATGTCAAAATTCCAGCTTTCCAGCCAAAGAAAGCATTTCCCAAAGAAACAATGGATGATATCACTTCCCTGAAGCCAGGGGTCATGTCATGCAAAACATCTGGAAAGTTACTATCTGAAACAATCATCTTTACACATTTCCCAACTGTCACTGGTAAAACTGTTCACTCTCAATAAGCAGGAACAAAAGAAGAAAGCAAGTGACAACAACACTTTAAGGTCTGCTTGTGATCTACAAAGTAAATCTAATCCTAACATGAGGCAACATGAAGTCAGTGCTGTGTATCATAAGGTGAGGTGTCTCCTCTCATGACCAGCTCTTCTTGCCTGGAACTCTGGTGACCTAAGTATGATCAGCTTCCAGGAATCTTTTCCACAGAGCAGGGGCTCTCATCCATGTGTTTGTGCAAGAGGATCACAAAGCAGAACCACAGATAGCATGTGTTTAAGGACTAACAATGATTCACAAAGAAAAATGAATTAAATTGCAACACAGCATCTTCCAGTACAAAATTAAAAGTATTCCAGTCACTGGTGCCGACATTCCCATTTACAATGATCAGTTAATGATTTGTTTAGTGCATAAGTTTGGGGATTGGATGTGGTAATCAAAGTCTTTTAACTTTAAATGGGTTAGGGAAAAGTTTTATTTTTATTGTGATATGTTCATATTGTCAAAAGTTCATGGGTATTTAGGTTATACACTTATATATAAATGTATAACCTATACACATATATAACCTATATATGCCACCCTAATGCGATTCCAGATTAATTGCTTGTTAGATAAACTCATAGCAAAGTCTATTTTGTCCATAATAGTTATGAAAGCTACAGCAACTCATTGAGTTATGTTTTAATCAGGGCTAAATTCTTTCTAATGCTAACAAATTAGCAACTGTGAACCATCTGTTAGAGTCTCATAACTCATTTGAACAAAGGACTAGATGGACAAACGTGCAGATACATAAAGATGTCCTCTATAGGTGAAATGTTAAACACAAAGTCAAACCTTAACATGCAGAAAATTTAAAAAGGAATAGATCAAAAAGTAAATGTGAACTGGCTCAAATATATATTAATATTAGCACTTGCCTGTTACAAGCCTTTTTTATTTTACTTATTCTCATCATGTTAGTCTTTATTTTGGACAGCTGGCAGTTACAGTTAATCTCATTTATACACCTGTGCTTGGGAAAACCTCTGGGCCTAGTTTCAGTACTTATACTGACAAACTAACCAGGGTGTGTGCAGGCCTGATGGCTGTGTCCAGCTACTGTAGCAGAGCTGGACAACTTTTTTCAGGCCGATACTGAGTTTGAGTTTTTAAGACAAGAGAAGGGCCTATAATTGCAAATAGCATGGTTACACATTGCAAGGAAAATATCCATCCATCCATCCATCCATCCATGTATCTATTTTCTTTCAGTTATCCAATTCAGGGGACTGGGTGAGATCGAGAGGCTGGGTACACCCTGGACAGGTTGCCAATTTGCCGCAGGGCTAACACAGAAAGACAGATCACCATTCACACTCACATTCACTCTTATGGACTATTAAGAATCACCAATTAATCTGACCCCATGAGGAAAAAATGACTAACATTAAAGAAAAGCCATCAAAATCCTACATCAACATTTAAATTTCTCTGCATCTTTTCAGATGTCTCATATACATTAGCAGCAGTGATTCACCTTAAGATTCCTCAACATACTGTCGCTTTGTCTTCTGTTTATTTATTTATTTATTTATTTTTTAGGGTGGGGAATTCTTTTCTTTTCCTTTTTGGACATCGCAGGCTGAATTTAGATGCTCTGCAGTCCAGAGCATCTAAGTCCTATTTTGCCCATGTGTGCACTATTGTGAAGCTGAACAATGGCTTCTCTACATGCTTATGGAAAATGGCAACATAACATAAATTTCTACGTAGTATATGTCACCATAAGTTTTTTGTTGGAAGAAGCGCAGCTTTCTTGTCTCATATAATGGTTGCATCACGTTTTGAACTTTTTGGGGATTTTCTGGTAACACTTGCTTCAGCCTGGCTTGTCATTTAGTCCAACAACAGACAGAAATGAGTAAACTATGGGTAATGTTCTCCTCTTTACTAGCTTTACCCACAGATTCCTCCCTTTGCCTATTTTCAGTGGGCTTTTTAACTTGCTGTAAAAGCTGTACTTTTTCTGCTTCTTCCCATGAAGCTTTGCAGCCACTGTGAACATTTCTGCCTCCAGCTCTCTCCCAAATAAACATTTTGTATCTATTCTGCCACATGCATCTAAACATGCACCCTCAACCCCTTCTCCCCGGATGCTCACGCCACTTGTTGCTGGCAGTCGGGTTGGTAGGCTGGGCAGGGGGCCACCACGGGCTCCTGGAAGCTCTCCACACTCCCCTGCACAGCGCAGCTCACGTTCTTTTGCACCATATAGGCGCACCAGTTCCTGAGGAGGGAGATAAACAAGGACTTAAGCATGTATAGCAAGAAGTGGCAATTAATTTAGAGCAATATATAGCCTACCAAAGAACGCAGCTGGACTATAAAAGTTTCATAACAAGCTCCATATGGTTTATGAGCTTTCCCTAAAGGCGTCGTTGCAGTGAGCTTTGTCAGACGTCCATTCCCAGTCTATTTTCATTTATCAGAAAACGTGGAAATGCAGTGGTCTGCTCTACATAAGAGACTGGAGGTAATCAGCGAAGTTCCAGGGTTTATCTGCACCTTATCGCCAACTTTTGGCAACACTGGCGAACTCGAGCCAAATTTAGTCACAGGCTGATAGAACAACGGGGAATGCTATCAAACTACATATGACCATAAGAGGCTAAATCCTCAGGTCATTCAGGTAACTGAGAAGCCTGGATTGATTTTTTTGTTTGTTTGGCAGAAAAAGAGCGCAGCGTTACCTTTAAGCAGAAACACCCGTCATGAAGCACTTATTAGTTTCTGAAAGACAGAAAGTTTTAAAGAGCTCGTCTAAACTGTACAAAAGTCATTTCTTACCCAGTCCTGTGTCTGTGTACCGGTCCAGTGTTTGCAGACCCGTGGAACAAGCCGTAAGAGGAGGGGGTCCCGTAAGTGAGCTGAAAGTTTAAAATCAGTGTGAAAACTGCCCACCGCCGGTCCATCTCTCCACGCCTGTGCTTCATACTTAACAAACGCATTAAAATAAATATTTCTACCACAGAAAAAAACTACCCTGTTATTACCATCCGCAAATTTCCCGAACTCCAAAGTTACATTCCCCCTGTGGCTGATTTGACTCCGGCAACTGAACTTTGAGGGAAGTCCGCAATCACTGCAACTCCCTTGGAATGACGTTGAAGGCCCACACCCTCCTCCTCCACCCTCAAAGAAACCGGGGGGGGGGGGGGGGAAAGTCTATTATTCAAAAAACAGTCTGTAGCCCCAGAGGTTAGTTTTAATTAAATTATTCTTTTAAGTTTTGGTGGTTAAGACTCGATGATTAATTAATGCGAGGGACGAGGGGGGATGCGGGCATCAAGTCAAGTCAGTCAACAGCCAATAAGTCACACCTCACTGATAATAGGGTAATGTCATTTGAATGCAACCACCAGAGTTGAAAGACGCGTGTGAAGTGATGGAGTTGATGATATTCATGACTTGGGATAACAGTAGTAATTTACATTCCGTTGGATAATGGGAATAAGGGGAGGATATATATTCTGGTGTGCAGTCTGTTCCTTTCTGCATCAGCTTGTTGGGCAAATTGTATTTTTAAAGCCCAACTGAGCAATCTGCTGATTTATTAACGTGAATAGAGACAAAATGTACAGCATTAAATAGGCCTGCACTAGAGCTTCAATTCACAGCACTCGAGGCACAAATTCATTGTCGGTGCTTTTGCACTGTGCGAAAAGTGCGAGAGTTTCCGTGCTCAACATGGTGCTGCTGTGAAAATGATTCTTTGTGTGAAATGGCTTGCAGTTACCCTATTGCTCATGTTGCCGTGGTGCAGGGAATGCTGTATAACTTCTTCTCCCTGATCAGACAGATGCTGTCATTTAACGCAATACTGATTAATGGGGTGGGGAGGGTGGTGGTGGTGGTGGCAGCGACCAGGGAAGACTGAGACTTAAATAAAGACAGGGTGAGAATACAAAGCAAGATGTGGTCGTCTGTGAGGATACAGAGGGATTCTTTAAAGCATCGTGGGAACGGGAAACGAATAAGAAACGCAAATGGATCTACACGCACAGATCTAACCCTTCTCCGTCTGGTCTCTCAGACCACAGATAGCCATTTCCTAAAAATAAAGACTGCAGTGTTTCATCAGACAGCCTGCACCAGGTCGGCCAACTGAAAGATGCCGGAGTGTGTTACATAAGTGGAAAAAAAAGTCTCTTGAGGATTTGATTTTCAAATGGTTTAATAAACAACAAATGTCAGGTAAGCCTGACATTAACACCCACCCTCACGGGAAAGATCCCTTTAATGAGGTTACTGAGAGTTTCCTCCTTTTCCTGTGCTAACATCTTTGCACTTCACAAATAAAAAATAAAATAACTTACACTATAAAGTCAGCAAACTTCAACGTTAGGGCTTCTCAGATAGAGGGGAGGAAAAAAAAGATGCTGTGAAGAGGCACTGTTGTTTCTTTAGTGTCCAGAAGAGGGCAGCACAGCAGCGATAAAAACAGCAGGCACTCCTTGTAGTCATGGCAATTCTTATCCGAAAGTGTCGAGAGTGAGAAAAGGACATTTCATTACTGAGGCAGCATGAGTGTAAAATGTCCAGTTTCATCACCTTGCCGGGTTGCCTTCATGTCAGTCATCCTTGTCATGGGCTCCGAATGAACTCTTTACCGTGAGCAGCTTTACCGCCATCATACTCTTTCTCTTTATTTATAACTAATAACGACTGACATTTACAGCGTGCTGCCAACAGGTTTCAGTTTCACGAGTTCAGAACATCGCCCAGTCTGTTTTCACTGCTTTAATTGTATGCGGATTAGAGCACGTGCTTATTGTCATTTTCCATGATGACATTATCAAGGCTTACACCTTCATAGTCATTAACTTCATATACGCCCTGACATTCATACAGAACAGGAAGTATGAAGGGTCATGACTGATGGGAGAATACCAATCCACATTTTTCATTAGAAAGAAGAAAAAGAAGAAGAAGACCCATAAATCCTGGGATATTTCCTCGTTGCACCTCTCCGGGATCAATTTCTTCTTTTTTGACTTTGTCGAAGTTGGAGGACTGATTGGAAATGGAACAGCCGCCACTGAATCCATGCATTTGTCACGGAGACATGCATTTTGCAAGGCCAACCCATCACGTGACCCCTTTTGAAATCCTCCTAAATTCACCGAAGATGCGACCTTGATCTTTTCCTTTACCTATAATAAATGCGGCGGTGCACCTGTGGGCGGGGCTGCCGCTGCAGAGGCAACACAAAGCAGATCTCTCACTGGAAGGATCAGATGCGTGCTCCACTGCAGACTCATGTCCTGAAACACTCTGCTTCAAAGCACGTGGGTCAGATTAAATTCAGACAGCGCTATCGTTCATGTAGGCACCCTGTGGATTTCTTTGTTTTGTCTTTACACTAAAATATCTTTGTAAAAATAAGTAATAAAGAATAAATAAAAACAACAACATTGGCTTTTTGTGTCACCAAGGGAGAGTGAGCAGTGGTGCAGAGATCACTTTCATTTGGCAAGCAGCAGCTATGTACCACGTGTATTACACCAGTGGGTGACTCAGTGGGAGAGCCGAGGCCTGCAAACACTGCCTACGCAGGTGTTTTTCAAAGTGGGGTCAAGGGGCTGCCCAAAGGTGCTGTAGTGGGATTGCTGCTTCAAATTTCCTTTTTCTCCCTTGCGCTCCACACAGTGAAACAGAGAGAAAGACATGCAGTGTTTCAGATCACACAGTTTACTAGATTCTCTCACTCCTGGGTGGTTTTGCGCTGAAGAGAATTTGAAAAAGAAGAGATGCTTCGGGAGTTGTCCCTTTAGAAGGCACGTGAACACACATAAATGTATTTTTTGGCACAGTGAAGCAGATGATCACCCTCTCCCACTCTCCAAGGCTTTTTCAATGTGGATTCGTTGTAAGGATCGTAGAAGTTATGAAACCTTGGCGATTCAGCTCTGGCTGATCTTCCTCCCCCATTATTTCAGAATTACCCCTCCAGTCTCCTCATCTCTCCGTTTCCTTCTCTTCCATTCCACCTCCTAGAGAGAGAGAGAGAAAGAGAGCGAGAGAGAGAAACAGAGAGAGACAGGGAGACTTGACAGAAACCAACTTGTATCACTGTCACTTTGTAATGGTCGACTAAACGAAAATAGCACTCTAATTAGTCAACCTTTCCATTATGTGTGACACTTACATTTGTGGGCGCTTAGCCCGATTGATCTTTTTAGGTTATTAATTGGCATAACACTGTGAATGACCTCCTCCGGATCAGGTTGGAGGTTGTTGGATTTTTCTTGTTTTGCTGAGGAAAAGCATAATGATTCACTACAGAGCCATGATGAGAACATAAGATTAAGAGAAAGTTCAAACAAATGTCATGGTCTGAGACAGACGGGGAGACAGGCGCGGAGACAAAGGGAGAGAGACATAGCTGCCTGTTGTGGATGTACACAAATAACGCAACCACCCACCCACCCACTCACCTACACAGAACACAAACACACACACACACACACACACACACACACACACACACACACACACACACACACACACACACGCAGACTCCCCCCCCAAGCCCCCATTCAATCTCTCACACACATGCACACAGACATGGGCCCGTGCACGCAAACACACACACACAGCAGATTGGAAAAGCTGATTTATTGGTTGTAAAATGTTAATATAGCTATCAGCCGTGCTCATGAATTGTTAATTAAGGCCTTGACATGCTCGTCACCTAAAATGTTAATGAGGTTAGATTGCGTCAGGGCCAAGAGGTCTCTGTGAGCTACCGAGCAAAGACAACAGATGAGCCGAATTCACGAGCACCCCCACCGCCACCATCAGCCATCATCCTCCCTCCACGCACACTATAATAGGAAAGGCTGACAGCACCTGAGATGGGTCGTGCCCATTTGGTTATAGAGTAATTAAATTAATGAATAGTAATGTGAGAATTAAATGCTGCAATAGTGAGAGAAAATGATAAATATGATCTATTTTTATCCACCACCAGCCTGTATATACAGTGACCTGTACTAGTTGACTGACTGGAAGGAGTATTTAGTGTTTATTTACTACTTAGGAGAATGTAAAAATGAGATGATCTGTGATAATAGTGAGTGATAATACAGTTTCACTCTACTCTAAAATAGTCCAGAATGAAGGCAACTGCTATATGTCACTGTTATAAGGCAATTCCAGCGTCTTCAGCAGTACCTTAACCAGGCTCCATCCTGATTAATCCACTTTGAGTTCAACTTTAAAATTTGATGTCAAACACCAACAGCAAGGCTGAGAATGGGGCAGCGGTGAGCCAATCAGTTAATTATTAATTCACTGCATCTGTGTTTGATTAGTTGAAATGCCAGCTATAGGAGAGGCCGGGTTAATCAATGATATTTAAAAATCAGTTTGTCATAAAAATCTGTTGTGTCAAAGTGAAACGTGAAATCCAACAACAAGCCTTACTGACAGAGTCCTGTCAAATTTCAGTTGCGCTTTAAAAAACGAAACACAACACGGTTAAAGCAGTTCTTGACTAAATCTTTTGCTCCGCTCTGCTATAACAAGCAGAAATAAACTTGCAAGCTTGTTTAGACACTACTTGAGTCCCACTGCAAATGAGACTTGGTCTGCCTCTGAATTAAATAAACGCTAATTGTATACACATGGATTGATTACTAATTGGGCCTGCAATGGACAGACTCTCAGGGGACAAAAGTCACAGGAGGCCTCCTTGGCCAGTCTTTGTATAGTGTAGAGTGACAGTCAGCTTTTTTTGTTGCAAAGGTAGATCAAACAGCTACACAGAATATCAAAGACTGAAAAAAACAGATACAGCTCCACTACACAGAGACACAGAACGACTTTCTGTCTCTTTGAGTCTTTCTGTATGAGTTTGGGGGTGTGCTTTCATGTCTGCGCCAAGGGGCCAGTCTCATAATATAGCTACGTGTATAGCCTACAGTATAGCCGATTAATATTTACAATATGCTTGTTTTTGTTTTTGGATTTAGGATTAGAAGAAAGAAAAAAAAAATCATGTTTCTTCTTAGAAAAAGAAAGCAAAGCAGTAAAATATTAAATCCCTAATCCATTTTTGTACTCAAATGACAAAAAGGTGTACCTAATAAAGTGGCAGGTGAGTGTATTTCTTAAACACACTGTCTGTCTGCTCCTGTTAGCCAACTCAGGCCTATCATTTATGAACACTCACCTCTGGTTTGCCTAAGGTAACCTGTTAAAAGTTCATTCATGATGCTTAGGGAGGGCTCTGTGGAAGAGCGAGCATGTGGAATAATATCAGAGCAGAGATTTCCTGTGTTGCTGATCCAAGTTTTTGCTGTTTATACAACAAGTTAGTGAATAGAGACATGAGCCACGGTCTTTAGCTCATCCTAAAGGTTTTATATGTGTTAGTGACTAATTATTGCCTTTCAACTATTAGCTTATTCTGAAAACCTAATTTGGATTGTCTGAGATCATCTTTCTTTCAGTTGTTGCTTGACTCTGACAAGGTTTATTCCTGTGGTGAAATCCAGACTCAGTTGCCAGTTTATTAAGCACGACTTGTTAAAATAAGAGCAGTCGTATTCAGCAGTTTTGCATAAGTGATGGCTTCACAAAGACATTTCAGAGTCCTTTTTGCTATTACACATCTCCTTATTTAAATGGTTGACAAAATATTAGAAGCTGTAATACTCTACAACATCTCTCTAAGACAGTTTTAGGATATGAAATTGGCTTAACTGCTGTAATGGATGTTAGTTACAGCTAGCTGGCAGATTAATGCAGACACTCGTGTGAATATGCTTCATGAAAAATTAGCAGTTGTTGTTTTTAGGGTGTTTTTGTCTCCTTTGGTTTCTTCATCTTTAAGTGTATTGTGAGTATACGGTTATACCAAGTTTTGTCATTTTCAAGATGAACTATGACAATCACATTTTTTTTGCATACACTTGACATTTAGTTTGACAATGAAGGAACTTTTTTCCACTCAGTAATGGGATTACGGTGGCTGCTTGCTGCTTTGTGTCCCAGTTACATCTAAACCTCCAAGCCTCTTGTTCACTCCTCTGTTCAGTCCTCTGGGAGATCTATGCAAATCTATCTATAAAGGAAAATTCTTGCTGTTGTATTTTGTTTTTTAAAATATTTATTTATTTTGTTACAGCACATGTAAAAGTTTTTTGGTTGTTTATTCTGTACGGTCTGTTTGGCTTCTGCCCACTCATAGAAAGTGTTCATTAAATACTAGTCACACTGTGGTCTGAGATGCGCAGTAGTGTCCCCCACACTCCTGTGTTAAACTAGGACAAGGTGAATTTCACACACTGGCTGGCATTAAGCTTTGACTATAATGTGACTTTGGGTAGGGTTGGTAATCTTTAGTGTCATAAGTGAACTGCACTGAGCTCGTGGTGGAGGGATGAGTTGAGAGCCTGAAACACCAGCTCGGAGTCTGTTTCTTTTCACACAAGTCTTTTTATTTGGTTTTGTGATCAAAGTACATTTTGGCCTTTCAAGACTAACTGTTTTAGTTTAACAGTTTAAATCAGTTTTCTTTCAGCTAAAGTCATACAATACAGAGTAACCAGAGAAAAATAAATAAATCACTTCCACTTCCTCCTGATATACTCGCATGCAGTTTTTTCAAGGTAGGGAGGTAACTTGTTCCTGTTTGTGGCAAGTTCTACAACCCACCACAGCCTATACCCATATGTGGGTACAGGCTGTCTCATTTGCTCCAGTCTTTTCATGTAATTGCAGACTGACTCAGTGATGCTGTGATCAGGCATCTCTGGGTCTCACACCATTTGCTGAAGGACTCCTCCTGACTCTATTTGTGGGGCTGCTGTCCTATACTGCCGAATGAATTTGACTGACAACTTCTCCCTGAGGGATGTAAAGTGAATAATGAATAATTCTGCCATAATATTACTGTCTGTGCTTGTAATTGATTTGGACCATATCACGCAGGAGTGCTATACACATAGACATTGTATAATGAATACCAGAACAATATATTCAGACTTTAATATTGCCTCGCTTTAAGATGGTCATTGTTAAACAACACCTTTATTATTTTTTCTTTTTCAGCCATTCTGTTGTATTGATTTGTTGCTTATTTGTTGTATGACCCAATTTTGGCTCGGCTTTAGCTGTCAGACAGATGGCCCCACATTTGAGTCTCAAATATTTTGATAATACAGAGGAGTTTGAAGTCGACTCTTGCAGGGCAAGCCTAGATTCAAACCCAAATCACCCATTCATCACTATGTTTGGCAGTTTGGAAGTCAGATCATGCAATGCTCAGAGAAACTGAAAACAGCCCAGGAGAACAGCATCATGTCATAGGGAATTTACCCGGATATCCACTCCTAGGAAGATTGGCAACTATCGTGAATGTTTATGACTTGTGAATAATGTTTCACAGTGTAGAATAATGGAGCTCGGATTGTTTCAACATGGCTCTTCACTGATTGATGGACAGCAACAATTACTTTTCACACAATACTGCAAACCACCAACTGCCAAAGCCTCTGCTTTTACAGTGGTGCTCACACTTGCTGATGATCAATTAATCAAGTGCAACTGATTAGCATCATCATCACATGCACTCGATGGTGGTGATTACCCTCTTAATTCCCACACAGCAATAAGTGTGTAGTTAATTTTCACAGGATTGCGCTGTACTCTGTTTTCCATTAACTAACTTTGGGGGCCCTTTCTTGTAAAGCTTCCTCATGTATTGTGTGTTTTATGTTTAGAACAAATACGACATAGAGCGACTTGTCTTTTTGACATCTCTCAAACTTGTCAAGGAGTTTTAATCAATGAGAGAAGTCTATCTCGACCTTTTACCTTTCATCCATTTAGATGTTTTCTTTGCATTTCACATTAAAATATATTAGTAGATGAAATAAATTTATACAGGGTTTTCTTTTTTTTTTTTTTTTTACACTCCTTTTGCCCTGTTTGGAAAATTCAAACGAGAAATATAATACTAGAGGGAGCAAGGAAGATTAATATTTGATTTTGTTGATCATAGTAAAAGAATACTACAGTGGTCTAACTGGGCTGTTACTCACAAACCTGTACTGAAGTCCAGGATTCAGTAACTATATTAGACAAATGCACAGGAGGTTACTGTAGCAGCTTTGATTGTAAAAACCTTCCCATAGGGCTGAACTTCACATAAGGAAGAAAAAGCAGTCAATTCCAGCGAAGCCAACTATAGTTTTCTTTATCCGAGTTGATGAAGTTCATCTTTTCACACAGAGAAATTTGTCTTTCTGACATCTCTTAAACTTCTCAAGGAGTTTTAATCAAAGCAAAAAGTCTATCTCTGTCTTTTACCTTTCATCCTTTTAAATGTTTTCATTTCGTGTTTTAAATTCTTTATCTTTCTATTCACTGTTTTGTCAGGCAGACACACGCTCCATCTTAATGTCACTTATTCAAGGACTGGACTGAATCAGATCTAAGTGATGCAACCCTATTTGAGAGTTTGTCCTTTTGTTATTCAGAGGAAACAAACACTTCTCCATCTGTGCTTTGTGCAAACGTGTGACAAAAGAAGTAACCCTGAGCTTTGGCTTGAATGCCGCAGCATTTCTTGAAAAAGGCATACAGGCTTCCAAAAAATCTGACGCATTCTCTTAAGTTTGGTTGCACCTCAGACTTGAAGCAGAGCATGACTCTTTTTGGTGCAGACACCCCAGTTTGGACATGAAGTTTGAGGTAGACTGAGAGAGTTAAAAATTATGCTTATCAGTCTTTCTAATGACTTAAGTAGAGTATTGATCTTATGCTGCGCTATGACTCAAAGTAAATGTTTGTGCTGTAAATAGGAGAGATGGAAGTGATGATGTCAGAATGGTCCCGTAATGCTATGACCCACTTTGCGTATCACCACTCCTTTTACCGTATATATTCCATCAGTGTCCCCACTCTTCCTCCCCTGCAGCACATCCCCCGTTGTGTGCAGTGTCTCACTCTGTGCCAAAGCACCCAGCAGAGATTTACACAAAAGTAGTCATCTTTTTCAAAAAGATGACTACTTTTCAGCTAGGCCCAGAGAGAAGAGAAGAGGCGGAAAGAAAATGCAGATAACCAGTGGTCTCTGATCCATATTGGTGTGAATGTAATTGATTTCCCGCTGTGAGGAATCTGTCAGAATCACAGAACAAACGCTGGCTGAATAGTTGAAAGGGCAGAGAAAATCTGGGCTTTATCGCAAAGCTCTGTTTGCATATCCTTGTCAAACTCACAAGAAAAGTATATCACACATGGCCTTTGGGTAGACATCTTAGCGTCATTACATCGCTCTCTGATAAAGCTGTATGCAAATTATGCTTATTTAAGGTCTATTTTTATAGGAACAGATGGGTCTTAAAAATATATATAAAAATATAGAGCTCAGTAGGAAAACATGCATGGAGCAATAAAAACACTGCTACAATAAAAATACTGAATAAGAAAAACAAATCAGAGACGTTCTGCCTTTGCACCGTTTCTCCTTGTTTTCAGGAAATTGTGACAGCCTCACACTTTGAATCTTACACTGACAACAAATCTCCTCATCTCCCACCTACTGTGCATTTCTATATTACCGAAGTAACAACCAGAGCAATTCAAACATAGCATTCTTAAACAGTATTACAAGCTCACAGAAGTCAAAGTTAAGATGCAGGATGTGCTGGTTTGCCTTGTGTGTTTACTGAAGGTTTGCAGTATATTTTGCAAACCCTGAGACCCTTTCATGTTTTCCATACTTTATTTTTCAGACTAATTTAGAAATGGGTTATGTTTGCTTCTAGCAAGTCTGCAGGAAATACTCAAACTAACCAGAAATAATTAAAAAGGCAGACACTCATCAGCAATCATAGATTGGAAAGCCAGAGTCTTCGCTTTGCCCTGACCACCACTCAGTTCACAAGGCACTAAACCCCTACACACCTCCTGTGGACTCTCGACTCACAGGTGGGTGAGCCTGTTGCTTGTTGGTCTGTATCTGGCCAGCTTCGTGGACTAAGCCCTGGCAACCAGGCACCCTCCCTAAAGCCTGGGTTCATGGTCGGAGTCCCGGTAACCCTGATGGAGCTAGCTGATGTTTTTTGGACATCTGACCAGGATGTCTCCTGGGTGGCTCCTAAATTAGGTGTTTCGGGTATGTCCTAGAGCTGGAAAGAGTCTCTGGTTCCCCTCACTTAGACTGTCACCCCCCACGACCCAGGCCCAGGTAAGATATTAGTTTATATAAGATCTCACAGTTGATCGTGATGCTTGTCAGAACGAAAATCACTGTTTTCAGAAAAATGTTTGGAGATCTGCAAGAAAGAAATATTTTAAGGTTTAGCTCTGATAAAAGATAAACTGTTATTTCAATCCTTGGAACTACCCATCATATTTTAAGCAGCTCAGCCAATCTGGTGAAGAAGTGATTTAATCAATAAATCATGCCATGGTGCCTATGCGTTAAGGTTCCTAAACCCATTAAAGGAAACCAAAACATGGGCTGCATTGCTGCATCTTAATAAAGCTTTAAACAATTACTTATGAAGATAAAACACTAATAAGGGAGATGGGAACCTAGCCAAAAACAAACCAACAAGTTCAGTTTTGTTTATGTGGCACCAAATCACAACAACAGTCAGCTCAAGGTGCTTTATGTCATAAGGCAAAGACCCTACAATAATACAAAAGAAAACACTAACAATCAGACCACCTGCCATGAGTAAGCATTTGGAGACAAAAGGAAGGAAAAACTGGTTAACCTGTATGTTACCCTTAGAGTTGATCTGTATGCTTTAAGGTAGAGTAACTTCCCCATGAACCTGATTTTTGTGCTTTTCATTTTGCCTGACTCGGGCAGGCATTTGAAAAGAGTTTTGTTGAAATTATTATTGTTTTGAAACCTCTAGGAAGCTCACTCTGGTTGGCACCACACACAGTGTTTTTCCAGAGTTCTCTACATCAGAGGTGGCAAGTGCAAATGAGCATGAACTCATAAATCAAAGCGCCAGAGTTATGAGTAAGTCCAGGCAGAAAATGCTTGAATTTTGCTTAACTGTTAGGTGTTGTCATGAATTCAGAATCCCTCACCTATTATAGTTGTTGTTGTTGTTATTTTGCAGAGGCGCGCCTCAGCCGGGTTGCCATAAACTCTATAGAGTGCAGGCGCTGTTGGCAGTAAAGGCTAATCTTCAACACTGGAGACAGTGATTAGAGAGAGGGAATCAATAATACATGGTAAGGGATGGCTAATGTACCACAGGGACTAACAGACAGTGACGTGTCTGATACCCAGCCCGCTGTCTCATATCCGCTGGTTTTCGACACAGCCAAAGCAAGCACATGAGGTATGAAAATCAGCAAGGGAAATAAAATCTGGGAAAGAGAAAGGTTAGACAAATAGATATAAAAGAGCTTTAAAGTGCAGAGAAAGCTGCTGTAGGAGTGCAGCAAAATAAAAGTGAAAAAGAAATTTAAACGGCTATATTTAAATAAATTTTCCACAGTTTATCAAGTAACATTATGGAAAATACTTTTTTTTATCAGCAGCAGAGTAGGAAACACCACAGAAACGCCAGACACAACAAACGTATTAGAGAATCTTGCGTTTGAAAGATTGCCCTCCCTTCTCACACTGACATGATGTTTCAAAAATCAATATGGGGCTGTGAAACAGGCCAAAATGAAATAAGTGTGCAAGCTATCCGGGAAATAAGATTGGCAGACAGACAGAAGCATGCCACCAGTCTCTGGGGACGGATGCTCGCCAAGCGGTCTCTCGTTCAGAGGGATTGGGGTTAATGTCTCTCTGCATTAGCACGCTAGCTCCACATCGGCCATCTGACCTCAGCTCCAGAAACACTAGATGGACCCCCCCCCACACACACACACACACAAACTCAAAGATGAACATTACAGCTATGAGAGAATAATGATCTAATTAATGAGTGATTGGAACAACTGTGTGCGGTACTGCTGCCCCCACCTCTCTCCCTTTTCATTACGCCCCCACTTCTCTGTCTCATTTCCAGCACTGCTCATCATTAGGCCGCAAACACAAATACACAGAGTTCATAGTTCCAAACAAAGACACTGGTACACACACAAGGGGCTGATGTCCTGAAACGGTTTCTGCCACAATAAAAGCTCATTACCGAATTGACACTCCAGAAGCAGACTCGTGCGGCACGACGCGACAGGTAGCTCGTTATTGCTTGACTTTCTCTTTGCGGCTTGAACCCCTCCATCGGCAGTTAGCTCCCCCCTTTTATCATAACTCCTCATCATGCCAGATATATGACAGAGCAATGGCTATTCAAGCAGATATACATTTTATTTCTCATATTTTGCATACCTGAAGCCAGCATTCGGCTGTGGAATGTGAAAGGACTGGAGGCAGCAGCTCTGTATGTTGAGTTAACAGTAAAAGCGTTGCCACGGAGACTCAGGTGAAGTTACTGAAATGTTTTGGCTCCTAACCTTGACTCTGATAACGCTAATGTGCAGCAAGAGGCATGAAAAGATGATTCGGTGAGTTCACAAATGCTCAATGCCACCAAGGGGGAGGGAGTTTAAAAGACCTGAGCTATGATATAGTATATAATATAGAACAAAGAGAAAGGTACTACATCATAAAGGTTTAAGCTGCTTTATTGTTGAGCAGCTACAATTTTTTTTCATTAAGTGGAACATGGCCATCACTTTTACCTGAAGCCCAAAGTTTTGCAGCCTGACTGAAAGTCCAAAACTTTAACTTTAACCTTTAATTTTACAAAACTGAAAACAGGTGCAAATCTTTACTCTGTAGCAGCTATTGTTTAGCACTAGTGTTAAATATTGGCACAGGTTTTCATTTTCTCCTAGGTGGATTGCTTGATATAAACATGAATTGAACTGAACCAAACAGCGTAGCTTATATATGCGATCAGTGATTTATCACTCTTATTATCTTAATTGTTGAAAAAAAGTGGCTTTTATATTTCTCTCTCACTACATTCTTTATAATATTATTAAAGCTCATTGCTGAAGCTATTTAAAGCAAAAATGTCAGGAGATCATTGTTTTCATTAGCAGCTAGGCTGTTCATAATCCTTCCAGTTGATTGATCATGTGTTCTGGCAGTCGGCAAAAACTGTCCATCAATATTGATCTGAGTGAGTGTGTTGGGCCAATCAATTTGTTTGACCAACATTTAGAACCTAGTACATAGATTGAATTTCCTTTGCTTAAACACTTTAGTGTAGTTAGTCATTTATTCTCTGTCCATCAGTTAGAAGATTAATGAACCATCTAGGTCAGTCAATTTCAGTTTTTAACAATGCAACACTGTTGGTGTCCCATTCATCATTTTAAACGTTAGCCCCACATTAGATATACCTGGAAACTCGTTTCTAGTTGGTACAGGACATTTGGATCTATATGAAACCTACACCATATATATATGTTATATAATTTTGTAACATTTTGCTAAAACAGTTTGGTAGTGCACCAGTTGTTGTCAGCTAGAAAGACCTGCCTTTAAAGCTAGCTTTCCTTTTTTCCTGTGTATACTGAAAAATAATGGTTAATTTAAGTAAATCGTGATTTTTTTTTTTTAAAGGTCATATATTGGTTTTGTGTTTGAAAACACACACGTCTGAGTCATATAATGGGACATAAGTGACATTATCATTATTTATGGAAGCATGACAGCATTTAGTTTGGTTATAATGAGAAAAATAGCCAAAAAATGCAAGGACAATGTTAACACAGAAAGGAATAGTGTAATGCTACCAAATGCAAAAAGAAAAAGAAAAAAAGAAAAAAAAAATCAACTCTAATTAAAGATTTGCAAATAGAGACCGAGTAACAGAAAAAGAGTTAATGAGAAATAACTGGATTTGTTTTTTTTGCATGTTAGGTTAACAAGCAAAAAACACAAACGTGTTAGCCCTGCCATAGACTGGCGACACCTCCAGTGTATACCCCACCTCTGGCCCTATGACAGCTGGGATTGGCTCCAACCTGATTACCCCACATACATATTTTATGAGTTTTTTTTACTCAGAAGTACCACTGCAAGACTTGGTTGTGCATTAGCAACAAAAAGTTTAATTTGAGCCTGAGAGGGTTAATACTTTACTTTTTCCTTTCCTTTCTTTTTTGATTTTTTTAGAGAATCCTCCAACATTTCAAAGTTTTGGCAAGTCTTTCCTTTTCTTCAACCCTGGCCACCACAGCTGAATATGTTTTTAGGAGATTGCATATTTTAGATGTGACGGGTTTTCAAGTTAGAAATTTGGCATGTTGGTATTTCTGGTTTCTTTTTCTTTTTTTTTTGCATTAGTGACAACTTGTCAAGAAGCAAGCCTGACACAGTCTGAACATAACACTCTTAAACCTAAAGTGATTACGGCTTGTGAGTAACACCATAGGAAGCATGTCAGGTTGTCACAAACCGGCTGAGTGGCACCTTGTCAAATGCTCGTTCACCCTCTTGCCACCCTCCCTTCACCGTGTGCCCTCTGTGCTGCCTACCATGATTCATCTCCCACAGGAAGGTGGCTTAACTGCAAAGAGACATTTGTACCCAAGAGGACTCCTCCTGAAGGGCCTCTGCTTAGCCCGTGATGACATTTTCATTTGACCCACAGGCAACATTCCTATAATGAGAATCCATCAGAAAGCAATCTCCTAAAATAGAAAGGGGTTTCAATTCGAGAACGCTTATATTGATATGCAAAATATGTTAAAAAAGCCTTTCAGTTAGATGAGTTAGATACATGAGGAGCCAATGGAAGCCATGTGAAGATGCGCAGGATTGGTTTGTTCAGTGTTTAGCAGAATAAAATTATGCTAATGAGTATGGACTTAGAGAGGAACTCTTGAAAATGAGAAAAAACATTAATCTGACATTCAGGTGTATTGAAAACATGTATGAAATAGATTTCACTCCCCAAGTGTGTTTCAAAACTGGTTATATGTGTGTCCAAATATTGGTGCATAAAAAGCCCCAGTGCAGCTTCAGCTCCATAAACCTGTTTAGGGTAAAGAGGTGTTAGAAGAAGAAATCTCTTTGTATAAGGGCTATTTTGCAACTGTGATTCAACTGAGATGAGATTTTTCTAAATGTTTTTATTATGTATAAACACAGGTTTTCATATCAACAAATATAAAAGGAACACGTTATGCGTACCGCATTGTCAGATTGGGTAAAGAAAGAGTTTGAAAGGGCTGACCTAAGAACTCTCCAAAAGTTTTACACTATCAATTCTGGCAAAGATTTTTTTGCTTCTCAACTTCTACTCAGTTGATGTTGTTGTACTGTTCCTCACCGGCTCACTTGTATAGATAGATAGATGGGTAACATCAAATTTGAAATATAGAATTAAATAATTTTTGTATGTCATTTATTCATTTGTACCTTTCTAAATTGTATTTTAGAAAGGTACAAATTCCCCTCACCCCCAGCCAGTCGTGGCAGATTACTGCCCCTCCCTGAGCATGGGTTTGCTGGAGGTTTGTACCTGTTAAAATAGTTTTTCCCTTCCCATTGTTGCCAAAGTGCGTGGTCACAGGGGGTCTTTGCCTTGAGGCAATGGTTGTTGTGATTTGGAACTTTATAAATAAAATTGAAATGATTTGAACTGATTTTACATTTTATAGCATATTTCATTCTTAGTAGTTAAGCTTGGATAATATTTCTTACTTTAATTCTATCTCATACTACCTCCTTTCTTGGAATGATAATAAATCTCATCAAACTTGGATCTTGACTGAGATATTGTTATTGTACAAAAACATAGTCAAAAGTTTAGGGGTTTGATCCCTGCCTCCCTGTAGTCAAAGAGTCCTTGTGTAAGACGCTGGACTCTAAATTGGCCATGATGCATCCATTGCAGTGAGTGTATTGCATTTTTATTGAGTGTCTGTCTGTCTCTGTGTGAATGGATGAATGTAGCTTGTTGTAAAAAGTATGTTGGGTGTTCAGCTTGAGTAGAAATAAAAAAAATAGCAGAGCAGTTTACTAGTGCAGTTCACCAATCCAATCCAAAATTCAGAAAATTAACAGAAAATTTAAATGAATTTTCTAAAAATTCTATTTTAGAACAATTTTTTATAGTCAGATCTGGCTGATCAGGATTACCCTGCAGGATTCTTAATAAACAACTGCAGGTATATCCCCTGCACTAGAATAAAAGACAGAAAACCCTTGATCAATAATTAGCGCACACTGTGTTTTATTTCTGCATCTTAAAGCTTAAATAGTTTGTGTTAAAAATGTCTTAAAAATGTTTTTGTTCCAGCAGTAGATGTACCATCTTGGCTTGTTAAACCCAAATCTCTTTTCCCCTAAATGTGTTAGGTGTTTCTTGTTAAAAGTTCGAATGTTTTGCCCTCAGGACTTTGCCCCAGTAAGGCAGTTTTTGAAAACAGCAGCCAAAACCTCTGTAGTACTACCTTGATCAGTTCACATTTTATGTCTGTGTAGACATCATCAGATGAAACTACAACACGAGGCAAAGATGCAGCTTTTTTTTTTCTCACAAAGCAGAAAAACTCTTCAGAGTTTTCCTTGTTTTCCTAAGCTTTTCTGAAAATTTAGCTTTGATAGTCTGCTTAATGCCAGATATTTTATCGACAAATTTTATTTATAAATTAATAAATAAAGACAATAAACAGCAATTAATATATTAGTCCATTAGTTGATTCAAATGCCACAGTTGTTTTTAAAAAATATATAATTATTTAGCTAATATTAGCTGATAGCCTGTCAGTTGTGAATCCAAAAATCATAGATTATTAATATATGCATAAACCACTCATTCAGTTTTGTGGACGATGATTACTGAAATAAACTAAATGATTATTCTCATACATTCAGCACAAAAGGCAGCAGTTATTTCAAAGCATGTCAGGTGGTCGTACTACCATTAAAAACTATTAAGGCAGAAATCATACTCCTTTTTCAGTACTGTGAAGCAAACAATCAATTACAGTGTGAGTAAAAAAGAATAGGATAAAAGATAAAAAAAACATGCAATGTTAATTTTCATTTAATTTTCCTCCATGGGTGGAACAAGATGAAAACATTACATGCTCTACTGTCATCGGAAGGTTTCATTTTCTCCTGAGCCGCGAATGAAATCTACCTTATTGCTGCCTCCCTCCTCCCCCACACCCAGCGTAATGAGAGAATATTTCCCCAGAGTGTGAAAGCAGATCCAAGCTGTACTTTTAGAAACTTTATTAAAGCAACCTAGCCAATTACTTTTGTGTTTGCCTTCCTTCTGATGAGTGATGATCTATTCAATAAGGCTGGTAAATGTTAATGTAGAATAGATTTTCTGCTGACTTCTCTTAGTGATCAGTGATGTCTTTTTGCCTTGCTGACGGTGCTGCCAACAATAATTTCATATCTTCCGACAGACTTGGTTTAACTGTATAGACTGTAAAGATGTGAATGGCAAAGTATTGGAGCAACTATGACAACAATACCTCTGACTGAGAGGGATTGTATTTTAATATAAAAGTCTGGCAAGACTCCAGCTGTGGCAAAATCTGTTATTGAATTGGCTGTTTAGCTTGTGATCAAACACTTGGGTGGGAAATTGCTTTCCTGAGCTAACATTTATTTATTAATTTTTACAGTGAAAAGGGTAAAAATGGTAAGAAAAACAATCACCTGCATGCTGATAGATGTGTTGTGACCTGCTATTACCAAGAACTTCAATATTCAATATAAACCCAAAATATTGCTACTTGTAAAGAAAGTGTCATTGGAAACTGGGGGAAAATGACAATTAGTCCTATAATCTTAGCAGTTTTCTAACAGATCTACAATTCTTAGTAAAACAAACAGTAATAACACACAAGAGGAAATCAGATATGTTTACTGTTATGATGTATTTAACCCCAGGTGCATCCAGATTGAGCGGGATTTCATCAAATACAGTTATGTGTGAACGTGCAAATGATAACAGATTTTTTAACTATTCAAATTTTGCATTTTAAATATTAATTTTAAGCATTAGAGCAATAATTTTCACTCTTATCTCAACTTTATAATTTAACCAAGGATGCTTTACCACAAATTCATTATAAGCGTAATTAGATTTATCCAAACCATCTGAAAAATCTTCCAGATTTTGTAATTACAAATTTTGTGATGTATAGACTCTTTCCCCCCTCCAGGCATAGATGCATTAGAAGATACAGCTCACCCTGAATAATGGCTGTGTTAATGTATTACTCCAATATACACAAAAGTCAAATTCAGAAAAATTGGACAGCAAAAGATTGGAAAAATGTTGCTTGGATTTATGAGTCAATTTCAACTGCAAAATTCAGATGGATCAGAATTTGGTAGTGTAATGTTGGGGATACACTTTGGGTCCCTTAGTATAAAGTGAGCATTGTTTACATTTAATTTTATTTCCAGTGATTCTGATAAACACTTGGGATACTTACATATTGTCTGTACTTAAACATCAATCATACCTCCTGATGCCTATCTGTCTATCTGTCTATCTATCTATCTGGACTGGACTGAAAGACAGCACAGATTCAATAATTATCGCAGCACAGGAACAAGTTCTGACACAAGATCCATAGAGGCTGGGGTCTATCACACCAGATGCAGGCTGTGTAAAGATGCCCCTGAAACAATCCAGCACATAACAGCAGGGTGCAAGATCCTAGCAGGCAGGGTATACGTTTCATGTATGCCCTGCCTGCTAGGATCTTAACCATAACCAAGTTGTCGGCATAGTATACAGAAACATCTGTGCTGAGTATAACCTGGAAGTCCCGGGGTCAAAATGGGAGACGCCCCCTAGGGTGGTGGAGAATGGCCGAGCTCAGATCTTGTGGGACTTCCAGATACAGACAGACATAGTGGTGGTAGACAAGCAGAAGAAGACAGCAGTGGTGATAGATATGACGATATCGAATGACAGCATTATCACGAAAAAGGAACACGAAAGGCTAGAGAAGATGTGGAGGGGGAAGGTAACAGTGGTCCCAGTGGTAATTGGAGCACCAGGTGCAGTGACTCCCAAGCTAGGCGAGTGGCTCCAGCAGATCTCAGGAACAACATCAATCCAATGAAGCATCTTTAGAGATCAGCATTTGGTTCATCTTTATGTTACAGAATAAAAAGAAATGAAACAAAAACATGCTAAGCAACACATTAATACAGACATCAAAAAATAACAAAAAAATATGTTGGGTACAAACTGCATCATGCAAAGCTGGCAGGCCTGTCTCAAACACACCCAGTCATTGGAGAGCAGAGTGGGGTTGGATCCTGAAGAATAGTATAATTGTTCCCAATGAATATCACATAGTATTTTTGCTTAAAATACCCATCCAAGTATAGTATCCTGAAGTTTATGCAGTCGTTCTTTTGTTATCAAAAGATGTGGCGTCATGATTTTCTTTAAGAGAGCTGTAGTTTTTGTTATGGGGTGCTTTCTTTTTTTCAGATAGTGTCAAAAGTAATTTTTAGTACTGAATGTGTCAAAGACTAAGGCCGTGCACACCAAGATTAAATTTTCTCACGCCTATCCTAACAGTGATAGATGGCCAAACGATAGAAATAATGGTATGTGGGAATCATGCTGGACAATAACCTGAGATCTGACTGTAATATTGATAAGGTTTTCGAAAAAACTCAGCGGTGTCTCTTACAGTTTGTCTCAGAAAACTCTCCAAGTTCCTGTTTGATCAGACCCTCCCGACAATGTTTTATCAATCTTTTATTGAGTCTGTTCTCACTTTCACCTTTATCTGCTGGCATTAGTATCTCAAGGTCAAACACAAATGTACTCGATGAAGCGGTCGATATCTGCAGCAGAACAATTGGTTCAACAGAAGAATCCCTGCAGGATCTTTACAACAAACAGTTATATAAGAAAGCAATATCCATCCAGATTGTTCCTATTCTTTACAACTGCTACCCTCCAAAGAGTTCCACTAACTAAAACCAATATGTTCAGTTATTTCTTCCTAGTTTCATGGCATTTCTTTCCTAAATAAATAGTTGTTAAGTTTTAAAATGTAACTAATCTATTTTCTATATTTTTAAGGATGCTAATTGGTTTCTATTTTTTCATCTAAACTTTTGTATTTCTTTTCCTTTTTGTAATCTTTATGATTTACATGTCTCAGCATCCCACTGCAGCAAAAACAACTGCCTCAAAAGACAAATCAAGTAATGAAGTGGAACTTCCACAAACACAATTTTTACTCAGTGTTTCTCTTATTATGGACACTTTGGAGTTTTTGGAACAATAGGTAATGGACTTGATTGCTTCAGGTGTTTCTCTTGGGTTCCTTTACACCACTTTGAAAGTTCTTGGTAAGATCTTTGCAGTTAGCTCACTCCCAGGCAGAGTATCAACACTGTTGAAATCCCTTGATTTTGACAGTTTTAGTGTAAAAGTTAAACCCAGATCTTTAGAAATAGTTTTGTAGTGAATTTCATGTATATTATGTTGCTTCCTCTAAGTTGCTTTTAAAATGAAATGTGGGAAAGGTTAACATGAGCAGATCTTTCCCAAGTAAATAAGACCATGTCATGACTTTACCTCTGTTTATAGGAAATGCTTGTCAACAACACACAGTTTCAATCAAACTGTCAGTGAAACTCCTTCACAACAAACATGTATAATTATAAAAACTAAAACTGTGCCTTAATTTCATTTATACTGTATTTTTCGATAATCATGACTCATATAAAGTATGAGTATTAAAAGTGATCTGTGCAGAAATTCGGGTAATCGTGCAGAACTTCACTTACTCTTTCTTGGAGCTGTAATCTTTTTGGAGTTCATAGCAGCGTTGTAAGCCACAATCCTTTAATTCAGTGAGACACGTGTGAAATAAGTTATTCCTTATTCAAAAAGTTGCTTTGTTTTACTGAGCGATGGCAGCTCTTCAAACTGTAATGATTCACACGGAGGACTGAAAAAGTTTCCATATTACAGCGTCGGTGGGATGGAGGGATTCGTGCGAATTTTTGTCACGTTTGCAAGTTGGCTTTTTTTGGAAGTAAATGGGCACTCTATCCTCCTGAGGTCTAAACCATGTAAAACACGCTGTGGAGGCAGTATCAGTCCACTTTGAAAATTGTACTAAAAGGAAGAAAGTTCTTTTAAAATGCTCATTAAAAGCAGCTGTGGTCTTCTCAGATAAAAGCAAAGATCAATCCATGAGTGATCTATGTTTAACCGTCATCGCACTCAGGTATTAAATGTACAAAGGCTATTGGCTGGGGTGACTGGAGACCCCAGAAACAAACTAACAGTAGAAAAAAAGGATGTGCTGCTACACTTTAACCACTGCTGGTGGGTTTTTTTTTTTTTTAGTGTTTTAGGCAACAATTTGAACGCCACCTTAGTTATTGATTTGTATATCAAGTCTTGTTGCTGGGATTTGTGTTTTAATCTAGATGGCTTACAGTAGAAAACAGGATGGAAATGAGGAGATGGAGAGAAAGAAAAGGATTCCATGAGCAGTGTCTACATCCCATTACCATTTTAATTGTCTTTTTATCCCAAACTCATTCATATTTCAGTCGTCTGTCACAGAAAGTTAACCATGCCTACTCCTAATTCAGTTTGTCATCCATCGTTCATACTTAATTACAGATTAGACTGATTGTAGACACAGACATGGACAGTCAGTATAGTTATTCCTGTTATACTTCTTTGATGTTTGCTGCCAGGGGAGTATCCGTGTTTGGTGCATTGTAAAATACATTTTCCATAGCGGTCTCAAAAAACTGTTGGACAACCTTCATGCTTAGTGTTTGATGGTGAAATTTATGTTACTTTGACTGAGGCAAACCCTACTAAATAAGATAAGATAAGATAAGGTAAGATAAGATAAGATAAGATAAGATAACCTTTATTAGTCCCACATGTGGGAAATTTGTTTTGTCACAGCAGAAAGTGGACAGTGCAAAGTTATATAGCAAAAGTTAGAGAACACTGGAATACAATAAGAATAAGATACTCAGGTCTAAGTATCATATAAGATAATAATAAAATAATCAGGTCTTAAGTGGCATAGAATCAAGGAGAATTTGGTCACAAGCCCTTAAGAGTGTGCTTCCTGCTCCATTAAGTCTCTTGATTTATGTGAAACTAATGTACAGTCATACAGGTGAAAAATTAAAAGTACAATTGTAAACAGAATGTAACTTTTAATTAAAGTTCATAATAGAATCCAACATTGTGCTGTACCCTCTTCATTAAAGAATGAGACTGAAGACTGAAAGCACCTGTTACAGGTGTACAGTCAAAGTAGTTAGCAATTATGGACACGTGTGTTTTTGGTGTGCTGCCTCTCGTTCTCCCCGCTTGCAGGTATATGTGTGTTTATGTGTGTGTCTGTGTGTGGATGCCGGTGTTTCTGAGAGCACCTGTTTACAGGCACCTTCAGGCCTGGTGGGTGTGGCCCTGCCAGGTGGTTGGCCACACCTGAAGACCATCACACAGCTGATCAAGCCTCGTCGGTGGAGCTACTTAAGAGTGCGGTGGAGCTCTCTCCGACGCTAGGTCATTGCGTGACTTCACATTAGTCTCTCGGCCAGTCAGTACGGTTAGTCTGCTGCATTGTGTGTGTCTTATGGCTGTCTCTGTGTTATTTCCCCAGGAGAAGCGTGGAGAGGAGAGGGCAGCGAGCATGGGGTGCTCAGACACTGAGGAGCGGAGACAAGGAACACTAGCACTGGGAAGAGGACATGTCACGGAAGTCGGGAACGCATGGAGGATTTATTGTTATGTTTTCCATTCACTGTAAATAAACGCACTGCTTGCATTCAGAGCTCCGCGCCTGGGTCCTCCTTCCTCACATCCCCACGGTTGGCCAGCATTGACCGTGACAGTTAGATCATAAATGTGTGCCAGAGATGGAAGGACATCGTCTAGCTATATAAACATGAATCAAATGAGGGAAAGGCAAATCGAGCCACGAGTGGGCTTTTACGTTATATGCAGCCTGTGGTGTTAAGAAAATAAAATGCATGATGAGATACACTACAGGTTTGAGGCTTTAAATACAGTATAAGCCCTTAGTTAACAGTGCTACTAAATGTAACCACTTTGTATGTTAATTCTGCTTGATGCATTTAAACAACTGATTAAATGACACGACCAAACTAAAGTTATTCATAAAATACTTGAATAATATGAATATGATGCACTGGATGCTACAGTGACATGTCAAGGCTGAAGATCTGTGACGAGGAAACTCACATACCGTGCATCTCATTAACAAATGTTGCAATGACTGCATTAACAAACTCAGTTCTTACTTTCTCTGAACTCCGGCGCAACCTCCTGTTACCAAGGTAACCACTGGAGTATAGTACACCATCAGAGGAGACTAAACCAAGCAGGATGCAAGCCACTGAAGTCAGATGCACAACTGACTCTGAAACTTTCCTCAGGTGCAGTTTTTGACGTTAAAATCCTAAATTTCAGAAAGGTGAAAAAGATGTTTTTTTTAACAAGGCCGCTGCTGAAAGCCTGTGCATGTGATGTGAACATGTAGAATAAAGGCTGTGAATGATAGTGTTGCATTACCCGAAGGAAATGAGGGACTGAAAGGTATAGAGATAATTATTTCCTCCATTCTTCCGGTCTTTCCATTTCCCTGGTCCTCTGCATCCCATCTCTGGCTAGGCTCTGCTCCCCAGAGGTTTGCCAGTTTGCTATTTGTGTTTGTATGTATGTACTGTATCAGTGTGTGTGTGTGTGTGTGTGTGTGTCTGTGTTAGACAGAAACGCAGAGAGATTCTTTACATATTCCACTGCATGTGTACTGGTACTAAAGAAACAAATGCAAATATAATAAAAATATAATTTTAAAAAAAGTAAAGTAATTCGTAAAATACTGTTTTTATTTACTACATTTACCAAAAATCTCTCTCTCTCTCTATATATATATATATATATATTTTTTTTTTACAATATTTTATAGTTTTCAGTTTTCAGTAATTCCTGTCAATTCTTCTTCAGTGATTAATCATTTAATACATATTTGCATAGTATTATACATCTGTTAATATAAAGGTTTTGGCAGAGATTATATTTGTGTAGGTAAATATGCTGCCTAATGCGAGAGCTGGCTGATATTGTTGTCACCCTGTGAGTGAGCCTATCTGTGTCGTGCGTGTCTGTGAATGCCGTCGTGGTTAAACGCCATCCCGACGATCCCTCTTCTAGGGGGGAAGTTCTTCAAAGGCAGATTTGAGCGTTTAGGCAGGTCTTTATATTCTACGTCTGTCTGTAGACAGATTTTGTCAGCACTACAGCATCACAGCCTAACGTGCGTCAGTCGCAAAACTTTACAAGTGAAGGCAGAATCGTGCTGTCTAAGAATATGCTTTGTAATATCTAATGTGCTCCTGCTACTAATTTGGTTTTGTGGCCTATATCTCAGCCTGAAGAGGGTATGTGGTTAATGTGGTCATTTAAAGTATGTACTATTTTGTCAGTTTTTCATGAGGGAGAAGACATATGCCAACCAATGGCAGTTTCAAATGTCAGGGTGTTGCACTTATCAATATTTGTATATTGACTATGGAGCCAAATGTGCATCCTGGAGGCCAGGGAGGGTTAGCACAGGTCATATACACAGCAGCATTCATAGTCTGACTCCAGCTGGGGACCTTGGTGACATGTCATTCTCCATCGCCGTCTTTTTTATTTCCTTTCAGCTTTGTTGGTATCCAAAAAGGAAAAAAATACCCTCCTGAAAACACTTCCCGTTGAATGTCAGTAACTTTAAAACTACAGAAAATGTCAAAATCCACTCACTAATTCAGTCTAAACAAGTCCTGAAGTCTTGAGAGGTGACTGGCATGAGGGTGAAGGATGATGGGCCTCTCATGACACGGCAGCACTGTGAATATTTCCACTGGCACGAGGTTGAAGGGTCATCCATCTTTCTGTGGAGACAGAAAGACAAATAGGCTGACACTCTCCGGTGACTGGCTGTCATACATCTATCTCATCATTATTGAGCTGCTGAGAACCGGCACCCCATCAACCCATGTGACACTGCCAGCATTTTCACTCAGCCATGGTGCACGGGATCAGACACAGCGACATTAGATGAAAGGCTCTTCACAGTGTGTTTGGAATGATAACAAGAAATTTCTCTCAGGTTTGGACTAAAAAGTTTGCTTTTATAGGTTTTGATGGTAAAAATTGTCTTTGGTAGTACCACTTGTTAAACTGGTAAATATTACCTCAAACTTTAAGTGAGTCTTTGCAATAAAATATACGAGCCATCTTAAGTATTCTACTTAACAAATCAAACTATGAATCCAGTAATTGGAAATAGAATTAACGACAAGATTAATAGAGAAGGAACTAACCTGAGCAGTTTAAACATATTAGCTTGGGATCTGGGAATCTGTTAGCCTTTTTTTTTAATTACCAAAATGTAATCAACATATTATTCTGTAATGAAAATGGGAGATAATTGAAGCCTTCCTTCTTTAGTCTGTTCTGCAGTGTCGTACAGAGTGTGTCTTAAAGGAAGAAACCTCAAGCTGTCTGTAATACTCCCCAAACCCCTGACCCTGGAGGAAATGGCACAACACTGCTAAGAATAGATCGGCCCTAGGAGGGTCGATCTAAGCAACCGGCCCATCAGTGAGCATGTCCTGCTGTCCTGATGTGTTTTGTTTCTAGCTGACTGCTCAGTGTAATCACCAGGTGCAATGAAATCTCATTATTCCAGGTCCTGATCTTGGCATGCTGGTCTGAATAATAATGGCCAGCTAGTGTGTTAAAACTTTGACCCCAGCATTAATTGGGCATGACTTGTTGGGTGCCTGCACTGGAAGAGCTTGAGGGATTTTGTTGCGAGGGATTTTCCTCCCCACTGCAGCTGGTGGGGAGTGTGGGCAGAGTACCAGGGGACTGACGGGTCAGAGTTCATGGCTGCAGTGCTTTGGCCAAGGTAGATTGTATTTCCTTTCACTCTGTGGTTACTCAATCTGTGAAACCTGCATCCGAGCCTGCTGTACTGGAGCGCTGATACTGATTGTAGTATTTATTAAATGAAATGCCTATCTATTCAATAAGACTAGATCGACTGTGAAGGGCCATTAAAACAGGGAAGGCAATAAGAATACTTAGCTATTAAGCAGGACTCTTTGGAGGGTAGACACAAAATGTGAAATTACTGTCCTGTGGGCTCCATGTGCCTGTGTATGTGGCTCTCTTCATAGGCTTTTATGTATTTTGTGTGTGTGTATCTGGGAATGTGCACATGTCTACAGCAAAGCCTAAGGAGCAGACACGGTCGCCCCCTGAGATTAGAGTGCAATAAAGAAGGATGAACGCGTTCGGAAAGCTCCAAAATGCGTTCCAGACACCGCCTTACTGGAAATCAATCCGCTCGGTCAGGCCCCCTGCGTACTGGGTTTAAGTGGGAGTGATGGCAGGAAAGAAGGAGCCAAGTAAAGGAACAGACAGTGCTAGAGAAAAGGAGGGTGGGAGGTAATAGAGGAAAATGAGTAGAAAGGCTAAGCGAGAGGAGCCGATTGAAAGCATTATAGTTAGCTCAGTTAGTGGACTAGCACTCTGAGCAGAGGTCAGTGTGAGTCAAAAGGACAAGAAGGCATAGAGGCGGCTGTTTGGTCTTGTTTGTTTTTTGACGCTCATTGGCTGATGCTGAGCTTCATTGAACAGCCGGGTTCAAAACACCAATATCTCCGCTAGTTTAATAGCGTGCGCACATAAAAGGGAGTCCACTCTCTCTGCTGGAGCCAAACAAAAACCGAGGAGGACGGAGAACGGCTTTTATTTTCCACTTTTATGTGGTCTTCCTGTGAAACTTTCTCCTGCTCTCTTATTTGAGTGCTTGATGTGGTGGGGTTAAGCAAGGCAGAGGTCAACACTCGTATTTGTAGTGCTGAGACAAACACAGAGACTGGCTAGAGTAAATGCCGTGCTGACTTCACATCTGAATAATGATCATTGTTCTTTGCTGTGAATGTGTCAGAGGTGTCAAATGTGCCTCTTTGGACAATTACACACTGATCATGTTGCCGCTCTAAACACAAAGTGATAGAACACAAAAAAGATGTGGGTGCTCATCCAAAAGGAGAAATCTGCTGTGGAGGTGTCAAACTCACACATACTGTACAAGAACACATTAGAAAATAGTGTCTTACTTCTTAAACTTTATTGATGCGCTTTAAACACGGAGAGTTAAAAAAAAGTGACTGATTTGTCTTGGTGACATTGGAGTACAAACATATTGACAACTTGCAGAGTTTCACACTGCATACTGATAGCGTAGACATTGAACAAGGGCAACTGCAGAGGACTAACGCTTTGACTGCAGAGAAATGTTGTGCACAACGACTGCAACTTATTTATTTTATATAAAGCACTGGCCAGCTAAATGACAGAAGTATAAGGCCAACAAATAAATGTTAACAAGTCCCTTGAGGATCTTTGTGACTTTATTGACACTCATTGGTTCAGAGTGAAGATGTAAATATATAAAATAGGCCACAAAATATAGCTTCATTTTTAAAACATTTTTGTTTTTTTCTGATAATTTATAGCGGTGCTGGGCCAGAGTATATTTAGCAAGCATGACCTCATTTGTCATGTTCCTGAAATAGATATTCAGTGTCATAAAGCGCTGACAGCAATGGAAGTAGATATGACCATTGTTAGGAGAATGGCAGATGCCAGTGATGGCAGTCTCGGTGGCTCAAGCTCCACATAATAATTCAAACAGCACTTTTGCAGACTATCTCTACTCTTTTCACTACACAGAACAGCTGTCTTTCTATTTGAAAGACTATTTATTTGCTTACTAAAACACAAAATAAGCAAAAAATCCAACAAACAGAGCGATTAAGCTCTAGAAATGTCAACCATGCAGTGATTTACAGCTGTTGATGTTAACATTAATTATTGCCCTTCAAATGTGCGTCATAAGAGAAGATCCAGCTCTAAAGGGACCTCAAGGTCAAGATTATGGTTGCTGGCGCCACTGCTTGCTGACTATTTTCAATAAATGCAGCTCTGACTCTTTATTTCAGCTGATCGTTTACAGCAGCAGGGTGATGTATGTCGACTGAACTACAATAAACCGCCTTGTAATAAATGTACACGTGACAGCCTAGGTTCTATCATGTGCTTTTAATAATTGGTAGACAGCAACAATTTGGCCTTCCCTGGGAAGTAAATACTTGATAGGTGTTAAATTATTAACTTTTTTTGAAGTTTCCAGAGGCCAAACTAATGGCTAATGATATTGTGCCTGGGCAAAATAGTAAAAGCAGTTACTTAGTAATCTGCATGTTGACTTAAGGGTTACCTGATATGCTTTTCCTAATTTTCGCACATATATGCTTATACGTTGGTGTCTGTCTTCTTTAGTCTTTCAGCTCTTCTCTTTAGGGTTTGACACAGAAATGAATCTGCATCCATCTCACCCTATCCCTACTCCTCCTCTTCTGTCACTAACCCTGTGAATGACCTGCTTCACTTCATCCACAAGTCTTCTCTGTGGTCTTCGTCTTTTCCTCCTGCCTGGCAGCTCTATCTTCGACATCCTTTATCCAGTATATCCACTAACCGTCCGCTACACATGTCCAAACCATCTCAACCATGCCCGTCTAACTTTGTCTCAAAAGCACTCAACCTGAGCTGTCCGTGGTGGATCCTTAAACATGGCTAAAGTTTCAAATAATGAGGCCAATATTTGCACAGGTAATCCCCAGTGGTCCAGACCCTCAGGCTTTAGGCGGCTCGAAATGTTCAGTTTCAGATGGTTATTCTCTCTGCTCTGTATGATGTCACTGAATGCTCTCATCCCTGAACGGTCGTCTCAGACAGACACATACACGCATTGAGTATGAACACAGAAGACCCACCATTTACTGTTCAAGTCTTTTGTTTGGGAAGGCCAGCCAGTCGAAGGGAAAGAAAAGGCAAAAAGGATTGTTTTGAACTGTAAACTGTGAAGATTTACTCTATTAAAGTCCAATAACTAAAACATGGACCTGGAGTTGAGCACATTGGGTCCCCTTTAATACAGTAGTTGACCTAAACAGTTAGTTGATCAAGATATTTCCGCTGCATTTACTTTTAAACACTAACTGAAAACATTTCCACAATGCAATATGATGGGTAATTTCTTCCTCCTCAGGTTTTATATGATTCTCTGCACAAAGCAGATCCTTATTTGTTGACTCTGACCTACAACTACTGCCAGTGTCAACCAAACAAAAGATTGCTGCTGTTTTATTTTTCATTAAACTCCACGAGGCTGCTTCTCTACAATATTCCAGTCCCTAATGGATAATTAAATATGAGTCTTGGCATTATGAGAAATCACTGTAATCAAATCAGTTCCCACATAAGAGCATTTTCACCTAAGACAACTCTGCTTTCTTGCCATTTTTAAGTATATTGCCATTTCAGAGCTCTCTAGAGCAAAAACCTATATTAACTCAATGATGAAAAGAGGTAAGCTGATATTTCGAGTGTCAACCATTTCCTTGTTTAGTGGTAGTCAGTAAAAATAGATATGTGCTGAAAATATTTATATTGACAAAATGCTGGAAAAAACGAGCAGGTATGGGGTAACGTTCACGAAATGAAAGAAGCAAGAGAGTCAGAATATGCGTGCTGTGTGAAAAAAAACCAAACATAACATGATCGAAGAGTTTCACATGCACCATACTGAGGTTTATTCATAAGCCAAGCTGTTGCTTGTCATTTGGCCAGGGCCACTTAGAGCTGCTGGGAAAGAAATGATCCATGTCTCCATCTGAATAGAGGACCACATGTTGTCAACTCAATACTTTGCTACTGAAATCGCAGACAAAGACTTCCCTGTAAGGCAAGAAAGCTTGACCTTCAACAAATCACAACTCTTTCACCGCACTGTAAACAGCTCCGTCTGTCTGCCCTCGTGGCTGTCTGCTCTCACGTCTGTCTACAAGAAAGTAAAAGGAAACATATTTTATATGTAACTACCTGAAATCTATCTCCTAATATTTATTTCTTTGTCTATTAAAGGAGGTGTATCTCTGCACTCTAAAAATAAGGTGTTACGTGTTACTGTTTCGAAAAAAAAGTTGCGTTGCTGTGTAAAGTCTTACTATATTGGTTGTAGCATATGTGTGTATAGTCTTTCTTTTTTTTTTGATTCATTTCAAACGATTAACATTCCGATAAAACAAACACAGGAAATGGAAAACATAATAAGGTGTTCGAAAGGAAGCAGGAAGAAGCAGTGGCTTATCCAGTCCCGCCCTGAGTTTACTAACACAAATACTCTGTCATATCACCAACATATTAATATTCTTATTCTAAGCAATAGCACAACTGTAGACTCATAATGTGTGATTAGTAGATACGATAAATTACACATAATTTATCTAGCATCTATATGTTTATGGATGTGTATTTAATCATTTTTTTTACTTCTATTTTTCATTACATTCTTCTTTTCCGTTTGTTTTTTGTGTTGTGGTCACCTTACGTTACATCACCGTCACCAAAATTTGTTTCCCAGATGGAATTTTGTTCAACTAAACTCTAAACACAGACTTGTGCTCCAGGACTGACAAAAACTGCCCATATGACAGATTTTTCATTTAAACCTCTTTATTGAAAATATTCCAACATTTCATAAGAAAACATATCAAATATTGGAAGTGATGAATTGTATCCATCCATCTATTCGTCCACTTTTCTCAGCTATTCTTAGCCAGTTCAGAGTCCCTATCCCAGTTATCACAGGGTGAGACGCCCTGGACATCTGACCGGTGTGTTGCAATTTAGGATTGCCACTTACTCTGACATGTGTGTATTATGACTGATGGAAGAAGTTGGAGCACCCGGAGAAACTCTTTTCTTTTACCAAACCCTGTTCTGTTACAGAGCCATGCTGTGGTAATGTATGCAGAATCTAGCTTGGTATAGTTATTATTACCTGGGGACCTGTAGTAATTTTTAATACTTATGTAGGCTCTCTGGATCTTAGTCACATCTTAGTCTTTCCAGTTTGTAAACTGAAAATTAATTTTATTTATTTGGCAGTAATATAGATGACTAATATAAGTGAGCACTTACTCTAGGCAACAAAGTAGAAAGGAATACTTTGGAAGTGTAAAGTGCACTCTTACTTTTGAAAACATGACACCAATTCAAAACTTTCTTCATTATTTCCTCAGTCAGGTGAATACAAGTGAACCCAGACCTTTTATATACACTGATCCTTTGAGTACACTACTGCACTCTGCCCCCAGCTGTTTTAAAGACATTTTCAAGGTCTTTCTAAGGAAACACCAGGAAACAATAATCTCTGTGTCCAGTAGTTTATATTGTATCTGGTGGTTCCTATTTCAGGCTTGCCAGGTCTGGAGTTTTGGCACCCAAGGCAATGAGATGAATTGCTTGAGGCAACAGCTTGGGGATAAGCCTGGGGCAGGGCCGAGGCATCCAACAATGATAGAGAGAGAAAGCATGAAAGCCTGTCATCAATCATCACTCCATTAAAATGTACTGCTGGAATGAATGAGAGCTTGATTGTTATTGTACGAGAAAGAAGAAATTCATCAATCCTAGTTTTCATAAATTTCCTCCTTACTGAATTTCTGCTAAATTCCTCCTCCTGAGCAGTATAGTGGCAAATGCAGTCACTTAGCATGTTCAGAACTAAAAAAAAAAAAAAAAGCTTTTAAGCAATTAAAGATGATCCTAAGAACAGTCTAAATAAGAACGTGATTGTAGGGAAGGTTGAGGCTCGCTGAGGAAAGCTGCTGCATTTTGACACCTTGCCATAGCCTCTGACAGTCCACCCCCGTGTAGATAGGTAGACACCAATAGGCTCATTTAAAACAAGACTGTTGCTGCGGCAAGGCTAAAAGTCAGACAGCCACTTCTGACAGGTGTCAAGGTGCCCGATTGTATCCTCAGCAAAGGCACTGTACCGCACTTCCTTTTACCTTCAGGTGCCATATGGGACACGGAGGGATGTGTTTCAATGCTGGAAAAATGAAGTATTTATAGTTCTTTTACAAAAATAATAATTTCCTTATTGAAAATCACAGGACACATTTGAAGAACATTTGTCAGAACAGATTGCTATCATCAGTATTTCTATTGGTCTAATTGATCATTTGTGATTCTAACGATACTTTCAGGGTGGATTTCAGAGTGGAATAGCAGTAATTGAGAAGGATGATTTACTGAGTTAAAGAAACACTTCAGCTGTGTTTATAAAGCTTTATAATTTATATTCTTACGATGATCTGCTTCAGTCTTACAATTTTAGAATTTAGCATAGATATAAAATATATGTATGGCTGTGTAGTATATTTGTGTCTGCTTGTGTATCTTTGTTAAATTTGTAATTCTCCACAAAAGCAAACTTTGAAAAGAATAGAGTCACAAGAAATCAGGGTATCACACTGTAATAAAAAAAAGAGCAACAAAAGCTGTGTAGTATGTGAATTCTGAATTAATAATGATTCCTGATCTTAAATTAGTAAGTGCAGCCAAAAAGCTGCTTTGAGACTGCTTCTATAAAATGCATAAATCAAACAAACAGACCAAAATAAATAAATAAATCTCATACCTGGCTGCTATTCCCTTTAAAGTCAAGTTGTGCACCAACACATCAATCCCAGTGGTTTGTCCTTGCTTGGACCAGTCTTTGGAAATGCTGTTTTGTAAGTGTGGCAGTCAATACTTGAAACTCCTGACTGATCTCCTCCAATGTAACCTTTAAACTTGAATTTCATTTTGGGCAAGACTAAGAGATTGCAAGGTGTTCAAAAAATTGTGTTGGTTTAGACAAAAAAACAAAACAAAACAAAAAACAACACAGTTTTTGACATACAGTGGGTTAGTACATTGTCATTATGGAGGACCCACAATTCCAGACATGTTCTCCCTTCCTGTGCCAAAAGGTGTGTATGGATGTAACTTGCAGTAACGTTGTGACCAGAGACCACAGAAAGTGAACAACATTCCTCAATTTCAAGCAATGATGAGTGAAATAACTGCGAGTAGGTTCTGAGTTAAACTGTTCTCAACTTCGAGGCAAGCAACTGAAGCAACTACTAACAAGAACGAAGGATGTTTAGGTCAGGGTTGTAAATACATTACAAAGTTACCTTGGCAACCACTGCCTGGAATGACCGTTAGTGACCGAGCGTCGGCGACAAAGCCACAAGTGATGAGCGCTGCGCTTCCTGTATGGACGCCCATTTCATTGTACAGCGGAACTCTGACCCTCGCCGACAGTCAGATGCTGGGGAGTAAATTCATCTGAATTCATGATGCTGACGTTTATAAGTGTCAAAAAAACTGGTAGACCCAACTCTTGTTACTGGCGAGACCCTTTGAAATAAAACTCTGTGGCTTGAGCCTGTTGATGATCCTTGCAGCCTCCAGAATGTTGCTGCTTCTGCTCCGCGGAGCAAAATCACAAATGCACCTAAACGAGTGTAACACCGAGCTCACGACATCATGTGATATCCCGATAAAATCTACTGGCACTCTTCCCATTAGCTGTGCTCCATTTGTCTTCATCACTGACAGTCTTCCTCATCAATCTAACATATGCCCACATATCGGTATTTTATAGTTTAGCCACAACTAATTGCCCGACAACACAAATTCAGACATTTCAGTGTTTTTCAGCACAATTAAGCATATTTCACTTCCTCCCCCTCCTGACATGGAGTGTCAATATAATTAGGCAGTATTTCTTTTACCCATTTGCTTTGCACTGCCAACAAGTCATTTGATGAGTCCAAGCACAGCATGTCCTGTCACTGAATGAATGTGTGAAGGAAAACTTTTACCTTCGCAACATTTTCATGCCTGTCTGCTTCCTAGAAAACAACAACCACAAAGAATCAACTCATGAGTCTAATTAGAGCCACAAAGTGGTAACAATGGCTGCTCAGAGATACCAAGAGACACGTAGGAAGCCAGCCAACGCATTTATTTATTTGTTTATTTATTTGGCTGTTTTCATTTTCCTAGCACACATCGCTAAATCTTAATGTAACCAAAACCTCAAAAACACAGCTAGAGAAGCTAAAAGATGACAAGGTGTATCCAATTAAAGGTTTGAAAATGATCATGATATGGCTCAATGGAAATTGCTGATTATAATATATCTTTAGGCTTACAACTAAAGTAAGATTTCCTGTGTTCTGGGTTTTCACTGTTCAAGATGTAACCTTATAGCTACCATAATAGACCCAATGGGACAAGTGTTGCAAAATGTTGTTACTGATTATTAAATCGTTATGCTTTAGAGCTAGATGTCAGTATTTAGGATAAATATATCACAAACATATCTAGTCTGAGTCTGTGAGAAAGAACATTTCTTGAGAAAGCATTACACAAACTGTGCTTGTGTATTTGTGTCTAATATGTGCCAGGCTGGAGTGCACACTGGGACGGTGTGTTCATGTGTGTGTATGTGCATATGTGTGTAGTCTTTAGCTCCCCTGCTGACAGTGTGTGGGTGATGGATGGCAGTTGTGCATACTGCCTGTTGTGTCACACGGACACAAACACACACACACATTTAACTTACAGTTTTAATAACCATCTATGTTACACAGACATAACCAAGATGACAATGCTTTCTAATACAGTATGCTAACATTGTGCATATTCCCACTAATCTGGACAACACTGCCTCCAAGCAGAAGGACCTGTTACTAATGAGACAAGCTTTTTGTGGTTTGATTTAAACCAAAAAAAGTCTCAACAGTGTATTTTATCAGGTTATACTTATGAAAAGTATTTTCCCACTGTGGTCCAGCGATAACTATGGATTACACATCTCTGACGCTATCTTTAAATACTTTGCAAAGTTTGATTAAGGTTGGAATTGTGCAATTACGCTGTAAAGTCCATAAGTTAATAGTGTTAATTACAGACATACTGAAGTGAAAATGTAAGTAATTAAAGTAAAAACACCAGTCAACTTCAGATAAATGAAAACATGTTCTGTATGCCATAGTCTGATTAAAAGTGTGAATGAATGGTGGCATTCAGGGTTTTCAGATTTTCTTAATATGAGAAAAAACCTGCTGTCACACAGATCCTTTGTTTGTGTCTGTCACAGTTAATCCTCTTCTAATAACACAAGCACCAGCGACTTTAACTCATGTGCACCATGATTTATTATCAAATGAATGACTGTTAGGTGGTCTTTTTGTACCTCCTTTTTCAAATTATTCATCCATTGCCTTACCTCCTTATCCAGCTCAGTTCATTATAGGGCAAAAGGTGTGATGCACCCTGGACACATCACATCAGCCAGTTTAAAATTCTTTGGGCATTCACTGGAGTATTGTTGTCAGATAGAAGATGGAAATAAGAGCATGGCCTACCCGCTCACTGTGAGGTGTTTCAGTGTTTACAGCTTGAGCATTTGGTGTTGTAGTTAGTAGGCACAAAGACTACTGACAGTGTTGGTGAGAGCGGTGGTGGAGTTGTTAATTTCAAGTCACTCAAGTGTAATTTTTTTCATTATTTCAGCCAAATTTATTAACTGGATACATTTTCTTGATAATGATCACATGAGAAAATTTGGAGAGACAAAAATTGGCATCTGAAAGAAACTTACAATGATGAAGTTTTTAAGAAAACAATGCTTTAATTCTAAGTGATTTTAATAGGTTGTTATTGAAAGTTTGGTAGCCTGAGATAAGGATGAAACAACTAAAGGACTTTGAGCCTCACGGAGCAGTCTGGGCACGATGTCAGGAAGTGGTTTGTTTGACCACCTGGCATTAATGTGTTTGATCCTGTCTCAGGTGGACAGCTTCTAGTAGAGGCGCAAATGCACCCATGCATTAAGGATGCATTGAAATGTGATTCCTCAGACCATACTTCAAGGTGATTTGAGCAACATATGGCCGTATTCATTTAGAAGTGTATACAGAAATGTGTGCATAAACATTGAAGGATTCAACTGACATCTTCTCTGTAACTGTATGTACTTACAGACATGTGAAAAAGAAAGTAGGTAAAACCTTTCTATTTTAGCACTTGATTAACTGATAATCATCAAATGTGAGCGACTCTATAAAAGCACAAACTTTTCCATTTTGTGGATCTGCAGCATTCAGGTGTGTGTTAATACAATGCCAAGGAGGAATGACATCATCAGTGATTTTAAAGAACCAGTTGTGGCTGCCCATCAAGCTGGAAAGGCTTAAAAGATTATTCCCAAACAATCTTAAGTCCATCATTCAGCAGTGAGAAAGATTATCACAGGTTGACGATTTGGGGTCATTTGGGGTTGTTTTGCAACCACAGGAATTTACATTGTGTAGTCATGGATTCAACCATAAACTGCTCCGTATACTAAAGTATTCTAGTGTCAAACGTGAGGCCATCTGTCCGGGAGCTAGCTTGGTCCAAATTTGGTCAAGCAACACAATAATCATCGCAGGCACACCAGCAAATCTACAACAGAGTGCCTTAAAAAGACAAGAATCAAGGTGTTGCAATGGCCCAGTGAAGGTCAGACATCAAGCTGATTGAGCTGCTTGAGAGATTTTAAGAGAGCGTCCCTAAAGTAATGCTTACAAATCAATGAACTGAAACAATGCAGTATAAAAGAATGGCCCAATATTGTTCCACAACAGTGTGAGAGACTGATAAAATCATTCATAAATGGCTTCAAGTTAGACACTGAATCACGGGTGTGCTTAGTTTTTGTCTATTAATGAAATGCTGTTTAAATGTAGAACCTGGCAAGGGTCAGACCATTTTGTATTATGTCCTAATATGTCAAACCTTGGATTTGAAAGAAGATGTACTTTCTTTTTCACATTAATGTATTTCTGGCACATTCAACACTGGAAGTTGTGCCTTGTGGTGGTTAAAAACATCAGTGAATTTAGTCTTTTTAAGTAGAAATGATGTGAATGTTCACTTTATTATAGAGCAAGGAAAGTAAACCTGATTGCAACTGATCACTCAGTACACATATTAGCATAGTTTAAGAGTGTGAAGATGAGAGCACCTGTAAAATAATGATCCCGGCAAGATAAAAACACTGCAAATTTGTGGTTATGTTCATTTAACGAAACACAGTTACAGTAATCAGACTGAGTCTTTTTAAAATTACAGCTGTAATTGTTTTTTCACTGAATTAACTGACTTAGATAAGATATAATTAATAACGGACGACATAATCATATTTATAGTAGTTGATATTCAACAATACTATTATCAATGTGAATTTAAAGTCAGTCTTTCCATTATTTGTTGTTCTGTTGAGCTTGAAATGTTCCATTTCTTATTCGGGATAAATCACTTCTACAACCATCTAAGGATTGTGACACCACAAGAACGCTGTTGATGTCAGATGTGATCTGTTAGGGTCACACATAGGTCTTGGGAGTCATTGCTCACTTGACTTAAGGTGTGAATTGGTGTGAAACTATCAGTTAGGATGGTGTAAGTATCATATTCTGTCTATTCTATTATCCTCCGTCCTGCAATAATACTCCAGTGAATAGTTTAATTTTGATTTGAATGAGTTATCCTTAAAAAAAAAACAACTTATTAGAGTATTACTTCTTATTTCGTTTAATTATTTTTGTTTAGTTTATTAAGATCCCCATTAACAAATCTTTATATTTTATTAAGAATGCACTACAATTATATATACATATACTACATGTACTATACCATAACTACTGTAATTACACTACAACTGAGGAGACACGCAATGTCATAAAAAACAAAACACATATACAAAGAAACATTACAATACAACATAAATTTCTCCTTATATCAGGGTAAGCTTTGTTTAATTTTTATAAAACACAATATTTAAATTCAACATCCATTAACACAATAACCCAGATTCATATTAACAGTTTGTACCTGTGGTCAGGTGTCATAGCAAATCATTCGGAAAGTTTTTTAAACCCAAACCTAAATTTCGATCTGTTTTCTTGTGTTATCTCTTTCAGCAATTTTTGCCATTGAAATAAGCAGTCAGAGTCCTGCGGTTTATTTTTACAGGCTATTAGCATATTCTCTATTATTCTTATATTTACTAGATCCATATTAAAATGAACATTTTTATCCTTCGTAATTAGATTTTTAATCAAATAATACGATATATCTTCATCTGGTCTTGGCACATTATTTATTAGATATGTACTTTATTGGGAATTAATAAAATAATTTGCAACATCAATTTATTTAGTTCAGAAATTACTTTCAGTCTCCATATTTTTTATGTCTGCCCATTAAATCATTTAATATTTTCCCTTACTATTTTTTATGTCAGTTTTATTTTCCTAATATAACTAAAATATATTATAACTAATATAATATAACATCTTTTTCCTTCTTCTGAAAGTCATATTTGAATAATGACTTTACATCATCAGTGTGTTTTTTTTTTCACCTAAAAAACTTGATGTATAAAATGCAGCGCTTCTGTGAGAAACAAATTGGACAAAAATAACAGATGTAGTTAAAAATGATACAAATATAAACTCATACATGTAAACTGACTTTTAATTTCTTTTATTTTTCAGTTTGTAAGGTTCAATAATCACTCCAGTTAAACAAAACAGAATTTTCTTTGCAATGATTTCATGGTTCAGGCTTTGCAGGGCTAACGTGGTAATAATATTTATTAATTTGCAAAATATCAGCCAATGTGATTTAAAACCAGGTTTAATGGCTACTAACTTTGTCCGTTTGCACTCTACCACATACTTCTTGATTTCTTTGTCCAGCTGTGGCGTTCTGACATTTCTGGTGATAAACTTTCTCAATGATTCCTTTCAACCTCTGCTATAAATAAAGCGTGACATTTTGCTGTTTTTCCCCCACGTTTTATTTAGTATAAAACATCTGACAGACATAGATCACAAATCTGAACATCATCCATAAATTTATACTGTCTAGAACATCACTTAAGGACAGATGGCATTCTGGTGACTTTCTCACCACTACTTTTAGATTATGACCACTACAGTCTATCGGTATAGATATTTCTTGCATGCATTATTGTGCAGCATTGGTAAAGATGGGATCAGGACAACAAGATATTGTTCTGCAATCTGTTTCCTGACATATTCTTGTTGGAGCATTAATTACTTAAGCTAATCGACATGCATTTGCTAAAGTTAAGAGTTTATTTTTCATAGGACATCTTTGCAAATTCCATTCGATATTCAGGTCATCCAGGAAATTCATCTCATAATTAAGATCACACACCTGATCTAACACATCACGCTTAGTGTTCAGGTAAACTTTTTTGTTAATCAATGCGTAATTTTTAAAAAAATCTAATTGCATTCTAACTTAAGGATACTAAATATATGAAAAACAGATACATTGGGTAATTTAATATTATATTTAAAAAATAAACGTACAGTTTACCTCATTACCTCATCATTATATGCCTTATTTAATTCTCCTCACAATATATCGTCCTTTTCTTTGTATCATCTCCATATTTGGCAGGTCTCTTTGTCATTGACACCTCAGTTAGGTTGAATCATCTGAATAAAAAAAACTTCTCTGCCGTTTTACGGTCTCTGAGTCTTTCCATTTTGTGGCTGGATGAATTATCCCATGTTAAATCCGAGGATGGGGCCCTTCTTTTGCCGTTTCAGCAGTCAAATCAGGGAAGCTCTGCACCTTCATTCCTCGAAAGTGATGAAAAACTTTAGAAATCATTTCTTCCAGTAAATGATTCCAATAATTTCTTCCAGTAATGCATCAGTTCATCCAGTAATGCATAAAAATGTACAAGGAGGAGATGCTAGATTCAGTATGTGGTACGAATATTTCCTCATTTTCTTGGCATCTTTTGCAAGCATTAAAATCAGAGCCTGATGGCTGTTTTCCCAGCTCACCATATTTGTGTAGTTTGCTGTGTGTGTGTGTCTCTGCCTGTGTGTGTGTCCCTTTTATAAATGTGACAGGGTATCTTTTGATAGAGTGACTGGAAATAGAAGCTGACCTTAAAAATGTGATGGATGAGTGGGTTGGATGCAGAATACTAAAGCTGCCGGCGTCAGGCACCGGCCCCTGTTGGCTTATAGCTTAAGGTCATTGCGTGGTGACAGAAACGGGAATGGGGAGGGGGGAAAAAAGACAATTCATCTCGCAATGGCCTGAACCTTGATCCCTCATCACAACTCTGTCTGGGCCTCCTTGTGTTTTTGCGCAGCCAGACATGTCATGGCGAATTAGGCAAACTCACTCGCCAGTAATTGGTTTCTGGGGAAGGTTTTAGGCTGACATTAGGAAAAGAGTGGCTTCCTTCTCTTGTTAATTGAGCCAGTGGTTAGTGTCAAAGAACATGGCAGAGTTGTTCCCCCAGTGAACAATGGCATTAAGAGTATCCGTGTTTAAAAAGTTTCTGCTTCTCTCCTTGTCAGGTCATCGAAAACCTGTCTAGTGTGCCACTGTGTTCTGCGGGGATTTGTATGTATCATTACGAAGGAAGATTAAAGGATAATGGATTGAGTAAATGCTGCTGTACCACCTCATGCGATTGCAACCGATTTGCTCAGAATAATGTCAAACTGCTGTATCACGGCGGATGGGTCTGCAGGGTATGCAGGCAGCTGTTTAAACTTTTATCTTGCCAATGCATTTTTGATGTCATGACCCTTCAAGCAGTTGAGAGGCAAAAGAAAAGAGGACGCTTACACTAATATGTTTGCACATGTATGTCCATTATGAATTCATTATGGGCAGCAAGTTCAAAGATGTTGACTCGGTAAATAGAATTTAAATTCATATAACGATTTACTGGAGGAAGGTCCATGAGTGTCTGTCTTTGTTCTTGTAACTGTCTAATCAAAAACCACAATGTCCTGGTGTGTCTATGTGAGTGTGTGTGTGTGTGTGTGTGTGTGTCCATATGTATAAATGCATAAGCTCATATCTGCAGAGGAAATATAGACATCTCAGAACCCAGCAGGCACTCTTTTTGATTATAAATTCTCTTAAAGGCAGCATTGCTTCTTTTGAAACTTTCTCAGTGTTATTTTGGGGAAGCTAGTACAAACACCGTTCATTTTAGCATTCACACCTTTTCACAAGCGTGGAGCTGTGTGTCTTTGTGCGTTTGCAGGAGTTGAGGGACAGGTGAATTACGTTTTTTAGCAGCTGCACTTTGAAAGGCACCCTTTTTTTTTAAAGCAACCTTAAACACACCCCAGGTGATTTGAGTTGGTCATTTGGAGGTAATAGAAAGAAGTTTTTATGAACACTGAAATGTTATCATGTTTTATTCATGTGACATTTGGCAAACTTTTTGGCATACAAGGTTGCTAAATTTCTAGACTTTTGTTTTTCTCAAGCATGTTGCTGTTAATTTGGTATCAGATGGTAGTTGTGGCACTGGGATACTGACTGTCCCTGAAGCTCACGATTTTCTACGCTTTACACTCTCTGAATTCTCCTCACACAATTTTCTGCTGGCTTTCTTTCTTTTTTTTTTAAATGGTTCTCTGTGCTGGATCACATTCATAGGGACAGCTGTTTCTTTCCCTTGATTACAGATACTTGTATCTGGATCCTAGTCCTCCTCTTACCTCTCCCTTTATTTATACTCTCTCTGTGTCTTGTCTCTGTCATGTTTCTTTGCCTCATTTGGCCTGTTTGGTGTCTTACTTTGATTAGTCTGTCTCTCCCCCTTTCCTGAGGACAGACTACCTTTATGTAGTCTGTCCTCTTTCCAGAAGAGGAGGTCCAGGGGTTCAGGTCCTAACTACCTACACTTCACAGCAGAGTTGGCACATTGTCTGAAGAAGATTTATAAGCCCCTTGAGGTGTAGTTAGGTTTAGAAAACATGCAGGCTCAGACCAATACAAAGCCATCAAAAAAAGAAGGATAGAAGAGAAAATAAAGCAGTCACCCTGCTTTATTTTCTGAGTAGTTGAAAGTACGTGATTATATTTGAGTTCTTCCAGTTGTCTGTCTGATAAAACAACTAATGTGAAACTTTGGTTGTGAGAAAATGCAACAAAAAAGCATTTTGATTAATAAACACTTTGAATTTGATAAACGCAACACACAATGTTCCAACACACGCACATGTAGTGTTTTCTGTCTTAGCTGCAATAGCCTTCTAAAATGTGCAGCTCTCATATGAGCCATGATGGCCTCAGCCTAAAAAAGTTTAAACTTTTCTACAGCAGATTCAGCTTTCATGTTTTGCAAAAAGCCTTTTAGAATATCAACACTTATAATATAAAGTTAATGACTCATCTTCTACACATTGATTGACACAAAGTGTTTTAGAGATGCTTACTGTGTAGCTATGGCAGCTACGGTACGTGATACAAAAGAAAGACCCAGTCCTATCACGCTTTTGTTTTTGTGTCATATTTTGTAAATATTAATTTCACAGTTATCTGAACTTTCTGGCATGGTGGTACAGTGATTAGCACTGTTGCCTCACATCAAGAAGGCTCATGGTTTAAACCTCCTCTTTGGCTGGGGCCTTTCTGTGTGGAGCATTTTCTTCCCTTCGTGGCTGCGTGGGTTTTCTCCGATGATTCTAAATTGGATGTGAGAGCATGTGATTATCCATCCCTCTATGCCCTCCTCCTGCACTGTAATGGAACTGGGAATTCAATGTAAATATAGGCCTTTTACAGTGAGTTGATGAAATAACCAGGAATTATCTCTTTATTTACCCCAGAGGCCAGTTTCCGTCAGGGAGTGTTTGTTGATGGGAAGTGAGTGAGCGATCATGTCTGTGTCACTTCATATGTAATTCCTGCTGATTCATCTGTCTAGTCATTGGCCATTAGTCCATTAGTTGTTTACAGGTTTATACACTCACCGGTCATGTTGTTAGGTGTACCTGTTCAATGGCCTGTTAACACAAATATCTAATCAGCACAGCAGATGACAGCAGCCTTTATGCATGTAGGCATGGTCAAGGTGAACTGATGTCAGCTAAGAACAGAAAACTAAGGATTCAATTTGACATTGGACAACAGAGGAAAACACTGGAAACATTGGAAAAACATTGCCTGGCTCTTTCTTGGCACACTTTAGACCCCTTAGCACCAGCTGAGCATCATTTAAAAAAACACAATCTACCTGTTGGCCATGTCCATTCCTTTATGAGCACAGTGTACACATCTTCTGATGACTGCTTCCAGGAGGATAAGACACAATCTCACAAAGCTCAAATCATCTCAAACCAGTTTCTGAATGATGGCAATGGATTCCTTGAATTAAAATGACCTCCACAAACACCTGATCTCAATCCAGCACATTTAAGAACAGGAGATTTGCATCATAGATGCCTAGCTGACAAATCTGCAGCAACTGTGTGATGCTATGATGTCAGTATGGATAAAAATCTAGCACCTTGCTTGATCTGTGCCCTGAAGACAGCCCTGAAAGCAAAAGAGGATCCAGCCCAGTACCAGCAAGGTGTACCAAATAGTATCCAGTGAGTGTAGGTGTACACGCTGTTAGCAGTACACACTGCACTTTTGGTGGGGGAAATTTTAAGAAAACAAACCTTGATTTGCAAGAGCACAATAAGTTAAGTGTGGTAGTGAAGTTTATGTCTACAAGTTTCTGGGAGTATATGTGGGTGTGAATACATGTGGGTGTCTTGAGGTATTGCGTACACTTTGTAAAAACAATTCAAAGTATCTCAAGTTTCTAATATGAAAAGATGAAAAAGCATAACCTTGACGATGATGACTGTACACAGTGCTTTAATGCATTCCCTCTTATTCAGTGACACATTATCGGCTCCAGGCGTAATTTTTTAGACGTCATCATCCTCAACATCTGTGAAAAAGTCATGCTTGAGCTCATCAGTGTAAAATAGACATTGACCACATTGATCATGCAACCGCCTCATTTCCTGTCAGTGGAGTGGTAGAAAGTATTTGGCTCAAACTCCTCTGCAGAATAAGCGCATTCAGCAGGAGGCATTAGAGATGCAGTCATAATACCTTTTGATAACCAGTCAGACGAGAAAAGAAACGGACAGATGAAGGATTGACGGGTGGATAAGTCCTGAGAATCAGAGGACCGCTGGTAAGACACAGCGCTTGTCAGGATTTACAGGCTCTCAATTTGTTCTGGGTGGGTTGGTGTGCAGGTACAGTTCTGATTTGTGAGTCTAGTGATATCACTATAGGTTGAGTGAAACATGAACTCCTGTTGCACTGTGAAATAAATGCAATCAAAAATAAAAATCACTCCCCATCAGAGGATCTTTTTAAAAGTCTAATGGTCCTGTTCCAGAAAAGGTTGTGTGAATTATTATTAATGTGCTTTGACTGACAGCATTCACATCCTTTCACAGAATTACCACTGCCTTTATAAATGCTTTTTCCCTGCATTTGCTTGTGTATAAAAAAACAATTTCTGTCAATAAACTCGCCTTATAACTGTAGGCTTCCTTTTTTTTCTTATGCTAAGTAGATGGCGAGAGCTGACATTGTTATTTAACCACAGTGCATGCAGGGTCACTCTGTTTACTGAGGTTGTTTCTTACTATATCATTATTACACGCTGATGTAGGATTGGTCTGTGCATCGTATCTGTAACTCTGTTTTGGAAGGCCTTATTTTCTTTTGAAAAGCATGACACCGTTATCATTCTCTTATCTTCTGTGTATTTATTATGATGATTTTGAGGATGTTAATGTGGACAATAGAAAACTATTTATTTTGATAGGTATTTGAGTTAGGTGAACAAACAAGCTTTCAAAGTAGAATTCAGTACGTTAAACAATGATGGCTCAATCAAACATCAAGTCACCAGCTTAACTCTGCAAGCAGCATGTTGTCCATTCATTTTCATTCAGTCATTCATTATTTTTAACCACACATTTTCCAGTATTTTGGTATTTAATGGGGCATTTTAGATTCAAATTATAAATTTTAAAGAAAAAAACTTGCAAATTCAGCAAAAAATCAAACAAACTCTTTAATCTGTCGTTTTTCCTTTTTAGTCAAGAGGGTTAAGTAGGGAAAAAATACATATAAACTCATTGCTTCCATGGGAAACTTGCTGTGATGCAAGTGTAGAAAGACTGCATACAAGAAAAAAAGGCTGACGTCGACCACATTACTTGCTAGCAACCTATCAGCAGAAAGGATGACATTTGCTAGTCCGGATGTTTAACACCAACCACTAAACTGGCCTAAAGTTAGACGGTTTATCCTAAAAAGTTCTGAAATAATTCCTTTCAAATAGACATTCTGATATAATAAGTTAAGTTAATAAGGAAGGAGGCAAATGCTGGCTTCAACTTTGGAGGTGGGGAGATGTGGTCATTACTTTGATTCTTATTGCACGAAAGGGTAAGAGGGCGATGGTAAAGGACAGAAACAGCCATATTATACTGCTAACACAATATCTTTGCACTGACAGCATGCTCACACAAAACTGACACACAATTACGCTTGTAGTATTGGCGCCTCCATTTCTACCTATACATGTTTCTACAGCAGACTCTGAGTGCTGATTGCTTTGAAGTCTCTCTGGGTTGGTTTTCAACTTTGCTTTGTGCTTTTATATATATTTTTTTCAAACTTAAAAACTACAAAGACCCACTGTATGTAATGCATTTCAGTCCATGTTGCAGAATAATTCAAAAGTAATGTAACAGCTTCCAGGGAGTAATATAGTAACAGAATGCATGACTTTAAAAAAAAGTAACAAGTAATGAGTAATACATTACTATTTCGAGTAACAACCCCACACTGTCACATCTGTGAAAAGTTTGACATTTTGGGAAACACTTAGAGGAGTAGGCTTTATTGGTGAGAGTTAGATGTGTAGATGAGCAATACTACTTTATATTGTAAGGGAGCCAGTTAGCTTTGGGGAACAGTTAGCTTTGCTCTGTTCAGAGCTATATTTCCCTTCCAGTCCCTCTAATGTCAAAACACAATCAATGTAAGTCTGCCAAATACAGAGTCAAGACTTAGTATTTTAACTAGTGAATGACACATTGTCTCCTGCATCTATTTTGTTCCTTTCTTCAGTGCAGTTGGCACAGTAGTGCACATTTGTCCAGGGACAACATGTTTGTTTACTATTGTGACTATGGAAAAGCTCTGATTAACTTTAACTAGCCAATATCGCCTCCATGAAGCCTCAGATTGATCTTCACTGGTGTATAAGAGCAGTTGTAGAGTGTGTTCACAGCGGTCGGTCGTTTGGACCTGCCTCCTCAGGGTTTGTTGTTTGCATGCTCTGTTTGCTGCTTGCTCCCTTACATTTTATTTTCTCAAACTTATTTTGAAAAATGCTGACCTATCCAGGTGGCATAGCGGTGGTTAACACTATAACCCACAGAAAAGTCTGCCTGCTGGCTCGGGCCTTCCTGGGTGGATTTTGCATGCTCTCTCGTACTCTCTTTTGGGATAATGCATGGCCCTGCGGTTGCCCAAAGACATGAATCTTAGGTAAATTGGTAGTAATTACCAGTAGGTGTGAATGGTTGTCTGTTTCTGTGTGTTGGCCACGTCCCATGAGGTGGAGAACCATTTGAATCTTGATTTAGGCTATCATGTCTAGTCCAGTGCTCGCACAGCGAACTGTGAGTTTTAGGTCACAGCGTCGTCTCCGGGTAATCACCTCTCACGCCTAACTGAAACTCCTTAGTGTTCTGCTTTTCAGCTGCACTCACTTGTAGATCCATTTGTGGAGTGAGTCAATTACCCAGTCAAGTGTTTAGCTAACAGCTGCTGCATAATTTCAATGATCATGTAATCTAATTTAGACAAATTATAGTTTTGGGTTGTTTGGTTTTGTAAGTTAAATCAGGTGAACTTTTTTTTTCATTTTTTTTTTCAGGCTAGTCACTATTCCCCACGAAAGGTTTAGGCACCTTCATTAATCAAAATCATTAGACTTTTTTTTGTTTGTGTTTGGAAAATTATATCTAATGATCTCCTGCACTTGTCATATCCTGTAGTGGTTGTGTGCTGGCGTCTCCTAATTAGTGTCAGAATGAAATATGTATCCTGTTCTGAATTTATTTTTTGGTATTAGGAGCCCTTTTGGTGATGTTTGTGTTCTGGCACGAATCTCCACTCACTCAAGCAATAGCATCTGATTGAAGAGTTAGAGTTTTTATTACTTTTCTTTTTTTTTTTTTTTGTGCCTGAATCGTGATTCTTTTCATCAAACGTCTGTCAAAAACTGAGGTCATATGAAAGCTGGCAAAGCTGAAAATACTGGGCTATGAAAGTGTAAACAAACATGCTCATAAACACAAAGTTAAGATGGGAATTCGAAGACTGGGAATAACTGTACACACCTGTCTGTGTGTTTGGAAAAAAACAGAAAAATCTCATCTTCGTGTGTAATATCAGAACCCAGGAAAAAGGATTAGAGCTTAAATAGGTTTTTAATAAGCAAGGAAGTCATTGTGAGGTAATTATCCACCGTTGCAGGAGACGTGTGATTACTGCAGTATTACTCTCATTTCTCTTCCTTCTGCTATGCAGAGTGATAGCTGTGTGTGAGAAGCCAGAGGCCATAGTGTTGAGAAAAACACATGAACTCAAATGGTGAACAGACTGGCATTTCCCAGAACTGATGTGTGCATGTGTGCATGTTTGTATCTGAATGTTTGGTGTGTGGGCGGCTGCAGTCGCAGTTGGAAAAAGTGTGCACACGTGCCTTGCTGCGAGCACACATCAGCGTGGTTGGCTGTGTGTGATACTAAGTGGGATCCATTTCAGTGTTGACGGTAAAGCTGGGTTTCATGTAGCAACTCTAAATTGCTGCCAGTCCATCTATGAAACTGGTAGCAAACAGTAGACATGGTGTGATGATAAACATGAATAATAAACAGCGTTTTTGTAGAGGGAGTGCTGTCAGAGATACAGAGGGAAGCTGGTCAGCTACAGTGATTTGTATGTGGGCAAGGACCATCCTCTGAAGGTGAACAAGCTCCAGTGTGATAGCTTTGCTTTTTAATCAAGGTGCGTGCGGCGTCGTATCGACAGGAGATTTATTGCTGAATTGCTTTCAGTCAGTTACCTGAAACAGAGCTGCATACTCTCACAGCCAAAGAGCAACAGAGAGCCAAAATAAGTGTTCAGCCCTGAGAATAATTGGTTAATGTTTACTAAAACTCAGAAGTAAAACAAATAAAATTCTAATTACTTTTTTTTTGGACAATATTGCTTTAGAGATTCTCCGAAAAAGACAATGGGGCATAATTCACAGAACTTATGTCACACTTAGTGATTGGATCTACAGTCTTTTCCAACTAAGAGCAGTTAAAGGGTTTTTAGCTGCAACTCTAAAATAAGTCAACAGTTTATCTCCCTATCCCTCCTCATTAGTGAAATCTCTAGGCTACCACACTGAAGATTATTGTTTTGTTTTTCTTGAGATTGTGATCTCCCAAGCACTTTGTGAGAGCTATTAAAGCTCCGCTTCCTTTACCAGAATACCTCTTTAAGTAATTTTGAGGCAGTGTTTGTTGGTTGCTGGATGTTTTTATGTTGTAGTCATATGCAAAATTAAATGTTTGTTTTGGTGTTGTGGAAGGCAGTGAATTTTCCTCTGGTGAAACACTGGTAGTTATCTTAATAACACTGATGCTTAAAACAGCAAATTATTTAAGGGAAAGTGGATCCAAGCATTTGGCACATCAAGTTTTCATTTTCTATAAAAAAATGTAGTTTGCAATGTCAGTACTGTTGCTTAATAACAGACTAATATGAAACTAAATGAATAATCTTAGATCAGAAGCAAACCTAAACTGATTTGCTCATTTTGTCTTTGCAATGATCTCTAAAGCTTTTTAATGCTCATAACTGGGAATGTACAGCATGGCACTTCATTGTTGCCTCTTTGTGGTTCAGCATATTGCCACTAGAGCTCACTCTTAAGCAGAACAATGCAGTAGGTGAGGGTAGTCGTCGTTAGTCTCTAAAATGCTACTACACCCTGTTTCCTTCACATATCTGCTTACACATGGAGAAACATTTATAATTTTGGCAATGCAATTTCTTGCTTCTATTTTTGGATCCATTTAATAGCACTGCTGCTACTTGATGTACCTATTAGGTTTAGTGCTTTGTAACCCTTTACAGCCCATGACAGGCTGCCGTATTAGTCCTATTCGATTTTATTCCCTGAAAGGTTAAACCCAAAACAAAAGTTATTTTTGTTTTATTTTTCATTTTCACAGAGCAAGTCTAAAAGGCCCGAGTCCTGTCCCATCAAAAGTCCCTTAAGTTAAATTCTTATCATTGCATAGGAAATTCTCATAATAATGCAGGACCAACATAATTAATTAAACACTTCCTAATGCTATGTTGATGCTCACCTGGAACCAGAAACACGCCGCTTCTCTTTGCGTTTGTGTGGATTCAGGTGCAGGCTTCGGAGTTGGACAGGGACACCATGGGAAACAGAACAAAGACAAGCATGTCTAGACACTTCTGAGGCAGAAGGAGCCACTCTGTCACAAAAGTAATATGACAAGTGTTCACTTTTGCCGTCACGAGACCCAGGGAAACTATCCCTTGTTACAAGGCAATGACAAGTTCAGGCAACAAAGGACAGGTAAATTGACAAGAGCGTGGTTAGGGAAAGAGTTGAAAGCAGTTTACAGAGTTAGAGAACACTCTGGGGAGAGTCTGGGTTGTGGGAGAAAGGAGAGAAAGAGGTTTGAGAGATAGACTTAGAGAAGAGTAATAATGAAGAATGAGATCGAGTGGGAGGGAGCTGTCAAAGCAGAAAGAAAGTGATCAAGTAGGTGTGCGGCTCAGAGGGAGGCTGGGGAATGGAGGGACAAGGCTGGTGAGAAGAAGGTGACGAGTGGCTGTTTTAATAACTTCAACTTACCACAGGTCAATTGAGATGAGATCTCCACAAACTCTGAGGTGCCTTAATAAAAGCCTTACACATCACATTGAATAACTCACCATGAAAAACCAATGAAGGCTGCAAAGGCTGTGACAGACATGAAAAAACATGGGGACTTACCCGCCTTTATAAAAGCTGGTGTTACAGTCATCTGTAGGAGGAGAAAAGAAATCGATACCAAACAATGGCAAAGCAACTTTATTAGTTCTTATTAGACCAGGTTAATGAATCCCACTGCAGTGACAAAATGCATTGATATGGGCTGTGAATTGATTTTTTCCCCTTCAACCTTTCCATAACTCCACCTAAGTGTTTTTCATCTCTTCATTCTCACTGACTACCACATCTGCCGCAATTCTGTAATGCTCCCGGGTGACTAAAGCTTTGTGTTGGACGTAGGCTTTAACGGCTCAGCTTTCTTCCACTATGAGCTGCTTGCGAACATGATGATAAATCACGATACCCACAGGTAGTTACTGCTGTCAATCTCAGGGCAAAAAAACCCCGTTCTTGGCTCTGAAATTCACTTTATTATAAGCAATGACTGATACAGAGATGCGATCAGCAGAGACGCCAAATGCGACGATTTCTCTACCTGTTGCTCTTTTGATAAACTATGTGGTTTTCTCGGGTGGAGGGAAAGCATTACTCAGGAGTGAACCAGCGTCTAAATTAACACTCTCCACAAGCTCCCTGGTTGTTTGGTCTGCAGATATTTGAGTGATGTTCTGCAGTCCAGAAACAACAGCAAGCAAAGCTGTAGAAAGTGGGGGTGATTCAACACTCACTTGGGAATGGTATAAGACTTGCAAGTTTATTAAAAATGAATAGAATATAATAAAAAAAGTTCTTTCTTATTCTGTATTTGTTATGTGACTAGTGAAATATTTCCATGCCTATTGCTTAAATTGTAGAAAATCAGAAGGCCAGTTCTTCCATTTCTTAAAAAAAGATACATTTTTTAAAAAGAAAAAATATTTACAATACAAAATGCCCGGTTTCTGGAAAGTATGTTCATAATTTGCACAGCTGAGGTGTTATTGAGGCCCAGGTTGATTTGATAGTAACCTTCAGTTCATCTGCATTTGTGTCTGGGTGTTTCTCATCTTTCTCTTGACATTATCTTGACGAGATAGCTTCTCTGTGGAGTTATCATCAGACATATTTACCAGCCAACCAAGCAAGGTGATACAACAGTCAGCAAACTTCTGATAGTAGCGTTGGCTCTGTGGACACGTGCTAAAGAAAACTGGCATCTCCATGAAGCTTGTCTGCAGATGAAAGTGCTCTAAAATCGTATCTCCGAGGACTGCATTGACTTTGGACTCAATGAAAAACAGAAGACCAACCATCATGAACCCCAGCAGATGATATTCCACCCCAAATCGTCACAGACTGTGGAAACTTCACACCGGCCCTCAAATACCTTGGGTTCTGTGCCTCTCTGTTCTTTATCCATTAGGAAATCAAGACTTTAGGTCCTTGATTTTCAAATGAAATGCCAAATTTACTTTGATCTGAAACTCCTTTCCTGAAGACATCTCTGTTTGACACCAGCTTCAGTCCACGCCTTAGAATCTCTTGCAGGTTCTTGAATTTAATTTTCTTAATAATTCTCTCAAAGATTATAGTCACCTGTGTTGCTTGTGCAGCTGTTCCTCCCACACTTTTCCCTTCCAGCAGCTTTACAAAACTCTGAACAGCCAGGCTTTTGAACAATAACTTTCTGTGGCTAACCTGGTGGCTTTTATATTTGATTTTATATTTTTATTTTTTACATATTTTTGTACCATAATTGTATAACAAAATATGCATTATCACTTTATTCATATTGCACCATTCCCAAGCACGCCCTACATGAAAAATGTTACTATGTACTATGCTTTAAAGGTACATGAAGCCTCAAACATGAAGCAAAAGACACGTCACGGATATCTGGACCACTCACCCTCCCAGGTCCCACATCGTGACTACTTCATCTCACCTTTTAATTAAAGATGACTGGAGAAATGCCGTCACTTAAATTTCACCAGCAGACTATCACCTTGAAGGCTGTTCAGTGAGCCTGATCGTGATTAGATCTTCTGGCAAACTCTTCCTGGAAAAAAAGTGATTTTAGACCTCTTTCTAAAATCACATTTGGGGGATAGGGTTATTTTCGTTAAGTAGAAAACAGCTTTTCTGTGGAATTAATTATTAAACATCTTAATTTGTTGGCTCTGGGATGGATTGGCGTCCTGTCCAGGCTGTACCCTACCTGTCACCCAAGGACAGCTGGGATAAGCTCCAGCCCTTCCATGACCCTGAGCTGGATAAGCAGTCAAAACATTGATGGATGGATAAATGTGCTAGAGTAGTCTTGTCACAGTCACAAGTGTGAATAATTTTTCTAATCTTTTTAATGCTGTAGATGTTAGATGAGTAATATCAAAGTCTTTATTTTTAATCAGTCCACATTCAATAACCCAAAAATGTCCAAGTATGTTTTAATTCTTTCCAAAATTACTAAAAGCCAAAACAGAACTCTTTCGTTTATAAAAGTCCTTATTTCAGTTATTTATTTATTATTAATTTAAGTACATTATAAATATAGTTATTTGCGAAGAGATGCAGCTTTATGTCTTCTTGAAGAACTCTGCAAGTTTTCCATCATGTGAATTCTGGCTTTTTATTCTGTTCTTCCTAGGAGATAATTTTCAGGTTTTCAGCTTTTCAGGCATGGTTCACAGTCTTGCTGCAATATTAGCCACTGCCCCAGCCTCAGTCCTGTTTTCTTCATGAACTGGTCTATGTTTGGCTACATCATTCTCCATTTGTGAATGGACATGCATGATTCAGCTATTGCCATTCTCACTGTAGGTATTGGGTTTACCAGATAACAAGGAAGGCCTGCTGTTCATGCTAATGCTAGGCCTAATGCTTGGTGTACATCATGTGTACTTTACCAGCAAATCATCACATGTGAAAAGCTGTAAACAAATAAATGTCTATCAATCCATTTATTAATTTTCAGGGCAAAAGGTGGGGTACACCGTGGACAGGTTGCCAGTCTATCACAGGGCTAACACAGGAAGATAGAAAAGCATTCACACTCACAATCACACCTACAGCCAGTGTACAATCACTATTTAAGCTAACATGTGCTGCTCAGACAACCCAAAGGTAAGACTGAATTCCAGAAGCGTTAAGCAGTTCTAATCCACATTAGTAAAGCAAAAGTCTAAAGTAAATAAATGCTATCCTTTGCAGCTCAGAATATATTCTCTACTAATTTAGAAAATAATGGGGTATGTTCAGTTTGAGTTAATCCTGTAGGGAAGTATACACAGACACAAGAAGTTTATATTTATCCCCCTCCCCTGCTACCATCCATGATTACATTTGAAGGTTATACAATTTTAAGGAGCCCTATTGTGTTCATTTCCTGCTCCACATTTTTATTGCTTGACTCTGCCAGATTAGCTTTGCATGATTGACAGTTCAGAATATTCCTACAATTCTTATTTACCTTATACCGAGCTTTGGAGCAGCCGCCCAAAAATAAGCCACAGCTGTCTTCCCTTTGTTGACTGGCTGCACCTTATAAACAGTCTGTGCTTATACAGTGCCTTCTACTTAATTTCAGCACTCAGAGTGCTTTCTTACTACAAGCCTCATTCACCCATTCACTCAAGCATTTTTGTTCCTATAACAGTCACGCACACGTAATTCGAAGGATTCATCAGGATTCATCAAGATTCATCAAATCAGGGTTCATTGTCTTGCCCAAGGATCCAAGGATACTAACATGCAGACTAGGGAAACCAGGGATTAAAACACCAGGCCTCCAATTAGTAGAAGATTTGCATTTTAAGCCCCACCCACTTAGAATTTAAATGGGTGAGGCTTTTCTACTCACAACCAACCCTGTGTGTTTTTAAATACTTTAAAGCACCCTGATGCCTGGGGTTAATTATTTGACCAGAACATTGAATGCATGACAAACAAGTAAATGTAATTCGAGCAGATGCTAGAAGGGTCTTTAAAATGCTGGATAGAAGCAAACCACACAAGAGAAGCAGAATAATGTGAGTACTGAAAGATGTCAGTGATCATTTTGATGCTTTATGTCCTCCACTAAATGTTTATGCAAGCATGACAAACATATTAGTATGCCATCATTTACTTATTCCAATTCAAATTAGTAAAAAAGTACTGATATATGGATGAAATTTGGACATAATTGTTCTTGATGAAAGGCACAGGAATCCTCAAATTTGGCAATTATTTTGGAAAACTGTGCAGTCGATAAATCATTAAAAGTGTAGAAGTGAAAACCCACTCGAACAGTCAGATACACAAAAAGGATTTTAATAAGGAAAGTCCAATGATTTCATATTGTGCTCTTTCAAATGGATGTGTGTGGATAGTGTGTTGACGTATGTCTGAAGTCCTGCACTTAAACCTTCAATGTAAAACAGTTTTTCTTGGCTTGTGTCATTCTAAAAGTAACAAGGACACTCAGTATCAGAAGGATCAGGTTTAAAATATATATTGAGTCCATTTAACACATGTTTATGCTGTTGCCAAGAGAAAAGACAATGAAAAGCATGAGAGGAGAGTTATGAAGACCTGATTGCTCACAACATCCTATTGTGTTATTGGTTTTTGTAATAGCATTACCACCTACTATTGCTATAATATTGCTCTGTCTTTAACCATGGGTGGAAGAGCTAACAAAAGGGAGAACAGCCTGATCCACTGAAGTGATGCCATGGATGATCAAAGCAGCGTGAAAACCCTCCTGATTTAATGAGGACAATATAACTTTTGTTATTTTGTTCTTGTTTACCACTAATACAGTACGCAGTCAGCAGTATTTGGGATTAAGATGCAATGTTTACGTTCATTTGGGTTGGTTTTACCATCTCTGTTCGATGTTACAATGGAGGTTATTTGTTTCTTCAAACGTTTTGAACCTGATTTTAGAAAATTAATTATTCATATTTTTAAAAATGTTCTTTTGACTTTTGTGTGCTGTACTGTATATGCAGAAGATTCAATTTATTTTGTGCATTTTACCCAGGGCAGGGTCATACTTGTGCCCTGCAGGTCGATGTTGCTGAGTGAACAAAAAAACAAATCAAAAAAAGTTCTTCAGATGCCATTTAATCAGTGCTGTAACCTCTCAGTCTCAGCCTTTGAGTGTCTGCCATCAAACAAGTATTCCAGCTACAGTTTGCTGTTCCATGGTGCTTTAGAGCCAAATCCAGTCTGTAAGTGGTTTTATATAATATGACATGCACAGTATGTCACATACACCCCAGCATCTGTTCGAGCAATGGCAAAAAATCTATTTTGCAGGTGTTGGAATGGGCTGCGTGGCATTTTTACAGCCTTTTTCTAATCTTATTAGCCATTCAAACTGCTACATTTACACATACACATGCACATATTACGTTCTCATATATTTCCGTATGGCACTCTTCTGTACGATTAAGAACTTTAGTTACCTTGCATGCACACCAACAGCCAATCTAAAATCCCTAATTAAACTGTCATGAATGGCAGGTGCAATGAAAACAGAGAAATGCCTGGAGACCAGGTGATTCAAAGTCAGAACCTTGTTGCTGTGAGACCATAGCGCTAAATCTGGTCAAATACCTAATTATTCCTAATGATATTTTTGAATTTACTGGAAGATAGTAAAAAATGTTTAGAACTAATTTTGCACCCAGTAAACTGTTTTCTAGATTTTTGAATTCTTCATTCCTGCTGAAACGCCACGGAGGTGGTGGATGTGGTGGGTGCTGCTTGCTTATCTCTCTGAAGCTGAATAATCAGATCACAGACAGCTTTATGGCAGGTGGGGGACCTCTTTCGCTTTCTGTTTTTACAGGAAACATGCAAGTGTCTGAAATCAAATGGCAACCTGCTAGCTGTTTTTATGGGAGGTCAGGCAGTGATCTCCCATGAAAAGTGTCTACACTGCAGACAACAACTCTATTGCTGCACGAATGCTATGCTAAAACTGTCCTCAGCTCCCTTGATCTATGGCCTTAGTGAACATTTTCTTGGCTTTCTGGACTCGGTCGATAGTTTCAAGTCTGACTGAACGTTCGGGTTTATTTTTATTGTGACTGATATGCTGGTACTGTTGGGTGTGTCAGATCCTCCCCTCGCTTGTGACACCTGCTTAAAAAGCTACATGCACGCCATAAGGCTCATCTCGAGACTTCACAAATGAACCAATGACATCACAGTGCTGATCTATATTTTATATGCAATCTATACATTAGATTTATGGCTCCCTTACAATCACACCCGCTACACTGTTCCTGACATTGAAGTTGTTAGTCATAGCTGCTTTTTTTGTCTGGTTACAGGCAAAAAATAAATCCTCTAGACCCTCTTTTGAACTCCCTGTGCTTGCTTACAGCCCAAGGATGTCCTAGAATCTATTTTTCCTCTGTAGCCTGTGGTAAAAAGGCATAAAGGGGAAATATGCTATTGTGATTATTTGGTGTACCCACACTTATGACATCTTTTTGTAAAACTTGGTGTGTCTCCTCTAATATGAACCCATTTCACTGTGTCCTCCTGCTAGCAGAGCTGCAGACCTGGGTATACATAAATTTATATTTATAATACAAGTATTACAAATATACATAAATATATAAATATTAGTGTGGAATGTTCAACATCCCTCACACTTACGGTATTGATCGTCCTGCTTCAGTTCACTTCATTGTTTCTGATTTAAACTTAGTGTTATACTAAGTGTTAAATTTAGTGACTTTTAACTACTTTTTGTCACAATAAATTTGACAAAGAAAACCAGAAAGCAGAAATTTTGCAGACGCCAGCAATGGCAGTAGAATCACAAATTTCTCAGTTAATTAATTAAAAGACTCAATGAAATACCAAAGCAAAATACTCCTTTCTTAAAATGTCATTTTTATTTAGGGGTCATTGAAAACCACTTATTTAAGGTAACATTATATTTTGTGTCAGGACACAAACTGAAATAGAGTGGTTTCTGAACAGGTTTCTCAACAACTAACATTACATTACAGTAGAACTTGTGTTAGCTTAAGCTTTTAAATAACATCAGCCTCTGCAAACATTTCAGCCTATGGAGTGTTGAATTTAAAACAACAATGGCAGCTTTCTCAAAAAACAATCAAAAGGATATTGTAGGGCCTAGCTTACAATATAAAGTGCCTTGAGGCGACTGTTGTTGTGATTTGGCGCTGTATAAATAAAAGTGAACTGAATTGAACTGAATAATATTTTGGATGTTGTATAGATAGGTGCTTGGTTAAACTGGAAATATTTCCTACCTTGGTCTGAAAAGCACATCTGCATTCTGTGCATATTGTCTCTAGTGTATCAGTTATCGCCTGACTCTTACTGCCTTTCTTATCGGTGAGTTTAGGTAACGCTAAAGCAGTAGCTTGGTAATAAATGTTATTTTGAGTCTTGGTTATTGTGACATTCCTTATTAGTGATGCCATGGCATTGACAAAAAGACAGGAGGTGGAGCCGCAGGTGGTTGAGTTAAAGATGCTAAGAATTTTGATGGGAGTGACCAGGAGGCACAGAATTAGAACTGAGTATACCAGAGAGACAGCTCAGGCTGAGCGGGTTTGGCGACAAAGTTAGAAACGCAAGCCTGTGATGGTTTGGACATGTGCAGGGGAGGGATAGTGGATATATTGGGCAAAAAATGTTAAATACAGAGCTGCCAGGCAGGAGGAAGCGAAAAAGAGGAAGTCCACGGAGAAAATTCATGGATGTAGTGAAAGAAGACATTCAGAGGGTTTGTGTGACGGATGCTAGGGATAGGCCGAGATGGAGACAGATGATTGGATGCAGGCCCACCTCTTTTTTTGGCTACTATGTTCAGTGAGTGACAGTGAGTAGGAAGCAGCAGCTCACCTGAATGAGCTCTTTGAACATGTGCAGTGCGATCTTGTAGTTTGCTTCCCCAATGAAGGCTGTGCACTGTGTGAGAGAAAAATTACACCGTCTCTTCTTAGTTTCTGTAAGAAAGCACAGCTGTAGGTGGAAGAAAGAGCAGGAGAAAAACAACAATCTCAGATGTATCACTAAGTGGAGAAAATACTAGAATGTGATGTGAGATTTAATGTTCGTTAACACTTTGGTATGACTTAACAAATCTCCACCTTGCTATAGATAAACCCTCTAAGATAGATTAATATTTTACTAGAGGTGTGTTCTAAACTGTGATAAAATTCTTGCACTGGAAACCTTCCTAGGGAGAAACCTTCCTCTCACCCATTACATGCTGGGATTGCCTCGATCTCCCTGTGATGGTAGATAATAGGCACAGAGAATAAATGGAAAGATAGAGCTCTATGCCCTTCTCAAAATGCTATTAGTTTGGAGTCCTACCTTGCAAAAGAAGATCTATATTTCATGTGAACGGAGAAGAGGTCAGGAATGTTTTGGGGGAAGTCAGCAGACAGGATACAAGGTCCTGTGTTATACATGGAATAGCAAAATTAGTTTCAGATCTGGGTTGGAAAAGACGTGAAGAGAACTGAAAATGGGAATATGCAAGAACCTTTTAGTAAAATGTCACCTCCTGTCTTTAATTTGAACTTTAATTAAAAGCCTTGTATTCTGACCTTGCCAAGAACCTCTTTTAGAGTAACACCGTCTTTTGAATATTGTACTCAGTGAAAAAGAAGTATTTTTTTTAAACAAATTTATGTATGCTACAAGTCGTGTAGGCACTGACAGAATATTCAATATTTTCACAGTTTCTATGCTTCAGTGATCTTTGCCATCAAGGTGATGCTATTAAAGCAAAAGTCAGGTCTTGCTACATCAATTCACCGAGCGAAACAAAGAAAGATGTGGGTGACGACTGCAATTCATTCAAGCTTTTCAAACAGTTTGTAATCATCCTTGGCTGCGATTTCCTCTTTAAATGTCGTTACATTTAAAAAATAAAAAAAAATCTGAATGCTGCACTGGAAAATAATGGCATGTCCTTGGTGTTGCTTGACAACCAGAGCTGTTTTGTCCTAACTGAATTGCTATTCTTTACAATGGAGGCTTACAGCTTTTGTAGCTCACTAGTCTAGGAATGCAGGTCTAACTAAACAAAAATCTATGATGTGAATGTTTTGTGGCTATGCGCTGGTGCAATGCTACACGTGTTACATATAAGATAAATGTGAATATACTAGAATCTACTGACTGTGTTATTTTCAATAATGGTGACAAATGTCACTAACCCTCTCGATTCAGCGGAAGAGCCAGCTCATTGAAGTCACATTACCAGTTTAAGACGACGTACCAGCAAGTCTCTGTTTCGACATGTGTCAAAAGTGCAGACTTAAAACTTCAAACCAGTTTTTAAACCTAAATAGTAGTGTTATGTGGATTTTATTGACAGTACACTACAAAAATTGACTGAAGCCAACAAAATATCCATGCTTGGTGGATACAGAAGACAGAGGGACAATAGAGCTGAAGAAAATCCGAACGATGACTGGACGATTGGCGATTTAAACTCTTAAATGCAGACCTACACTGCATCACTGAGACCAAACTGAGACAGAACCAAGCCCTTGTGCTTACACCAGGGATTGAAATGTCTGCTGCATGTGTGCAGGATGAATAACGGAAACATTTGGAAACAGATAATGTTAGCGAGAAAGAATTCAAAATGAGAGGGAATTATATCTAGCTCAAATGTCCAGATGACTTGAATGAACTGAGTAGAATTTCGTGGTCAAATGTCAAGATCACTCTGACCTTACAAAATGCACTTTTTTTTGTCATAGCTCAATAATTCATGTTGTACATATTACAACATTTCTCAGAGATGTCTGACAGAATGAAGCAAAGTGACTGCATTTTACGTCCAAAAGTTTAACTTTACTGTCACATTATGTTCTGCAAAAATCCTTTTAGTAACCAGCATAGCTCAGTAAAAGAAGTGGAGGTTGTGACCATATTTCACATTTGATTGGAGACCCCAGTGGTGACACAGGATGCAGCACAGTAAGGCAGGACTTCATGTTTAATAAGCTGCAAAACACATGTTTTAGGGGTGGGGGTTTGGGGTGACATTTTGCCTAAATGTCTTAGGACTGCTTCTCATTCTAACTCAGCTATTCATAAATCCAAGTTAGTATGTTCAGAAAAACTTGTGAGATAACTGAAGTTGTGAATATCATGACGACAAGGTTCTTCTACTGTAGAGTGCTCCTATTATCAGCAATCTGACCTCCCCATATAAACGCTTTTCTATTTTCAGGCTTAGCCCACTCACAGTCTTGGCAACGAACTGAGGCAGAGGCTATGAGATACCATATATCTCCTCACTCGAGTCCGCTGCGACACCAACACACTGCTGCATCATTCAGCAACGGACACGGGCTGTGTGGCTGAGAATTTTCCCAAAGTAAGAGTGGGAGTCCTCACATCCTCAAACGAACCAGCTACATTGGATTAAATTCACTAAATGAAAGTGTGTGGACTTTCACATGAATGATCTTACCGGCAATCCCTCACTCAGTGATTTATTTTAGTTTGTATGTAAGACTTCTCTTATTTCATGTTCTATAAAGACCACACCTGAAACATTAATCAGTATAATACTCACAATAGTGCATAAACATAGATGCCTTGCAGCAGTCTTTTGCTTCTTCCACATGGTTTCTGCAGGGATTTGGAATATTTGGTGAACAACTAAAGTTCCAGGTAAAGCTCAGTAGTGATGCCACATTTGAAAAGACTTGCAAATATAATCCTCTATCCTGGCACTGATATTAAAACTGTTTATGCTAAATTTCTTCCCTGCCGAATGACATGAATGCACTCGGCACATCTTTGAATGACTAAGAGGAAGGGTGTGTGTGTGTGGTTTGTGATAAAAGGTACTGTGTTGTCCTACAGCTTACCGCTCAGCAAGCAACTCCCCGGGGGAATCTCACCTTGCCTGCCTGCAAACTTTTAAACCCGGCTGGAATCTGCATGGCGTCACATGGATTTTTTCCATGGTGTTCGATTGCCCCATGTGGATATGTTTCTCTGGTTTTTGATTTCCCTGTGTGAGCTGGCCCCACAGAGATCCAGTAGTGTATTTTAATTTGTCTTCGCTGTGTATCACATTGACTGCTACAAACCTGGTGGCTGTTGTAGTAGATGCTAGGTGACAGATCAGCTAGAAAGTGTGCTAAATCACAATTTAACCTGGCTAAAAATAAATAAAAAACTTTTCATACACTTAAAAAAAAAAAACCACTATCCCTAGATTCACTTTTCATTTTTATTTCACAATATAATATTTAATGCCAAAGGAGACAGTTTTCTCCTATGATATTTTATCTTCACATCTTTTTTTAGAAGCAGCCTCTTGAGCCGTAAATTGATGGAAATACTAGACTCTGTGCCTTAACATGTTCTTAGTCTTTGCCTCCTCCTTCCTTCCCTCTCAATGCTGCTCACTGTCATGCTCCTGAGCTTTTTTGGTGTCTGGGTTTTGAGTTGCTTTGGAGGTTTGGATTCCTCTTTGTTATTGATTGTTTTCCTTCTTGTTCTTTCAGTTGATACATTGACTTACATGTTTGATTATGGTCTGGTTAACTTTTGAATTCAAGGTTTATGAAGTTTGAATGACCTACTGTTGTAGTGTTGGTTTTAAATCCTTGTTTTTTGTTCCCACTTTAAGTTTGTTGTATGTGTTTAGTTCCCTTCACCCGCAGGTAGTATTATTTACTTTTGTGTCTACTGTTAAAAGAGTATCATTATCAGTGCAATCAATCCCATTTTTTCAAAATTAGACCAACAGCATTTCACTTATTACTCTCATTTGCACCTTTTCTGAATAAGTTAATGGACACGTTTTTCCTATAGGGCAGGGATACCATTTTTAGATGTATGTCTTGTTTGAAAAGCAATCCTCCACTTTCTTCCACGCTCATTCAGGGTTGAGGCTGGCCTGGAGCCCAGCTGGCATGAGGCGAGAGGTGAGGTACACCTTGTACATGTTGTCAACACAAAGAGACTATTCATGGTCACATTCACACCTGCAACCAGTGTAGAATCACTTACTGTGGATGTCTTTAGACTGTGGGAGGAAGCCAGAAAGAATCCATCCAGGCATACACAGAAAAGCCCAGGCGGACAGAGGATTAGAGCCAAGGACCTTCTTGCCATCTTGTTTGAAAATAATAAATGTATTCAAAAAAGTAAGTATATGCTATCAGGAGGAGAGCTTGAAGGGCTCCCTTGCTTTTCTGTATTACCAAAAACATTTGCATATAAATACCTCTTTCTGTTTTGTGTGGTGATTCAAAATAAAGGATAAAATAAAATGTTTATGACCAGAGCTGAGTAAAATTTGATTTAATATAGCTGGATAAAGGCTGGATAAAAAGAGATCTAAGCACACAAAAGCATTTTATTTTAAAATGAAAACATATGCTATTTACTGCCAACATACAGATTACGTTAGTGTACAAAATTAAAGTTGCCATAATCATAGTGTTATATCCTCAGATGAAATAGCAATGTATAATGTAAAATTAGATGGCAAGCTTACAGTTAATTCTGCACTGTTCTTCAGTTTTCAGCCCAGGTTGGTTTTTTAGTCGGTTTTTGTTTACGCTGTCTGGTCACGTTTGAGAAGTTAAAAAGCTAACAAGATTCCTAGTTTTCCAGAGGCGCTGATGGGAGCATAGCAAAGAGTTGGTCTCATATTTGTAAGATATCCGTAAACGTATCTCAAAAAAGGAGCGAAAATGTTGGATTTAGAAAGTAAGTGCTTCCTGGCAAATTTACTACATCATATTTGCAGCTTTGTTTTTCCCCCAATACGTCTGAATACCTCAAGGAATGTTAATGTGGGTTTCAAGGATGTAACATTGTCAAACTAAGATTGCACAAAAGATTTCATGAAATTCAAATTTAATAGCAGGTTTTGAAATATTCTCTCTTTTAAGCCTTTTAATATTTGGTGCTTTTCTATGTTTTTGGAAATTCTAGTTTTTGGAGGTTTGCTGTTTTATTGCTTTTTTTTTTTTTTTTTTACATTAAACTCATAACTGATCAATATATTATCAAGTAATTTATCAGTGCAATAATTCCTGATTTTTTTGGTTCCTACATTTTGTGCACTGTAGTCCATGTATTTAGTAAGCGGGAGTTGTACACATTCCCACCACGCCTGCAAAATGATATAGGTCTGCATGTTTTTTTTTTATTGTTTACACATCTGGTAGACATGAATGTTTCATATTTTTTTATCTCAAGGATTATCCCTTCTATACTGAATAGCAACGCCATTGCTTGTAAAATGTCTTACTGTCAGAACAGTGAACAAGCATCCTTTTGTTATTAAATATTTAAAGATTGCTGGGTAATACAAAAAGGCATAAAGGCAGATTTGTAATTTAAATTGGACCTTGAGGATGTGTTTTATCCCTAGCATCCTGCAGCGAGGCTGCAAGGCAAACAACTGAAATTTTAATATCTACTTTTTGAAATCAAGTAGTAAGTGGTACCTGTCACCAGTGTCCACATGCATAAAAGTACAAGAGAGGTTACATTAGGGCATACTCAGTGTCTTTGTGGTCTGGTTGTTTTTCTTTGTTCTTTCATTAGATAACTAGAACAGCACCTTCCGCTTTAACCCCCCACCCCCTTCACCCCAAATACACTGAAGCTTGTTTTGCTGCTGAATATGCCTCAAACCTCCGCCTTTGGTCCCAGGTTAGTTCAGCCTCATGTTTTATTGATGTATTGTTGTTATTTGTTTCCTTGCCGGTTCCCCTTGCGTGTGTGGCGAAATGACGCACTCTCTACACAACGCACCTCAAACAGAACAACAGCACGCATACATAAGGGACAGATGGGGGTTTGCTGGGATGGTAAAGCTAGTATTGCCCCTGTTGTGCAGTCATATGTTGTTTATATAATGTGTTTAGTGGATAAAATGAAATAAAACTGGATCTTGGTTTGGTTGGATAGCCTTCACACATATTAGAAGATCTGAGTAGCTTTTTAGATTGCATCCAGTCAGAACCTACTCACTGTGAGGGATTATTAAAGGATAATTAAATGCATGAAAAAATTTACAACCAAAGTGACGTCAATAGGAAGAGATCATATGACATTTCATTTATTTTAACGCTAGAAAAATAATGCCAGTGGGAAGAAGAATAGACATGGGGGAAATCAAAGTTGTTGAAGGAATGTGCTTGTTCTGATCTAAATATGACAATCTAAATTTTAGGTTTTGATGGGGAGGTGCAGAATTTACAAGAAATCTGAAAGACAACATTGGTACTGTTCATAAATCAGTATCCAAAAACACATTTTGTTTGTAGCCCTCAAGAAAGAAGTCAACTCTATACATCACTAGATCTCTTCGAGGAACTTCTTACTCACAGCTTTCAGAGTGTGGGAACATGGGAAATACCTCTAGATTGAATTTATTTGAAAATGGGCTTGCAATTAAATAAAGAAAGTGAGAGAGCAAGATTTGCTTGTATAAAAATAGAAGTGAGTATGTGAAAATGCATTTCCTACACTGAACCTCCTTCTATTCATAGGTAACACATTGCCGGTTTTGATAATTTGAAAAATTGTGGCACTAGGCGATTTCTAAACATGTAGCGGAAGATGGTCTCTCTGGTATACATGAAGAAGTATTAGTTTACACTCACTGGAAACATTATTAGGTTCACCCTGATACTAAATAGTTCGACTTTGTTTTGCATTCAGAGCTGCCTTAATTCTTTCTGGCATAGATTTAGCAAGGTGCAGGAAACATTCATCAGAGATTCTGATAGCATAACGTCCTTGCTGAGGATTTATTAGCTGGGCATCCATGATGCAAATCTCACATTACATCACATCCCAAAAGTGCTCTGTTGGCTTGAGATCTGATGGCATGTTATCTTGTTGGAATCAGAAGAAGGACATGGTCAGTCAATACTCAGGTTGTTTGTGGCCTTTGAACAATAGTACTAAAGGGTCAAAATCAAAACAGATGCACAAACATATTCAGATCCTCCTCATGTTTTTGCTCAGTTGCAAACAGATTAAAACAGTTTATCTGAAGAGTCTTAGAATTTTTTTTATTTTTTCCCCTCATCAGTCTTCGCTCAGTATCATACCTCAGCACAATACTGACAGAATCAAAATGACTTAAAAGAAGAAAAAATGACATTTCAGTCCTTTTACACTGTATGTTGCTGAAGTGTTTTTAGCAGTTATTGCAGCCTTGAATCTTGCTTGAGTATCATGCAACAAGCATAGCAAACTTGGATTTAAGGATTATCCGCCATTCAACACTGCAGATTTTCTTAGGATCTGTGAGTTAGGATGGGTGTCATTGGTGACTGATTTTGTGTTTCTAGTTTCAATTATTAGTTTACTGACTGGGCTAAATTGTTACCTATACGCAAATTCAACTTTGTGATGCCAACAGGTTTCATCAAGGTACAGCTGTAGGTTTACCCAGAAGAGTCTTCCTATCCCTGCTAATGGAAACACAGCCCCAAGGGATGGGTATCGGTTCTGACATAAACGGTAGTAACCAGACCGAAAAGTAGCACACATTTCGGTGCTTTATTTCGGTGCTTTTTATCCCTGAGATGTCATACACTTTGGATTCTAGCCAATCATTTTACCTTTCCAAGGATAGTAGGCGCAGAGCTACAGATTAAAAATGCCCAAGGCCAAGCGGTCAAAAGTCTGGCTGTACGTCACAGCAAAAGATGCAAACTGAGCAGCCTGCAACAAGTGCTTTAAGGTGATACTGTGCAAAGGAGGTAACACCTCGAATCTGATGAAACACCTGGCAACGGTTTGGCCGGTATTGGATAAAACCTAAACGATACCCACCCCTACCCACAAGGTGATATTTCTACCACTGTGCTTGACTGTCGGGATGGTGCAGGGCAGGTGATGAGTGGTAACTCAGTTCATTTACATACAATACATGGAAATGAAGCCAGACAGTTCAATCTTAGTTTCATTGTAGAGAATCTTGTTTATGACAGTCTGCTCGTCCTTTATATTATTTTTTGCAAACTCCAAATAACTGTTTATTATTCTGTGAGGGGAGGTTTTTGTCTGACACTCTGCCATAAAACCCACATCAGCGTCATGCTGCACTGACAATTGTTTTCTGCACACTGAAGCTGAGCCAGAGTGACCACCAGGTCACCTCTCTTGACCAGTCCTTCTCTCCTGATTGCTTATTTGGGAAAGCAGCAAATTTTAAGAAGAGACCTGGATGTTATAAATGCCTTCCATTTAATAGTAACAAAGGCCTCTGTGCTACTGGGAACCTTAAATGTAGCAGTCATTGATCTGTGCCGGCACAATGCTTTGTTCCTGTGACCTGTATTGGTTTTCTCTCCAATAGACACTGTCAGGTGTCAGACAGTATTGTTTGCCTTTAAGAATTGTGACCAGTTTGATTTTACACAAGTGGACTCTAGTCACAGTGGATAAACATTTCAAGAGAATGTCACAGTTTTAAAGAGTGAAAGGGTCTAAAATACTGAATGTACTGCATGTAGAAACATATACATAAATAGATTTACTTTATTGGGACTTAGAGTACTCAAAAAACAAACAAACACTGTGTTTCTGGATTCAACATTGGTCAGGTTATTCATCATCCCACAGGGTCTCTCCTGGTGTCTGGCTGTAACATGCAGCCTCTGTGTTTCAGTATGCTGAGCTACAGTGTGACAGCAGAGTGACGGAAAAAGCTAATTGGTTCAACTGATGTGTCAGCACAGTGGTAGGCTCAGTGGAGAACAGCAAATAGGTAGCAGCTCCTGCCAGCCTCTTATAATGCCATAGCACAAGCCAAATGCAGTTCAGAGAGGCTGGATAAACCTGCAGAGCTGTTGCGTTAGAGATCATTTCCCGATCCCCAGATGAACATATTAGATCAAATAACAGGGCAGTGAAGATTCATAAGTTATATGTTTAACTGTGATGCAGAGGTGTAAAAATTCACCCCAGGGGTCTTGCTCAAAAGTTTTCCGTTATCTTTTTCTCTTCTCTCAAAAATTGCAGTTTCACTTTCTGGATGTGTCTGTGTACACTCTGGGACTGAGGAGATTTTGAAAAAATGCAAATACGTCCACAAAGCCCCCCCCCCCCGAATATAAAGACAGAAAAAGCAGCAAACTTTTTTTTTCTAGGCAATGCACAATGTCAGATCACAGAAACCCAGCACTCCTCGGTTGGCTGTATTGGTAAATATATGTCAGGCCTGTTTGACATGTTTGTCACTTCTTCTCCGGCAAGCATAAGAAAATTTTTGATGACTCATCGTGACTGGGGTTATTTACATAAGTATTGCCTATCTAATGTTGAAGCTGCCATCATATGAAACTGTGAAAGCACTTCAGAACCAGATACTGTTTCAGTGTAAGCCAACACTCTAAAGACATGTGGGAGCATTGGCTAATCTAAAGTTGGATTCCCATCAGAGTAAAACTGGCAACTGTACCTCGGCCCCCAAAGTCCTGTAGACCTGAAAGACTCAGGTACACTGTATCCACTGCTCTTCAGCTGATTGATTAATTGCACCACTTAAGAATAGTATTACCTTAACCTGCATTAGTATCTAGTGTTGTGGCTGTGTCTTGTAGCAAAGCAATTTGTCAAAATAACAATCCATATTCTGCCTTTATTTCAATCTTGAAAGTGGCAACGTCTCCCCCAGAGCTCCAATTCACTGACATCTATGTGCATCTTCTGCAAAATTGCTCACCTTACATGCTGCCAGGATGAAAGCTTTCAAAGTGTGGACAGCTGCAAGTATTCTCATCCAATTCCATTCCGTTTTATTTATACAGCACCAAATCACAACAACAGTTGCCTCAAGGTGCTTTACATTGTAAAGTAGACCCTACAATAATACATACAGAAAAAAAACCCAACAATCATATGACCCCCTATAAGCAAGCACTTTGGCGACTGTTATGACATGCATAGGTTCTTTCTCTTCAGCACCCTCTGCTGGTCATAGTTGGAATACTCACCAGCTTATATTTTGGTGGGGTTTTTCTGTGTTCCTGTGGGTAGAGGAAACAGGAAGCTGGTCGCTTGTTAGCCTGCAGAATATGTTGTTGCTCTTTAAAACGTTTCTGCCTTGGAGAGTTATTGCTTGTGAGTATTAATGTACAACATGTTTACAAGTTTATTTGGTGCATTTCTATTACAGAGATTTGTTTAGAAACCAGTTATTTCATCTGTTATGTTTATCTTTGAGGAAGCTAAACTCACTAAGTTGTATTGTGATCAATACTGAGTTGCTGTTGATTACACATACTATATAACAGTATAGTTCATATCCTAGAAGTGTGAGTAAAAAGGAAAAGACATCTTGTAACATTTACTTTGTGTTTGTTTTTAGTTTTACGGGAAGAAAAGGATGTCAGTCATTGAACTACTGACGAAGTAAAAAGCCTTAAACTTACTCCCGCCTCCAATGTTCATTGAAACCGTTAGCTGTCTGTCAAGTCTGGCAAAGGGACGCACAATAAGGACAGAACAGTGACAGTGGGAAGGATAAACTCCCTTTTAACAGGAAGAAAGCTCCAGCAGAACCAGGCTCAGGGAGGGACAGCCATCTGCTGTGACCGGTTGGGGTGAGAGAAGGAAGACAGGACAAAAGACATGCTGATATGGTCTGTCTGGATGGTTAAGGGAGGTGAAGAACAAGAAGTTCTTCATCTTTAAAGTAAAAGTGCTAACATAGCTAGCTTAAATGAACTATCACATGTAAAACTTGCATTTTGTTGATTTGGGTAGTACTGTTTTTGCCCTCCAGGTGGGCATGCCCCACTAGCTCTGACGGCATGTGAAAACTATGGATTGAAATTTGTGCCCTAAATTTCTAAAGATGGCTTAATGTTTATGTGCACAGATTTGGTATTGGTGCCATAGTAATGGCTGAATAGAAGCCCTAAATTTGCCTTGAATCACCCTAATTGGAACATGATATTGATTTTGTATCAAAGGTTAGATTAAAAGACAGGAAAGAGAAGTGATTCTACACAAGAAACATCAAGTATCAAAAGAAAAAGACTTACAGTTGTAACCACATTAACCATACAGATACTGTAGATAAAGACATTTATAAGACATTAGTGGGATGGTGGCACAGAGGTAAAACTGTGACACTGATCTGCTTGGTAATATGCAAGAATGAGAAGAAAAAAAATCCTTCAAATTAAACGTCCAGTCTGAGCTCTCTGGAACCGAACATTCCTGCAGCATTTCTGCATTTATAGTTTACAATGCTTGCAGATGTTTTTTTTTAAATATAAATGTATTTTTCAACATGTGAAACACCAAAGGGATATCTAACTTAAATTGAAAATAGCAATAAATGTGAAAAAAGGCAGTGAACATCCTTACTAATATGAAAATTAGTAAAGATATGCTAATGCAACATCTATATTACATTTACTCAACCCTCTACACACTCTCAGATCCCCACAACTATCCATCATTAAAATATTATTTACAGATCTTTCTCTCATTTACGCTATCACTCACCTCCCTTTTCCAGGGCTTTGCAGAGAAAATGTCGTCCAGTGATACTAGTTTAATTACATTGACCATTAGGGGAAGGTAAGATGACTGAAGGTAAATGGACTGATTCTTATACAGTGCTTTTCTCCTCTCCCGTAGCACTCAAAGTGCTTTATACAACATGTCTCACTTGAGTGCTTACCATCTACCAATCACACACATTTATACTTCATTGGTGTATCAGTGTTCATGCATAGAGCCACAGTCTCTATTCTTTGATCATACTCCATCGGAGCATGAATATGTGTGATTGGTAAATAGAGAATTTGGCTCGATTGGGGCAACTCAGAGTGCCCTCGGGATGCCCAAGGATATCTGGCAGCTGGGTATTGAACCAGCACTGAGGCAGGTTGGTAGGACCAGGTAGCAGAGGGAAGGTCCAGTTGTCTGGATGTCTGGGATTATGGTGTTGAATGCTGAGCTGTAGTTCGTGAAGAACATCCTCATGTACCATGCCTGTTCTCCAGATGGCTCAGTGCTCAAGCCAAGTCATTGTTTTTGTACTCTGACATACCTGCTTGTTTTCTGCTGCTTGCCACTGAACACAAGCTCTGGACAAGCTAAGACTAACTCAGGGGCAGCTCTGACTTTTCCAGCAAGTCAACAACGGTGCTGCAACCTTCTTGCAAATATCATGGAAATATTTCATGTAGATGTGTAGTTGAGCTCAAATTTAACATTACTGCCTTATTGCTTCGATGATGGGTGCGCCACGCTGACGTCGCTTTTGCCTTGAAATTCCCTGCATTGAGCCAAATTCTCTAAAGTATTTGCTGAATTATCCAAAGTGACATCTGATAGAGGTTTTTCTCTTTGAAGCAAACACTGTTTTCCCCCACAACGAAAGTCTCATTTGAATACACGATTCATTTAGAAAACAATACATATTAATGACTTTACACAGAAACCAGGGCATCTTTCATGCATTTTAAACTTAGCCTCCTGTTTTACATTTTTTGGAAGATCACCCTTGATTTTCCTGCTGTTCTCTTTCTCACTGCATCCCCATTTTCTTCTAGCCACCTCCAGCAGACATGTTTATTTATAGCAATGACTCGTGTGCAAATAAGCTATTGGGGTATAGAACACACAGTAGTTGAGAAGCAGGTTCAGACATCAGTCACAGCAAAGCCTTAAAAAGCACAGGTTCTGGCAACTTTTTAGATCCCACCCATCCACTGGAAGGCTTAGGTAATAAAGCACTGCCCAGCTGAGGCCTCAAGGGATGGGTTGCTGCCTGTGTGACTCATTCTCCGAGGCTGATCTTGTCCTGGTTCTTTCTATTAATAGCCATCTGAGCCCATCTGAACTCTAGTTTCTAATAGCTTCACACCCTCTACTTGGCCCAGAAAAGAAAATCATCCATTCTCAATGGTATGGCTCAGAGGCATGAGAATAAAACCACCCTATCTTTACAACTTTATGCAAATTTCAAGACCATGTCGTATAAAAATAGCATGTGTCAGGCAACTACAGTTCCTGTTTTTTTTTTGTTGTTTTTTTTTACTTTCACGTCCGGTTATGAAATAGAGCAAATATACTGCGGCCAGATCAAAATTACTTTTTTGTGTTATTTTCACTGTTTTGCATTTAGGGTAGCACATATATATATATATTAGGGGTGCAACGATACACAAAATTCACGGTTCGGTTCGGTTCGATACTTTGGTGTCACGGTTCGATATTTTTTCGATACAAAAAAAAATGTTCATGCCTTTTTAATTTGTCATTTATTAAAATTATAAAAATATATTTTAACTCAAAAGTACAGTTTTTACATTTAATGTTGCTGAAACAAAAAAGTAATAAAATAAATAAATATATCTCAGGGCTCGCAAAATTTCAAAATCCCTGGTAGCCCTTCGGGCAGGGACTCTTCAGTTTTTGGTAGCCCAAAATAAATTTAAGTAGCCCGAATAAAAAAGAGAGCAATTTTTTGATTGATGTTTTGTTTCCTGTTTTGTTTCCTTTACAATATTATACATTAAAGTATAATATTGTAAAGGAAACAAAACATTAATCAAAAAATTGTTGAAAAACAAATTACAACATTGTATAAAAATTACAATCATCAACTCAAATACTTGGTTCTAATTGAACAGAAATTTCTATGAACTTGTAAGAACTGTGTAGAACATGAATCAGTCTGTGTCAGATCCTGAATTTGAAATTTCCACTGAAGTCACGGGTAAGAGGCAAGTGGAACCAAGATCTAGGCCATTTGCTTTTTGAAGTTTGCAAAGACTGCTAAATTTTGCCAGTGGTAGTTCACTCTTTGCAACATAGTACGCTGTTTTAAACGGATTTTCAGGTTTATTTTTAGTATGTTATTTGCAATTGGTGTTTGTTCTGGGAAAGATATTGCAGACTGAGCAATAATGCATTTCTTGCATTTCTCACGGGTTCTAATGGGGGCGTTTCTTAAAATGACTGGTCCCAGTAACAAAGGCGCTTGTCGACTCAGAAATCGAGGGAAAACCAACAACACACCCGGCAGAACATTATGTTATTTACACGGGTGCACATAAGTGGTCCGCATGTGCGCATTCGCTATCAAAATAAAAGATGCGCACCAGATAAGAAGTTGCAACGCGCGTTTACGTCCATATAAAAGGAACTGTTTTTGTCCGCTAGAGTGGGATTTTCACGGCACATTCCGCACCACATCTCTGTGCGTTCATCATTTGTTTGAAGCCAGCTCACCTCCTGCAACCACTTTTCCGAGAATACGTGCTTCTTTTGTGGTTCGGACTCCTTCTGACGTTTCTTTGGAGGTGGAGGAACACCAAAGTAATTGCTTAAAGGAGCTTGCTTCTTCGACATCTTTAAGAGTTCTAAACAAATGTCTGTCCTCCTCCAGAAAATCCTATGTACGCAAACGTTTTCTATTTTGACAGCGAATGTGCACCCCTGGTTATATAGCTTGTCATATTGCAGCCACAGAAATTCTTTTGTCCATGAAACCATAAAGCTGCACTTTCTTTTTGCCTTATAGTCTGATTTGTCATAACTTTCCCATTTTGTGGTAAGCTTTTCTTTGGCTGTCACTTCTTCACCCTGACCTGTCTTATTTGGCTCAGCAGAACTAAAATATATATCCTGCTGCTTTTACACACGCACTCACATAACGCTCAGCGATTCTCTGCGCGATCAACCTCTCACATGTTTAAGCTTGCTGCAGGAGATTTCACTTGTCATGTTTGCATAGTAAGCTAACGATTGATAAGACGATGTCAGAGGAATTGGTGCGCAAATTATCGTCACTCACCAATCAGTACTGTCGCTCTCTATACACAGTTCACGCGATTGCAACGTGAAAGCAAAAAAACAAGCGCAAATTCAAACGCGATTTCAATATGTCACATATTGACAGTGGCTCACCGATGCCAATGACATAATTACCCAGCTACATTTCCGAAAGAGTGCAAAAGCATTGACATATATTTTTCCTTCCTACGATAGCCCGACGGGCAGGGCAGAGATAGATTTTGGTAGCCCGACTGGGAAAATCGCTAGCCCCGGGACGTCGGGCTAGCGATTTTGCGAGCCCTGTATCTGATTGAGGAATCACTCATCTTTGGAAAAGAGAGTTTATTACAGAGAAATGTCTCTTTCCAAAATAAAAGCTATACTATACGCTTCTTCTGGGCTATATTCTCAACAGCATATTAAACATATCAGGTCCCCATAAGGAGAATCATGTGCTAACGGCTGTCTAAATGACTCGGGTAAAGTTTGTAGCATGCGTGCTTGTTATTTTTGTCTGCTTCCACTTGTCTTTGCACTAGGATGCTGTCGGAGTAAATGTGCAGTCATATTCGTTGTGTTCCCACTAGTGCTGTCAGCGTTAATCTCGTTGAAATGACGTTAACGCCACAACACGGCAAATCTCCGTTAACGAGCTACCGCGGATCGCCCCGTGCATGGGGCTGGACGGCCAACACGTTAACGAGCTAACTGCGCTAACACACTAGTTCCCACCCATGTAATTGAGCATTGCGTGGCACATCCAACATACTGTTTTACTTTAGTCCATGACGCGCTTACCTTCAGGGTCATACGTCACATGAAAATCAAAATAGTTCCAAACGCCAGATCTGAATGAGGGTGGGGGAGGTTCAATTTGCCATGTTGCAAGGAGAGCTTAACTTCTGTCTCGCTAGCTTGCCCTGCGCTCAGTGAATCTGCGTTCGACTACTCCGCCTAGGCTGCACTGTCGAGCGCAGATCCACTGAGCGCTCAACACAGACAGCATCATCAGAAGGAAAGTTGATAAAATAAATTAAAAATTTTGTATTGTTCGATACATATGCGTACCGAACCGAAAGCACTGTATCGAATGGTTCAATATCGATACGAGTATCGTTGCACCCCTAATATATATATGTAACAGATGCAAGTGAAGGACATAAGTGCTCACTCACACATTAACTGTAACAATTTTACACTTGTCCAAAATATAATTCATGAAAACAAATACATGAAAATGATTTACGAGGAACATTCTGTTTTAGGAAAACCAGCAAAGTGAAGCCTTCTTGTTTACATGGTAAGGTGTAAACAACAACACTCAGTCAGTGTACCATAAAATAACTTCTTCTTCTGTTCTCCTATTTTTGGTAGAGTACCGCTGCCAGTGAGAAACTGGAGAGGGAGCAGGAAGGAGGATTCCCACATTCTGTGATGATGTGAATGGTAGCTATATATGTGTCTGTGTGGGCAAAATTGTTGGAGCTTTGATGAAATATTACCAGAGCTACAGCTTTAAATCCCCTTAGACCCACTGATATAATCTCTAGATGTTTAATATAGCGAATGTAGGATGTGCACAAAGAGCATTTGGAGATAAAAAAAAAAAAAGTTTGAAGTTCATGACTGTTCCTATTACAGGAAAAATCTATAGTTTTTATTTATTACTTGCATCTCAGTTATGAATTTTTAATACATGGCTAATATTTATCTTATACACAGAGATGCTGAAGTACAACACCACCAACAAAAAATATGAAAAGAAAAATTACTTACTAAATATAACCATGGGCAATGCAGCTTTTTATTTAGGTTTTTATTGAAATATTTTATGATTTGGTATTACTTACAGCCCCCTGGCTTTGCATTTCTTTCACTTTATAGCACACTCCCAACTTTAGATAGTTCATAGCAACAAATGCATACAACATTGTATATAATTTCATTTATAGTACTCAAGTGCTAAAGTTTTTTTTAAAATTGCATTTCTATATACTTTACTTCCAAGGAGCCAGACCTTGTAGTTTTTAAAGTGATCTTGAGCAATAGTTCTCCAAACTCCCTGAAGGTCTTTCAAAGTTTTTCGTTGGACATCGGCTGCTTTTTCAGCCATTTTTAAAAAAACAGCAACAGATGAACCATATCTGAAAGTCATACCCTAAGAAATAGGAAAAAAAAAAACAGCAAAGACCTGACTCGGGACCTGAGATCCTTCACTTAATCCATCTACTGTTTATTGAACCCTCATCAGAAATGGTCTCAGTGGGAAGGTGGCTGTCAACAGGCTTTCTTAGGAAAGGCAAACAGGGAGAAAAGGCAGAGGTTTGCCAAAGTATATAAGAACTGGACTGGAAATGAGTGAATGCAGGTTTTATGTGATAAAATTTTTTTTTTGTTCAAATCTGTATGTAGGAAGTCAGGAAGAAAGTACAACAGTGAATCTTTGCAACCATCTGTAAAACATGGTGGAAGCTCTGTTATGGTTTGGGGCTGCATGTGTGTCTGTGCTGTTGGGAATCTTGTCAAAACTGATAGAATTTTGAATGCAAAAACATCTTATCAGATTTTGAGACGTGTCAACAAGTTTGTTTTTCAGCACGACGATGATCTCAAATGCACATACATACATGGAAAAACATACAATGGAACAATATCAGTCATGGATTGGCCTCCAAAAGAACAAAAGGCAGCCAACGCCCAAAGAGTTTTGAATGTCTTTCTAGAAGCCTGGCAAAATATAAAGAAATGAGGGATGTTCAAGACTTTTGTACAGTGTTGTATATCTAAAGAAGCTTCCCACAAGAAATCATTCACACAATTTATGAAAGCCTGAAGTGAACTGAGCAGTACTTCACACACATCATGACAACAATCCTTGGCCCCTTAAGGACACAGCAACTGACAATATACAATCCTGAAGGACATAAATACTATTCTTTACCAGCCACATCCTCACATATTGAATTCCCTTGCTGAATACAAATGTGAATGATGTTGGATGATTTTCTCAGAGGGTATGAAAGTCATTTATCTACTGGCATCTGCTGAATATAAACAAAGAAAAAACACATTTTTCTCAAGTCACATATTTTTAAAGGAACTGCCCATGTTTAGAGGGAGACCAGTGTTGTAATTTATTTTGCTGAGGCAATATTTGGTTTGAGTATTGCATTAGAAGTAGCTTGTTTTAACCGATCAACTAAAAAAATGCATTAGAGACTGAAATCATCATGCCATCATCAAGGGTTGAGATCGCTGAATGTGAATTTCTTTTTGGAATCTCGAAACTATTTGTTGCCAAAATGCTCATAGAGTTTCTGTCCATCACTTGGTGACACATTTAAAAGCTGAAGCTGTAACTAAAATTGCTGCCATTCAGTTGTTTTCTTCACCTCAATTGAAGAGGGCACCACACTGGGCATCTGACCCAATGTGGAATATGGTTACAACCTTGCCCCCACTTCTTGAGCACGATGATGTCACAGTGAAGATGACCTTTGGATATAAAATAAAATGTTTGTATCATTTTGACATGATTCTATTATGAAGTCTTGAGTTATAACAAAAACTTGTTTTACAGTGACCTTAGTCTTTGGGTTTTGACCAAAAAAATCTAATCTAATCTAATATTCAACCTCATGGACAGGCACAACATTTGGATGCCATCATGTGAGATGGTGGCTCACCTTTCAGTCACTCCTGCCTGGAGTTGCTGCTAGGTCTGTGGAGGAGGCTTACACTGTCACACTCTGTCGCTCAAACAACTCCACAGCTTTTCAATGGGGTTGAGATTAGGGCTCGTTGTGGTGCACTCTGCCTCCAGCATTCCAATGGCACGATCCCAGTCAGGTTGCCCCATCTCCATGTCAGTTTCTCCAAACCTGTGATACCTTTTTTATAGGGTTGGATGTGTTTGACAGAGGAGTGGTCATTAGGTATTGGTTGGATAAGGGTATTGTAACTTCATCCTCAAAACTGTGTTTTCAGACACAGGGCTACTAACCATAATCAGTCAGTCATGACCAAATCCCACATGTAGGGAATTATCATGAAAGCAAGCCTACATGCATTGGTACAACTAATTTTCTTATTAGAGAAAGGCAAATTGAGCAACAAATAGAGTGGTGCTTCATTAAATCTCTTTAGTGTACAGTGGGCCATTTATATGGATACACCGTAATAAAATGGGAATGGTTGGTGATATTAAAGTCCTGTTTGTGGCACATTAGTATATTCGAGGGGGCAAACTCCTTAAGATGGGTGGTGACCATGGTGGCCATTTAGAAGTCGGCCATCTTGGATACAACTTTTGTTTTTTCAATAGGAAGAGGGTCATGTGACACATCAAACTTATTGGTAATGTCACAAGAAAAACAATGGTGTGCTTGGTTTCAACGTAACTTTATTCTTTCATGAGTTATTTACAAGTTTCTGACCACTTATAAAATGTGTTCAATGTGCTGCCCATTGTGTTGGATTGTCAGTGCAACAACGACAGTGGGTCCATTCTTCATCAACAGAGATGGGCAGTAACGCGTTACTTGTAACACGTTACTGTAATCTGATTACTTTTTTCAGGTAACGAGTAAAGTAAGGGATTACTATTGCAAAAACGGTAATTAGATTACCGTTACTTTCCCGTAGGAACGCTGGGTTACTGCGTTACTAAAACCGTGATTTTTTTGCGAGAATGTCTCATGACAGTGACGTAAGCGAGTCCGACGTTCGTGACAACAGTTGTGTGCAGATCAACAGTGGATCATATATCGAGTGTGGGAGAGAGTATGAGCGTGCAGCATTTAAAGCTTGGAAGTACTGACCTTATTTTGAGTTTGATTCCATAAAAAGTGACAAAAACATTAGTGTCCGTTGTGTGTGGGAAGAAAACTTCTTTTTACAGCGAAAAAAAAACCCCTAAACTCGTGCGCTACCACGTAATGGGAAACTCACAGAGAAACTCGCGGATTCTTCAGCTGACCGCTGCGGCACAGCTGCACCAGGGTAAACCTCCGCCTACCCTACTCCTGCTTTACAGGTGAAAATAGAGCAACAGGACCGCTAGTCTTTGACTTTATTTATTTTCTGCTGTGTTTTACTTGCATCTATTTGAAAGAGTGAGTGTAAACACAAAAAAATATATATTTTATGTTCTGGAATGTGCAGAAAATAAGTTTAAATGTTAAACAAAAATTTCTTCCAGTAAGAGAATGTTGCATATAATTAAATTTTTGCTTGATGTATAAAGTTAAAAGATTAAAACTAATAAAACAAGTTTTAAAAAGAGACTTTTCCATTTGATTACATTTTGTATGATGGATTATGCAGAAAAAGTAGAATTGGGCTGAAAGATCTATCGCTTTATCACCTATTCAGGTTGTAAATCGTGTTTTTAAAAAGTAACTGAGTAACTAAGTAATTAATTACTTTTGAAAATAAGTAATCAGTAAAGTAACGGGATTACTTTTTTGGGGAAGTAATCGGTAATTAGTTACTGATTACTTTTTTCAAGTAACTTGACCAACACTGTTCATCAATGGAAACTTCAAGGCCACTGGATATTTGAAATTGCTACATGATGATGTGTTTCCCTCTTTATGCACTGAAACTGGCACGTTCCCTGAGTTTTTCCAGCAAGATGGTGCACCACCACATTATGGGTGCCAGGTCTGAGCATTCCTAGATGAACAGTTTCCTGGAAAGTGGATTGGTCGTCGTGGGCCAGTTGAATGGCCCCCAAGGTCTCCTGATCTGACCCCTTAGACTTTTATCTTTGGGGTCATCTGAAGGCAATTGTCTATGGTGTGAAGATACGAGATGTGCAGCACCTGAAACTACGGATACTGGATGCCTGTGCTGGCATTTCTCCTGCGGTGTTGCTATCAGTGTGTGAAGAGTGGGAGAAGAGGGTTGCATTGACAATCCAACACAATGGGCAGCACATTGAACACATTTTATAAGTGGTCAGAAACTTGTAAATAACTCATGACAGAATAAAGTTACGTTGAAACCAAGCACACCATTGTTTTTCTTGTGACATTACCTGTCACGGTTCTGGGTCAGTTTGACCCAGTATTTTGAGTTATGTTTTGGTTTATTTTTGAATGATTGTTCTTTATGTTTCTCTGGTGCTTTGTTGGGTTTTATGATGAATCTGCCTTTCAAGTTACTTTGGTGTGTTTGATTGTTTCCTTATTCTCTTAGTGCTTGTGATGATGATGATGTTCTATGTTCCAGCTTATTCTGGTTTATTAGTTCTGCCCGTGTTAAGTCTGTGTTTCTTAGTCTGCATCCTTGTGTCTTATTTCCTGTTTTATTGTGAAAGTCTATGTCTTATGTTAGTGTGTGCCGCTTTGCTCCCCCTGTCTCGTTAGTCCAATTTCTCCCAGCTGTGTCTCCCTCCTGTTGCCCATTCCCTGATTACCACCCTGTGTATATTAGCCCTGTGTTTTCCTGTTCTCAGTGTCGCATCGTACCCTCAACTAGCTGTGTGTTCTGCGCCTATGTTCCTAATGTTTAGTCTCCTGCTCTAGTTTTGTATTTCTTTTCCAGTGTCTCAGTCCTTGGTTCCTCTGTTCAGACTTTTGTTTGTCTTTTGGTGAGTTTAGTTTGTACTAGGTTTTTCCCAGCAATAAAGCTGCGCTTTAAGTTTCACTTCCGTGTCTGAGTTCTGCATTTTGGGTCCACCACTCCTGCTTGCCTGCCTGCCAAACAGCGATTCATGACATTACCAATAAGTTTGATGTGTCACATGACCCTCTTCCTATTGAAAAAAACAAAAGTTGTATCCAAGATGGCCGACTTCTAAATGGCCACCATGGTCATCACCCATCTTAAGGAGTTTGCCCCCTCACATATACTAATGTACCACAAACAGGACTTTAATATCACCAACCATTCCCATTTTATTACAGTTATCTATATAAATGGCCCACCCTGTATATTTGATTAAATATATGGTTAAATTATTGACAACTGATGAATAGAAAAATTTGCTTTCTGTTTGGCCTTAGTTTAGCTGAACTCAAATTTTTCATTGTGCTATGTGATTTTTGTTGGTTGGCTAATTGACCCAGTAGTTTTTAGTAAACTAGAGGCATTATTCTCCATTGCAATTTTAAAAGACACGTCTCTTTGTCTTATTGCACCAGTAGCCTGCATCCTTGTATGCAGTGCCTTGAGACATAGGGAAAGCCAAAGGGAAGAAAGAAAGGAGACAGTATCATGTGTTGATAGTAATTGCTGTTTTTAATTGCTAATGTGCATAGAGATACGTGTGGTTTAATGTTTGTTGTTGGCCTTGTTGACAACAGAATGCAAACCGAGATGGCATTTATCATTCAGTGCACTGTTTCTAGTGTTACTGTAGGGCACATATAAAATGATTATTTAGCTCAGGTAAACCCAGCAGGACTGTAAAGCATATAAGATCCAATCCCTGAAAAACAGTAGCCTCGACAGCTCAATGACAGTGCAGTGTGTAGACCTCCTGAGACTGTGGTTTCACTAAGAAAACCTTTGCAAACTATTTTACCTCTTTCCTCTGCTCTCTTTTCTTGTAGTGACTAATAAATACTAACAAGTTTAGATGTTCCCAAACTCCCAATGCAGACAACAAGAACTTCTCCAGATTAACCAGGTAGGATATAAACTAAAATGACAGATGGACTAAATGGAAGGTCTGCTGAGATTTCCTGAAGTTCTCTAATATTTCTGTCAATACTGACCAGGTAAGAGAGGCAACAGTGTAACTGGTACTGAGTCTTCAGTGAGTTCGGCCTTGTGCAAATAATTTCTGTTGTCATGTATAAAGTTCTGCTGCATGCTGTTAGCGATTAAACTGCCTGTTGTGTGGCTCAGATCTGGCATCTCTAAGGACGAGCACAGATTTTCCTTGCAGTTTATATGCAGCTCATTTCAACTTTTTAATCTGATTTATTAGCATTAATTCAAAAGTCAATAAGTTACAAAAGTAGTTGGTCATTACTCTCAATTATCTCACCTGGCTGATAGACAGAGGAAAATATAGTGTTTGTCACTCTAATATCATCCTTGTTACCTAGGAGGATCACAATTATGAGGCCGAACTGTCAGAAACAATAACAGAGGAAATGTATCAAAGAGACATGAAATCCGCATTGGTGAGGAGCACACCACTGGTTTCACTAATGAATCCCGTTCTCTGCCTGGAGATTAGTTTAATAGACACGTGTGCAAATATGTGTATGCTATGGAAGAGTGCAAAAGCGTGGGAGGGTGTTTGTCTTGGATGGACTCGTAGCTGTCGTGGAGTTTTCTCTTTGATGCTGATAGTAAAAGAGGTGCAGCAGATGATACACACCCACAAATCATTGCTGCCGGTCGCCAGCAAGGTGAATATCCGGCAGAGGTCACAGCCTTGACCTATATAAAGAGTGAACTCTCTTCATGTAATACTTAAGTTAAAACATATAGTGCTAGTGATAAAGACGTCGGCTTCCTGCCCAACGCAATGCAATTTAAAGCCAAATCACTGAAAAAGTGCTAAATTCTCTGGCAGACTCTGATGGGACTTTATACAAACACAAACTTAACTTTAAAAAGAAATATGAATAGTATGGAAGCCAGGATCATGTTATCATTCCTCAATGACTGCAAATGTCTAAAAACAGGAATTACTGCAGCCAAAAATAGAACTACTAGCACTGACATTCTCCTCCCCTCCTCATGAATCCTCATTATCGAATGCATGTGCATCTGTAGCTCAGGGGATCCAGACTTTCTTGAGTACCCCAGGAGTTGTTTGTAGTTGGCAAGGCTTCAATGCAAAAAAAAAATCTGCAATCTACATGAACACACTTGCAACGCTTGACACAAATCCAAGGAAATTCTTTGATTTCTGTGAGAGATGACTTGCAGATAAAGATGGGGATTCTGGTGAATCTTTTGAGGAAACCTTTTGCATTCGCAAAAGAAAAACGAAAAAAATTGCAATGCCTCACTTCAGCTGGGCTTTGCATACATATCACTCTTTTCAGGAATAACTGGAGAAAATTATCCCTTCCTATCCTCCTTTGTAGGTTTGAAAGGTGTTTCATTCCCTTTGCATAAACAGTTGCACTTGATATGTTCTGAGAACTATAATGTACTGTAACTGACAGTTAAATGACTCATAAAGACACTCCTCCCTCCACCAGCTGTCACTGTGTTGTAATATATTCTCTTCTAATTGTCATTGCACATGTTGTTCAAATGATATCTTTACATAGCTATGCAAATGTCCAGGTAATGAAAGACAAATAGAAAACCAAAAACCAAAAAAATCAATTAACTCTGATCAGTATTTGGTATGACCACCTTTTCATGCTGTTTAGCAGGTATGTTGTTGCAATCTTATTGGATTAAACCATCTGTTGCAGGCTTCTCTTTTTTTCTTGTTGCTGCAGTTATCCATCTATGACTCAGGCTTCTACCGATGCACAATTCATTTGCGATTGATCAGAAATCTCCCCGGTGATTTTCCGTTCATTCTGTAGAAATGTTCGTCTTGCTGTCCCTAGACTTTACAGAAATATCATAACATTTAAGGTTTGCACTTTATTTCTGTATTAAAATATGAATGTGATTTGAACAATTGCACATTCTCAAGCCATGAATCTAACAATATTTATTAAAAAAAACCAAAAACAAATATTCAAAGTATAATATTCCAAGTGCCACAGAAGTGCTCATTCCCACATTCAAAATATAGTGCAACTGCTATATTTTGAGGGGAAAAAATATACATTTTTAACAATTTAAAATGCAGTGATGCATATATAACTATTAAATATACAAAGTCACTGGTATGACTCACTTAACTGTAAAATTGTCAAAAAAAAATACAAATGGTTTAAATTACAAAGTTTTGTGAGTACATTATGACTGAGAACATGTGATTTGATCTCCTGTAACATCCTTTAATAAAGAGCATAATTCATGAAAACTGTTACTGCTCTTGCCTTTCTTATGGCAAGATCATTACTCTTCAGCTTACTTTGGTCACATGTGTCACTGTTGTTACTGTTTTCTGTCATATCAAACAAAATGTTGCACATTTCCCAAGATAATAACGTTATATCCATTGAATTCTGCTACACTTAAGGTCTGAGGTCTAAAGGATGGCATCATTACTCATTTTTAACTGTTTTTCAAACATTTTCATTGTTACAAGGTCTCACAAATGAAGAAATATCATACAATCCCACTTTGAACAAAGCTGATAGCGATAAATAAAAGATAATCTCCTGATTTGTTGCACTATCATTAATCTTCCGTGACTCTAACTGTGCTGCAGAGACAGAAACAATATTTGATAAAAGCCTTTAACATAGAATAGGAGTTATTTTACTGACACAAAGACAGCACATGTGGTCTTTAAGGAAATGCACAAAAAATATATTGTTGGGGGTGATGTTATGATGTTGATGTTATTTGTGTGTATATATAAATTTCGACAAGTAAAACCATAGTGGAAGTTTGCAAGTTAGAATAAAGGAAATTAATTTTAAGGCATCTTCCATATTCCATTTCATTACCCCTAAAAAGCATGGGGGCAAATTGGGTTATTATATACATTATATATAAAAGCCCAAAGGACAAGAAGTGATTGTTATATTGCTCACATTCCAGACAAAGCAAGTTGCACTACTCATGGATGTCACACCCACACATCCTGCAGGAAAGCACCATAGAAACACTATAAATAGGTTTTCTACTGCATGTACACCTTTTACACCACTGGATTGGTGTCAGAAAAGAGCAATTAAATGACAGTTTTGCAGGCGAAAAAAACCAAGAGTATGCAGTGTGTGTGTGTGTGTGTGTGTGCAAAGGCAGACACAAAGGAAGAGTTAACTCAAAGCAAACAATTAATAGAAGCAAGTTTCACATAAGGAAGGAAAACATGGGAGCCAAAAAAACAGTAATGAGCAGCTATTAGCTTGCCGAGCACCTCAGTGCTCCCTTGTCTGAAGATATTGGTTATGTCCACTATTGTATTATACGGTATTACATAATCTCAACTCTGAAAACAAATGGCATTAGATGATAGGATTGATTCAGTTACCGCCCTTCTCTTTTACTAAAAATGAGAAAGGCATAAACTCAATTTCAGCTGTCATAGGATTGTTTTTATATTATTACCACAGACAAATGCCCAGTATGGAGCTGGGGGAGAATGTCGGCCAAAACTGAGGGAAAATCTAATTACAGTGGAGTGATTGACCATTCAAAATAATGCTACCCTAGGTATGGCAAATTTCGAAAGCTAAATGCGTGGCCGTGACAGGAGATCCATATTACATCTTGCATCTGTGTAATGAAAATGTGATATTGGAGACATAAAGCACATGTAATTGGCAGTTCTGTTTAACAAAACCCACGGAAACATTGCTACTGGAACAAAGACATAACGGAGCTCAGATAAAACCACCATTTTTACAATTTGATATTTAGCTCAGGCGGTCTTCGAGATTTCATTAGTTTTTACACCTGCTCACCACTGGAACTCGCGACACCTTGACATTCATTAGTATCGGATGCTGCAGGAATTCATTAGTTGCCAGCTGACAAGACTAAAAACTGCGGAGCTCGAGAGCAACTGAATCAATACTTAGTTGCGTGATGCTCTGTAGCTGCTGTCAAAACGTTCAGATTTCTGCCTCCTGATGATTTTGATCTATGCTGATGCTTTCCATTGCTTTACGGTCACTAGAGAAGTAACAGACTGAAAGTAGTCATTTGAATGTAGAAGCGGCCATCGTGACATCCAAAATGAATTTATGCACAGTGAGTCAGATAATACTTTTCCTTCCGGTGTTAAATCCATATGGATGTTATACTGATCAGCCTCATAAATGCGTAGTTCTGTGTAGTTGAAAGCTGTCATGCTATGCACAAATAAATTCTTCACATCATGACTCAGTACAGGAGATTATTTAACAAGCTAATAAAATCATTTACAAATGTTTAAAACCATCTATTACTGGAAAACTGTGTTCCACCAGATAGTAATGTCACCAATAAGGAGAAAAAAAGGTTGATATTTTCTATACAAATAAAACCAAAATGCAACCAGATCCACAGCTGCTTGTTAGTGTTGCTTGTCAAGACCAAGTAAGCTTCAGAGGGGGAAATGGGCAGAATACGAAGCTGCACTAATGAGCTTCATTATCAGTCAATGATTTTAAGAGGCTTTGTGAAGAGATCCACAAGGGGAATGAATTAGCAAAATTCAGATTAGAACACATCAGTGATTCATATCGAATGCGCCTTGATGCTTTAGATTACCGAGTATCAGAAGTAACATGAAAACAAGAAAAGAAAGGGTGCAATGAGTGAGGCACTGTGTGGCTATTTTTTCCCAGTATTATCAGCCTCTCACAACACAAGCAACATCAAAGCTAATCTAATAACACAGAGACATGCGAAACACGCAGAAAAAGAAACTGCTAATTTTTAGCTTTTATTTTTTTTTATTATTATGTTTTTTATGGACAGTATCTCTGAAGTGGCTGTGTTAATATGTGAGTCATACTCCTCTTCCAGTCCTCCTCCCTCCTCTACTGCCTTCTCAGATCCATTGCCCCTCCCTTCCAGACACCCTTCTCCCCCTCTATTTCTCACCGCGGCAGTAGGTAGTGTGAGTGCTGGATCCCTGCTGCATTACTGGAGCCTTCTGATCTAATTGTTTTGTAATGCGGAGATTTTGCTCGGGATGACTCATAACTTAGAGAAGGGTAGAAAAGTGCAGATGTCACCAAAAATTTGAATGATTACAAAATAACAGCCAAGACACTCAAAGCAAATTAGAATACCCCCTACATAGCTGTCTTCAATGAAATCATATTGCTTCTCTCAGTTTTCCTTCCATCCTTCAGGTGCAGTTTCCGTTTATTCCTTCAATGCATTTTTTTCTGTTTCATGTTTGTCGGCTCTGCTTCGGGCTTCTCAGCAAAAATGTCACTGCTAATTCTAGAATGCTTCAGCTGTCTGAGCTCAATTAAACATCTTTATACCATTTTGAACTTTCAGTAAAGATCAGCAAGCAAACACTGATCAGCTTATATAACTGAAAAGAAGGGAAAAAACACCCTGGAGGAAACTGCAGTGTAAGGTGAAATGGTCCAATATTACCACAAAACCTCACCAAAGTGATAATAAGTTTTGTAAGGTATTTAATGGTCCTTAACACGATTTAGGCTAACTTATAGTTTGGTGTTCTAAGAAAACAACATTAGTCCTGGCAATATCCAGAAACCAGATTCAAGTAAAATTTATAATTTACTGCTAATATAAAATCAGTCCAGCATTACACCCATCCTGCTTTAAGAGCAACCAACAGCTGCCTGGAATGGTTTAGCATCTTCCCTCGCTGTTTTTTATAGTTACAGGTGCATTAGACAGGGCACCCTTCTAGCACACCCATGATGCTGACTGTGATCAAGGGTGAGCCATTTCTGCTTTTTAGCCTGCTGTTCTGATAGTCTACTGAGTAACCCAAGCTGTTTTCACACATGTACTGCAGCACTGAACTTTTGTAGACATGACACGAGAGATCTGCGAATGAGAATGCAGTCAGATCAGAGATTAAACATGTCAGCAACCTACAGCAAAGTCTGTGTGATTGTCTGTCAGATTGGCTCCTGTGTGAGAGGAGGAGAGGTAAAAATCCGTAGAATTCCCAGAAAATGATTGTGTCTCATGTGCATTGCCTTCCTCTATCTAGGGAATACCCTTGCTGGATCAGAAAATGTCCTATATAAGACACTGAGTAACTTTATCCTGTTCTGTGCTTATAACTGTGTATACTGAAACTAACTAAACTATTTTAAAAAATACATGAAATTGGTGTTTTTTTCACCTCAGGATTTTAGGCATGGCAATTAAGATAACATCAAAGGAAAAACACAATTTGCCTCACTGGAGAAATGGGTGAAAATGACCTGTGAAGTTCAGAGGTCAGGACCCTGTAGAGGTATAATAAATTGTCTGACTACAAACATGAAGAAAAAATAACATTGGTTCACACAACAAAAAATAGTAGGGGTGCAACGATACACAAAATTCACAGTTCGGTTCGATACTTTGGTGTCACAGTTTGATATTTTTTCGAAAAAAAATGTTCATGCCTTTTTAATTTGTCATTTATTAAAATTATAAATATATATTTTAACTCAAAAGTACAGTTTTTAAATTTAATGTTGCTGAAATAACAAAGTAATAAATAAAAATAAATCTATCTGATCGAGAACTCACTCATCTTTGGAAAAGAGAGTTTATTACAGAGAAATGGCTCTTTCCAAAATAAAAGCTATACTATACGCTTCTTCTGGGCTATATTCTCAGCAGCATATTAAACATATCAGGTCCCCATAAGGAGAATCATGTGCTAACGGCTGTCTAAATGACTCGGGTAAAGTTTGTAGCATGCGTGCTTGTTGTTTTTGTCTGCTTCCAGTTGTCATTGCACTAGGATGATGTCGGAGTAAATGTGCAGTCATATTCGTTGTGTTCCCACTAGTGCTGTCAGCGTTAATCTCGTTGAAATGACGTTAACGCCACAACACGGCAAATCTACCGCGGATCGCCCCGTGCGTGGGGCTGGACGGTCAACACGTTAACGAGCAAACTGCGCTAACGCAGTAGTTCCGACCCATGTAATTGAGCATTGCGTGGCACATCCAACATACTGTTTTACTTTTGTCCATGACGCGCTTACCTTCAGGGTCATACGTCACATGAAAATCAAAATAGTTCCAAACGCTAGATCTGAATTAGGGTGGGGGAGGTTCAATTTGCCATGTTGCAACGAGAGCTTAACTTCTGTCTCGCTAGCTTGCGCTGCGCTCAGTGAATCTGCGTTCGACTACGCCTAGGCTGCACTGTCGAGCGCAGATCCACGGAGCGCTCAACACAGACAGCATCGTCAGAAGAAAAGTTGATAAAATAAATTACAAATTTTGTATTGTTCGATACATATGCGTACCGAACCGAAAGCACTGTATCGAACGGTTCAATATCGATACAAGTATCGTTGCACCCCTAATAAATAGATACTGCTACCAGGTCTGGAGTGGGACAAAAAAATCAGCCCTGGTGTTTCTGCTCCACGCTGCCCAGCATGATCGGTCAAAACAGCCTGTAAAATTATGACAATGAAGAAAAAAGAAATAATAAAAAAAACATTTTATATATTGATCTATTGGCCCACTCTGGCCAGATTACCAGTCCAGCCCTAACTGCTACTACTTCTAAAAAATATTTACATAGTAAAAATAATACATACTTGAATAAATTTAGTGTTTGCTAAATTATCTATTTATGTGTGGGACAATGAGCAGACATGATTTTTGTACATATTTCCTGACTTTGTGAAGAGTTTGTGTAAAGACTGAATTAAGTCAACTAAACGCTCCTGCTTGACCATGCTAACTAGAAATAAAAACATGACTTTTCACTCCGTTTGTGCAGCAGGGTTCCACTGTTCCACACTTCATCACAGCTGGACATGGTAGACGTACAAAAGATGAAACCCAGCTGTGCAGTTGTTTGGTCTGTTGAAAGACTCGTACCTTTCACGAGACAAGTGTTACAAAGCTTTTCCTTCTCCCAACATCCAGAGTAGTTACTCTTTAATAAGCTCTGTACGAGCGCTTGGAAGCAGTGTTCAAACAAACCTTTGATGAATCAACCCACTGGTGTTCAATAATGTGTTTTGGTTGTAACATCACGACAACCTTTCAACTAGAAGCTTAAAAAAAGTATATCAACTGCAAGAATTGCAATCTTTGCTTAGTACTCTTAGAAAATGATTACGCATTTAATTTGACGAGTTTAACCAGTCAATCCAAAATAAATCACGGATTAAGTGATGACTAATATACAGTAAATAATGCTGAACTTCAAAAGTACAATCCACAAGTAAGTGCTTTATTATTTTGGTAAACTTTCAAGGTACATAATGAAAAAAAATGAAAGAGGATAAATTTGGAGGCTGCAAAACAAGTTAGAGAAAACTAATTCCACAGCAGCAATGATGAGTGACATGACATTAAAACTTGTATAGTGTAATGCTAATGTCTTATTCCCGCCTCTACAATATGATGAAAGGTTCAATAGCAGAGATCTAAAGTGAATGAACCTTTTGTCCGAGCACTTTTCTCCCCTGGACATTTAATTATGCTAAATGGCTCTCTTAGTGTGTGAGTGGCCCTTTCACTGGCTTCTCTGCTAATCAGGACGTGGGCTGCTGGCGACTTGTTAGCTGACCTGCTCATTATTCTTTAGCGTTAACGTTTCTCATGCTGAAATGCACACTAATTGTTTGCAGGAAGCTGCAGACTCGCCCACCATGCAAACCCAGGTTAACATATCCCTTGATAGATTATTTGCCTGTCAGCTTTTTTTAGCAATAAGAGACACAAAGATTTCAAACTACTCTCATTAGGTCACATTAAACTTTAAATAACGTCATTTAAATCCAAGCTTTGAAACCTGTGAGTCTTTGTTTTATGTGACGGAACATTTCTTTGTAAAACACACAGTTTTTTCAGCTGACCGAGGATCTGCTAAGAAAAAAAAATTTTTTTTTCATCATTTTAAAAAGTATGTGCTAGCACAGTCCAGCACATGTGATGTAATAAGTTCAGCCAAACTACTTTTCATTACTTTTTTCTCTAATAAATTTAGAATGAGCTTGTCAGACTGAAAATCCAATAGAACAAGTGACAAATTAAAATAAAACTCAATAAAAACATGTCTTCCAAGGTGCTGGACCAGCAGAACAATTTAAGTGCTCTTTGGTACTGAGATGAGGTAATGATGGAAAACAAATTTTTATTGCAGTGACCCTTTCATCTGAAGGAAAAGTAAATCCTACTATTTGCAGGATGCGAGTCACCATTCTTGCTACTTATAGAGTTCAAAGACTGGGCATTTTTCCTTTTGTTGTCAACAGTCTTGTATACAGCCAAAATTAACTATATGGTTACAGCTATATAGTCAACTGGCTCAGGAATCCTATAAATGCACAAATGTTTATGTAATATCTTTAGTTCTACAGGTCCAAAAAAAGCTCAGGTGGGCATACTAAGAGTTAACTTTTATCTTATGTGGTGACTATTTGTCACTGTTGCATTTTTGCCATGGATATTTGTGCTCCGGGTCTAAGGGTTAAGCCCTTGAAGAAAAGAATAGGAAACTGATCATTTTTTGTCACTAAATCTCATCCTTCTTGGTGGCTTGTGTGCCCGTATGTGTTTGTTTAGCTCAGCTTCTTGTTCTTCTTATTACATGACAAATGTCACGGTAGTCACCTGCATCCTCAACTGGAGATTAATCTTGCTTAGGAGCACTCCACTGTGTGACAGGTCAGATTGAGAAAAATGACTGTTAGCAAGAAAACATACGCAACTGCAGGTCTTGCCTCCATGTTTCCATCTTCATCTCTCAATCCCCCCACCCCCATGTTGAATGCCAGCCCCACCAGTTCTCAATTGCCACATGGACTCGTACTACACATTCTTACCACCAGATGTTAGGGAAGACCATGATTTATAGGCTGGGTTGTGAGGTATGTGGGTATTTGTAAGCATAATTGAGGCGTGGCGTTTTATTGGAGACTGTGTGTTGATGTGAATGTGGGTGTATCCACAAGGCGGGGGTAGCTGCGTATGTACAGACTGAAAGGAGAACGATAATAGGTGTCTGTGCATGTGCACTATTGTTGCTTCGTCTAATTAAAAAAAGTCTTTGCTTCATTAGGCTGTCTAAATTGAGAACCTCACTGGTGCAGTTGTGCAGCATTTTCCTGATAATTTTAGTTTAGCTGACATGAATTTTAATCAAACTTTAGTTATTATTTGTTTACAGTTTCCAAACTACTAAATTATAATAAGCAATGTTTATTCATTGGATAACAGTTGTTTTCTGGATGGTTATTTTAAATGTGATAACTTTGTTCATAAAACTTTGTTAGTGGTTAATAAATACTTTGCACTGCAGCCATAAAATTATCCGGAAGACAGCAATGTTTCAAATGCTTCTCACCTTCAGTATTTAGAAGATTATTGCTTGGTTAGACCCTGGGACCTTTTTTGTTTCACTCACTGCTTTTACATTTTTTTTTTACTCGTTACATGTTTTTTTACACATTAAAGCTACTTACTTAGGTTGAGACTATGGCACCAAAACCAATTAACACATTATGCCTTTCTCTGACTTTGTTAATGCCTCAGTTTAATAATATAATATAATATAATATAATATAATATAATATAATATAATATAATATAATGTATAAAACAATAACATATACTACATATACTATATACGTATATTATATTAACTATTTATTAAGTATAAGTACAGATAATTGTATTAGAAAATACAGTAAAAGCTGAAGCACTGATTCAGTTTCTTTACCCAGATAAAAGTGAAAAAGTATAGGCTTGAAATGTAAGAGTAAAAAAATACAAAATATTTAGGATATTTCTACTAGCCAACTGAGCCTCATGCTATTAATATAATAATAAAATAATATTAGTACACTTTTTTAATTTGTTGTTATTTTGTTTTTAGTTTCCACACCTAAACAAGAAAATGAACAAAGTCAAGCGTTAAAGTGGGATTCATCAGGTGTTTGACCCTAAGATTGGCTCGAGTGGCTCAGTTTGGAGAAAAGAATCACAACTCACAATAACTGATTTTTTTTTCACGTGTTACTTTTATTTGCATTCATCCAATGCTTCAGTGCTGTCTGTCTGTCTGTCTTTATTTCTTTCTTTCTCCATCTAAGTGAAGGTATTTTACTTTACTTTCTCCTTATAAGAAATAGAGCAGCTGGACCTTTAGCTTACAGACACACTGTGTGACAAATTGCACAGAAACAGTTTGTGTGTTTGCAGATATTTTTTGAGCAGTTGGAAAACATGCATTAGAGATTACCTGCCACAGAAAAAAACATTACTCCCTTTAAGCTCCTTCTGCTGTGCTAGCTACAGAAGAGTAGTATATGTAGTATTGGATGCTGAAGTACCATGACTACAACTATGCACCAAAACTGTCATTGCAGATTGTTCCACCACAATTTAACGCCTGAGTACAGTTATATAAATGAATACATTACATCTTTTTGGCTATTTCATCTATTTAATATGCCAATAGTATTGTCTTTCATATGTTATTTTTCCATCCATTTTCATCTATTTATGCAAGAAGGTCCACAGTGATGGGAAATGAAAACTTCCCCCATCTGTGTAAACGATCCTTTTTATGTAAGGAGAAAATTAAAAGTTGTAAAGAAAAACAAATACTCAAGTAAAGTACAGATACCTAAAAATTCTACTTAAGTACAATAAGAAGGTATTTGTACAAAAAATAATTAATGATTGATGTTGTTACCATTTTTGCATAATTAAAATGTGAATTAACATTGTACTGTATCTATGGTTTTACATGGCAGAAATTTGTGATGAATATAAACACGTTACAGTTTTAAGTCCTGCTAATTTCCTCAAATGTTTACTAACAGTTTGGATATCAAACCCCCACAGTTTTTATTGAGATTTCTAAGCTCCAAGTCACCAGTAATGCATACTCACTGATGGCTAATTAAACAGCATATGAAAGGGAACAGAGATGCTCTTTGACATCCACACACCACAGAGCAACCAGCAGGAAGCTGAAGCCTGTTAGTGAGGACACGATAAGCTTAGGTCTAGATGCTCGGTGTGCACGATACCTTTCCAAGCTTCTTTCATTTGTAAAATCCCAGAGATACTGCATCTCATGTTGTGCTTTTACTGTATCACCACAGTCATAAGCATGCACAAATAGGATCTGTCTGCAGCACTTTTTTAAGGAAAAATGTACTGAAAAACTGTTAGGGACAGGCATGCAGTACGTAGTACGTGTGTGCAGATGGATATCCTCACACACAAGCTTTAGGGTCTTTGATCAGCTTAACTTTTAACTTCAATAAAACTGGAGATCAAGTAGAGTACATTGTTGCAATCTTACTCCCACGTCTCTTAGTTTCCATTGAAGTCTCTGATAGTGAAGGCGCATTTGCCTTAATAGTTTTAGAATTTCATCAAAGAGACTTCTCAGGTCTCAACCTGTACAGTTTTTCTGACAGTCTGGCTGCTATAATAAATATTTTAGGCATGTTCATTTTCTTCACACTTGACATGTAAAGAAGGAACATTTTGGATGTCATGCAGTCGTACTCAGTGCTAACACTGGTTAAGATTGCTGTACCTATACATACCACGGGAATTTATTTTGTGGGTGACGTAAAGTTTGGGGGTTGTTCTCGTTAATGCATTATCAGAAGTATGCAGGAGATGATTGTTAATATTTCACTGAATAAAATAATGATGTGAATATGTATCAGTCATGCATTTTAATAAGAAGAACATGCCAGTCTATTTTATATTACGGACACTCATGGATTTCATCTGTAATTTTTACTTAAAGGCGTGCAACACAAGGTGGCGATTCTAGTATTTTTTCTTTAGATGGCAAAGATTACACACTTTACTAATGTGACTCAGCAAGTACTGCATGTAGCACCAACATGTATTTCAGTTCAGGCCTTCACAGTCTGTAGAGAATGAATATGAATGAGTTTGAAAATGCAGCCTTGACAGATGGTGGTCAGTTCAAACACTAATATTGGTTTGATTTCATGAATATTTTCTATTTCTCAAATAGAGTTTCTCATTCAAGATCTTGTGTACTCATTATAATATATATTAATGCAGTTTTGGATGTTTTTTTCTATAATTCATATACAAAACTATGACGGTTTTGTAAAAGCAATACTTCTGAAATTGACTTTCCATTTATAGCTGTTTCTATCTATTCTATATAATTTGCTCTGTGCTTCCTACAAACTTTCCTCACAGGCAGCATGTGGCTCATTCTACTGACATTAACAATGGCTTTAGGCATCTAAGTCAACATTGCAAGCAAGCCAGCATAGAAGGCATGTTACTTAGATCACTAATAGGAATCGAGCCAAGAGTATTCCCATCTATTAGACCTGTGTTTTTTTTCCTTCTTGACATTTCTAGGTGTCCTTGGCCTGTCTTTCTACTTAACCCTAAACTTACTTGATTTATTTATTCACTTAACTTTACAGTCTCATTACTGCTCACGTTCACTGTACATTTATTGTTAATGTGCTGCAGTCAGTTGCTTTGTTTCTCCTTTATTTTGAGAAAACCCCACATCTTTAAATAAACACTTTGCATCCTAATTGGAGGAGTCCTGCCCCACTCTTTTTGGCTGCTGCACTATTTGGCTGCTGTGATATAAAGCCGCTGCTGCTTTCTGGATTACAGTAGGTCAGTTAGTGCCAAGTGGGACTGCCTAGGCTGCCGTGCCAGTGACGGGGACAAGGTCAGCCAGAACAGTATGTAGCCATTGCCAAATCTCTGCCCAAAACTCTGTTTAAAATCATAATCAGCCATGATTATATTCACTGCAATTATACAAGCTAGGTTTTATGGTCATAAACTGTGAGCCTAATGTCTGCTAGTGATTAATTGGAAAGCATAATTAGATTTAGAGATTTGGAACATAATAATCAGCTCAACATAGTGAACAAGAATATGAAAGTGACAAATGCTTTGTTGATATGATTACCTGAATTAGATTAACATATTACAGCCTAGTGATGTTATTTGTTTACAAAATTCTTTCTTTGTACTGAACAGTTGTGAAACACAGATAAATGAAGAACAAAGTAAAACATTTTGCATTTCAAACTGCTGCATTTCATTTGTTCCTTTCAAACTATGGGTTTTAGGGTCGACCCAGTGGTGTGATCATTCACAATAGTTCCATCGCACGACATCCAGTGTCAATCAAGGAAAAATCCAACATGGCACGCTAAAGACAGTTTTCTGTGAAATACTTGCACAGTTTTCATTTTCCATTATCGGAAAGACAGTTCAGAAAGATTTCGGTTTAAAAAAAGCAACAACAAAAAAAAAATCATAAGAACAAAAAATGTAATTTTCTATCCTGAAAATTGCCGGACCTGAAAAGACTGAAGGTCCTTTACAAAAGATGAGCAAAAATATTTGTTAAAACCAGAAGTGAGTCCAAAGATGGAAAAAAATGTGGCTTAAGGGAAGTCCCTCAGGATAAAACTCAGTTGTGACCAAGGTTAGATGAAATTAGGAGTAAACATGGAATGTTCCACCAATGCATCCAAACATTTTCACAGTAATACTGACCTTTAGAGGGAGATTTTATTACTGTATCAAACATAGATCATGTTTTGCGCAGGTAGATAAAAGTGTTTTGTTTATTTGTTTTTTTTGGAAAACTATCTCCTTAGCTTCTAAATTGTGAACAAACTGGTCATTTTTTCATGTAAAGCACATTGGAAATCTTTTTTTTTTTGACATATTTGGACAAGCAAACATTTGATTTTGTTTGAAACAGTGAACCTCTGAACACTATGCTCAACTAAGTCATGTCGTTACATTTTTAGACTTTTTTTTGTTCTTTTTTCAGAGGCCTTAACAGTTTTGTATCACTAAACTGATGTTTTTATTCGTCTCATTTCTAATAATTAGCATACATAAAGTGTGAAGTTTTCACTTGTTCAGGCACTGTGAGTTTGTTTGACTTATTACCAGCAATGTGGATCAAGCTCCTGTAATGGATATATAGTGAACGAATCCCTCATAACAGTGAGCCGGGAACCCCATACTCCTGAACCACTCACCACAGTATACTTCTCTGGATCCATAAAACACATGTAGGTTGAGTAAACTCCCGTGTACCATTCAATATCCTTGAGAGGATAAAGAGCTGGTCCAGTGTTCTGTGACCAGGATGAAAACCGCATTGTTCCTCCTGTATCTGAGGTTCATCTAACAGATCTTGTCTTCTTTCCAGGACCCTGCCATCAACCTTCTCAGAGAGACTGAGGAATGTGATCCCCTGTAGTTGGAGCACAACCTCTGATCCCCCCTTCTTAACGAGGGGGACCACCACCTCAGTCTGCCAGTCCCGAAGCACAGCCCCAGATCTCCGCGCAATGTGGTAAAGATGTGTCAACTAGGACAGTCTTACAAAATTCAGGGCCTTAAGCTGAACCTCATCCACCTAATGGGCCCAGCCAAAGATTTAGCCAAAGTTTAACTGCCTCAGTGATGGGGAAGTTGTTCCCCTGGTCCCCATACTCTGCTTCCTCTATGGAAGATGTGTGAGTGGGACTGAGGAGGTTGGGACATGCTCCAGCCTCCCTGAGAATGCTGTAAAAGTTCTGTCAGAAGTGGGAGTTAAGATGTCAAGGACCAGCACCTCTTCCAGACATTCCCGGAACACCCTTACAATGCCTCCTCTGCCACCTCAAACTCATCATCTGATGTTAACCAGTTGACAGCTCAGCTCCTCTTGTCACCCAAGATCCAGAACATGTGGCTGCAGATCCAATGATACAAGATTCCAAGATTGCTCATTGACCTGCGACCTAGGGTGTTCTGGTGCTGTGTGCACTTATGCACATGCTTATGTTTGAACATGATTTTTGACCGAACACCACTTAGGTTCAGATAAGGCAGGCCATTCCTCCCAATCACGTCCCTCCAGGTCTTGCTGTCATTGGCTACGTGAGCATTGAGGTCTCCCTCTATGAGTTGCCAGATGGAGTACCCTCAAGTAGGGCTGCCACAAACGATTATTTTGATAGTCGACTAGTCTGCGATTATTTTTGCAATTAGTCGACTAATCAGATCATGCATCCATTCAACATAAAACGTACAGCTTATTGCACTAGCATGCATCTGCTCTTATATAACTATCATTAGCTTACAGCTTTAAGTGTTTAAGGTATGTGCTAACCAAAAATAAAGACAAGATGATAGTTTATTAAATTTTAATGAAATTTGCAGATTGTTTCGGTGGAGTTTAATAAACTGCTCCAAATAAAACACTGAAAAAAGCCAAACAACATTTTTAAGTTATCTAAGCGACTTATATATCATGTTTAACCTGAGTAGCGAAAGACGGCGGTGGGTTTGAAAACGATGAACCGGGAGTCCGGTGTTTTTACCAGCTCTAGTGAGCCTTGCCCCCGGCTAACTATCGAGCTGGTGGGTAACAGACGCCTCCGAAAACGTCGGAGCGCTTTTGAAAATATGTGGCGTCTTGATAAACTGAGCAGATATTTGAAGTTTACACAGCTACATTCTCGCCTGAAAATATGTAAAACGTTTATTTTGTGACCCAGAAAGAGTAATAAGAGTAATATTAAAACTAACCAGCTGCCGCCATTGTTGGAACTGAGCAGGGCCGCGATGGGCCGCGCTATGAATTCTGGGACACAGTTTTTTCGTCTTTGGTGTTTAACGGCAGCTGGCATCCTTGTACATGCAGTGCTGCCATCTTCTGTTTCAGTCCGTTATTACACTCTTAAATCCTACTACTTATTCCTGCGTCTTTTGGGATCTTACAAAGCTTCAAACGACGTGTCGACTATTAAATTAGTCGTCGACGATTTTGATAGTCGACGTAATCGTGACTAGTCGACTAATCGTGGCAGCCCTACCCTCAAGTAACCCATCCAGTGACTCAAGAACACTGGGTACTCTGAAATGTCATTTGGCACATAAGCGCAACCCATTACCCGACCCAATGATGAAGGGGAAGAACCCTCTTGTCCGCCAGCAGAGACTCCAATGTGCAGGCAGCAAACCGAGGGGATGCAATAATACACAGGACTGCTAGCGGCACTCTCACCAAGGACAACTCCAAACTGGAACAGAGCTCCAGCCCCTGTCCAGAAGATTGATCCCCTTGTTGGACATCTACATCACTCTACCATGCAAAATGTCTTCGGCATGCCTGTGTCCATACTCATAGGACCTCTCACCCCTTTGAATCCCCCAGACAGCTGAATGAGAGTCAAATTTAGGATCATTATCCTATTCTAAGATCAGTGTCTGGAAGCTCTCTGGTGAGCAGTGAAGCAACTCCAAACCATAACATTTCAACCCTCATCAGTGACAGATGATTATCTCATGGGAGGTTGTATTTATTCTTACTTTAGTCTGCTGTAACTCTGGTCAAACAACACCAAAGAAGGCCAATTCCTCGTAAGATTAATTATTATTTCCAGTATTATTTCCATATCACCAGTCTACTGGTGATCTTTCTAGGGTATCCCCTGTTTGAGATAAGCCCCCTTTTGACCCTGATATGGATCCATGGAAGAAAATGAATGGATGTACAGATGTAATGCTTATGGATCAGTGTCAGTGAAGCAATACAGAAAAAAAACTGACACAAATATTTGCAGAAAAAAACTAATTGTTTTTATTATAACACATGACTTTGATGCTTTCTCTGTATTTGGTGTTAATAGTATGTAGTGTTTGCATGGATCACATTATGTCCGATTATGCAACACTTTTTTGATCACTTTATCAAATTCTAATAGAGACAACAAAGGTCAGAATAAATAAAAATTAGTTTGTTGAATTTTCATTTTTAAATTTTTGCCAAAAAATTTGCACACATGCGATAGTTCATCCTTAGGGTGGATCTGCACCTACATTTGAAACTAGATGTACATATTATGGGGTTCTTAGACTGAATTGGGGCGTCACCACCCAGCCTTGGACAAACTTTGGGGTGATCGCCATGTTGCATTATTGTCCTCGCACTGAAATTACTTGTTCAAAACTATTTGAAGAACTTGAAATGAAATCTCATATAGTAATCATCCCCATCTCTCTTGTTTTTGCTGAAGGCTTTAGAACACTCTTGAGCTTAAGATGATGACAACATACACTTCAAAAGGAAAGATATCACAAGACAAATTTTCAGAGGTTTAAATAATACAGGTTTCATCTGTCACTCCCTTAGCAGGAGATTTGAAGGTATGATAAAGGTAGGGGTGTAGTTATGTTTTTACATGCAAGACCTTATTTTGTTTATATAAATAATAAAACATGAAATGACAACAAAATGTCAATCTTGTGTTTCATTTGTTTGAGTGTCTCACATTCCTATCACATAATAGGCAGTATTTCAAACAGGATCAAACGTTTCTTTTCCAGATATGTCAAAAAAGCCAATGTTTTTCTTCTCGTATGTTTATGAATGCAAGGGTGTATCAATCTTACTGTCATATTCCAGTGTCTCATGTAATGATATAATTTTGCATTTCAACATTTCAACATGTGAATATGTGTCCTGATTTGGTATGGCAGACCTCAGGCCACATATTACATCTGCATGCACACACATATAGGAGTGCATGTGTATTATTAAGTTCAGTGTGTAATATGTGGTCTCTAAAAATCATTGACCATATCACTATGGAGCTCACTCCTCTGACCTTTTCTTGTCTCATCCCAGCAATAGAGCCTAGATACATATCGATGTTGTCTAACTGCTGTATCCCAGACGCCTTGGATTGTCCTGTGCAACACGCTACTGGTGTTTGAAATAAACACTCACAGAGAGAAAGAGAGAGAAACTATGATTTTCATTGCTAAATTGTTCTTTAAAGTTGTCATGTTTGTCTTTTGTGTTAGCCATTTAAGCACAGAAAGCACTGATTTGTTTGATGTGCAAATGTCAGAACTTGAAACTGAGTACCTTCAGTTTGGAAGCCTGAAGACATTACTATGTGTTTTATAGTACTTTATGTAAGAGTCGATTTATGTAAGTGCATTTGAGGTTCATTGAAGTACTTATTCGTATATCTACATCATAAAACGTGTTGTTGTTGTTTTTACATAAAACTATTAAGAAAAAGGATTTTCATAAACGAATGTAACTACAGTAGGTGTGTGGGGTCATGTTATGCCAGACAAGAAGCACTCTATGATGAGCATTTATGGCTTATCAAGAAGGGGGGCTTAAAAACCGGAAGCCAAAAAAGTAGAAGGCCTATCTTCCTACAACGAGAAATGACAAGAAATACTTATTTTTAAAACCATCTGGTGAAAACTAATGTGGACCACACTATACCTTTTATATATGTTCAACAATTCACAGTTGCACTGCATGGTAGAGAAGCAGATATGCTAATAAATGAAGCGCTTAGCACAAACAAAGCTGATAATCAGATTAACATGCTTGACAAACATAGCAATGTCCCAAAATAATACTTTATGCTAAATGTTTGGAACATTAACAGATATTGCTTTGTTTACACCAATAATTCTGTGAAATACTTTGATTCCTCCTTATGGTTATAGAAACTAAAGCTTGCTGTTGATATGAGGCCAAACATGCATTACCTTCTTGAGTAACGTAATGAGGAAGCCCATTAATTAGCTAATGGAAACATGGCCTTTGTTATGTTTACTCTAACATTAGTGGTGAATTAACATGCTCATTAGATTAGTGTAGCTGATGAGTCTGGGGGATTACGTTCGAGTCATTCTCCATGTCCAAATTTTCAAGATAAAAACTAGATTCCAAGGTGAATAGACGAACATGCCTTCGATCCCGAGGACTCGGTCTGACCAGTGTGCCAACATGTCTGATGGCTGGCAGCAAACGGAGCGATGAGTCATTATTTCACTGCTGCAGTGCACAATCACACACACCTTTTGCAGCACGGAGAAATCCCTGTGTATTAAGCTCAAAGCAGATTAGCCAGTGGTGTATAAACATCTGAAAGAAAGATGGGTGACTTTGAGATGTTCGTTATTTTGGTTCACACAATATGTATGTTTTTGTTTTGGAATTTTGGGAAAATTATTTCACAATATTCTTTTGGGGAAGGATAATAATGTAACACTAGAATCTGTGAAAATGAATGAAAGTGTATGTAAATCAGGGTAAATGTGTTATTTTACAATATACAGTCGTATATAGAGGTTTTTTATTTTTTTATTGTCACTAACATTTGAGTCATTGTTTTTTTTTTCTTGAAGCCCCTGAAATATACATCCCAACGTAATGAGTCTAATACTGACTAAACATTTCAACACAAAAGTTGTTCAAAAACGAAACTTTTTTCTACTTCAACACAGTTGAAAAACACGAGACATGAGATTTTTTCCACAGGACCCACACTACAGATAAGCTCACTAAGGACAAGATGAAGTGTCTTTATCAACAAGTTTTAGTCATCTACTTCTTTTAAATGCTTAAAAGAGGGAACATTCAGTGGGATTCAACTGAAATTGTTTTTCATTAGTAATTAAAACTTTGATAATTTTTTCAATCAGTTTTGTTTATTTGTCAATAAATCATAATAATTAGAAAATAGAGAAAAAATGCCTTTTAAGATTTCCCAGAGTACAAAGCAATGCAATTAGTTTAATGTCACTAATGTTCAAAAATGTTTAAATATTAAAAAATACAAATATTTGTATGAAAAGCCAACGATCCTTCTAATTATGCTGCAGATTTGAGATGCAGATTATCTTTAAATCAAAATCTAATTCAAGTCTACTGTTCTTTGGCATCTACCTCCCCTCACCCCCAACTGGTCAAGGCAGATGATCACCCCTCTGAGCCTGGTTCTGCTGAAGATTTCTTCCTGTTCGACTTTTTCCTTCCCACTGTTGCCAAAGTGCTTGCTCATAGTCAGGTTTATAGACTTTATAATACACTGCATGGCTCTTAATTAAGTAGGCTGTTCTTATGTCATGTAATGTACAAACACATGTTCTAGATTTATAAATATAATGTTCCCGTTTTATAAACTCTGTTTATTATTGAGGCTGTAGTCGCTGTTGATTTTGTCTTGCACTCTAGAATTTATTTAGCTTTGTTTTCAAAATGCCTCCCCCCTCATATTGTAAATGGTTAGCTAAACCATTAGATGCAATGCATGATAAAAATGTGATGGTTGCTGAATGCTAGTAATTTCACCTCTGTACTGTATGCAATCTGGACAAGCAGCATATACCATTGTATTACCTTTATTATTATTGTTTTTTAATCAAAATTTTAGCAACATGGGATACAAAATATAAAAATATGTTTCTGAAAGACTGACACACAAAAATAGAAACATCACAAATCTGGCGTTGTCAGGAAATAAAACAAGGCTCCCAGCTGAACTTGAAGGCTAATGGGAAATGGGAAAAAACCCGTTATCATGTTACCAGCACAGTTAAAGGGAGAGCCCAGCCCACAGTTATGATTCCACTAGCCCTGAGACCTCCAACAAGACTTACCTTTTATCCACTCCTCCCAAGAGGAGAGCAGACACTATAACCTTTATTCAGCATGAGTTCAGGCCTGCCCCTCCAGACACAATCACTGGTTGAGACAACCTTTAAATTAAGACAGATCTGCCTCGCCGTCTCACTGTATACTCAGAAAATTGTCTGTTGGTCTACCCTCTGCTCTCCTCTTATGTTTCAATATTGCCATCCTCTCAAAACAAGTTAGCTCTGTGTCAAAAAGTAGACAATCGACTTGCCAGTGGGCAATTTGTTGAAATATAGACAGCAGTGACAGAGAGATCTGTGTTATTGTTCATTTTAGGGTGCCCATCATCAATTTTGCAAAGCAGGTTTTTCTGTCTCCCCTCAATTTGACCTCCTGTTCACATCTGAATAACAATAGCTGAAAGTGACAGTATCACATTATGATATCAGCCTGGGTAATCCTTAGTATGCCATGCAGCCTTGCATTTTTTAGATATTTAAAAGTACATCAACTTATACTGAAGCTGTTGACACAGGAAGTGATTGCAGCATTAATAATTCAACATTTTATTAACATTCTACAATCCAGACTGCTGGAATAATAGCAGCATGAATACTGCAAACCATTTCCATTTTAATGGCGCTAAATATAAAACCTTTTACCACTATGTCATACATCAAAATGGCAGCATTACAAGCAGGCTCACAGTTACGTTGAATGTTTGTGACTCAACAAGTGATTTTTCATGAATCATTATGTTTTCATCTAGAAGTTTTGATTGTTACTGTCGGCACTGCACTTGTGATATGTTTACCATATACACAGATTGTTTCAAGGGCTGAGAAGGCCAATACCAAGGTTTGGACCCAAATGCAGACATGATGGGCAAGTGTTAGAACAAAGGTTTTATTAAACTCGGGAATCTAAAGGGAAAGGTTTCTGCAGGGAGCGAATGTCACAGGAGATTTCATTGAAAGAGAGGAAAAGCTGGATTAATCTGCTGAATAAGAGCAGTGGCATCAAGGTAAGTATTTTGATGGCGAGTGAGAGGAATGAATTCTTCTTGGTGCAAAAGACAGCTGTGATTCCAGGAGGGGTGTCAGCCAGGTGAGCATCAGAGGGAGTGCGGGAGAGATGTCCAAGCTTTTTATGCTTCCAGAGTTCATGCTCAGTTTCAAGGACGACCAATCAGAGTTAATGAATTCACATTTATTGTTCCTAGTTGCTGCAGTGATTGTTAAGGTATCCCTTAAGAAGAGCAGTTCATCTTGGAGAACATTTCTGTTGTCCCTGTTAACTTGAACCCTCTTATTGCACAGTAAGCTTATAGCCACATTTTTAGAAGAACATATTTTCAGCACCACTACTTTAAAGTGCTGAAAAATAAGGAGATATAAACACAGATTGGAGCTCGGCTAATTAGGATGGAAATGCCAGTAAGTAGCAATAAACCTGTGCAAAAGTAAAATAAACTAACAAGGTCATTTAAATGTGAAAGTAATGGACTATTCTTTTAAAAAACCACAGCGTTAGCATCAACAAAACAATAGTCATCATGAAAACTATTCAGCTGTCTTTTTGTTTATCATATACTTGTTTACCTTTGAGGTAGCTTTTGAAAAATAATAGAGCATTTTCTCTCAGTATGACACATGTTTCTCTATACTGTACATTCAGTTAGCTTGGTAACACAAGGTGGGGGTGGGATGTGCGTATTAATATTTGAATATATGACAGGAGGAGAGGTGGAAACAATTCACTGGTGGAAAAAAAAAGGTTTTCATCCATGATTAGTCACTGTATGAAGAAATGGGCTGGTCAGATTAGGTCCTTTCTCCATGTTAGAGCGGCTCATGCGAAAAGAAGTCTTAGTTCACATGACCTCTCAACATCCCATTGCTGCTTTCGATTAAATCTCCCCTCAGCTATTTCTCCCAGCAATTTTTTTTCTTAAGCCACTTATTTTTTGTGGGGCAAAATATTTGAGCTTCATGGGTTAATTTGTCAATCTGCCATAAAGCAGTGCATTCAAAGTGGTGTCGTGGGCACAAGCTGACATAGCAGGCTAGCATTAACAATTCAGATACAGCATCATCCTCACATCTTGCTCCATATGCCTCTGGTTTAACCCGTCTGGAAAAAACAGATGGTGAAAGAGCTTAATAACACTTGAGTCCTCATCTGTCCCCTGGTCACACTCGTTGCTTTGTAGCTGAGATTTCTCTTGACTTTGAACTCTACCCTACAAAAAGAAGCCCTCCTTAACACAAAATGCATTCATTTTTCTTTCTTCTTACAGCATGTAGTAGCTAACTCCAGAACGGCACGTCTATTAAAAACTAACTCTTCAGCATAATTTAGACCTGTGTTATCATTAAAAACTAACGATGATCAAATGAGGTGTTTCCCCTCAGATTCAGCATCCCCAAGATGTAGAAATTGTCACAAACAAGAGATTTTTCTCACAGAGGTCATTCTTTACAAGGTTCCTATGTATTTTTCATCACCACCATCATTCCTCGATTCATCGTACCATGTTACCCCGGAGTCTGACATTATCACAGTCCTGACGGTGCTGAGGACATTACAAATTCATGTGCCCTATTGACTTTGGCAACTCCATCAGCACATCTACCTGCAGACACAGTACACAAACACAGTTTTAGTAATGAGAGCATGAGAAGTTTGGGGTTTTGTCACATTAGTTAGCACAATTTCGATCATGATGGCAATGGCAGTAATAGTGGAGATTGGAGAGTCCTGGGAAATAATAAGCACCTTCATTACCTGCAAAAAAATATACGGGGACTTCCGCTTGAATGTCAAATGCCAAGAAATGGATGTGTGGGAGTGTGCTGACAATTACAATAGAACGGGAAAAGTACACAAATGAATATCCATTTACAAAAAAATGTGCCTGTGCTTGTGTGGCTAGTCTGTCCTCTAGAAAGACACTTGAATAAAGCCACTTTATTTTTGCCACTAACATTTTGGAAGTAATGTATTGTGTTCATCTGTAGCTCTGTTTCCTCTGTTTTGTAGGTCACCTCCTTAATTTGAACGCCTTTAAAATCTTAGAGAGAAAATACAAACAATTTTATCATTCTGGTCAGGAAGTCAACATCTGTGGGCTCACAACTCAGTCTGAATAGCAGGTAAACAGATACGATTTTGCATCCAGGTAGTTTGGATTATGGTTCTCTCAAAATGTATCTGTATTTGCACATTAGTATAAATTCTTAAAATGCAGATTTGGCGTCTTTGTTAGGATTCTTTTGTATTAGCTCACGTGTGATAACATTCATTAGCTGCAAGTATTATCTTGATTTCATCCTGCTATTTTATCTCTTTGTCACTGGTTTTTGCAGCACCCTGAAGATCAATATCTATCTGTTTGAGCACTAATTGCTGGTTCTTCTATTGCTATTTTTATGGTTCATCCCTTACCGCGGGTTGATAGTCACCAAACAGAATTTTGTTATATCTTTCCACAATGACAAATAAAGAATCTTACTGTGTATATTTTAATTGTTTAACACTTCAAGAATTTCCAACTACAACAAACTCTGAAGAGTAGAATTTTAATTTTGAACAAGCCACTTAGGGTTAAGAAATGTGCATGTTTCCTAACCCTAATGCATTTATCCACAGAAAGAAGGCACCTGAAATAGAATCAGGCTAAATTGTGTGCATGATACAATTTTTCTTTCTATCTCCCACGTAACCATAGTGACAGCTGGTTTTCGCTCAAGACAGAAGTAACATTTTCTATATAATCAATAGTGCATAGAAATTCATTTAGGGAAAAAACCCAAAGTCTGCCTTCTTTTCTACTGATTAAAATGCCAGCGTGTCTCCAGTTAGAGCCATCTGATAGACATAACCTTTAGTGGGCCATTAGGAATATATTAAAAAAGACTCATTTCCTGGGAACATGTCACTGATGAATTATTAAAACATCTAAAACGGGCCACACCATTCTACTCCTTCTCCCCTAAAAAAGATCACCACTGATGAAGAGTTAACCCCCTGAGTGACGAACACATAAAATAAAATTTAAATTTGCACTTACAGGACACGAGCAAAGCTAAGATCAAGCTTACAAATCATCAGATACGGCCTCTGATATAATTTTCTTATCGATTTTGAACCTGGCCTTGCTGATTTCACCAGAGCCAATCCTTGCTCCGGCCAATCAGTATGCATTCGAAATCAATGGGTCGAGCAAACGCACAAGGGTAAAGTGGGATCTTTAATTGGCAACTGCGCAGCTATGTTTGACTGGGAAGAAATCAAATCCTGCTGCTTAATTCAAATCAAGCAATCAATTTTTGCATCTTTGAAGAGTAATTTAAGAATGGCAGCTTGAGAATGAATTACAAAGTAAAATCAAATGTCAATACAGAATGAGTGATAAGTCACAGCAATCAACAGACGTAAGCAAGGAGCCATGCAGATGAAAGGCAACACCACACTCAGGAATGATTCATAGTAAGTCCATAATCTCCCTCATCTGAAACCTCTCCTGATAAAACCCACTGAGTAGTTTTCTGTTCTTGAACTAATAATTCAAGCCAATAGCCTGTTTTTACTAAAAAAGCTGAAGGTTAGCATTTGAGGAGATATCTAGTAATACACATACAAATACTCTAAGGATCTTTTTTATTCCTCTGCTTGTGGAAACATTTCTTGAATAGAGAATGGCAGTATCAGTATCAGTCACTTTTGATCATATTTAAGAATGTGAATACTGATAATGATACTGAGGAGTACTCATCTTTTGACAATGGCATACAAAGTTAACTGGTTTTTCCGTATTTCAAAAGTACTTACTGTAGCATATTAACATCACTTCTTTAGGTCTGTGGCAAACTAAAATCGAGTCATATATTGCCTTCATTATTTGTTTGAGACAGATTTTGGAAACCTAATTTAACAGGAAATCATGCCTATGCTTTTCTTTAATAAACGGTCCAATACAAATGTGATGTAGTTTTTAAATGTGTTGGTCCGGTTTATTTTTATTTTTAATGAGTACACAACCCAAAGCAATGCCACAGAGCATTCACAGTATAATGTGATATGTTGCCCTCTGATTGTTTGTACTGCGTGGGCTGGGTTTGCGTGGGCTGGCTAGGGAGTTAACTGATGTCTGTCCATAACTGAGTTTCCACTCTCTGGCTCCAGACAGGCATGCAGGAAGTCCGGCAAACAAGCTGAAAGGCTGAAGCTCATAGAAGTGAGAGGAGGAGATGGCTAGGGTGGCTGAGCTGGCAGGGGAAGGATAACGACTGATGCATTGTGCCCAAGCAGCTTGGGCTGAAGGAGCGTGAGAGAGGCCAGCAACTGGCCCATGAGGTCCACAGATGGAGCCTCTGGATGGATAGAAGAGAAACCTGGTCAGACTTCTCAGATGCACTTTTGGATGACTCACAAGCCCTCAGTGTCCTATACACCGACACAGAGACATGAAGCAGAACGTTGTAGTGCAGCTTGCTGCTCGTGGAAACAGGAAAGGGAAGTCATTACTTCCTCTGACTCTCTCCCTGGACCACTTTCAGATTATCATACTGACATATGACTGTACTGTTGTCTAGGTTAACAACGTGAAAATTAAATCTGACAACTCAGATGGCATGACGCTATTCTGATGAAACATATATCCTCCAAAAAATGAATGTTTTGTTTTTTGGGGGTTTTTGTTTTGTTTAAAAAAAATCAAATTCATATCCAAATCTACAAATGAAATGATAAATGGTGATAGGTTAGATTACATACTTGATGGTTTTGCTTTGACACTCTTTAAGTGAGTCTCCCATACTGTATGTGGCAAAATCAGAAAATAATAATACATACTGTAGGTGGGTGTGAGTTAACTGCACCCAGCAAGGAGTTATTATTGCTGAGGAAGTGAGAACACAGTAGAGTGGAAATCCAGGAGATGTTAAATTGAATTTAGCATCTCAAGTGATGGTAAGTGGTCATTGCACAGCACTTGCAACAGATCTAAATCTTACTAAATCATTGCTACATGTACTGTGAAAACTTTTCTCATGGTCAAGTGGGAGTGGACTTTATTTTTGACAGCTCTTTCACTTCTAACATGTGGGTGTTTATTCGTTTTTTTTTTAAATTGGTTATCATTTTTGTTGCTGCTAGTGCAAATTGATTTATATATTTAAACCAATCATTTGCTGTTTATGCTGCTAGACGAGCGAAAAGTATACATAATGATCCATATTATAGATTGTCTTCCATGGTCCAAAAAATATTGGCTAAGAAAACAAGTAGAGGAAATGGTCTCTGTGAAAAACAGGGACACTCATAAATAAAAAGATCACAGCTGCTTTTTTTGTGCTATATTTGTTTTTTTTCTAGATTATGAGATTTTAAAATATTGCTTCACCATTAAGCCGTGATAGGACAGTAAATCAAACTAACTAATATGTAGTAATTTTCTTTCCCTAAATGAAAATGGCAGGGGAAAAATGGAAAATGCAAGAATATGTCATGATAACATGTGTTTTGTTACTGAAAGTCCATGAATTTCTGTTTCTGTCATGCACTGTAGCATGGAGACCACAGTGAGAATGATACAAATCCCTTCCTAAAGCTCAAAAGTCAATTTAAAAACATGAAGGCAAGAATCTCCTTATACTCTTAATGTCCTTTTCTTTGGAAAAAAACAGAGACCACAATAGGATTTATGAAACATTATGTTCTAAGACTAGATTTTAGGATGCATTAAAACACCCACAGCTCTGTATTTAATATAATTTCCACAAGCAATCCTCCCACTGAGTGACCCTGATAGTTCGGTTCACGTTCCTCGTGCTCTTCAACCTTTCAGACCACTGCAGAAGACGTCTGCAGTTTTAGCGTCATGAGGACCCAGTGTATCATGTGGAGCACACAAACCAAACACTCCCTACAGAAATAAACCAAGACCCTGACACACAGACCTCACTCTTGTCTTGCACTATTTGTGTTTTCTTGCCCATTGTGGCCCGCTGTAACACAATTCTGCCACTCAAACAGAGGCAATGACACATTAAACCCTTTATAGACACATCATGCATATTTGAAGACAAAGCATTTGGCCCATAAATAGCACACAGGTGAAATAACTGACAAAGCAGTTGGTAGACACGTATGCAAGCACTGAGATCTACTGCACATCCTGTATCTGAAGGTTAAGCAGAGCATGAATGACGCTATATTCGAGCAAATGGGAATTGCGAAAGTCTTACTATTAAAAATAAAATAACAGCGCTGATAAAGTTGTTTAGGAGATGAGTGATTGCAATTGTAAATTTTCTTGTGATGTCTTGAAATTCAGTTGCTACATACTTGCAAATTGCGACTGTTGTGGCTGTTAGGTTTGCTATGACATTAGAAATGACAGTAAACATATTGCCGTAAAGCACTTCTATGAATGATTTGCAAACATGGCTGAAATATGAAGTGATAACTGCTGTATAAGTATAATAATGTAGTATTATCTCTTCTGGTATGCAAATGTTATGAAACATAAACTGAGTTCTTTCCACTATTATTGAAAGTAAAGCCAAAAGCCACCATTGTTTAAGGAAATTGAATTGAATATATGTTTTATTTAATGGTCTCTTTTCACTCCCATTCACATGCACATCCAAGATATTTCGTTTTCTTCAAAACTATTGCAACATTTTTGAGTGGATCGGTACTTTGATAGTTTTAAAGCAGTTACACAAGCAAACAAGCAAACTTTATTTACCGCCTTAAACTCCTCCCACAGAGGAAAAAGAGGTTAACTGGTCATTCCAAATTGCCCATAGGTGTGAATTGCTGTCTCTTCCTCTTAACCCTGTAACCTGCCTCTTGCCCTTTGGGATCGGCTCCAGTCTTGACCTGAAAGGCAGCACAACGGTTTATTTATTTGCAAGGAAGTGCAAAGATGAGGAAGCGATCATTATGCAGCTTTAATATTTATTTCAATAAATATAATGGAAAGCAGTAAAAGGTATATTTTTGCACTATTTATTTCTTTTCGGAGTTCCTAAATTGTGATTCTGTGGTTTGATTTGCACTTCCTCATTGAATCTATGTAAAGTGTACGACATAGTCTAAACAAGTGGCCAAGTCATTGCCAGTTTTTTTTAGATGGCAGTGGAGTTTGTCGCTTCAAGTATGTTTATATAACAAGTAGCAAAGACGCATAGAGGGAAATGACGGTACTGAACGGGCCAATCACAGTGTTTGGAGTCTTTGTGGATACATTTCTCAGGACTGCGATATGTTTCATATATCCACTGTAAGTTGGCTGCAGGTGGAAATGTGAGATAGATAATGAATTAATGGGTACTCTTGCACCCAGTTTTGCACCTGGGTTGAAACGGTCCATTTTTGCACTATTACATTAAAGTTAAACATTGTCCACAGGGGCAAAGATAAGCACCTCCTGTCAAAGGTATAATGCCAGCACCACATGGTACTCCCCCCAGTGACAAGCAATTGTAGCCCTAAAGTTACAATAAGGTACTTTATTTTCTGAGAGTAAGGAGCAACTGCACAACTTTCACAATGGCTCAAGGCAGTTAAGGAGAGGGGAAAAAAGTATTATTTCAGTTTTCCTCACAGACCTCGCTAACTAGTTCAGGGATTCACGCTGGCATCCTTCTGGTCTGATATTCTTCGCTCTCACCTGCTGCAGGCTCACAGTGCTGTGTGCCTTTTTATGTTCCCAGCTCTCTGCCAGTTGTTTGAAATCCTGCAAAAGATTCATGTTCACGGTGAAAGGGAGAGTGCTGTAATAGGAGGCATGATTTCACAGCACATAGTGTTTTCTCGCACAGGGGCCAGATGAGGTCCAAGTCTGTTTCTCATACATGGGGAAAAATAAGTCCAAGAGTCGAATGAATTTTTTACTGAAAGTGCCCAGCCAAGAATGGGAATGTAACCTCAGTGTACCCTCACTATTCACTTTGTGCCACACGCATATCGCATCTTCCCTCACACAGGCTCACCCACACAGCAGTATACGCACATGCAAGCACAATGTAGGGACACGTACACAGAAGCACATATGGATTCGGCTGACTCCTGAATAATTGAGATGTTGCTATAAAACAAATGGTGCACCATATAGTGAGAGGTGGTGGCGGAAATAATTAGAACGCTCAGGGAGTGCCTGCAGGTGAGCGTTAACATGTGAACCATCATGAATGGGTTTTAACCAGAGAACATCACGCATTAGCAGTTTGATGTTCTAGCTGGATCCATGATTGTCATTTTTTTCCTTCTTTTTTCTGCCTTTATAGTGCAGACACACACACACAGACGCAGAGTTCAGTGCACAGCAAACAAGTCAGCTCAGCTGGAACAAATTTAACTTGAGGGCCTTTTTACTGCATCCAAGATTACGACTTTATAAAATATGAATATACAAATATTGAATTAATATGTAACAAAAGAGTGACTCTGGGAATGTAGCTTTGCTCAACATACTGTGGTAAAACGTAGAGAGGATTATGCAACCTAGAAAATGGGACCAAACAGTGCTAGTCATGTTAGCCAATGCTTTACACTTCTACTTTGTCGCAGTTCATTTCTGACTGCTTGTTGGGATTATACTTACAGGCTGAATCCATAGTGCTGCAAGCAAGTTTTTTTTTTTTTAGCTCAGTCCAGATTACTACAAACTCTGTGAGGCCATTATGATGGCATCTGCAGTGCTAAAGCTGGGGATGCACACACAGAGCAACAATGCATGTGTGTTTGTTTAATAGTGGATCAACAGAGTGGGTATTGACCAGGTGTCACAATTCCAATTCAATACTCCATTTATTTAGAAGAGTGGGGTAGTAATGATGAGATGAACCCAAGCAACAGCAAATGACAAAACCAATGTGTAATACTTTAAAGTGAAATATAACTCTAGGCTCCAGTGGACCTCCATTCAAGTTAATCATTTTCAAAGTGTCATCATGCAAATCTGCTCCTCCTGATTAGTGTGCTGGTGTTCATTTTAAAAAAATATGTCCATAATTAAGTACATATTACTCCTAGGCTTGGTTGACATGCGTGGTCTATAGCAGTTGACAAGCAATTTTGATAAGACAGTTCCGAGGGACACACGTACAGTTTTTAATTCAGGTGAAATATGAGTTTTATATTTTGTTTCATGTGTTCCACAGGAGGCAGAGCGATGCAGTGGTTAGGGGGCTCCAACATTGCTCTGCTGTATCCTACGCACAGCCTACAGACAGCTTTGCAGACTGTCTACATGTTGTACCTGTTTACAGTGTCACAAACTGGTCTGTGGGCTACTTGTGCCATTTCTGGTCCTTGGCAGCTGTAGAGAAAGAGCTCAAGTGAAACTGGTGAAACCAAGTGTGGAAAAGTGTCCACTGCAGCCACTGTCTGCTCTTCTCATGTTTTTTGTTTTTTTTCTTTGTGCATCTCTTGTTTGTGTTGAATACATAGTGGAGTTTGCATGTTCTCCCTGTGCTTGCATGGGTTCTCTCTGGACTCTCACTTCTCCCCACAGGCCAAAGACATGCATGTTAGGTTAACTGGTGATTCTAAATTAGCTATAGGTGTGAATGTGAGTGTGAATGGTTGTCTGTCTCGATGTGTTAGCCCTGCAACAGGCTGGTGACCTGTTCAGTGCCCACTGACAGCTGGGAACTTGATAAAGATGGACGAGATGTTTTTGCTGTGCAATGGCAGAGTCGGCATATTACATTTTCTGAAGTCTGTGTGCTGTTTATTAGCTTTTTTATTCATCTTCTATTCACAGTAATTATGGTTTGATCTTTGGATAATTGTACACAGTGACCCTCAAGAGGATGTGATGCAAAGTATTTCTTGTTTTTGTTGATGACTTCCAATTTTGATGAAATTCGTGTATATTTTGAAATATTGAATTAAGTAGAAAGTCACTCCATTCATTTAGAAGTCACAAGTCACGTTTCTGTGAACATAACAATCATGTGTTGCAAATATTGGCAGTGGATGTCAGTATCACTTGGTTTGTCCCCTCAATGCACAAACTGTGACTGTTCTGCTTTAATATAATTCAGAATAACAGTAGTTAGCATACAAGGTCCAAATGAGAAACAAATCTATATTTCTAACATCTCAATATCTGTTTGTGGATACAGAAGAAGAAAACTGAGTTACGCAAAGTACTTAAAGGATGAGCTGAGTGCCACAAGACCGAAAGGTCGGTACAAAAATTGGACTCAAGTGCAGGAACCTAGAGAAGAGATAACGGAAAGTTGAAGTTGTTAAACTCAGAACTTCAAAAGTGCGATAAGGGCAAAGGCAACAAAACACAGAACTTGATATGGCGAGGCCTAGCTAATGTGGCTAGGTGGACGTGGATTGGCGGGCGGGCGGACGTTGCGAGGAGGGGGGTTATTGGGCCAGAGATGCAGCCTGGAGCTTGGCAGTTAAGCAGTCACACTGAGGAGAGAGGAAAACTGAGTTGGGGAGGTGGTGGAGAGGAGCTCTGTACATGGTGAGTATATTGTACAACTTTTCTTACTTGCAGGTGGAGGAAGTAAGCGATGAGGGAGGAGTGATGTAAATCTGGAGTGAGGTCAACGGTGTGGAATGGCTGACCTGAGATCCAGAGGTTCCAGATGGTGTGCAGTGGCAGGAGGGCAGGCAGGTGAGGCACAGAGTGATTTACAAAATGGGGGTAAGGTATCCTGAGTCCGAGAGAGAAGCTTAAGCTTGAGGTTTAAGTCAAGGTGAGTTCAGGAATTGTGGCACAAGAAAACAAGGTTAGCAGGGTAAATCACAAAGAGAGCTTGAAACATACGAACCGGCTGCCAACGTGAGTTGATGACAAACTGGCGGTGAATGAACGTCAGCGTGAGGCTCAAATCACTCTGGCTTGATTGCCTGCAATCAGCCCCAGGTGTGTGGAACTGCGGAGGAGAAGATGGCCAAGGGCGGATACCAGGTAGACTCAGGAGCCTGATGGAAAATTCCAGCCACACACCCGGACCATGACATTGAGCCTCTTAATGGGGCTGAATGAAAGCCTTTACCTCAGCTGTCCTACACAGCGAAGACGAGAACAGTGAAGCCAGCTTTGTTTTAATTCATTTTAATCACAGCAGTGCAGTGTTGTTTGTCCTATTTCTTCTTAATTCTAATGTTACCTAACAACACATTAAATTAGCCAATCAAGTATGTATGCGTGCACAGTTCTGCTCCAGTTTCATCATAGTTTAATAAAGTTAAAGTTTTGGCACTTTAATATAGACTTTTAGGGCTTATTAAATCATGTGGCACATGTACAAAGATACTGAGAAATGACATAACCAATGAAAACACTTTAGCTTAATGTAGTTTCCTGTAGTTTTTGGTTAAGAAATACCCCAAACCCATGTGTGGCTTTTTATTAGCTGCTTTTGGGTATGTGGAGATTGCATTCACGGAGATGAATGAATATAATCTGCACGTACTGCGCATCATTTCTAATGGAGAGCCATGTGAGACTAGAAGCTGCACCAAAGTAATCTGGAGGTTGATTTTTTATACTAATTATATCCCCTAAGAGGCATCTATCGCAGCTGAGTGGGAAATGCAAAGTATGCTCTCCAAGTCTAACCGCATTACATTCTATTTATTCCAATGGATAAATGACCATCTTTATTGGCAAATGTGGTCTAACAAATTGTAGTGTCATGAATAGAAATTAAAAAAAAGAAGTTATTTCCAAGCCTTATAGTGATTTATTGTTACCCATGTAACAGAAATAACTTTCTGGCTGCACATCAATAAAGTTAGAATCACCATGGTAATGTAATCTACTTTTTCTAACTTCAACTTTACAAGTTTTCTTTTTTTTATCATTGCTGCCATGACAAAAGGGTGACAGGTTGTGACGCTCTGCTATTTATAAACAGCTGCTGCTTTGAATAAATAATAGCACCAGAATAGGCCTGTAGTATAGGTCACCTTGCTGCTCATTTCGTCAAGTTCGTCAAGATTTTACTTAATGTCTGCGGAAAATATTTCACTTGAGGTAGCTCAGTAAAATATGGATTTATGACACATGGCTGACCTTTGAGAAAATGCCTTTCACGGCTCTTTCTTTTCATTTATTACAAATATCTTAAGTTATTCAAGAGGGTGACAGATTTTTATGTGCTCTCCACTCTGCCTGATTGTTAGTATGATATCAAACACTTTATGAGGATGTCTGAAGCTTCTTTGGGGGTTAGAGCCAAATAGATACACAACACAGTCTGACTGTTTGGTAAGGAAGAGACAGGCTATCATTATTAGCCCAAAACAAAGGATGTGTGAGAATGCAAAAAGCAGTTTCTGCTTTCAAAATAAACATTCTGCCATTTCTTGTTCTTGTTATCTTACCATAATGTTAATGATGCAACACGCTGATGTTTTTGTAAGTTGAATTTGACAAGGACGCAGAAAATTCCAGGTGCATTAAGAATGAGAACAAACAAATACAACAACTGCAACACATTAGTAATAAGTAGCTAACTCAAAGGTAAGACATCTGGGAATCAGAAATAGAACTGAATTTAATATTGCATGCAAACACATGTTTCTATATTCCAAGCTTGATCTTCCAACAGTAGTTTGAAAGTCAACAAGTCAATGATTAAACCATGATTTCGATACCGTGTAATTCAATCAGCATCATCATAATTAACAATGCATTAAATGACTTGAACAAGTTCACGTCAGCCTCAGGTTCAGTCTCTGTGGTCCATCCACCCAACAGCCTGGTGTCATTGTTTGCTGCTTATTTATTTTAGCTACTTGTTCATTTTTATATAGTTATACTTAAAAGTTTTTCTCAACAGTGTTTTGTGGAGGTTTTGTTGCTCCTGTTGTGTGAAACTGGATTCAAAGAAGGTCCTGCACCAACAACCAATGATTGCTTTGGTTGCTGATTGATTGCCACAGTTGCCTGCAGATTTTCATGTTTGTGTGTAAATACTCACTAACTACTTGCAAGTTATACCTCAGTGCTGCAGCCAGCGTATTTCATAAGGAGCCACTTTTACTTTGAAGGTAAATGGTCTGTATTTCCAGTTTGTGTTGTACTTTTCACAGTTTCTCTACAGCTCAGAGAGTAGGTTCAAGGTTCAAGGTTCTTTATTTGTCACATGCACAGTTATACAAGTATAACACACAGTGAAATGTAACCTGACACGCTCCTCGACATGTGCAAAAATGGGGGGGTAGAGGAAGAACATTATATATATAGTATATACATTAGGTGAATGTGCAGTAGTAGCAGCAAGCAGGTGAATTCTGTACATTAATAAGAATAGACATCTGACTATTTTACAGACTAGACAATATAGACATATTTAAAATTAAAGGAATTTGAAATGTACATTGTGCCTGGGTTTAGAGTGTCTGGAAGAGAGTCCTGTCTCAGTCAATTATAGATGATGTGAGAGGACGTGTGTGTGTGTGTGTTTAGGGCCCGGATGGGTTGGGGATAGAAGCTCCTCTTGAGTCTCTCTGTCCTTGCCCAGATGATGCGGAACCTTCTACCAGATTGCAGAAGTTGGAACAGTTTGTTGCCAGGATGGGACGGGTCCTTCAGTATCTGCGCTGCTCTAGTCTGGCATCTCCTGGTGTAGGTGTCCTGAAGCGGGGGGAGAGCAATCCTGCAGCAGCGTTCTGCTGTATGGATCACTCTCTGGAGAGCTTTTTGGTCATTAACACAGCTGTTCCCAAACCACGATGGGATGTTCTGTGTGAGGATGCTCTCCACAGCGCCTGTATAGAAAATCCTGAGGATCTTTGGAGAGACCCTGAACTTCCTCAGTTGTAGTAGGTGATACAGGCGCTGCCTAGCCTTTTTGATCTGGACCTGAATGTGGGCAGCCCATGTCAGGTCTGAGGAGATGTGGACACCAAGATACTTGAAGGACTGCACCCTCTCCACTGGAGCTCCATTGATGATAATGGGCTTGTAGTCTCTGTGCTGACTCCTTCTGAAGTCCACCACCAGCTCCTTGGTCTTGCTGACGTTCAGCTGGAGGTGGTTGTCCTGGCACCATGATGCCAGATTCTTCACTTTGTCCATGTAGGCCGCCTCATGGACAGTGTTTATAGACAGCCCAATCATTTCCATTAAACTACAATTGCTGCAGTGTGCTAGCCACCAGAGCAATCACAAGGATGTTTCTGCCAAACGATTGGTTAATGCACATTGTTCCCTAGCGACATGTGCTTGGTAGGAGGTCAAAAAGCTGTAGACTATCTGTACGCTTGTGTCACTGGGGTTTAAGAAATAACTTTTTAAGCAACTACCACCAACACTCTGTAACTACTCACAGGTGGGTGGGGAATGCTTATTTCCCCCCTTATCACAAGTGATTAACTCCTTATCTCTAGGCCTGCTTCTGTAGTCTTATTCACTTTATCTATGTTGTCACCATATAGATCCTAAAATAGAGCACAAGACATCTGGGTCACATATCTGCAAAACCTCAAAATTAACGGTCATATAGAGTGGAAACAAGATTTCTTTTACTTTGTTAATCAGGTTTTTAAAGCTAACATGTAAACAGCTCTTCAATCACATTACAGTTTACCCCAGTAATGTAATGTGCTACATTTCACTTACAATTATGATGTTACTTATGATACAAAGCATGGTACAGCGATACAGCGATACAGGAGATCTGTATTTTTATTCCATAAAAGAACAAAGAGTGCAATGGTAAAGTGCAAATTGCATCCAGGACTGAAACAACTAAATTACACTGGTAACAGAACTTCAGCTCTTTGCAAACATCTGCATAGCCAGGATGCTAACACAAAGCTAGCGAAGAATCCAGAGTGATGATGAAGCTGAGTAAATGCCAACCTCAGCTCAGCAACCAGAGCTGAAAACAGTAATCATGAAGATGATCATTTTAAGTAACAGGTTACTTGCTACACATTCCTGCACCAAGAGGCATTTGCAATATTATTAATATTTAGACTAGATGATAGGTTCAAATACTTTAACATTACAAAGTATTTAGCTGTCATTATAGTAAAAACTTTTGAAAGCCTTTTTCCTCTTGTTCATTCATGATGCCACTGTAAATGGTGACTACAATGGATCTCTTTCCTAATAGCTGAGCATGCTGATATTGTTTCCTGTGCCCTTTCTCCTTGTGTAATGCTCTCATTGTTTAAACCTGCTGTGTATGGTGCTAGTGATGCACCACATCCTGGAGCTCATTTCAAGTGTGTGCCTTGGCACAGATGTGAAAAATACTGTGTCAACACAAGAGCACACATTAAATGTACCAGGACTATACATGTAACTACCAATGTATGGGAACGGCTCAGTGGACTTTGTCAGTGCGTATATATTTAGCCGCTGCAGTCCTTTTTCAGTGTGGTGACGTCTCCCACAGTCTCACCCAGCTGTTTTTATCAAGTCATTCTGTCAGCCAGGCAACCCCACACTGCTGCATTATTCATACTCTGCTACGGAGACAGGGGAATTGGAAGTCCCGACCACCACTTTGAAGACATGCAAAGAAGGGGGGAAAGACTCTGCACCGCTTACATCTGCTGTCACCGGTGCTTTCCCAGTTGCTGTGATCACGTTGAACGCAGGAAAATTATTAATGAGACTATACTAACATGTGGAGGTGAGATCTAATTGCGAATAGATGCTTACATTTATGTGCACAGGTATTTTGTGTGCATGAATGCATGCACATGCATGTGTGAAGAATATGCAATTTTGCTTAATGTCATTGTCACCCAGTTTTCCTTTTGGTTTTGTACTAATGTTCATTAAAGCCATAAATCATCTTCCAGGCTTTGGGTTTCCCTTGCACAGGCTACAAAAGAACACAGCTCCCCTCTGTACTATAAATATCTTAGATGGTGAAACACCCCTTTCAGGCACTGTCAGAGACAAATCTAACCACCATCTTGTTAAAAAAATTGTCTGTGTTCATTTCAGGATAATTACATAATCTGAAAACTCTGACAAGATAACGGATGTGATGGAAAAATGAAAAAACACGTGCCCCCCTCCCCTCACAATACCTCATATTTCTAAAAGTCTCCTTGTCATTTCAGTTTGATAGAGACTGTAGCTGTAAGGATTATGACTGATCTTCCATCACAGAGATTTTTTTTGTCAGTCCTAACATCATAATAGAAATACAGCAAAGCTGAATAGATTGACAGTATTTCGTAGATGCACACAGACCCGCACACAAAACAAAAGTAATATTCCAGAAATGAAAGAACGCATGAAACCCTGACGTAAATCTAGGCAAATAACGCCGTGACTGTGTATGCTGGTGTTTGGCGATTTGCTCGTGTTTGCATAAATGGGAAAGCCTGATTGACAGAATGACTTCCAGTGTTGACTCAGTGTGATTGAGTTGGAGATGTGAGTGCACTCTGCTGGCAGTGTTCTCCATTTGTCACCATCTTGAGCCATGAGATGGGCCGGAAGACGCCCGTTGGACCAGAGACCTCCTATCTGCCTTGCCGTAATCCCGCTCTTAGGATGTACAGGCACGCCTACGGCCCCCAAGAACACCCATCTCATGGAAACTAATCCATTGATCCCACTCTGTGTCAGCCACCAAAGCGGTTAAAGCTGCGAGCTACAGAGCTATGCTATGTCAAGTGTAGCTCTCATCACCAAGGATTCGACAATGTGAAGATATTGTGGAATGCAAATGGTCAAATGGCAGCTTTGTTTATGAGTAGTACACAAGAAAGAGGTTGTTGAAATAGCTTCTTCTCTAATTAAGACTCAAACCTTTTTATGAAATTGATTAACATGTATAACTAATGAATGGTTTTATATTCATTATAGATTTGTCTGTAACTTAAATCTAATCAAGTAAGACAAGAAAAATCAGAAACACCATTAATCATCATCTGTTTTCCTAATGTCTAAGGCCAGCTTTTTATTCCCCAAGTATATATCAAGTCTACGAATAAAACCCAAATAAAAATTGATATAACATGATTTATGAAAGAGGCTCATTGGAGAGTAGGGCAATGAAAATGCCATCCGCCTGAAAATCTAATAAGCATCCTCTCTGAATCAGCGAATGAGGCGGTGGCATGTACAGGAAGCCTTTCACAGGGTGATCATGTATTAAACAGACTTCCTCTCTTCAAATATTCATGGGCAGAGATTTACTCATTAATCTTTCATTATCTTCTATCTCTCTGTTTTGCATACATCAGGAGCTTGAAGCTGTTATTGGTTACAATCACCTTCACTGCATACATATTCCTACGTGCGGGTGCCTGCACTTTTGAGCTGATTATAGTGCCTACGTGCAGCAGATAATGAGTCAACTTATTATTTGAGCATCTGATTTTGCTGCTGCCTTTTCTGTCTGATTTAGGAATCAAATTTTTAAATATTTGTGATGAAGGAGTCAGAGTGTCTGGATGCCTAGCTCAAGGGTTCAGTGGGAGAGGTGTTTGGATGACCCACAGACTAACAGGATCTCTACATAAACACAGATGTTTGTCTCAAGGAGCAGATACACTTCAACTTGTCATTATGGCTGCAGACCTGTGCATAAATACAAACAGCCAAGTGGTGGTAGAAAAAGCTCTGAGATAATTAAACCTTTATTTACAGGAAAGTGAAACTCTTGAGATTAAGAAACTCATTTGCAAGAGTGTCTTGGGCCATCATGTGTGGCATGAACCTAGCATGTTTTACGTGCCCTCTTGCTGTGAGGGAACAGCACTAAACACTTCACCGTTCTCCTGCTTCCAGTTCGATGACCACCATGTTCAGATCCCCTGCCATTTGCTTTTGAAAGTGTTGTAGTGTATAAAACAGAAGAAAACAGACAGATTCACTACATGAGTAAATGTGCCTAACTACATTTTAGTACTATACAATGCAATAAGTAAACATTCTACTACTTAAATCGCTTTATTCTCATAAGGGGCAGTAAACAAACTAGATTTATGTTAACTTCAAAGCTTTATGATCTGAGCTCACATGATGCTGCAGTGTGTTCCAAATTAGACTTTGGGGGGAGACAGAGTAGGCTACAAACTATCCTCCAAGATGAAAGCAGTTTTGAAAGTCCAGTGAGGTCAGTGGTTCACTGGCTACATACTTGGCTTCCCAGAACCGCCCCCAGCATGATTAAGGATGTGCTGTGATGTGATCCCTCTGATTACCATAGATGACTATAGGAAGGCAAAGCTGTGTGTAAGACTTCAGGGGGACACTGGTGGGCAGCAGTTGTATCGACCTGCTACCTTGGATTCCTGTTAATAATATACAGGGACTTAACACGCCTACATATGTGAACAATGTGCAAGAAGAAATGCCTGGGCAAAGAGAACACACCAAGTCGGGAAAGCAGAGGAACAAAAAAGGCATCGAACTAGAAAATAAATTACACATGCACAAAAAGAAACACTTTTGAATGTAAGACGCGTACACTCCCGTTTCCTGCACATGAGGAAAAACTGCTTTAAATGAGGCAAAATCTAAATGTCGCTCCTGATAATGACTTTCGTTCTGCTATTTGTCCACTACCATCATCATCACCATGGTTCTCAGAAATTGGACCTTGTTATTCTGTCGACTCTCTTTCTACATGGTCTGACTTACTGGTAACAATGCAATTAATCAGAAACTCTGGATCGAGTTTCTTTTTTCTGAAAAACACAACTTTTGGTTTTAACTTTAGGGATGTGCAAAGGAGTTCTTTTCAGTGTCTTCAATCACTAGAAGCATTTCTTTAAAAAAAAAAAAAAAAAAGTTGCTCAGATGATTTGTTTGAGTCCACTGACTCACTCAGGGGACTCAGCTTCGTTGTGTAACCTGTTCAGTAAACGAATCACTGAACCTGCACCTTTCCCCTCGGAGTGACGGGATCTGAGACCGTCTTAGAAGCCACCGAACAACACTCAGGGCTGTCATTCCATGTGTGGTAGTTTCACATGAATCACTGAAAATATGCAGCTCTCTTGCATTGAGTCACGGCTGCTGAAGCACCAATGTGTAAGGTGAAACTAATACTTTGATTTAGCCTTTTTTAGGAAAGTGCGTTACCAAAAAACAAACTTGCTTTTGATTGTGTACCTTAGTATTCATGTGGCTTTGTAAGTGGAAGAACACGACCATTGAAGCCAATTATCTTGTGCTAACTCAGCCACATCAGTCTGGTTAGCCCTGCAAAGAGTCATATTTGTGTATAAGAATGTATTTGCTCATTACTTTGAGTAATGTATATACTGAAGACTGGATGCTAAACTGCACAACACTATATAATATTTTGAAAAGAAACAGTACCAGTGTAGCACTGACATCTACAGACAGTATTACAGTTGATGTTGCACGACTAGGTGTTTGGGCAGTCAGTTAGCCCAGTATAATCAGCAGCAGTTCCTTAAATCTTGCAATATGTCTTTTGGAAGAAGCACCCGACATTGAGTTGATAACATCTTTTGACATCTTTACTGCAAAAATGAACCGGAAAACATCTCAATTTCACAGTTTTGCCATTTGTAGATTACCCTGACCTTCTCCGGGAAACAAAATGTCTCTCCTTTCTGGGAAGGATTGGCTACGGATCCAGACTGTTAACAAGCACAGGGAGATCTTTTCCATCCCAACAAAGAGTGTTGTACTTATTTTTTCATATTTATTTTATGAGATACAAAATGTTTTCTGAAGTCTTCCTGCTAACACTGGAGTTTTCTGATATGACTAATGCAATAGTGAATCAGCATTGTACAGAACCTGGTCAGGCTCATCCTGTTTCCACCGCTCATCCGGCTTTGAAGAGGTACGTACGTCTGCCATCTGTTGTTATCTGAGCACCCGCTGACACCACACAAAGATTCATTCATATTCATTGATTGGAGCTTGTCAGGCCCTCTTCAATGTTAAAAAATAGATGAAGGTGACTTTATGTCCACACTGTCAATCAGAAAGTTCAGTAAATTTGAAAATATATCTAAACCTGACTATAAAAACTGGAGCCTGACCAATATCAGCCAAAACTAAAGTAACTCATCTGCTGAATAGTAATGCATTAGCAAGTGCTGTGTAAAAGTTGACATTTTGCTAGGAAAATGGCAAATAGGTGCAGCAATTTACTGAAAAATATGGAGAACATACATGGAAATACAGTACATAAGCAAACGATTTGTTCAGTTCTAACAAGCTTGAAAGTTAGTAATTGGTAGCAATAGCAATGACCACCTTTATTCTTCATAATAGCCTGGACTACGTTAGGCAAGCATGCTTGTAACAGTTCAGGAGTTCTTTAGGCTTCAAGGACATCCCAGATATCTTCTTGGATATTGTCTGCCTTTTGTGCCACCCTGCATCATGCTCAGTGTTCATTAGCGAGCGTCAGCGTGGAGTGCGAATTTGGACGTGTGAGTGACTGGCTTTGTGAAGAGGGCAGCCTTGATGTGTTTTCCCTTCCCTGGATTCCCTCGAGCCCCTTTCCCTTCACCACTGTATATAGCACTTGGTGTGACTCTGTAAATAAACTCGCTTTAATTGTTTCATTCAGAGTCCTGTGTTTGAGTCCTGCCGTTCACCATGATGCATTTCTATTCAGGTATGCTTCTACTGCATTGTCAGTGCATTTGGGATCACTGTCATGCTGAAAAAGGAACCCACTGTAATCAGATGCTTTCCGGATGGTATGGCATGTTGGATCAAAATCTGACGATACATTTCTGCATGCCCAATTCCTACAGTTTCAACAAAATCCCCAACACCACGGACTGAAATGCAGTCCCAAACTATGACATAGCCTCCACCGTGTTTTACAGGTTCCTGTATCGACTCACAGTTGAACCTCTCCCCTGAGCACCTCCATGCATATTGATGATTCATCACGCCATAAAACCTGTTGGCACTGATTCCCAGGCCAGCTCTGGTGGCAACTGGCCCATACTTATTTTCCTCTAACCTTTCCTTAAGAACATCTTCTTGACAGCCACTGATACCATTTCTTTAAGACCGACTCACTACCTTGGCAAAACATTACTCCATTGTGACTGCAAATCGTGGACAGTCAATAGTACTGCAGGCCAAAGGTTTGTATTTTTCACGTGTTTTGAGCAAAGACTACTTGGATCATGTATTCAGGAAGGAAAAACAAAGATATGAAGAGAAACTACAGATTTTGGGGACTTGTGATCCATACTCTGCCCTGGCAGCTTTATTTAAATCTCTCCTAGAGCTCCAGGATGGTGACATCTAAGTGTATCTTGTAGAGAATTGCTGATCTTCATTTATTTATTTTTATTTATACAGGTAGTCCCATTGAGACTTAATGTCTCATTTACAAAAGAGGCACTTCTAACACATTTGACAGGATGAAAGCTTTCAAAATACAGAAAAGCTACATGTATTTTCAATCTGGATGGGTAAATATTGCCGCTATGCAGGAGGTGAAAACAAGACGCTAACTACATAAAAACTAATGCACAAGGACAAAAGCTATGATGAAGTGTATTGACACTTTTGAAAATGTTCTGGAGAGAGGATATCCAATCAGAATTAATTAAGTTGTGTAAAAAGGCAGGATGGGCTTGGAAGTGATCCAATCAGAAGTTAAGTACTTGTGCAGCAAGGTTATATGCACACAATTTGATCAGCCTCCAACAAACAGGTTTTGAGGGGGTTGGTGAGGAAGCTCCCGTTGGGCAAGTTACTTTGAAAAAGTAATTAATTATAGTTACTAGTTAGTTCTTCAAAAATGTAACTGAGTTAGTAACTGAGTTACCAGATTCTAAAAGTAATTAATTACTTGAAAAGTAACTATTGCGTTACTTTAAAAAAAAAATGTTTAAGCTTCTGGGGTCCAGGTTATAATTGGCCATTTAACCACTTTTGATTTTACCTTGACATTTCACCTTTAAAAACTATTTACTTTGCCTTTTTTGGCATCATTTTTTCAGCACAACTTCATGTGTCTGAATTTACAGTTATGTTTTAATTTTGATATGCTGTATTAACACAACTGATCTAAAATCAGACAAAAAACATCAAATCCGAGTAGAAAAAGTGATATTTGCACTGTAACAACCACAAACATGTTCATTGAATCATCTTTCATAACCTTAAATGCAAATATAAATTGTGAATTTTAAAATCATATGCACAAGGTTTGCAAACAACAAAGTTTTTTGCAGCCATTTACCTTTTACTCTTTTTTTTTATAACCATTTCAAACTATTTACATAACCATCAGCTGTTCTGCATTCAATAAGATGCCACACAAATTATTTGTGCCACTCCAAAAAAATAATTTCTGTCCACTATAAAGGAGAACATCACAGCCTGATACCTGCAGGTCTGACAGCAGCAGGTGTAACACTCCTGTTTTCTACCTGGAGACAGCAGTCGCCTCATTGTTCTGACACACAACACAAAACTATCCACAACACTACATACTGACTACACAACACACAACACACTTAACTACACACTCCAAACACGCCAAACGTCACAAATCTCTCACATCTCAAAACTCGCTCTCCCTCTTTTTCTACTCTTTCTCTCTCTTGCTTTCTCTCTCTCGCCATCACTCCTAAAACGTCCCCCTCTTCCTAAACAACCAAATGTCATGTCGCCATATCATTTTTGATTGGTTGACATGGTGCAGTTTTCCACCAACACGAACGGGCGTTTTTTTGTTTTGTTTTTTTTACTTTTTGCTCATAAGCAGAGAGTGCTTGCTAGCGCTGTCCTTAGACAGTAAACGTGATGAAAATATTGAGGAAAAAACGCTGGTATATATTGTATCATGACTCTGGTTTTAGTGGCCTATCAACACAATTTAAAAACTGGTATATATCACCCTGTTGCTTTGTCATCTTGAGGTGGTCATGTGATTGGCTTACCACGACTACTTTATTCTTCCTCAGTCAAACAGCAGCAGTCACGCGATTGTTTTCCCCCCAGCTCCAGGTGTTGTGCCAAAAAGTGGTTTGTCTACCAGAAAGTGATTGCCGCGCGCGCAGCTGCTTAAAGCTGTAGCGCCCAGATTACTTACAGCTACTTCCTTTGCAACTGATATAAGCTGCGGTAAGCTGAAGACAGCTTCAACCTTCTGTTTGTTGAAAAATAGTAACGCGACCGCACCGCATTTTCTTGTTAGTAACGGTAACGGCGTTGTAACGATAGGAATAGTAATTAGTTAGATTACTCGTTACTGAAAAAGGTAACGCCGTTACTCCCATCACTGCTTCTTACCAACATGACATTCACATACTGTTTATCTTCTGTAAAACGTTTTTCAGGCCTTTCATTTGTTTGACAAACTGTGTTATCTTTGGCATTTTTTTACTAAAGAAATTAGAACAAATGATGTGTTTTTTCAACAAGCTTCAAGTAACAAAATCTCTAAAATGCTATTTAAAATTGGTTCTTTGCTAAATTGTCTGTAACAGTGGTTCTTTCCTTGAGGTAGATGCCTGTTTTATGCTTGAATTAATTATAGGTCAGCATTGCACAGCTTTCAAAAATCCTTGAAATGGCTGAAAAAGCAGCCAAAGTCCAAGGAAAAACTTTGAAAGACCTGTAGAAAACCTGGAGAATTGCTCAAGACCACCTTGAAAAATTACAGGAAAGTCTCTTGGCAAGAAGATAAAAAGAAATGTATCAAGACTTTTGCACAGTACCGTGGTTTTATATATTGCTTTATTTTTGAAAAAAAAATCCTAAATAATTTCAAAAGATGACTTATGTTTTCTATTTGTAAATTGGTTTCCATAATTTTTATGGCACTAGTAATAATATTGATTTCAAAAATCTAACCCTGGTAATGACCAACTCAGGAAAGGAAAGAAAACATTGTGAATGCAAACAAGTAAAAACAGAAATCAATAAGCAAATAAGTAAAAATGTGACTTTAGTTCAATCTGAATTTGATGCTAAAGGTCAACTCCAAAGCCCACACTGTGTTAACAATATCACAACAAACCCAAAGTATCACGATGACACCCATTTGAACACTTGTCACATTCACAGTAAAGATCCAAAGTGTAGAAGAAAAACAACCCACGGTGTATACAGCAAAAATGTCAATTCACACCACAAATCCCCCCTGTGGCCCACACCGTATGCTGTCATGAAAAAAGAGCCTAACTTGTCTCTCAGTGTTCAGTCATCTGTGTTCCACATGACCTGTTAGATATGCTTAATAGCTGAAGAACACTTCAAAGACACAATGACAGAGGACACACAAAGATCCCAGAAGTTTATTTGCCAGCTTTGGATGCAATCAGGCAATCACGACTTGGCTGACGGGATGTAATGGAAAGTCCTAAGACTCATAGTGGGAACAGCACAAACATCAGATTCAAACAACACAGTGCAGCACTGTCAGTAGTAGAGTGCCAGCTGAAACAGATGGGCAGATGAAACAGCTGTGTGCCTAAATTAATAGGGTTTTCAGCATCAAGCTGACAGCTTGTCTCGGTGGACAATGTGTTACTCACTGACTAAAAATGTAATCAGATTACAAACGCTTTTTAAAAATCTAAGTGATGTCTTGTTGGTTTAATTAAACACATTTAGCCCAAATTTTCATGTCGAATTTGATTTTTTTTTCTTCTTTTTGTAGACAGCCGATGAGTTTGTTCGGTTTGTTTTTCCTGCTGATTGTAAATTGGATTATAAATTGGATTTGTTTGTAGATAGTAAGAGCAAACATAAAAAATGTCATGATCAGTGGTTTGCCACCAGGTTTTGGTGTTATTGGAGTTTTTCTTTGGGCTTTCTGTGATCATTTTTGTTCCAGTAAAACTGTTTTTGTTTTGAATACAACCAAGTTTCTGTTCTGTATTTAGAGACTGGATTACTATTTGATTTGCTCATTATTATATTATGACCTTCTTTCCTTATCGAGTCCCTGGTTTCTGTTTTATTTATGGATTTTTAGGGAATAGTTTAGTTTTTTGTGTTTCACATCGTCTAATATTTGTAGATTGTTGTCTTGTGTTTATGCCTCAGTTCCTTTGCATTTCCTTGTCCTGTAGTTGTTGAAAAGTGTTTGTTTTTTGATTTGGGTTAATTTTCTTCAGTTATTTCCTGTTTTATTTTCTAGTTCTTTTTTTTTGTCTGTTCTGTTTTAGTTGCTCCTCCGATCTGTATTAACTTGATTGCTTGAATGTTTTCATGTCTTGTTTATTGTGTTCATTTCTCCTCCTGTGTCTCATCCCTAATGAGACTTTTCCATGTCTACGCCTTTACTCGTTGAGTCATCTTTTTACCTCCCTGTTTATTTGTGTGCTCCGTGTTTTCTTGCATTTTGTTTTCTTTGAGTTGTTGGACCTGCTTGTGTGCTTCAGGCGTCAGTCAGGGATGGAGGCACTGGCAGTCGATTCTCTGGCTATTGAACCTAGGTCCTGGGACATGGAACTTCACCTTTCTGGTGGGAAAGGACCCTGAACTAGACATTGAGAGATACTAACTACATATAGTCAGGATCACCTCAATGGACGAGACAGGTTGGATTAGAACATGTTTGCTGGAGAGGGTCTGGAGTTGCCCTCAGAGAGAGGCAACAAGTGGGGCTGGGTATATGTTATTCCCTCGCTTCCTGCCTGTATGTTGGAGGTTTCTCTCGTGGACTTCAGGATTGCTTCCCTGTCCCTCCAGTTCAAGGAACAGACTTTGACTTTAGTTTACCAAAAAGTTCTTTAATTAAACACTGGTCACCTGCTGACCCATTTGTATCCTTGAAATGTGACTAATTCCACAGAGGAAGGGTTTTGGAATTAGATCAGATTTGTCTATTTTTTAATTCAAAATTATGATTCAGATATAAGGGACATATTTTCTTGGCTATGAGTAGTGTGACTTATCCCACTCCTCACACCTCCTGAGTTGGACATATAAGTATAAGACTGCTTTTGGAGTGGAAACAGTGCAATCTATTTGCTAGTCTATGTAATTTTTTGGAGACATGGTAGTGTATCAACAGATGAATGTTTAATATTCATTAAGACTTGTGTCTATGGTCACCCAACTCACACAAATCCACCATTCAGTCTCCCGTTGGCTGCACTAATGGTTCACCCACTCCTGGATAAAACACTTGGCAGGCATATTGAGTATTTCTCAAAGCAGAGAGGAAGGCCTTCTGAGATATTGAACATCTTCAGTTCAGAGCTAATAATAATGACAGACAGGGTTTGAAACTTCTTCTTACAAACTCTAAACTGTAGATGTCTAGTTTCTGGTACTATGCACGTCACTTCTGGAATGGGCTGCATGACAGCGTTAGGTTAAAGACTCACAATCCCCTGTAAGCGAGAGACGTTAAATCTTTTGCATCTCATTTTTCAGAATGTTTTCATTAGTGTGGCGTGTCTGTGAGTGAGTGCTTGTTTGTGATAGATGTTTTAGTGTGAATGATTGTAGCACATGCATTAGTTATGTTTTTCCAGTTACTTGAGTATTTAATTCATCATCCACCCCAGTGCTTTTCTGCCCTCTGATCTTTACAAAAAAAAAATAATAATTATTATTTGTGTGTTAAGCAGTTAATTTACAAAATGATTTTTCCATACTTACGGAAAGTGATTTTCCTCCATCATACCCCAATGTTTCTGAAGTTTGTGTAAGTTTATCATTGCACTCATTGCCAGTAGAGGAAAAATAAGCAGTGCGGAAGGAAGTATTCTGAACTTGACAGTCTTTTGGGAATGACTGTCAGCATTCTAAAAGAAAATTCCTGAGACATTATTACTGCTCAGAAAGAGAGGGACAACAGCGAGGTTATGCACTGCAGACTATTTACTGACTGGAAATTTGGCCCACCATGTCTACATCATAGCGCTCATTATTTTACCTGATAATGAGCACTGTGATTAATGAGTAAATTACAAACCCAATAAATCACTTTACATTAAAACAAATGTCATTGTTGGTATTTAACTACACAATTCTATTGACTTCTATTAGACAACTGAGCTATAACTTCATTTCCATTCTAGTAACAGTTCACATCACCATTTTTCTCAAGGCAAGATAAAGATGCTGTAGTAGTAAAGGGAAACCCCGGTGATGAGACCAACCCCAATGACCAAGCGCTTGGCAGCAGAGGAAAAGAAGAACTCTCTTTTAATAGGAAGGAGGAGGCAGGGTTAAAAGGCGACCGTAGATATAAGTTTAATGTGTGAGCCAAAGGACAAACCCTGATCAAAAAACTACTCCGTACTATAAAGTTTACACTTTTAATTGTAACATTATGACTGAGTACGCATTTTTATTATAAATGTTGTCATTTAAATTCATGTTTATGGCATTATGTAAAAATGCATTTATACACTCCTCTTTCAGCCACCTTGAAGTGCTTTGTGTCAGCTGCCTGCAGCAGTGTGACCTTCCTGCCTCTTTCTCTGGCTTGCTATTTATATATATATATATATATATATATTAGATTGCACTTTCTTATAGAACTGGAGACAGTGTGAGACACCCTGTGAGCTTCACAAGAAGTGCATCATATTTGAACGTCTTGTGAAGTTTACTCCCTGGCCTATATTTTTAAATTCCTAAGCAATATTCAAGGATAGAAGAAAGGATTTTGGAGAAAGAGATTTTTGTCCTCTATTAACAAAGAAGCTTTCTCCTGTTTTATCTGTAGGGCATGTTTGAAAATGTGCCTCATGGATTGCTGGTCCATGAACGGGGTGTATGGGGACCAGATGTGTCACCAGGTTGATGACGTGTTACCACTGGGAAATGCTTCTGAGGATGCAAACTTTTGACATGTGGATTTGATACCGTCTAATGGTTTCTGATGAGCGGGAAATCACCTTGAGACTAAACTTTTCATATATATTCTTAGGAGAGGAAAAAGAAGCCAAAAAAAGTATCATCTCTCTTGTGTGTAGGTCAGTCCTATAGCTCATAATGCAGCTTGCAGGGACATGGAGACTTATAGTAAGGTAGACTTTGAGTTTCCTTTTAGAGGAAAGGGTCACCATAAATCAATAAAAAGTTGCTCTCATTGATCACCTTTATCCTTTGATGGTGTGGTGGTGTTTTCTTGCTGCTCACTTTAACAGGACACTGGGTATGAAAATTATATGCAATGGCATTCAAGGTCACGAGGTTTTAGGTCTTACATAGCAATTTCTAGGTTATATCTTTTGGAAGAACGGAGTTGCATCCCTCCACCTGTGTCACAGAAACTTGTGGGGTCAATGCCAGCATACACTGAAGCTGTTAGGAAGATATTTTAGGCTCGTTTTTCCTATAATTTTTCACCCCCATACCTTCAACCCCAGATGTGTCTGCCATACAGACACATAAAAAGAACAAAGGGTTGGAAGAATACTGTCTAAGGTTTATTTTTAGATGAAAGAGAAAATAAATAAAACGCACCTTTTTTGAACAGTTAGCGTCAACACCAACAGTCAGCGGCCACGTTTTTCCTCTAGGTTTTATCTGACTTGTGTTTGGATCTATTTGTGAACTCACCAGGGAAATGTTATATCAGCTCCAATCAGTCCCACCGACTGAGGGAACCAGCTGCAGCACTGCAGCATCACAGGAGGTTTAACTGTTCCTGCACTAGAGCTGGCCAAATCAACAAATCTGCTCTCTAATAAAAACTCGAGTGCAAAACAGTCATCATCTGGAGAATGCTGTGCTTGCCAATAGTGATGCATTCACTCTGGCTCTCTTGTGGTTCTTCCCTTTCTTGATCATTTACTTAAAAATCTAGGAGTCAAAGTCAGTTTATTTATGGCCAATGGTAAATGGTAGATGTTACAGAAAGAAGATACATTAAAATAGGCAAAGTTCATATCATGTTCAAAAAGATTCCAAACACATGCTAGTAAAATGAATATATTTTTTCATTTTAGTCAATGATCAGTCTCTTTTTTGTATTATTGGAGTAAGTCACACAATAATTTACACAGTTTCAAAGCTGGAAAAACTTTTTAATCTGTGTTTTCTTGCCTTTTTGAATCCATCCAAATATTTATTACAAATCTTTGTCAATCTTACTGAACAGGAGCCGTCGTGATTTCAGTGGGGCATTACAAAAATAATAGCAGATTGAATTTATTTATGAAGCTGCTTTTGAGTGAATTACTTTCAAGCCAAGATGTGATGCTGGCTATGTGTAGTGGTACAGCTGCCTGAGATGTTAAAGGAGCTGCTTTTGCCACCGTTAGCTATTGCAAAAAAATTCATCTTCATCCTCCAAAACATTTTCCCCACAAACATATATGCAAAGGACATCTGTACGAGTTTTGTCACTTGTGCTTTACATTTGAAATCCACAGATTCATATCTTACCTACAAAAGCTAGTTTGAAAGTGCATTATGTCATCACAAAATAACCAGGTTGACCAGGTGGGACTAAATGGGTTGAATCAGGGAAAAACATATAAAAGAATATGGGAGGAGGACAGGAATGTCTCTTTTTTTTTATTTCTTTCCTGTGTGAACATTTCATTTCATCTAGTTTTTTCAGCATATGGGCTACAAGCACGAAACAACAAAGAGTAATAAAAACAATTAATTTGAGATGTTATGTTAGATATACGTTATGTTTTACATAACATAATGATAGAAATAAGGACAAGGAATGTGAGACCACAGACAACAACATAAAATGGTCCCAGTGAGCCAATATCACCTCTGGTTTAAATTTACTAGTACACATATTGGATATTCCTGCTTTCATGTCTGTTTATTTCACATCATTGTCACTGTTAGTAAAAAATGTAAATTCACAGCTCTGTGCGCACAACAACTACAGTCTGTCCAGACTAAAATGCAAAGTCTGTATCCATCTCTGAGAGCAACCAAATATTGTCCAACTAAAATAAAGAGAAATAAGACATCTTGCCATCTGAATAGCAAAAGACTTCACCCTGCTTTTAACAAACCTCAGATTCCCAAATCAATCTGAATTAAAGTATTTGATTATCAGTTTCCTAGCAACCCAAGACCATGGCCATCTGTTGCTTCTGCAGGCAGACGAGTCGGCCGGCGCTGTAGCCAGCAGGGAGGAATTCCACCACCCTTTCCTTCTCTCAAGCTTCTGCAGAGCCCCTTGTTTTATTCCAAAAGAAAGAGAAAGACCCAAAAGGGTACAATTTGCAGTATCTGCAAAACCCATCACAAATACTACTTTCCTGAGTGCATTCTGTTCAATAATTCAGCTGCGGACAGAAGGAAGAAATGAAATATACACACAGATAAATGTCCCGCTCTGTTCCATGCAGGCCCTGGGAGAACAGCATACTTCTCCTAACACGATGGACTTGAAATTGCAGATACGTGAAGACAGGGTATCAGTTTGAGTTCATCTTATGACTGCACCTGCCAATGTAAATTTGCACCAAGCATGTTTGAGGAGAAGCAGTGAGAGAAATTCTCAGTAGTGAATATATCCTTTTCAAGCCTTTCATGAGAGTGAACCATTCACCACATCCACTTTATTATTCTCTTAACCGCTTAACAAACATAAGGTCACATGGGAGTAGGGATGGGTATCGTTTAGGTTTTATCCGATACCAGTACCAAACCGGTACTTTTGAAACGGTGCCGGTGCTTAAACAGTGCTCGAACCGGTGCTTAAAGAATGGAGAACACAAAATTGGTTCAAAAACCTCTCATGTTCAGCTGTTTTTTTGTAAAAAGATAACAATGTTAGCCTTTTCTGCAGCTATAGAGCATATATGGTATCACTCTTGGCTGGAAGCAGTGCTTAATCAATGGAAAAAACACCAATTTTGTCTAAAAACCTCTCGTGTTTAGCTGTTTCCCACTTTTTCTTTGGTCATTTTAGCCTTTTTGGCCAGGGTGAATGGAGTATCTGCCATCAAACAAGAAGACAGCCGCATGTAACTACGACGGTGTTTGCTAGTTCACCTTACGTGCATTAATGTAATAATGTGGTTAGCCTACTCAACGTAAATTACACACGAACAACATTAAGCTACTCACGCAGAGAAGAACGTCTGCTGCTGCGATCATCATCCGTCATCATTTCTGCTACACTGGCAGGGCTAGGGGCCAGGACTCTCCTCTCCGGGTTCTTCGGGTATGTTGCTAACTCCGGGACTGATAACAGGCACCACTCTCGCAATAGATGTGCACGGTGTGAGGTCTCGCAGCAAGCTATCAAATACTGTGCATTTCTCGGCTTTTAAAAAAACGCTATGCGTCGCCAGGTGTTTCATCAGATTTGAGGTGTTACCTCCTTTGCACAGTATCACCTAAAAGCACTTGTTGCAAGCTGCTGAGTTTGCATCTTTTGCTGTGAAGTACAGCCAGACTTTTTATTCTTTAGCTCTGCTCTAAAAGAACGTACGTACCTGGGCCCGCCTACTATCCTCGGAAAGGTAAAGTGATTGGCTAGAATCCAAAGTGTATGATGTCTCAGGAAAAAAAAGCACCGAAATAAAGCCCCGAAATGTGCGCTGCTTTTCGGTCTGGTTACTACCGTTTATGTCAGAACCGGTGCCATAATGGCACCGGATACCGGTACCCATCCCTACATGGGACACACAACCACATACTTGCACACCCACACTTATGGACAATTTAGAATCACCAAAAAACCTAAGGAGTATGTCTTTGGGCTGTGGAAGGACACCCACACAAGCACTGGGAACAACATGCAAATTTCACACAGAAAGGCTCGAGCTGACCAGGACTTCAAGCTAGGAACTTTCTTCCTGTAAAACCTCCCAGCAAGAAAGTTGTGGATTGTTTTAACTCCCTCAGTGGGATTATTAAACATTCACTGAGGCAGTGAGATGCTCCCACTAGAGCTGAGGAAAAGGTGCAAACTGTCTTCAATCATAAAACATAAGTACATAAATGAAAAATGGGGGAAATGCTTTACTCACTTGCACTGATTTTCAAAAGTCAGTTAGTGGTTCCCTGCAAACCACTGCTTGATCACCAAGTGTTATCCCCTAGCATTGCTGTGGAAACTAACTGTATGTTCCACGTGAATCTACACTTTATTTGGAATCCAAGCTCCCACCAACAACAAATCACTCCATGTCCCAATAATCTACACATATTGGCAATTTCAGAAGCCACAGTTTTTACTGGCCTTATCCAAGTCAAAGAAGAAAAAATGTTTCCATTTGGTTGTTCAATTTGTGGCCCTTCACTTGCTGTAAGCACTCTAACTCAGTCTGTCCCTCTGAGAAAAGATGTTTCCTCTCGGCAAATTAATATTCCTTTAGATTCTACAGAACTTGTCTGATAACTTTGAGTCTAATCCAAAGCAGGTTTTTTCCTGAAGGCTCAAACTCAAAATGTAAATTAAAGGTCACACTAGGATTCAGAAATATTTGTTGACACTGAGAGAGGCCCAATATAGAGCCATAAAAACAGAAATAGGACTGAATTTCCTCAGAGTCTAGATGCTGTTGGTGTTGGAGTGAGTAGGAGGAAATATGAAACCTTTCTTCTGAAACTAAAAGAACAATTTGAATGTGCAGTGTAGGTGGGGGATTGTGTAATTGTAGTTCTGTAAGGAAATATTGGTGCTTTAGAGCCAGCATCAATTGACATATACCTTTGAGAGGTTAAGGATCAAAGCTGGGATAGGCTCCAGTTTGATAAGTGGAAGAAAATTGATGGATATAAACTTAGAACAAAAAGAAAGGAAGTTTTGCTTGGTGGATTATTTCTTACTTGTGACAATGGTTCTTGTTAATAAAGCTTATAAAGTTGGAAAGCCTGTTTATTTCCCCTTAAATGGTGCCACATTTGTGTGGCAAATACATTTGTGGTTTGAGCAGCAGAGTTGAGTATGTGGGTTAGACCCAGAAAAACTTGCTAAATCTTTGCCAGTGCCAAACAATTTATTCTGCTACTGACTTTGAGCTTCTTGTACCCCAGATTCTGAAAATCAGGTCTCTGGTTGGTACCTGATGAGCATGGACCTTGCTACAGCAGCCAGTTGATTCTCTACTCCCAGCATGTCACATTCTTGATAGAGCCCTATCCATAGGGTAATATCAAACTGGTGTTTAACAAAGACAAGTTGCAGCATTATTTGGAGTGATTGCTAGTGCCATCTCCAAATTACAGGGCAAGTTCCATAACACAGGAGATGTCAGAGACAGACCAGTGGGGCCCCAATAAGACAACACGACAGGAAGCTGTTTCTTCATCATGTCAGCACTTAAGAACCGTAGGCAGTCTTCTACAGATTTGCAGGACGATGTGGCTGTCTGCTCTCTACCCAGACAATCCAGAACAGACCGCACACAGGCAGTCTCCTATCTCACAGGGACACCAGGGCAACTGCTGGTTGAAGAACGAGATCCCCTCCCACTACATTGTATGACCAAGTTGTTGACTAGCATGAGGAGGAGGTGCCAGGCTGTTGTGGCCATGTGTATATATACATCAGTCCTCATTAGCATAGTGATTTGTACCAGTGTGTAGTGACTATATAAGTTACAGAGTAAGCAATACAAAGAGTAACAGATTACTTTCTCCCGAAAGTGAGTAAGCAATGAATGCATTAGTTTTAAAAAAAAAAAAAGTAATGAGTAATGTGCAGTGCATTAAGTCTTTTGAGTAATAACCCCAACACACTACTTATCAAAATAACTCAATTATGGAAGATTTCCTGCCCTAATAAATACATTAGCCCAACTTAAGATACATTTTTGTATTACTGAAGTTTCTACTTATTTGTGTCTATTTGAGGGTCATATAAACTGACCTTACAGGTATTTTTAAACACATGAGTGACTAGTTCAGCAGATTTTGTCACTGAGTTTACAAGACTAGCATGAATAATTACTGGACAGTTTAATTTATATTTATCAAAGGTTGGGAGGAAGGTTTGATGAAGTGCCTGGACAAGGACCAGGAGCAGGGCTTTGATGTGGATGTTGAAGGGACCTCAGGTGCATAATCCTGTTCCACTGTCAGGCTGAGCCCTCAAGGATTTGTTTGCTCCAATTCAGTCAGTAAAGCATTTTTGACATTGTGTGCTGACATTGGGGTTCAGCTCAGTCCGTGTATTAATTTTGTGGTGTTGGTGTAATAGTATTGGCAGGTCCTGCTAGTAAAACATACAAAGCAAATTCCAACTAGTCATTGAACATTCTTGTTGTTTATTTGGGGACTGCCCACATAAAAAGGTTGCCAACAGCTAATTATATTATATGGAGCATAAACAATTGATAATTTTCTACATTTGCAACAGATTGTCTACTATACTCCAAAGAGAAACATGCTTTTAGGGCATCTAAAAAAAAAGTGCTGGCTATTTTCTTGCAGTAGTAAAACATCCAAGGTTTGTGCAAAATATTACCTAGGACAATTTAATCACCTTATAAAGGAAATCACTTTAAGCTCTAATACAAAAAGTCAAGATCCAATAAGATCTTTGGGTTAATAGATATACTGAGAGAGAGAAAAAGGTCTACAAATGAAAGTTATTGTTAGCATTATTTGTTTCATGGTTCTTGCATTCAAATAGCTTTTTGTGATCAAATAGTTTGTCTACTTTTTATCACAGTTTTCAATAACAAACAACATTTTACAAAAAAGGGAAAGAAATACTTTTATGAACTTTATATTTAATGCAGTGACCAGATGGAAACATGTGCTTTGATGTATTTAAAGCAGTGATACAGCTTAGTGATGAGAAGCACATCCATCTAGCGTCCTATTAATGGGTGATCTGTAGCTTTAAATCAATTCCTAAGCAAGCAGTATCTACACAAGGACTGTGATACATTGTGACACACCCGAATAGATTTGCTTTAAACCTATTATTGTATCTTCTTAGGAATATCCCATGGCTTTATGTGAAACCTCAGCTACCCGTATCTCTCCAAGAGCATATCAATAGCTGTAATCTATTGTGGAGAAGGAAAGAAAAGGTTTGATCATCATTTTCTTTTTACCTGTCCAAACTAAATATTTGTGGTGGAGGAAGATAAGCTCACGTTATTTTTGCCGACCACACAATTGGTCCAAATTTGACAAAAGCTTCATGCAGCTGTTTGCAGTCCTGCCAGCTGGAGATCCAGCAGCCCAAGTAACTTGATTTTTTTGTTTGTTTCTTTTATGTCCTTATGAAACAGCTTGTCTTTAATTTTGCTTGCGGTGTTGGATGCTATACGAGTCATGAAAACAGTTTCGTCCAACTGGGATTCAGTAGCAATCAATTTGGTAGTGGGACACCTAAGCAGTTTAAAATCTCTCTGTCGTCCTCTCTAACGCTAACCCTCCTTCTCCTCTCCTCTACCAGCCTCAGAGACAAAGTGATTTACTCCAGGGCTATGTTTAGAATCCACTGTCACATCACTGAAACACTCAGTAATGTTCGTCTATAATTAGAAACTCTAGTGTCACTTCTTGTATTTTTTTTTTTTCATTTCAGCCTGCTGTTGTCTTCATCCCTTGTTTGAGTATATGAGCTATACTTTGCCACCATATGGCTACCTGCAATATAAGTAACTTTGTAATATCCACAGTTTTGTTGCAGCACATTAATTTCCCTCCTGATTCTGTGTATGTCTGTAATAAACAGTATTCGCTAAGTTGCTGAACCTTTTCTAATTTATTCTTATTGGGGGAAGAACGTTTCCCGATTCTGTGTTGTTGTACACTTAGGTTAATTAATAAGAATGACATTTTCTGAACTTGCTTTTTCATTAATGTTAACCAAGTTTTGTAGCCAGATGTTCTGCATGTTTACACTGCAAACATAGAGTACTGTGCAAAAGTCTTGAGTCAACCTCAAAGGTATTTTTCTCTCCTCACAGACTCACACCAGGAACTGTTCACATGTTAGTTACAGGAATGGTTTAAGTCTGGCTCCTTTGAAGCGAAACATAAAGAAATCAGGTTTGAAACCAGAGTTTAGCTCAGTACTACATACAGTCAGAACATTTGGGAAACTGACATCTAAAGTATCAGCATTTCCTCATTTTCTTCATCAGAAAATATATAGACACATCTTCTTAAAAACAGGGCTGACATAGAAACACTTCATTCATTCAAAGGAAAGCACTTAAACATCCATCTTTGTTTGTATTAGCTGTTGTCTGTTTGCTCGTAGGACCCTCCCTCTCCCCTCCCTCTCCCCTCCCTCATCCACTGCTTGCCATTCTTCCCCGCTGCTGGCATTAAAAGGGGGGGGACACCACCCCCTTTGGAATCCTTCTTTGCCATCATTAGTATTCTGTGGGGAAATAAAAGGACCCATCTGTGGAGGTGGTGATGAGGGGGTGACAGGAGGAGGAGGAAAAGAGGGAGGGGGCATCCCCTGAGAGACCAGGGGATTAACCACTGACACATGGAGCCTGCTAATAAGGTGGTTTGGTAAAACCCATCCATAGGATCAGTATTTACATGTGTAACAGACACCAGGCGCACATATCCATACACCTACATGCATGCTACGACAACAAAATGGCTTATACACTTAAAAAAGTGTCAAAGTCTATCACACACTGCAGCCAGACACACACAGTAGCAGTGCAGCACCCTTTATTAAATTTGTAGTAGGGCCACATCTGGTCACATACATCCAGAGAACAAAAGGAGAAGTGGAGGAGGTGGGGGGCAGTGTCAGATATGGAGATTTCATTCCATGCTGTAGAGTATTAATGTGCGTGTGCACACGCCAAGCATCTGTCACGTATAATTGGAGGGTGTCAGGTGTGGACATGGGGCCAGATTCAGTCCACCCACAACATGGATTGTCTGCTCCCGTGACTGGTAGAATCTGTGTGTCAACATCTATATTTATTACGGGGCTGACCCAGAGGTTTGGGAAGATGACTGGCTGATAGCGGATGAATGACTCTTGAGATCGTCATGAATCATGTTGCATCACCCACAGATGCCTCTCATCTACAACAGCGTTGCAGTTGTTGATTTAATCGGAATTCATTGATTGCTCCAAACATTTCTCCAGAGGCTTTTTTTTTTCTGGCTAAGTAATAAAATAAATAAATACTCTGCTCAATGTCAGCTGTGTTCAGTTAGAGCATCTTTGTTAAAGCAGTAAAGCAGGACTTGTTTGTTTTGCTCTCCACATTATATTGTCACCAAGTGCGACATCCAAGTGCTTGAGATCATGAACATGAGACCCTTCCTCTCAGGAGACTTTCCTGTCACTGGCACCGCTCACAAGCCCCACAAGAGTCTCCAATGCAGCTTGATAGGAAAAAATCTCCACACCCCTCCTTTTGCGGGGAAGGTTCTGACACTTTTGCAGTTTTGTTTGCAAAAGCAGTCTCCGTGTAGACTTCGAGTTTCTGCATTACCAGACTGTTCGTGAACGTCTGCTGACACGAGGAAGGGGGATTGCTCATTACCTTCGGGTTTCATTCATGCTAGCTAGGTAATGTGTCGCACGGGTTGATAGCACCGCTCGGAGTGGGAATTTACTCATGGGATGAGGCAATTAACTGGGATGCAGTGCAAGCTTCACAACAGTATGACAAGGAGTTTTGCCTCTGTCAGTCTCTCCGTCTCACCTAAATTTAACTTAAATGACAGTCTAGTTTAGCAAGCTCGTATATAAATAGATCACTGCAAATTGAGGAACAACAAGGTAATATAGTGCCATTCAGCGCAAATCAGGGTCTGATTGGCTTCATGAGATATGCTGGATCTAGAAATAGAATTTTGCTGACAGAGGAAGCAGTTGGGACCAAAGATCGATACGCTCTCTCTCGCTCCCTCCCCGCTTTAAACCTTAGGCATTTTGTCTGAGCGCTGAATTTTGTTTTCCCTTTTCCTGTCTGGCCATGCACTGACTAAAGAGACGGTGGTTTTGATTGTAATAAAGTTTACCTCTGAAAGACTCTTGCGCCTGCAGAGTCAGCTTGCCTCAGAATTATGCAGACTGAGGTTTAGCCACTTAGGAAACATTAGTTTTAAATGTTTAGCATTAGTGCTCAAAGGTTTTTTGGTTTGTTTGTTTTTTTTCAATAAATCTGCCTAAAAACCAAGGAACTTAGACTTTTTTTGTCTAACTTTCTTTTTTCTTTTCTTTCTTTTTTGCATTACACTGAAATTTATGTCCGGTGGTGCTGTTTGAACAGCATTACCTAATGATTAGGCCACGTTTGCCTAACTGTAGTCATACAATCCTTACTTAATCATAATCATTAATAATAATAAAAAACATAATGAGGACAGTGTTGGCATGTGGAGATATTAGAGAGCAAAAGTATTTTAAAAACATTAGCATTTTATAGCTGCAGAACTTCAGTGTAAATTGAGATATTTTGTTTTTGTTTCTAGTGCAAACTTGGGTGTTTAAGCTGAGCCAGAAACGTTAATGAGCATGCACAGTGGGTTGCAGATTGCACTTCAAGAAAGTTTTTTTTGGCTTCTATGATAAACTTCTAGTTAAATGAACGAGCATCTACTTGAAGTTAAATATTTAATTTTTATTGTCATGGCTACCAAGTCCTCCTGTGCAGCACTTCCAGTTTCTATCTGCCTCTTTGGCTCTCTCCCTGTAAATGTGTGAATACACAGGGAGTATTACTTCATGTAATGTGGGAATTTGCATGGGCTGTCCTTAACGTAGTTATCTGGTCGTACATTTGTGAGAATAAAGTAATTTATTTATGACAGACAGTCATGTGACACTGGGTGCTGAGTCGAGTATTTATGTCCTGGCCTCTGTGGTGATTATAAGCTGTAAATTAATGTCCTAAACGAGCAGCTAGATGGCGTGTGTCCGGGAGGGTGCGAAATTTGAAACTGTGAGTCAAACAATAATGATTTTGCCTTGTGAAACATGCGCTAGTCAATCTTTCCCCATATGGCTCCGAACATGCTTGCAAGCTGCCGTCGGTCAGTGACGATTCCTCCTACACCAAACAGTGGAAGTGATCTGGGCCTGCACTGCACGTCCAGCAAAACAGCAGCAGATGGTGAGAATTCTGGATCTGCGAGCCTTTGTGATGGACACCTCTGAGACTCGAGTGAGTGACAGCTGTTTCTCAGTACGTGTCTGTTTACTGTGCAATCAGCTGCCCGGGGGGGGTTGGCACAAAAAGCTTAATCACAGATGTGATGTCATGAGCATGTGCCCTTCGGTGTATCATTAACTAATGATGTAGGAAGAATCGGCACAGGATAGACTTTTTAAAGAACTGCATAAAATGTCATTCTTTTAAAAAAAAAAAAAAAAAAAAAATCCTTTTTTGAATATAAAAGCAACTTTTTCATTCTTTAAAGAAATTCATAAATATTCAAAACACAGCCTCTAAAAATAAACTCATTAAGCTGCGTTGTTTTTCTGTAGCCCACTGAACACTGAATTATAATGGTTTCTGAAAATAGATGTGTACTGTAATAGAGCCTTGATTTTAGCGACTTTACTGATACCAGTTGTGGAGAGTTAAAACAAAACTGATGATATTATATTGATTATTTATTTGTATACACATATAAAACATATATAGACATGTGGTTATGCCTATACATGGTTATAAATGGGGTCTAAAGTCTGAATATATGTTTGCTTTGCTGTAATATACTACATATATTTTGTGTTCAGTAATCCATGATTGTGTCCAATATTTGCTCATTTAGAATGAGGTATTTCAAAACAGTCTGAACTCAGCTTGTAGTCACAGATGCAAAGGCATCCTCGTGATTTGATTTCTTACTATAGATGAACAAAGGAACCTTAAATTGATCTGGAATGAGTTCACAGATTCACTCTGGTTCCGCAGTATTTCTATACACTGTAATAATAATAAAGAAAAATATTATTTAAGTGTATACTAATAATAAAAGACAGCTGCAAGTATCTCCGGTTTGAGATATTATGTATCTGAACCATCTAAACACCCCATTTGTAAAGCAGCGGTTGATTACACTCATTGCTTCACACCGTGGGAAAACCTTAAAATTGGGAAGCTAATGGGTCATTAAGAGATTTAAACATTTTACTGCCTCATTTTCAATATTTATAGCCTTTGTTTACTGTTTTGTTTTTTGTTTTTTACATTATTTTCCTGTTTCGGAAGACTTTATTGTTTTAGCTGTTGTCATTTAACACTTATCACACAGTCATTTAAGTATATCATACACTAGCAAAATGTATGTGATTATTTGAATCTGTTCAACACTTAATTTGGACAAAGATGTAACATCGTAGATCCGGTCATTATGTAGCTTCTCATTTTTAAGTTTCTTCTCATCTGTGTTTTTTTTTTTTTTTACCTGACTTTTCCAACTTTGTTGAAAACTGTGATGTTAACCTCCAAGGTTTGGTGAGCATCTAATATTTGCTGAATGGCTTCACTAAATATTGATGCTGATTTTCCATTTTCATCAAGCACAAATAGCATCATTTTCACATGAAATAAACACTCATGAGCTCTCACTGGAAGAAAAGCATCTGAAAGCGTGGTGTGATCATTGCTGAGAAATATTTGACCAATCCACACAGGTCTTATGCAGGACTGACTGGGTTGTTGACCTTGACTCGGTCGATTATTGGTAGACTTAAGCAGCCCTGGCCCAAGTTTAATCCGGCTACTTATTTTTTGCGGTGAAAGAAAACCTGAAAATGCCTTTATTTCATCTTTGTGTCTTATGTTTCCACTCTTCTTAAGACCAGTCAATGAAATTATTTCTAAGTGATTATCTGCAGTCTGTTTGTTTGTATTTGGAGACGTCTTTGGTGCTTAGCAGTCATTGCCATGTTGTTTTCACTGCATTTCTCAGTAATCACTGTGCCAGCATGATGATGTCACTGGACTTGCAGCAGCTGCCAAACCTCCAAACAAACAGGCATGAGCTGTCCTACTGCAACTACAAATAACAGAAGGGATGAAATTAACACAGTGCCTCAGTGACCATGTCTGAAGAGACAAAAATATCTGCGACATGTTAAGGAAGAATGATTCCATGTCAAAAATGCTGCTTTCCATTGATTTGAGTTTGAAGCAGGCAGCTGGACAATTTTCCAAACCTTTTACATTGTTATTATTTTGCACCAAGTCTCATCTCTTTTCATTTCACACATGTTAATTTACCACAACAGTGTGTCATTACATTTTTGTCTTTTCTCTCTCTTATTCGGTGTTTTGTCCTGTCTGTCTATTCTCTCTTTATTCCTTTTCTCTTTCCCCCATATGACTGCCCCTCCTTCAACCTGGCTCTGCTGGACGTTTCTTTCTGTTGAATGGGAATATTTCCTTTGCACCATCACAAAGCTCTTGTTCATAGGGCGTGGCTTGATTTTCCAGGTTTCTTTAAGAATACTGTAATATCTTTACTCTGTAAAGTGCCCTGAGGCGACTGTTGTTGTGATTTGCACAATATAAATAAACCTAAACTGAAGTGAACTGAAAAGCTGTTGATACAACTTCTTATATTCTGTCAGAGAAGACAAAAGACTTTGTGTTTTCAGCAGAAAATCTAAAAAGATTTACCTCGGAAATTCTGCAGTTCATTCCAAGCCAGAGGCAGCATTAAGATTCAGTGTCAGTCTTCCTTTAGATTAAGTTTCACCAGGTGGAAATGCTCCAATGTCAGTGTTCCCTGTTTCCATTAAAAAAGTTTTGGGGGAAAGTTCCAGAAATAAGTCACCACTACTGCTCGAACGAACAGAACAAATTTTCTCAGCCAGCTAACTTTGGCATTATTGTAAAATTTAACAAGTTGCACCAACTGCGGCAAACTAACCATCACAAATTTAACATGAAACCAAAGCAGGTATAATAAGATAAGATTGCCATCCATGTGCAATACTGTGCACACCTCATTTCTTAATGTTTTGCCTCCAAGGAGTGTTTGTTGACTGAACAGAAAGACTGAACATAAATGACTGAATGACGGGAAACGCACACAAGGAGTTGACAACAATGAGACAAGGAACTGACAGAAACTGGACTGGTAAATGAGAATTGGAAACAGCTGAGAACACAGCTGGAATGAATCTAACTAATGGAACAGAGGAAGTAAAACAAAACATAATGCACATAAACAACAGGTTATCACAATAAAGCAGGAAACATACATAGGAAACTAAACAGTGTCCATACTGAAAACACTAGGTCAACAACCCAGGTACCTTGACAGTACCTGACCATTTTCAGAGGAACAGTTGTTTGTTTGTTGAGCCAGTTAACACTAACCAATGAATCCTTCAAGCATAAATATGGCACCAAACTTACAGAATGAACCCGTGTTGGGTTTAACAACAGTTTGTGGAAATGGTGGAGAAGTCTACAGCTTCTTAGGAGTGGAGATACAGATGTCACTTTTATTTTTATTGCACAAAAGAAGAAGATTACAATGGTGAAATGCAAACTGTGTCCAGGACAAAAACAACTGCAACAGCTGATACACAACTTCAGCTCTCTGCAAGCATCTGCATAGCAAAGTGATGTTAAAGCTGTATGCTGACCCCAGCCCAGCAGCCAGAGCCTCTACTTCAGTGGATAGTGAAAGCAATGAGAGTGAGCAGTAAGGCTTGCAGGACTATAGCCTCCTTTTTTCCGCCTGTACATGTTTGTACTGTATAACTACTTTGGTGATGCTTGGAAATCTGTTTTTAACTTTGCTTTGTGTTGTTAGTTTTGTGTTCATACGTGAAAAACTAAAAGAAAGTTGTGTGTGTCCTCATCAGGATAGGGATTCATTTTGGTGTGTGGGACTGTAGTCTCAGGTCATTTTATGGAGTAATGCAAAAGTAATGCAGTGATCTGTCAATCTATGGATGCACACAGCAGAGAGTTTAACAAAGAACTCATTTTAATTTGTATCTTTTTTGAACAGGGCACTTTCTTTAGCTGAAACTACAAAAACAATTATCCAACTATATCTGGCCTTATAGTAGATTCATGCTTCAAGAAGCCATTCTTCAAGGAGAAAAGGCTGAGTTATGCCATACTACCCAAGAACTCGTGTTAAAATCAAATGGAACAGGTCTAATGGACACAAATTTGTCATTTTTAGTGTATATGTTCATCAATATGTAAGGGAGAGAAACAGGTTCTGTCATGATTTGGGCAGCATTTCAGCCAGTGGTGTTGGAGATCTTGTCAGATCGATGGCATTATAATTGCAGAAAAGTACGGTCATTTTTGAGTCACACGCAATACCATCTGGAAACCTTGTAATAGGCAACAGCTTAATTTTTCAACATGACAATGACCCCAAACACACTGCCAATGCAGTAGAACCATAACTGGATAGAAAAACACACAATGCGGCACTATCAGTCATGGATTGGCCTCCCCAGAGCCCAGACCTCAACATTATTGAAGCAGTGTGGAATTATCTTTACAGAGAATGGACCAAAAGGCAGCCAAGATCCAAAGAAGAGCTTTGAATGTCCTTCAAGAAGCCTGAAGAACTATTCCTGAAGACTACTTAAAGTCCGCTCATCTAAAAAAGTTCAGGCTGTGTTTAAAAATTTGGCCCACTGTCTAATGTCATCAGTCCAGCTATCAAGTTATCCGTGCTGCTGTAGACAGTGTTGCTAAACCTTGCCACCACAGTAACGGTTTGTAAATGGCGGAACAGGCATTGTTGTCGTTTGTAGGTCTGCGATTGTGTAACAAAGTATGAAATGCAAATGACATGGATATCTGCCTTAGGAACATTAATGTTTCAGCAGTGTGTCAATCATTGTAACAAATGTTCCCTGATGGGAAGAGCTGTGTAGGAGGGCAACCCTTCCAACAAACGGAAGAGGAAAAAAAAAGAAGAAGCGAGAAATGGTGGGATGCGCAAGCACAGTCTGTTTTTCTACTACACGATTTGGATGCTTTACCCGGGGAGCACAGGATGCTGTTCACAGGTGTGAATGAAGAACCTGGTTGGTTGCCTCGCCTCCCTATGTTTCCCACTTACACTTCTCTCCTTATAACACAGCTTCACTTTTTATAGAGCTGCCACAGACAATTCCCAAAGAGTTGTGTGTTTCTCTGTGACAGGCATTTCCTTTTGTTTTGAATACGTGTGAAAAAGATGGGAAAAGCCTGCTTTGTGCCTCTGCCTCTCAAAGCGAACACTTACCTTTTTGGTGTGCGTGTAAGGATTGGGGTAAAGCAATCTCTAGGATCTCTATATGTGAACCCTTGGAAGCATGAGAAGTTTGTAAGACTGGAAGAAAAGGAGAAGATGCATTTTAGAAAGGCAGAAAAGGAAACTCTTCCTATTATAATCAAAAGATGTTGAAATAACACAGGTTTCTTGAATCTTTTGTGATGTAAACTGGAGAAAGGGGACTTTGCAATTTCTCTTTTCTCCAGCAACTTTTTCTTCAAACATTTGTTGTTTTCTTTGTCCACAAAACTTGTTTTTGTCAGGAGTCATGCATTCAAAAGCAGTACTGTTCCATCTGTCTGTATTCTACAGTCACCTCAAATATTTTGCCTATTTATTAAAGCATTTCCCAACCCTCACAGACACACACGCTCATATTGCGTTCATTAAAAGGAAAGAAGAAAGATAACATAACCACAAGCTGCGTGTCAGTGTGAAAATTTGACTCTCATGAGCACATAACCCATGAAGCCTGAGCCTGACAAGCGTCTCTCTCTGCTCTCCACTGTTCTCCATTCATTAACACTCATCTCATTCAGGAAATCTCTCACAACTTTAGAGACGTGAGGGTGAATGATGTGGAAAGGGGTGCAGCAGTGGGTGTCTGTAGGGGGAAGGAGTAATAGGCTGTCTTCCTCCTTCATTTTAGAGGCAGGTGAAAGAGATGGGGAGGAGAATTAAAAGAGCATGAACATATTTCTTCTCGCAAATCTCACACTGAGTCTTCGCACCTAACTTCACCAGCAGTGATCCATTATTCAGTGTTTGCACAGCCTCGCCCTAAACCAGAATGGGCACAGCGAATGTACGAGCTGCAAGAAAAATTAAAGGCGAAAAAGACGGTCAGGCTGCAAGATGCTGGTTTGTTTGCATCCCGCTGAACCTTTAAGGTCTGCGTGCGTAAGGTTTAGATATTGTCGTTCGTGACCCTGTTTCTTCTCTTCAAGAGCCAAAAATGTTCTTTGAGTTTGACGTATTAGCATAACAAAACGTCCCAGTACCTCTCCCACTCCCCAGGAAGTTCAAATGCAACCCACCCTGCCACTACCACTGCTACCAGCAGAAATGTTGAGAAGCACATGGGACAAAACAGCTCTTAGATCAAGTCTTTTGGAGAACCAAGCTGGGATCAGACAGCTTTAAAGAAAATTGTTTGATGTTGAACAACGCAGAGCCATGGGGTTTGGGGAACTTTTTTTTACAGTTAAATAGCAGCGACTAATGGGAATATAGGGAGTTCTGGGAATAAGCCAATTAAAATGTGTGTTAACAAATTAGGGTTTTCACTGGCATGTTGGACTCGCATGTGAGAGACAGTGTGCAAATAGTCTTTAACTGAGGGTCCAATTTGCAAACTATTCATTATTTTCTATTTATTATGTTTGAGCCTACACTTAGATCAATGGGTGTATGTATTGGCCTCCACAGACAAGATTATTGTCTGCACAGTCCCAGACCTTCTGGCAAACGCTTTGTCTTATTAAGTAAATCCACATCTATGTAGACTAGACCCAAGCATAACAAACACCCAGCTTTATAACACCTGAAGCATCTACAAATGGAAGACTTGATATGGCTGTTTGATTTCTTCTTCAGAACTGCTCCAGTCAATATGTTTATATTGACTGGATCAAATTACTGTGTGATATGAAAGGACATACTTGTACAGACGGTTCATCCATTTCCTGCAGCTCCGCAGAGGGTTTTAAAGTTCTACTGCTTATTGTTCAGATTTTTAGTTCGAGTGCAGCAACAACTTCACTTTCAGCCACAAAAGCAAGATGTTTTTCAGAGGAATGGGCAACCAGAGCGCTTAAGACAAAGATGTAGACAAACAAAGAAAGAAAACAAAAAAAGAAAGAAAAAATCAGAAGCTGAAAGGGTCTGAACTACACTTGGAGAGGTGGATGGAGACATAACTACACATCTGAGATCTGCTGCATATCTACAGGATATGCAAATAGGCAACTGTTTGCTAGCATAGAAGCTGTATAAGTTTATAATATCTTGTTTTTCTAGCCTTTCGTGCTAGCCTCAAGGTGTCTAGAGATGATTCATTTTTTCACAGATGTGTTCTCTGTTCTCTAAATAGGTTAGAATGTGTAATTTTTATTCATGACTTTTAATTATTTTCTTTTTGTTTATAGCAGGCGTATTGCTAAATGCACCATTCTTTAGTCATTTCATTAGTAGTCATCAGCAACAATGTAACCTCTTAAGAGCTTGAAAAATAGAAATCAATTGGACTTCTTCAAGTTTGTGATGAAGTTTCATGTGCTTCACATCCAAGACGAAACTTCAGTTGACCTATGTCCAAAGAGGTAGGTCTTTTGACCTTTGCATGTGTGTCACATGATCCAGTCTTTGGAGGTTAAAAGACAACAGTTGCCTTCTTTTTTTCAAGCTCTGAAGATTACTGTGAACTGAATGACTGAGGACCTGCACAGACAGTTACAATGTAACCTGTATCCTGTGTCCATTCTATTTTATTGGTACTTTGCACATTATGTTTTACATTACTGTACATTTTACTTTGCTTTCATTTTAATTTTTTTCTATTTTGTTGTTAACTGCTTTTCATTTCCCCTAATCTGAATCTTTTCTCACTTTTTTTTTTTTACCATGTATGAACTGATTTTATTATAGCTTCATTCATCATTTGTTCTGCCATTTTTAAAACTCCTAACTCCTAACTTGGCGACTGTTGGAATAACCACTACACGTGCTATTTTGAGCTTATTTTTATAAAGTCGGGTTGTTGTTTTTTCAAGGTGCACTCATGTTCAAGCTTAGCTTGGAGACGTGTACATTTAGTAAAGTAGCTGAGAAAATGATGGTTGAGGTGATTTTCTTTCCAGGCCAAATACCCTCATAATAAATGATGGATAGTTCTGGTCACCCATGATTACTCAAGCAGCACAGGTAAAGTGTTTCCTTCTAAGCCAGAAGCAACTCTTGATCAGTGGTCCATGTCTACAAACCCTCGCCCACATCTCCTATTTTCTCCCTCCCTGTCTTTGCTGTCTCTCTCTCTCTAACACGTTGCTCCCAGAGGGGTTGATGTTCACCACAGTGTGCCGCCTGCTCAATGGTAGATGTGACAGAGCCCGCCACAAGAAGGGATTTAAGGGAGAGGAGGATTGAGGGATTCGTGGCTGCCACAATCAAGAGTTTCATAGCAGGCATGACTAGACTGCCCCCCCACTCCGCTCAAACCTGGCCACTGAATGATTCATGGGGTAAAATGCGAGGGGGTGGAGTGGGTGGGAGGGTGATTGCATCACTGCTGTGTCTGGGCCTTTCTTGTACTCCTAACCCTGACATGCAAGAGAGATGTTACGGAAGAAGGAGGGGGCAGTGTTTGCACTTGAGATAAATAAACACACAAACACACACACACAAAAGTATTGTGAAGGGAAGGAAATGTTAATCATACACACAATAGAGCAGTGGTGCTCATTCACACACACATACACACTTCTGGCTTCACATGCTCATCAAAACATGGTGACAAAGAAAGATGGGTGTGGCCATGTGGGACTGGGAGAGGTGTGGGTATCCCCACTGGAAAAGCCCTGAACAAAACCTCTCCTTCCCCCTCTAACACTCCATACGTGATTAAGACGTGTCTGGAGGCAGAGAGCTGACTATTAAAAGCCGTGTTTGATTCCAAACTGTTTATTGAGGGAGTTAGACTCTAAATTTAGGAGCTCTTTCCATTTTCCCCCAAGAGAACGAAACAAAACAAAGAACCCAGAGAGACAACTCCTGCGAAAAAATCAGTTGTGGAACAGCTCAAAGATGCTAATACAGATTTAAGACGTAGAGTGCAGAGAGGAGAGATGATGCGGCACTATGAGGAGGGAGGAGCCATCTTTTATTGATTCAGGCATTAATGTACATTATGTACAAATTGGTCAAGGGTGTCCCCTTATGTGGAAGCTGTGCAAACAAATTGATGCATTTGTCTCAATATCCACTTGTGGGGGTGAATATCAAATCCAATTTATTTATGAATACATTTTTTGGTCCGTTTCACCTGCCTCATTTGCTCCATACAGAACAAGTCTTGCAGTCTCTGCTTGCCAGGTGGAGCGAAGCTGCTTTTCACTTTGACAGCAGAAGAGCAAAGGGGTAGAGGGGGTATAAATAAAGACCGGAGACAGCATTTATATCACACAGGTAGGTTTAGCACAAAAAAAAGGCCCCTGACAACCAACAATCTGTCAGCCTTTTCTTAGCAACAGGGCAACTCCCATGAATTGGTGTCTTCGGGGAAGAAACAGAGATGCGCGTCTCCGAATGAGTGTGTGGCAGTTTCTCATGGCTAACTCACTTTGTTGAATTTCATTAATCATATTTAATACCTGTGCTCCTCTGTGGCAGTGGCTGTTGGTGTTATTACTGTGTCTCTGATAGACACACATTGTGCATCTGTTTCTTCTGTTCAACAGGCAGCGTGTGCACAAAAAATGTAAGGTGTGATGCAGAACCCCATTCCAATGCAGAGCCCGCTCAAGGTCTGCCTGTGCAGTGCACACAAATAGCCCAAAACACTCAGACATGCACACAAACGTACACAGTCTCCGTCTTTGTCTCGCTCCTTTTTTCCACACATACAAACACACTTGACACATGCGTATACATAACCGTGTCCCTTTGTGGACCGTTGCCATGCAACATTTCTCTGATTGGGTTAGTTGAGCTCTGGTGCATGTGCACTCACAGACACATACACACACACATACTCCTGCTGGCTTATGAGTATCAGATCACACACATAATCCTTTGCCACACCCATCCTCCTCGTCTCCCACAGGACACAGCTGCACTTCCAAGGCCAAGGATGGAGTGAGGAGAAACACAAGGCAGTCCAGGAGGAGAGAAGCCCTGTGTGGGGCTCCACAGCTTCTCTTGATGAGCTCCTCAGAGATGTTTGATGGTTCTTCAGTTTGAATTGCAGGTTCATTTATTTGTGCATATTCAACCTTTTTCCTTTGCTCAACTTGAAATGCAAAAACACATCTGTGATTTCTCTTTTGACGCATTGCAAACGTGTCTTTTAAAAGTTAGACCATCTTCACACAATGCAGTTCTGCTGTGCAACTTTATGTTTGTTACAGGAGGAGATCTGTGCTCATGGAAATAGGTGGTTCTTCATGTAAGCTCAACATTCATAAGCGGGCAGTAAACTGCAAACAAAATATATATTCTAGTCAGCATGTGTGATGTAACTTTGGCTCTGCTGCACTTTCTTTGTTCAAAAGACACGTCTCCTCGAAAAACAAAGTGATGTATTTCAAAGATTAGACATTGATTAGAAAATGTTGTTGTTTACAAAAATTTATTCATACAAATCTTACAACACTTTCATAACAATGACAAACGTAAAACCCCATATAAGGACTCCTGTGTGTATAATGATGTCACTTGTACTAAGGTTCACTTTTAAAACACATTGTTTTCAGATAGATAAGAGATTAAACATTGAAGTAAGGCGTTGGGCGCTTTCAGAAATATCAACAACAGGCATTTTCTATGATCTGAACAACATCTCTATTATATTCTCAAACCCTTTTAAATCTAGATAGTGATGCACAAAGTTGTAATATGTAGGGGATATTTTCTCATTGATAAATTACTGACCCAAAATAATCGACAACACGTCATAATCAACGAACACTGGTCATTGTCTACTGTTCTCACAGACACTGAACACCCCATGCACACACACACACACACAAACAAGCAGACACACACGCATACATCGCCTGCTCCACCGACATACACATTCTATTCACTTTTTTAATATACTTTATACTCAACAAATCATTGCCATGCTTTAAAAGAAAGCCTAATTCTACTACTCTTGGGGCAGACTAAGCCGAGCGATTAAACAGAGGAAAAGGAAGTTTTAATGTAAGCTAATGGACTGCAGCATTGTAGGGCCACTAAAATTGCCATCTGTCACTTGTGGTGAATATTCTTTTTAGTATTTTTTTTTTTTGTATTTTTTTATGTTTTTCTCACGTCGAAGCAAGGCACCAAAAGCCAAAAGCTGTTTCCACCTCCGCATGCATGTTCAGTCACTCGTCCACACAAACAAACATTAAATGCACACACGCTCACAGATAAACGCAATATGCACATACGCACTCACGCAAAGCCTGTACGATGGAGCCAAATTGAAGAAGGAGTGTGTTGATAGTTTCTATGGGGGAACACAGGCCACTGATTAGATTGCAGGGGTGCATAAAGCTGCATTTGCATAATGTTGAATAAATACATGAGATATCTCTCTAATAAAAGTCATAGGGAATATCCCTCTGCTGTAGGGCTGAATTTCATACACCTCTGTTCTGCTGGTCTCATCCACCTTGACTCACATACTCTTAAACCTTCTTATGAAACCAAAGTGAAGGGAATTCAATGTCTGACATTTTTTTTATCAGACTCATTGACCCTGATCTCACTTCAGCAGGTGAGCAGAGGCAGTGGTGCCATCACTTGTTTTGTTTGTTTGTTTGTTTCTGTATTGACGTGTGACAAACCTCCTCTGGCTCGTGGGTGCTGTAACCTGTGTCTTATGCAACAGGCTACTTTGCTTGCCTTTCCTCTCTCATTCTCTCTCTCTCTCTTTCACACACACACACAAACACACACCGTCTCTTTTTCCACTGCCTTTTCTTCGACTCCACACACACATCTCTTTATCAGCTAACACTCTTCACCTGCTTCCTCACATACTCTAACACAGATCAGCTTTACAGCGAAACTAGAGCATTAACATCAAACCAGAAACTTGGCATGGCAATCTAGAAGCAAAAGAACTTGAACTACTACTACAACCAAGACAAAGGCAATCAGCATATAAGGGAGGTGAGGGGGGTCCAGTGTCTTGTTCTATGATATCCACAATGACAGCAGCAGGACAGGTAAAAATAAAATCAACAAGTCAGTGCAGTACCAGTTTCTACCACTTCTAGCCCTCTTTCTTCACATTTCTGTCACAAAACATCTGAAAGGGGGGGGGCTGAAAGAGGCTTAGCACAGCTCATCTCCTACACAGCAACAAAAGCACAATCGCATGCAGTTTGTAAGTGAAAATTAGCACGGTGTCAGTTTTCACATGCACCATTAAATCAGAAATAAGAGTCCAGTATCTCTAACCCCAACTCAGACGCTACCTTCCCTCTCCTCCTCTTTTGTCAAACTGCATCACTTTCTGCTCCTTCTGAGTCCTTTCTGAATATTTCTGAGCTCTGTCAAAATACAATCAACAGTTTAAGCATTTTTTTTCCTTTCTCTTCTCCATTTAATCCTGTTGACTGAACAGAGACAACACTGAGATGACTATGTGCTCTGTGTAATTTTTATACTGTACACAATACACATATGTGAAACATTCCTTAGACAGTTGTATCGAGCATAATTTATCTCCCACTGTATATGACTCTCGAGGCGAGTGAGCAAGCAGTGTTTTCTGCATACTGTTAACAGCAACTCGAGTGCTTCCTTTCTCTTTAGTAAAGGCATCAGTGCCCTTGCAAAAGCCTGCAATGAAATTGGAAAGAAGGTTGAATTTTTACCAGCACTTACATTGACTGAACGTGTAAGTCAATCGGTTAACCATCAAATGAGAGGCTGTGGAACAAAAGCCGTCTGAATTCCCCTTGGAGGGGCAGCAAGCTATACAAACCCACAGAGCTCCCATTAAGGGAGCGTGGAGAAGCGTGGACAAGGGCAACATCTATCATTTAGGATAAGCCGGATATGCCTCACATAGCATGCTCACTGCTTCTTTGGGCCTGTTTGGAAAACAAACAACACTAAAAAAATAGAACGTTGGTTACAAAAATAAGTATAACATTCAATACTTTGATTGTCTTTTTAAAATCTATTTATTTTCTGCATATGTAGATGACTTTTAAAGATTTCAAGCGCATAATGTTGAAGGTGCACAATTATCTCTTTTTTTTACTGGTTTCTTCTTCTTCTTCTTTTTTTTATCATTTTGTTTTGTTTTCAACATCGTAAACATGAAAATAAAATATTGGTCCACAAAGTATAACTGTGCGGTATCAAGTGCTTTTGTACAAAAAGAAAAAAAAACGATATTATTATTAAAATATTCATTTTAATGGCTTTACTTCATACATAAATACATGTTGAAAGAACACAGGCGCAATCCACTGGTTGGTCAGATATATCTGAATGACTTCGATTTAACGACTGGATGTATATACACAGGAGGGCAGTTTGAGCGCCTTAACAGCGCTACAAATAGGCAAGCCGGCGTCCTTTGTTCCTAACTCTCTGTCTGTACCTTCTACCCAGAACCGCTGCCAGGTATTTCTGCACGGCCATCTGCTTTCTATAGCGACTGTAGCTGTCAGTGAAGATCCCATCTGAGTGTCTTTTGGATAAGGGCTCTGATTCTTCCTCCATGCTGTTGTCGTCACTGAAAAAATACAGAAGATAAATAAAACAACAGTGAGATTAGTTAAAGCTGTGAGGTCTTGACTGGTTTGTGCTCTTTTTGATGTGGCATTTCAACTTTGATCATCTCTTCATCTGGCCAGTAGTCATTAATAATGCATTTATGGGCCTTTATTTTTTATTTTTTATTTTTTACGTTAAAAAATATATATGTGAGGAAAGATTTTGTGATTTAAGCGTTTTGGAAAGGTTATCAAATATTAATTTACATTACATATTCTGACGCTTGCTTTTTTCTCCCCCCCACCACCCATTAATGTTTGTAAAAGCAAAATCAATTGATAGGTAAGACAAGGGCTACAAATAGCGCTGTATTTCAGTATCTTATTCTTAAAGAACATAAATCGTGGATGCAATGTCACGCCACATCAAAATAGGAGCAAAACGGTGGAATGAAAATGTCCAGACGTTATATAGAGGGGTAGCATTTTTTAAGAAGAAGAAATAAACCACACACGCACGTAAAATGACAGACAGTGACACAGCAGCCTGAACTTGAGCAGCGCAGAAACATAAAAAAAAATAAAATAAAAATGATGACTGCAGGTGAACGCTAATAAGAAATGCCCTTACCCTGCACGAATTGTCATCAGAGAATGCAGATAATGTCTCGCTGTTAACTGACCCAGGATCTCCCTCAAGGCTCTATCTAATTCTTCCTCAGCATGCCTTTCTGGTCTGAGATGATAAAACGCCAAAACACATAGATCGTCAGTGACTAAAATAAAAATAAATAAATTAAAACAAAATTAAAAATATATATATATTAAAAAGCGCGGACAAAATGATCAAAAGTAGCCTAAAATGTTCCCGCCCACTCGCATGTCCAATATCACGTCAAGTGCAATAAATAAATAAGAAAAAAGAAAGAAAGAAAAAAAGGGATTACAGGCTATCCTTTACGAATCTGCCGACCTTTTTTTTTTTTTAATCTTGATTATCAACTGCAGGGAATCAACATTTTAGGCTACTCGGTATGAAAATAAGACAGGACAAATAACATGAGAAACTCTGGGAAAAATAAAGCAAGCAAACATTATAGCAAACAGCAACAAAGTCATTAAATTGGAATCCAGCCCAAGGCTTTGGCTGTGAAACGAAGGCGCATTTACCTCTTCTCCTGTGGGTAGTATAGGGTGTATGCGTCGTCGTTTAAGGATGGCGGGCTTCGTATAGCAATCTGATCACTATCAAAACCCATGTCGGATAACGAATTCCCGTCCTCATCGAATGCGTCGTTTTCAAGTCTGCAAAAAGAAAGAACATTCATCACAATTTTGATCAATGCACACGTGTGGACGCAGGAGTGAAAGGATGCCAAATGTCTGTATCTGCCTTTAAAAACAGCGGGCGGTTAAATGCAATGGAAAAGGGTGAAAACGGGGGGGAAATAGGCTTTTTAGAGTAAATAAATAAATAAAAATAAGCCAGAAAACGAATAATTTAAATTTGGCGAAAATAATGACTTGAATTTTATTAAATGCATCCTGCTGTATTGTTTTCTTTCTTTGAATATGTTTTTCTTTCTGGAAGAAATCGGGTTTTTTTAATATATATATTCCACTTGATGCTGCCGGCTCCAACCTTATTAATTATTTAAAACTCGAAACAATAGGTGTGAAAATGATCACATTTAGTGTAGGCGTGGAGCTCAAAAATATTAAAAAGAATTCAGAAAATACCTTTTTTATATATTCATTTATTTATAATTTGATCAACGAGAACCACGCCCAAATAATGGATATGCTTTTCCCGAAGAAGGAAAAAAAGAAGAAGAAGACTAAATCTTAAATGGATAAAGCTCTCCTATTCGTTTTGCCTCGCCTCTCCTTGGTGACGCCAGTCCACCGTCATCCCGAGGGCTATCCATTGCATCGACTGCATTCTCATTTTTAATAAGGGGAGTTCCGTGAACCGTCCCACCGGACAGATACTCCTGTGCAATTTCCATACTCATTTTCCACACCAGCCTTGCATTTGATTGTTTAAAAGCCTGCATGTCCTTCTGTTATCATGCTTAACTGGGAGATTCTAAAACTTGCGCGCGGAGTTTCTGCGCAATTGCGCGCATTTATTTGAAATAACGTGAACAAACCTCTTTTTCGTTGATTGCAACAAACGTAACAGCAACATTAAATGAAACGTGTTGCTGAGGAGCATTTCAAATAGAACATAAAGGACAACGATAACAACCCAGAAACCAGAAACCTACCTAATCTTGGGGTAACTTAGTCCAAGAGGTGTGCAGAAGACGCTGTAGTGCATAAAGATCCCGTAGATGAGCAAGATTAAAGTCGCTTTACTCGAACTGGCCATGCTGTTAGGAAATGAGAAACAGACACAACATTAAACAGAGCAGTTACCTGACAATAAAGAAGCTTTTTCTTTGTTGTATCAAAATCACAAGGCGGTGCTACTTTATCACCACTGATAAAACTAAAAAGCTGGTTCGAACATGAACCTGTTTGAATTAACTGGATAAAGATAGCGTCCACTGGCTTATACCAAAAAAGGATAATTAAAAACGAGGGGTGGGAAGAAAAAACTGGATATTTTGTGTTTTATTCACCTCATCTTGTAAAAGTTACACTGCGGTAATGACACCAAATCCTCTATGTTCAGCGTCAAAGTAGCTAAAAAATTGCAGATCTCCACGCAGTTCACAAAAAGGGAAAAATTTCCATTACTTTATCTCGCTCTGGAGCATAAATTTCTCCGAGTTGTAAGACAGTCCGCAGATAAAGCACATACCTATAGCAGGAAAGCAGAGAGGAGGCTGTGCTGTAGGTTGTGATCCGGGCGCGGTTGTGGCAGTGCGTGTCTGCGTGTGTGTGAGAGAGAGAGAGAGAGAAAGAAAGAGAGAGACGGTATCTTTCTCACGGCACTTCTTCCCTGGCTGAAGCGCCTCCGTCGTCTCCTTATGTTCCTCTCAGTGCTGCCTATCTCACTTTTATACCCAATTAATAGGACTCAACCGGTCGCAAAGCCAAACAAAAACTCGGTGGGAGAGTGCGCTGTCTGCGCGTCTACATATCGTTGCTCTAAACTTTTGTCCTGTGCTGTGATTGCCTTGGATTTTTATCCATGTATCGCAAGCCTTGCCCCCCTCCTCCTCCTCCTCCTCGTCCTCCTCCTCCCTCCAATAAGTCACATTAAGGATGCTATAGACGTCATCAAGTCTTCCTCCCGGAATATAATAGTACAGTTCCTTCCTCATCGATGCATCCGTCAGACTCACCCCCACCTCCCTCCGAAGATGGAAGTTTACTTTCAAACTTTCTTCTTTTTTTAAAAAAAAAGAGAGAGAGAGAGAGAAAGAGAGAGAGAGAGACCCTTGTGAATGCATACATGAAATCATCAGGTTTTGATGTGACGCCCAATACAGCTCAGTTCGTCAACGCCTTAACCACTACATGCTTTTCTTGTTTTGTTTTTTTTCTTCTTTTTTTAAAATATAAAATAAATAAATAAAACTCTCACGTCACCAATAGGTTAATTACGCTTTAGTGATTGTCCCTGATCTGGGAAGTGGTGCTGGTGGTTTCAAATGACTTGATGGTTTTGATGGAGGGTGATCAGGCTTCCGATGACCAAGTCCAAGGCCCCTGGGGAGTCAGGAGCTGTCCAGTGCTGAAATGACTCGTCTCAAATTGCGGCTTTCAGACTTTACATTCACTTTTCTTTTTGTTCTAATCGTTTACAATAATTGCTCACTGGATGTCGAGGGGTGGCTTTAATGGCCGTGCAATGAGAACGCTAAGGTCTAAACCTAACCTCTGGATTGTTGAAATAAACGAGGCACATAATCGGATTTGAACAAGGGCTGGTGACGCAGGATGCTGGTTCTGAGAGTCTGCGTGGCCGAATAAACGATCCACGTTTTCCCAGCATTGTTCTCAAATTATCTATGTCATTACAATCTGCTGATTGATGTGTTTAAAAGAAAAACGACGACGCAATGCTTTTTATATAGAACATGTGTCAAATAACCAAGAAGAAGGCCTAATCCTCTCCACCCATAGTGGACTGGTGACGTCTAATTTCGAGCTCGTGGAGAGTAAGTCGAACCTCTCTGTATCTGCAGCTTCTGAGCAATTTGCTCTTTATTGTTTGTTCTAATGCCGCAGTCAGATGATTGGAGCAAAACTTGGCATTCTTTTTTACTCCATACATGAGACTTTTCATTTTGGAGGTTCGGAGGCCGGTCTAGCAAACTTGAATATTTTTCGTGGGGACTGGTAATATTCGCCAAATGGAGGGGTCAGGAGACGCTTAGGTTTAACTATGCACCCCCACTGAATCAGATCTATAGCTCACCAACCAATTGAAGAGTTTGCCAAAGAGGGGAGACGGAGACATTCACGTCAGCGTTTTGTTTACGCTGACGCAATATGACGAAAAGAGCCAGTCACTGCGGGAGGGGGGCTATCTAGAACCTCTCCTTTATTCATATGAAGAGAACAACTTAAAGCCCATGCGTTTCAACTGGCGCAGACTGCTAATATTAGGCCGGGTACAGCAGGTAGCATGCAGCTCCGTAGCCTGAGCAAACGGCGCCATCATGAGGACAGAGGACAAACACGCTGAGCCATTCTGCCGAGGTTTAGTCATCATCACAGAAGCACACAGAAGGAAAGAAAGAAGGGAGAAGTGGAGCAAATCCTCACACCAGTAATTCCTCTTCATAAAGTGTCACCTTGTTAGTGAAACAGCTTAACTGAAAGCTTCATTTAAAATTCGTGTGATTTCGGCATGACATTACAACTGTGAGGGTTATTTTGCATTTAAAACACAGACGCGTAAAATGGAGCTACTCCAGCGTGGCCTTGAATGTCACTGCATGTGTTTAGTGAAGGCTCATAAAGGCCAGTTTCCCTATATAGCTGACCCATAATTGAAGTACCTCCAAACTCTTGCAGGCTCTTTTTTTCGAACTGGAACCTCTGTGAGTTGCTAAACATCGGCCATCAGAATCAGAAACACACAACACCACAGAGAGATCAGAGATAAGGAAAAGGGATATATGTTCAACAGCTTTTCTACAGATTTCTGTCCGATTTGTTATCTGTGGAAGAGTTAAAGTGCCCAAATTCAGATTTCCCTTCAGTCCATGTTTATCTGTTACATAATGCAATGCAGTAATAATAATAACAGTTTATGTGCTTTATCAAATAAAACCAAATTCAATGATTCAGTGATCTCAAAAGCCATATTTGACAAAAGACCATAGAAACAGACCAGCCTATGGAAACACGTCTTCTTTTTTTAAAAAAGTCTGTAGACAAGTGTGAACTGAGGAGACCAGTTGCTGGTCTTTGGGGAGAGAAATGTTCCATTCTTGTCTGCTATAGGATTCTAGTTACTCAACAGTCTTTGTCATATTTGTTTCATTAATTTTTTCGGTTGGTGAAAGGGTCTCCGCGGGATTCTTTTCTAATAGAGCCAGGTTTAGCATTCTCTTACTGAAGGCTTTCCCGGGTAAACATGTCATCTGGATGGAAGCACATGTTGCTCTAAAAGCTGCATATACCTTTCAGCATTGATGTGCTGCACACATCTGGTCTTTCCAGCTGTGAAAGCTGCCAATTACACAGACGCTAATGAACCCCCATACTATCAGAGACACAGGTTCAAATTTTACATTTCAGTTCATCTGAACACAGAACAGATTTCCACTTTTGCCTCAGTACATTTTAAATTAGCTTTGGTCCAAAGGAGAAGACGGTAGCACAAGCTTATGTTTATGTTTATTTAAAGAGATCATGTCTATTAATTAACATGAGAACTTAAATTCATCATGTAAATATGCCAGATTAGCCACACAGGCTAATTTTCATCGGCATATGGCTTCTTTTTTGCATAGAAATGCTACTTTCGACTGCTCCCTCACTCACAAGGGGTCACAGGTAGCTTTGCTTGTTTGATTTCATAGATTCTTGCACTAGATTACCTTCCTAACCCAAATGGTTTTATGTCTCTCTGAAAATAACAGGTATTTAATATTGATTTTCAACCCCTTGCACACAGAGATTTCTTCAAATTCTCATGTTTTGATTATGTTATTTGTTGTAGATATATAGATATTCACAATCTTCAAATTTTTACATTGAAGAACATAAACTTGAAATTGCTCCACAATTTGTAGACACTGTTTTGTTGAAAACTGGTGATCTTCCATCTGTCCTTTCTTCTGAGAAACTCTGTCTCTAAGAGGTTCTTTTTATACCCAGTCATGTTTCCTGTCCAATCACAGCTCATATCCGATCATACTGCCAACCTCTTGTTAATCAACCTAATTAGTAGCAAAATGTTGCTCCACGTGTTTCTTTTTAGTTCCACTTTTTGTTGCCCTGTCCCAACTGTTTTAATGTGTGTTTCTGCCATGAAATAAAAATGAGCTAATATTTATCATGAAGTAGTAAAACATCTCAGCTCAGTTTTCTATGGTGAATAAAATATGGGTATATGAGATTTGCAAATGATTGCATTCTCGTTTTATTCACAATATCCACCTTTTTTGGAATTGGGGCAGTACTGAACTACTACCACAATACTACTGCTATTTATAATAATAATAATAATAATAATAATAATAATAATAATAATAATAAGAAGAAGAAGAAGAAGAAGAAGAAGGGTGAGGTGAGGTGGTCAAGATTATCTATGATGGATAATGGTATATTGCTCAGTTGCCTCTCCACAACAGCTTCAAACTTCCTAATCAGGTCATTTGGACTATAGCTGCCACTAGTGCAAATGCTACTCCCCCATATAATGACCTGATTACAAAAATAAGAGGAAGGCTTTCTTAAGGACATTTTGAAATGCTATTAATCTTGCATCTCCTTGCAAGCCATGCACGGCCCATTGGCTGATACCCCTAAATCAGGAGGTCAGCAATTAATGGAGGGCACCACCAATAAGCTCATAAAGAGATCAAATTAACACTGAGCAGAACTGAGTGTAGCTTATTGGTGCAGCCCTCCTCCACAGTCCCAGTTTCTTATGTGACCCTTAGGGAAAATTAATTGCACACCGCTGCCCTGAATGGAATTTAACCAACGTGTTTGAGCAACAGTTGTGTTTATTTCCACCCCAATAACTGGTTCGCATGATATTTAATCTGAGCATGGATGTTTACTGTAAATATTGTCCTTTTTTGTCCTGTCTGTCCCCTCACCCACAGCTGGTGACGACAGATGGCTGCCCCTTTCGGAACCTGGTTCTGCCCGAGCTTTCTCCCTGTTAAAAGGGAGTTTTTCCCTCCCACTGTCGCTAAGCGCTTGCTCCATTGGGGGGAGGGGGTCTGATTGGTGGATGGTGGAGTTTTTTCTGTATTGCTGTAAGGTCTTTACCTTAAAATATAACGTGCTTTGAGATGACCGTTGTTGTGATTTGATGCTATATAAATCAAATTGAATTAAATGGAATTGAATTATTTAACTTTAAAGGCTAACCGATAATAAAATATAATATTAAATCTGACCGATGAAAAAAACAAAATGTAGATATCGAGCAGTGGAAATCATTGCATGATGACAAACAGTGACCGTGGAAACTCTGAGAATCCTTGCTCGTATGCATCCGAAGTGTTTTGCAGAGGGAGCCACTTTCCAGGAAAAAAGCATCTGGGGGACATGCTGTGGCGCCTGCGCACTGTGTAGTTAGAGTCAGTAGGGGTCAGCAAATCACTTGAAAATTGTTTCATCCCTTTACAGACACACTCCCGCTGTGTCTGTAGTCAGCTTTTGGTTAGGTGTTCAAGATGAAAGCCCAACATTAGCTTCCCCCTCCCGCTCTCTTTCCTTATCTCATTAAATTTTTTGAAATTATTTTAAATATGATTTTTTTAAACTACCGCCTCTGTGTAAGTTTAGAAATCTTATGGAAACAATGAATATTTTAATAAGTGTTTTACACACTATGATTTTCCACTCTGTGCTTCGCAGACAGCCTCGCTGGAACACGCAGTCTTTTACACCTATTGTTAACTCAAGTATCTGCGTGAACACACCTCTTTTAACCGTTTGTAACATCCAGATGGCGCTAAATGCCTGCGCAATATGAACAAAGTTCAGAGGTGAACACCACGATGCGACTGCGCTTTATTTTTATGGCCAAATAATACATCTTTAAAAAAAAAGAAAAAAAACGAATGAATGGAGATTGTTGGAGAGCATAACTGAAAACGCTTTAGCTGTCCGGGCAGATGGTGGGCTTTCTCCTTTACAGGGATGTCGGCCATATTGGGCACACGGGAAAACCGTTCAATAGGACACAATGATACCTTCAGGTTCTATCGGAAATAATAAAACGTCGACATGAGCAGGCGTGGGCTAGATAAAAGTTTGATTTGTCTTTTTTAATGACCAAATAATTGAATTATTCAGATTAAAAGACTCTTTATCTTGTTGCAGTACAAAATATACCACGGAGTAAGATATCCGTTACACATGAGTAGTTTACTGACAGATCGATCTAGACAAAAGTAATTACTTTCCATCCTCGGTGTGGTTATTTGCTGTATTTCTGTGAGCAAGCTAAAAATCTTTGGGTTTCGTACAGTCTAACAATTAGAAGAAGCAATTTGGTGATATCACATTTTTAAAGAAACAAAGGGCAAACATTCAGAAAAATAATGGTCAGATTAATAATAATAATTATTATTATTATAACATAAGCGTCTTCAATCCAAATTATAGTATACACACACAAACAAACCGTGCTATTATATATATAGTAACACTGGATAAGAATGGATATTTATATTATGCTGCCTCTCAAACTGGAGGTCTGATTGGCGTTTGAAGTTGGGATTTGCCGATGTTCGAGTCTAATCTGAGCAAGTGAAGGCAGCATGATTCCTTCTTTGGCCTCGTCTGTTCCTCGGTCCTAGTCCGGCTATTGTTGTGTGTCTTTCAGGGCAACCCTGACCTATCGGCAGGCGGTGATTTCTGATATTTTAAACTGCTTTGCTCAGCGACTCCACCGCCATATTAAGTAGTCTTTGTCAGCTGGCGGCGTGTCCTCGCTTTGAGGGAATAATAATTAAAAAAAAAAAGGATCCCAGTGAAGGGCTCAGTGCTCGTGAAGTAGTTAATCGGTATGGGACAGACGGAAGACTGAGATTCCACGTTAGTAGAGTCTGCTTGTGTCGCCCGTTTCCACTTAAGGTTGTCGACGTAAAATTGAAAACGCTGGGGGGAAAAAGGCTCACAGGACGCATGTAGCCGACCCACCACACTGCTACGGTCGCTTTTGAGGTAAGAAACGCTCGCCAACAACTCACATTTTACGTTGGAAGTCGATTCAGCAGGGCCTCGTTGTGTTTGTGACACTTGGAGAAAGTTGGGAAGGGACCAGAGGAGTTTCCTCGCTGTGTTACATTGTAGTAATAGCATGTTTCATTATTAATCCGCGTTTAAGACCCCGGTTGGGGGGGGGGGGGGGGGGTCGGTCCTGTGTTGGAGAGGACAGCTGTTTGGAAAGGCTCCAAAACCGTCCTGGGACAAGACGAGAGCAGAGTTGTAGCTATGATGAGAGGTATTATTTATTCATTTACATCTTGTAAATCTTTATTTCAACTACATATTTTGGTTCTTTTCATACAATAAAAGTTTACCACCCTGTCCCTATCTCTGTGCCTCACCCAGTCTCCCTCTCCACACATGCATCAGCTGCTTTAGGCCTCAGCTGTGATAGGCCTTTTAATGCAAGGCACTCATCAGATTTTTCTAAATGGCAACATTAATTACATGTTGCCAGTGTTTTGATGCCAACTTTGCTCTTGCGTGCTTTTATTGTGATAGTGCAGCTCTGTTCCTCAGACTTATACACACGTGTGTAAGATTTTCAGGCATGCTGCTGTGTTGGATTGTGTATGTATCCTAACATTTACTGCCCCTGACTCTGCATGTGTCTCTCGGTGTGCTTATATACTCTGGTGCCACGGTAATCCCTCTGTTAGTACAGCCCCAGTTGGCTGGACAGTTGTGTCTCCTTCTCACACAGACACAAACACACACATATACACACACAGCTGGAATGGAGAGGGCAGTTGGTAGAGGAGTGAGGAGCACTAACAGGTGGTGTTGGCTGCGGTCCAGGAGCTTGAATTTTAACTGGGTTGAAGGATCCTTGCATACTCTTTGAGTGTCCTCATGGCACGAATGAGACTCTACACTGTCATTAAAGTTTGCTGATTAGAAGCCTCCAGTCTTTTGTGCCACAAGTGGAAAGGCTGAAGTCGTAAGGCAGCTCCACACATGTTGGCAATCTGAACAAATGTTTGGATTTTTGGTGAAAAATAAAAAAATAAAAGAGGAGAATTCACCGTGGGCAGAGGGAACAAGAAGAGCTCTTCTTTTTAATAGCTTGAAGATGGCTCTTTCTCTTTCCCAGCCTCACTCTAGCCTTTGACGGGCACAGCAGGTGGCCTCGACATGAATGGATTCGGAAGGAAGTTCATCTCCTAGCTCCCCGACAGTCCCCTCCTCTCGCTGTGATTGGCAGAGATGGCAGGCTGCCCTGAAGATAAGACCGAGCTGGGCCTCAGAGTGTGCCAGGGCAATTACTGCGTTATGCTTTAGTAATGGGTTTTCAGGCCCTTGTATATTTTCATTGCTCAGTGCTTGTGGCTGGCGTTAAAAACCAAGGCGATTAACTTTAATATTATGCAATGGCTTTATCTTTATCAGAATGAGCAGTTTGGCTGTAGAAATAATGTTTACTTATGCATATTGCACATGATCATTAATAACTTTTTTATGGTGCTGAAAAGATCAATGAAAAACAAATAAGCAAGGCTGGAGTGATTGATGAATTCATCTGAAGAATCTATAAAAAAATACTGAACGATTGCTGGTTTTCAAACTTTTCAAATGTGAGGTTTTTTCTGCATTTGTCTCATTTACACCACTATAACTCAGTTTTTTCGATTTTTGTTTTCAGTGTCCAAAAAGTTCAAAAACAACTCATGTTTAAGGATTTCCAGCTGATAGGGTTAATCCACTACCCGGATCACATAACCATTAGGAAATTGGTGCACGTTTTCATCTATTCTTGGATATAGAGTATAAACATGCTTCTCTCTGTAATTGTACCTGCTCTAATAATCTGGCCCTCCAGGTATTTGAGTATTTCAATACAACGTTTTTTCTTTATGCAATGTTCCAAATAGGGCTTCAGTCTATATTTGTCTCTATAAGTTGTGAAATAGTGGTCAGTACTGCTCTGTGCCAAGTTTCACTCTCTGGTCACTTCCATGTTATTGTTGTCAGATGACATTTGCAAACATTAATGCCTTTTTTTAAATTTAAAATGAATAAATAACTGTCCTTCCTGAGTTATGACCAGTTTGTTTAACCACGATCTCCATTAGCAGCATCAGATCCATTAGATCAGCCTCAGGTTAGCTATTTTTAGCTTAGCTATTTATCCTGGGGTCCCTACACACAGAATCCAACAATCGCAACATACAAACAAAACAAGGAGGTTCTTTGTATAAAAAGAACATTTTAATTTTAACAACTAACTTATATCTTTTGCTTTGGTTCCAAGATCAGGGCTTTAAGTTTGCGTTCATATTCACACAGTATATTTACATCCTGTCTCCATCAGCTGTCTTCATTATCCATTTGTTAATACTGCTTTAACAGATATTTAAACTGATTTAACTTGTGAGAACATTGCCGTGCACATCATGCAGATTCATTTTGAGCTATTTGTAACTTATTTATTCCTTTTGTTGAAGCACTGGAACAGATCACACTAATGCATTTTATAACCTCGTGTCATTCATTTTAAAGCTCTTCTAATGACTGACAAACCTCCACCTGTTTTACTTACATTATTATCAGACTATGTTAATTTACAATCCACCATTATATCAAATAGTTTTGTTTTCTTCGATAGGAACATTCTTAACACTCAGTTGGTAACATTTAACACCAGTTTATTATCTGTCACACAATCTTCTACAGCCTTCAACTCCTCATTACGTGTTTCCTTTAACTTATCGGTTGAGGCTATAAATACACATACTCTTGAGTCATCAGCATATATAGCAATCTGAGCCTATTTTAATAAGATAATTAATACAAAGACAAAATAATAATGGTCCCGAACAGCTACCTTGGTTACTCCACACATTACATGTCTTGTCTTTGACAGACCATTAAATTAAATAATCTGCCTACTATTTCACAGACAAAAGTTATGTTATAGCTGAAATGAGTTTGCTGACCTGGAAGCAGTACATATGTTATCACTGCAAGATAACATCAAGTATTATTCAGGCATTTACAGCTACCATCTGAGCCTTTCAGTGACAAACACAGCACTTTTAGTCTGACATGGACAGTTGTCTAGTGCGATTACATTGCAGTCATTTCATAGTTACCCATTATAGCATTCTCAATCACTACCAATGCAAACAGTTGTGGTCCAACCAGATTGGAACCAGTTAGAAGAAACCTGGTTTATACAATGTTGATAAGCCTGTAAGCTACCAGAATACTTTGCCTTAAAAAGCTGTCAGAAACAGAGACAGAATGATGAAAACCTTTGCTGATAGCTTTCCGTACTTGAGTGTTTTTTATATTTTGACTTACACTCTATTCTGGCTTACATATTCTGACTTAATATACAAAGTCTTACACTCTGAAAAAATACATCCTCTGTTGAGCTCCGGTCTCTGGTATACACCCTACAAGCCCAGTCTGCGTCACAGAAATGTCCCAAGTGACTGCAAAGTTTGCAAAAGGCAGTTGTGTAAGGGTCAAAGTCTTCTCCAAAGTTGCGTCATTCGCGATCTGTCACCTCAGTAGCCAGAGTAAGGAGCTTCATCTCACAGGACATAATGCATGAATGTCGCATTTATACAGAGCTGTACTGAACCATTTTTCTGAGAGCAGACATGCTGGAATTTGTTTTGTTTCTTTTTTTCAAAAAAAGCCCTCAAATAATTAAAACCAGTTTGTCCATTAGGATTGAGTTTGTTTTCTTTTCGTTTGACTGATCTGAGATTTAACATGACGTTTTCTTTTCCCTGTTTTTGCTTAGTTAGTCTGCTTACAGTTTCTGCCTGATATCTGCATCAAATTGCTATACTGACTGTATAACTGGTTATCTCTTGTGTGGTAGCTCGCTGACTCGTGCCATTATAACAAGTATAAGGCTAACAGTTTGTAATGCTGGAACTTTTCTTCATTTGAATGTTGATGCATGCCAGCCGCAGCAAATAGCTTCCCGCCTGTAGTGCAGCTTCATTGTTGTATTTTCCCCTCTGGGAAGCAGCAGCCTGTGTCTCTTTAATCTGCATCAGCATCACTGGTAGTCTGGCACATAGCCTTGCATGTCGCATGTCCCTGGATAGAGTCTATTGCCAGCATTTGTTTGAACACATACCAGTCGCTGGGAGTAAAGTTATTCATAAATATGCGTGGGAGTATCTGGATAAGTATATTTCCTTTTCTTCTGTTATTCCACACAGTGGTGGTTGTTTGAAGTGCAATGCAACTAATCAGTATTGTCATTCTTTATTATTGCACCATTTGTTTTCTAAATTAACATATTTTTCATTTCTGTAAATGGTCCATTTGATCTGAAGGAAGATCAATAAAATTTAATGAACGTGAAGGTTTATGGTAAATATAAAAAAAATACCATTCAATTAATGTTGTTGACCTAAATGCATCAAAGCTTCAAGCACTGCCATGGTAATCAATGTCCAAATCAGTGCTTCAGTTTTTTTTTTTTTAATACATGTACTTTACTAAAGAAATCAAAGAGACCACAAAATAACTCACAAAAAATCCTCGAACATGATTTATAATGCATCAACATTATTAAGGTCACTTGATTGATCATGTTTGACGCAAGCTGTGATGACACCACAGGTCAGTCACCACGTATACAGCCGCTGAGGGTGTGCCATACTCACTGTAGTGTTCTTCTGAGTGATGGGTGTCGCCACTCAGACTTCTATACAGCATAAGTGCTGGTCTAGGAGTAGAAAATGTCAAAAAAGACAAGCAAAGATAATCAGAATTTGTTTTTTTTCCTTTAAAGTATTCTCCGGAAAGTCTGATCTTCTCTGGAAATCAGAGGTTCTGTGCTATCGCTGAGGTGGTGGTTAAAAACAACATGACCAGCTGGAACAACAACAAAGCGTGGCACGCAACAGCGGATGTGGGGCCACCCTTTGTGGCGCTGTTTGCGGGGGCAACATCAGTGGTTGTTTATTTCAGACAACATTTAATGATAGGCGAGACCACCACAGCTATCATCTGCCAACAAGTGACACTTGTCAAAATAACTTGTCTGGATACAGTCTATAAAAGAAGCTACTTTTAACTGCACGCTTATTCTCAAAGGATCACCACAGCAGGCAACTCTGTATGTTTGATTTGGCAATTTTTTTTTTCTTTACGCTTGATGTCCTTCCTGGTCCAACTGGAATGATTTCCAGTTCTTACCTAAAAGGAATTTATAGGTTACAAATCTACAGGAAGTTTGGCAAGTAACCACAACAGCTTTTGCTAATGCAAACTAGGACTGCAACTAATGATTATTTTGGTAGTCGACTAATGTGCCAACGATTGTTTCAATAACTCTTATCTCCACTTCGTGTGGGCAAACCTCCTGCACCAGGCTCCACTACCTCACCTCCTCAAGTCTGCTCACCTGTTAATGTCACCCTGTTGTCTCGTCCCGCAGCAAATTAAAATAATGACTCACAAACATTTGAATTTGAAAATTTAAAAATAATCTAATGTAATTGTAACATTTCTCAATAGGACATGGCAAATTCTAATTGTACTATGATTGCATTCTCTTTAACGACTAATCAGGCGATCGTTGCTCAAGAGTTGGGAGTTCGCCTTGTAATCGGAAGGTTGCCGGTTCGAGCCCCGGCTCGGACAGTCTCGGTCGTTGTGTCCTTGGGCAAGACACTTCACCCGTTGCCTACTGGTGGTGGTCAGAGGGCCCGGTGGCGCCAGTGTCCGGCAGCCTCGCCTCTGTCAGTGCGCCCCAGGGCGGCTGTGGCTACAATGTAGCTTGCCATCACCAGTGTGTGAATGGGTGGATGACTGGTTGTGTAAAGCGCTTTGGGGTCCTTAGGGACAGTAAAGCGCTATACAAATACAGGCCATTTAATCAGTACACAATAAAAATATAGTTCAGATTACAGGTTTAGCAGTATTACTGCTGTTTGCAAGCACTGCTTCCATCTTGGATGGTGATGTCCGTGTTGGTAGGGTGTCTTTGAATTTTCAGGTTGGAAGTTTTTGGGGATTGTTCCAGTTGAATATTCTAACTCATAATGCCATAGATCATAGGCTCGTTACATGATATGATGTTGCCCACACCTATGCTGATGTGTAGTGCACAGCTTGTTTAATTACTGTGGTTGTTCCAAGTGGTGCCAGTCGATAGACTTTTTTTTTTAATGCCAAGATTAATATGTTTTTTCATTCTTGTGTCTATTTGTATTTGTCTATTCATGTTGTACTTATTTTTTTTTTTACAATCTCTTCTATTCCGATAGTTTTAGTAATCGGCCTGCAGGAATCTGCTAACATTTGTAAGCCCTTATATTGATACTACGATTAGTGTTTTTTATTCTGAAGGGATGATTGTTATTCTCTTACTGATAATTTAAAAAAAAAAAAAACTGGCAAAAAACTAGCCAGAATTGAATAGGAAGAATTGACGGTGCTGAACAGGCCAATCACAATAGTTGAGGGCTTTGCTGACCTGACACGTAATTACGGTTCTCTATAGGAGCGCGTCAGGTTACAGCATAGAGTTCAGAGGGTTTTGTGGTTATGTCATAGGTCACAATGTAGGTTTCACGCTGTAGCAAAACTTGAGCATAGCTCTTTTGCTAGCTGCTCCTGTTGTTAAACTGTAGAACAAATAGTTCTGCCTGTAAAGCAGTGCAGTGTTGCTGATTATCTAGTAAAACTTTTTGAGACAGGATCAGGCCGATGCCAGATCAGCATGCCCAGTTTTGTCAAAATCACTGTTATGTTATGTTTTTGAGAAACTATGGGACTAAGACGTCCTTTGTGAGCTGACAAAATACTCCCATTTCCTAAATAAAAAAAAATTATAGCTCAGCTTCACAAAAAATTGACTTTTTAAGAATGTATAGTTTGCACAGGGCAATAACACAATGGTAACATGCACTATACATTATCCATCTTAAATCAGATCATGACCCAAATCACTGTATGGGCTTGAGGCACCATTTACCGTGCCCACTTGGAACCACCAGAAAAATGGCACATTTCTTTCAGCTAATCTCATTGTGTGTATAACAGCCTCATTTAGGAAGCCATCTGAGAGAAGATACAGTAATCTGCCTGTAATTTGATTTGCTGTGAAGGCGATTTAAGCTGTTGGCAGATTTGTCACACTAGAGAAAACACTGGTAGTAATATTTATCTTTGTGACATGCATTATCGGGCTTTTTTTTTCCTTTTACAAAACTGCAATTGATGTATAGTACAATGATTTGGCTAAGCTGTTGTAATGATACCATTTTCTATTCATGCCAGCTGTACTTGTAAATGTTTGTCTATGAGGCCATCTGGTTGTTTTGAATATTTAATTGGAGCATTTGATTGATAGTTGGCTGTTGGGTGCCGCTGTAAGAACAGTTCTGGGCCCTTATAAGCTTTTGTGCTGTTGGTGTTGTAGGAATATGCATGGGATCGTATAGTTCGGGGGATTCTGATGTGCTCTGTGGGGGAGCACCACAAACTCCTTTCTCTTTGTCCATAACAAAAGGGTGGGGGCAGACAAAAGAGAAAGCCAGAGGGAGAGGTGAAGTTTCTGCCTTTTCTCAGAGCACATTTCCCAGTTTTAAGTATTAAAGAAAAACTGGGTGGTTCATTTGTTATGTTCCCCCCCCGAAAGAACTGAACCAGAATATGATGGACAACTCCAATGATGTTGGGACATATTTTGATATGGACAGTAGAAAAGCCAGTTCCAGTTCTAAAGGAATCACATTCCACATGTTTTTAAAGCATCGTTGAAGACTTGTATTTGATAAGTTGCTGCTGTGTTATGTCTAGATTCTGCTTCAGGCCAATTCTTGAGATCTAAAGTGAAACTTGTGGCGGTTGAGCCAGTTTGACATTCGGGCTTGCTCAGGCTTGTTATCCATCCATTACTGTCTTAGAGAGCAAATAATATGAAATCATAATGGTGTAAACAGCAAAGGTTGTTTAAACATATCTGTGACTTTGGGAACAAAACGGTAGTCTTCACAAGAGAAAGCCATGCTTTTGTCTAGATTTTTTAAATCTGTAAAACATTTTTATGTTGATACAGTGATCCATACTGATTTAACTTGATTTGGTCTTCATCTTTCCAGTTATTGACCCTTCATCTTAAAGCAGACATGCCACTTACATTCTTCTTCATCAGTTTTTATGCTATTAGCGGCAGGCTAAAGTGCTGCTTCCAAAACAAACAGAATTTTGGATGTTTTTTCAGAAATGTTTTCACAGATTTGTTCCAGGTCAGCTCTAAGGTTCTGCACTTTGTGTATCGGACAGATGAAGCAGCACGTTTTGAAAAAAGGTGGGAAAGTGAAACAATAGACCAAAAAGGTTGTGCAATGGGGAAAAAAGTATAACAAATGATACGTTAGTCATAGTTTCTGTCAACAACCATTTTTTTTCCTAACTCAAACAAGAGGATAACTAAATAAAAACTAATGCACATGGACAAAAAATATAATGTAATGTATCGAGACATGTCAAGGCCAACATGTTCTGGAGAGATGAGATCCAAACAGAACTAATTAAGTGTTGTAGAAAGGCGGGACGAGTTTGGAATGGATCCAATCAGAAGTAACCTCCTTACGCAGTAAGGTTAGATGTGGGCATGTGATTTCCCCCCCCCCCTTCCCAGCTAACATGGTGGGATGGGGGTGTTCAGCTAACTCCCACGCTTCCCATTTCTCATGAAAATGTGACAAAATGCCAACGAAAATAAGATTCCTAGTATTTAGCAAATCTGACTGGTAAAAATCTGACTTTTACTTCTTTACTTGATCTTGTGATTAAGAGTTGTGCAACAGTTTGATGTTGTGTGTTGTGTTTTATGAATGAGAAGGAACCCAGAGCTTCCAGAGAAAAAACACAGAAGTGGGGAGTATATGCAAGCGCGTCATCAATGTTCATAAGTCAGTATTGATAAGTTATGGAGGTGCATTAGTGCACATGGCATCTTTATACATCTGTGGAGTCTCCATTATTGCTAAACAAAATCATGGACATCATAAAAGAGAGGCATGGTACTTTAACCTCCTAGGACCTGGCGTCCACATATGTGGACATCACATTTTGGGTTATTTAGACCAAAATACTCAATTTTGCCCTACATGGGCCTGATATCCACTTACGAGGACATTATACTGCTACTGTTCTATCAAAAATTTTAAACAAATATCCTCATATGTGGCTCTTATTTTTCTTAAAAACAAAAATAAGGTAAAAAAATAATCTGGTAATTCTTTGTTTTTACATTCATCGGGCCCCAATATGCCCAAATATCAAAGAGAAATTGAAAATGCATGCCGTGGAAGAGTTCGGGTCTTAGGAGGTTAAATGTGAGTTATGTTTTTGTTGGTAGAAAGTCAGTAAAAGTATCAAGTGTTTGGGTTTTTTTGTTTTGTTTTGTTTTTATAGTCTATTTTGGGCGAATATGTCTTGGTAACCAATGAAGTGCCCAGAGCTGGTTCGAGATATTTGCTAAACTCAGAGGCTTGCATTTGAAGGACTTTGACGATATAGGTTTTCCGAGCAGCTTATTCTGCCAATTGTGTGGTTTCTTTTTCAGGAAAGGCCTCAGAAGATGATGTCATTCATTACAAAAACACAACTCCATAGCAGAGCAGGCTGAGTGCTGAACTGACCTGGACACAGCTCAGATCCATCACACATTAGAAACATTAAGAGCATTAAAGGGGAGGCCTAAACGGCAAATGTACATTTTGGTGGCATCAAAATAAAAATCATTGTTCCCATAAAATCCACTTGGACCTGGTTTTTTTTTTTTTTTTTTGCTTTTTTTGGTCAGCTTGCTAGCAGTATAGAGTTTCTGCATTGAAATACCTGTGTAAGTATTCTGTTATACTAGTAATTTAGTAAACAAATTAAAAAAAAAATGAATCTGGAGAATATTATTTTCTATCCCAGCATATTTGGTTTTCCAAAACAGTTTTCTAATCTAGTTTTTTTTTTTTTTTTTGTTGCATTTTATAATAACCGACTTTAACTAATTGCCAGTCGTAGTGCCGCCGTGCCCACACAGCTCACATGCTGCTGTCACCAGCTGGTTATCTCGTCTGTGCTAAAACTTCTGTTAGCTAGACCTCCTTCTGCAGAGGATGTCTGGATTCTGAAAAGCAGCTGACTCATCCTCATGATTTCTAGTAATATATTTCATTATAATTGTCATATTTGCATTTGATTTCTTCTAACATTGTTGCTCTAGACACATAAATAGAATTTAACTGCAATTTAACTGTGCAGTACAGTATAAATATGAATATTGATTGTTTCAGGTCTGATTCTTCTGGCTCAGCATTAGCTTTCCGTGAGTCATGTTTATTTGTTCCGAGAAAGTCAGTGCACCATCCATTCATATAAATGGATCGATGTGATGGTTGACAAACAGGAAGTTTGAATTGCTGTGTTGCTGTGGTTGTAACACAGCAATTCACAATCCGAGAAGTGATTTTGTTGGTCCCAGTTTGATGAAACAAATTGGGCGTCTAATGTCTTTTGCTTGCTTTGTTGTTTATTATTGCTGTCGACCTTTAGCTGGATTTTAAGTAGAAAGGCTCAAAGGGTTAACAGCAGTAACGCTGTAGGTCTCAGTGCAGTGTAGCTTTTGATTTTGTTGCTGATATAATCGCTGCCTTGCTGCTTGCACATTGCGATTGCGATTGCGATCAGGCTGTGTTGGGCTCCTTTGGCGCTATTCCCAACAGTCGGCATGTTTTCAATCTTTTATTTACTCTGTGGTGCAGAGCTGCACTGAGCTACACACAAAGAGAAATGTGCAGTCGTTGTGTTAGGGCTCATTTATTCATAGAGAACAACAAACGGGCCGAGCAGGGAATTTGTGCTGCAGTTTCTTTGTCGGGTGTTTTGTTACTTAATGGGAGGTGACTGCTGAACAGTGTTTCTTTAGCTTCAAGGCCACTTAACCTTGGAGCCAAAGCTCAGAGCCACCAAAGCTACAGCCTAACCTCTTAGCACAGAAGAATAACTTCACCTGACTCAGCCGCTCACATATTAAGTGCTATAATCCTTAACTAGCTTCAGAACAAAGATACTAATTCAAATTGGAACATTAAAAGAGATTTGATGTACTTATATAACCCTTAATTAGGCTTAAATTGTGGTATGTTTAGGGTTATTATTATTATTATTTTCGCTTACAGAGATACTGAAGTTTATTCAGGCTTTTGAAAGGCTGCAATTTCCAAATTACAAGATTCACACTTTTAATGATAACTCGCACAGCTAATGTCTTAACAAGCTGGAGGAGAAAAAAAGTTCACTTAAAGTTTAGTCAACCGGTCATGTTCCTCGCAAATGTAGTCAACTGTAGCTAATTAGCTGAAACGCTGCAAGCTTGCGAAAGTTTCTTTAGTCAGAAGTACCACTTTTGTTCCATTTTAATGACTGAAGAACACTTTGTGAAGTTGAGTGAAAGAACAGCAATTTGCACATAGTTATCAGATTTCAAGTGTCTTCAAACCGCGTCATGTGGTCTGGAATACAAAGATAACGTTGCAGTAGAGAACAACTGGAAATCCTAATATCTGAGACACTGAAAACTTTTGTGATTTTTTTTTTGGCTTCAGATACGGTATAAACAATGAATCCATTATGTTAATGTTACAGATCTGATAAACACACTATTAAAACATTTACAGCCCGTGCAGCCGTAGGTCACACACCAATGAAGAAGTTTACCCATGTGATTTAAGCCAACCAAAACCGAAAACAGAAAACAAGGCAAACACTCAACCATAATCCAGCATTTGAACACACATTATCTTTTTTTCTTTGACATTTGAATGACAAGTTAAAAGTAAAATCAGCGACTAAAGCTAAAGATGCTTCGATCCAGCTTTTTTTCAGTTTCCCACCCAGTACCAGTTACATTGGCTTTTAGTATCTGAGAATATGACGTGATGGTTTTAAATTGATGAACTGTAGTTCTCACTGTGAGGAAGGGACTGTGACTCATTCTTTTATGACGTGCACTGAACCAGCGTCCTTCTACCTTCTCCCTCAGTCTCTCTGACCGAGTGTAATGAGCGCAAAGTGTGACGGGAAAAACAACCATGATCTGATATCTTCATTCATGCCAACTCACTTTGGCCACAGCTCTGCCGTTTACCACTGATCCCTAACATAATTATTGTTAGTATTATCAGAGAGTATATGCGATTATACAGTAACATTGTACAATGTAGATTCTATAAACAATTATCCATTTATAATGACATATTATAAAAAGCAGTACTTTTGGATACATGTGGTTAGAACAACTTATAATGATGTATAAATAAATATAACATCTTTTTATGAAGCTGAATCTGTGTATTAGATTGGCATATTTATTTATACCATATAAATATATTATAGGTTGCATAATCAAAACAGTTATATAAAATGAGATGGATAGTGTTTGGAATTAATTAATTAACTCCTTTTGGAGAGGGTAGTGATTAGATTATGTTTTTGTGAATATGATGGATTTATGATTTTTTTGTGTGTTATCACATATTATTTATGTGTGAATTGAAGATTTGACTGATTGAAAATGTTGTTTTTCCACAAGTAATTTTATCTTCACCAAGTGCTGATTGATTAAACCCGTAACAGTTGTATGCAAATCCTTTCAGCATTAACGGTATCATAAGGGATGAGTGCACACTTCAGCTATTCTGTTACAAATACCAATGTGACCCTTCACTTACGGGCACTTGAAACTATGTTGTAACATTTTACAAATGCCAGGATATGAGTCACTGAAACTGGAGCAATCTTGGAGTTGAGTATCCATCTGCTGTGTAGTGGCAGCTTGGCACTCTGCTGCCGCGCGCACATGCACTCGACCTGCATACACACAAGTAGTTTGACATAGAGGTCAAAGGTGAGAAAAATGAGTAAACAGAGCAGGCACTGTAGAGGATGCTGTCAACCCTTGACAACACACACGAGCTCTCACACTCAGACACCGAATACGTTTCTTTGCGATCACACACTCTCCTAATTTGAGCCCAGATCATACGCTGTGCAGACTAGACTGCTAAACTGCCATGTACATGCTTTTATATATCTTTATCCCAGCATGCATTTCATGCACAATGCGAGCATCCAGTTTACTGCTCTAGGGCAGGTGTGGTTGGTATGCTTGCACTGAGTTACTGTCATTGAAAAGTTCCTTTTTGGGGCTTATTGGGAACTTATTCTGAAGATATGAGCCAAAATATTACTTTTTTCAAATATCCCATAATGTGACTGTATAAACAGATACAGGTCCTCACAATTTGAGTAATCCCTGGACCACACACACACACACACACTACTAACTCACTGAGTCATGTGTATCAGTAAGCCTGGGAGGGAAGAGCACCAGCTCTGAATGCCAAAGGGCTTTTTCTCCCTTTCAAATCTGTGTCAGTGTAGTGTGAACACAGGGGAGAGATGCCCGTAGGCTGGAATCGTTTCTTGCTGTGCAGCCTTGAGAGGTTTTGTCGGGACTTGTAAAGTCACGTGAGGTCACTCCTTGTTTTCTGTTTGCTAGAGTCAGGCTGAAACCCTCCAAAATGCTTTAGGCTAATGATGAACAATATAGTAGTTTCTGTTCATTTGTGTCATTCAAGTTCAGCCCTCATGACAAAGCTTATTATCAAGTCAACATTTATGGTGTTTAGCATAAATTTCTTTTATCCAGCGAGACATGATGGTGGCTCATGTTACAGATATTTTTCACAGATTTGTACTTTGTTTTTGTTTTGTTTTTTAAAGTTGCCTAATTTGGACACATTTTTTGGAAATTATATCATTTGCGTTTCATATTTTATAGTTAACAGCATTGCATTTACACCACAAGGGTGACAAAAGCATCTTTAACCCAAAGCATCTTTCTTGGGCTACTGGTATCCTGGTATTTGATCGTCAAATCTTCCTCTTCCTCGCAGGCTTGACGATGGGTTGTGTCAGGAGTAAAGAGGACAAGGGCCCGGCTCTGAAGTACCGACCAGACAACTCAAATGCCACTCCGGCCAGTTCGCTCCTGGGCCACTACGGGCCCGAGCCTACAATGATGGGTCATTCACCTGCTATGAATGCTCACAACAACAGCTACAACAGTCATGCTGCTGGCCTCACACCCTTTGGCGGGACGTCTTCAGTCATGACGCCCTTTGGCGGTGCCTCCACCTCCTTTACTTCAGTGGCTGTGAACAGTCCCTTTCCCGGTGTCATCTCAGGTTAGTTTGTGGTGAATCAACATATTCTGTATTCATAGATTTATGTATTAGAGAAGCTATAAATGAATGACTTGAACAGCTTTCCTTTCTATTGTGTGATGCACAAACTGTTGTACAACTTTAGAATAAACTCAGTTGATCATTTGTTATGCAGAGGACGTTATAAGCAGCAGATGTTATGCAAATGAGACATTTGAAACGAGTCAGCCAAAACATCATTGCTGAACAGAAACCAAAAATAGGTCTGTATTATGGGAAGCAATGCAGAGGCATGGCCTCTCCTGAGCCAAGAAAAACAATAACATGGACTGGATTGAGTGGCTTTAGTAAATGCAAATTGCATATCGAAAGTTTTTATTTCCTACACTAGTTAGACTTAGAATGACTTTAGAATTAAGGGTGTGTCGGTCATAGAATGACTCTGAGTGGATTTATATTTAAATTATGCAGGAAATGTATGCAACAAAGCATAATGTTGCCTCCTAAAGCACGCACACATCCCTCATTCCCTTCATGGCTTCACGATGCTGTGGCCTGAGGGGCTCCTATGGATCTAATACAGCCCTTTTAATTTTCTCCCCAAGATAAACATAACTGAGTCCCGTTGTCTCTCTGCACTCCATCACTTGTCAGTTCTTTTTATTGTGAATAAAAAATTAAATGACCTCCCTTTAATTTGAGGTGATGCCACTCAGTTTGAAAATGCTAGGAGGAATATTCTGCTTCCCTGATGAATTCTTAAAAATAAATCAGAGCTGAGAGAGCCAGGTGTATATGCAGACCAGCCTCTGGTGGTATAGCAAGGAAAATAAATATCTGAAACAATAGTTCGCCGTGTTCTGCCCTATTTCCATCTTACATTTGTATTAATCTGTAATTTAAGGCTGTAACAAAGAGCGATCAAAATGAGTGTGTGTTTAGAGGAATCAGGCGTTTCAATTTCTCTCACTTTCAGGTGGTGTAACGTTTTTTGTAGCGTTGTACGACTACGAAGCAAGGACGGCAGACGATCTGTCTTTCAAAAAAGGGGATCGCTTTCAGATTATCAACAACACGTGAGTATATTTGCTTTTTACACTGACAAAATGCTAGGCGGATTTGTGTGTGTGTGTGTTTGTGTGTGTTTAATCCTTCAGTGTATTCAGGTCTGATATTAAGGCCGAGATCTGTCTGGGTTAATGGGTTCCTTTAATGGGCCATCTGTTTAGTGTCCATTGCTTTTCTCTTGCCAAAGAAAAACATGCAGTTAAATTTATGACATTATACCAAAAAAAGGATGCTTATTATTGGCGCTTTGATGATAACTGAAGGTCAAGCTCATTAGAGTATTGACAAACCAATTAGCTTTGTAAACCAATGCTCGTTTGCTTCTTTTAATTTTATTTTGTGGATTACTCAAGTCTTGAATTTGATAATTCAGTATCAGTCATGTTAGTTCTCATAGTGCTTTGTAAGGATATCATGATTTGGAAGGAGAAATATGTCACTCAATATCTGCCGCAGCAGCTTTACCTTGTACCCCACATGTGCTCAGGTGTGAAAATAGGTGGCGTGCCAAGTGCTCTGCTCTTCTTGTTTGTCACATTCCACGTCCCATCCTACCACTGTGTGTGTTCACATTGCTTTTGTGGTGATGAAAATGCCATCTGCTTCTAGAGAAGAGGTGGGACGAGTACAGATTTTTTAAAGGTTTTCAGACAGATTCTCTCTTCCTAATTTAAGCTCCACATCTGCTGTTAAACACACCAGTAATTGTGGCTACTTGCTTATTTTAGCGTTCTAGAAAATTTTGATTCTTCTCCAATCAGTTTTACTTTTTTTTTTTTTTTTTTTTAAATAATAGAAAAAGCATATATAACATTATATAGGGCTTTGGAGTTGATATAACGGCCCAATGTATTGTGGGACCGCGGCGCCATATTTGCAGGTCACGAATCAAAACAAGCACACTGTGTTGGACGATTGCTAGAACCATGCTTAAAAGCAGCTCAAAAGAAAAGGGACGGGATAGAGACTGATTGCGTCCGGATGCGAAGAGACGGTACTTGGAAAAAATAGTGCGTTGGTAATGTGGACCCGTATGAAATACGGCTGTGGAGTAGAAACCCTGATGACCTACCGCCATTGCCCTACCCTGATACCTTCTCGTACCTTGTATGTCAGGGGTGTGCAACTCCAGGCCTCGAGGGCCGGTGTCCCTGCAGGTTTTAGATGTGTCCTTGAACCAACACAGCTGATTTAAATGGCTAAAGTAGCTCATGCAGTTCTCCAGAGGCCTGGTAACGAACTAATCATGTGATTCAGGTGTGTTGACCCAAGGTGAGATCTAAAACCTGCAGGACACCGGCCCTCGGGGCCTGGAATTGCCCACCCCTGTTGTATGTGGAGTCAGCGCATACATGGCGAACCAGTTTCGGAATTATAAATCTCTGGAGGCACACATCCAATTCACAAATGGTTGGGTTCAAGATTTGGCTGTTTTTAAGCCTCCGCGTTGTGAGTACGTTGTCATTCAAACAAAGGTAAGTCAACTACTTGAGTACCGCGAGTAAAACGCGATTGATTTCCCCCCTCCCTCCGTACATTCAGATTAGACATTTATTAATGAACTGCACAATCTCCATATCATATTGTGTGTCAATAATTGTCACTTAAAGTCAGGATTTGTTTCATCCATTTCATAGGCTGGTTTGCCTGCAATAACGCCAAATAATTAGCAAAACATAGTTCCTCAAAATCACTCATTAGGATGTTTGTTCTATTTCGCTATGACTTCAGAGCGCATTGAAAATAAAACTAATAGGCTATAAAGAGCAATATGAACTTATATGAACTTACCGGAATGAAATGATGGAGCACACCAACAGATATCTGGGGATAATAGAGAACTGCATATCAGGTTGTCTCACAGCTGCTATCCAGGCTTGACGCCTTTGTTTGGTAACATCCGATTCTTGAGATCCCACATGTTGCTTCCAGGAGGGGAAAGAATGAAAAGGTAGCCCATTTTCAAGCTTATTCCCTTGCCGGTCATGCAATCTAACATTACAACCGACCACACAGCAAAGTACGACCCATAGCTGATGTTATCCGTGTGCTTTTGCTCGGCTCAATTGTTAGCTTTTTGTTTGGCCTGCAAATATGCCGCCTCAACCAAAAATCCTGGCCATGCCCCCTCCCACGATGTCATGCTCCAAAGCCTTATAATGTTATTGAGGCGTAATTTAACTTTTCCCTAACAAATTACTTTCACATTTTCTGCCAGTGACTTCCCTCAAAAAGTAGTTCAGTCAGGACCACTTCTGTTAGGACTCACAGGTCACACAGACCTGGAAACCAGTCCATCGCCTCCCACGGCAACCTCTGGTTGCTAAGGAAACTTGTGGTGATAGTGCAATTTCAAAAAGAACAATGCAAACTGGAAAAGATGAACTCTCACTATCAAAGTAAAAGCTGTGCCTCCCCTCTGAAACTTTGAAGTCAAACGGCCTCTGTTCCTGCTTTATGCCACACGTTTCAGTTTCACTATCACTTGCCGAGTAGTTTGAGTGTTTGCAGACAAGTTGCAGTCTTCCATGAAAACTACTAGCGACCAAAGCAATTGCAAGAAAATTTTTGGTGCAGCACCACATTATCTCTTTGCGAACATTTTCACACTACCAGCCGCCATCAACCGGTCAGGAATACATTTGCAGCTTATGGTTAGCAGTTGGTTGCCGACCAATCTGGTCTGTGTAACTGGGGCTTTAATTAAATAATGCATGCAAAGGAAGAGCTGGGTTAAGGGTGGGTTCCAAATGGGTTTGCATCAACAGCAGTAACTGTAGGCGATCTTGAGTTATTTAAATAGTGCTTCCTGCTGAGGTTAGCTGTTATCAGCTGATCGCAAGCTGAGCTTGACTTCCTGTTTTGACTAAATGCTTAATATGTGGTCCTTGTGTCACATCACAAGTCTTTGTCAGTTGTTTGCAATTAAAATAAAGAAACTCAAACCCTTGAAATTTATTTTAAACATGTTTTTATCATCTGTACAAGTAATTTTTTTTTTTTTTTTTTTTTTTTTTTTTTTTACAAAAAAGCTAATGTTAGTCATCATATATTAAATAATTTTGTATTCTTGATCGGTTCATTTAATACTATATATAATATATCAGTTATTTAGTTTCAGTTGATTTAAAAAAAAAAAAAAAAACCTAAAAAAAACACCAACAACATTCAGCATCTGAACTCCACCCACATTTTGATGACTCAGACTGCTGACGTCTTTGGATGATGTATAATCCTACCTCTCTCTGTCTTTTTTTCCCCCTTTGTATACTTTCATACCAGCTCCCTTTCTTTTGGAATAGGATAGTTTTTTTTTTTAAGTCACACTTTTGTGTTTGTATTATGTGGTTCTGATTTCTAATTTACTTCTCCCTTCAGGGAAGGCGACTGGTGGGAGGCGCGCTCCATCAACACTGGGCAGAAAGGTTATATCCCCAGTAACTATGTGGCTCCAGCAGACTCCATACAGGCTGAAGAGTAAGAACTCACACAATCACCTTTCCAAACATAGTATCTTTGCCTCTCTCCGTCATCCAACAACTTTTATTTCCACGTCTATCTTTTTTTTCTTTTTCTTTTTTGTCCCTTCTTGTTATTTTCCTGTTCCTCACCCAACTTAGTTTTCCTCTGATTAAGACAAAATGCTGCTGCTGGGTGGACACACAATGTGACAAACCCATCATGTACACATGGCAGAGAGTCTAAACAATGAAGCCATGTATTGTCACAGGAGCCGATGGCGTTCTCTTTTCTGTTCTTCTTGTGTGACAGAAACATTGTGCTGCTTTTACACAGTTGTGGCCTAGTTTCTCTTTTAGCTGTTGGCCATTTTCACATTTTCACTTATGTTTGAGGTTTAAACTGCTCATTTAAATTAAAAAAAAAACTGGGTAAACCTGCCCAACTTTGCCTTTAGCATGAAAAATAACTTACTGTGACAGAGTTTGCAGGATTTTAGTATATGAAGCAAAAAAAAAAATGTACTCATTTCTTTGATTGAACTTCGCAAAGTAAGCCTTACAAATAAAAAATGTAGTTTTTTGTTGTCATTTACATCTGGGAGACAAGTGGAAAATAGAAAATAAACCATGGAATGGCTGTTCCAGCAAATTCATCCCAGGGTCAGACTGTGCGATGTTCAGAGAAATTGCAAACAAAGCCCAGACACTGTATACACAAACAGAACAAGTATAGCTTGTTTAGAAGGGATGCCAGGTGAAGAAAAAAATGGCGGCACTGTTTAGGTTTGCAAAGTTGCAACTGAACAAACCACATGACTTCTGTACCAATGTTCTTTAGAGCGGTGAGCTAAAGTAGAGATATTTGGCTAAAGCGTCACGTTTGGTGAAAACCAAACACACCATATCAGAACAAACACACGTCATACCAGCTGCAAGCACGGTGGTGGAGGCGTGATGAGTTGAGCTTTTTTTGCAGTCACAGGACCTGAAGGGTTTTATTATAACACAAGATTAATCACACTGTGCATGTCCTCTGACTGGAGCCTTTTGTTTTGCCGAGCCAGCTAATTCAAAAAAAGCCTCACTTTCTTGAACCTCCTCTGTAGTAGACCCCTCAGTTCATCTTTCGGTCACTGAGTCAACCATGAATTCGTCTTTAGATACCTAAATATTCTAGAGTCAGAAGCCATCTGTCCGACAGCTAAAGCTTGGCTGAAATTGGGTCATGCAACAGAACAGTGATCCCAAGCACAGCAACAAATCTACAACTGAATGTCTGAAAAAGAAAAGAATCAGGTTTGTAATGGCCCAGTCAAAGTCCAGACTTCAAGCTGATTGAGATGCAAACCTGAAGGAACGCTGTAAAGAAGAGTGGGGCAAAATTCCTCCACAATGATGTGAGAGGCTGATAAAGTCGTACAGAAAATGAGTCCTTCGAGTTATTGCTGCTAAAGGTGGTTGTACCTTTTGGCCTATTAAAGCATGGTATATGTTTTTAAAAGGATTGCAAAATCTTGTGATAACTTTATTTTCACATGACTATAAATTGAAACATGCAAAACGCTTGCTGAAGCAAAGTTTTAAACAAGTGATTATTATTTTACCTTAAATTATATTTTATATTTTTCCCCTGCTTTATTTTGAATTTGAATTGAATTGAAATTTTTTATTTCAGTCAACAACAACAACAACAGATTATAATTTTACATAAAAGTACTCAAACAGTAACCGAAAAAGGAATAGGCTGAAGCCTTATGGCTTATACTTATCCTATCCCTTACCCCCATAGAAATAATCAAATCCTTAACCAAGAAAATAAATAGCATTGATAAATAAGTTGTATAACAGTTTGAAAAGAAATCAATGATAAATCAAGAAATTAAATCAACAATTTTTCAATGCAATAATATTAACTCCACATATAAATACCTGTCAACTGGTTGATGTCAAATATATTTAATTTCTGAAGAAATTTAACTCCCCGCTGTCACATCACTAAAAAACATATCTCTACTATATGAAGAAGAAAATGTCAATTGTGTGCAGTGTATCACAGTGGGCTCTCCTCCTGTGACTGATTGTTTGACTTTATTTCTTTTGGCAGATGGTACTTTGGTAAAATGGGCCGCAAAGATGCAGAACGCCATTTATTGGTTCCAGGAAACCAGCGGGGAACTTTCTTGGTACGAGAGAGTGAGACGACTAAAGGTAGGATGATTTATAACAGACATAAAGATGGGCGTGGGTATAGAGACGTCACCCCTTTCCTTTAAACTTGAACTTTAGCATCATGACGATTTTCTTCTTTTGGAGCAATAAGTGACTCTATTTGGACACGAGAGCAAAGTGTTAGCTTGCCACGTCACATTTGCTGACAATTTATTTAGAAAGATGTTTCTATAGAGTGCTGGGGGCATCACAGGAACACAGATACCTGCTGATTCGTGGAATGAGTGTAGCATTTTTTAATACTGGATGATATTGAGATCCGGTGCCTCAAGTTCTCATTTGGTGAATTGAAATTTTTGGCACTTTTGTGTTTCATTTTCCTTCTCTAACTGGACACACTAGCAGCGTAGCTATACGAATGGCTGTAATGCTTTGTCACTTGACCCACTATTATCGCTTTACTGTATAGTTTACTGTAAAATAGAACCATAGATCTATCTGTCTGTCTTTGTTCACCTCCCGACTTTCTCTTTAGTGCCATCATGAGATTTGTAGGCTCATCTGTGACTGTGGCTAAATATTTTTTTATTTCTTATCGGTTTAGTTATTTTAGAGTGTTTATTTTCCCGAGCAACACATCTAAGTTCATTTCTGTGGATTGTTAAGGTGCGTACTCTCTGTCCATCCGTGACTGGGACGATGTAAAGGGAGACAACGTCAAACACTACAAGATCCGCAAGCTGGACAACGGCGGCTATTACATCACGACACGAGCGCAGTTTGAGTCATTACAGAAGCTGGTGAAACACTACACAGGTATGCTGCACACTCGGGCGTCTTATTTACATGTGGAACACATTTAGACAAAGTGTTGTTTATAACTGGACAGATCTTTTTTTTTTTTTTTTGTTCTTTCCTTTTTTCAGATGCATGTTTTATGAAGCCTAGTGGTGTTATTTGGGCAGATGTGATGTAAAAGTCACTGAGACCATAGAGACTTATTCTTTTGAAGGGTTTTAGCATTGCAAGTAGTCCCCTGCCTCCTACTCTGGCTCCATACAGTGTGTAGACCAGCAGATTCAGTGCTCACAGTGGGAAATGTATTATTCAGCTGCAGATCTATGTGTTGAATATGTATGCGTGTTACAGAGGCTTTTTTGCTATGGTGATTCTGAACTAGTCACAAGCAGCGCTTTCACCGACACGATCACAGCTCAGTAACTCAGTAACGAGGTTCTAAAAAAAAAAAAAGTTTAACCCACTGGGACTTAAGCCAGAGGAGGCCATGAATACAAAAAATGTTTCACTTTTTAAAAAAAAAACTGCCTCATGTAGCTGAAATCTGCACAGTATTGATAAACAGTCACTCTAAAGGTCTCCTTAGGTATCTTAAAAGAAAGCGACTGCAGCGCATGGTGTGTAAACACATTCAGTACAAACTGTTTTTGAGAACTGCACAAATCCTGTTAAACTTGTAAGAAAATCTATTTTAAAAAAGAGTGTTTGTTAAAAGATACTGCGTTTCTAGTTGTGTTGACCGCATTTTTCCACATAACTGATAGAAATCACTCGCTGCTGTGTGGGGTTTTTTTTTTTTGTGTTTTTTTAAAGAACTGTTACGGCTCAAAGCTCTGCAGCAATGTAGCCTTTGATCTGCAGACAGAAAGTCAGGAACAAGTGAGAAAATCTTCACTGGATCTTAACTGCTCAGTGTTTGAATACAGGCTGGATTTCCTCTCATTCCTCTGTTTTCCCCTATTTTGTGTGCAGAATTCCAGCAGGACATAATGTAGCGAGTGCTGCTGCTGCCAAACAAAAAACAAAAATCCAGAACCTTGATCTTCTTGCCTTTTAGTGAAGTTGAAATCAAAATAAAACACGGGATACTATTATGGTGAAAATCAGATTATTTCTGGAGGGCATGTTGGAAATAAATAGTTATTCTGTGAGGTGTGGGGACGGGGAATCAAATCTGTTGTGATTTGATTGTAGTTTGCTACCTGCTGGTGGCCAGGACTGCATGTGGATAAAGCACTCCACATCAAAGCTCATTCACTCACTCACTCATTCCCCTTCTTTTTTTTTATGTACTTCTTCCTGTGTAGAACATGCGGATGGTCTGTGCTACAGGCTGACGACTGTGTGTCCCACAGTAAAGCCGCAAACTCAGGGACTAGCTAAGGACGCCTGGGAAATCCCACGAGAGTCACTCCGGCTGGAGGTCAAACTGGGACAGGGCTGCTTTGGAGAAGTTTGGATGGGTAAGAGGCCCCTAGAGCCGTACTCAAGCACACAGTATGAATGATATTATTTATTGAAATCGGCCTGCAGGCACAGAAACCAATGCTTCTATCTTTCATTGTGCTCACTTACACTAAAGAGTGACAAAGCAAAATTCATCTACATGCCCTCCAGACGTTATGTGACAATGATGGCTGTAGTTTTTGTTTCCTGCACAATTGGTTGACAGCAAGGACGCTACTTTTATGTCTTTGTTAAATATGGAGCTGGGGATTGAAAACAGCAGAGACTTCATAATAAAGAGACATGTCACTGAAAGAATCCTAAATGGAAGCTGGTGGTAGGAGTATAAACCCTTATTATAATCCTTATTGATGCACAAGTGCTTGAATAAGTGCCTGGAGGCATTTCAAGATGGTGAGAAATATGTCAGAAATACTTGGAAAGGCTGCCAGAAACAGGAACTTTACTCAGAGCCATGTTTCCAAAGAATTTGCTGTTTCAGGACGAGGTGATGAAGCACAGCTGTAAACATGACCGCGATGAGCCGCGGCGTTTCGAAAACGTCTTAAAAATTTGATTTGTTGTCTTTGTGTCCTTTTCAATTAAATATGGGATTTGATTGATTTGTGGGTCATTGCATTCTGTTTTCTGCACTCTAATATTAATGAAATTATTAACAGGGTTGTAGATGGCGATGTTAAGGGATACCTCCGTGCGTTCGAGCAGTACTTCCGATGTTAACAACTTGCAGACATAAATCCCCTCTGTAGTGCTGGTGTTTGACACAAACACTTATGAATTAGTGAAGAACAGGAACAACTTTGTGGACGTAAACACACACAGTCATTAGGGCCTACAAACATGCCCACTGTGCATGATTTATATGCGCATGAATATGTAACTTATGTAGAGTTAATGTGAAAAACAAATGACACTGGTTTATGTTAGTGTTTTAACATCAGGAGTGGGCTTGTCTTGCTGCCTCACCGGCACACGTACTGATGTCAGAGCTGATTACAGATTCCTGTGGGTTTTCATAGACACACACACACACACACACACACACACACACACACACACACACACACACACAGAGCTCCAGTAATCACAGGTCACTTCCTACGCTTCTTTTCACTGGCCTGCTTGTGAGACGGGGGCCTCTGAGTGAACACGACTCCCTTCTTTCATCGTTGAGTCTTTAATTAAGCCTGCCCTGCAGCAAGCCTCGACCTGCAAGCCTCCACTGAGCAATCCCAGGAATCCCTCTCTGTCGCTCACTGCTTCGTGGTTTCGTGATGGTTTTCTGCTCAGCTGCAGTTCGTGCTGCTCGTGCGTTTTGTTTTTTTTAGATGATGTTCTCTTTGCACTCCCCACCTCACGTTATTACTTATAGATATTATCATTGTCCTACTTTGTCCTTCAGCTTCTGTGCGTGCACGCAGAGTTTGTTCGCTATGATTCATTCATGAAGCTCAGCCCTCTGACGAAAGCAGTAGATCTCCTGCTTTGGCTTATTGTATGTAAGCAGGGCGTGAGTAAGTGGCTCTCAATCAGGAAGTGGCCGATTATTTCAGCTGCCATGTTCTCTCCATACATGGGAGCCCTGCCAGAGGTCCGAGTGATTTTAGGATTGACTTTTTAATCACGTGAAAGGGTTAAAAAATGGGCCTTTTAGTCTTTTAATGAATTGGAAGTGTCTTAAATTGTATTTCCTCTATTGTATCTTTCAAGCAAAGTATTTACTTTTGCAAAGTAAATAAGTGATCATTCACATTTTGTTTCATATATATTCAGGCACATGGAACGGTACGACTAAGGTGGCGATCAAGACCCTGAAGCCGGGCACCATGTCTCCAGAGGCTTTCCTGCAGGAGGCTCAGATCATGAAGAAACTGAGACATGACAAACTGGTACCTCTCTATGCCGTGGTGTCCGAGGAGCCCATATACATTGTTACTGAGTTTATGGGCAAAGGTAAGAACTGTTCAATTTCCAAACCAGATGTTATGACGATGCACACAAAGAATGTATATCTTAAACTTATTTGTATAGCCCAGTATAACATGGAGGTTCCAAAGAGATTCACAGGAACTAAAGCATATGAACCCAAATGAAAACAGACATTTAAATAAACAAACAGTCCATCAGAAATAAACACAAATAAACACACAAATCGTGTTTGGTTTTAGAGCCAATAAATGAAGAAATGAAATTTAGCTTTAAAGCATTTGCAGTCATTCATATGTTAAACACAGTGCTAAAAAGCTCATTAAATCAGTGTCGCCTGGCTCTACAGACAGCTGTGTATCGACTGCACAACTATGCTAACAAATGTTTTGCTGTTTGGTGACGTTTCCAAGTGGCAGCATGTATAAGGAGAAAAATAATGGATCAAAACAACTGCCCTGTGGAACGCCATAGAAGTCATGAGTGGTTGATCTCCATAGATGATGATGAATTTTCTGTTAGTGATAATATAATATGATCTAAAACATTCAAGTATATTATAAAAGAGTCGTGCTGTGACATTTTTCATCTTTCTTATAATTTTTTTTCATCCATAAACTGTTTAGGAACAGCCAGCCAAACATGCCCATACCATTTGCAGTGACGTCTCTTTGGGGTTTGTAGTTAAAATAACATTAAAAATCAAAAGACAATCACTTTGAATCAACTTCAGATGTGTGCTTCATTTGGCATGAAATAACAGGAGAGCTCGCCTCGCCTGGCCACGAAACTGCTCGTCAGTCAGTTGTCTGAAAATGGAGACTGTGTATTAAAAAAATGGCCAAATACCCAAACACTTAATGCATTCATTTTTGTAAAACCTCTGAATTAAAGCTGAAAAAGCTTCCCTTCAAGCACAAATTGATTTGTTTATTTGGATTTAAATCCACTGTGGTGGCATAGAGAGTCAGAGCGGCAAGAAAATGTATGTTTATGCAGAGCTTGTTTGAGTGCAGCTTTGAGATAAATACATTTTTTTTCCACTCCAAGAGTGAGGCAGGAAGTCTGACATATCTTGTGTAAACCTTAGAAGTGAAAATATCGACAGACCTTTTCAAAGAATAAAAAAAAAACAACCTGACGTCCTCTTAGAATAATAATTTGTGTCTGTCAATTTTTCCATTAGAGTGTTTCTATGAAAGATCTTCTGTTTATCTTTTAACCTCAGAAAAGTAAATGCAAATTATTTCAGAGCTTATATAATGTTATCCCTGGCCTCAGAGCTCTTTTTAGAGCTGTCACACCGATTATACTTAAGCCAAGCGATCAATAGTCAGTCAGTCCATAGCCACTCCTTTCACTCTGATTGATTGATTTATTTATTGAGCAGATGTTAAACAAGAGCAGCAAAAAGGTAAAATTTGAACTCATTAACTGGTACAGAACTGTGATTAGAACAGCCAGATGGTTCCATCAACATTTAATAAGTATTTCATTCTTAATCTGACCCCATTAAACACACACAAACCTTCCAGTCAACAACTTGCTCACCACTGGATCCCCAGCAGTCCAGCAGCCTTTAAAAACACATCACAGTTTATTTGAAGGGTTGTATTCACTTTTTAACAGTCGCGGTGCCTCCAGGTTATTTCTGTTTCTGTTTATTTTTGTGTTGTCTTTATACACGTTGCAGACGGATGTATTGATTCTCTTGACAGTAGTCTTCTAAACTCTGGCAGGTAGTTTACTGGACTTTCTGAAGGAGGGAGATGGAAAGTATCTGAAGCTTCCCCAGCTAGTGGACATGGCTTCACAGGTAGGATGAAAACTCAGTGTTTAAATGCTAACACAGGTGCAGCAGCTCCCCGTGTCTCTTCCCTGCCCGGCTGCTCTTTTAACTCTGACTGAGGGGAAAGATTATCATACACCAGCAATGCAGCGGAGAAAGCTCCACGCTGGCTTCTTTCCAGCCGTGTGTGTAGGTGTGCATGAGTCAAATATTCACGCCCTGTGAATACGGGTTTCGGTTTGTTCTCCATCTGGCTGGCATAATTTATTTAAAATCTACCCTTCCCCTCTCTGCCGCTTCCTGTGCAACAATGTGCGCCTCCTCTCCCCCTCCGACAGCTCTTCACCGCTGCGTGTGCCTCCCCTCGTTGTCCCCCACTTAACTGCCTGTAGCACTTAAACGCTGCTCACCAGAGGCCATTTAAGCTCGCTGGTTCAGTCACCTACTGTGATCTGCTCTTAATTTGCCTCTTCACACTCACAGGCTCCCTCTCCGTAATTTTTCTTTTCCTTTTTTTTGGGGGGGGGAATTAAAACTGAAACAGGCTGAAACCCAGAGACGCCTCAGAGGGAGTTTACAACAAGTGAGAGAATGGTGTCGAATGGCTGTGTTTAGGATGTTTATCCAGATGCTGTTGGTGTCATTGTCACAGGTGTAGAGTGCCTTGTTTGAGTTTTGTCTTTGTGTATTCTTGACACCTAAATGCAGCTATGTTTATTTGATCTATAATTGAAAATAAAACGTCCTTTTTTCATGCTTCCACTTTTGCTTTCTGAAGCTGTTAGAATAACACCATTATGTCCTGTCCAATCAAACTTAATCCCAGATTGCAGACGGCATGGCCTTCATTGAGAGGATGAACTACATCCACAGGGACCTGAGAGCTGCCAACATTCTGGTCGCTGATAACCTGGTGTGTAAGATCGCTGACTTCGGCCTGGCTCGGCTCATCGAGGACAACGAGTACACCGCCAGACAAGGTGTGTGACAGGGAGCGGATGCAGTTGGACGCATGTTTGTCTGCACTGACTATAAATAGAGAACATGTTTATACTGGGCCTCTCAGTGCCTGCTCTGATCTATTTAGTTATGACTGCTGCTTAATACAGGACTTGGAGCTTAAACAAATTGAGTTGAAACTGAAAATGTCACAGCAGATTTTGATATTAGTTATAAATAAAAATGCAATTTGCAGGCCCGCTACATGAACCATGATTTTGTTCATTTAGGCTACATGTGCTCACATTTTTTGAGCTGAAGGGTGGTTCAAAAAATCAGTTAACGTTTCTAATCAGTTGACCGATTTGGCATCCTGATGTGAGGACTTGCTGCTTTTTCACAGTTTCTAACATTTGAAAAGTTTAAACTATTGATTTACCAACTGAGGAAATATTCAGCAGTCTTATTGATGTTTTCTTTGCCCTTGCTTGACTCGCCTCGCTCTTTCCTTTTCTTTTTTGCCAGGTGCTAAATTCCCCATCAAGTGGACGGCACCTGAAGCTGCCTTGTATGGACGCTTTACCATTAAATCAGACGTCTGGTCGTTCGGTATCCTGCTGACTGAACTTGTGACCAAGGGCAGAGTACCATATCCAGGTAAAGACAGCACACGCAGATACATGTAATGCACTTTTAATTTTTGCTGTAGATGCTTTTGGCCCCTCCTCCTTTGTTCAGCTGAATGGAGTTCTCCTGATGGTTTGCCCCAGGAGACAGTTTTGCGTCATGATTATTTTCCAGCACGCTATTGTCATCCTCAGTCATCTGGGGCTTTTTCACCCTGTGAATTAGAATAGAAATCCACACATGTGATCTGATATGAGTCATCTCAGGTGGTTAGTGACTTGTCAGTCATGGGCAAAGTACCCTTGCATGTGTGATCCCCCTTCTTATCCCTTTCTTCCACCTCGTTTCTGCCCCCTACTGTATGAGATCAGTACTGCAGTGTGTGCCTTTAACTGTGTTAAACTGACAGTGATTACAGAGCATGCCATATGGACGACTTAACGATGTCTTGTAGAGGTCCATCTGGCTCCAGTGGCCTTCTTGGTTTCAGTGCAAATCATTCCTCTAATTATTTCACCCCAGAGCTGCAGATTCAGGGGGTTGAACCCACTTATTTGCATTTTTTAAACCATAATGTGTCTAACTGTACATGTATGGTCTGCTCTTCTTATTTGAATTCGATGCTAGACAGTGCAGATGTATTTGGATGCAGTTAGACCAAGTGTCTGGACCATGATGTGTCATTTCTTTTCCATTTTATATCGAGTGTGTGTGTATAGGTATCTACTGTTACCCGAATAGGCAGACATGATGTTAGAGCTGAGGTTTTAACATGCGAGATGTAAATCATGCTACCACCTCAGCAGCCGACATATTGCTGCCACCACATCCTGGTCTCAGCAGCTGCTCGGGGCTTTTCCTCTCCTCTCCGACTGTGAGATAATCTGATCCCCACTCTCCCACAGAGAGATGGAGGGGGGAGGATGCGGCTATGCTGTGACCATGCCGCTGACTCTGTGTCATAACCTCTTTTAGCTGCAGTTGATCTCCCCACGGAGCTGTTTCTGTGCTGTGTCACAGAGTTCATGATCACGGTCTTCCTGTCTTGGGAAGAAATCTGTGACACTGGGACCCCGAGCTGGAGCAGTTCTGTTTGTTTTCTTGTTGTTCAGTTTTATGAGTAAACCAGTAAACTGGAGGAAGCTACGCAGACTTCTCTGTGAGAGCGCTGGAGCACCTGCACCGATCAGTTTATTTCTGCTAACAGTCTTATCTCCCTGTATGTTTTAAAATTGACTAAAAGTCTTAACAGGAAATAATGAGTGAACTTCCAACTGGGTCATTGAGGTTTTTTTCCCCCCTTACCACAGTGGTCTGCGTGGGCATTTAATCCTGCTGTCAGCTGTATGACAGCAGCGCTTTCTACAGTCAGGCTGCACACTGAGCTATTTCCTAATCAAAAGTTGTACTAGTTTTCTTGACCAGAAAACTTTGGAAGACTCCTTCTGTTATATGGTTTTTCAAATAACCACGGAGAGGAGAAGTCATATTGACGTGGAAGTCAAACTATATTAGTTGATTGTGTGTGTGTGTGTGTGTGTGTGTGCGCGCACGCGCGTCCAGTCTTGGCTGGATATTTTCCAAAAGACACAACTTTTAGATACTATAGAATTTTTATTTATTTTTATTTATTTAGTAGCTAATAGTGCTAATGCCTGGCAATCTGTTTTTGGCGATTCAACTAAAGAGATTGAGAAGATTAATTTATTTTCTGCCAGTCTGTTTGTAACAAAGTGCCTTAAACATACAATTTAAATGTAACTGCAATCAATTGGTCCAGTATGTGTAGCCTCAACATTGGTTCATCCCTTGAGCTCGGTGCCGTTTTGTGCTTGAATGCTTCAAAGGCAAAAATAAATGAATACATCCTTACAAGGACTGGAGTGAAAATTAGTGAAAAAGCTGCCAATGTCCAAAGAAAAACTTTGAGAGATCTTCAGAAATTCTGAAGATCTATTACTCATGACCATAATAAATAAAATAAATTATATAAAAAACGTCTAGAGTTATATTAAACCACCAATTTATGAAATTTTATTCCCATCCATCAGAGTGCACAGCTTCACTCGGCACATAGGTTAGATGGTGCAATAATCTCCCTTTTTGTCTGTCTATAGTGTAAATTTCCACTATTACAATCCCATTGCCTTACTTAGATCAAATAAATGAATAGATGTATGAAGTAACTTTGTAATGCATGTTTGGATAACCTGACTATATAATGGCTGTCCATTTATATTGTATTTCTTGTCCTTTTTTTTCCTTTAAGGCATGGTGAATCGAGAGGTACTCGAGCAGGTAGAGCGAGGTTACCGCATGCCCTGCCCACAGGGCTGCCCCGATTCACTGCACGAGATGATGAAGCAGTGCTGGAAGAAGGAGCCAGATGAAAGGCCGACCTTCGAGTACATCCAGTCCTTTTTAGAAGACTACTTCACAGCCACAGAGCCACAGTATCAGCCAGGAGACAACCTCTAGTCGGGAGGATCTGGGACTAACTCTGGCAAACCGGGGTACATCGGCAGAGATCAAAATCCAGGAAAACCAACAAGTTTCTGCTGAAGCTGCAGAAAATACTTTTTTTTTTTTTTTCCAAACTTTTCCAAACTGACATACCTGATGTAGAGGAAGTAGAGGTTTGTCCCTTGTGTACCTGGGGGGCCAAATATGTGGGGAAATGTCCAAGCGTGCAGATCGGCGCTGGCGGGTTGAACTCTGAGAACTCTGCATATCACAATAATCCATATAGGCTGGCCACAACACTGTGATCCAAATTTTCAAATGAATGGTTACTCGTGGATGCATTTTTTTAATGAACGGTTTTTTTTTAAATGAGAAGTTCCCCTACCCTTCCTCCAATCCACCACCTTTTTTAAATTAAATTTAACAACAAAAAGTCTTTGATATTCGAGTGAGAGCTTTTATATGTATATGAGTTTGGTATGAATATGTAGGTTGATAAGAACAGACTGCTGACAAATCAAAGGAAAAACAAACGGCGACTCAGTGGGCACAAAAGGGGCAAAGGATTCGAGTATTTCCTTTAATTTGTCAGCCATATGTATGTAGTGGGCGCCTAATTACTGTGTGAGATGTTACGTATGTGCTCTGACTGTAAAGTTTGGAGCATTATGAGGTGGAATAAATGGAGGAGGAAAAATGGTGGTATCGTGTGGATGCAAGAATGTACTGAGAGATGACCGCAGATGTACATACAGTATGTATAAAAAGTGTATTTGAGCAGGTGTGACGAGGTGGAAGAAGCAGGAATAACAAGTGTTTTATATGATTCTTTTTTTAACAGGGTTGTTTGAATCTCAAATGAAATTTTCTTTTTTTTTTTGTCATTTAATCTGGGACTTGAAATCATAAAGAGGTATTTTGCTAATTTACAAGTGCAAACAGTTTTTCCTGATTAACATTTTGTATAAGAAAAGAAAAGATTAGACAGTTCAGCTGTGAAATTTAATTAAGATTGTCTTCATCTTTCTATAAGATTTGCTTCTTGTCTTTCTTTCCCTGTTGCACAGCTCTGATTGCTACAGAAGATTCTTCTAGATTTCTCTTCATTATTGCACACATCTACACAGTCGAATTTTGAAGCGCCGCGACTGACGGTGCAGGAGTCGCCCATACGTGGGACTGTGTGCAGATCGACACTGTCCTCATTTCAGATTTTTCTGGAGGGAAAAGCTTTATCCAAAGCTACAACCTCAATCAAGTATTCTCATAGGTTTGAAATGCAACTATGCAAAGCCGTGTGGTGATGTTTAATGAAGCATCTCCAGTGGTATTTGCATGTGAGCAGCTCCCCTCTCGTATGATTTTCATAGTTCAGTTCCCGGCGGTACAGATGATATATCACTTCGTGTGCGAGTTAACTAGAAACAGACAGACAAAACAAACACCTGGCACACACTGTGTTCCAGACAGGGCTTTAGTGCTTTTACAGATCAAAATCTAATAACAATTTCTTAGAAATGCTTCCATTCTCTGTCCAGGTGTGTGTGATGGGGAAATTTGGGAGTATGAAAGCTACAAAGATGTGAACTTTTTTGTTGTTGTTGTTGTTGTTGTTGTTGTAATTCTTTCTGTTCATCACTCAAAGAACATATGTGATTGTTCTTAAACATAAAGACATGGGGACTTGAACTAGTAGGGACATGAATAATGAAATGAATGAGAAAAGTTACTAATAATGATTTTTGTACAGGAAAAAAAATAAAAGGTTTACTCAAAGGTTACTTTTACTACTTGTGTTCTTGACGAGTTGCAGTGATCTTCTTGAAGAGTCGGACCCAAGACGTCCAGGTGTTTTCTTAAACGTGGCCATTTTTAAAAAAATTCCTTTAAATTTATGCTTCTTTTTACTTTACTGAATACCGATGATTTCTGACTTTGATTTGACATTTGTAGATTTCAACAAGATGATGGCTACAATACAAACATGCTCGAGTTGTATTCACTGTTGCACACTGCAGTATTACTCATCTTCAAACCTGTAAAGAAGCAGAGAAAGCAATACCTAAATGATCTCCACCATCGTAGTAAAACTGATGAATATTGCATCAATATTTCCGAAAGATTCAGCCTTGCTATCTAATGACATTTCTGCCTTTTCTTTAAAAAAATTAAAAAAAAAAAAGGACAAGTGATACTGACAAAAGCATGGGTGAAGGGTTCAGTCATTCTGGCTCTCACCTGACCATCTCCTTGTACTTCTCCAGAGCCTCTCGAGCCACATACTGAATGAAGGCTGGGTCCTGCAGCTCCAGCTCACTGGGAACGGTGAGGGTAAGCGGAGGAGAGTTTAGGATGCTTACCTCCACCTTGGTCTCACGAACAGCCTCATTCTGTTCATTGTGGCTCTCTGGTGCCACCTGGAGAGTGGAAGAAGTCATTTTACATCAAGCACTCATTTGCAGTGGCATATACAATAAATATTCCACTTTTACGATCAGATTTAAAATGTTCCTTTTTGCTAAAGCTTAAAGTTCGGGCTGGATCAGATGACTGAACCATTCCTATGTTACACTCCTATAGGTGAGTGCTGCTGGGGAGGGGCTTCCCGTGATGCACCGAGCATTTTGTCTTCACTCGTCTCTTTTCACTCTGTGCATTTATTCTCCACTGCTGTGTTTAATCATTAGCAATTAAACTCTGGCTCTCTTCTATATTTTATCTTTTGTCCTATTTTCCTTCCCTCACCCAACCAGGCATAGCAGATGGTCGCTCCTCCCTGAGTCTGGTTGTGCCAAAGGTTTCTTCCTGTTGAAAGGGAGGTTTTTTTCCCCATTGTCACCAAGTATTTGCTCATAGCAGGTTGTGTGATTGTTGGGGGTACTATTTTATAAATGTTTGCGATTTAAATTCAGTTTATTGAAGATTTAAGAGTTCCATGACAAAAGCTCTGTGGATATACCTCCATTTAAATTTCTCTTTAAGAAAACATATATCTGCTGTTTTTATTTCATCATAGCTTTGCCACCTCTTCCACCATCCCTCCTCACCTTGGTGATGTGGAAGATATTTTGTGGAGCGCTGCTGTTGCTCACAGCCTGAGCCACCCAGCTGTATACAGCCGACATGTTGCTGAGCCAACTGACTGTTTCATCAGTGTGGTGCTGGACAATAGACAAGATCTCATCAAACTGCTCTTTGGAGATTTCCAGCAGCTGAGAAACTTCATCCAACTCCACGTGCAGTTCCCGAACACTGGGACACTCTGGAGCCAAGAAGAAGATAAAGTTTTAAGTTTCAAAATGTCAGCTCGAATAAACGTCCAGGTTGAGGCTGGTGGTTGCTCACCTGTGAGCAGAGCTCCCTGGCAGTTCTCACACTCGCTCTGTAGCTGCCAGCACTCTGATGTCTGTCTGCGGAGGGCTCTGCACAGCTTCCTGTTCTGCAGGAAGCGAGGAAGACTTCCCCTCTCTACAACAGATTTTTTTTTTTTTTAGTTTACTAACACTTTATGGAACAGCTAAGAATGATAAAACTGAGTCTGTACAGTTAACTTACAAATATGAAAATGCACTGAAATATGTTCAGTTACATTTAAAATGATTTCAACTCAGTAGTTCCAAACCATGTGACACTGGGAGCAAGGAATCTGCATATTTTAATTCCAACCAATTCCAGCAGCACCTCTGTTATAAATTTACAGATGGAACCAGAGAAATCTGCAGCTGTTATCATTTTTTGTATATTTTTAACCACACTGGCACACGTGAGGCAAACTGCTCGGCTTAATCATTACCTTTCTTCTTCTCCTCCTCCACTGTCTTGTGGATATCATCAAACACCTGGGTCACCACAGCTCCAAACTCATCCACCACACTTTTAGCAAAGTCAAAGAAGGATTCCAGTACTTCCTCTAGTCCCACACCCTGCAGGAAGCCCGAGTCCCGGGCAGGGTCGTAGGGATCAGAGGTGGTTTCTTCCATCAGGATATCAGTGTTGTTCAGAAAGGCTCTCTGAAGTGCTTTGTCAAGCCTGCTGCTCAGCTTAGAGACCAGGGTGACGCTACGGTTCACCAGCATTCCCACTTTATTGACCAGTTGGTTGAAGGAGTCTTCCATCTGGACGATCTCTGTGTCTGTGTTGTTATCCTGGTTTACCAGAATGTCCCCTGCTTCCAAGTTGGGCTCACGGGGACCAAAGCGCTGGGAAACTGTTTTAAAAAAGTTTTCTACCTACAAAACAGAAGTGATGGAAATTGATGCATTTCACAGAATAGAATAGAACAACTGTGATTTCAGGATTGGGAGATAATTCAAAAACATCCTGTTTTAGCTGAATTTAGCATGTACTACTCAAACGCCAGGATTTATTTTGAGGTATTGTTTTATTGTTAATATACAAAAAAAACCCAAAATTGCTAAAATAACAAATACACAATGAAAAAAATAAATTAATGATAATAAATTAATAAAATAATATTTCAGTTTTTGTCTCAGTATGTATCTATTTTTAAAATGGATTTGCACTCAATTTTTATGACTCCCATTACTGACTAATGTATTTAAGCGACTTCAGTCAATGTTATTCAATGCATTGTTATGAAAATACAACAGTCTGTCAGTGGGAGAAGATTGCGCCAACTGTACAACTGTCATTTTTCAACTGAGAACATGTAACTTTATTTCTAGCAGCATTATTTGAAGGGCATGAAAGTCTGCATACCTTAGTATGGAAAGAAACAAAGCCCCTGCGGCAGGTGGAGGTATAGAAGTTTTTACATGCATCCTCCAGACAGGGTCTGCAGTCCTCCCACTCAGTCTGCAGGGAGTCTTTGCACTGCTCCTCTGCCTCTTTTAGCTTCTCAGTCACCTCCTTGGCTAGTTCTGCTGCCCCCTGGTGGTCAAAATAGGATTCTTTAATATATTTTCATCATTGACTTGAATCTTTTATTTTCTTTTGCAGGAAATCAAACGTCGATCCAACCTTCTTCTTTTCGCTGCTGTTTCTCAAAGACCTCATCAGGTGTTCATGCTTCTGCTCGTTCCTCCACATCACCTCCTTCATCTGCTTCACCCCATACAAAGCTCTCCTTACCTCCTCATCCACAAGCTTCTCACCACCCAGTGACAACTCTGAGAAAACAAGAGGAATCTGAGTGCATTTTAGTCTACACATAAACACACTATTAAACCCTAAAAGTTTAATATTAAGAACAAGAAACACATTTCCTTCAAAGTCACTTTCAAATATTTCTGAACAAAAGAATAATTAGATGAAACAAATCTACTTGGAAGAGTCTGTTCTGCAAACTCACGTTTTAAAGTGTCCTCTGAGATGCCTTCGCTTTGATCCGTAGGTACAGAATCGAGGAGACCCAGCGTCACCAACAAAAGTGTTAAACCCAGCAGGAAGTTCATTTTGGAGCTCTGTCACAGCGACAAATAAAGAGTCTGACAGGATATACCAAGTGTGGTTTAGGGTATGAAACCGACTCACATTTAGACATTGAGATTTAAACACAAGTAGAGCCTATCTGTGCATAAACTTTAAGATTGTTATCAAAGAGATCGTTTTGCAAAGATGAGTAAGCAAATACTTTAGAAAATATTACACTTATGAATACTCAGTCCAATAACCTGCAAATATTCAGTTAATATAGGTAAATATAAGGCATGGATAGACTTTAGGTCCAAAGACTTTGGAGCACTGATGTACCATACAGAGTTATTAGAGTTTGTATTTCTAATTGATTTTATTTTTATTTTGTTTTGACTTTTAGTTGTTGTTGTTGTTGTTGTTTTTATACTTGACTCAGTCTTGTAGACATCCAAACTCTCAATAAACATGTCAATGTGAGTTTTACTAAATTAATAAATATTAAAACTGAGGGTTTTTTCCCTCTAAATTTTTATTTTATTTTACTTAGTTTTCCAGGTTCACAAAATTGCCTCAGTTTTTTATTTACTTTAATTTTAGATAACTAAAACATTTAGTTCAGTTTTTGGTTTTGTTCTAGTTAACTGTAATAGCATTGATGCCATGGCACTTCAAAGAGCTGCCAGTCTCTCCATAGATGAACTGAAGACGTCAAAGAAGCGCCCACTGTTTCTGTCGGTGTCTAGCTAAATGCAGTTATGCACTGCTTAAAATAATTAAGAATTTTGTTCCTTATAAACACCTTTCAAAATTAAATATTTGATTAGTCAAATAACATACACAAGTATTCAACAAGTATTCAACAATTCAACAAAGTCGGGAAAGTCCTTTGACTGAACATGAAGGTGATACATCTAATTACCTCTGCCGTTATGGTTTTGGTGTCATTTTGTTTGTGAACACAACAGCTTGAAAATTTTGAATGAACTGTGCTAAAACTTTGTAGGGGTGTAGAGTGAGGTCATGTTAACAATGCATGAGCATTTCTCCTACATCTACCCAGCTCTTCAATTTAATGATTTGTTGGTCAAAAAATGGCAAAAAGCTTTTTAACTTCGAAAGTATGCACCACCAGGGGTGGTGTGTATTGCCAACATATAGAAAGCACCATATAAGTATTTAAAATATCATGTCAAATCTGACCTCTGACCTCTCTTTTAAGGTCACTAGATTAATATGCTAATAATGCTGCACATAGTTACTTCAAATGTCAGTTTGGAGACTGACAAGAACTTTTTGAATACAGCTAAATCTTATTTTTTATGTACATTACAATTACAAGTTGTAATACTTTAAATACATATAGCATGTTCATGAGTATTTTAAAACCTTTTTAACTTGATATTTATCCCTAAACATTTAAACATTCCATTGTTTTAATAATCAATGAAATGAATGCTACATGTGAACTATATGCACAAAAATAAAAAATACTCAAAATAACAATTATACTCAAAATTATGTCAAGTATATTAAGATGGTAAACACCTGCACTTTGCACTTGGCTTTACTGCACTACAAACTTCTAAAAAGGACGATGAAAATAACATGAATATATAAAGAATACACTTCTTTTCCTTTAAATGTAACTACTCCCCAGAGAGTGAGCTGCCGAGGCGGAGGTTTGTGCTCTCTGGAGTTTTTTTCTTAGGCTTTCTTTTCTTTGCTTTCAAATGTAACAATTTGACTTATTTGTGCTTGCATACACAAATCCATCTTTATCCATTTTAGAGAAAACAATAAGTGCTATCTAGTCAGCCACAAAGGCGACAGGATTTAAGGGTGAGCGTGAGCCTGATTTAACGTGGTCATATAGAAGTCTGCCACTTGGTGGCGCTACACAGCCACTAGGCGCTGAAAAATCCGGATGATCTGATATCGTTGTGTTGGTGTTGTTCCTGGAACAACATAGTAAATGTTGTTCCAGGATCAACATTGCAAGTGACCAATCACATTCTTCTGACGTTATTCTTTGGCGCACCAAGCCATTCGTGCATTTATGAAATTCCAGTGTTGCAAGGACAATATCAATTCTGCTTAGCGTTTATTAAAGGGTTGGGGTTAGGGTCAGGGTCAGATCGTGCGAAAAATCCCACCTCTCTCATACTTACTTCTCAGTTACCATATTTGTTTACATTTCACCAATATTTTCCTGCACAGAATAGTGATCACTATACTTTACTGCATTTAAACAAATTTAACGTATATTGTTTAGAGCAATGGTGTAGCCTGTTATGACTCTATGAGGAGGCTTTGCCCTTTTTCTTTTCTTATCTTTTTATTCATTTGGCTGACTGAGTTTAGTTTTTACTTTAAGCAGCACCAGTGTGAAATCAGCAGCAGGCGGTGATCACCAAGCAAAAGGCACCGTAGGGTCAAATTCAGCTCAAAAATCTTGCAAGCTGTGTTTCCGACAGGGACATCTGCTGTGTCAGGAGGTTAAGCTCCATAAAATCACAAGGATACACAAAAGAGGAAACTTTAAAAATACATTTTTGAATTGTTTTGAGTTGGGTTGGCAGTTTGGTAACAATTAAATCATCTGCCTGAATTTTCTAGAGCCTGTGCCTCAGTTATAAGCCTCGTGAGTTACACAATTTGGCATGCAGCAGGGATTTACAGTAAACAGGGATGAACTTTTTAGGGATGTGCTAATAACAGCTTCTCTATTCTATTTTACTGTCTCTAGTTTTTATTAAAATATGTTTAAACTGATTCAGCTATAACCCAATAACAGACTGCTGTCTTTTCCTTGGCGTATCTCACTTTTTGCCCTTTGCCAGCTGACATCCAGGATGAGTGGGTAAAAAAAAGGGGGAAGAATGGTGTAATTTTTTTTAGCATGATTTCATTATTTATGGTTATGGTTATGAATTTAGGTTAATTTTTAAATACAGCTGCTGAATATTTGAATTTTATTTATGGCAATAATTAAAGTATCTATCTATCTACAACTGTTGCTGTGCTATCACAGCTCATGGAAAATTTCCGACTTCACTTAGAAAAAGTGTTAATGATAAAAATTAGCTGAAGAAGTGTTGATTAACTAAAAGACAAACATAACAACAACAGAGCGATTACATGAGGCACAACTCACCAGCAGCAGACTGAAGGTGCTTCTCTGTCGACCGAAATAAACAAAGTGGTTGGTGTGGACAGATCTAGTCAGGATATCTTGATCTGTTGGTAATCTTTCCACTTCAGCTTTATCCTATTACTGTCTTTGCTTGAGGTTGATGCCCGTTAATCCGGCAGTTGTCACGCTGACTGAGTGGTTTGTTTTGGACAAGAGACTGCTTAGTCACATCAAACGTACTGTTGACAACCAGAAAAATGTATTTATTTCAAATGTTGTAATGGGGTATCAGCATATGTCAGACAAGACTAACCATCAGAGGCCAGAAGTCTTGTACGTGCACATTAGAGGCTGAAAGGTTTGAGCGAGGTTTACTCTCTGGCTGCCTTTTATATGAGGTGCAGAGAAGATGTCCCTGAAGGGATTCAAGTTAAATAACCACAAAAGAGTCAAAATATGTCTCAGAATCAACTGCAAATTCTGATTTTCTGATTCTGATTCTGACAAATATTAATGTTAAATTAACCATTAACCAGTCAACCAAGCAACCAAGCACACATGGTTGTCTTAGTCCTGTTCTCTCACACACACACACACACACACACACACACACACACACACACACACACACACACACACGAGTGATATAAACACAGTGAGCTGAGCTTTGCACGTTATTCTTTCTGTTGTTAAGCTTGTTTTGGGGTTTTTTTTTGACCTGGGCCAGACTGATCTCATAACCTATACTGGCACAGATGAAAGAGGTGAATAGTACACTCTGTTATATATTATATGAATAGAAGCCAGTCCAGCCTATTTTTTAGTAAAGGGACACATTCCTCTCAGCAGAAAGCTGTTTCCATTAAAAGTTTTCATTCTTGGTCAAATGCGAGGGACTCTCTCACTGCTGCTCCCATCATTCTCAAAAATGTGCCCTCTTTGCATGGTGTGACCCAGATAATAGAGTCCTTATGGATAATAATCAAAAACAGCCAGTGCTTCAGCCTCACTGACACCTTCTGCACCTGGTTCCTATAACACTGCAGGGAAAACCCGTTCCTCCCATGTCCTTCCATGGCTCAGCTCAACATAAAACAGTTGAATGTATAAAATGGCACTTGGCTGTGTAAGATTTCAAGCACACAATTACTCATCGAGAAATTCAGGTCAATTTTATTTATATAGCGCCAAATCACAACAACAGTTGCCTCATGGCTCTTTATATTGTAAGGTAGACCTTACAATAATACATGCAGATAAAAACCCAACAATCATATGGCATCCTATGAGCAAGCACTGTGGCGACAGTGGGAAGGAAAAACTCCCTTTTAACAGGAAGAAACCTCCGGCAGAACCAGGCTCAGGGAGGGGCGGGAGAAGGAAGACATGCTGTGGAAGAGAGACAGAGATTAATAACAAGTATGATTCAATGCAGAGAGGTCTATTAACACATAGTGAGTGAGAAAGGTGGCTGAAGAAGAAATACTTAATGCATCATGGGAATCACGTAGCAACCTACACCTATTGCAGCATAACTAAGGGAGGATTCAGGGTCACCTGGTCCAGCCCTAACTATATGCTTTAGCAAAAAGCAAAGTTTTAAGCCTTATCTTAAAAGTAGCGATAGTGTCTGTCTCCTGAATCCAAACTGGAAGCTGATTCCATAGAAGAAGAAGGCCTGAAAACTGAAGGCTCTGCTTCCCACTCTATTTTTTAAATACTCTAGGAACAACAAGTAAGCCTGCAGTGTGAAAGTGAAGTGCTCTAATAGGGTGATATGGTACTACAAGGTCATTAAAGTAAGATGGGACCTGATTATTTCAGACCTTGTATGTGAGGAGCAGGATTTTGAATTCAATTTTGGATTTAACAGGGAGCCAATGAAGGGAAGCCAATACAGGAGAAATATGCTCTCTCTTTCTAGTTCCTGTCTTGTTGCAGCATTTTGGATTAACTGAAGGCTTTTCTGGGAGTTTTTTGGACTTCCTGATAATAATGAATTACACAAATGGTGCTGGGTGTGTGTGTCATGTTTAATATTGTGGCACTGATCAAAGTCTGAAGTCCTGGGTTGAAGACATAAGCAGAGAACTGACTTATAATGAATGAAACTGTTAAAAACTGTTAAAAACTGTGCCACTCCTGTCAGCTAAGAACAGAAAACTGAGGCTATAATTCACACTAGGAACTCATAAGGATCCTTTCAAAACAGGTAAAACCCATTGATAAATTCTCTTGATTACAGCCTGTTTACAAAGAGGAACAGGGATATTAGACATGAAAACAGATACAAACATTGGAAGTGACTTTTTGGCATGACACCTGCATTAGCAGCATGCACCTAATAAAATGTGTGTGACTGTATTTAATTCATTTGATAACCCCTTTATTCAATATTTGCATCTTTTTCCATTTTATTGAGCAGTTATTTATACAGACCAAAAGAGAATGAAAAGAAGCGTGGAGCACTATTGTACTCAGATCCTCAAATGAATACCAGAGCTCCTCATGTATTCTGGACGCGCTAACACCTCGTGATGATTAACTCCCCAAGCGACCAAAAGAGAAAAAAAAATCTTCTCCAATTTCTTCACATTTTTAACTGCGCATATTTAAACAGCTGGAGCTCCTCTTAAAAAAGTAATAATAATAAGAATGATGACGTAAAAATAAAACTATAATATGGAAAATCTGAAAATAAAATAGAAGTCTTCTACCTTTTATTTTATTTTATTTATTTATGTATTTATTTAGTTAGTTTGCCATGAGACAAACATTTCAGTCCACTCTGAGTTCTTCTTCGGTTTTGTGTTTTCGGACATAAAAACTGAACCAATAACGGGGAACACAACATTTGGAATCACTATAATTCAGAATCATTCTCCCATATTAAGACTGGGGAAATCAAAATGAACCGCACAATGGCAGCTGTGCGCTGTGTGTGTATGTGCAAACACCCTCTGCAGACGGTGCGCACAGATGTGAGGAACACGTGGTTTCTCCAAGCAGCCACTTCCTCTCACGTATGGATTCCTTCACTTTGGAGTTTCTCCTGTTACTCTTGCGGGTGTGACTGGAGCGCTCATGACTCGGATACACCCTCAAACTCAGCATCCCTTCCAACAACCACATAACTATTTTACATTTTTCCTCCCTGCTTTTTTAGAACTTCTTCTTCCATTTCTTATTTTTAGCAAAGTGCGTCCTTTTTTATGCAGCACTAAAGTTACCTGCGCTGAAGGAGGTCTAGCTTAAAGAGCTGCGGATGGAGCTTTGAAATCTTATTATTGTTATTATTATTCTTTTTAATAACCTATCAACACGCTAAGGAAACCGGGAAAGCCCACGGATTCAAGGTGCCTTGGCGCATAACGGGAGGTTTCGGGCAAATGCCACTGCGATGCTGTGGATGTGACTTCAAACAGCAGCTTCACAACGGTAGAGTCCTGTAAACCACAATGAAAGGTAAGCTCAGTCTGGGGAAAAAGTTTTAAAATGATGGAAAATATCTAAATGGCAAACTTTGGTCTACTTTCTGTTTACCCCACATTCCTCTCGCGCTTTTTTGTCACACTTTTCTGCGCTCGCTCGCTCTCTCTCTCTCTCTCTCTCTCTCAGTCTGGGGAATGAGGAATGCGTAGGCTACAACTGGCGTCTAACATCTGGAATCAATTAAGGCACTCTGTTTGGGATTGTTTTGCATCTGTCCACTGCTGCACATCAAACACTAACCCGTGTTAGGAGAACTTTTCAAAACTGAGGAAAAAAATGAATCATGGTGCAGTGTGTGACAGCCTAGGGAGGGAGAACGTGTTGTTTTAAACATAGGTTTAGATGTGATTCTCATGTATTGCCCTGGTGTTTTAGACTAAATTAAGCTCCTCCATGTCAGTCTCTGAGGTCCAAGCTTTATAGGTCAGTAAGCTGTTTCCCTCTTACAAATAGCAAACACTGCATGGTTACTGCCATCTTGTGGTCTCTCTTAGAGAGCTTCACATTTTGACCACATTTTTGATCATCTCTGGGATTTCACATTATTTCCACCCAACAGAATGACAGACATTGCCCTTATGCTTTCAATTTCTGATATTCCTGATTTTAGAAAAACAAATATAATAATAATAATAATAATAATAATAATAATAATGAAAGGGGAATGATTTATGGCCTGACCATCAAATTAAAGAATTCAGAAATTATGGCACTGCATAACCTCAATGCAAAAACAAAAAAAATGCAAATCATATAAAATCCATTGTTAAGGCAGGTAAATACTTGCTAGGATCAGCAACTTAAAATAATTTTTTTTTAAAAAAGCTAAATCAGCTACATCACAAATTACCTTTCAAAAGCTACAAGATTCTTTTTCAAGGTCTCCACAGAGTCCATACTCTGTAGAAATAGAGGAAGTGCATTCTGCAATCTGGGCGCAACAGCTTGGAAGGCTCCTCTCGAGTTCTGAAACGGGTGTGGGGGACCACTAGAAGGTTTTGATTCTTCGCCCTTTCTTGTTTAGACAAGTAAACAGACGATTACAGTAGTCCAGTCTTGTAGAGACAAAAGCATGAATTATCATCTCAAGTTCACTTGTTGACTCAATTAATCTAAGTTTTGAGATGTTTCTCAAATCACAAAAACAGGTTCTTACTATCCATTTTAAGTGTCACTCCAAGGAAAAAGCTTGACCAAGAATAAAACCTAAATTTGGAGACCTTGGAGAGTTTGTGACCTTCAGAAGGCTTAAATGAGCAGTATAGCAGAATATCATCAGCAAAAGATGATAAGAAACATCAAGAAACTGCTGTATTATCTGGACTAAAGGAAGAATGTACATCAAAAACAGAATAGGCCCCAGCACAGAGCCTTAAGGAACTCCACTCTACTGAATCCTACTGCTTATTTTTATATAGATATACAGACATGGAAGTGTAATTTTTTTAATCTAATCTTGAATGAAAAAGTAGAAAAGAAAAGAAGTTTAATTATTTCTTTAAAGTGGTTGTGCTTTACAGATACTGCACATTGCTAATACAAGCAGAGATTTTAACAGAATAAATATCAGTATATATTTACACTGTTTATCTGTATGTATTGTTACTGCTTTCATTTAAAATTTGAATATAAATGTGAAGGGACGTCTTAATACAGAAGATAATTAAAGGCAAATAGATACTTACAGAAGGCAAACACAAAGAGTCACTGGACTGCTGTAGGATTCAAGTTTTAAAATACTGATGTTGATGGAGCCAATATATTGGGCGATATTAGCTGTTTTTCAATATACTGGTATCAGCATTTAAAGAAGAGATTGAAGAAACACCCTTCAATTGTGTTATGATTGTTAATGCAACTTCTCTGTTGTCAACACTTTTGGAATGCTAGCTGATCCAAGCAAAGTCAGGCGGCGCAGAAACAAGTAATCCACCACTTGCTGTGACAATAAAGCACATTATTTTTCTTTGTATTATCTTAGTAAGGACTCATAAATATCTATATATAACAAATGTTATTGAAATCTGGCAATGTTTCATCTGTCTGGTAGAAAAAAAATATCACCCAACATATATATCAGAGTTTTAAATCAGTAAATATCAGTAACGGTCTGAAAAATCTTATATTATTATTATTATTATTATCATTGTTATATATTTTAAACTTTCTTTTCCATGCAGGACTTAGTTTATATCAGAGAGACAGATGGCCCAACCTTCCAAAATGGACAAATTGTGTCCTCTCAGTATTATGTAACTATTAGTCTCACTAGTATCCGCTTCTGGAATGTTAAACAATCTTTCTTAAGTATCCTGGCCCCATGCAGCAGTACACATCGCCAAATCCAAATAACACTCACTTTGACTTGCGCTTTTTTCAGGTCAGCCCTTCGGGTAAAATTCCATTTCCCCAAAATGACTTTTCAGCAGCTCCGGACTTACACTGATACAACTATTGTAATGGGATGTTTTCATGTTACTTGGAAACATAAACAGGAAAGAGGTTGTTGGGGGTGTAGGGATAGGGAAACACAGATTGTAAGATTGGTTTAGTATGTTTTACAACACTTTAGATTGTTCTGGTCACCTCTTAGCTCCATCTGCTGTCTGTCCATGGAGTCTGCTAAAAGGTCAGAGTCATTTATTTCAGTAGACCTTGGAAAGAGGCAGCTTCCCATCACATATTTCTTACTTCTCCCGTTTCCAGCTGAAGAAGCACTGATAGAAAACAGTCACTGCTCTAGTCTTCAGACATTTATTGCCCCCTTTAAGGTTATATAGATGAAAAAGGGGTTTTTTGTCATAAGATTATTGGGACATGTTCTGTTTCTTTATTTTCATGGGTTAGAGTTGTTCCCACATACATGGGAGAATAATCCCACACAGTGGCTTTGGGGGTTCAATCTTGTCAAGGTTGGACATGTTGATAGTCTGACTTAGACGATCTCAGTTGGACAAATTTTGGACATGTTTTTAAAATGTCAAAGGCAGATTCAGTGGGCAACAAATATACATTTCCTATATGATTTTCTTACAGTACTCATTGAGAGAGACATGGTTTTAACTATCCTCTACATTGGAATATTTCGATTTAAATTGACTGGAGAAGTCTGTTCTTTATTAAACTGTAATTTGTGTAGAAAACAATAGCTAATCTTACTTGTTTGCTTACGGTTTCAGTAATGTTTCAATCTCTTCACCAACAGGCACTTCTTTTTCTGTCTGACTGAATTTAACATTGTATTGCTTTTTGGTTTCTTTTTGTTTACTTTCCATTAAATTTTATCCCTTTTGCTGTTCTCCTTCCAGACGACTTTGCTGATGAGGAGGAGGTGCAGTCCTTTGGTTATAAAAGGTTTGGTAAGTATAAAGTGACTTCTGGAACCATCTGCTGTGACCACCTTAACTGGTTCATATTTCTTATGAGACATCAGTGATTTTGCACACTTTTTTTGTGTGTGTGTCTTGGCTGTAGCCCATCTGCAATAATCCTTGAGGTTAAATGCAGACTGCAACTCATTTCCGAGAAAGGTACTTATTTTTGGCTGTAGTTTTGATTTTGATTTTATTTCTTTGTTATAATAGAAAAGGATTACAGTGGAACGAGAAACCACAATATTCTGGGTGTTCCTGACTAGCTGATAACTTTGCCGTTTTATCAGCACATGTGTACTTCTGTTAAACCCTGAGCTATATAAAACATAAAAACTGCCTCCCACTGGATCTGTTCTTGGTATGTATTTGGGTCTTATGCAGACAGGTTTGTTGACTTACCCATTCATCAGGTAATATATATATATATATATACCTCAAAACAGATGTTGTTAACATCCTAGATGTATGGCTATATTGATATCAGCCATTGTCTTGTGACATATGCAGAATCTGTAGGCAACAGGAAAGATTTCTGATATGTAAAGTGGATCTGAGAGTCCACAAACACTACATAAGATTTTCTTTTACAGAGGAGGTACCCATTGTTGGATGAAAAAATGTACATTTCAGACATTTCTGTACTGGCTTTACTTTTCAGACACCATGTGTGGTGCTTAAATGGAATGCAGTTTCCTGCAATTCCCATAAATGCCCAATAAAAACGGATCAAATTTTATCCCTTTAATATTTGAGTGTTACAGAGTCCTTAGTGTTTATGCAGCCTAAATGCAGTGTGTGAAATACCTACCTTAAATAAGTTAAAGTCAGTTTAAATTTTATGTGTAGAGATCCAATTTGCAGCAACAGTCTTCTAATTTTAGGTAAAGAATCTACAATTAGAGAGAAACAACTCTACAAGCAAGCATTTAGTGACAGTGGGAAGAAAGAACTCCCTTTTAACAGGAAGAGACCTACAGCACAGCTAGACTTCTGTGTGGGGGAAGCTGTCTAACACGACAGTTTGGAAGGAGAAGAGAAAAAGGACAGCATAGGGAGAACTTTGGGAGAAAGAAGACAAGTCAATGACACACAATATTAGCTTGTAATTGCATTATCAGTGAAAATAGGTGAGTGAAGAGGAAGAGCTCAGTTAATTATAGGAAGTCCCCCAGCAGCCTGAGCCTATAACAGCATAGTTAGGTAATGGTTCAGGATCACCTGATCCAGCCTCGACTATAAGTTTAATCAAAAAGGAAAGGCTTAAGTCCAGTCTTAAAACTAGAGAGGGTGTCTTTGTCCTGAATCCAAACTGAGAGCTTGTTCGATGGGGGAAGGGCCCTTAAAGCTGAAGGCTCTGCCTCCTGTTCTTCTCTTGGAAGCTCTAAGAACCACAAGTAAGCCTGCAGTCTGAGAATGAAGTGATGTATTGGGATAATATGAGGTCTCTAAGATATGATGAAGCTTGATTATTCAGGACTTTTTATATGGAAAGAATCATTTTAAATTTAGTTCTGGTTTTAATCAGGAAGAGAAACTAATGTAGGAGAAATATGTTCTCTCTTCCTGGTTCCTGTTTGTACTCTTGTTGCAGCATTTTGGATCAACAATGTATCTCATGTACAAGACGTTCCAAATGTTGTTTATTTTTACAAGTAGCTTTTGTTTATTTTCTAGGCCGTCTATTACTGTATGTGCGTTACACATGAATGCATGTGCTGATCCAACTCTTCTTACAAGAATAGGGCAGTATGCATTTCTTTGCTTCCAAACCAAACATCGTTGTTGCTATGAATGTGTTTTTGTGTCATTCAGACAATATTTATGTTGCCCATTATTTATTCAGACCATCTGCACTTTTTACTGAGCTGTTTGACCTCTGGTTTCTAAACAGCTGCATGGGATCACATAAGCGATAAGGGAAGTTGTATACCAAAATTGTATTTTTTCAAGTAGCTGCTGGACTTGAAACCTATCAAAACTGCTCTTTGGCATAGATTCTGTACAAGAAACACAATCCCTCCCTCCCCAGCAATATTAGATTTTGATTGGCAGGGAGAAATTTGTTTCATGTTGCTCTCAGACCTTCAAAACATATTCACTCGGCACGTCATTTCTATATTTTTCATACTAAAACTAGTCATTTAAGTCCTCAGTCTTATAGGGAAACATCAGCATTTCTTGTTTGTCCACTCAAGATGTAGTTTGATGTTTCGATATAAACAGTCACATACTATGAGCAGATTGATATTGCGCTCACGTCTTTGCATAAAACAGGGAGCTAGAAGCCATGAAGACGGGAAGCTTAGAAAAACATGTAGCCTGCATAGTTTATACATCCACCCTGCATTTCAGGGATTTTCTCCAACACAAAATGTTAAACTGTATCTTTAACTTGTCTCCTACACTTATACATTAGCAAAAAATGGTATGTTGCCCTGCGTCTCCTATGTCTTCTTTTAATGACAGGAAAGGTGGTGTTGACTCATTCTGACGTTTACTTTTCACAAGTGGTCTGTTTTCCCACTGAGAGTACGTCCAAACCTGAGAAGTTGCTGAGCTGCTTCCTGTGTCCATACTGGAGGTTTATTCATTGCCGGCCCGTACTCCAAAAAAGAAAATGAGACAGAGGTGGAGTGTGGGTTTCAGGTCTGGCCTGTGCTGTGTCAGCAAAATGCCAAAGGAGAGAGAGGGAAGAGGGAAGTGGAAAAGTCTATTTTTTATTTTATTTTAAAATGCTTCCTTTATCTTAGCATCACTCAGTGCCCAGTGGTTGTTTTTGCAGTTTGTAATCTGCATTTATTTTTGACTAATTCCACAGGGAAACATTTTTCCATTGTTTTGTTTTTGGGCTGTTGGTTTTTTTGTTTTTTGTTTCTTTTTTTTCTTTTTCTTTTTTTGGAGCTGATGAGTCACGTTCTTTGCTTGACTTATTTTTGGGAACAAGTGGTTTTAATTTATGCAGAGTTTATTACAAGAAAAGAATGCTTTCCAAATGCCTCCTTGTTACTTGCACCCCCCTTCCAGAACACGCATGCATGCACTTTATGTTCCGTTGTCGTAATGAAAAAACACTTTCTGGTGTTTTCAATAAAGAGCAGGAGTCTTGGGAGGAAACAGAGTGAAAATATGAATATGACTGCAAACAGAAAAAAAATAAACTTAAGAAACTAGGTAACTAAAATAGAAACAATTAAGGACAACCCCCCCCAAAAAAACTCTCTCTCTCTCTCTCTCTCTCTCTCTCTCACACACACACACACACACACACACACACACACACACACACACACGCACAACTGCTGGTTTGTTTTGTTTGACCATACACAGAGTCAAGAGAAGATAAGTTAATGACCAGTGATAGTCTGGCAGGAATGGACTTGTCTGTGGGGGCCAGGGTAAAGTATGCCACAAGGGCTTCTGTTCAGAGCATCAAAGAGGGACAGTAGCAGGGCAGCTGAACAGACCCAAGGAGATTAGATTTAACAAGGTGCTGGAAACATTCCTCAGAGATTTTGATCCGCAATGATATGATAGCATCACACAGTTGCTGCAGATTTACATGAGGAAAATCTCACATTCCACCACATCTCAAAGTTGCTCTATTGGATTCAGATGTGGTGACTAGGGAGGCCATTTGAGTACAATGAACTCATTGACATGTTCAAGAAGCCAATTTGAGATGATTTGAGCTTTTTGACATAGCACGTAATTCTGCTTGAAGCAGCCAAGAGAGGATGGGTACACTGTGGTCATAAAGGGATAGACTTAGACCAGGGGTCTGCAACCTTTAACACCTAAAGAGCCACTTGGACCCGGTTTCCACGCAAAAGAAAACACTGGGAGCCGCAAATACTTTTTGAAATCTAAAATGAAGATAACACCGTATATATATATATATTTTTTTTACCTTTATGCTTTGTGTGAACAACTAAAGTAAGTAAGTAAAGTTTATTTATTAAGCGCTTTTCACAGACAGGCAGTCACAAAGCGCTGTACACAAATATTAAAATAAACAGTACAATCAATAGACATTATACACAATGTAAAAGATCAAATGTAAATAATCTAAAGAATATAAAATACGTAGATCAACAAAAGGCTTGTTTGAAAAGAAAAGTTTTTAACTGCTTTTTAAAAGAATCCACAGAGCAACTAAGGTGTGTTGCTTATGAAATCCATGAAGTGCTACAGAGAAAGTTACATTTTATTTATGTAATTAACACATTTTGAGCTCTTAAAGAAATATAACAAAAGGAAAGACACCCAGCTGAACTAAAACGATCCAGCAAACAAAAACTGTTGTGAGCCGCCACCCATCACCTTTGGGCTTTTGGAGCCTTGACCTGACTTGTAAAAAGTAATTGAAATAAAAGCACTATGCTGCTGAAAAATGAAAAATAGATGTTTGCAAAATTCTGCCTAAATATGTATTTTACCTGGTTAATGTGTGCGGCGGGGCGTGGTCTGCAGTGCCGCTGCATGGGAGTCGGACGCACCTGAGCAGCACCCGCAATCACGCCTCGCCGCCTTAAAGTCTGTGCTCTCTCTGCTGTTGTGTTGTCGGGCTGTGAGCTGCAAAGCTACAGTCGGCTGTATGTGTACAGCAACCGTGTGTGAAAAGTGGTCAATAAAGAGATGCTGTAAAGCGTGTTCATGCAAACATCGTCGGGTCTGCCGTGATATGTTTACAATGGGACTTCTGCTCCTGAACCTCTGCGCACAGCGTCTGCAAATCGGGGCTGTACGAAGTCACTTTCATCTTTATGCAGGACTGTAAGCTGTCATCTGTGAGGCGTGAGCGGTGTTTGTTTTTAACATAGTTCACGGTGGAGCTGCTGACATAATGTGGATCCGAAGATCCATAATTGGCCTACCTGGGGTTGAAAGTCTCGATAAATGCACGGCGTTTCGGCGGGTACACCGGCTTCCGCAAGTGTGAGCTTATTTTGAGCGATGAAAAAATAATAAGAAATAATTTTATTTTTATATTTCAAAATCACAATAATCTTCCAATTTAGAACTACAAGTTAAAAAAAGAACTAAACACAAATAAAATACACTTCAGCTAAATACTTCTAATTTATTTTCCCAAACCACCCGGAGCCGCAAAATAAAGACTAAAGAGCCGCATGCGGCTCCGGAGCCGCGGGTTGCCGACCCCTGACTTAGACTGTTGCATGTAAGCATTGCCCCAAAGTGTGCCAAAAAATCTGTGACAGTATTACACCATCTCCAGGATTATACTATCTCCAGGGGGTTAAACCATAAATACAAGGAAGGATGGATCCATGATCTCATGTTCTTTATTTAAAATCTTGACCCTACCATCTGAATGTTGCAAGAAAAATTTAGGCTCTTTAGACCAGTTAATTATGCAGTTTTGGTGAGCACAAACTGGGAATGGGAACTGTAGTCTCAGTTTCCTGTTCTCTCAGGAGTGGCATCTGGTGTGGTCTTCTTCTGGAGTAGCGTATCTGCTTAAGGTTCAATGTGTTGTGTGTTTGGGGATGCTCTTCTGCCTTCCTTGGTTTGGGGCTGAGAAATATGAACTCAATTCAAAATCACCACTATGTGATCAATTGTTTTCTTCTTTTCGTTTGATGTTGTACCAAAAGTGTTCCCAAATATCGGACACGGCATTTTTATTTGGCAAAAGCTGCTCAAGTTTCACAGTCAGCTCGTTGTTTGAGTTTTGTCAAATCAAATCAAATCAAATCACTTTTATTGTCACATCACATGTGCAGGTACACTGCTACAGTACATGTGAGTGAAATTCTTGTGTGCGAGCTTCACAAGCAACAGAGGTGTGCAAAAATACAATAACATAAGAACAAGCAAAATATAAGAATGGCTAAATCTGAGAATTATATGAATAAATATATGTATAATGTAAGAGTGTATGCATATTACTGAATGTATATACTAAATATGTATATCTACTTGTGTGTATATGTGTGTGTGTGTGTGTGTGTGTGTGTGTGTATACATATTTTACAAATTAAATAGAGTAAACAATAAAATAAAATATATAAAATATACAGAGGTTGGTAGTTGGATATTGTGTGGATATTGTAAACAAGTGGCATTTATATACAGTGTGGAGTGCATAATGTTGAAGTTCCAGTAGTGAAGGTGAGGTGTCTATGAAGTGTTCAGCAGTCTGATGGCCTGGTGGAAAAAGCTGTCTCTCAGCCTGCTGGTACGGGACTGGATGCTGCAGAACCTCCTTCCCGATGGAAGTAGTCTGAACAGTTTATGGCTGGAATCCTTGATGATCCTTCCCGCTTTCCTCAGGCACCGCTTCCTGTAGATGTCCTGGAGGGAGGGAAGCTCACCTCCAATTATCCGTTCAGAACACCGCACTACTCTTTGGAGAGCTTTGCGGTTGTAAGCGGTGCTGTTGCCATACCAGGTGGTGATGCATCCAGTGAGGATGCTCTCAATGGCACAGCAATAGAAAGTCCTGAGGATGCGGGGGCTCATGCCAAATCTTTTCAGTCTCCTGAGAAAGAAGAGGCGCTGTTGCGCCTTCTTCACTGTTTTGTTTATGTGTACTGACCACGTAAGATCCTCAGCCAGATGTACACCAAGGAAGCGGAAGCTGCTCACTCTCTCCACAGCAGCGCCATTGATGGTGATGGGGGTGTGTCCTTCTCTGCACCTCTGGAAGTCCACTATCAACTCCTTTGTCTTTGCGATGTTGAGGGTGAGATGGTCTTGACACCAGTGGGTCAGGGCGCTGACCTCCTCCCTGTAGGCCGTCTCATCACCTTTGGTGATAAGACCCACCACTGTAGTGTCATCCGCAAACTTCACAATGATGTTGGAGTTGCTAGTGGCCGTGCAGTCGTAGGTGTAGAGTGAGTACAGGAGAGGGCTCAGTACACACCCCTGTGGAGCACCAGTGTTCAGTGTGATGGGGGATGAGGTGATGCTGACCACTTGGCGTCTGTCAGACAGGAAGTTAAGGATCCAGCTGTGTTTTAAAGGGGACGGTACATGCTGGAGCAGTAACACAATTTAAAAGCAAAAACAGGAAATAACTGACTTCGGTAAGATTCCTATACGCTGATTTCCTTCGAGAACTGGATATTTTCTCCTGTTTTTAACAATTCCTTCTAAACCCTCGAGATTGTTGTGAGAAAAATTCCCAGTAGATTAACAGTTTCTGAAATACTCAAAACAGCCCGTCTGGCACCAACAGCCATGACATGTTCAGAGTCACGTAAATTCACCTTTGTTCCCCATGCTCAGTTTGAACTTCAGCAGGTCGTCTTGACCATGTCTGCATGGCTAAATGCATTGAGTGGCTGCCATGTGATTGGCTGATTAGATATTTGTGTTATCATTTACTGTAAACCAGACATTAAATGCAGATTTGCTTGTGGTACATCCGCTAACGTTGGTCTTTGATGTTCACATTATCACTAATAACAGTGCAGTAGTTATTCACACATCATTTGTCTCAATCTACAGGGTTCCTCTAAAAAAAAACCTTTATCTATTTATTCTTTTTTCTGGGTTGTGAGTGAGTTTAGTGTGTCATTATGTGCGTCACTGGCCACTGTTCCCATGCATGTTGTATTCATTAAGGATTAGTACACGTAAGTTGTTGCCACGTTGTTTTTTCCACATTCTGCATAAAGATAAACCTTTCTTGACTTCACCCTGCTTCCAACTGAGGGCCTCTTGAGTGTATAAGCAGTAGTAGCTTCAGCTGACCATAAATTGTTTCATCTTCAATCTTTGAATCCAAATTTGTGGAAAAGGGTGTTCAGATGTGAAAGCCAGGTGGGGTGGAACTGCAGTGCGTCTGGCTTTCTTGCAGTAGCAGAGTTAGTCATTTCTTACAGACCAACAGATTTTTTTTTTTAGCCCTGCCATAATTTTAGTTGTCTAGCCTGAACCACTAGCCTAACCAAACCTTAAGCATATCTCAACCATTCTTTTGTTTCTGTCCCCAGTTGAACCCTCATGCAGAGCACGATTGTGAATACACTTGTACATAAATATAGGAGGTAGAGAAATTGAGAGTGAATAGAATTTTCCAGAACCAGCATTTGTACGCAGATAGTAGGAGTGCAAACTTAATATAAACTGCTTTGTATCCAAAATAGGTCTTAGCCATGCACAGCTGGATGTTTTATGGTGTATATGAATTTGTGTTGAGTTGTGATTCTGTCTGAACTCCACTAAGGCAATTTGGAGATCACAGTACGTTCCAGCTGCCTCCAGTTACATCTTATTCACAGTATATCAGACTTCCTTTAGTACAGACATTGCCACATAGATATAAACTCAATAACACAATAACTCAAAATGTCAGTGAAAAAGGATCTCCAATTTAAAACATGATACTTCTAGAGTTGCAGCAGAGTTTCTGTCAGTAAGTAATTTTATATATAGCCACAGTTGTTTTTGACTGAAATTGGCCTAACCACCTCATCCTTCGTCCCCAAGGGATATGTTGGTCAATTTTAACGAGATCCCTGGAACTAACTGTCACCTTCTCTCACATAATGGATGCTTGTCAAGCTCTGCATTCATGGCAGGTTCTGGCTTAAGAATAACATGGACAATATTGGAAGCATCTGACTGTATTTTCTCTCTACAGTCTCAGACGGGCTGGATGAAGAACTTGTGTATATGTCTCAGCATCAGCGTTACACTTAATGAAAGTCTTCTGGCCCCAGTGATGGCCAACATAAACTTATCTGCTTCCTCTCTTTGAAAAACAGCAGAAAGCTTCACTGAAACTGTGCGTTTGTCATTGCGTTGCCGTGAATCACCTCGCTGCTCGCTGTCTGACTCGCAGACCTGGCTCAGGGACTCTTGTTGCTCTGGCTATGCTTACATTGGCCCCAGTCGTGTTTTTCTTGTTTATGCCTTAATACTTTCATTTTGATGGCTTAAAATGTCTACATTTTATTCAGAAAAGTAGGTTATGTAATTTTTCCAGTTACTCAGCTCTCATGTCTTTTAAATGACTGTGTCAAGTATGCATTTGTGTATTCACATCTGTGCATCTGCTGCAAAAGAAAATCAGAACCACCCAGTCACCCTGAGCATTACTATGCAGGACTGAATACACGTAGTTCAGTACAATAGTTCAGTGTTTTTCACCCACACTCCTGTAAATCAGATTTTCTTACAAATAGTCAGAGTCAGTGAATAGTTTAGATTTAGTCAAGTTTGGAGTTTGGAGACACTGACTCACTGAATTAATTTCCTTTCTGGGGCTTAAAGTGTAAAAGAAACTTTCAAAGCATGCAAATACTTGAAAGATTTAAAAGACTGAGATCAGGATATTTTATGACGATTATTCACTGATATCAGTGACAAAGATGTTTTTATTGCTTTGTCACATCAACTCAACATAATTTTTACATCTGGCCTGTGCTATATTTCCCCTAATGTACACATCTTTGCATCCAAAAAATACTGGTCCTCCCTTTAGTGCATCTTGAAGAAACAGTAGTAAGATGTTAAGTAATATTGTAAGTACTATAAGTAAAAACAAGGTGTTTGTTCACATTACCAAAGCGCCAAGAAACAGAATATACTTCAGACCATTTATTCTGCCTCCATGATTGATGTAAACAAAACAGGTCCTCACAGCTGTGAGATCCCTCTCTGTCTCCACTGCAGTGTGTTTCGCACACAGTGTAGGTGTTGGCACTGTGGAAAAATAAAGCTTTCATTACTCACCATGTTTATTGGACACATATTTTTGGCCAAATAGAATGTGATAGTATTGGCTTTTTCACTGTGTCTTTGTAAAATGGATAGATGTATCCAATGTGCAGTACAGGCTCACCTTTGAGACTGACTTAATGTTGGGTGATTCACATTAGCAACCATTTCTTGACCTACAGTATATTCTACTGCAGCTAATGGTGATTTTGCAGGCGTTTGAATAAGTTAATTGTGCAGCTTTGCAATGCAGGCGCCACTCTACAACAATCTTTGCATATGATTCACTTTCCCTAAATTTGAAGTATTTCCAAACAATAGATAAGCAACCTTTAGGAACAAGCTCTTTGCCTTCAACTGTGCCAGACATTTTGTTTTGACGGTCTGTTATCTGTTGTCTTTTAAGATAATGATACTGATTCAAACTTTATCCAAGAAACTTTGCAGCACAGGGAACAGCTTAGATTGGCAGATGCAGGCATATGGTCAGGCAGTGGCTTAGGGAGCAATAGCGTTAGATTAGCTTTGCATTCGAGCAGTGTTTTTTAAATCAGTAGATCATGTTTATTTAATTGTCTGAAGCCAAAATCATGTTTGTGATTAAAGCTGAAATAATTTTGTGGCCCTGTGACACACTGCATGCATTTTTTAATTCGATGCATTTGACATAAAACAAATAGCAGCTGTTAACTTACTTCTGAGAAATGTGGACCAGAGTAATAGGTGCACTGTTTCTGGGAAGGAATGCAGTGAAATCAGATCTTAAATTTTCTTCATTAATTCATGGCGCTATTTTGCATCAGTGACAAAAACATCAAAAAATCTGATGTTTAGTTTTTGTACTGTCAAACTGCCTAATCAGCCATCAAAGAGCCCACGACATATGTGAATGATTGAGAGCTCTTTATTCTGTGTCTTTGTGGCGACATACCACATCTTATTAGATACAGTAAAAGCTGTCTGAATGATCAGACTAGTGAGAAATGAAATGTATTGGCATCCTCGGATTAAAAGGTATATTGCTTTAAATAACTACTTTGATATGGATCACAGTAAAACTGCAGCTGCTTAACAAATAGTTAGATACCATCGTCTCTGTGGTCAGCATCTTTCCCCACAAGTAAAGCCAGACTTGGCTGGACAGCCTGCTCAGTCCACGCTGTGTGGTTTTATTGGCTCTACTTGGCGATGAAGCTTGAAAGAAAGTGCTTTGTGGCGATGGGATAGAGTGTAGCACCACCTCAGACAGACTTAGGGTTATGACCATCAGGCTGGGTGATGATTGTAGCTGATTCAGTAAGTGCTTCCACGCTGGGCCACCCAGCCGGCATGACCACACAAAAATCCAGCTGCACAGATGGTGTGTGGAGTTAACACCAGCGCTCAGGTCAAAATGCGAGTAGCAGGTTTGGACTGAAACGAGAACGCAATGAAAGATTCGTAACCTTCTTGACAAAATATGTCTCCGTTTAATTGAGGTCATGTTCTTGTGGTGAATTTGAGATTTGTGGGGCTTTGTGAGTGAACTCCATGAATGTCATCCAAGACACAGATAGTTCTCCGTGAGGCTCCACTATGGGAGCCATCATAAAAACAATTTTCTCTGTATAATATGGTTACAATTAAAGAAATGTTTGATATTGATCACACTTATGCAATCCACATTTTACCAACGAGCACAGCATGCTTTCCTGGTAATAGGAAAATTGCGTGGTTCTTGAGGCATAATGAGATTATAGATATGGCGCATTCGTACATGGAGGTTTCCAAAGTTTAAAAAAAGGTGCTTGCTTTAGTAGCATCTAGTGAATGAAGCACTTTGAACATTAAAGGTTGAGGGGCTCACTGATATGGTCAATTCTTTTATTCTTGTTGTTTTTTTGTTTGTTTGTTTCATGTATTGGCAGAATATATGAAGTACTGCCACCTCAAAGTACACAGAACAACTCAACACTAACTGATTTCTGTGGGCTAGAGGGCTCAATTATACCAAAACCATTGAGTACAGGCCAAATGTATGGACTTGAATCTTACATTACTTTATGTTCATGCATACAAGCTGTTGTTGCTTTTGCAAGGATTTTTATTGTGGGACAAAGTGATTAAAACCAGTTTTCAATGTTCCTTCATAATTTATTGTTTGCATCAGGGATGCTGAAAGTGAGTGGCTGTTTATGTTATTTCTTTTCTGGCAGATAGAGTAATATAATTGGCAAGAATTTGAAAATAGCATTAACCCCACGTATGATGTGATTAGCTAATATTGGTCCTTTTATTATGCTTATTGAAGAAATTGTTTTTCAACCTAAAAACCATTGTTTTATCCCAAGAGTGCCAAAGGAATCTGTCAGAAGCGGAAATACTTCTTAGCGAGACAAAATTTGGCTCATTATATATAAACAGCTACGTGTCTGTATGGTGCTTTGCTTTTATCTGCTGCTCAAATATGTTTTGACTCTGTTGCAAAAGCAGAAGCTAAGGCGCAAGCCTCCACTCTATAAAAACACATGAAAGCCTTGTGTTTCGATTTCACTCTGACTGATTTGCTGAAAAACAACCAACAAGGGACTGCTAAAGACAGAATGTTCTGGCGACACGATGCAGATGGGTAACCTGCCAATTCACACATCGCTTCCTAGCTCAGTTTTGTGTTCCTGCCTGAAACTGTTCAGATTTTTAGTATATTATTAAGCTGCAGATAAAACATGGAGTGTGATGATTCAAATAATTCGCTAGAAGTTCCTGTTTGGTTTAATTAGCGATATGTCAGGTTAAACGCAAAGCTTTTGTCGTAGCCTATTTTAGCAAAATGTTTCCACAAGTGTTTCACACTACTTACCTTCATTTGTTGGAGATAATTATACCTGCTAAAAGGTTGGTTTGACTTTATGCACCACTAGTGTTTTTAATACACTGTCACTTGCTGTTCAAATTTAAAACAACTATAATGAAATTACTGACCATTATAATTGGTTGAATTCCATTGACTTTCATCAAGAACTGATACTAAGTGGTCTAACTTTTCCAGGGTACTGTTTAACTTGACATCATTCCAACATGCCAACATTGGAACATGATCAGGAGAGACCAGGGGGTCTGTTGTACTGCTCACAGGCCGATAAAAATTGTTTATGGGTTCTCTATGCTTTGCTTTTTGGGTTTTTGTTCTGGTTTTTTGTTTTGTTTTGTTTTTCAAATTCATGCATGCCTGTTTTACCGGCTGGCTGGGGCCTTTCTTTGTGGGATTTTCATGTTTCATGTTTCATGTTCTCTCTGTACTTCAGCTTCCTCCCACAGTCCAAAAATACGCACATTAGGTGAATTGGTGACACTAATGTGGCTGTAGGTGTGAATGGGAGTGTGAATGGTTGTCTTTCTCCCTATGTTATCCCTGTGAAGGTATACCCTGCCTTTTTTTTCCTTATGACAACCCAACTGTAACTCTGAATTGGATAAACGTAAGAAAATGGATGGATGGATATCTGTTTTAAAATAAGAAGAAGCTTAAAATATTCTGTTCCAGAACTAAAAAGGATGAAAAGTTTGTGTTTTATACATTAATAGACTACTGCCTGGAATTTAACATGTCTCTCTTTAGAGCTTTACTCGTGATGTAGTTTCAAAAATGTCTGTGTTTATTTGTGTAATAATACTTTATCTGGCTGTACTAAATATACAGCTTTTCACATTTATGTTTAGTGCCCCTCTGCACATGAAAACGGCAAATCTTTCTCATTGTAATTAATGGTTTTATGCCAGTTCTGGGGAACTGGGATATCAAACGTTTACAAGCACTTAATGTGTATAAAAATACATACTTGCATGCGCCTGTGGTTGCAGGTGCTGTTTGAGTTGCACTTTACAGCAGTCCCTGGTAATATTAACTCCCAGTTATGTTAAAAAGCCCTGCCTGTGAGCACTGCCTCTGCTTGCCAGCTCGTAGTGGACCTACCTCACACGCTGTATTTTATAACACAGCCAGCAGTTGGCATTTCTTCCACTGTATATTGTGGCAGCAGATGTGACTCTAACTACATATCTCCTCATCCCATCATACACTATTGGCCTGGATTTAAATGGAAACTGCTGACTAGAACAGAAAGGCTTTTTGGTCACAGCCACACAAAGTATGAACAATACAGTGGCCCAGCTTTGTTTACGAGGCACACATGCACACTTAAATGTATGTCTTAGGATTACAATATATGACCCATTTGTCATAGTCTGTCTTTCTTTAACCAAGCACAGATGGAATGACAAAACTGGGGGTTAATCAACTCCATCTTGGATCTGCGATTGTCTTTGATAGGCCAGCTAAGCGTTTTTGGGTTTTTTTTTTTTCTTTTTTTCCCTCTACCAGTTGGAAATAAAAACACAGAGGAGTGCTCAAAATGAGAAATGCATCATAAAGTTTCCCCTGAAAAACAAGCTCAGTTCTATTCTATTCCTTTTCACAGTTTGCACAATTCCTTCAGTAGCTCCAATTTTTTGTTTTACTCGCTCTGTGTTGTTATGAAATCTTACTGGAACTAAGTACTCAAAGGGCTTTTAGGTAAACAAATGTCGCAGGCAGAAATTTATGTTTGTTTTTATAAAGCAGCTGGTGGCATTAGGAAAGACTCATTAAGGAGATAATTTTGCATGAAATTGTGTTGTTCTTTTGTTGTTGTTGCATAAGTCAAGCAAGCAAGAGAGTCTGAAAAATTATAGTCATAATAGTTATTGATGGATTGATGGTCAGTTATGTTTTGTTTATTCTTTTTTGTCAAATGAAATACCCCCGTTTACACGTTCAAGATATGAAAACGTGAATTACATCAACTGGCATGTCTTTCTGTAAGTAATACTTGGATTTGTTATATTTTCACCATTAAATCTCACTAGCTAAAATTGAAACTGGAAAGAGGAGGCCTCTGTTGTGTAAGACAAAGGTTGATGGCATTCTGAAGAGAGGATGTGTTTGAGTCACCCGTCCACATTGTATATCCCAGTGGAGTGTTTGTATTATTGTCTTTGGCCAAAGCCTTATGAGTACAATATACAGTTTTTTCAGCTTTAACCAGTGTGTGTGTGTGTGTGTGTGTGTGTGTGTGTGTGTGTGTGTGTGTGTGTGTGTGTAAAACATGGGCATGTCATCCTGTTCAGACATGCAGTCCTCTATATGTTATTTAACAACATACAGATTTCTCCTAACTGTAACACTTATAACACTTTCTTATAAAAACACTCAACATAGTCCACTGAAAGCAAAGTTTAGAACTTAGCCACTTGCTTGGCACGAAGGAATGATGTATCAAATGTTTGCATGCATCCTTTGATTTGGCTCCACTGTAACAAGGCCCAGATGTGCTAGAGAGAACCTGGGGCTCAATTTAAAGTGTTATAAACCTGTCAGCGGATTTATGACACTGTAAAGTTAAATAAAGTCGCACACTTTGCGCCAGAAAGAAGAAAGCAGCAGATAAACAACAGCAGAATGGTTAAGCTTGATAAGCAGTTGTTAGAATTTATTTAATATTACTTTCTACACCAGGATCCTTTTCTACGTAGCTGCAGTGGCGTGTCTAGAAAAGTTTTGTTGGGGGGGCCAGATGTAATTGGCAGATAATGTTAAAAAAAATTCTACCAACCATAATTCAATAACCCTATAAACCTAATAACCGAATGCACTTTTAACTCTTATTAGAATGAGATTTTAACCACTACGGTGCAAAGTTTTTAGATACTGTGTCGATAAAGTACAAGAGATACAATCAGTGCTTTGTCAGTGTTTATTCAGCATTCAAGGACAGCAATATTTGCATAGTATTTTTACTGACATATAGTGCACATATGTTTTGGGCAAAAACATTTTTGAATATTAAAATACGACATTTTTAACATACAATTGGCAAATTAGCCAATGCAAAACTTTATCTGCCTATTAAAAAAAGAAGATAATCTTCTCACAAACTGGTGTTTGATTTTGAAACAGGAAAAAAGTGGGGAAACAAATGAAAAGACTAACATTTGAATAAAACCTGAAAGCAAGTAAATACTTTCTATGCTGCCTTATGATAAACTTTGGTAATACTGATGTATAAAGAACACTGGCTGATGATGAAATACAGTCAGCTGGCATGGTGACACTGCCAGTATTAACCTGCTGGGCTGGACCGGGACAAAAAATCGGCCCGGGCATTTTGACTAAAGACCGGCCCACCAGGTATTAAAGCCATGAAGCCTTTGAATGAAAACAAACGCTGTTGTGACAGTGATGTACACTGTCTTGTTGGTATATGTATGATTTCTATACATTTTACGTCAGATAAAAACTTTGTTCGCAAGATTCAGATAATTATTTAATAAAAGCTAGATATTTTAAATGAGAATAAGAAAGAAAAGTATTTATTTGTGCCCCCCTCTCCCTGTTAATGCCCTACCTGGCCCCCTGGCAAAACTTTCCTAGATCCACCCCTGCACAGTTACCAGCTGTCAGCTACATAGAAAAGGATCCTGGTGTTATTTGTCTCTCAGAAACAGTTCATAACTTCCCTTCAACTCATTCATGTCACCTAAAAGGTAAACCTGTTTCTCCATCACCTGTTCAGCTCTGATGATTCAGTAAGGACATCTCCTGGTTTCATCTTCATGTTTCCCTCTCACCACATATCCAAACCGATATCATGACCAGCAGCTTTACAGCTGTGGCTCCAGCAAACATCAGCTGATACTAGAAATTAATATTAAATAAATTCTAACAACAACTGATCAAGCTTAAATGTGCTGCTGTTGTTTAGCGCGACACCCGCTGGTTTCCTTTTTCTGGCGCAAAGTGGACGATAAATAAACAAGAAGGAAAAGCCGATCAGCTGATCATCGATCAGTTTCATGATTGAAGTAGCAACAGGAGAAGGAGGAGAGAGAATGAGAGAAGAAGAGGCAGCTGACAGCGTGAAGACGCAGAATAAATCCAGCTTTGTGTCTTTTTCCATTTTAGCTTAAGTCCAGAACAAACTGTGTTCCTTACAGCTCAATATGAAACGCGTAATATTTTCTCTGAATGAGGGACCATTCCATTTTTTAAGGAGCGGTTGGCAACTCTACTAACTAACCTTATGAATAAAACAAAGTTCACTATCAGTAACATCATAGCACCCACCCAGCTGTATAGTAACTCCGTCATGCTAGCTAGTACGCAGTACGAGTTATTGTAACTGACTGTAAAAAGTCAGCACAACGAAAATAAACTCCACCTAAATTTGTTTTATATCTGACCCAGATAGACTGCAGGTCATAAGTTCTTACCTGAAGTTCAGTTCACCTGACACTCGGACTGGCGGCCGCCTCGGGTCTCTCCTCCTCCTGCCTCCCTTTCCCTCATCCACCTGCTGGCCTCTGTGGAAGCTCCGCCATAGCCACCACCAAACAACTGAGTTATTTTTACACATCGGCCAGCATCTGGCCAATCCACCACCTCTCATTGTTCATGCCGTTACAAAAAAAATGAATAAATAAGTCATCAGCCCATCGGGCCCGATGGCCAGTCCAGCTATGTTAACCTGCAACCAAATCTGCAGCTCCATAAAGCAATGTTAGACTTGGATTATATCTTATGACTCATAACTCTTATGCTAGCTCCCCCCAGTAGCCTACTGTCTGAAATATTAGACGGTTGCAATAATTCTCTAAGTGTTATTTTTTCCTTGGTATTCTAATTTCACAGAAGTTTACAAAACTCAACAAACTTAATATTACTTACCGGGACATTTATTCTCTCCTCATTTTCTTTCACCGAAAAATTGTTTTCTGCCGTGCCGTCTTTCTCCTTCCTTTGCTAACGTGATGCTCATAGTGCAGAAGCCGAGGCTGCATTCACTTACATTCGAATATCTGAGCTTCACTGTGAAAACATAATCGTACATTTGATATTTGATTTAATTTTATTGTTTTAGCTTCGGGGTGGCACCTGGGGTGACCCCCCCCCAGGCCACCCCGCTGGACACGCCACTGCGTAGCTGACGGCTGGTAACTGTGCAGGGGCGGGTCTAGCAAAGTTTTGCCAGGGGGCCAGGTAGGGCATTAACAGGGAAAGGGGGGCACAAAGACATACTTTCCTTTCTTATTCTCATGTCTAGCTTTTAATAAATAAATATCTGATTTTTACACAAGTTTTCATCTGATGTAAAATGTATAGAAATCCATTATTGTATATAGGAACTTTATAATTTATAACCTAGTAAGCTATAGTACTTTTTCCTTTGGGAAGATACCATGTGTGCAGTCTGCAATTCTGTTGAAGATGTTGAATCTATTTAATTATTGTGGAAAAATTATTGATTTCTGTGCATTTTTTTTTTTACACGTGCATTAAATTAAAGTTGATTACGTCAATTAAGCATTATGAGGTGGAGGGTGGTTCCCTATGTTTTTTTGTTTAGTTTTTTTTTGCTGGGAGTTGGCAACCCTACTAGTTAGGTTGCTTAATATTTCCGCTAAGTACTCTTTAAAATACCAGAGTAGGAAGAATGGTGTAGGTTTAAGTTTATTAGATTGATCAGTATTGCTGAACTATGAAATATTTTGGGTGCAGTGTATTTTTTGCATACAGGTATAACAGAATAGCTTTAGATTTGTTTTATTTTTTTTAAACTTGATTATGAACTTATACAAAATGTAGCAAGATATTTAAAAAAAATTTTTTTTTATTGATTATAAAATACGCTATATCGGATTTATATCGGTATCGGCAGATATACAAATTTATGATATCGGTATCGGACATAAAAAAGTGGTAACGTGCCATCTCTAACATGAGAGAGAGAGAGAGCCCAGCAGGCTGGCTAAGCTAGCTCGGCAGTTCAAGGTGCCTAATGTCTAGGTAATTTGTCTCAGTGGTAGCTTCCCCTGTGGCGTAGTGCTTACTTATTAGCATTCCTGTTGGCGACTGTTAGCTGCAGGAGCCGGAGTGAGATGTAAGGACATCGGTTCAACTTGCAAAACCTGCTCAGGGTTTAACTGTTTAACATGGTCCTAAAAATGGCATCAGGAGAAACATAATCAAGTTCTTTAAACCCAAACTCCACCAGCAAGATAAAAGTGTCGTTTGCTTTGATGTATTCAATCCACCTCTTCTCGCTGTGCTGAAATAACTCGGCAGTTATTAAATGGATTGCTGCATCCTCCTTGGCCCACTGTGGTACATGTTTGTTTGATAAACTGCGTGTTTTTTGTTTATCTACTCAGTTTGTTGAAGCAATTTCCAAACCAGATTGTAAAAAGACAAGTCCAAGAATGATTATGGAAATCACAAACTTGAACTCGATCCACAAATACAGGGAGTGCAGAATTATTAGGCAAGTTGTATTTTTGAGGAATAATTTTATTATTGAACAACAACCATGTTCCCAATGAACCCAAAAAACTCATTAATATCAAAGCTGAATGTTTTTGGAAGTAGTTTTTAGTTTGTTTTTAGTTTTAGCTATTTTAGGGGGATATCTGTGTGTGCAGGTGACTATTACTGTGCATAATTATTAGGCAACTTAACAAAAAACAAATATATACCCATTTCAATGATTTATTTTTACCAGTGAAACCAATATAACATCTCCACATTCACAAATATACATTTCTGACATTCAAAAACAAAACAAAAACAAATCAGCGACCAATATAGCCACCTTTCTTTGCAAGGACACTCAAAAGCCTGCCATCCATGGATTCTGTCAGTGTTTTGATCTGTTCACCATCAACATTGCGTGCAGCAGTAACCACATCCTCCCAGACACTGTTCAGAGAGGTGTACTGTTTTCCCTCCTTGTAAATCTCACATTTGATGATGGACCACAGGTTCTCAATGGGGTTCAGATCAGGTGAACAAGGAGGCCATGTCATTAGTTTTTCTTCTTTTATACCCTTTCTTGCCAGCCACGCTGTGGAGTACTTGGACGCGTGTGATGGAGCATTGTCCTGCATGAAAATCATGTTTTTCTTGAAGGATGCAGACTTCTTCCTGTACCACTGCTTGAAGAAGGTGTCTTCCAGAAACTGGCAGTAGGACTGGGAGTTGAGCTTGACTCCATCCTCAACCCGAAAAGCCCCACAAGCTCATCTTTGATGATACCACCCCAAACCACTACTCCACCTCCACCTTGCTGGCGTCTGAGTCGGACTGGAGCTCTCTGCCCTTTACCAATCCAGCCACGGGCCCATCCATCTGGCCCATCAAGACTCACTCTCATGTCATCAGTCCATAAAACCTTAGAAAAATCAATCTTGAGATATTTCTTGGCTGAGTCTTGACGTTTCAGCTTGTGTGTCTTGTTCAGTGGTGGTCGTCTTTCAGCCTTTCTTACCTTGGCCATGTCTCTGAGTATTGCACACCTTGTGCTTTTGGGCACTCCAGTGATGTTGCATCTCTGAAATATGGCCAAACTGGTGGCAAGTGGCATCTTGGCAGCTGCACGCTTGACTTTTCTCAGTTCATGGGCAGTTATTTTGCGCCTTGGTTTTTCCACACGCTTCTTGCGACCCTGTTGACTATTTTGAATGAAACGCTTGATTGTTCGATGATCACGCTTCAGAAGCTTTGCAATTTTGAGACTGCTGCATCCCTCTGCAAGATATCTCACTATTTTTGACTTTTCTGAGCCTGTCAATCATTCTTTTGACCCATTTTGCCAAAGGAAAGGACGTTGCCTAATAATTATGCACACCTGATATAGGGTGTTGATGTCATTAGACCACACCCCTTCTCATTACAGAGATGCACATCACCTAATATGCTTAATTGGTAGTAGGCTTTCGAGCCTATACAGCTTGGAGTAAGACAACATGCATGAAGAGGATGATGTGGACAAAATACTCATTTGCCTAATAATTCTGCACTCCCTGTATATCTAAGTAAAGTTATGACGGTTTATAGATCTACAGTTTACAGCTGTAGACAGACAGATATCACAGGGGTTTACCATTTAAAAGAAAAATATTTGCGTTTCCTTAGGAAATGTGAACATGCTGTATTGACAGAATTAGAATGTGTCAGACTCCATTCAGGTGGGGAAGAAAAGTTCTGTGTGACTAATCTGGGTTTTGGCTTATCATCATTTTCCACTTATATACAAAACACAAGGCAAAATCAAAGAATTAATGTGATAGCCATCCACAGCTACTGTATATAAGGCTCTGACCTGCACAGGCTTTCTTTGTGTTGCTATGGAAATTTCCACTGCTACGCAGGAGGGAGGGAGGGCTTGCAAGCAAGTCTAATGTCAGGTATAAGGAACTGGGGAATTTTTTTCTTTGACTGGCTTAGAGTCCAGATGAAGTACAGCTGTTTTAGAGACACCACAGTGGAATGCTTCATCTTTCACTGTCTGTTTTTCCCTCTGTCTCCTAATCCTCGTCCTCTGTCTTTCTTCTACTTTCATGGCAACAATAAAGGATTTGCCAAAGATAAAACTGACTCATAACAGAGCATAACTTCTCCTAAGTATCACCGACAACTTTAAAAGCACTCACAGGTCAATTTAACATCACTGATCTTATCATTACAATGACACGATATGCTGGGAAACCTTGGATTCTGGCATTCATGCAGATGCTACTTTGACCAAGCCTCTCATCCACGCTGACAGCGATAGGACTCTGAAATGGCAGCAGTATCCCACAACAGGGGAGACAACAGTTCGGAACAATGACCCAGGCTCCATACTCTCCATATCTCAGATCTCCAAAAGGGAACAAAATACACTAGAAAAAGCTCGATGCATAGAGACGCCATCCTGCATACTACAGGACCCACAGGATCTGCCTAAATAATCTGATGGGTTAGCATTCATTTTAGTATTCAATATAAAAAACTGCAGTCAATCCTGCAGAGAAATACTCTATGGGGAAGTGTAGAGCTTAATACTCATGTTAGCAATGTTTATACCAGCAGCTGCAATTCTAAAATGCTGAATTTTTCAATATCTGCAGCACGTTCCCTGCTAATCCATGCTTCCTGAGCTAGAGACACAAAGCAGTGCCATCCTTGTAGAGCAACACTGCTAGCTCTTGTTCTCCAGATAAGACACAAGTAGTCTTGCATTTTTCTAGAAATATATTTCTTTTTGTCTTCATTCAAAAGGACAAACCACAAAAAACAGACTGGAAGCACAAGGTTTTCATTTGACATCAATAAAATGTAAGTTGCAGTATCCTCCACTATACCTCTGCTCTTTGTAGCATTTTATGACATTTATTTGCCTTGTGGGAATTATTTGGCTCAAGTCCAGGTTGCTGATGAGGAATCTGGCTGCTCTCCTGCTTCTCAGCTCTCACCATGCCTCAACGGTTCTCGGCATTCTGCACCAGGCCTTTGGTGTAACAGTCCCTTTTAAGTCAACTCATGACACATGTCATCATATTTATGTTTCAGTCACAGTGGTCCTATGAATATAAAACAAAACGCATGTGCTGCCTAATGAGGTACAGAAGTAGATTTGCTGTCTGCATGTACATAAAGAGAGGACTTGAGTGAGTTTTTTTTTTCTTAAAATACTCCATATGGTAAATTTAATTATCAAACTTTGTTGTAATGTACTTTGATTGACATCATTAAAATGGACAGTATAAGTGTATGTCAGAGATTCTGACTACCTTTCACTTGTTCACCTTAGCACATTTTAAGGTCAAAACAAAACTGTGTCAAAACAATCAAAAATGTCTGATGAATGGTTATAGAAACAACGTAGGTTTATTTTACTTCTTGATTCTCTGTAAAAGAATCTTTTAGCTACCTTGGAAGTGTTAGTGTGGACCACATCACACAAAATTGTTGTTTATGCAAAATTTCTTGGAGGTTAGAAAAAAAAAACCCGGCAGTGACAAGCAGTGGGAAAATGTTACAGCCCTGGAACAAGTCATCAGCTGCTCTGCCCAGAATGAATTTCCATGTTAGTTCAGTCTAAGCGTCGCTGTGGGGAAGAACATGGCAGCTATGGTTTTTAACCCAGGTTATACACAGTATGTGCTAAATTCTTGTTATGCTAAGTGTAGATACTAAAAAGTCTGCAAAAAAACCCCACAATTATTTTTCTGCCACAACAATTAAAACACTCTTTTTTTTGTTTTTATTTAAGATTTTAAAGTCACAGACACATTTTTTTTCTATTTCTGTGGGAGAAATCTGGCCAGGAGAAAAGTTATTGATGCAAAAACGTATGTGAAATTCATCACCTTACACTTACCTTGCTTTCAACCCAGAACCTGCAGATGTTCAGCTGCATGTTTACATGGTATGATGCTGTACTTTAAACAGCGTGTGTTCAGGGCTAGTGGGGGATTCTCTCCACATTCACTCACATCATGAGGCTGTCGGTACACATAAGGACAACAGTGGCCGGCATATCCATGTCTAGCTCCATGGTGGTCCCCCCCCCCCCCCCCCCCTTAGTTTGTCAGACATGATGTTTGTACAGATGTCTGGGTCCAAAGCAGAAAGGACAAACCCTCACTGCCCCTTTGGTGGTCCCGGCCTACCCCTGACTTTACAGCATAGAGCCTCCTTTGGCTACATATTCTATCCCATCATGGGTGACGAGACTTAAAGGGACACATCTAGGACTCTGATGCTGTTTGAAGGAGGAAGTCATGTGAAAAAGTCAGCCCAGCTGTGCAGTGTTTGCCCCAGTGGAATAAGTCTACATACCCATAATGCCAAGGGGCACCAAAGGACTGACCCAGAAGCATTACCTATGTAATGCACTCATTTACTCATAGTCCTGTAAAAAAGAAAGTTTTCACCGGTTTTTATGTGAGTGAAACCCATGTTTCAGTAGCCTGTAAAATGACCTTTAGTAGCAATAACTTAAGGTAACCATTTTCTGTATGACTTTATCAGTCTCTCAGACTGTTGTGAGGGAATTCTGCCTCCTTTACAACATTGCTTCAGTTCCTTGAGGTTTGCGGGTATTTATTTATGCATAGGTCTCTTAAGGTCCTGCCAAAGTATTTCAGTCAGGTTGAAGTCTGTACTGAGTCTGATTATCTTTATATTTGATATCATCCTTTTCAGTTTTTAAATAAACATTTAACCCTTTCATGTATGAATTATGACAACCTCAATCAGGATTTTTTTCTTAAGTATTTTTATTCATCTGTAGGCATGAAAAAAAGACTTTTGAACTTCGTTTTTTAAACATGTACTTTTCAAGACTTTTTCAAGTCTCTTACATGTCTACTTAGGTGGACAACATCACCTTTGGAGTGACACATCAGTGTCCAATGTTGTGGTTTATGTGCAAGTATACCATCACCACGGACACAAATACAAGAAAACAGCCTTTGAATAGCTGTCCACTGTAGTCACCACTATGCATGAAAGGGTTAAAAAAAAGGTTTAATACATTTTATAAATGACATATAAAGCCATAGGTTTTGGCTAGGTTCCTGCATAGCAACAAATAAAATACAAGATGACCTCTTTGATCATCTAATGAGTTTTATTAATGAATTATGATAATGATATTGTACAATGAGCAGTAAGGCCAACAGAGCTATTTGGTTATACCTGAAGTTTGAAGGGAACCTTTTATCAACACTGCTACTGTGGAAATCTTTAAGATTCTCTGTGTTAAGATTACACGGCTGAATGGAAGGATCCTTAGTATCATGTTTTGTTTCCATTTTAATCTTTTAATACAAGATATACTCAACTGTACAAGTTATCTTTTGGATTAAATTTTCTGACTGTATTCTGTGACCATGGTGGGTAGATAACATGTTTCTATAAACAATTCTCTCCTTATTATTGTTATTATTCCTGGTCAACAGCCTTGAAGACTGCTGTTGTGCTCTGTGAGGTTCTTTGACCCATTTCAATGTATTTCAGATTTAAATAAAATACATTTTTTTATTACAGCTTGGGTTTTAGTAATGAGTTCCGATAATGATAACTAAAGAAAGACGAGCAGCCAGGACATTAGAGTGGTTATAAACAAACCCTGATGTTTGTTTACAACCAAACAAAGTAAACACCATTTACTTTGTTGAAAGTAAATGGAAGACCCACTTTGTTTTATGATTATCTATAGCAATATGACAATTATTTTATTGATCTTATGTACAGGACACCTTTTAACAACATCTTTTAAATAATAGTTTGTTACAGCTTAAGTTGTATTGATGAGTTATGATAATGGTATGATATTATACTAGAGAAACATGAGCGTCCAGGCCAAGAAGCAAAGTTCTAAACAAACCCTGACGTTAGTTATAACTAAAGTTTGAACTGTAAGCCCTGCATCCACACTGCTGCTGTGATTTGTTTGTAACGGCAGATGGTGATATTGCACGATTTTCACATTTTGTTTGCAAACATCCAAATCGGGAATGTGTGACAATTTTCCATAAATTCTCCTTTCCTAAATAACCTGATAACCTGAAGTTCTTACCTCTTACATTAAGAGCTTTTTGGCCTGTTGTGAATTCACAGCAGCTGTCTTGTATCTCTGCTTACTAAATGCTACTTTGTCAATTCGAATAAAGTCAAGCAACCAACCTGCCTACAATGTTTAGCATTAAATCGCTTAGTGTTGGTGATTTTGAGGAAGCAGAAGTAAACGTCTGTGACATGAATGACCAAAAATCTCACTGTCCCAGTGTTCTAGGTTAGTTGCCAATCACACAGAAGGGGAATAGTAGTGTTTTGTATTGGTTCCTCAGTCATATGGATAACACATGTGCAATGTTTTCAAAGTTTCATAGTGAGTTTTCTTCCCAGTTAATGGGGCCAAATGTTTTCAATTGATACTCAACTGGAGAAAAGCACAGCGTGTGCCACCACAGACACGCAGGTCTAAACTTAGTGATGACGTAAAAAAGAAAGAATCCATGTGGTTTCACTTTTTATATGAAAACATTTGGGATGTTTTTATGAACTTCCTTCTTCAGCTGGAGCGTGTATGGGTTACTACTGCAATTTTATTCTTCTTGCTTACAGCCAACCTAGAATAGAATAGAATAGAATAGAATAGAATAGAATAGAATAGAATAGCACTTTATTATTATTGTAAATGTACAATGACATTATGGGTGTCCCACGCCAACTGTCCCGGAATAAAATATATAAACTATAAATAGACAGTGCTGTACACTGTTCACTGGTTTGTGACACAGACCCTGTTGTGTGTTACAGGAATTCAGGAGGGTACAGAGTGCACCAAGTGCAAAAATGACTGGGCATTAAGGGCAGCCATCGCACTCCTCTATGTGCTCTGTGCCCTGCTCACCATAGCGGTGGCTGTCCTTGGATACAAAGGTAAGCCGTAACTGAAGTTAAAATGCCTGCTTAAACAAATACTCTAGTTTTCAGCTGGATTGCAGCTTCTGACATCCACAACAACTTACCTGACAACACTGAACCCACAATGTGTGCAAAACAGGTTGAAGTGGAATGGCAGATGGTGACCTCAGTTTTTCCAGAGTGGCTCAGTTAGACCCTTTTTTACAAGCCAAGAAATATTGATGCTCTAAGCCAAATACATAGACTTTCCTTTAACTACAGATGATGGAACACTTATTTAATTAGGAAATTGTGTTCTTCACTACCCCTCCACGGACTGGCATAATAGATCACCCAATTATGTAAATGTAAAAAACATATTCTTGCCATTTCCTTATATTTACATGTGAATTAAGTTCCTGTCCTTTGTGCTGTGGTGATATTACTTGTACGAGCCCCTGGACTGTCAAAAGGCATAGCAACTGGCCCTATTGCCCTTGGATGTATAATCCTGTATTGTACTCCTGTAGGTGTGTTTGCTGGTTTAGTATGACGTGATTCACAGAAAGTGAGAGGGGATCAGTATGAATGAAATTCTGTATAATTTTATTATGAAGTTCTTTCTCTTCACGCAAACTTGGTTGATTTTTTTCCTTTTTTTTGTCTAATAGATTGAACGATAACAAACAAAAAATACAGTACACAAAATCTTGCTAGAAAGTCCAGAAAGGATGATAAGGCCAACTTCAGGAAAGACTTTGGACAGACAGAGAATTAAGATGTCTGACTCTGGCACAATTATAGTTTTTTTTCCCTTTGTTTACTCCTGCCCTGCCCTCTGATTCCCATGGTCCCACAGCTTCTCTCTGCCTTCGTCGTTTTCTTTGATGTTTGATAAAAAATTAAATGGTTGTATCACTAACAGTCAAGCCAGAGGCTTTGGCCTAAGATTAACCACTCTGTTGACAGAAACCGTTGTTTACTGTCCACCATATTTGACATCTTTAGCCACAGCTCTAAATGGGAAACAGATTGTGTGGCGCTGTCCTTACTGCACGCATGCTGCTGTTACTCCCTGTTTGAACAATAGAAATAATATTAAATAGAAACAGACAGGAATTCCACATATTTCAGGCGTTATCATCGGGGAATGCTTTCTGTGCCTTACACATTTGTGGTCCAAAGCAGTCACAGAAAAATATGCCGAAAGTATCCTCGAGTGAAACACTGCTACAGTCCTACCTGCTCCACAGGCAACGGATGGCATATTTGCCTAATGGGGAAAGACTTAATCCAAACTACTCCACAAGTTTAGATTTAAATCAGAATTAGGTGCTGTCAGGTTTGTTTTAGGCTTCCAGCTTTGCGTCTGTGTTAGCGTCGAGCCCAAGTGAGTTTGATGTCTTGGCTCTAATGTCTACCAGATGACTGTGCAGCGACTACCCAGGCTTAACAGCCCAAAGCAGATTTTATGGCTTGGTTGCAATTTGTTATCTCGTGAACTACAGACTAACTCACAAATTGCTGCGAGTGTCCAAAATACTTTGAGTGTGCAAGAAACCAATCTGAGCTCTGCATTCTATGATTTTTTTTTCTATGCACTTTGTTATAGATATGCTGCTATTCTTCAAGTTAATGCTTTAATTCCTGTTAAAGAATTGTTTATTTAAATGTCTGCTCCAGCAGCTTTCATCAGTGTTAATCTCAGTTTGGGTAACTGCCTAGCTTTTGCTCATAACTTGTCCCAATAGGCAGCCAGACTTACTAAAAGACTTACTTAAATTAGCAGCCTTATATAACTCGCAGTGCCTTTCCAATATAAGGATGTGAAAAGGATGGAAAGATTAACAGGGGTGAATGAGAAGGTATGTTCAAGATTAGTGGGGAGTTTTGCAGTTGTTTCTAGTTTATTCTAGATTTTTGTCACTGTTATCAATGGAATAAATTTATAGAGTGTTTCTGATTCACCCAAAAGAAAAGCATGTGACCATTTCAGAGAAACTAAGACAGATTTAAAGGAGATTACCTTCAAACTTCAGTTCTCAGCAGTTACCCAACAGCTCTTTGAAGCTGTTTTTGTTTGTCCCAAGTGCAGGTTATTGTTTCATGTTTTTGTCACTCCTGGAATGATAACAGTGAACGCTTAGGGTGTTTTCCAGTTCAGTATTTAGACGCCCACATACTGAGAGAAAAACAAAGCCTGGAAGAGAGGAGACTCTTCCTGCAGATGTAAGGAGAGAGAAAATGGAACCAGAGTCGTAAAGCGCTGGCGTGGTATTGATTATGTGTTTGACATTATTTACACCGATGAAGCGGAATTTGTGAGTGTTCACTGAGGATGGAGATCAACGGATACACAGTTGCCCGGTTACAAAAATGTTAGGAAAGTTTTTCACTCCATTCAATCCCATGTTCCCATCAGTGGTGTTTAACTTTTCCAGTTTTTCATTGCAGCAGTATGAGTGTAACAATGCCCTCTGCTGTTAAGAAGCCCTTCTGCAGAATATACTATATCTATCTTCAACTTTAAGACAGTCTCTTTCATTTTTTCTTAGTGGTTGAGAAAATGGACAACATGACAGAGGGCATGCAGAATTATGGAGGCAAGATCAATGCTGTGGAGACAGACTTAAAGAAACTAGGTAAGTCCCAGTAACACAAGATTATATCATAGATGCAGAAAGCTGCAGAGATTTCAGTGACGTGTACAAGAAAGTAGGTTTTGGCTTTGACATATACATTTACATATACATACATTTGATATATTTGTAGGTCCTATTAACAGTGTGTGACTGTTTTTCAGATGATCAGGCTGGAGTGATGTCAGTTAATGCCACTAGTGAGATGAAGACTTTCAAGTCAGATCTGGAAGCGTTACAGAATCAACTACAGCGCATTGCAGACAGGGCAACAAGTAACAGCGACAGGCTGGATGAACTTAGGATAACAGGAGGTGATACGGAAAGTGGACATGTCTCACTGCAGAGTTTTATGGAAAACAATGATGCTTCACTGCGTGGCATCAAGCAGACCTTGACCTCTTACAGTGGAATGATTGACAGCCTTGAGGCGGACACTGCACGGCTCCAGTCTGAGATACAGAGCCAGGTCAAAGTACAGAGCCAGACTCAGGTTGATGTCAGTGCGCTGAACATCACGCAGGCCCAGCAGCGCAATCTCCTCAGCACACTACAGAAGACAATTGAAAATGCAGGACAGGAAGTTCAGAAACTGAAAAATGACTATCAGATTCTGCAGCAAACAGCCAGACAAACACGGGCTGACACAGAGTGGCTGAAGGAAAAAGTTCAGAACCTTCAGGTTTTGGCAGCCAACAACTCCGCTTTGGCCAGAAACAATGAAGAAGCTCTAAATGACTTGGGAGCTCAGCTCAGCACTTTAGCCAGCCAAATCCAGAATACCTCAGCTCTCACAGAGGGACATGACCAGAGCTTGCATGAGATGATGGACCACCAGAGAGACCATGATAATGCCACCTCGTTTAAGTTTGACAAAATGGAAGCACGATTAGACAGACACGAGAATGACATGAACCGCGTGACTGGAAACATTAGCTTTGCCGCACAGATTCTTGGTGTCATCAGTTCCGAGCTGAATGGCCTGAGGTCCTGTGCTGAGACAGTAATGCAGCACTCTGACCTGTTAGTGGGACTGAATGGAAGTGTGACACAGGCCAACGCAGACAACAGAGAGCTGCGCGCCCAGCAGGATGAACTAACAGCCCGGTTGGACAGAGAAGTCAACAACTTGTCCATGGTGATGGAGGAGATGAAGCTAGTGGACAGCAAGCACACACAGCTTATCACCAACTTTACCATCCTACAAGGTGAGGAATACCTGGCGTGCCTGATTTAGAGCTTTTCATCATCATGTGTAAATAAAGCACCTTTTCCAATTATTTGTGAAAATTATGACAAGTATATTTAATTATTCTAGGTATGGAACTCGTACATTTTTAATTAATATAGAAAAGTATAAGAATATATAGATAGATTTCTTCCACTTCCATTTTGTTAAATAAATAAGTACAACAGTTTTCAGTTTCTTGGGGTAAGTTACATCATCTACAACCTTCTGGTCTTAAGAAGAATCGTATTTATGAATTATTTGTGACTTCTGACAGTGACTAGGATTGTACCTCTTCTGATTTGTAGTATGCATTTGTACCAGCAAGATGAAAAGAAATATAAGATTACAAGAAATCATTTGTGTGATGTTTTGTGTGACAGTGCATGTAAACATTAATTGTTACACATTGATCTATCAGTTATAGTTCACTTATCTGCTCGTATTTCAGGCCCACCAGGTCCAAGAGGGCCCAGAGGTGATAGGGGTCCTCAGGGGCCAATGGGCCAAACGGGACAAAAGGGTGATAAAGGAGACAAAGGAATGCCAGGATTGGTCGGACCTAAAGGAGAGCAAGGTGCAGCCGGACCACCAGGCGCAGCAGGTCCAAAAGGTTCAGTTGGGGCTCGAGGTCTTGTAGGACCTAAAGGACCAAGAGGGTCTAGTGGTCGACCTGGAAACCCTGGTGAGAAAGGTGACCCTGGGGTTCCAGGGCCTCCTGGGAGGGATGGACCCTCCGGAACGCCAGGAACGCCCGGGCCACAAGGGCCCAGAGGAGCAGCAGGGCCTTCAGGTATGGAAGGACCCCGTGGGCCTGTTGGACCCATGGGCCCTCCAGGTCCTCCCGGTCTCCCAGGACTTCTTGGAACTCCCATATTTGTAAAGCCACCTCAGCCCACTCAGCCCCGTCCGGTCACTCAACCTCCCAAACCATCTCAACCTTCTAAACAAGTACAGGAACCACAGGGCTCTGTGTCAGTCCAGCCTCCTGTTGCCACAAGTCCAAAGCCTGGTGAGTTTTGTCCTGTCTCACTCCCATCAAACCCAACCGCTCACGGCAGATGGCTGCCCCTCTCTGAGCCTGCTTCTGATCGAGGTTTCTTCCTATTAGAAGGGTGTTTTTCCTTCCCTCTATCACCAAGTGCTTATTGATGGAGGTTGTCTAGTTGTTGTGGTGTTCTCTGTATTAGGGTATTGTAGGGCCTTTATCTTACAATATAAAGTGCCTTAAGGTGACTGTTGTTGTGATTTGGTGCTAAATAAATAAAATAAAATAGAATCATGCACGGTGCCACGGTGGTTAGCACTGTTGCCTCACAGCAAGAAGGTCCTGAGTTCACTCCAGCCTGAGCATCACTCCAGCCTTTCTGTGTGGAGTTTGCATGTTCTCCCCGTGTTTGCGTGGGTTCTCCCCGGGTACTCCGGCTTCCTCCCCCAGTCCAAAGACATGCACTTTGTGGGGATAGGTTAATTGAAAAAGCTAAATTGCCTCAGGGCAATTTAGAATTTTTGGTGTGAATGTGAGTGCGAATGGTTGTCTGTCCCTGTGTGTTAGCCCTGCGACAGACTGGCGACCTGTCCAGGGTGTACCCCGCCTCTCGCCCTATGGTAGCTGGGATAGGCTCCAGCACCCCCCCCCCCCCCCCCCCCCCGCACCCCCGCCCCTGAAAAGGATAAGCGGAAGCGAATGGATGGATGGATAGAATCAAGTGATTAGATAAATTAGACCAGGACATTTTTGTAAATGTTGATACCTTGTACCATCTAAACAGCATCTCTAGTGATTTTGTTTTCTTGGATAACATGTATGTGGTAATTCATTCTTCCAGGTTGTCCACGTGAATTCAGAAACTTTGGAGACAGCTGCTATTACTTTTCTTCTGGTTCACAGAGGCTCAACTTTGATGAGGCCAACCGGTTTTGTACTAATCGTTCAGCTCATATGCTCATTATCAATAACAATGAAGAACAGGTAAATTAAATTAGATCCATATATTCCATATAAAGCTATTGCTAATTTTAAACAATTGCACAAATTAACATAAAACATTATTATAAACATTTTTTCTTGTTACGTCTTCTTTTCTATTCTACCTCTAGCAATTTGTAAAAAAAGCCATCACAGGAAAAGGATATTTCTGGCTTGGACTGAGTGACAGAGAGGAGGAAAATGTCTGGAAGTGGGTAGATGGAACCATACCAGTTTTCACGTGAGTTGCAAATTTGTGTATGTATTTTAACTGTACAGGACAATTTTAACAAAGTGTAACCAAGTGTCTTTGTGAATGTTTTTAGGAAGTGGAAGCCTGGCCAACCTGATAACTGGAAGCATGGTCACGAAGACGGCGAGGACTGTGCTGGCCTTATCCATGAGGCCAACTGGAATGACTTTTACTGCACTGACCGCATTGGTTTCATCTGTGAACATGCCTCTGACAGTTAGTACCTTCTTCATATTGGACTTTTAAATTTCCTATTTGTGTGTATTTCCATAGTTGCTTAATTTGTGTTTTTGGAAACAAAGCCCATATGACGACCAAGTTTGTTTATTCAACTCCAAATGTATATTTTTAAAATGTGTCACAAATGTGTAATATCTTAAAAAATTATACTACATTCATTTACGCTGTTCTTTTGTAGACTGATGCAGTTTTGTTTATCTAAACAGATCCAGTAATTATGATCCCCTGTTCAAATTGGACTGATTCAAGACCACCTTAATATATTTTATTAAGTTTTTCAAAAGAAAAATAAACAGTCTAGTTTATTTTATAGTTATATAGATATACACAGAGACATATACACACACAAAGAAAGAATTTAATATATTTTGGAATTTTGTAATAAGGCTGTAACAAAATGTGGAACAAGTAAAACACTGTGAATACTTTCCGGATGCACTGTAACAGTGAACATCCCCTGCTAAGTGGAGCTTAGTCATCATTAATAGCTGTTTTTTCATACAATAACACCTCAAAATGTCACTGTGAGAGCTATAACTGTAAATGCAACATCTTGGGTGCACACACAGAGATACAGATACAAAATGTGTTGTATTTTTTTTGTTCTCTTCACAGTGAAAGTTCCAGTTTTATAGCATCCATCTAAGAAGTAGTGATCAGTCTCCTTTCATGAGAAATGTGAAGAGGTTGAAGACGTCACTATAATGAGGGCCATGCGGAGGAGCGCTACGTGACTAGAGGACTCTGATAAAGCCAGCCCAGTGGAGCATCACTGACACTTGGACTTATATTTGTCTTTAAAGGCACTTTACAACATAGTACCGTGCAAAAGGCAGAGCAAACACAGAGCCATTCCACTGTTGTATTAATTTAGATTTTGTACTGAGAAAACATGAGTATCTTCATTTATTTAGGCTGATGCAGCCACAGTTGTACATGTGTATCTGTAAATAATATTTTACAAATGACAATTAGTTGGTTGGAACTTAATTTTATATTGTTTAATTTGTTCAGTTACTCAGTCTTTACACATTTAAACTGTCAGAGTATACTTCAAGTAGAAATCTTTGTATCCGATAAAATACTCCACAGAATCATAGAATCATCATTTGTTTACAAGCAAGTTCCCACAAACATGGTGAGCAACCACTTGTCATCATTGCCCAATAAATACCTGTAACCTAACAAAAAGAAAGAAAAGTAGAGTAAATTTTCTCAGTGCTTTTTTTGGAGGATGGGGGAGAATTGATTGCTGATGTGAGCAGTGTTGCTGCCTTACAAAGGACTGTATTTCTTGGACTTTGACCTGCCAGTATTATCTTAATCTGATATATACATGATCCGTATGCACATGGTTTGTAATGTATCCATTATCAGATGATTTCTTCATTATGCCAAATGCAATATGTGAAACATTATAATTTGTATAATCAATTTTTTTGTTGTTGATCTTATGGACTGAATAGCAATGTTTAATCCAGTTTAAGGTTCATCTGTGAGTTCATTCAATCACCACATTCCGATGGATCAGGTCAGAATGCTTAACACAATAAAATGGGGAAAAGATTTGTGTGGAATCACTGACTGTTGTCCATAAAATATTTCAGTAAATACATGCAGACTGGTTAGCATGAAATGCCAAGTGTTTACACATAAAAACTGAAGGAAAATAGAGACTTTAAATTTCAAATATTACTGCTAATCTGCTATTTATGTATTATTTGCATTTTTGTCTTCAATAAAATGAGTGTATAACAGTATAGCATCAGTACTTTGAGAAAAAGTAGCAAAATATTACAAAAAAATCTAAACTTCAGCTAAACTTACATATTTCACACACTGTAGACAGAGTGTGTGAACATCACTGATGCTGCCTAAACCTACATACCATTGTATTAATAATATAATAATAACATGCTAATATTATAAACTGACAATTACAACACATTGACTAAATAATGGATTTATATAATGTAATATTCAGTCTTTCGAAAGATAGATAATTTCAGATTTACTAAAGTAGATTTGTATGTTTTGGGGTTTGTTTGTTTGTTTGTTTTTTGATATGTATGCTTTGTCTAAAAAGTGAAAAATGCATAAAATAATAAATGCTGACAATAATACCTTTTTAAAGATTATATACTTGTTCTAAGCACTAACAAAATTCTTAAAATGTATAATTTTTTCAAAATTATACTTGAATTATATATATGCTAATATTGGTGCCAATTTTATTTATATATATATACATATATATACACATATATACACTTTTAATTAAACTCAGTGTGCTTTCCATACATTATAAAAACATTTTTAAACAGTATCTCGGTAATGTCCTAAAGCAATTAACAACTACTTATCAACTAAACAGAACTTTAACATAGACACAGTTGTGTCTTGACTTTTGGCATCTTGGTCCAAAGGAAAAGACAACAGTGATGCAAAGCACCCTCAGCGCATTTAGGTCCAACTCAGGGAATAGTTAAAACATTTGCACCTCTCTAGAGAGGTCCACTTGGTCTTACTGAGCAAGTCAGAGATGTACTTGAAGAGCAAACCACTGAGAGTTGTATGAACTAACAGAGATTTTAAACGTAATCCTGGGTGGAACCAGGACCCAGTGAAGACTTCAATATTGGGGTATTTTGATAAAGTTTCTGTTTCTGTGTAGGGATTCTGGATGCCGCTGCTTTAAACTGGTAATATATCCAGTAATATAACTGGATAAATATCTCAAATATTTCTTTCTTGTCTCTGTTCAATTTTAAAAGGTTTGTAGACATCCAGCAGTTAATGTCATCTGTGCTAGAATTACATATTGGTTAATGTAGTTTAGTTTAGACCACTGTTAATTACTTAAATTAGTAATTACTCATTTATTGCTTCACTTACGCCACACAAATCCTCTTAACTACAAGATTAAAGTCTTTATGTGTTACTCATTTTCACGCGCTACAGCCTCACAGTCACATTTTGTCACGTGATCGACATCACCTGACGATGACATGTTATTTTTTTCTATGCCAAGGACAATTGGTGACTTATGATTCATTCTCTCTAGTTTGCAGACAGCACACAGGGATGAGCAGTAGTCTGACAGGGAGTGTTAAACTGTAGAGGCTTATAACCGTTTATTAAATACAGTGAGGGCTCCTTCGATTACCCAGAATGCCCTGCTTGTTGCCGTCTGGCGAAGGAGTGACTGTGTAGAAAAGAATCAGTTAGCTACCTTTGATACCCATTAGGTTGTCGTTACTATGCATTTGTATTGTATGAAATAAGAAAAAAGAGGGAAAGAAAATATCTGGGAAAGGCGAAATCTGTTGTCGTCTATACACCAAGCGATGCCTCTCTTCACGACCAACCCCTTTGACCAAGATGTTGGTGAGTAATCACAACTGGAGGCTGTTATTAGCAGGCTAGCTAAGTAGCTGTGACCAAACAGCTTTGTTTGTGTTCTCCAGCTGTGGGCAACATTTCACTTAGCCACTGGATTTATATTATTGTTATATGGGTAACGTTTGGTACATACTGTAGGTTGTGTAAACTGACAACCTGAAGCCCATGATATTAATTTTGATGTCTGTTTTGCTTGTTTTTGAGGAGCATAGATGGCTAGCTTGCTCCCCTATCCTATGTGTATATTTAGCTAGCAAACAGCAAGTGACCGTTTGGCGATAGCATACTAAACTGGTGATGTTATTCTCGAGATGTATTACGTGTATTATTTAAGTCAGGCCAACTCTTAATGAAGGCGGAGACACAAGCTTGTCATCGGATCACTGAATTGAGTTAGCAAGCCATATCACTGGCTACCTTTATGTATCCCATCTTCTGTTAGCTAACCACAATTATGTGCTTGACCTCTCACAGTGAGTGGAAGTGAAAGAGGATGCGGAGCTATGTGAAACCACAAAGTATCGCTGTATTTCCTGTCGTCTCTTTGATCTTTGTCGAGTGGTTAGCCACCTAATTTTCATGTAGAGTGTGTAGTTTTCATATAGATGAAAAATACACAACACCGTTCACTTGCACAGCCTCAAGCCCAAACCCAGCAGTAAATGCTGATTTGGTAAAACAAACCAGCCTTTAAGTGATCGTGCTCTTCTGTTCCTGGCTTTTACTACTGTTGTGAGCATCTGTTACTTCACTATACTGTTTTGTATGACATGACAGCAGCCAAAGTGCTTTACAGGCTCACATAGTCAGTTAACATAATGAAAAATAATAAGTGGAAAAAAACGTCAGAAATAAGAATAAAAAGCATTACTAGTCAACTAAAACGGGTGGAAAAAAGACATTTGCAGTGAGTGTGATCAAACCATGAGGGACCTCAGACTTAATTAAAGCAAGTGTTAATAAATCTTTAGAGCCGATTTAAATCATCAGCTGTTGATCAGGTTCTTATTTGGGGAAGCAGATTATTCCAGAGCCAGGGGCAGTAACCACATTTGCCTGGTTGCCTTTAGCTTTTAGTCAAGTAAGGGGCACTGAGAGAAGTTCAAGTTGAAACTTCACAGATAGCCAATGCAGTTCAACTAAAACAGGAGCGATGAGCTATCTTTTCTTTGTACAAGAGTCAATCAGCTGCGTTTTGAACCAACTGGAAAGCGTGGAATTGGGCAATCCTATATACAGAGAATTGGATTAGACCAGGTGAGATTTGGTAAAGGCTTGGATAACAGAACTGGCTCTAGCAGTGGTTTTCACTTGGTAAAAGCTCTCCTTCACAACATTCCTTTGATTGCTAAAATTCACGGAATGTCTCATAAAAACACAAAGATTGTCTGGTTAAAGGACTAACTGCCTCACTGAGGATGGTTGTGTAGCCATGTAGGGTCTGAATTAAAATAACTTCAGTTTTTCTTAGTTTCTTTCTTTAGTTTAAGGGTTTGTTTTTGTTTTTTACATCTGTGATTCCAGATCTTCCAAACATTCAAAGAGGTTCTTTATGGTTTGGACACAGTCAGGCGTGGCAGGTAGATAAAACTGGGTGCCACATAACAAGGATAATGAATTTTGGCTTTCTGTCCATCTCTAATACTTCCAATCTTGTTTAGGGTATATAGACATATTTTTCTAATGCTTCTTTTGTCAAGAGCAAAAGAAGCAAAAAAAAACTTTTTAATGTACTTATTACTTCCCAATTATTACTTCTACTTCCCAATAACAGCAACTGATGACTCATGTTAGAAAGCAATGTCAGCTATTTACACATCTTATTTCCATTCCTATGTTTATACTTGGAATACACTTAGCTCTGTAATAGACTGGGAACCTGTCCAGGGCTAACTTAGACTCTTGCTCTATGACAGCTGGGATAGACTCCAGCCCAACTGCAACCCTGAAATATCAGCGCTGTTGATTGCTATGTGATGCCACTGGCTGATGTTTATTATTGGCTAAATATTATTGGCACAACATTCAAGAAGATGTTAAAATATTGTCAGACAAAGCATTTTAACATCTGTTTAATCTAAATCTAAAATGTTCTTGTTAAACACCTTATCTGCTCAAAATTGCACAAGTGGTGCTTGGTAAAACATGAAGCTGCTTCCAAGACCAGAGGAGTCAAATACAGTACACACACAGTAGATGCAAGACTAACCATTTCATTTGGAAGGAAAACCCCAAAAACACAATTCTTAAGTGGCAAATAGAACCCACTGCTGATTGAAATGCACTGATCCTTAGATAAACTTCAGGTGAAGTCTTCGCAGATCATGAGCTGTTAGATTGTGTTCACTGTAGTGCGGTAGTGTTGATGGGGCGCTTCTCATATATTGTCAGCCCTTTGTACCTCATCATGTTTATGCTTATGTGTAGAGGAACATAGTAATCTTGTTGTTTTGATTTCTCAGTACCAAACATGATCATGAAAAGAGGATTCTCACGGACCGTTTACAACAGTGATTCTTTTTTTTTTGTAGGATTACAGTAACTTTATTACTCCTCTACAGAATTCCCATGTCTCTTCTTTCCCATCTCTAAATACAGTCATGCAGAAAAAATATGCTTTTGCTGTAAAGACTTCTTCTCACGCCAGTTGGTGTTCTTCTTTCCTGCAGAGAAAGCAACCAGTGAGATGAACACTGCTGAGGACTGGGGCCTCATTCTGGACATATGTGACAAGATAGGGCAGTCACGCACTGGGTCAGTTAACATTCCTCATTCTGAGGCATACCAACACATTTCTTTTATATTTTTGAGTTTTGGATCATTAGAATATATATTCAAGGAAGTCTAAAGAAATTTAAAAGAAGAGCTTAATATAGCTTAACCTTCTCAAACCTTTGAGTTGTGCTGTTCTGTTCCAGGCCCAAAGAATGCCTTCGCTCTATAATGAGAAGAGTGAACCACAAGGACCCTCACGTAGCCATGCAGGCACTGACTGTAAGCAGACTCTTAACAAACAGCCATGTTTTGTTTATGTTTGATAACTTATTTCTTAAATGACACTAAGCTATAAGCTTATAAAGTAACCACATTTACTCTTTTATAAGTGATAAATTACGTATGTCAAAAGTATTTCAGCTGTTTACTTACTTCATGAGGTTCATGAATAGGATGTACACTTTGTCTTCGCAGCTTCTCGGTGCCTGTGTCTCAAACTGTGGGAAAATTTTCCACTTGGAGGTGTGCTCCAGAGAGTTTGCCAGTGAAGTCAGTAATGTCTTAAACAAGGTGTGTGGTAAATTTCACTTTCTTGTGTGTTGTCCAAATAAGCCACATTAACTATGTGGGATTTCTTCAAAAAGGTTCACTTTTGATCCGTGTTGGCATAAAATGCTTTAATGTGTGTTCTCCAGGGCCACCCCAAAGTCTGCGAGAAGCTGAAGGCCCTGATGGTGGAGTGGGCGGAAGACTTCCGCAATGATCCGCAGCTCAGTCTGATCTCAGCAATGATCAAGAATTTACGGGAACAGGGTGTCACGTTCCCTGCTGTGGGCTCCCAGGTTGGTATATGAGTATGGTGGTTTATACCCCACAATTGCAGTGGATACATACCTGACGTAGGTTGGAAAACGTTTACTGTTCAGAATAAACGCTAATATTAATGTGAGAAAAACAAAAACTAGGAGACGGTGTAGCGACTCCTGTTTAATGGTTTCCTATCGCATTTCACTCATTAGCTAACAAAACTGAAATGATGTTCGCTCAACAAGCATCATCTTTACCTTACGACAGGTAAGCTAACATAAACATTACTGTAAAAACATTAATATAAACAAGGTATCAAAGCGACACACTAACTTAACTCTCTAAAACTGACCCACTCAGAGTTGACGTCACAGCTCCAGATTGCTGACGTTTTACATTCTGGTGCACTGCAGTCGTGCTGCTGTGGAAGGAAAAGCTCCGCTTTGACAGTCTGCATTCAACTTTGTTTTCTGGCAAATCCTTTAAAATTCCACGTCGACATGTTTTTATAGTCTATGTCATCAATTATGCCGACGAATCGTTGCAGCGCTAGTGGTTAAGATCAGAATTTTAAGTTCTGGCTCATTCTATTTGTAATGCTAGTATCTCTCTTGGTTTGCTCAAAATCCATCCACGTTCTTTTATTCTTTTGAGTCATGAGTGTAAGTCATTATTTATGTGAAGCACATGATTATTGTCTTCACAGGCTGCTGAGCAAGCAAAAGCAAGCCCAGCTTTAGTGGCAAAGGATCCCTCCACATCAACAAACAAAAAAGAAGAGGAGGATTTGGCCAAAGGTAAAGAGGACTCTATCAGATAATCAGAGCACTGGACCATTTTTTATTTTGTTTTTGTAAAGGACTCTTGTATAAAGACTCTTTTTAATATTCAGACACACATAGAAATGCATTAGAAGCATGTTCATTAAACACATTTTAACTGTTGTTTATTGGCTTTGCAAAACTCCCCCTGTTATTGTGGATTAATGAATTGCAGATGTTCCACAAGGTTTTCAAGGGCAAACACACAATCACACTCTTGTGATTATCTTATTATCTCTCTTGTGTGCAGCTATCGAGTTGTCTTTGAAGGAGCAGCGTCAGCAACCGCAGACCTCAATGTCGAGTCTTTACCCAAACACCTCCACCCTGCTCTCCTCACACAAGTCTGACGGCAGAAAAGTCCGTGCCATCTACGATTTTGAGGCTGCAGAGGACAATGAGCTCACCTTTAAGTCAGGAGAAATCATCACTATCCTGGACGATAGGTGAACTTTTACACAAATATAATCAAGAGCACACAACAAACCAGGACTTTCAGTATATAATAGTGAGCAGATTTCCTGGGCCTATGTTGCGTTCTTATTTGATGGCTGTTCTCTTTGAAGCCTTTTTGAAATGCTCTTTAGAAAAGCACAGAATCCATGAACTCAAAAGAAAAATACGTTTTAAACATCACATCTATGTATTTTTACCCCCTTTAAAGAGGTCTGGAAATGACTTTGTAAAATGCCAATGAAATTATTAAGGATTAAATTCAGTTACTAAAGGCAACATTTTTCTCATAATTGAATGGGCTTTTTGTTTTCTTTCTCCCAGTGACCCAAACTGGTGGAAAGGGGAAACATATCAAGGGGTGGGGCTGTTTCCCTCCAACTTTGTCACTGCTGATCTCACTGCAGAGCCTGAGATGAGTGAGTACACACACTTGAATCATTGCTGTTTCTTTGGTAGCCCATTTAGTCCATTAGCAGCATTGCTTTATAGATCTGGGAGTGTGATATCCAGAGAGCAGAGTGCAGTAAGAGACACAAAATAGGTACTGAAAAAATAACACTGCCTAAATTTCTGGGAAGGAGTTCAAGCAGTGTGTGATCAGCACTTTCTACTGCTGATACTCTTTTCTTATGTACCAAATCTTTTTCTGGTATAATTACAAAGCCCTCTGAAATGCAACATTCATATTCATATGTTGGTATCTTGATGCTCTGTTTAATTCATTGTTTACACAGAAATGTGTAGTCTTAAAAATTTATTCTTGGGAGTTTTCTGGCTTTTTCATCACATCCACTTTTTGTTGGTTAAGATAACCTTTGTTGTTATTGCTTGCTAATTGTATGGCTTTGTCATATTGTTGATTCTGTGGGTTTGCATACTGGGTATGTACATCATGCTGTTGTACTTCTACTGCCTTCATGCTGTGTGCCACCGTTTCTTGTAATTCAAGTTAAAGAAAAACTTTTATCAGCTCGTAACTTCTATTTTTATCTGATATCTGTTCCTGTGCTGCATGCTTCTATCAGAGCATTACAGGTGATCAAGTTAGTTTGTTCTTATCTCTTACGTTCGCGTTGCTGACCACTGCCACTGTTGTGTTGTTTTTCTCCTGCTGCATCTACGGCTGCTTGAAAACCCACAGTGAAGACGGAGAAAAAGACAGTACAGTTCAGTGAGGACATTCAGGTAGAGACCATAGAGCCCGAACAGGAGCCAGTGTACATAGACGAGGTGAGTGCTCTGCTGTGTGCGCTTTCTTACTCAGGTCATTCAGATTTATTAAGGTCACAAGTTGCTACAGTAAATAAAAAAATCTCTTCCAGTATAAGATAAAAAACTTTATTACTTCTGGATTAAGTTGTGAAATGATCTCACATCTATCCGATACTTATCACATCTTCTCAGGACAAAATGGACCAGTTACTGCAAATGATTCAAAGTGCGGATCCAACAGACAACCAGTCTGACAGTGTTGAATTATTACAGCTTGAAGGTAATTTTCATTCATTTATTTATTAATTTCTTATGCAAAATATGAATATATGAAAGTGAAAGAAAAATATTTAATAACATTGTACACATGCTGCATTTTGGAAAAGGTGGATTTCTGTCAGCCAAAGAAAGAGATTTAAACAATTTTTTCATCAGGTGCCTGCAATCAAATGGGGCCCCTCATTGATCAGAAGTTGGAGGATATTGACAGGTACATTGTGTTGATGTGGCGTGCTTTATTCATAGAAATTCAGAACATTGTAAGCTCAGCAGAAGCAAGTAACATGCAGAAGGTGTTTGACAAGATATGGATTGCTGATTGTTTGTATCACCAGGAAGCACTCGGAGCTGTCAGAGCTGAACGTGAAGGTGATGGAAGCGCTGTCTTTATATGCCAAGCTGATGAATGAAGATCCCGTCTATGCCATGTATGCCAAGCTGCAGAGCCAACAGTATTACATGCAGCAGCCTGCCAGCGCCGCACAACAGGTGAAGTCGATACAAACTTCTTCTCTTTTTTTTTTTTTAAATTTGCGAAGCAGCTACATTCTGAAAGTGAAAAGGAAAGGGAAGTACCAACACTGGGAAGTCTAAGACGCTTGGAAAGAAAAGATAGATTACCATGATCCTGAATGATTGAGAATCTACACAGACAACATTAGGAGGTGTTGTCATTCTTTCAAGGACTTTAAAGCTGATTGAATATTAATATTTCCTTTGTGTTTATATTTGTCACCACAGGTCTACCCTGGTCAACCTGCATCAGGTTCATATGCCATGAGCAGTGCTGGGGTGCAAGGCTATACCGTTCCTATGGAGCAACTTCCTCCTGGAACTCCCATTCCTGGTCAACCAGCTCCCAGGTGAGTTTGAGGTTACCCACGGTCCTGCTACAGCACACAGTACAAATACTAAGATTATCAGTATCAGTTTCCGCTGTTGCTCTCCTCTCTTTTATGTGAGATGAAAAATGGCAAATACATTTAAATGCTCAATTACATTCACGTTTCACTTATTCTTTAAGTTATTTTTACATATGGTAAATTTTCCGCTGGTATCAGAGGCTGTTACTCAGCTGCAGAACCAGGCTTTCACTTGTTCCAGCGTTATAGACAAAGCCTTCTTAAATACCTGAACAACTTCTGGTTTTTCCTCATTGAAATTGAATCATAGTTTCCACATTTTAAATCAAAGTATTTGCTGTACTTGGAATTGAAAGCAGTAATTTCTCACCATTGAGCAATTCCTTACACACCACAACAGTTCTGTTCTTAAACAGACAGAGGTCTTACTAGTGTTAATATCTCCCTCTTGCTGTAGTATAATATTCACTTTTTCCCCATCATTCTTTTCACAGTGACATTCATATGTACATGGGCCAGCCGCCAGTGTACACTGCAGCTCCAGGCGGCATGGCACCAGCAGATGTTCAGTCCTACCAGAATCCAGCCAGCAACCCTGGCCCAGCGCCATGCACAACTCCCGCAGGCATGACGCAGACCGCAAACTACAGCGCTGCCTCTGGCGTGAGCATAGCACCCTCCACAGATGTCCCACAGGCCCCCTTCTCAGAGAAAGCATTGTTATAGGGCCACAGGAGCTCACTGATATCCTCACAGGCACATATGCACTCTTACATACAGACACACACACACACTCACAAAAAAACAGACCTGATCAAATAGTTATAGTTGAAAATGTGTTTTTATTGCATAAGTTGACACCAGATCAATTAAAACACAATTTAAACAGAGTAAACTAACATTGGCATGTTTTCTGTTGTATTCAGCCGATATACAGTCAAAGCTGCAGTGCAGAACTTTAATTTCCTCCCTCTGGCAGTCAGAGTAATTAAACAAAAATATTATTTGATTTTCACTGGAAAGCGTTAACCTGTTATTTGAAGATTCATGCTGCTGTCAAATGACTGCGCGTATGTCTAGCAGACGTTTGACATACTACTTTTATATGGCGGAGTTTACACTGGACTTCCATTTATTTTTTGAAGGAGTTGGAGAGTGTTCATTGTTGTTGGCTTTCCGTGTTTCTCTTGTTTATACAAGCATCAAATCTCACAATACCAAACGCTCTATGATGCCAACTAGATACGAGTCTTTATTCTTCTGTTTTTGTTTGATTTTGTTGGTTATGTGATTTTTGGCTTGCAAACAGTTTCTAGGTGCAGTCCCATCATCTTCTGGTGGTAGTAGACACTACATCCTACCAGGTGCTAGTAAAATAAGGGAACAATGTATTTTAGGAAAAGAAATAGTTGGATAAACTTTCTTTTCTTTTTAAACAACTATTCAGATAGCCAGAAAGATCGCATCTTTCTTTTTTAGATCTTAGTCTCTCATCTGACTGGTGAACTCTTTTCTTTTTTTCATCCAGAGTATTCAAAGAAATTAGAAGCGTAAATCTACTAAGGATTCAGTTTCTATCTGCCATACATCTAGCCCAACTCCAACTGCATAGCTCCCAAAGTTTAGCTCTGGCTATTTCGCCACACATCTCACATTTCAAACTTCAATAAACTGCAAAGTTTAGAGAGTTTTATCAGGTGCTAATAGCCTTGACTATAGCAGACGTTCATTTTTATGCAAAGGTCCCACACTCCAGCTTTAAATACACAGTTCTGCTTCTCTTACCAGTAAAGAAGTGATCATGGGGATTTATTTAAAGAGCTCACACTACACTGAGTCACAAAGTGGGCACTGTTGTTTTTTTTATTTTTATTAGTATTATTATTTTTTCCCACATTTTCACAGATGTCCTGTCTTTAGCCGACTCAGATATAAAAGTATGGAGCGGCTTTCAGTTTCCATCTCTCAAGCCCGATCACTTCAAATCTAGATTTGATAGCAATACATACATTCTAATTTTTTCTTGTCACGTGCAAAACCATTATGGCATTAATTGCTTTGTATTTATTTCAGACTATTGAACAATTATGGCAACACTGGGTTACAAAACATTTTTTTCCAATTAGTTCCTAGAAGAAAAACTAAAAATTTGGTGCTAAGAAGTTGTTTTTAGTTCATATGGAGTTAAATTTGTATGCAGAAAAGGGTTGTTTTTCAGCAAAGCAAATACTCTTTAAATATTAGATTCTCTCTTCCAATATTTAATGCTGAAGCTCGACTTCATCAGCATATTATTTTTTTTCCTGTATTATTAAATTTAATAGTTCTTACACAACAACTTAAAAATAAGAAGAAGAAATGTCAGTTTCCCACTTCTAGCTAGCTATTTACAAAATGCAATTACTATTTGATCAAGTGTGAAATATATGCACACAAACACACAGCTTCACACCACCCTCAGTACACACACTGAGACTGCACACACACGATGCACACTACAGGCTGGCATACAGCAGTGAATGCACATACAGACACAGCTGCACTACTTGGTTCACGTATCCTGTAGTAGTGCGTGATCATTTTCCTTCATTCACACACTGACATAGAAATAAAATGACAGTGTCCCACAGCTTTCTCACCCACTTAAACAAACTATAGTTCTAATCATGTCTCAGAAAGGGGTTTCAACTTTTTTTCTTCTTCTTCTTCTTCTTCTTTTTTTTAATTAAAGGACTTTTGGTCTGCTGAAAACATCAGGATACTCTTACATTCTGTATATGTTGTCAAATTTTAGAAGTACTGAAAACTGAAGCCACTTTGTTTTTGGAGAGAAAAGAAAGTAGAGGAACTGAAGCATGCACATAACTCTTGTATATACTGTACTGAACTAGTAGTGAAGCCACATGATGACCTCATGGGTGGCGCTGTATGCTAGCACAGCTCCGGCTGTTTCTTTCAGCCTTAAAGGTGAACTCTGCAGTTGGGATTTTCCAGATGTGTTGAAAGGTGTCGAGCCAAAGAGAACAAAGTGGTTGCAGGGAAAAAGTGTCTGAAAACAAAATGGTATATTTCTATTATTTTATATTTTATTTCTATTCTTTTTGCATTGTTTTTTTTCCCCTCAAAGAAACAAGACTGACTGCTTAATTCATGCTGCAGAGTTTTCCTTTTAAATCGGGCGGTTACGCATCTTTTTTGATGGCTTTGCTTTGTACCCATCAGGGGCTGTGTTAGCAAACCCGCACCACAGACTTGGCTACTAAGTGGGAGAGCCCCAGTGTCTCCCCAGTGTCTTTAAAGCATTTCTTTAGTTAGTGTTGGAAAAATAAATGCTTATTTTTTTCTTTTTGTAGTACGTTTTAATTTATGTTTTGATTATTGTTAAGATATTTTAAATGGAGAAGCAGTGAAGGATGTATGTATTCAGAGAATAGATCAGGATATGTAATATTCTGTCTAACTTAGTTGTATATTTAATTGCTTACACAAGAACATGGACATTTCTCTCTGTGTTTGATACATGCTTGATGTACTGTAGGCTCAAATGATAATGTAAAAGCTGACTGAACCCCTCCATGCTTTTCAAACCTGTCCGTTAACACTAATACAGATTCTACCTGAAGGTGTCTCTGATTCTGAATATTCAGAGTCAGGATTTGTAAACGGCTCTTTACCAAAGTCTCCCTAAGCTAAACAGTTAGCACTATGTAAGTCATTCAAGATCAAATGTACAGGTCTGCTCCTCATATCCTACCGTATTCACCTTATTCTTCATATTTATCTAATTTATATTGCTTCTACTCGGACAAAGCCTTTGGGAAAGAGTTCATGTTTACAAAAACTGACTGGACTATAAAAAAGGAAACTAATTTATCTGTTGTATTTGACATCGAATGATGTTACATGAAGGAATTATTAAGAATTGTTCAGTTTCTGGTGAAATTAGTGTGTTGATCTAACAAATTGGTGTCGTTTAAGTTTTTCAGGAGGTACTATGTTTCAAACTTCCTACTTCTCGACACCACTGTAAGATTACAAACCGACTCGTGTTTTAAGCTCTGTACCTCCAGTTCCTTAATTGAGCGCTAGAAAGATGAGGAATATTTTTTGTTTCTTTGTTTTGTTGCCTTCAACTAAAATCAGGAGCGAAATGGAAAATTAATCTGTTTGTTCAAAGAGGGTTAAAAATATCAAAGTAGCAGCTGTTCTGGGACCATAGGAGCCAGTTTATTGTCACGTATCATCCAAATGTCACATCTTGTTGCACCCCCAGAGTTGGACTGTAACCTGATGTATTTTTTTTGTTTTGTACAGGACTGAGATGCTGCCATTTTTTTTTTTTTAGTTTTAAAGCAACATTATTGTAAAGGTTCCGTCTAAAGGTGTACCCTGCTGTTTGTATGTATTCTTTTAACCATACTTATTAATTGGTATTCACAATAAAACCAGGCCAAATGTACAGAATACTAATGACTTCCCTTGGCTTGATATTGTGTTCATATATTTATACAAGTAAGGGTAGTCCTGATTATCACAGTATGACACACAGTCTGAGTTATTTAAAGGATTATCCATCTGTCATGTTAAGAAGTATAAACCACCATGAATCAGTTCCACCTGCTTTGGTGTGACTCAGTGTGACAACAGGTGCAGTGATTAGGCAACGACCAAACAACCCCTCCAAAACAGCAAAGACTGTGCAGATGGTCGATGCAGACTGTTGCTCTCTCCCTGCTGACTGATTTTTCTCTGGTTTTGCTGCAGCTGGTTCAGGTTGCACAGGTAGTCTCCCAGCGCACTGCTGTGTCTCCCAGCGCAATTCCCAGAGTGTGGAAGACATACCAGGAAATGGACCTGCTACTGCAAAGAGAGCTTAACAGGGAAGGAGAGGGGGTGTAAACCCAGCAGCAGGACCGGTATTTGTTTGTGTGAAAAAGAACGCTGCCAGAGTTCTAGAAAATGACCTCAAACAGGTTTATGAAAGACTCCATGAGGGTGTCATATAGGTCAATGCTCACAGCTCAGCATCATGCAGCTTGACTGGTGTTTACCACTGACACCCTGTTCTCTTCACAGATGAGAGCAGGTTCATGCTAAGCAGATGTGCCAGATCTGAAAAAGAAACAACACGTTATGCTTTCTAACTGGACAGAAGATATCACTGACGTTTAACTGATTTGCTTTTATACTGTGATGATTGATGCTTTAATGATTACGTTTTTGAGCAATTTTGTTTAATTGTTTACTGTTTGTGAGACTTAAGTTTTCCTCATGCAGAAATACCTATTTGGTTGATATAAATTAGACATAATGGACATATCTGTTACAACAGGTAAGACAATATTTTACATGTCCTACATGCCCTCTGCCTTTAACATAACACAATGCAGGGAAGTTCTCCCAAAATTACACAAGCACCCAGGATATTATATTCATATCATACTCACCAGTCAAAGACAGGCCAGCCAAACTTTTAAACTCCTTAAGCTCCCCCCAAACCCCTCCTACAATCAGCCCTACATGATTGAGAAACTTGGAAAAACTTAATGATTATATAGTTTGATTTCATTTCAGTAAGAAACTAGAAAAATGTCCTCTTCCTTGCCACTAGGTGGAGTTTGGTGTTTGTGTAAGCAAGGCTGTAAGCGTGTCACTGTGATTTTAAATTTAATTCAGGTTTATTTATACAGCGCCAAATCACAACAACTGGCTTCTTTAAATGCAGTAGGAAGTAATTAAGTTTTATCTGGTTGGGAATTTAACAATGGAAAGGTATACCTCCGTTTCAGCCACACACACACACACACACACACACACACACACACACACACACACACACACACACACACACACACACACACACATCCATCCATGGTTTTCCAAATGTTAATGCTTTATATATCATATATATATCATATATCACATTCTTTAGAGAAAAGCAAGAACCTAGAAAATCCTTCTCCTTCTTGCCACCAGGTGGAGATGTGAGCATGTCTGAGCAAAGCTGCATGTAGCCTTTCAGCATGTCACTGTGATTGTAACTGCGGTAGGAAACTACTAAGAATAGTTTATGCTCACTATAAAGGTTTATCTGGTTGAAATTTTAACATCAACTCACTGTAAAATTATATCTGCAAACAATGTGTGTATTACTGTAAAAAAACAACAACACATGGGTCAAACAACCAAATATCTTAAGATAACACTTTTAGGATCCCACCTACATCTCCTCTTCACATAAGGGAATGCAGTGAGGTTCTCCAAAACTACACAAGTATCCAGGATGACACATTCCTAAAAATTCTCCATATTCACCTGCGATGGGCATTTAAAATCAAATGTCACTATTCCTTTTTGGAAGGTGTGCACAATTATAGCTCGGTGTAATCTGCCCCTGTGATATTATAGGATGGGAGATCTCTTCTTTGTCACCCCCCATAAAAAAAAAAGACAAGCATGATCACCTCATTACCTCAGCAATAAAATAATACAGCCTCCAGTGCAGTGTAAGCAATGTCAGTGTGCAGAGTCCAGCGTCTCCACTGGCTCGTTTTTAGGAGATGATTGTTAAAGTCTTAAGCTCTGAGTTCAGATCAGCAACTGGTAATCCAACACCATGCCCTCGGGGAAGAAAGTCAAGCTCATCCTGTATGAGGTGCTGCAGTTTGCAGCACTGATTGTACCCATCTTTGTAATCATGGAGAGATTTGCCAGCCTCATATACAACGTGAAAGGACGGGATCAGACAGCATACTGGCTCGTTGTGGCGGCTGCTATCGCCTATGTGACCTCTGTGACCTTGCTGGTGTGGGCTCCTGTCAGATATATGACTATTAAGCAGCGGGGATTCATCAGAGAGGTCACGCAGTGGTGAGTTGAGGCTTTTGGAAAGTGATAAGTGACAAGCTTATCGTTTTGTGTGTGTAAACATAAACCCAGTCTGTGTAACCTTTAAAAAAAAAAAAAAGATAAAAGAATAAATCGCATCTTAAATGTGAAAAGTCGAGTTTACTGAGTAAACTTTAGTTCAGTTCTGTGATTTGCTGCTACAGTCTTAAATTGTCTGGTATTACAGCTCATCATTTGGTAGTATTTACTGCAACTGAAATTACGGATCAACTATTTTAACTATTAATTATTAGTTTAATGACTCTTCTCTACTAAGTGCTACCCCTAATAATACAACCTTTTAGCTCATGTAAGTATATTTATGTCTTAGAAATGAAGTCTTCCCTTACTCTCAAAAGGGAATATAAACCAAGTGAGCATAGATAACAACTGTAATTGAGTGTAGCTGCTGTGTTATAGAGTTGAATTATTAAGCTGCATAAAACTGAAAGACTACTTCAAAGTCTTTTCAAACACAAATTAAAAATCTAAATATAAACTCATGCACTTGTTAAAAAAAGAACAGTTACTCTTCATTATGGGATGATCATTATGTAAATGTAAGCTGTGTGTTTTTCAGGAGACCAACAGCATTGGCATATCTCATCCTGTGCACATTACCGTGCTTTGCTATCCTAATAGCCAGCTCCAAGGTAATGTCACCAAGACTGATTGATCTTGTCACTGAGGAGCACTTGTTGATGTTTTGTTCAGTCATGCTCTGACAGGGTCCTTGAAGAGGCATACAGAATTTGTTGTAAACAGTCCATTAGAGGCCACAGTATTAAGACACTATAATTATTCACTGAGTGAACAGCGACATGCTACACTGCACCACACAGAAAGAAAAGCATCCCTTCTCACGGACTCACCATGATCTCTTGAGGTTTGCTTATTCAATGTCAATCTACAGGTAGCAAGAAGTTGTACTCTTGTACAGTTGTATTGTATTCTTTATTAGGTAATAATATAGTAATGAAGTAAATACTACATGTTTGTACACCTATTGTTTTTGCCATATTGTCAAAGAATTTGTGAGAAGGACTTTGGCAGGGAAAATAGATCCCCAGTCACAAGACTGCCCTCCCTCTGAGCTATTCAGTAACCTATAGTGAAAACAACAGGTTGTCCATTAACTTAAGGTTTGATGCTATCCCCGACCCTAAAAAGAAAAGAATTTTTATTCCTACATTACACTGTGTCATTTAGTATTTTATTGCTGTTCCAACAAGAACATAAATAAGCACAAAGATGTTTCTCATATTTATTCACCCAGTGTTTCTTATTTTACGGGCATAAAGATGTAAATCTGCAAGGATAGGGAAGTAAATCCTAATGGGTTCATAAAACTTGGAATGCAGGCGCTTCTTTCTCATTGGAGACAAATGTTACAAAGACTGTCAGTTTAATTTTTTTCCCTCACTTTATCCTTTACCATTGCTTATTCATTCTTTGTTCCACTTATGAGTATTTTCTATTATTGTGAAACCACAGGTGCAGGTAGACAGAGGACAGACACTGGACAGTTTCTCTGAGTTGCCAGTTTCCCTGGTGCTTTTCTTTCTCATCTGGGTGGATATCATTGAGAGGATTCGACCCTGCAAACTCATGGGAAAATGTAAGGCTTGAATTCTTCCAAATCTTTTATGATTATTGAATATTTTTGCGTCACATTTCATCTTCTGTGGGAGTGGTTATTTAACTGAAGCCATAGACCCTTTGCGCTTATTTGTAACACTTTATTTTATTGGTTTGTTATTTCATTAATGCAGCACTGACTGCAAGCTAGTTCAGAGAAATCCCTCACTTCACTCACATCAGATTTCAAATCAGAATCAGAATACTTTATTAATCCCGAAGGAAATTAGGGTTACAGCAGGCAGCACGCTAATGGCGCATGCGCACTTACAAAGGAACCTTCTGACCAAACTTTACACAAACATCACATTGGGAAGACATGTCAGAGAGGTAGGCTGATAGGAAAAAAACAACGAAAATACATAACATGAGGTGAGAGGAGGAGAAAAAAAAACTCAACTCAGACTGAGCTCCTAGTGGGAGAACAGTTTGATAACAGAAAAAAACACCTCAGCACAAAAAGCACATGACTATCAATACACCATAGAAACACAAGACAAGCAACAGGGGCGGGTAAAGGGTAAGAGAGAGCCGGTGTAGACAGCGCATCCGGTCCTGCAGCATGTCTGCGCTGGTCCAGTCGACCGCCATCTTCCCCGGGAGGGGACAAGCATCGAAGGCGTTTGGAAAGGGAGGGGGGATGAGTGTGTATCAGTGTGTGTGTGTGTGTGTCCAGAGTTCAGCTGAGACAGTGTCCTTCGCCCTGCTAGGTTAAGTAAACAGTCTTCCAGCCAACCCAGGTGGCCTTGCGTAGGATAGGGCGAACAGTCTAAGCACAGTCTGTTATCAGGGTGTTTTTGTTCAGCTCCAGCCTTGAGATCACAGCTGGCGCCGAAGTGGTAGCCGCATGAAGTGATGGTGGTTTTTACTTTAGTGCGAACAACTCATGTGAATTTCAAAGCTGTTCTAACAGTCCGACACTGGTCTCTCAATCTCCTGTTGGAGAGCCGTGAGCTTCTCCATGATGTTATCAAACTTACGCTCAGAGGTCTTATTCTGAGTGTCATCACGGCAGCCGTAAGCTTCTCCAAGATCTTATCCGTGCTGCGCTCAATGAGCCCATTTTGAGAACTCACCACTCATCCCATCGATTCAATCCCAGCGGGCAGCCTTGTGGGGTTTTGACCAGCCGATTCCACTTTCTTTAATCTTCGATAAGTCAGGGCCAAGCCAGCTCCGATCAGCAAGAACCCTGTTATCATGGTTCCGAATAGGTAGATATCTTCAACACTCAGGCTCACCCGAGCCCAGACTTCTCGTTGAGAAAAGGGTGTCAATTGCATTCAGGGACCAGTTGATCAAATCCATAATTCCTCTTTAGGTTTTAGAGAACAGACTGTGAGAGAGTGTTCCAGGGAAAAGTAATACAAAAATACACGAGACTAGACAAGGATACAAGAGGCTAAGCAGGCAAGATAAGGGGGAGAGGAGAGGAGAAAAAGTGTGACCGCCTTCGCCAAGAGCCAAAGAGGATGATAATAAACACACCCTTCCTAATTTAGCTGTTTAGTAAGCTAGCAAAATTTTCCAGCTCTCCCTAATACATCCCTGTACCACTGCTACATTGCGTCAGTGCCTGATTCTGTTTATCTAGACATAGCATTTTCAGTGGGAGAAATGTTTCATCACCAAGTGACTTGACTCGATTTATAAGGTTGGGGAAACCTGCAGTCAGCTGAGACAGAAGAAACACTTGAATGAGTGATACTTGAAAATGTTTCTACCACTGAAAACGCTACATCCAGATGAACAGAGTCAAGTTTTTGGGACTTTGGTCATAGACTTCCTGTGCATTTTCTAACCAGTTGAATACAACCCACCTAAACAGCTGGAGAACACAAGAGCACAAAACATTGACCAAGATGACAAATTCTCCAAATTCAAATCATGTATCTGCTAAATGTACAGTAAGAAGCCTGATTCATGGAAGCTGGACCTTACAGTCTACAGTAAACCCTAACACTAACCACCTTACCCCATCACATGATTGTCCTTACCTATGCTAAAGATGATTTTTCTTCTCATATTTTTAAAAAATGATTTAAAAAAGACCAGTTCTCTTGTTATTAGCTAGTCTTTCGGATAACCTAACTTATACAGAAAAATTTGGTTTTGTCATTTATAGCAGACAGCTTAGATTCAGACTTTGACATATCAGGCCCTGTCCTCACCCACATGGAACCAGTGACCACCGTATCAAGCCAGATGAATCCTGAAGAAGGCCAGAACGGTGTGACCCAAGGCCAACCAGAGGCCAAAAATGGCAGTCCCTCTAACAGATTCCACGATGTTGCCAACTCACCACCAAGAACACGAATCACCAGCACTGCCTACTTGTACTCCTCAACCTCACGCCCTCTGTCGTACTCGGGTCGCCCGAGCATCCTGTGGAAAAGGGACGGAAGGTCAGAAATATTTGTGGATAGTTTCCTTTTCTGGTTTGACACTGTGGAGATGGTGAGAGTGGCAGGACTGCCCTCAGTGTTCTACTCAGGCTGGGTGTTCCCAGCCTACATCCTCGCCTTCCTGTCTACTCTTCGTATGATTATCACACCTCACAACCCCTTGTTGTCTTCTGCTGGATTTGCTCTTCAGGACTTCCCTTTCTTTGTTTTGCGGGTTGCTCTGATTGCTGTGTTTGGCTTTGTAACACCCTTCTTATACCCATTGAAAAATGTCCTGGTAAGCCTAGCTTTTATCTATTTCACATTTCTGACCAGGCTGAAAATTTTTAGACATCACAGCCTGTTTTGAGGAGGAGTGGCACATTCTGTTGTTGATGAAAAAGCCACTTGGACTGTGAGTATTTCGACAGTTGGTCTTCATGTGTGGAGAGCAGCACCAAATCAACAAGATGCTGGTGCTGATGATGGTGAGCAGCATGTTTGAATTTTTCTGGCTTTTAATGCATTAAAAGGACATTCAAACCAAAGTGCAAAAATCATTCCGAATTTTGTTTAAAAAACAGGTGTACAGATGGGTGTATAAAGTAAGCCAACTGTCATCTTGATTAAAATATATTTATTGGTGCAAATGTTTATCTGCTTAGTTTTGTATTTTAACTCTAAATTTGTTTACATTTCTTTTGAATAAAACCTTGAAAAACAATCCTTTATGTTGACACTGGTGTATATTCTGTAAATACTTCAAAGCTAATCTGATTTTATTTATTTGTTAAAGGAGACAAAGTTAGGTGGATTGACAGTGGTTTGATGCGCTATCTCAGATGAAGTACACATGATTCTGAAGTGAATTCAAAGTGTAATTTTCATTGTGAGGCCCAAAGAGATTCAGTTCAATTCACCTTTACTTATATAGTCCCAATTCCCAAAACAGTCAACCCAAGGTACTTTATATTGTAAAGTAAAGACCAATATTATAGAAAACCCCCCAACAAATATATGACCCCTTATGAACAAGGACTTGGCGACAGTGGGAAGATAAAACTCCCTTTTAACAGGAAGAAACCTCCAGCAGAACCAGGCTCAGGGCGGGGCGGCCATCTGCCTGGTTGGAGGTGAGGAGAAAGAGAAGAGAGCAAAGTGAAACAGGACAAAAAGCAAACTATGGCGAGAGCACCAGAGTCTAATAACTGCTAATCATTAAATACAGTAGTGGTGTATAGAAGTGAAAATAGAGTTAAAATAGACAAGTAAAGAAGTTCATCATGGGAAGCCCCCAAGCTGCCCAAGCCTATTGGTTCAGTCCAGCTCTAACTATAATGACATTTTTAAGCATAAGCTTAAGAGAGTGTTTATCTCCCAAATTTAAACTAGGAGCTGGTTTTATAGCTGGTTAATTGGTGATCCTAAAGTGACTACTGGTGTGAACATGGGCATGACTGACTGTCTGTATGGTGTTAGCCCTGCGACAGATTGGTGACTTGTCCAGGTGTATCTGGCCCTGCTACAACTGAGATATTCTCCAGCTCCCCTCACAACCCAGAATTAGATTGCAAGAACATGGATGGACATAAACAGAACATGGATGGACATAAACAAATGAAGGCAAGTTAACTTAGAAATAAATAACTGTTCGGTAAACTTTCTGGGTGTGTCAAGTAGGTGATAAGCATGATGACTTCAGACAAGGTAATTAAACTTGTGATTTAAGAGCTGATGCTTTGTCTTTGCTCAATAAGTACAGTTTCATTATACAGCATACTCACCTGGACATCCTTTATAAAATATCTTGTTTGTTCAGATGGAGTGGCTTACTGCTCAGTCTTTGGGAATTTGTCTCAAGAAATTGTGTGGCAGTAATGGTCATATAATTAGTGCCACAGGGCAGCCAATCAAAAATTCTCATAAACAGATGGTTAGTTTGTTAAAGGCAAAAAGTAAAACATCTTAACAAGTATCTGGGCTATCACAAGCTTCCAAAAAGATAAACACCATTCTTCCAAAAGATATGCTGTGCTTCTAAACATTGTTTGAGCGTTTGATTGGGTTGGGATTTAATAATTGTGGAGATCACAGCATGTGATAATCATTTTCATGGTCCACAAAATCTTTGATGAGTCCTTCTAGGCTACAGCTATTATCCTCATCTGGCAGAAATATCCACACAGACCACACAGATTAACTTCCTCCTGAAGAACGTCTTGCCACTTGGCAGCCATTTCAATATGCCTGTGGGTAATTATTTGCACACTTATTTGAAGCGTTATCTAAAACAGCTTTGAATTCAAAAAGGGCCAAAGAATATTTTACCATAAGTTTTGGGAATCATCAATATGGTTCTTGGCAAATGTTACACAAGCCTTTGTGTTCTTTTTAGTCAGCAACAGTTTTCTCCTTGGAACTCTCCTATGCACAGAGTTGGCAAAGTACTTCTGTACTTAAATAGAAGTATAAATACTGCTGTTAAAAAACACTCCAGTAAAAGTTAAAGTACTGATTCAACTTATTTACTCAAGTAAAAAAGTACCAGCTCTAAAATGTACTCAGAGTAAGAAAGTAAAAATGAGCTCTTTCGAGGATGTTTCTATTTTTGTGCAAAGCTAACTGAACCTAGTTGCTATATTAGCATAATGAGAAAATAATATCACTGGACTCTATGGAAGAGTTCCATGGAGGAGGCTGTGCATTGGTGGCATTTATGAAAGAACCATAACATCCATTACAATAACAATAACATTGGATGAAAGGGAACAACAATGGCTACGTTTTGAGAGTAAAACGATGGCTGTACACCAAACACTGTGGACACAGCAGCAGTTTAAATAGAAAATTTTAAGATCAATTTTTCCCCTGCTCCCACTCAAGCAGTTGAGCTGTCTCACTCTAACCTCCAACATTGCGTCCCATACACACCCATTATAAACTCAGAAACGGTGACTGGAACTGAAGAAAAAGTATAAAAGATATTAAAAAGATAAATACAACCTGAATAGTTCAATGTCTTGGCTTCATTTTACAGTTTGAATGGTGTCTGTCGGTCAATGTATGTGGAAGTAGTAGGAGTTGAAAGAGGAGTAAGTTGAATGAGAATTTGAAGATTCTCCCATTGAAATACACTGTAAATTTTTGTTGAATAAAGTTGAATAATTTAAAAAAATAAATAAGTTAAGAATGAGAAAAATACAAGCACACATGTCTAAAAGAAGAGGAATCTAATGGTGGTTGAATGTTTTTTCTAAGTTGAACAGTGTTAAAGGAGATAGCGTACAAAAAAATGTACTGAAGGTGAAAAGTAGAAGAACAATACTGTGGATGTTTAATCAGCATCCATACTAATTATACTGGAGTGGATCTTAGCATCATGGGCTAAAATTCAAATGAATCTCTGCTACACTTCATGTAACCTAACTCTGACAATGAAACCACAGCCACTGTGCACCACTCACACACTATTCTTTACTTTAAATTTATCACAGTGGAGCAAACTAATGTGTTTATCCTGCACTAACCTACAGAGGATTTTAATACAACCTTTAAGTAGCAGTTAGTCTACTTCAGTTTGATTTGCAGCATGTTTCACAATATGAAAAAAAAACATTTAAACATTTAAAAGCACGAGGACTTACACGTAAGCTTTAAATTTCCAAGTTTATCAAATCTCACTGAGCATCCTTACCTTTAAATCTAACCTTTCTTCTTCCTCTTTCTGTCCTCTTTCTTATCTTTCTCCATCTCTGAGTGAAGCTCTTTCTTTTCTTTCCCTGTGAAATACAGCAGCTGGACCTTTAGCTAGCAACACACTGTGTAACAAGCTGCACACAAACAGTTTGTGTGTTTGCTGATGGTTGTTGAGCTGATAGAAACGTTACATTTGAAATTACCTGCCACTTAAAAGAGTCACTCCCTTTAAAAAAGTCAGGACTAGCTAGATGCTGAATTACCGCAACGTACAGACACCTGCAATAATTCTGGTGTTGTGGCAAAAACAACCCCCCCCATTCCTCTTTTAGCCTCCGACTATGCACCATCCTCTGGTGATAAAGAAATGAACAGGATTGCCTTTCATGTGTTTCTGTTTAGTCTTGGTTTGATGTTTGGAGGCTCGCAGTGACGGAATAATAACTCGACCCAAATGCGTTAAAGCAAAAGAAACAAGCCTGTTTTAAAAATGTAAGGAGTAGAAAATACAGATATTTGTTTAAAAATGTAGGAGGTAAAAGTAAAAAAGTACTCAAGTAGAGTACAGATACCTGGAAATTGTGCTTAAGTACGGTAAGGAAGCATTTGCACTTTGTTACTTCCCACCTCTGTCTATGGATGCCATTTTTGTTCATCCTTTTTCTTATATATTGAATCATGAACTCTGACCTTAACTGAGGCAAGGCAGGCAAGGCCGTCCTTCTGGGTCTATTTAAGTGATCTGGCAGCTATCAGGCCTGGGTGTGGCTAGTACATTTAACAGTGGAAGTGGGGATAGCTTTTTTCATTAATAAATGAAATTCTGATTTTAAAAAATGCATTTTGTATTTACTCAAGTCTTTGGATAACATTAAAATGTATTTGATGATCTGAAACAATTAAGTGTGGAAAAAATGCAAAAAAACTAAAGTTGAAAAGTCTTGGATTTTATGTGCTGCCTCTTCTGTCCTTGGAAGTCACAAATTAGCATTTCCCCTCTTCTTTTGTTTACAGCATGAAGGCATAGCGGTAGTTTATGTGGTTCTATGGCTGTATAACTCAGTGGACTGGAACCTTGATATGCATGTGTGCATGTTTCTGTGTGTATCTGTTGTTGTGACACAACAGAGAGCTGTTGTTGGTGTTTACTGTAATCGGCAGTCCTCCACCAGGACAAACCTGACAGAATTATACCCATGGTGCATTTGATCTTTGTTCCTCTGATGCATGAGCCGGGGCTGCAGGACTAATTGTTTAAGGGAATTTTCAAACCAGCAACTATTCTCAAGCGAAGAAAGGAAGAAATGAATGGATTCAGCTGAATTGCTGCTGATAAATCTGAGCTGTAAATCTGTTGCCACACTAAGAGAGAAGATTTGTTGAAGGTGTTATTAATGATATACAAATGACAGGGCAATAGACAAGCAGCTATGATTCACAGTGAGGGACCATAGCTGGCCTGCTTTCATTTACCGGTATGGAAACTAAAATTATCTTCCCTTAATTTCCCCATAGCCACCATCAGCCTACTCTTTAATGATTCATATTATAATCTGCAAGAAGGCATTAGTGCAGCTCGAGTGATTATGACCATGTTGCAATACGTCATGTTGGCAGGACGGAGAGCACTTTTTCTTTCCCTTGTGACATTGGTTAAATGCTCGAAATGATCAAAGCAAAAACACAACAGCCTTACAATAAGAGACTAAGATCCACATTCATGGATGGAGAGTTCTCTGAGGCAGGCTTTCATTTATTTATTTATTTATCTGCCATCAAATTAACCCATCAAGCCTGCTGAGAGAGAGGCTTTGCATTAATTCTGGCATTTTAAAATTCATATTCAGCACAGTGAAAATAGTTTTTGTTAAGTAGTTTTGTCTGGCTTGAAAGTCCAATTTCCTTATAATAGGAGGAAATAATCTTCTGCTCGAAGAAATATGTGGTCAAGATAGTATACATGGAAAGTTTTTTTTCATACTGCCTCTAAAAAGGTGATTTTTTTTGGTTGTACAATGTAAAGACGTATTCATTTATGATTTTTAATGATGTTTAATTTAATTTTATAGATGCATTTAGAGGATGAATCACAGTTACTTTGACTCCACAGGTCTATACAGTTTCTCTGTGCCTGTGGGTTCTTAATCCAGTGTCCAGAACCATACATATCAGGTTAACTGGTGAGCCTAAAGTATCAAAAGGTGTGAGGGTGTGATAGACTGGTGACGTGTCCAGTTTGTACCCTGCCTCTTACCCAGTAATATAGGCTCCAGCTAGTATAGGTGCCATCCCTCTGAAACCCTGAACTGAATAAGTCGCAAAGAAAATGGACACAAAGATTCAGACAGAGAATCCTCGCTGTGCCAAAACAGCCAAGCAATGAAGCAAAAACTGGACTTTCAAATAGTTCCATTCATATCTTACTTTACTATCTGCAAATGTCTTTATTGACTAGTTTCTGATGCACAAACTGCAAATAAAGAAGTTCCTATTTTACCCTAAATAGCCCGTGGCGATTACACTGTGTGGATTGTGTTAAACTTCATTCATTTTACCATTGTTAAATGTGCTATGAGTGAGTATTTATCAATTTCCACTGCTGCTAAACCAAAATAATTCAAAGAATGGATCAACACAGTTTGTCATTTTCAAGTTAACAATTAAGACTGTAAACTAAGAGCGATAAATCTACTCTTTGCATTTTAATCTCAAAGAATGAATGAAAACTTTGGACTTTAACCTGGCTTTCGCGTGAAGCCTGGTAAATGTCTAATAAGTCTCACTTTTTACTCAGCTCTGACTTTGGACACTCACGTTAAATCTCTGGTTTGCTCCTTGAGAAATATTGCTGAGTCCCATTGTGTCACGCTTTGAACTGGAAATTGTTACATGCATTTGTTTCATCTCATTTGGACTATTGTAATTCTTTGTTTTCTTGTTTATGTAAGGCCTCCTTGGAATGTCTGCAGGTTGTCCAGAATGCTGGTGCAGGGCTTCTGACCAAGTCTTCCAAGTACTCGCATATCACACCTCTGCTGATCAAGCTGCACTGGCTCCCTATTAAATTCAGAGTCCACTTTAAGATCATGACTTTGACATTCAGTGCTCTGCATGGTAAAGCACCAACATACATCAGAGATCTTTTACATCCGTTAATCCCCAACAGGTCCCTGAGGTCATGTGATCAGGGCTTGCTGGCTGTCCATCATACGAGGCTGAAAACGAAAGGTGACAGAGGCCCCCAGACTCCCCTTTGAGTTTGAGATCTCTGGACTGGTCTCATCCTTTTAAACTTGCTTTTGGTTAATTTTTTGTTTTTATTGTTTAATGTTTTAGCTTCTGTGAAGCACTTTGTGATTTTTTTCTTGAAAGGTACTATACAAATAAAATTGCACTTGCTTACTCATATGGAGTAATTCCCAGTCACGAGGGCTGGGTTATCTTGTGATTCTTAGCTGTAGTTTAATTAACACATTACAAAACTTGTGATAGCGCCCCAAACTATTCCTGCTTATATCTGTAAGCAGTCAAAATTATTTACAGTATATAACCAACCAACAGTCTTGAGAGAAGCAAGCAGCTAACCTTAGTATTTAGTCATATCACCCACTGTTAGACTGCCTGAGGTTAAAAACTGGCAGGAACAAACTGATCAAACTGTGCCTGACTGTTCACATGTTAAATATAAAGCTCAGACTCAAAAATACTTCTGACTAAACCGACTCTTTCAAAACAAAATGGTCTAAATATGATTATTCTGTTTTTGATTTTTGTTGTTGTTTTTTCGAGGTACATGATTTTAATTAAAAATATAAGTCTTGATATTTCTTCAGGTAGAGTCCAAGATCAAAATGAAACATGTCAGTGCGCAGTGTTTTTTCTGCCTTTTTGGGTTTTTTGCTCCCACAATGCAATGGGTTGTTAGAAAACATGGATAAATACCTGTATAAAGATGTATTTATATTAGCATGGTACACTGTTTTGCATTTTTACTGGCTTAACTCACATTCATTAGTAAATCATAAAAGATTTAAATCTTTTAAATTTGGGGGGGTGGGGGGTGGGGGGTTGTCTACATTTGGACTGTACCATCAGCAGTAAGTTTTATTTATGAGTTGTGCAAATGTTGCCACAGACATATGCAGTTCCCATCAAGGATCTTCCACACTTGTTTTTGCATGCTGATGTCACTTCAGCACTTGACACTTGCTAAAATCTTGTCTAAAGTGGAAATGGATGGAAATAGTACGGATAAATACACAGATTTTCCTCTCTTGATTTCAGTGGGGTTTTTTTTTAACTTAATTGTAAAGGAAACAGTCTTCATATTTTGTCACAAACGGAAACAGAGTAATTTCCTGTACCTTCTAAGCCCAGTCTCAAGATAACATGGAAAAACCCTGACATCAGAGGGAAAATGACACAAAAGGAAGCAATGGCAAAGAAAGAGAGACAGAGAGAGGATATTGTGGAAAGAAAAGAGGATAATACGATAGAGTGAGAGGAAAAAAAACAGATAACAGAGTGAGATGGCGGGGAGGAGGAAAGTTGGGGGGTGGTGTTTAGGGAGGGGTGAGGCTTTGTAAATCTGAGAGGCTGGAAGCGCATTTGAATTCAGGCTGTGTGTCTCCTGCGCTAGCCGAATGTTACCTGCTCTAGCATGGCAACAGAGAGAGGGAGAGTGGTGAGCTTCAGCTGCAGCCTCCACACACACACGCACACACACAAACACACGCACACACACACACACGTGCATGCACAGCAACAACAGGAGTGCGAAGAGTGACTCAGGTAAGCAGGAACGCCCCTGATGGAAGACGACCCTCGAGAGAGCAAAGCAGCGTGTGCAGTGAGAGGGAGAGATACTGAAGGAGGAGCCATAGAGCTGGCATTTCTTTGAGGAGGGAGAAAAGAGGAATCACGCTGAAGCTAAAAATCTCTGAATCTGGACTCCCAGGGTGGGCTTACATTGAAGGATAGACAGGAAAAAAAAGAAAGATGGATGTGGAGCGATGCAAGTGCTCTTATTGGACAATTTTGTGAGGCTGCAAAGCACTAAGGGACACAGAAGAAAATGATATTTAGTTTTTATAGCAAGACCATTCGGAGGGCTTAAGCCGGGGGGAGGCTGAATGGGAGGTTTTTAATTTTTTTGGACAGGGTGAGCTGGGACAAAGAAATGGGTCAGGTTTGGTATGGGGAAGGTAAACACACACAGGATGGGAAAAGAACCACCTGTCCTTCTTAAGATGAGGTGATCGCACATTAACAGAAGCACACACAGAAACCTCGCACACACTCTGCACATCACACCGAGTCTTCAGGACAGTTTCACAGGATTCACGATAGATTGGATCCTTGCTCCTCGCAAAGTGCATGACTTTGAAAATGCTTTAAGACGTCTGCAGTCGGGATCCCCTGGATTCATCTGAGGACTGAACTTGTGAATAGAACCAGCCACTAAACTCCCAGGTGACTCTCTCCTGCGACAACCTGTGGACACAGAAGCTCGGCTTTTTTTTTCTTTTGTGGGATCCCTCCCCCTGAGAAAAAAAAAAAGCAAAACAAAAAAAACTCCCTGATGAGCTTGCAATTAGGTGGATCACCTGTCTCATGAAGATCCTGTCCTGAAACGACCCATCCCGGAGGCTTCATCAGCCTGTCCCCTTTTCTCCCCCCAACTAGATGTCTTGATGTATTGCTGTGGGCTGGGACACTGGCGGAGAGTGCAGTCCACCTATGTAAGTGACCATTACAGCATCCATCCCATCTTTTTGATCTCATAGCAACATTGGAGTTGTTTGGTGGTGTGTGGATTTATCGTATACTTTTGCAAAAGGAAATGCCGATGATGCATTCATATTTATATCCAGGGTTGTCATTCATATGCAACGTATAAGCATGACAGAATTACTGCCTGCAAGCAGCTGTGAGCATGAGTCTTGCAACCTTTTATTTGCTGCTAAGCTGTTCATTTCCCAGTAACAATGAGTTTTCACCTGGGCTGCATTTTACCAGATGGTGAAAATGTCAAACAGCTCAGCGTATTGACTCCAGTACAGGACTTAACAGCACCGTACCAAAAGATGGAATATCAGGTAATGGAGAGTTTCCTTTTTTTTCCCACCCAGGCAACAGTTTGGTCACTGAGCAAGTAAAGTAAACAATGTGTGAAAATTGTCTTCAAAATTAAGATGATTAAGTGATACAACATGACAGTTCCCATCTTCCTCACATCGTATGTCCTGGCTGAGGTTTCTGAAGGTGAAAAGAAGCGGAGGAGGACAGACAGGTGCTGTTATCTAATTGCAAGTCAAGTTTACTGTCCTCTCAATGACAGAGATGAGAAGGGAGGACAGTTTCCAGCCTCTACAGCGCTCTAATCCACCTGTTTTTCTTTCTCGTGCTTTTGCCTGTCATCTAACTCTCTCTTCACTTGCCCTCCTATCTCCTTCTATCCAGTCTCTGTGTATCCTCTGTTTAGTTGTGTTGTAGTCGATGGAGTGAGAGTTGTGCATTGTGCGATGGCGCTGACTGCAGAGCACCCTAACCACATTCCTACATGAAACAGGCTTACTGTCAGCCCTCAGCACTCAATAGGCTGTCAGCGCAGAGCCGCGCAGATTACCACGTACTGTAGTGCTGCATGTAATGTGTGCCCACCTCAGCAACGAGCCAGGAAAGGAGCTTACAGACTCAAAAGGCACGGCTGGGTAAAAGCAGTGACACATCCTCCCGACATTCAGCGTAGTTTCATTGACATGTGTGTGTGTTTGCAGGCTTAGTTTAGCACCAAGTGTTAAATAAGTGCGTGCAAATATAACGAACTAAGACACAATTCTACAAAATCTCTTCTGTAGATCCACTCACTCTTTCTAATTTTTGTGCAGAAACTACATTACTCATGCATTATTTTTACTAATGTTGCTATGATACATTATGTGTCAGGGTGCTAATTACACTTGAGTGAGATATAAATACTTTTATAATAAAAAACAGCCCAGAGGCTGCTGGGCCAATAAAGGTTGGAGAATAAATCACAGAAGTCACCACCTCAATAATCAGATCGATAAATAACCAAATAAACATGTTCTAATATACAATTTCCATAATCGTATGTTCTTTGTTATTAAATATGTCATAGTATACATACAGTAGCATAGATTTCTGATTTAACACAGAATATACATTCTGACCCAAAGGATTCTGAGCGTTATATGTTGCCATCCCCAAATGCATGTTTCAGGGAAGGCCTTACTTATTTTAGCAAGATAATGCAATATCTTGCATTATTTTTAAGAAATTTGAACTGTTGTAAACTGTTCTAAAAGCTAAGTTAAGATGAAACATCCAAATTCTACTAACAAGGCTTTGGAAATATTAAGTGGTCGATTTTTTATATTTTGTCTTTGCTGTCACCGTTTTAAATAAATATATATAGCAAAGAAACTGAATCATTAGTCAATTTAAATTCTTATTTTCACTGTGTTCCTCCGGGTGGGGCTTTTGGCATCGTAGAATAAAGCTGGATTATTTTAAGTGCTCATCTGGCTCTAAGAAGGAGGTTATTGACATCTTTAGATATCAAACAATTCTCTCTGTAGTGGCTGCCATTTTTTACACTGAGAGTCAGAACAGCTTAGCCAACAGGTGAAGGGCAAGGCATGCTTATCCCCATTACACAAATGTGATAAAACCTTAAAAACACAAAATAAATTTCAGGAATCAGTTTGTATGTTACCTAAAATTCCCTATACTTCCCTCTCTACTTAAAGTTGTTTTTTTTTGTTTTTTTAGAAATAAAAGCATTAATTTAAAAGTATATATAATCAAAACAACGATATATACAAAAAATGAAGGGAACATTTGATCATCAGTGTAACATAACGTCAGTTAAACTTCAGGTATTTCTGTCTAGGAACCACTTCAATCCACAGCTGCTTTGGTGCAAATGGAAGTGACAACAGGTGCACAGCAGAGGCAACAAAAAGACAATCCTCCACAAAGGAATGGTTTCTGTTTTTTTTCCTTATTTCCTCATCCCTCCTGACTGATTTTTCTCTAGTTTTGTGTTTTGCTCGGGTTCTCGTCAACACTGGTAGCATGAGACGGTAGCTGTATCCCATTCAGGTTGCACAGATATGGTAGCTACTCCAGGTTGGCAGAGCCACACGTCCATTTCCAAGGATTTCTGCGTCTCCCAGCAGAGTCTTATAACTTTCATTTCATTTCATTTATGTATTTATTTCACACTTGGTACAACAGTTTCCACAGTTAGTTCTTTCAGACAAACCAACCACACTTTCTATCAGTAAAGCACTGCAACTGTGGGGGAGATACCAGGAAATTGGCTGTTACACAGGAGGCGCACCGCTAGACCTAGAGAATTACTTCCAGGAGGGTACTCATGCATGTTCCTGCCCAAACTGTTAGAAACCAACTCCCGATGTCCTTTAATGGGACCTGTGCTCACAGCCCAGTATCATGCCCATTCACTTACATTGACATCACTTTTTTCATTACTGTACATTATCTGAATGTTAGCATGACATGAGCATAATATTTTGTTGTTTGGCTGCTTTAACCAACCAAATGTCATTTACCAAAAAAAGAAACCCATTAACAAATGAAACCTTGAAAGTAAATGTAAATAAAAACACATTTAAATAATAATTCCACTAGGGCTTGTTTAATGCAAGGACACATCATCATTCATTCATTATCACATTGGTGAAATTTTAAACTGAGGGTTGTGGAACAGGCAAAACGAATGCATGTTAAAGTCATTTTTACTTTGGGATCATTTGCGCTGACTCGTGTGGGTTTTGATATTCAAAACAAGGGGAATTTAAAACCAGCTCTGGCAGAGAATCAAAGCTTTAAATGATAGATGTAGCAGCCGTGCTTTTTGCCTGGATACTCCTGCTGTAAACTTGAACACTCACATGTTTAGGGCTCGCTTTTTTCACTTTATGTGATCTGTTTGAACAAACAGATAAAGTCACTTTTTTATCTGTGACACAGAAGTTTCTGTTTTTATTTCTTCTTATTCACAAGTTCTTAAGTGGGACTCTTTCTCATGCTAATATAATCAAAACAGATCACAATAACAGTGCATATTTACCGGCTCTCACACATGCCAAGATATGGTTTTGGTACAGCATGTTTCCCCTTTTTTAGTCCAACAGCATTTCTGAACATTTCAAATTATATTTTTACCTTTAGGTTTATTTCCTGCACAGAATCCAACATTAAACATGAACTCTTGGATTCTTTTTTATATTGCAGAAGTGACTCTATAAGGACCACAGATCTATACCGTGCTAGGGTGGGCATTGATTATAACGTTCAATCAAAACCTTTTGGATTTGGTGAACACGCTGCAAGCCGTGGTTGGTATTGACTTGTTTCTTCACTCATGCTGCTATATCCTCCTTCACTGGAGGTGATGGCATTGTGATTCATACTCGAGTATCTCTTCAGGCCAAAAAAACCCTTCAGCACTGCTCAAATATAGTTCTTTTTTATGTATTTAAACATAGATGCACTGTTCACTGAAGGAGAGTTATAATGAATAAATTATTCGTGGTCATATGGTCAAATCAATACAATATATATTTTTTAAAAATAAAAATATGAAATGGACCATAAATTACTAAAGACAGAAGGAAGCAGTTTTCTCCCAAACGTGCATCTCTGATGTACACAGGCTAGAATGCTAAAAATGCTATTTGATGTTGTTAGGTGGTGTCCTCAGTAAAGGCCCTTGGATACCACTATGACTTCCTGTTACCTGGGTAATTTCAGATTTAACGCTGAAGTTGTCTGCAGCATGAAGTTACTGCAGTTGTTACAGGGAATATCACCACAGTAACTTATGTAATACGCCCCTAGTGGCATGTCGACTGACAGATTATATCCATCTATGATGAGATGGACGACAGGTAGTGTGTTTTCCTGTGTTACCAACACTTCTTAATCTCTTTGTCTCAAAATCAGAATGAACTCAAATAATATAATCAAAACCCAAACAATCATATGTGTTCTTCACACAGGGTTTGACAGGACAAACATTCCTGCATTGCACCATACTGAGGGCGCATTTCTGTAGAAATCTTAACGCCACATGGATGGCAAAGCTAACAGAATTATTATTACATTAACTTTTGACAATTACAGTGGTGGCACACAAAAATGGCCTCTCTGAACTCACTAACTCATACATACATGAGCCATGTTTTACTGTTGTTACAAAAAATCCTTAAGTTTAGAAAGAAACAACCACCAAGGCACATAACTCCAGCGGGTGGTGAGCTAAGCTAGCTCCTACTGTCCTAGCAGCAACACATTACATTCCAAAAAGCAAAACAAACAAATCTTTACTTGGTATGTTAATTATATGGATCAAATGTGTGATTTTATTACTTACTAACCTGAAAAAAGATGGGCGACACACTTCGCTGTCTCGTTAGGGTGGAAGTGCCCCCTTGTGGCGTAACTTAGGATCGCGCTATATGTTGGATCTTCAACAAAAATCATAAAATTACAGCCCTTCTTTAACAAAATTACGTATGAAAACTTACACAATATCCAAAATTAAATCACATAGTGTGGCCAAGCATTATGGTGCGTCACACACGGACCCATACTGTGAACATGACCTGCTCCAGAGCAGCTTAGAGTAGGAGGTTCTTAAGCTTTTTAATACCATCAAATGTTGGACTATCAATGAGAAATATAATTCTTTTTAAATTTGACCACAGTTGTATTTTCACCTATTAATATATGACCCAAATTCTGGGCATCTATTTGTACTTGCTGATCTCGTTTCAGATTTGCACATAGTGGCCGAAGTTTGACCTCAGCTTTTATATTCTTTCTTTATTTTCTCTCAAACAAGTCTGTAGCTGAAGGCATAAAAACTACAACTGTTTTTTACACATTAACTTAATGAAATACTCAAATATTATCCATCAGATTCTCCTGTGTCTTAATTGACAGAGCTGTGATATTGATAAATCTGTTAACTTACACAGTCAGCATATTTGTCCTCTTTCTTCCCTGGCTTCAAATAGGATAAACTTTACTAATATAGTAACTCTTTTCCAGCTCTACTGACTAAAGCACTTAAAGTGCCCACTTTTAATATTAAACTACTGTGTAGTGCTTTTCCTTTCACATGCATACTCACACTGCTGCTTTGTCTGCAGCAGCGTTGTTGCTTTCAGTGATACTACCCGTTTAACCTCTTCATGCCCATTATCTGAGCTGTACTCTGAGGGTCACTGGGTTGCTGCAGTTACAGTACTACATGGATGAAGTTGTAACGGAGCATGTGCGAATGTTTTTGATGACAATGTCGCGGTATCCTTGCATGCGGGATTTTTAAATAATCTTTTCAGCCACAGTCAGAAAAAACGATGTTTTCCACTTATCACAGATTCCCCAGCATACAAAGAAGAGTTTAAACTGAGTTTCAGTTTACCAGAAAGAGTTCTTTTTAAAATATAAAGTAAAATAAATGAAAGGTCTGGAGGTCTGGCAAAGATGAACTAACAAATAAAGCAACAAAGACACCAGGATCAGCATTCCAAAAGGGAAAGAGCAGGGATCTGAGGTTACTGGAGATAGCCTCCTTTAAATGTGGGGTTACACCACCACCCTAGGAAAGACAGAGGAGATGAGCTAGGGAGGAGCGAGGGAAACAGAAGAGAAGAAAGAAGGACAGAAGAAGCAAACACAAGGGGAGGTTGCATATCACTGATATCACTAATAATTGTGGATACTACTAAAAATCCTGTGAATGTTTAGTAGTATCCACTACTATCCCCATACTATCCCAGAATTACGAATGTTTTCGACATTCTTAAGTTGTTGTAATCCAAAATTAAAAGTTAAAATCCAAACTGCTCGCCTTAAACATATGGGTTTGATGACTCTTACTCAGACTACAGTTGAGTGCTTACCTGCACATGTATTACATGTATTTTTACTGCAGTTGACTGAGTTCAGCATGTGTTGTGGATCATATTGTGCTGTGTGTATCCAGTAAATGTAGCCAGATTATTCACACAATGCATGATTCAATACAGCAGTGCAAATGAACTGCAGAGTCTCAAAATAAGCAGCAGTCAGCAGGTTAATGGTCTGACAGTGAGCATCGGTGCGCGCTGCCTGTAGTCCTCTCTCTGCATTAGGTGTTCAGTGCAGTGTGAGCAGTGGAATTTTCATCTCAAGATTTCAAGACTCCCCATGAACTTTACTTTCTTATAGTACTCTCACTGCTGCCTGCTTTAGCAGGTTATGAAGAAAAATAAGATATTTCACAGCAGCCAATTTAATGTTTCCTCTTTAATCTCACACGAGGGATCAGTAACCGACTCTCACATCTGTGTCTTTGCAGTTCTTTGTACTGCTTCCTCCACTTCATAACCTTCTCCTTCCTAACTCACTCTCCCTCCATCTTAAAACACTCACTGCCCTATCCCTCGTACTCCATTGTCAGTCTCTTCTTTCCCAGTTGTAAGAAGGGTGGGATTGGCACCAGCATCGCAAGGATGGGGGCATCAGCCCCTCCTAAGTTATTCATACAGGTTTCATGAAGATGAAGCCACTGATAAAGAGAAGGAGCAGTGAGACTCAGGTGGACGAATGAAAGAATGTTCTCCATGTGCTATTTCTGCCTCTGACGGGCACTTTTGGAGTCATCCTATCTTTGTTTCTGTCTCACTCCCACGCCTCCTCCTCCTTCTTGACTGAGTTTTGGAGCATGTTCTGCCGGGTGTGATTGGAGGGCAACGCTCCAGGCAGATGTAAATCTGGTGAGGGTTGTTGGCACAGGGGAAAACAGAGGATGTCAAATGAAAATCCTGTCTCCATCTCCAAGCGGGCTATCGCGCTTAAAGGTGGACTGAGATCTGGGTCTTTGTGGATGCTAAGCTTATCACGAGCCGGGTGCTTGACCTTTTCACCCGCAAGTCATGTCAAAATTGCTCAAGAACAAAAATGTGTCCTGGGTGAGTACTGCCTGTCTAGTAGGCTGATGGGGGGAGGCAGATTATTTCAGCTCAATGTTTAATGCTTCTCAATTCTGTCAGGCTTATCTGCTTTGAAATTTGTTGTCTACGGTTGCATTTTCTAAGGATTGATGCGTGTAGAAGTTTCAGTATATCAGAGTTTGGTTTGTATATTCAAAAGACAAACTCACTGTCGGTGATGCCTCTTCTGCACATCTGCTTTGGTTTGTCCAACAGCTGTGTGGTGATAAAAGGCTCAGCTCTTCTTCAGCTTGCTTTGCACCATCCTGTCGTGTCAGTCGTACACCGTCAGAGCATCAACTGACAAAAACGTATGAAAAGACTGACTGGGCTGAAATCGATGAATGGAAATAACTGTAGTTCACTCGGGGCTAACTTGTGTTCACCAGGCTTCCAGTGTTAATGATGAAAAATTTTGGTTGTGTTCACTTGTTACCAAAAATAAAAATTTCAGTCTTTTCTTATCTATTTATTTATTATTTTAGTTCAGGGGAGGTGTGTGGGTTTATGGACATTGGAGAGGGTGGAGTGTCTAGTCTTGCCTGAAAATTATGCATGCTGTCCATCTCTGGCTCAGCAGTCCCACAGTACCGGCCCCAGATTGACAGAACACACACACACAAAGTTTATAAGAAGCTTATGGACAGGTCTTTGTTTATGTATGTGTAAAAGCACATGTGCACATGAACTCATGTGTGGAGGAGTGGATGACAAGTGAGATGAAAGATGTGTGCTTTATATTTCTGCATTTTAACACTAAAAAAAAATCTGTGACTATATATATATATATATATATATATATATAGAGAGAGAGAGAGAGAGAGAGATAACTGAGTGAAGAAGTCTACAAAATTGTTTCTGTCCGATGTCTCAGATTAAGTTAGTGTAGTGAGTTCTGTCAACTACTTTTTCTATAGTGAAGATTTTGATAAGTACATTTGTTTGAATATATGTTTTTACATATGTTTTTACTGGGTATATGGCAGCAACAGAAGTTAACTAGTTTTTATCTCTTTTAATCTGCCAAACATTATTCTAAAGGCTTTGATAGTTCAGGGAAAAAACAAGAAAAGGTTAACGTTACCCTTGTCTGTAAGTCCAAAAAATATTGCGGTATTATAGAAAGTATAGACATGTTGCACGTAGCTTTTGTGTCTGATAAGTGAAACCAGTGTATGCTGTAGAGACTGTTATCTGTCTAATTGCCAAAATTCTGGCCAATTCTTTTGAAGAAATCTGGTTGTATAAAAAGTTCTGGGAAAAATAGCTCTTGTGTCACTTGATCTTTGACCGCTGTAAAGTTTATGGGTTCAGTTTCTATTTTCAGTTCTTACTTAATACAACATGATTTTCATTTTGTAAATTATGGTCCCGATTAATGTGCAGACAGAAAGTAGTGTTTATATAGAGCTACAGTACGGTACAAAAGTCTTGAGCTCATTTCTTTAGATTTTACTAGGAAAATCAGTGCAGATTGAAAGGCAATGTTTGGTGTGACTAGCTTTATTCTTCATCACAGCTTGAAGTCTCTTAGGCAACTTTCTTGTCATTTCTTGAAGTAGTCTGCAGAAATCGTTCTCCATGCTTCTTGATGGACATTCAAAACTTTTTTGGGGATGTTGGCTGCCTTTTGTTCCCACTCTGCTTTACTAGTGTACAGTCTGGACTTTGGGGAGGCAAATCCATGTCTAAAAGTGCTGCACATTGTCTTTTTCTATCGAATTTATTGCATTAACAGTGCATTTGAATCATAGTGATGCTGAAAAATAAAACTGTTGCCATTCGGATGCTTTCGAGATGTTATTGCATGGTGGCTCAAAATCCATCTGTTGTTTTCTGAATTTAAAATTCCATCTATTTTGGCAAGATTCCCCCAAACTACTGGCTTAAATGCAGCACCAAACCAGGATGGAGCCTCCAAAGTGTTTTACAGATGTCTGTCGACACTCACTGTCATATCGCTTTCCTGACCCCCTCTGTACTGATGATGATTTCAGCCAAAATTCTCACTTTGTTGGAGTGTTTCATTGGCTCTGCAGGGGAACCTCCTATTGCTTGAGGAGATTTAAGGTGTCATAGATCAGAGTTTAGTAAAGGCCAAACTCTGTTAGAGCTCAGGTGACTGCAGCTGTCTGACCTCTGATCAGCAGCATAGATATTGACAAGGACAAGAGCCGTGTGTGTGTTTATGTGTGTATAGAGCCCAGATGTACATCTGACCCAGGATTTATTATCATCTCTCCACAGAGTCACAACCTGGCTCAGCTGACTACAGGTCTGCATTTTCTTTTCTATTCTCAGTTTTATGTAACACTCCCATCTTTGTCCCTCTTCTCCTTATAAGCTCTCCCTGGAGATTTTGGTACCACACGCCCATCTGCTCATGTCCCCTGTCCAGCTGTCCAGGTTGCAAGCCATGGTGACAAACACTGTTACTTACCTTTAAACAGTGGAAGAGGAAGTATACATTTTTTGTTTTTTTGTTTTTAGGTCCTATGCAATGCGTAAAGACAGAATGATAAAATTAAATTATAAACCTTTATAAACCTTTTCAAATCAGAGGTATCAGCAAAATAGTTAAGCACTAAACGTAAATTGGCATTGTGTTCAATGATCTTTAATAAACAGCTATTACACTATTTAAAATGACGAAATAATATGGATAATATACAAGATAGTTAATAACTGGTTTGCAAACCTTCTGTCGATTTAGCTTCAAAAGAAGCAGCGTCTATGTGTGGCTGATACTTGGCATCGAGTTTTAGTGGTGACATAATGACACCGAACCAATGTGATGAAAGAGTCTCTCTGCGCTCTCTGGATGATGAATTTCGTTTGTCTGTAATTCCATGCTGTAAATCGGGCGCACAATGGAATTATGGTCTGCGTGTTTTTTTTTTATTTCCATCTTTCTATTTTGGAGCCATGCCATTATAACACTCCAATTCTTTTTTTTTCTTTTTCTCTTTTTTGCACACAAACCCTAGGAACAAGCGCACACACTAATCAGGGACAGCACGCACAGATGATGGATTCTGTTCTTTAACAAAAGGGGGGAAAAGAAAGTATTTAGAACTCATAGAAAGCTTGGGTGGGTTGGAGACTTTCCTGGTGTGTTTGGTGCCCGAGGTCAGAGTGAGCGGTGTGCGGCGTAACAGATGCCGCACGGAGAAATAAGCCTTTAATACCCACAGGACTCGGGAAGGGGCAACTACACTCAACTCACATCAGCGACTTAAGTGAAACCCTTCACCCAACTCTCGCAGTCTCCGGTGGTGTCCTCGGCGTCGCGATTCTGAGAAGAAATTGCATCCTCACGCTCAAACTGGCGCTCAGGGAACACGCGTATCTGTTGCGCTGAAGAGCAGCCTCGGAGTTATCCACCTGAGTGGAGGGAGAACCACTCTCATGGCATGCTTGCCCATTTGTTTACTGGAGCCAGGTGAATGGTGATTTGAAGTGGTCGTTACAGCCTTGGAATAGCGCTACAGGACACCTTTAACTGCCATGCCGCCCAAAAAGAAGGTAACATTTCAGATATTTCTTTTTCGTGCATATCTGTGCGCGTGCGCGTGTGCTGAACAGGAAGGGTTGGAGAATACGCCATCTGTTGCACTGGGCGTTAATCCTTGTGTGAGGCCTTTCCACATCGTTGCACTCGCTATGTAACAGCGCGCAGGGCAGATAGAGATGCATATCCGCATGCTTGTATCATGTCATATGTCCAGCTGAAAAACAGACTTCAGATAGGGTTGCATAACCAATAGTCTGTGAAAATCGGATGGATTAAATCTCTTCTCGAGCTTTTCCCTCTCATTTATGACTCTTGTACTTGCGGTGAACTTTGTGGCGTGTGGTATTAAACCCCAAACTATGTGCTGCACCTGTTTGGCTTTCTTTTCACTTCACGTGTTGTAGCTGTAGAGCACGCCATCAGCAGCATGGTTTTGTGTCTGTTGCACATGCCGTGCAGTCCATGCATTGTTTTGTTTTATTTATGAAACCAAGCTCCAGTTTGCAGTATTCAGGTAAACTTCACAGAGTGAGGCACCCACTTCTCAGTCTTTCAAACAGCTTGAGGGTGATGTAACATTAATTAACGCTGTTAGGGGGTATTCCCAAAATCTATTTAAAGACTCTTCTAACAATCAGCATCAAAGCATCAAATCTTATTTCCTTACACACGCAAACTTCTTAGCTGGAAATAATCTAGTGGCCTTACTGAATTTGTACAGCATGGACCATATTTATACGTTTAATCATCAGTCATATTGGTCTCTGTTTATTTATTTCTCACATCTCATATTACAAAATACAGTGCCAGTATTGTCTGTCACATTTCGAGAAGCAACTATAAGAATTTCTTCTATATTTTGGTCTTTAGGTTCATTGTTTTTGTGACATACAGCTTTTCCTTTTTTTTTTTTAAACTGTGCTACTACCTAACAAAACACAAAGTTAGAGAAACAGAGTGGGCAGGGAGTGTAAGAGACAGTAGTTGCCGGGGGGGGGAATGGCTATAGGAAAGTGAATACCATTTGCAATATGTAAAATGAAGTATAGTTTGATGACACGCTAGCTGTAGTGGCCAAAATAATTGGAAATATACCTTCAAAGGTTCATGAATACCTTTAGAACAGGAGGAAGTGTTTGGACATACACTTCTTGGTTTAACAAAGCTGATATTTTTCTCCTTTTTTGGAGATGTAATACTAACACATCGCAGGAAGACTTTGGCTGGCCTACTCTCTTGGATTGCAGTGCTAGTTAGTGCTGGCCCACTGCTTGTTACTTAGAATAGGAAAAGCCTCTTAGTAGTTGTTACTGGGGCATTACATGCTGATACCTGCTCTCCTTCCAGGCAGGAAGTGGAGTAATAAGATGTGGAGCTGTGTGGAAAGTTCCAGAAGTATCAGTAAACCTGTTTCCTGTGAAATTGGGGCTGTTTCCAAATTTAAAATTTTATTGTTTGCATCAAACTTTTTGCAGTTTAAAAATAAAACAAAAACTACTCTATATTTATTTTATTTCGTGTTTAACTGGATGTCAGGTTTTGTGTTCATAGAGTGACAGTTCCAGTGATAGTGGTTGCTCAGTACTTGTGAGAAATGATCAGAACACCAATGGCTGGCAAAATGATATTTTATAATCCCCACACACACACACCCCTCCGCACACCAGTTCTAATCACGTTGCATCACAGCGTTGTGCAGAGCAGAAGAGCAGAGAGATTTCTGTGAACTATAGATGAAATGTATCTGTTACAGGGGCCCGGCAAGCCAGGATTTAAGTGATATAGATACGACAAATGCTTCTATTTTATGTATATCTGATGACTGTCAGGGAGCACTTGAGCACATCCAGTCGAAGCTGCAGTGTTGGCTGTCTGTGAGGAGTTTGCATTTGTCTCTCTGTCTCTAAATCCTGGATTGACGCATGCTATCTTAATCTCCTTACTCAGAGACAATCATGACCCAAAGAGAGAGAGAGACAGAGATAGAAAAGGATCCAAATACACATTGCTTCTTATGCTTATAACCCCCCCCCCCCCCCCCCCCACACACACACACACACACACACACACTCAATATGAGCAAATATCTTTTTTTGTTTTTTTGTATTTCTTCATGAATGAGTAATCATTAACTGCAAAGTGATGAGACTGAGTGATGAGATGTTACTCTTTAAAGATTGACCAATATTGGATTTATGAGGATGATACAGACACAGATTTTTGGGGAAGAGAAGTTTGATATTGATGTGTTGGTGGTAGAGGAGCTTCACAAACCAGTTAGCAGCTTAATATTAGGACACAACTGTGATCCAGCTGTGACGCATACTCTGCTATCAGCACTGTGCTGCACACAGTGCTGATAGAGTCAAGAGTATTGCAAGCAGTGGAATCAGAAGTGTTGTAATGCCACCTTTTCTAAATCACTCCAAGAGTCTTTTTTCCACAGTATGTTTTAATGTTTCCCACAGATGTAAGCAGCTACAATGTGTTTCTTGCAGGATGACTTCTAATTTCATGCCCAGGCATAGCAGAGCAGCGACCTGTTCTTCTTCATGCATTTAAAGAAATTAATCAAATAATGTTTGTTAATTTCTTTAGTTGCAATTACAAACTGTAGGGTGATGAAATCAGAAAAAAAAAGAATACATGAATGAAATGAAATCCTGCAATTGAATGTATTTTTGAACACTGCCAATAAAGCAGGGAGTTTGGGGTAATCCCAAAATCTTCCATACGAAACTGCAAGCCCATCTTAAACTGTTCAGTGATATTTCTTCTTTGTTGGCCTTTTTCTTTCTCTCAGCATGACATGTTGATGGCACTGACTACTACAATAAGTTCCCGATGTTTATTTGTTGTCCAGTGATTCAAGACTCTTTCAGCACTTTATACTAGAGCCTGAACAATTTGTTAGTGGGCTCATACTATTTGTCATATCGATCTATTGGTGTCATCATTAGTAATGACTGATAAATGAACTTGAAACACCCTTCAACAGTGAGTGTTGGCATTACATAGATTGTCCACCAGAGGGCGCTCTGCAACTTTGTTGTTCATGAAATGTGTTTGACTCTCCACAAACGCACCAACCAGCTGATCTTAGCAGAACTGGGCAGAACCAAAGAATAACTACGCAAAAAATTAGAAGCATGACATATCCCATACTTACTGTACAGTTATTTCAGATTTTTTTATTATTATATTCTTTACTTTTGTGTGAAGCTGCCTGCTCAATCTGCCTGTCACTTTGCTGCTGCAACACTTGAATTTCCTTCAGTGAGGGAAAATAAAGAATATGTCTATTCTATTCTATATTGGGTTTTCTCCACACATCAGATATCTTAAAAAATCCAATGTCAGTTGGACTCTAATTTATATATTTTTTTGTGTGTGAATCCTTTTTTTTACCGTCTTTTAACAGATTCTCCAGGAAATTAAAAAACTATGCTCCTATTCTTCTGGTTTCTAGAAATTATGTCCTAACAGAATTTCTAGAAGTATGGTTAAGTTGTGGGCTTGCATTAAAAAAGCTGTTGCCACCACGTGTTGCCAGAAACTTTAGTGTGCCTTTAAAAGTTTCAGAAATTTAGATGACGGTGGTGAAGAGCTTTATCTAACAGATGTCCATCCATTTCCCTCCATTTATCCAATTCAGAGTCACAGGGGCTGGAGGCTATCCCAGTTCTCATAGGCAACAGGCGGGGCGCAGGTCGCCAGTCCGTCAGAGGGCTCAAATAAAGGGACAAACAACAATTCACTCTCACATCCACGTCTGCAGCCAGTTTAAAATTTCCTTTGAACAGTGGGAGACAGGCAGAGGATACCCACCCCACCACTGCACCACCCTCTCATTCTAACAAATATGCTGTATCCTCTTGTGTGCTAAGGATGGGGACTGGTCTGCTACAGTATGTAAAACCCATTTCTCTGGTAACATGAAAATTAAGCATACTCTCTCAAAACCCACTTAACCTAGATACAACTAATATAGCATTAGTATTCAAACTATGGATGACCCATTGGCCACGTGGTTAGGACATTTCAGCTCCTGACAAGCTGGAATGTTGCTGGTTGTTATTCCTCTTTGCTCTAAAGAAACAAAAGCTGACAGTATGGGCCCATATATATGTGATCATGTATCAGCCATCAGATTTTGTCTACATCTGTCTGAATTGGAGGAGCCATTAAGTTACTAATAATCTAATTTCTACAGTTTCTACCTTTTTCACTGCAGCAACAGCAACCTTTTTTTACCCTTTATTTTTACTGGCAATATCAGCAGCCATAATAATGATAAAGCCCACATTAACAAACTATATATGAATTAAAATACATTTACCGTGGTACTGATTTACTGCCTCTTTTGATCTATAATTTGAGATCTAAAGAGATGTGATGCAGCCTTAAACTCCACAGACGGAGATTCGTGCCAAAGTAAAGATAGCTGTGCCAGCCCGGCCGTATCTGCTCTATGGTAGCATCAGGGAGAGGGCATGGAGCCAGTCTCCTTCAGACAGATGATGCAAAGCAGCTGATTAGACAGGGCTTGGAGAAAACAGGATCAGAACACTCACTGCATGCAAATGAACTGGCTGTTAATGACCAAAGAGATACAGTAGCAAAGAAATCATCACAATATACAGAATAGGATGTCAAAGTAAAAAATGAACAGCAGAAGAAGATGGGTGTAAGAGAGCTGAGTTTCATTATTCCTCACCTACAGAAAAAAATATGAGGAAATATTTAGTGGCAATAATTGACAAATGTTTCACCACACCTGGGCTTGTTGCCAGCACCTCATTGGTGGGCCGACAGGAAATTAGTCACAATTAGATCACTGACCTGCTCTGCAGATAACAATAAACTGTAATGAAGGGGAAGAGGCCTGTGTTTGGGTCCTTTTTGATGCATGACTCTCTATTCAGCAGCAAGCTTTTAATAACCATCCCAGCATGTATGCACAGATCAAAAGTGTGATATGAGTAAAGATATTACATCTTTGATCTTGTTCATGAAAAAAAAATCATTGACTCATACAAGATAAAAACGTCAAACTCACCAACAGACTCTACACTCATGCTTTCTCAGCCAAAACCAGCACATCTACTTTAAACAGCTGCAGTAGAAAGATATTTCCAAGTGCTGCAACAGTAAGGCCCCTATTGTCATGGAAAAATATGGTCCTTGAGATACCTTCTGCAGCAACAGTGTCTACATAGGCAGTTTAGAGCATGTCAGTCAGGTATTTATATGCCTCTCTGACAGATTTTGTCAAATTAACCACACTGCACCCGTAGAGCCATGGCACTTTTATAGCTGAGGCCAAAATGAAGGCCAAATGTGAAGATGAGTGCAGGTTCCTCCATTGAGTAATGAGTAAAGGGTACTAGAAGTGGGATGGCAATATGTTTATCTGTGTGTGTCAGCAGTTGGGTGTGTGCAACATCGTTTGTGGTGGCAACTTTCACTCTAGTTTCACTATGTTTTAGTGTATTTTGGCAGGTGCTTTAGGCAGGTGACAAATCAAAATAAAAAACAGAACCATTGCCCTCTTTGGGGTATCTGATGGTGCTGTCTGTAGAAGCAATACCTTCTTCTAATCCATTTGTCTCTGTAGCTGTAAGGATTGCTGCAAATACCTTGAGATGACTGTTATTGTGAATTCGTACTATATAAATCCTGAAATCCTGAACTGAAGTAAGATCAGCCTCATCCTGTCTGATCTGCAATACACGGCGTTCCAAATTATTATGCAAATTATATTTTTCTCTGTTTTTCCTACATAGTTGATTCAAATGACAGTCGGCATAATTTTCGAGTCATCAACCAATAGGGTCAAATGTTACTAAACAAAACTCCCAATGAAAACAGTATGTTTTTCAAAAATAAAAAACTTAAAATGCACTGTTCCAAATTATTACCCACACAGAGTTTCAAAAGATTTTATAGGTTGTAGAGAATTGAAAATGATCATTTGTTGAATTTGCAGCATTAGTAGATCAATTTCACTGACACCAAAAGCTATTTCAATCAAAAACATCTTAACAGGTCAAGTTACATATTAACATAGGACCCCTGATTTGATAGCAGTTTTACAATTCTTGCATCCATGGAACTTGTAAGTTTTTGGAAAGTTTCTACTTGAATGTCTTTGCAGGATGTCTGAATAGCCTCCCAGAGCTGCTGTTTGGATGTGAACTGCCTCCCATCCTCATATTTTTTTGCTTGAGGATGCTCCAAAAGTTCTCAACAGGATTGAAGAAAGTGGTCAGTCAGAAACTCCACATACTTTGCAGAGGTCATTTTCACACCTTCAGGGACCCTAAAGGGGCCGACCAGCTCTCTCCCCGTGATTCCGGCTCAAAACATGACTCCACCACCTCCTTGCTGACGACGCAGCCTTGTTGGGACATGGTGGCCGTCTACCAACCATCCACCACTGCATCCATCTGGACCATCCAGGGTTGCACTGCACTCATCAGTGACCAAGACTGTTTGGAACTTAGTCTTCATGTAGTCCTGGGCCCACTGCAGACATTTCTGCATGTGAGCATTGGTTAGGGGTGGCCGAATAGAAGGTTTATGCACAACTGCAAGTCTCTGGAGGATCCTACACTTTGACGTTCGCAGGTCTCCAGAGGCACCAGCAGCTTCAAATATGTGTTTGCTGCTTTGTAATTGCCTTTTAGCAGCTGCTCTCTTAATCTGATGTATTTTTCTGGCAGAAACCTTCCTCATTGTGCCTTTATCTGCACAAACCCATGTGTGCTCTGACTCAGCCACAAATCTCTTACATTATGGTGATCACGCCTAAATTTTGGTGAAATATCTTAGGTTTTCATTAAGTGTCCAAGGTATTCAACTATTTCACACTTTTCAACAACAGAAAGATACCTTTTCCTTCCTATATTGCTTGAAAATGGTGGTCTGCTTAACAATGTGGAACATCCTTCTTTAGTAGTTTTTCTTTTAATTGGGCTCACCTGGCAAACAAATGATCATAGGGGTCCGAGATTGATTTCAGTGATAAAAAAAGAGACACAATTCCATCCATGAGTTTAATTGAAAAACAACTTATTTAATCTTTATGAGACTTAAACACAATTTGCATAATAATTTGGAGCGTGGTGTAGTCTCTTCCTGGATGATGTCATCCATAGCACACTGAGTGGTTTGTATAAAGCGACTTTAAGCCTCTCTCTTATTTACAAGGCATCACCATAGCAGGAAGCTCCCACATTTATGATTGGGCAGATTTTTACTTTCCTAAAGTAACTCGCAAGGGATTCAATCTCTTCCTGGGGATCTTCCCTCGTGTGAAAATGTGTAAGCCACTGCACTGCGGAGCTGTGGAACAGTTTATTGAGTAGGAATACAATAAATTGTATTAATGCCATCACAGTCATCAAATCTCAACCCAGTTAAAAACCCGTGCAAGAGTTTGGACTGACATGTCTGCACCACAAACATTAAAACATCAAATTTCCTGAGGAAATAGCTTTAGGAAGAATTGTGTTTCTCCCTCCAGCAGAATTCCAGAGACTTGAAGAGCCAATGCCAAATCGCACTGAAGCTCTTGTGGCTGCATATAGGAGCAACAGCTTACTTCTTAATGTAAGCCCACACTATAGTGTAGCATGAAAGAATAGTTACACTTTGGTCAGTATCTGGTGAAACCTGAAAGATGGGCAAAGCCATCCTTTAACTAAAAGCAATGGCTCAGAGGCGGGTTAAAAGGTCCAACACATTGCTTTTTGTTTAGTTTTTAGTTTTTGTTTTTATTTGTGACTCATCTATATTTTGTTTTCTGTATGATTTTACCGACACAGCAGCATCACAATTTTTCAAAAACATGCCTGAAGCTTTACAAGTACCCAAATATTACAGAAAATGTGGTCTGAAGACCCATTGCTATCACCACTGATTTTTGCCCAGCTCAAGATGGTCTTTTGTGGTTCTGACTTAAATTCAAATTTGGATTCATGTCAACAGTAGAATTGTATCATTACTTTCTTAAAAGCTGGATTAAAGTAATATATCAAAGCCTGCTGTCTAAGTGAGCTGTGAGTGAAAAGAATTACTGTGGCGCTGCCTGAGAATGTAAAAGTCCTGTATGCAGTTTCAGGGAACTGGGAGTTGTGGGCATGCTGAATCTCTTCTCAGTATTGTCCTTGGGGGCTTTTATGCAGAGTTTGCACTGATGCCGTTCTCCTGTGATTATTCAGCTGTGGACAGAGCAACAACCAATTCACCATCACACATGAGATACACAGGGTGGTTTTAAAACTCTGTTATCATTACCATACTGTCATTTTTTCAGAACTGCTGTCATAATTTTCATTTGCATTGTGTGGTATGTCAGTGAATGATGCTGGAGTCACAGTCCTATAATAAACTGCCAAGTGTTTGAGCTCTCTTCTCAAACTTAAGGCTCTTATTATAGTAGTTAACTGCCACAGGGATGAAGGCACCACAGATTTGTTCACCTTGGTCTTGTTCATTGAAGTGGAAACTCCTAGCCTTAGATGTCTTTTTTGTGACGAATGAGATCACAGCAGTACCCGAGGAGTATCCAAGAATGCATGGGAGGGTACAGGAGGGTAGTAACAAATCTCCATACTCACACAACCAGAGATCAACCAAATTAAGTTTCCCCATATGAATATGAATGCTTTGTACAAATCACTATGGGATTAACTATATCCTTACCTTCCTAAATAACTATCTATGTTTTACTTCTCTGGGTCCTGTAAATTGCTTGTCTTCTGAAGTGGTACTAGAGCTGACAATGGGTACTCCATCACATAAATCCATTTAAGATGTGTCCTTTTCTGCTGTTTAGTGGGCTAGAATTTTACTAGTGTTAGTGAACTCATGTTTGTCCAATTAACATATTAATGTCAAGCCCAAACACTATATATTTACGCTAAAAGAAGCCAAAAGATGCCCTAAAAACTGAGCTCTAAATGGTAGAATTCAAATCTTTTCCTGCTCTTTAAATATATTAAAAGGGTGATACTTCTTTCATCCTTTCAGCAGTTAAAATAACTATAAAAAAGTTATCTTCATCCAAAAAGCATCTTTAGTTCAACTAACTTCTGCTTCCTGTCTTTCATGCTGATGTTTTACACTGATGTTGGATTAGCGCCTGAACTTCGTGAAAAGATAAAAAGATTGATTTTTATGACATATTTAAAATACTATTTATAGATGAGTGTACAGGTGTAATAGTTTTCTGCTGTGTCATCTGAGGGTGGAAGTACAGTAATGAAGTGCTATCAGCACTTCAAAGCCGACATAAATATAATGAAGGTTTTATGACGGTTTAACTAGCTCCTTGATGGATCTCCCATTGAGTTTTATGTAATGCTCACTTAATGTCTTTAGTCTGTCTATAAGGATGTGATGAATTTGAAGGAGAGTTAAGGTGTCAGGTATGGGTTGTTGTGGCTCTTATGTATATTTTTCTGAGGATTGTGGTATACAGAATGTAACAGCAGATGTCAGTGGAAGTAATTTATGCTCACGTTGCATATGGTTGCCATGGAAATGTCTTTCTGTATGTTGAGTAATATGAAGCGGGAATTACTGTATGAGTATCTTCGGCCAATACACTCTACACAGTACAGTAAATAATATATTCAAGAGGAGACACTGAAAGAAACTTAAGATAATAGATGGATTTTCCTTTCTAGTTTTTAACCCTGTGAGGAGGTATTTTGTGATTCAGCATTCATAGTAATATTTACTTTTTCCTTTTTATTCTTGAATAATGGTGGGTGGTATGGCCAAAGATCATAGAGCGGTCATTTAAAGTAAACTCTCCCCATGTGAGTCTTCCCACAATTAATGTGCAGAGACCTACATGACTGGTTGTGCACATAGCTGTCTGGATTTTCCCTCTGATTATATTCTGAAATATTCTGAACTTACACATCATGATGCATGAGCATTTTCATCTTTGTGTCACCACAAAGTGCACATCACTGTATTTTAATTATTTAATGTAGTAATCTTTTTTTATTTCCCTTGACAAATCAAATCAAATCGAAAGATCATCTATTATCTTAAATTGTCAGTTTTCCCACCGTATATCTTGTATTTGAACTCATCTCCTCAACTCAAGAGGAAAAGGTTCTTGTACTGTTTGATACAGTTTCCTACAGCAAAGAGTCAAGCATGCCTCCCAGTGTACAGCTAGTATGTATAGACATGAAGACTCTATACATTCTCCCAACCTACTTGGGATTTCATCCTTGATAGTTAATGTTTCATTACTCTTTGTGAAAGACTGAAAATATCTTCTTCTTTTACAGTTATATCCTCTGGTGGGCCAAAGGTCTGTGTGGTTTGAAATTTGGCAAACTTGTCAGTTCAAGACTGGACTTTCAGGAGAGTGTCAAAGCCATTTTAGCCATTACCTACTCTCTTTTTCACCACTCGTGTTTCTGTTTTACCGACATGGAGTAGATAAAAGACAGGTGTAGCAAAGAAAAAGTTTGTCCAGCTGTCATTAACTTATGTTACTGTAAGTGCAATAAAAGCTTTCCAAATAGTGCTAACTAAATGAAAGAGAAAGGAAAAGAAGGAGGGAAAGGTCATAAAGAAGTCTCCAACATTCAAAAAGGAAATGATCATTTGAGTTCCACCACATGCAGTAGCGGTTTTAGATACGGGCGACACGGGCGGTTGCCCGGGGCGGCATCGTGGTGGGGGGCGACATCACGGGCATCGGCGTCAGTCAGCGCATATTGGGTTTTCTATCGCCCATTTGCTGGGAGTAAGGGCGCCCTTCGTTTGCGAGGTGCGCCTGCTGCTTGCGGCGCAGGGAGGGGGGGCTAATTCTCTGACCGGCTGGAGCAGCATCAACTCGCAAAATAAAACAAAATAAAAACAAACCAACAAACACGGAAACAGCAGACATTATGATACAGACTTATAATTTGCACCGATGTTTTTTCGAAATTCTATACGCGAAAAGTGAGCGCGAGAGCCCTCGGTGCGCGTGCTTGCTGCCGAAGTCAAAGTAAACTTTATTGTCATCTCCGCTACATACAGTCCAGTATATAGAGAGACGAGACGACGAGGCTCCAGTTACAGCAGTGCAAGTAAACAAACAATAAATATAAGAAGAGTAAGAAAATAAATATACACTTTAGGACTCGGGGTAAAGGGATCAATAACAATTTAACATTTAGAATTTAGAGTTTGATGATTTAAAGTCTCACACACAACCCGTCGAAAGGGGAGGGGGCCCTTCCAAATAGAGCACATTTCATTCATAATGTTGTAAATCCAAGATCGTTGTGTATTCATGATTTGAATCCTGGGTTGTGTGAAATCTCAGAAATAAACCTTAGACAAAGTAATTCTGTGAGCTAAGGTGTAGGTCTATTAGGCTATGTTGTGGTGATCCTCGGGTTGGGGGATTTGTGTTCATACTGGAGTGCAAAATTAAAACCAATGGAAGATGGACAAGAAAAGTTCAAAACCATCAGGTGCTCAGTTTAGAAAAAAGAGAAAAGAAGAGGAAGAGAAACGAGCAAAAGATACAGGTAAGCAGATGTGTCATTGGATAATGGCAGGTCATCCTGAAACAATCAGAATCAGAATACTTTATTAATCCCTAAGGAAATTATGTGGGTTACAGTTGCTCCAAGAAGAAATGGTAAAAATAGCAACAGTAACAGACTAAACTCCAAACAATGCATTATGTTACAGGTTTTAATATTAATTAGTCATTGTCAGTTGCTGATTTGTCCTGTTCTCATTGTATGACGAATTATGATCGCTGTTTGGTAGCCGTTTGCATACTATGCATACTCTGTCTCTCTCCATATGTGTGTGTGTACAACAGTTTTATGTTAATGTACAATACTTAATATGTTTTGTGTGTGTGTGTCAGGGGGTGGGGGTGGGGGGTTGCAGAGGGAGTGTTCGCCCAGGGCGCCAAACAGGCTAGGACCGCCACTGACCACATGCGTCCAAGTACTTCACTACATGGTTGGATGTCCAGGCAATGACCTGGTCCCACCTCACCTGACTTACAGTGAGAGAGGGCGATGCACCTCTTTGAATAGCATTTGGGAGACTGTAGTTACTGCTTTAGCAGTCACTCAGTCATGAACCAATCAAGAAACTTAAACACTCAGTTGATGTAAGGTAATGAAAAAAGGGAGGTTACATTCATTACCAGATCTTTTTGAAAGGCAGTTTTTTGATATTTTATTTAACTAATTAAGTTGAAAAATACTTTTTTAAAAAAAATTTATGCACTTTATGAAGCTGTATCTGTATAAACAGATGTGCTTTCCTCCATTGTTTTGCAGCTGACAGCTGTGTAACTAGCCCTCATATATCTCCTATTTGGTCAATGTCAGTCAGTGGAGTTCTCAGTTCACACTCTCTGCACTCAAAGTTGAAAAGTTGATTCTGTACATCTGGACACAGTGTTTTAGTGAGAGGAACGCCACTCGGATGATTGAGTCACCTGAGGAAGACATTATCCACTTGGATGAGTGACGAAATGTTTGACGAATGTTTGATGAAACTTTTCTCCCCTTAAAATTTTATGTCCAGATGAACATAAGAAACTTTCTGGGATTTCCTTGCCTAGATGACTGAGCATGCATCAAGATATTAGTTTAGTTTACCAAACTTGGTACAAAGCCACACTTTTCTTTTTTCTTTGGTTTCTTTGGTTATTAATGATCTAATAATTTTGCACATTTTGTCATGCAAGGCTTAAAATACCTGCTAAATATCTGATGTTGATGCAAGCTGCATGTATAACAGGATCCTTTTAAAAACTGGTTCAGAGTTTAGTTCGACCTCTGGGGAATCACAATCCTCCAGGGCAGCCAGCTGGCTCCTGGTGACTCGATGGTTCTGATTATTTAGGTTTGGGGATGGAGTCCATCTCCCCAATCAGATGCTCCTTTCCTAATGCACTCTCCTGGCGTGTGTTGAAAGAGCTGTGTAAACACTTTTCAGCAGAATAGGAGTCACCTTCAGGTAGCACATGAGAGAGCGTGCCTTTACTCCTTTTTTTTCACGTCATCCTTGCCCTCTACCTTCCTTTGCCCACCTTCTAAGCCACGTAATCACAGTAATGGTCTAAAAAGATTCTCCAACAGGGAGAGAGAGAAGGACAAAAGAGAAGAAAGAAGGGGGTTTAATGAAATGATGAGGGGATCAGTTAAGGGTAAAGACTTTGAAAGAGTGGAATGAAAAATCAACTTGGAGTACCTATATAAGAGAAAAGTTTAGTGATAGAGAGAAAATACTGTACAGGGAAGAGTCTGGGTATTATTGGTCAACAAAGATGCAGTTTCTTTTAACTCAGCTGATTCAATTTAATATCAAAAGAGAAAGGACTGTAACAACTAATGAACTAATGATCATCTATTAATGTGAAGATTCATTTTCTGAATTGATCGCATCTTTAAAATCACAATAACACAATGAAACAAAAGCCTTTTAAAAAAAACAACAACATTTAGTTAAATGTAATTTATCTCAAAGAAAAAGATCAGATCTTCACATTTCAGAGGCCGGGGCCAGATTATGCACAGGTTGGGAAATCTGAGAGAATAATCCAATAATTATGAGACACAATGAGAAAATGTCTCAAGCAGGTACAGTTATCTACATGGCTCCAATGCAGCAACACAGTGAATAAAGTAAACCAGGCACAGTCTTCATCTACAATAGAGTCTAGAATCACACACTGTAACTGTTATGCCAGACCACAGACATGTCCATTAAGATCTTCCCCACTTATGTAAAACTTTTAAATAAATATGTGAATCAGAACTGTAAAGTAAAAGGTTAATTAACTTGCAGTATTAATTACAATGTCTTTCAAAATTATATACATATATATATATATATATGTATGTATTATTGATTTTTGCTTCCTTTCTCTTGGAGAGCTCAACTCATTCTCGTAAAGTCATCAGCAGTAGTTCAGTATTGCTTAATAATTCAGCGGGGGCGTTTTGTACTATTGGCTGGGTGACACTGGCTCACAGGAGAGCTGGGTGCTGTGCGACCAGATGTCTTTGCCAGGCATGGGTAAACAAAAATCCTTGCCTGGGCATAATTGTGCCCCAGGGAGATTTACTTCCTCCTTCTCTCTGATTTTCAATTTTCTGTTTTGACATTGTCTCTACTGCATCCACCAGCTTTTCATAACTGTAACGTGTAATTACCAGCAATCTAACACTTTGATACGTTATGTCCTTGTGATTCTTTGATCAATACTTTTGTTGTTTCTCGGGTATTAGTCGTGTGTGTGTGTCCCCCCCTCCAATGAGCAAATATGTGCACATTTGTGCCACCACTGAATGTGCTTTGGTTTTGTTCTCTCTGAAGACATTTTTCTTTTACTTTGTTTTCTTCTTGTAGCACTGTAGCGCTCTCAGTCGCTTCCCTCACGCCTCATGCTTTCCTTCCTCGTTGCAGTCCCTGCTATTCTCAATTTCATTTTAAAGCTAAGCCATTTTGGAGTTGAAGATAGGTCAGAAGTAAAAATTGGCCTATGGTAATGACATGGTGCATAATCCATCATCATAAGTGTTTCAGTAGTGTCAGTGTGCACTCATTTAGAATAACATGGAGAGGGGGAGCAGGTGGTAGAGTAAAGGTGTGCCAGAAAAAAAAGGTTCTTTGGGTTTGCACAGTGAGCAGCCTATATTCTCAAATACTTAAAAAAAAGTCTTAATCATATGAACAGCCATAAACTAGTGGATTGTAGAAGTCTTCATGTTAAATGTTTAAAATATGTCGACATTTTGTTAGATTTTCGAGGAGGCAGGTATTGCAGCTGACTGCAATGTTTGCTGGAGAATGTAATTGTTCCCTTTACTGTGATCAAGTGGAAACACTGTGGGGAGCATTGCTCAGGGTGGGCAGCGGGCAAACAAAAGCAACTCTCCATTCCACTTCAGAAGACGAGGAGTTGCAATTCCAGTTTTTTGCAGAAAAAACACTTTAGCTAGGACTGGGGTGTGGATTGCCATAATTGAGCTTATTTATTACTTCACCATTTAGCTGTGTATGATTTTCAATGTGTTAACAAGTTAAAGAGCATCTAAATGAAGCAGAGCAAACATTTGCAAACTAATTTTAATGTTTTATATCATTGGTAGGGACCTAATACAAAAATCACTTTGTGCACCAACAATTTCAGATTAGATTTGAGAATATTGACTTTGACCCACCAAGGGCGCATGATCTAAATGCATCAGACAGAGCAGACTGTCTTCAACGACAGACCTGATTTGCGACTCTGGGATGCAAGTGCGTATCATGAGTGCCAGATTGACGCGATGGGCTTTGCCACCTCCTGGCTATGACACTGAGAGCATTAATTACCATGTCTTTGAGAGGACAATCTAATCTTAGGGACACATGGTGCATAAACCTGGGTGTCCCTGGGGGAGTTTGCTGCTACATTTTTGCAGAATTACATGCAAAGTTTCTTGAAAGCTAATTGATAAGTTGTTTAATTATTGTAATTATTGATCACATGATCAGTTTCTCTTTTGCATCTGTGTTTCCTGGGAATCAGCTGTTAGTCGTTAGTAATAAATCCATATTTGCATTGATAGGACTGACCCAAGAGCAACTGGGACACAAGACAAGTAAGGTAGAATAAGACAATGTTTTTCTGTTGCTGAAATTCTGTAAAAATAATATATAACATGTTATGTCGTTTATGTTATGTTGCTTACCCGTGTAACTGATAGAGTCCATGCAGTTGAGAAGGCAAATGTATAGGAAGGGACAGCTTATTGTGAGGCAATATTTTATTTAGTTTTCTTTTGTTTGGTTAAATTCCATAAGGGTTTTCCTGTTACTTTCATTATGACTTGTTTTTTTTTAAAAAATGCCATTTTTATTTTTTTCTCTTGCTAAAACTCTGCTTTTAACGATTCCTTTTTGGCTCTCGTTTGCTGAACAACTGCAGCTCTCGTTTTTTTGGGACACCCTACATGACTTGAATAGATTCGACTTTGACTAGGACAGAGAAACTTTAAAAAATAAAGTGCGACATGTAAATTATGCTGTTTGTTCGTCAGAAAGAGTATGGCTAACTAATGACGCTGCTGAGTTGCATTACTGGATAGAATTTTAAAATATGAATGTTTTCCTTTCCACTGCTGCAACATGTTTGCTCATATCTGATTGGTGGGCTTTCCTCTCTATTATTCTAAGGTCTTTATTTTGAATCCAGTGTTTTTGGAGTTTGAACCATGCTTGGACTGTAACCCTGCTGCTGCTGCTGCTGCTGCTGCATTGATTTAAATACATTTTAAATGTCTCATATGTCCCCCACTATGTAACCACCCTTGAAATGACTGCAGCAGAAAATATGTAATTTCTTGTCCTCCTTCTGCAGCATTCCTCTCTTGTCTTATTTACAGTGAATTGATCAAACTAATTGCTCTTCCTTTGTATCTCCTGCAGGGAGAGCATAAGGACACAGATGTCGTTGAGGAAAGAAACGCCCAGGTGCAGCTGGAGAAAGCAAAGGTACTTTTGCTCTGTTGCATCATGTATCACCTGATCTGACCCACTGTGGCTCTTACAGACTCATTTTTGAGAGAGGCTGCTCTCAAGGACATGATTACATCACAGACATGAAACACACACATCAGGACATTGGATTAGCGAAGCAATATTCTTCTACTGAAATGAGTCATCACAGTCTTCATCCTTGTCGTTCCTTTATGTGCTCACTGCCAGGGGAAGGATGATGACCAAGGATATTGATTATTGCTTCAAATAAATAACAACACTTTCATCTTTAGCCATATGCTTTCTAGCAAGATAGCAAAATAACCAACACAAACTATATTGTAATGCAACAACATTTAGATTGTAAAGAAATTTGATATGTGATTAATTACTTTGCCATCGGAACAACAGTGGAACAACATTTTTCTGCAGTGTGACTTGAATACTTTCAAATCATCGGCACATCTGCATATGAAATCTGTTCAGATGCAGTTAAAGATTACCCTCTGATACAGTTTGTATTTCTATAATCTATTTAAAAAAAGGTATGGTCTTTTCTCTGGTTGCTCATTTTATAGTTATGATGTCCTGAAAATCTTTTTCAGAGCAAAATTTAAGAAAGTACCAGATGAACTTAAATGAACGTATAATTTACATTTACTGGGTTTCATACACGCATTCCTCTTTCTAGTTATCACTGTCTTTCAAACCCATCAGGTTTTGATGTGATCCAGATGTCACAATATAAGTATGAAAAAGATAATGTAATAAAAGAGTCATTTTATTAATTAATTGGCATTAAGTTCTGCTAATGAAGAAAAAAGCAAATACTGTTAAAACAGTATATATAAATTGTTTATGTATGTTTTGCTATTTTTCTCTTAGTGTTTTCTCTGAGTCATCAAGTAATGTGGTGTGTCTGTAAAAATTATTATATGTTAATATTAAACACAATATGTAGATAGTCAAGATGAGGTAAAACGATTAAACCTGCTGGTATTATACTATGAATGTAATATCATATGGTTATCATTTTTAAGTCTGGCTTACATACATACAAAATGTGTGATATAGGTTTTCCTTTTGGGGCATAATCACAATTAAGGTCATTAGAGATGTGATTTTTTTTAAGCCCCAGTTGATAGCAGACTTCCTCTCTTTTGCCCTTTAAGCAGACCCTGCTGATGTGTTGTATATTAAATTAAATCCTCCCCCACAGGTTTAATGTGCTCCCACTGTTGCTTTGTAATTAAGGCGGCAAAGACACCTGACCTGTCACCTACTGACCCTGCAGCCTCTCCCACAGTCTCTAATCTTTCCAAAGTGGAGTAATTAGCAGCTTGACCGACAAGCCACTGACATTTGATTCTGATAGGATTACAACACCAACATTCGTTCAGGAGGAAGCATACAGTAGTTACAGTGCAACAAAGAAGAAACAGCAACAGGTCATTTTTCCTAAGCATAAATTAAACATATCCCTTTGGTGGAAGAAAAATCAAACAAAACATTATCATGTCCCATGACAGTCAGACAACAGGAATGTAATCATCAGTAGCTTCATCTTATACACCTGAAATGCAGAATTTTCCAGAATTTGTGTCTGAGCTATATTTCTAAAATATAGAGCACTTCACATTAAACTTATACTTGTTTTCCTAACATCTGTCAAAATGTTAATTTATATGTGCATCAGGCCACATATTTGTGTATGTACACAAAATGCTGGCAACACAGCCAATTGTACTTAACACAGTTGTGCAGTTTAGCCACACCCCTTAATTTAAAAAAAACTGTAGAAAAGGGAGAAGAAAAATGATAAATGTTATGATCTAATGATGTTAAAACACTGGAATGAAGTCAACATTCTGAAATTCTCTAATAGTTAGTTATTCCTTACTGAACTGAGGAATCACAATTATGTGCAACTTCACAAACAGTAAAATAGGATTGAATATTAATACAAGGATAAAAGATCAGTGACTTGTTTGGTCGTACGTTACAGCTTGTGGTATTATCACAGTAACTCTCTTTTCTTGACTAATGGTTGTATTTTTAACTTTTACCTACTATTTTTTTACTTACCTATTATTACTGACCTAATTCATTAAATGTCATATTTATAAAAGCTTAGCTTTTAGCTTTTGCAAAATGGATTACACAAGGTTACTCTCTTACCCTGATGTAGATTGTATTGTATATAATATGATTTATTAGTAATCATAACTCCTGCCTTGTATTCCCAGTACAAGCCTGTGGCATTTGCTGTACGATGCAACTTCTCTTACATGCCAGCAGACGATGACAACGTCCCTGTACCAGGCCAGGCTGTCACTTTTGAGGCCAGGGACTTCCTACATATCAAAGAGGTTTGAAGCAAACACACAAATACACATATCATGCAAAATTACAAACAGTACAAATGGGGGTTGTTAGAAGGACCTAACTGACAGGGCAGAACCAGACGGATTTTAAAATGAGAAGCAAAATGACAACAAACTGATGGAATGTAACCCAAGAGACGGAAAAGAAATCCAAAGAGGAGAAGCAACACAACATCCCAAATTGTCCAGATAGTGACGTACTTTTGGTGCATTCTTCTTCTTTTTACACATTTTGAAATGTGCTGTGGTTTAGCTGATAAAGCTTGACACCTGTTAATTAAGATTTGGGTTAATTTTTAGATACAGATAACATAAAATGCAAAGCTACAGTTGCTAAATTGGACCATTAACATCATCAGATAAAAATAATGTCACATGAGAACATCAATCTTTAAATGTCCGCTCTTTTTTTTTTTCTTCTGAATGAGCAGAAGTTTAACAATGACTGGTGGATCGGACGGCTGGTGAAGGAGGATGGTGTGGTGGGCTTCGTCCCCAGTCCAGTCAATCTGGAAACCATTCTTATCCGAAGAGAAGTCCAAGCGAGGAAAGCTGCCAAGGCATTAGCCAAGTATGTACATCGTGATGCTCTTTCATTTCCTTCATGAGGGTTTTTATGCAGGAATTTCAATGCAAAAGTTGTGTTTTAAATTGACCACAAATAAATAAAATTGCTGGAGCAGAGAGACTTTGAGGAAACAGTGTTGCTTCGAATGTGTATACACTGATACTTTTGGCACAAAGACGAAAAAAAAAAAACAGGAAAGGTTGTGATATCAGCCTGTCTGCGGGTGGTGGCTCGGTAGCGGACCTTTTTTAAAAAACAAAAAGACAATTCTAAAGTCTTTTTACTGGTGTGGAATAATAAGTTCTCAATTTAAAAAAATTATCAACCAGACTGGTAAACAAGTTTGCTGTAGTGATATGCAAATAACATTTTGACTTAAAACTTGTATCATACACTTTCCCAGCTTACTTTTTAGTAATTTAGTGTGTTCATGTATGAATGACATTAGTTATTTTATGTATTTTATGTTGTTTAACTTAAGTTTGTTTCATGTCATCATGTGTGGTAGTAAATTATAAAGGCGATGACTATATTTCCCTTTTGTTACTTCAAAAGGTTGCACCCCCACCCCCACCCCCCTCACCAGAAGGCAAAAACTCATTGATTTGAACTTGACACAGTTAAACTGTAACACATCTAAAGAATCTTAAAAATGTTGCTTTGGTGGAAACTGCGCTGAACCACTTTGAGGGATTTGCCCTCTAAGCTTCATATATTTGTGTCTTATGCTATAAATAGACACACAGTCTCTAAGCACCAAAATCCTTCATTGCATAGAAACATGGTGGTCTATTTTTATCATTACTAAAGCACTGAAATTCAGAGTGTGGTAAAATCAGCGTTTGGTTGTTGCAGACTTAAACTAAATCAGAGATTTCCTCTCATTTTAGCAAAGCTGCATCTCAGGCAGCTCAAGATATGAACTCGAAGAAATATACTCCTCCATCACAAGGTCAGTATGTGCATACAAGGGAGTAACAATAAATATGTTTTCTTTTTTATTCATAATAACTGTGGAACGTTTGCTATTTTGTCATTCTGCACAAGCAGCCAATCAGCAGGTGAAAAAGAAACCGGTAAGTGATGAAAGTGTTTACACTCTGTTTACATCTGTTTCAGCCCATCGATCCTCATTATAAAGAACACTGCTTTCTAGAAACACAACAACTTATTTTATCTTATTCATATTTTCACTGCATACAGTGAATTCTTGAATGCAGAAGCTTTGGTTTTGTCTTGTGTACCATTTTACAAGTGTTGCTCTAACTTTCAGACTAAAGCAAGGATATGTGTGTTGTCCATTGGACTGACAGTGTCAGTAAAACTGGCTGTCATGATTCAGCTGTGTACAGGCAGGAAGAGGACCCAAAATGCAGAACTCCCAACACGTGGGAATAACTCAAACAAATTCAGCTTTATTGCTGACACACGGAAATAATACAGGACTAAACTAAGCTGGAAAATATAAACTTCATCAAGAGGCACACAAGGAAACACACAGCATGAGTGACGACACGACACTGACGCAGAGAAACACAGGGCTTAAATACACTGGGGAATAATGAGGGGAATGAGACACAGGAGGAGAGCACAGCTGGGAGAAATCAGACATGACGAGACCAAAGGGAAGCAACACTAGAAACACTGACATGAGACACAGACCTTCAAAGTAAAACTGAACTCTAGACACGTAAACTTAACAGAGACTGGGGAGGCAGAACATCGAGACCTGAAATGTAGGACAGAAGGGCACAGAGTTAACACCAGGAAACCAAAAAACAAAACCTAAGAATTAGAACTCAGGAAGTACTACAGAACCAGGGAGCTAGACAGAAACCAAAACACAAACAGTCATAATCCATGATAAAATCAAAAGTAAAAGTACAAAACTCAAAACACTGGGTCACCGATCCAGGACCGTGACACTGGCCAACTGAACTTTTGACTTACATTTAGATCACCTTGGTATATTACGGGTTAAAAAAATAGTTCATGAATTTCTAAGTTGCTATCTCATATGACCAGCTAAGAAGTGAGAGCAAAATCTAATGCTCAAAGTGGTATTAATAACATGTTAATAAGTTATTCTTCTTTATATGTTTAAGCATTTGAGTACAGCCAAAATTGAGTTTGTGATCATCATGCATCATCAAACTTTGAGTTTGTTCATAAAAATAAGATAATTTTAGCCTTTAGATGATGGGTATAGTGGTTCCTTATGTAGCTCTTGTTTCATAAGCAAAAAATCTAACTTTGGGGGATTTTTGTTAATTTTTTTTTTTGCTACAGGGGGAGCAGGTGGCTATGTATGATGTAGTGCCTACAATGCGTCCTGTGGTTCTAATGGGACCATCACTGAAGGGCTTAGAGGTGAGCTTAATTTGACTTTTGAAGAAATATAAAACTCTAGTATTATTTGTTGAATTTGGAGTAACTTTATTTGTTTCCCTCTTGTAGGTTACAGATATGATGCAAAAAGCATTATTTGACTTTTTAAAACATCGATTTGAAGGCAGGTAAGTTCTGATTTAATTCTTCACATAATCTATCACATAATTTATTTGAAAAAAAAACACCCCAAAATAAAATAAAACAACAAAAATCATAACTGTGTAATCATGATTGTTATTTTGTCTCTGCTCCAGAATTACTATTACGCGGGTAACAGCAGATATCTCACTGGCAAAACGATCCATCCTCAACAACCCTGGCAAAAAGGCCTTAATGGATCGCTCCAACACCCGCTCCAATTTAGGTATGCCGTCTGTCATCTCCAGAACAGCTTCCCTGGTTGACATTCACAGCATAAAGACAACTGAAGCAGTAGTAGCAATAAGAAAATAAATCAATTACGAAAACAAATGAAGAAAATCATGAAAGCCACTCAAAATGCATCATATATGAAAACACAATGTCCCAATTTAGCATCTCTTCCTCTGACATGTCAGTGTTACGGCTTCCCTGCACGCAAGTTCAACCCCTCCATCACCCCAGCATCCACCTTCAGGCTCCAGGGCATGTTAACTTATCACTCTAATGTGAAACACATAGTGATAAAGAAGCATCCCTATGAGCTCAGAGCATGGACATCAAGCTCTAACTGTCTGCTGCTGTAATAAATCAATCATTTTAAACGACAGTGGTCTGACTACACTTCTTTAATTGTTTAAGCATTCTGGGACTCACTTTTTTGGTCTCTGGTGGCAAAAACCTTTTGGAAACCTAATTAGGATAAAATAGGAAACCAATACTGTCTGACCCAGGTTTGATATGATGCTTGCTTTATCCCATTAACACAGTGTGGCTCATGCTCACAGAGTTTGCTTTTATATATGGTCCAAAGATTATTCCAAATTCATAATGTGAGAGAATAATTTATCCATTGCCATGAAGACAAAGAGTTTGAAATGAATAGTTAAATTTGACAGAGACTCAGATGAGAACACTGACATCAGATCTGCATAAAGCAGTCTGTTGTCTGTCAGTTACAGTTATATATTGACTGGAAACTTACTGTGGATTTGATGTCTTTGTCCCAGTGACACTGTGCACTAGGATAGTGCAAATCTCACCTTTTCCTAGAAGAGTAAATATTTGGTATCAGACAGAAGCATGATAAAAATTTGTTTGGTTTTCTCTACTCTTGTCTTTCTCATTGCTGTCTCATCCCAGATGCTGCTGGTATGTATGACTGAAAGCACTGGTAGTCCTTGTGTTTTTGAATGCTCCACTTTCCTTCTCCTATCATTACCTCATCACATCTGTCTCAGCTGCCACTTTTTTAACACTCTGTATGTATACAGCCATTGACTTGTGGACTTCACTGTCGTTAAAATTGAAATCGACTGTTATTAAGTTTTTCAGTTCGCTGGGTTGAGAGATATGCATGTGCTTCACTGTTATTTGTGAACACTATAACTCATTAAGGACAGAAGCAGCCACATTTTCTGTATGCCCTGCTTCACGCTCCCTCTCGTGGCCAGTCTTTAAATACACTCCCATGAGTGTAACAAGTCTTACTCACCGCGTGGATTAGCTCACCAAGAAAATGAAAACAAATAACCTTTAAAAAAAGTTTTATTAAGCATGGCATGTTTTTCATTAACACAGTTTTTAATCTGCTGATGTGTTTTGTGAAGTGAGTGTGTGTACCTTTTATTTTCTATATTAGAAATGGTATAGCAGAGAAAAGATGACAATAATTACAAATAAGCACATATCCTAGAGTGTCTGTGGTTTTGCACGTGACAGTGAGATGTGCTTAAAACTAATATTGACATTTATTTTTTGTACATTATCAAGCCTGAACGCCCCCCCATAAAATATATAAAAGTACTGTCTTGATACAGTCTTGATAAGTCACTGGTATGTCTTGATACACATCCGTAGCCTAAAAAAAAAGTTATATTTAAGATGTGTTATTGTTGTACATGTTAAAATGTTTAATCATGCACAGAGTAACTTTCCTGGATTTTAGATGTTAAAGTCTTGCTTTTGCTTTCTGGTGTTGCAGCTCAGATCCAAGGGGAGGTGGAGCGTATCTTTGAGCTCGCCCGCAGTCTGCAGTTGGTCATTTTAGACGCAGACACCGTCAACCACCCTATGCAGGTGTCCAAGACCTCCCTGGCTCCAATTCTTGTCTATGTAAAGATCTCCTCACCAAAAGTAAGCTTCACCGGAAAAGACTGTGGAATCCGATGAGACATGATTTTTCTAAACGTGAATTTTGGACTATTTCAATTCTTTTAATGTTTTGAACTAATACTAAAGAGAAATTTTAAAATGTAAGTCCCTTTTTTCACTTCCTCTTTTATTCTCCTCCTTCTCTTGATTCCTGACAAACAGGTATTGACAAGACTGATCAAGACCAGGGGGAAGTCTCAGACCAAACATCTCAATGTTCAGCTTGTGGCAGCAGACAAGCTTGCTCAATGTCCACCAGTGAGTGCCATCTAGTGGCAGATGAGAAAAGTTGGCAGAATTGTGACTACTTTAGTGTATGAATATATACTACATGTGTTATTTCCAGTGGGACTGCTGAGGGCCCAACAACAACAACATAACTGACGATTTTGGTGTGCCTTTGAAACATCATTTAGACCTTATTTGTGATTCTCAAAAATAACCACAGATTTTCCCTTGTCTCCTAACTGTTACACACTTTTCAATTGAATTTTTCCATTTCCTGTAGGAAATGTTTGATGTCATCTTAGATGAAAACCAGCTATCGGATGCCTGTGAGCACATTGCTGATTACCTGGAGTCCTATTGGAGAGCCACTCATCCGCCAGAGATGGAGCCTGCCAACGCAGTGGTGGCCCAGCTGGCTGAGAATACTCTGCCTGCCAGTCCTACAGTAATACCGGTACTTAAAACACAAACAAGTACAGAGAAAAACTACAAAGAAAAAACAGATGTAAAGTCTTCCTTTCATCTAATCTCATCCCATTCATCTCATGTATTAGAAAGACAGCTGAGTGTGGAAAATAAATGTTTGAACTGTGAATAATCTCATCAGAATTCATCTAACACTTTCATTTCATTTCCTCTCATCGTACTTCACTGGAAAGTTGAAGAAATGAGATAGGCCTACCTCTGGTGAGTGAGATATATTCAGATTCTATTGTCACTCCCGTGTAGCAGTGGAGATGAGTTACAGTAGTTAGTACCATGTTTATCATGACTATAGTGTAATCTATGTAGAAACAACTTAATAGTGCTGTGAAACTTCCTGGGAAAATGACAGAAAACAACAGAAATAACACAAACTATATAAAGATAGACTAATACTGTAGTAGATACAAACAAAAGGCAATAGTTGGATTGATAGGCTGACCTACTTTTATTTAATTAAGTTAATTATCCCAAGCTAAGGCTATCAATTAAAACACATATACTTTTCTTCTCTTCTTTGATGAATCTCTTAGTTTAACATTTGGTGAAGTTGCATTTCTTTTTTTTACCATTGTCCTAATTGATTTAAATAAATATTTGTGGTAGAAACAGTTTAATATGTAAATGATTTAAAAAAGGAGTGTTTTGCTATGGAAATCAGGCTCATACTTATGCGCATCTATACAGTTTCAACGATTGAGCTTTAAATAAAACAGCACCATTTCTACCTTTGTGCATATACTAAGTTTTAGTTTTTACAGTAAATGTGGAAACTTTGTCTTTATTCACCAAACTGAAAATAGTTTTTTGAGGACAAAATGCTGACAAAGAAAATAAAAGTCAAACATCAAAGTAAATGTCTCACAGATCTTTGCAATACTTATTAAACAGTCGTGACCTGTAATGTAATGGTGGATTTAAGCTCTCCACCCTCCATTACATACAAAAATAAGATATCTGTCAATTACGGCGACAGTTTTGACCAAATCATTAGACATAAGGAGATAAATATTATTCTAAGCTAAAATGATGGTTTCCATCATGAATGACCATTTTAAACCAGTGATCCAGTTATACTAATATAATCACAATTATATTTTAATTCATGAGAATATTTTGTCTAAAAGTCATATTTTTAACTTTTTTGCCCCAATTACCATTTCAAGTTCTATAATTTATAATACAAAAAGAACTTTCATAAAGATCTGTCCATAAGCTTTTCCTGGCCTGAATTTGTAAGATGTATAATCTGTGATATAATGGTTATATTTAGTCAGAAAACACTATGTTTTTTCTTTCTTTTTTTCCTAGGATGAGCAGAAAAGCAAGAAGTCAGGTGCCCCTAAGAGGAAAGGCTCACGGGAGAACCATCTAGACCATGAGCCCCCTTCAGTCCCGGCTCAGGAGCAGACCGCTGAGGAGGGCCAGAGAGAGGAGGAAGAGCGGCTCCTGAGGACTGAGCCAAAAAGACCCCAGCACACCCACCACCATCACCATCACCACCACCACCGGCGGACGGAGCACCACAGCCACGCCCAGCACAGCCAGACTTCAGGTGGCATGGAAATACAGTCGAGCAGGGATTACGCCTCAAGGCCTCCTCGAAGGTACATGCCCGAGGAGAGGGATGGCGAGGTGGACGATGTCCTAAAGGAGGACGAGGAGGAGATTTACTGTAACTTCCGGGTTCATAACCACCATCATCACAACAGTAACCACCAACACCATCACCACCACCACCACCAACATCATCGTGGAAACATCCAGCCATATGTTGGGGAGGACTACGAACAGGAGCACAATGAGCGCAACCGGCAGCACAGACATCACCAGCATATTCCACCACGGACACACCACACAACGGATCACTATACTGCACACAACCATCACAGCTACCACCACTACCCAGGCAGAGACCGGGAGAGAGACAGGGACAGAGACAGGGAAAGAGAAAGAGACAGAGACAGAGATAGAGACAGAGATAGAGACAGGGATAGGGATAGAGAAAGACATAAGGACAGGGAAAGGGACAGGGATAGGGATCGAGGTAGAGATAGAGACAGAGATGCTCGACAGTGGCACAGAGATTCCTATATACACTAGTGACTGTTGTTTCTACTCCAGGTTGATGCATGGAATTATGCTTCTCCCCTTATAATGCACTAATGGGCAGGGCAGGTTATGTCTTCTTTGTAGTCAATGTTTCTCCTCATATTTCATTTTTTAAAGATTTACCCTGTCCCACATGCACACATCTGATTCTTTCTTATTTTAGCTCTTGTAAGATAAAATTTTTTGTATGTTTTATCCTAAGTCTTACGGCTCCATACGTGTTTTGGCACAAACAGTGGTCAAGGTTAAACTGCATCAGAACACTCATGACTCGCTCTAGTCTGGTGTTCACGATAATAATTTCATATATAATTTCAGTATCCACTGAGGTTACTTTTTTAATTTGTCATGATCACTGCAGCCAATGGATTTGTCTGACCATCAGTCCAATATCTAAAGATGCTCAGTTTACAGTTATTCAGAATAGCAGCAACAACAAAAAACATGTATTATGTTTTGATTCAGTATACAGTAGCTGTGACATCAGACTAAAATGTTTTACTGTGACTTTGTTTTGATATTGTGAAACATTATTTTGTGTCAACTTGGTTCTTGAACCAAACAAAACAATCAGTTCGGAAATGTCACTTTAAGCTATGGGGAACTGCAATTTGAATTTTTAACATTTTATTGACTAAAGAGTAAATTTACTAATGTATAAAGTGGCAGGTTAATCAATTAAACGAAATCATTAGTTGCAGCCCATTAATGTTTATCTCCCTTATCAGACAATTAACTAACTCATTAAATGCACAAAATGTGAAAGAAAAGTTACAACAATGAATGTTGTATTTTAGGATATTTTCTTCTACATATCTGCACAGTGAGATTTTTTTGTCTGATCAAATGTTCATACAACTGTGGCGAACAACTGACTTGTGCATTTCGGTGTCACATCTTCATTTTAATTGGTGTGTCCAAAGACAAGTTATTTTAAACACTGTTATGAAAAGTCAAACTATTTTTCTACATGATTTGAGAGTGAAGTCACTACTTTACTTCCTACTTTTTACACTGGTGTACAAGCATATTTACTGACTTGTGTTTGCTGTGTCTGGAAGCATGAATAATCTTTTGGTGACACTGACCTGTGCTATATGCTGGATACTCTATGCATCTTCTTGTGATAAAATATATTGCTTGAATACAATCTCTATGCATTTGTACATACTTCATAATTGCCTTGTTAAGTAAATGTAAGGAGAACCAGAGAGCCTCTTGCACTGTTTGGTAAGACTTTGGTAGAACCACAGACTTAACAAGACGGGATTGACTCTGTTCCTTTTAAGACTTTTTTTTGGCTATCTTTGTTTGTTTGTTGGTTGGTTTTGTACAGCGTTCAGAAGTTAATTTTGACAAATATGCATTCTATTATTGAAAATCATTAAACTGTAAAATGTGTTAAGTGACACCTCACTCACTAATTACTGTCTGCTGAATCTATCAGCGAAAGCTTTTTTCAAGATGAACTCAAGATCATCCAGCAGTTTTGCAAGAGAGAAACAAGGTAACTTGCCCGAACACTTAAGGTCACAGGAACAAAGATGGACAAACATTTAAGCAACCTCATATGTATTTTTCATTTCATTTAAAACATCAAATAAACCAACAGAAAGCTAAACATAAATTCCTATCGCTACACTTTTCCTGGGTCTTATGGTACAACCACTAGACTAAGTGCCAAGAAAGAGAAAAGCATGACTTATAATTTGTGTTTTGCTGATAAAATCCTGAGCAATATTGTCAGCAAATTATTTTTCCATTACAGTATTTGGAGAATTTTCTCTCAAGATAGTCGAATGGTTTAATGCACAGTATTTAAAGAGAAACAAAGTCAATGTAGAAAATGACCCAGAAAACAGTGGGCACAATTTAGGTTCACGTGTTCCATTATAGATTTAATATGATAACAGTGGTGCTGCAAGAGAGTTCAATGTAGCTGTTGATTGTTTTACTATTGTTGTGTAGCATAACCTATAATATTGAAAATTATCTGCAAAATAATGAGTAAAGTTTTAAAATAAATATGAAGTACAAAGAATAATACTTACATCCAAAGTACAGTGGAGTAGAAGCAAAAGTAATAAATGTTGAGCTCATAAAAGAGGTCAAAGAAACAAAACTAAACTCAGGCAAACAACTGCAAACTTAACAAACCAAATGACTGCCCAAACAAACATAACTGACCTCAACAGGAAATGACACAAGGGTATATATAATGGCTGATCAGACCACTATCACACATGAGGGGTAAGTAAACAGAACACAATCATAAACCACAAAAACGATGCAGTACAGTCTAGTTTGTTAATAAACAAAGAAGAAAATCAAAACCACTAAGCCCTAAACTCAAATATTTAATCAAATACAAAGCATAGCAACATGCATAGCTCTAATTTCTAATTTTTCATTGGATTTTTTGACAGACCTGAGAACTGAAAGCTGCATAGAATTATGTTTCATAAGTAATAAGAGTAATTGTGAAGAAAATCATAGAGGACAAACTGTGAATCTTCTGTGAATTAGATTTCTTGTACCCATCTATAGTTTCAGAGTTCCTTGATCTACGGTGCAGTTGATTTTATTTGTCTTTATTTGTTTCTTTTTTGGGTATCTTTAATATTTCAAGCTAAAGTTCACCTAATATAAAGTAAACAATAGAACAGTTACATTGCCCTACAATGCATGTTCGGTACATTTTCCCCATTGTGAGAAAGTGAGTTTTCTTTTTATTAGGTATTTTCACTGCTTCAGAAACAGAAGCACTTGAATAAATTATTGCTAGTTTTGGTCTAAAACATGTTTTTCGGTCGCTCCTATGAATGCAACAATGTATAATTTTAAAGCATCATGGTCTCTGAAACTAAACCTTTCATCAGAAGAATTCAATTACTGTTAGCGGTGAATAAACCAAACCACTTTTACAAGTTATTGCTTTGTTTTTGGAAAAGAATGATCACACATTCAAGATAAAATGTGTGGCGACCCACTAGAGGGCTCCACTCACACCCAAGCTGGGAGGAAAGATTCTGCTGTGTTTTGGCGCAATACGCTCAGTTCATGTTTGGAGGTGAATAAAGTTGGAGTGTAAAACTAGAGCTCCTGTGTCGTGTGTCACATGCCTCCATAAATGTTATTTTCCATTTATATCCAATGAAGAAATAGTAACCTAACCAGTAGATAAATGTAATAGGTGTATAAAATAAAGAATTTTTGCTAGTTAAGTAGTCAAAGGAGCTTGCAAAGAAAAGCGTCTGGACTTCTTTAAGTTGCTTGAAGACGTTTCACCTCTCATCCGAGAAGCTTCTTCAGTTCTAAGGTCAAATGGTGGAGAGTCCCAGATTTAAACCTAGTGGGAGTATCCCCCCACAGAGGGATAAAAGGACCCCCTGATGATCCTCTAATCGTCTGAGCCAAGGTGTGAAACTGGGTGTGGGTCCCAATCAGCCAGGGTTTCAGGTGAGCTTATTGTGAAACCAGGCCCCACCCTATCATGCGAATTCCTGAGGTCAGATGGCCCAGGATGTGAGTGGAAGTTAAGGCGTCTGGGGAGGGAACTCAAAACTGAATTAGAGATGGCAGACAGTTGGTGTCGTAAACCACCGCCTCTGTTCAAAGATGGTCGCTCACAGTGGACATAGATGGCTTCTTTCACTCCTCTTTCAAACCATCTCTGTCCAAAATGTGAACATTGGCATCCTCGAAAGAGTGTCCTTTATCCTTTAGATGCAGATGGACTGCTGAGTCTTGTCCTGTGGAGGTGGCTCTTCTATGTTGTGCCATACGCTTGTGAAGTGGCTGTTTGGTCTCTCCAATGTAGAGGTCTGGGCATTCCTCGCTGCACTGCACTAACTAGTGTAACCAGACATTATGCTGAGACATTGTAAACTAAGCAAAGGAAGTACTAGAATAAATCCGATGAAACTTTTGGCAAAAGTGAAACCGATATTTTATTCTTGTAAATAACTTTAATCAAATTGTTTCATTTCCTGTGATAGAGGTCTGTCGTAGATGTGATCACGATTTCAAAGACAAAATGGATCAGTAGGACATGTATGTGCATTATTTACAATCAACTGCACATCCCAACTTTGGTTAACACACAAAAATCAATCTACACCTATCCATGTCGAGCTATTCTAACATTTATATTTGTAAAAAATAAAAAAAAATGAAAAAAAAATGTATGGATTAAAATTACTGATCAGTTATCTTTTAATTGGGAGTTTTTATTATTTAAAAAAAACCCACACAATTAAATATCAAATAAGATTATCTGAAAATATGCCACTTACTGCTAACTGACTAAATAAAACTAAATTTTCTAAATCAGAGCTCTATTAGATTATGCAGGTATACACATTAAACAGTTAGTTGTGAGTTCTCATCATATGCATTTGATACCAATTAATTTTCACCCACCACACCAGCCTGGACCCGTTCATTGTTAAAGAACATCGGGTTATCAAAGGTAGTTAAGTTTTCAGAGATGGACTGGCAGATACCAGACTTTTTCAACAGGAAGATGATGATGACTATGCCTATGGCAGTGACAGTAATGCCCAGCATAACCTCCAAAACCATGTGGTCATTGGCTTTAGGATCCTCTATAGAAGAACTTGCTGTATAGATTGAGCACATAGATTAGTCCAACTAAATTATAAATGTAAGACAAATATAAAAAAAGACACAACTTACCAATTGTTGTTGGTGCTTGTAATACTAAAAAGAAGATTTAAAACAAGATAAAAATTTCTGTGTCACTGCAGGAACTGGTACTGTAATGCTAAATCAATTGAAACTAGTGCTGTCAGCGTTAATCTTGTTAAAATGTTGTTAACGCCATAACTGCATTAACGCGGCAAATCTCCGTTAGCGAGTTAACGCGGATTGCCCCGTGTGAGGGCTGCGCGGTGTCAACGCGTTAGCGTGGTTAGGTTGTTAACGCATTAGCGCCATGCAGCTCCTCCCACACGGCGATCCGCGTTAACTTGCTTATGGTGTTAACGTCATTTTAACGAGATTAACGCTGACAGCACTAATTGAAACATGTTGTTAAGTGTATGTATTGCACATTTGTGCTATTACAAAACCATTTTTTTATTTCTGGACTTACCTTTAGGTGCTTTACAAATAAATCCCTTGCTATTATACACCCTGCCTGTTGTCCAACTCCCATCTAGAGATGCAATTGCTCCATAGATTCCAATACCGCCAGGCTCATTTGGACCCCAGTTAACGAAGTCAATGGCTGTTTTATCCAACCATTTCCACAAGCCTAGAAACAAACAGAATTTCTCTTTTGCTCTAGTTCAGTAGCAAGAAAACTAGTACTTTATTTTTACTCTTGCAATAGGAAATATGTATGAAGGGGAATAACTTCAAAAAGTTACCAGCCACTTCAGAGCAGTAGAAGTGACTGAAAACACAACACTAGCACCTTAATGCTCCACTACCAAATATTCATAGTTGTGTTTGGCAGTTTGCTTTTTTCCCCTCCTTCTTAATGGTCAACAGGTGATGAGTCATCAGGTAGCCAAAAGAAGTGTGGACGTCTAGAAGTCTGAAGTAATCACTGAGTTTGTCTCAATTGTTTGTTTCATGTCTTTCTAAATGCAACATGAAACATTAATCATTTGGGGAGATTTGATCTCTGGGGATCTGTCCAAAGGCTGGTCTACCTTGTAAGTAACAAGTCACTGCAGAGAGTCCAGGAAAATCACTTTCTCAATCACAGCAACCTGTCACTCATCACATTTTATATTAAAACACTAAGATTGTGTTAATTAACACTCAGCTTGAATCTTCAGCATGGGACCGAATCAGAATCAGAGAGACTTTATTTATTGCCAAGGGGCAATTAAGATACAACAGAGCAGCGTGACATTGAAGATAAGGACAGGGCATAAACAGCCAATAAGAATGAGATAATAAATACACTAGCACCAGACAGACTAACCAGCTATTTTATGTCACGGTTACAATTACAATTTTCAGTTTATGTGTTCTGTTTTTATTTATCTTCAAGTATACATTAATATTTTTCCATGAAAGAGTGGAAAAAATGACTGTACCTTTGTGAGTCTGATACATGCCAATCCAGAAAAAGGGTTGGCTGTCTTTAAATACTAGCACGTTGTTAAAAATGAATCTTTGCTCAGCAGGATTTTCAATGCTGGTTAGAGTTCCACCTTGACCAACAAAAGATAAACAAACTGTTAAATCCAAACACAGCTGATGGACTGGGAATTTGCATTATACCATTCCCATATCCTTACCATATCTTATACATAGTGCAGATGCATCTCCCCAGTCAAAACTTCCTTTGACAAAGAGGTAACAATAACCCTTGAAGGGTATCCAGGTATAACCAGTTCTTGATGCTGGGTCTTCAGGGCAATTTCCTGGAAAACTGACTGATGCTGTTGACTCTGTTGGTGGCACATCTGTGAATTCAAAAGTAACCAGATATATAGTTTAAATCCAATGAGCATTCAAGTATCTTTAATTGGTACTGATATACAATAAACAAACTATGTCAGATCTAAAATAGGGAAATAAAAAAAAATAGTTCATAGTGCCAGAAATGCAGGATCGCTTTATCAGATTTTACATGAGCCCTACCTGTAGACTTCATACAAACACTGGCCATGTTGTGAGCGCAATCAGCAGTCTTCCATTTTCCATTTTCATTATTCACAGACACACAAGATTGTTGCATTTCTGGTTCAAATCGATCCCAGTTGGAAAAGGTCATTTCCCAGCCGTCAATAGGTCTGAAATATCCAGTCTGAAGGAAAAAGATGAAGATGATATATAACATGCTCCATGCTTCACTGCTTCACTGGGTGAATGGGTTAAATGCAGAGTGTAAATTCCCTACAGGGGATTTATTAACATCAGGTACATTAGCAAAACTAAATAATTACGCAAACATTTACATTAGTAAAGTTACAAGTAGATTAGGTGAAACAATTTGTGTGCTGTACCTGCTTTTTGTTCAGTCCAATCCACAAAGGACCTTCCATTTCCAAAGCCATCAGCTCAACATAGACCTGTGACCACTCATTTCGCAGGCTAGCCAGGTTAGCGCCATCAAGCTCACAGTACTTTTTGGCTGAATCCCAGTTCATTTTCTGAGTAACAACTTTGATTGAATCATTAAGTATTTTCACATAGCCATTGTTAGCTGTTGGTTCAGGGGAGTCTGGGAGAGATGGATCTGTGCACAGTAAAAATAAATAAAATAGTTAAAAAACTTCAATTTTAATTTGCTTCATCTATGTTTGAAGGCTAGAATATTGTTCTGCTTCCGAGAAGAAATTACTTATTTGCCCAATTGTGAGACTATTCTGTTGGAATAAGGCTAGATTAAAAAAAACAACAACTGAGGAGCACTAGGAAATACTACATTCAAGACAAATAATACAGAGCATGAACTTAAATCATCTCTTAAATTCAAAATAAAAACTCAAAACATTGATTTGAAGACCCAGGACCATGACACAAAATGCACTGATAGTTAGTCAAACATTTTTTTCCAAACAATATACTAACTTCTGTGTTCTAATGCTATATACACTCTCATGGCAGCAATACAACACATTCTTGAACATGTGAAATTAGCTCATTGTACTCAGTTGGCCTCCACAGCCACCAGATTTCAAAACAATAGAGCACCTTAGGGATATGTTGGAACAGGAGGAGCTACATACATAGAGCTACAGCATTTTTCTGATGCACTACAGTATAAAAATACAATTAAATAAATATATATAACAAGCATTTGAAAATCTTGGCTCACCAAGATTACGAAGACAGATATATCCATTTTTGTCACTGCAGGACCTTTGGTCCCATTTCCCAATACCAGTGGTACGATCAGTTGTCATCACAGCACATCCTTTCTGGTGAGACAGACAGAAGGAATATAAATAAAGAAACTAAGGTTATATCTGGATCTGTTTTGCTGGCCTTACTTTCCATATTTATGGTTTGTGTTTATTGCCAATACACTACTGTGAACAATTTCTTTAATTCATTATTAACCCTTATATACTTTTCAGGTCAAATTTGATGTGTTTTGACATTTGACAGGAGAAATGTCCTAAATGTCATTATTTTATTATGACATTTGATAACTAAACAAAAATAATACTACTTTAATTGTTTTTTTCTTTTGGTGGGGTGGGGTTATTTATTATGTTTTGAATGTTGTACAGGTGATACGAATTTTTGAACATTGAAGCTGTTCCAGGTCAGTGGGGGTGTCAAAATTCATAGGCTGCATCCTCCTGAGGCCGCATTTGTAGGCCGATTACATCACAGCGACGTGACAAAGGCTGTCCAAATTCGTAGACTCCTCCAATAGCAGCCGACAAATGCGTCCTCCTTTTCCCCAGATTTGAAGGATGGGTTGGGTGTATCCTTCGTGGCCTACCATATCCCAGAATTCATAGCGCAGCCCAGCCAATTCCAGTTTCCAACAATGGCGGCAGCTACTTAGTTTTGATATTACTCTTTTTACTCTTTCTGGTTCACAAAATAATTTTTTAACATATTTTAAGGCTTGAATGTAGCTGTGTAAACTTCAAATATCTGCTCGGTTTATCAAGATATCACACATTTGCAAAAGTGCTCTGGCGTTTTTTGGAGACGTCTCTTACCCACCAGCTCGATAGCTAGCCAGGGCGAGAACAGCAAACTCCCGGCACATCATTTTCAAACCCCCTGCGGTCTTTCGCTACTCAGGTTAAACATGAGAGAAAGGGACCTTCTGGTCAATAAAGGATTAGGCTGCACAGTATCTCTGCTGTTCCTAGGACTGCGTTGTTCTAACCTGAGATCTCGTATGTTGTTCCTGGGATCTGACGCACATACTCGCCAAGTTTTGGGGTCACTGCCCCTGGTGCCCTTGTTACCACTAGGACCACTGTTGCCTTCACTACAGGTGTCTTCCACTGCTTGTCCACAATACTATGGCTGGTTGGTTAGCCATCACCAGTTTGCCCGTCTGTATCTGGAAGTCCCAGACTTCCAGTTATGTGATGGATTGCTCATGCATTCCAGATAGACTATTTATCGTGCTAAATTGAGCTTTGTTCTAAATTATTATTGTATCAATACTATGATGGAATTCTTGGTCTGGATCAAGATATAGAATACAAATAGTATGCAAGGGTAAATAATATTAACTGTTTTTTTTTTCAATGTGGCATAAGGAGAGTAGTTACCCTGGCATCTCTTGAGAAATAACCGCGATGATCTCTCTGCAATGAAAATTAGGATATGAACTAGAGTGATATTTGAATATAAGGAGAAAGTATATTACATATAATGACAATTAAATAAAAAGCTCAATGTATCATGTGCTAGAATCATTAACTACACCAGACCTTTCTGTGAGTTGTAACAAATTAAGTGTTATTGCACCTTCCAATTAAATAATAAAGTACCTCATCCTCATCATCCGTAAAAAGCATCCAGTGCCCAGTCATCTGCAACTGAAGACTGGTACGTTAAACATGCTTAACAATGCACAGAAATACAGTGTATACAATTCAGATTTATACAAATGACTATAATGCTAATAATTTGTTGTTGTTGTAAAGTAGGAGGAATAACAAAACTGACAAGGTTAAACTTCAAGTACACTGATGACCACTCACAGAACGCCAGTTGGTGTACTGCACTGGTTGTCCATCGGTCCAGTAAAATGAATAACCAAGCAAATAATGTAAACCGATCCAGAGGTTTGTAGTAGGCGCGTCCAACATTTTAGAAGTCAAAAACACTAGAAATAATATAAAAAAACAGACATTGTTTTGTGTTTGTCACAAATATATACTTATTTTGAATTTCATGTTAGCAGTTTAAATTAACAAAATGGTAGGACAGGGCACTGTTGAGCACTGTGTGTCATCATTTACATTTATGGTTTTACATTATGGAGCCCTGCTCTCAAAAACTGACATAGATGTAACACTGCCTGTGTAGCTGGATTTAAGAAATAAGTGCTTAAAATTAAACTTTAAAAACACATTTACTGCCATCTTCTGACTGTACGGAACGTTACATGACCAGTTTGGTTGGTTGGTTGTGGTCAATAGACTTAAATTAGTTTATGTTAGCTAACTAGTAACAGAACCAGTAATTCAAGAGAAAATAAAACTAAAAATCAGTTTAAGGAGATCACTTTTGTGCTGTCTCTGGCTGTAACAAGGAGTTTTATGTTAAGAGACTGAGGATATACTGTCCACTTTTACTCTCTATTTTGTTAGTAGTGAAAGGCTGTATGCTGTTTGGCTAGCTGGACTGAAGCAGGAAAATCCACCTGTTAGCTGTAATGTTCAGGCTTATAAAGCACTTTATGAACAGGGTGGAGGAAAGTCTCTGTGAGTCAGGTGACAGGTGGCTCACCAGACCAACAAACTGGAGTCAGTAAATTATTTTTCCTTGTCTGGCCAAGTGTACCCAGCAGCGCAATAAGCTGACGTGATCAGCGCTGTTTTATGCAATAAAATGGTCTCTTGTCCTACACACGTCTAGACAGTTTACATCACAGGTTACTACATGCACATCACACAAAAGCATAACTATGTTTCTTATTGAAGCATGATTGGGAAACCCATCAGCATGTCTGCAGGGAAAATGTATGCGATAAAGAAAAGCAACCAAAAAACTGAAGGGATCAGAGGAAAAGATGCCACACTTTATGGACACACTTTCATGTGTCCACTACATATTTTTCCTGGTAACATAAAATAGATCTTTCTATTAGTATGACAGAGCATAAAAACACAAATAATGAATGGGTTCAGACCTTTTGACTCCTTTGTTATAAAAGAGAATGTATAATATAAAAAGGACAAACCTTGCACATGCTTTGAGAGAATAGAGGCCAGATTTCCTCCTTTGTTTTTGCATTGTGTTCTTGCTCCTTCCCACGTCTCTAACTCCCTGCTAATGATGCTGTAACACTGTAGTTGAAAAATGATCAGCTTGTGATACTTCAGATTTGCTCATTCTTATGCATAACTGTAGTTTTTAAAATGCAGTGTTATAACGCACTGATAAGTTACATCACATTTCTTTAGGAGACAATATTTAGGAGTGACTCTGACCTTTGAATTAAATTTTTTCCAGTCCTGTGGGCAGCCACCCTTTGGAAGAACAGTTGGTACCACTGAAATGTGCTCGGGCATTGAGCTATTGCGTTTACAAATGAAGGAAAGCTGAAATCCACAGTTATAATCATGCCAGAACCCTGTGAGCCGATTCCAAATATAAAATATTTTTTTGTAATTGAAAGAATAAATATGCAGATAATGGACTTCATTGGTGTTTTATACTCATGTTAATATTTGGATGAAAGCTAGTGAAATGTATCAGCTTACTCACCCCTAGAGGGAGTAATAGCCACACAGTTCTCGTCATTGTTCTGGAAGTTGGGCTGATTTTCACTCCATGCTTGAAAGACGACTGGAGAATCATCCATCCAGCTTTTTGAAACACAAATTTTCAAAAACATAAATGTGCATTTCTTTTTCTACCTTCTACACTCACTGTGTGTTAGGAACAATTCAATTCAATTCAAAAATCTTTAAATAGTGCCAAATCACTTCTCATTAGGATGACCAGTCTAAACTATAGGATTTATCAAAAAAAAGGAAACTTCTAGTTTAGTTTTAAGTGTACTCCTAAAAGTAAAAAAGGGTTTCCACATCATGAATCAGTATTCCCATCATGTAATGGCTGCCTCCATCAGGATAATGAGCCATGTCACAAAGCTCAAATCATCTCAAGCTGGTTTCTCGAACTTGAAAATGAGTTCACTGTACTCAAATGGCCTCCGCTGTCACCAGCTCTCAGTCCAATAGAGCACTTTGGGATGTGGTTATGGTTGTGTGATTTTATCACGGGGAAAGAAAAACAGCAAAAGTAAGAGAGAATTAACGATGATGTTTATCAAATGTGAAGCGTAGTTTCGAACTTCTTTTGCTGCTGGTTCAGTAAATTTTGGTTGGATAGTGACAAAACCCTGACCGACATCTCACAGTTCTGATGCGTTGGGACCGCACTTTGTGTGTACGTCTTTGTGCGAAATCTGTTTACCTGCTCTCATTTGCTGTTTCAGCTGTTTGTTGGTTGTTGAAATAGTTTTGTGAGCTTTAACCTGAGATTCTGCCGTTTCTGGCAAAACACTTTTATATTTAAAAATCGATTCAGGATTTAATAAATCGATATTGCTTTATTCAAGCTAAAATCGATTTTACCCACCCCTAATTTCCAGCACCTTGTTGAATCTATGCCATTAAGAATTAAGGCACTTCTGGCAGTAAAAAGGGGTCCAAACTGGTACAAGCAAGGTGTACCTGACAAAGTACCTGAAAAAGTAGTTTTTTCATTCCTAATTTTCAAATTGCAAATAACACACCACAGTGTTCAACAGGTAATATCGGCTATATGTCAACTATTTTTGTTAAGTTTCTTTCTCTTTTTACATTTTTATGTAATTTACTTAGAATGAGAATTTGCATATTAATGTTCAAGGAAGTCTAAGGAGCTTGGAAAGAAAAGCGTCTGGACTTCTTTAAGTTTCTTGAAGACATTTCACCTCTCAGCCGAGAAGCTTTTTCAGTTCTAGGGTTAAATGGTGGAGAGTCCCAGATTTAAGCTCTGTGGGAGTAACCCACCAAAGAGGGACAAAAGGATCCCCTGATGATCCTCTAATCACATGAGCCGAGGTGTGAAAACGGGTGTAGGTCACAATCAGCCAGGGTTTCGGGTGAGTTCATTGTGAAACCTAGCCTCACCCTACATTGTTCATTAAGTGGTGCTGCTTTCAGTCATTATGCAAATGTACTGTTTATAAGGTTGTTGAAATCTGCAGTCAGCTGAGACTGAAGAAGCCACTTGGACATTTCTCCCACTGAAAACGCTCCGTACAGATGAACAGAATCAACTTTTTGGAATTTACTCAGAAACATTATTTGTTTTATACTCACGCAAATGTTCCATCAAGATCTACAATGAGGCCAATCCAGTAAGGACGATGACCTGTGTCTTGTATCTAGCCACAGATATGTAGAAAGGAGGCTGAATCAGAAATATTTAACTTGTAGCATGACCTGAACTTAAATTCTGTGGAAATGGATGCTAGTAGTGTAGTACAGTATGTTGCTGCTCACCAGTTTCCATAGAAAGACCCTTTCAGCTTCACTGCTGATAGTTACCAAGTCACTATGCCTCCGCTGGCAGTACCGACGAGCATCTTCCATGCCCATCTGATTTCTGTTAATATAATACTGATTCCTGTTCCATTCAAACCACCCATCTGATGTTTTATTATAGCCTGGAAATAAATCAAAACATGCAATATAGATTATATTCACTATAACTGTTGTTTTTTTGATTTGCTGTTTTTTTAGGAAGACATAGTGGTTGTGTGGTTGAAAATTTAGTGGACTGAACAACAGAACAGCTATAGGTTTTAAAAAGTTAACCCACAGTTGTAAGCTTTATTGTGCTTAGAAGAACAAAAAAAATGGAGATAAAGGTGATTTTCTTCAGGTTTGATGAAAAAAATGCCAGACTTACTTGGAGTGACGGGGTCTGGAGGCGGATTTGGAGTCATTCCTGTATTGTTATAAAATCATTTAAAAACAGTACACTGGACAGAGAATTCGAGGTTCTGCAACACAGCTCTAAGCAGAGAATATGTTAAGAAATATAACTGTGCATCCTAGTGTTCAAGAACATGGGTACTAAACCAAGAAATTGTGCATATAGGAACAAACCAATCTGTACACAAAATCAGCTCCCAAATAAAGGTTTTATCAATAGTTTGATGTATACTCCAAAATCTGAGGACAATAAATCTTAGGAAGACATTGTGGGAAAGTTACTCTCACTGAGTTCACCTTCAACAAATGCATCTTAGAGAGAGAAATGTGTTTGGTTAGCAATTTCACCTGCACGGATCTGGCACAGCCATTCGCTGTATTTCTCACAGTGTATGTCGCTCCAAGATTGTCTTCTGAATGTGCGCTCTGGTTTCATTTCCACACAAGACTCAACATTATTTTTATTGTTTGGCTCTCCAATCTTCCATTGTTGGAAATTTAGCTTTAAAAAGAAGGAAACAATGAAAAAAAGTTGTTTATTTAATTGCATCTTCTGAATAATGCATAAAAATGAACAACTTACTGGAGTTCCGTCGCTCCATACATAACCTGTGTCAGGATCTGGGGCACTAAGTCCAATCCAAGCTGCTTGTAATCTGTAATAGAACTTTACATTATTGATATAAACTTAAAAAATAATTGTTAGACATTTTCCAACTCATTAGTTATCTGTGGAAGAACTTGCTAGCAATTATTATTATTATTATTATTATTATTATTATTATTATAACAACTAGTTCTATTTTCTTTTATACTGTACCTAGGTTGTATGGACTGAAGCTCAACAGAACTGTGGATGCTGAGCAGGTCTCCTCCGATAGCCCTGCAGTAATCTTTGGCTTCATACCAGGTCTTCTTTTGTGTAGAATACCTATCAAACAACTTAACACCAACCGGCATAAAGATGCTCAGTGTGATTTGGTAACGTCAAGGTCACAGAACTTTTATATACTGTATAAAGGCTAAAATGTTGTATTCACGTGGGGTGATCAAAAGGTTACTGGACTTAAACATTAAAAATATTACCCAATTAAATTTTTGTCAGGCTGCTGTTTTTAAATTGTTTTCTGGAAGTGCTGTTCTGATCATACACACTGTGCTCTCTGCAGTTTCAACATAGACCTTAAACTTGCACAAACAGCAAAAAACAACTTCTGTTTTAAATTGGTGCAAATGTCTTACAAAAGGATCAACACAGCTGATGGGAGCTGGGTCTGCTGCTATGACTGAGCAGTTTTCTGCAGGTTTTAGCTGAACAGTTTCCAACCACAATGACAGACTGCCGTGTGAAGAGCGAGACCAGAATTACCTGAACTGTAGCCTGAAACATGGTGTATGCTAGCATGCTAGCGTACACTACTATAGCGAGCACTGAAAAACACAGTGGCACTTTGGCCGTACCAGCATAATCTTTGCTTGCCAACTTGAAACATTCCCAATTTTTGCCTCGCTGGAACATTGTCCACTTCGCAAAATGTAAAATTAAGTTGAGTATCACAACTGGAGGAGACACAGCATGCACTGCAGAGTTACAAGCACAAAGGAAGATCACAGGACTGCAATGAAGTGATGTGAAAATAGAAGCTGGTTTAAAAGGGAGATTTAGCACATTTAAATCACTTTTATTGATCTATACTGGGAACTTTTTGATGTCCCTTCATATATAAGTATATGATCTTGTCTTTATTATGAGTTAGGACAACCTGATCAAATCAAGTTTTTCCTTGAGATTGTACCTTAAAACACCGGTTACTAAACCCCAGGCGAGTCCAGCCAGATGCACACTCAGGAGGGAAAAGAGTGGGTGGTGGAGGGGTTAAAACTGCCCCCTCGGCCAGGTGCTTACAGATGTATTTCTCCTTATTTGTGCAGGGCACCACATCCCAGAGGCCAGCAAAAATCCCAGTTTTCATCGCAACACAACCCTGTCTGTTCCCTTTCATTGTCAGGGAAATAATAAAAAATTTAGTTGTGAGGCTATGTTCTGCAATGTCTTACTGACGGAGTTAAATGTGTCACCATACCTGGCATTTCAGCATTCCAGTGTGTGAATCTCACTGAGTCTGTGTTGGTCCATACAAATTCTTCAGTATTTTTCTGGTTTGAAAGCCCCAGCCAAAAGTGTTTCTGTGGTTGCATCCCCACCAAGCTTACAAGAAATGCATTATCGACCCTGAAAATAATTTCAAGAGTACAGCCGTTTAAAAAGCTTCAAAAGTTGATGTGATTATTTATGTTTGTTTTTCGTTCACATTTTGTTTTGTGCGCTCAAAACATATGGAATAAAGACATGTAAAACAAATCTTACCCATTTGAAACATCAGCTAAGTAAGAAAGGGAACCTTTACAGTCATCTTTAGCTTCATCAAATGTTTTAGTCTGTATTCCTATAAAGTAGCAGTATGAGCTGTGTCTCCTCCACCCCTGGTTTGATGGAAAAGAAGATCATGAAGAAACACTGTAAATGATTCAGATTTTTAACAATGACAAGGAAAAGGGGATTTTTTTTTTAAAAGCTCAGTTATGGTCAGTTCTTATTATGACCCAGCAGCTGTGTGGGGCTCCCATGAGTAATAATATGGAGCTTGAAATGAGTGAACAGGTTCAACAGTATTTCTCAAACATCGGTCATGTTAAAAATGACTGTCAACACGCTCAAGCAACCCAGTCCACTAACTTTCACCTACTTGTCTCATTGTACGAAATTATTCTTTAGCTTTAAATTTTGCAGAAAACAGTATTAATTTAATTAAATAATCATTATTTCATGCAACCTCAACCCCAACCTAATAACTTCACAATTCTTATGGTTTATTTTTTAAACAAATTCATAATTATACCCACATTTTTGCAGCCTGTGTTCTGCTCCACTTCCTCTCCAGATGGTCTTAAGGCACTCATCTTCTTACAAATAAAGCCATGTTGCTCCTCGCATACACGATCTGCCCAGTTTCCATTCTGTAACAAAGTACCATAAGTAGATCTGGAAGTACTGGTATTGGTATTTTTTAAACTTTACAAATTTAATGTCATATGTTAATGTCAATATTTATTGTATATGCTGTGCATTGTGTGTTCAGTATAGTATGTTGGAAGACAAAGACAGTGGTACAGTCTACAGTGTGCATATGGACTGTTATTTTTATTGCACAAAAGAGAGCGCGCTGATAAAGTGCAAACTGCATCCGGGACAGAAACAAATGTATTACACTCCTGACACAACTCACGGCTCTTAGCAAACACCTGCGCAGAAAGCATCCTAACACTAAGCTAGCCGAAAACCCAGAGCGATGATAAAGCTAAGTGAATTTTGACCCCAATCTGGCAGGCAGACTCTGAGCTTCAACAGGTAACAAAAGTAATGAGAAGATGATTACACTGATCAGAACAAAGAAGGGAAATAACTCCAACATGCACAAACATTTGACCACACAGTGTGCAGTTAATTTGCATGACTATAATGTTTTTGATATACTGCTCAGCAATGGTGGTGACTCTCAAAGCAGAGCCAATGAGAACCCGAAAAGAATTGATAAGAGAATCGACAAGTAATCGAATCAATGAGTAATATTGATAATGGAATCTGAATCACAAAATTATTATCTATTTCCAACCCTAGTGTTCAGAAATGCTCTACAGCCTCAGGTTGTATTGTATTGGTTATTGAATATTTGAGTTACTGTTGTCTTCTCAAAGTAGACAAAGCTGAAAGCAGTCATCATCATTTTTGTTTTCCATTCTGATGCTCTGTTTAAACTTCAACGGCTCCCTATAAATGCACTGAGTTGCTGCCAAACTGCCTAATAAAGTGGCCAGTGAGTGTAGATTGAAGTAATATGTGCACCATATGCACTTGATGATGTTGCGTACCTCTCCACGCATGAGAACACAGTCTTTTATTTCAGAAGACACGGCTGGTTTCCCAAACTCCCAGCTGGTGAAGGCGACAGTCGAGTGGTCAGACCAGTCAAATAACCCCTCTGTCTTCCTGTCATTCATTCCAATCCAAAGCTGATCAGTGGATGCTGCAGACGTTGGTTAAAAACAAAAGGACATTTTTGTATTTTTCCAAATGTACAAATGGATTACATGCATGTTAGAAAACATGTTCCATGCAGTTTGCTTGTTTTTATTCATGGTTGTAAATCTTTTGAATAACCTCAATGGTCTTTATATTTTCCTGATGTCAAAGTATTGATTCATTAACATAAGGAATAGAGACCAGCACCTGAGGATTTACAGGGATTTTTTGTTTTAATTATTTGTTCCTTAACAATGATCCTTTTTTAAATAAATATCCATACATACTATATCCAAGCTGAGAGATGATGAAGCTTTGGTCCTCCACACTGTGGATGCTCACTAAGTCTCCTCCATCCTGGTGGCAAGCTACCTGAGCCTCAGACCATGTTTTCTGAGCCTGATTCCTGTGGAAGCAGTGGCCATTGTAGTGTATCCAGGGGTTTGAACAAAAACCTGTCCCAGCTGATCATAAATAACAAAGTAAAATAATAAAATAAGTGTTGAGGAATATTTCAGTTATGCTGTAACCAAAATCTGAAGAAAAAAAAAGATATTTTTATTTACCTTGTGTAGGAGCTTCTTCAGCCTCTTTACTGTAGCAGATGTAGCCCAGTTTATTGCTACAAGGTAAACTTTGCCAAAGGTACCGTACACTAGGATCAACAACTGCACAGTTGTATCCCGGATTAGGAAGTGGATGTCCTAAACATGATGATAGATATACTTTACATGTTAACTCTACAACAGTCTTATACCGGGGCTCCAATTTCTATCTTTCTTTTTGCAGATGCATTTCAGTTTTTTTCAGTTAAACAAATTGTATATTTTCTATTAATATGTTTTATTATTGCCGTCATAGAGAGTCAGGCTGTTCTGCCTCTTTCATGTCTTTATGCTAACTTAAACAGCTGTTTTACCAGTAATCTGCTAGAATATATTATATCACCTGAGTCCCATTTCATGTAACGGTAAGGCCTGCCATTTATCCATTTCCAGCCATGTTCTGGATCTAGGATCAGTCCAATCCAAAGTGTATTGCCCCCTTTCCATAGCAGTGCTGTTGGAGCCATTGAGTACAGAAATGAAAAAGAAAAATTGTCTTTCACTTTGCGTTAAATAAATCTCTAATTGTAACCTCTATCATCCCTGTTGGACATCATCTCCCACCCCATGCAGGAGACTCTGACAGCACTGAGCAGCTCCTTCAGTGGCAGTCTGCGGCACCCACGATGTGGGACGGAGAGATTTCGCAGGTCTTTCCTCCCCAATGCTGTCAGACTCCACAACAAAGACTTCCACTGATCAAACACACACATCCACACATGTGCAATAGCAATAACACTAAGTGCAATACTCTTTCTGGCATCGTTGTATTATACTCATATTGTATATAGCATTTGTATTCTATTTTATTTGATTGTATATAATATTTTATTTTATTTTTATTTTATTTTATTATATTATATTGTGTACAGTATCTTGTGGATATATTATTCCAGTGTTTTTTTCTTCTAGTTTTTCTATGCAACTTTGCATTGTCCACTGCTGTAACAAAACAAATTTCCCACGCGTGGGACTAATAAAGGTTATCTTATCTTATCTTAACAATAATCAAAACTAGTGTTAATGTTCTTTTTTTTAAATGATGGGGGGGAAATCATGTAATCCATAACACAAAGATAAGAGATAAGAAAAGATAAGATAAACTCTGATTAGTCACACATGTGCAAAATTTGTTGAGTCACGACAGAAAGTGGACAGTGCAAAGTTACAGGGAGCAACAGTCAAGAAAAACAATGGAATAGAATAAGATGAAAAGAATAACATACTATATAAAATAGAATAAAATACTATGTTTGGATACACATACTTTACAGGAGTTAAAGTATGCACATAAATACATGATCACTTTTTCAGTGTGTCCGAGGCACATTACCTGTGATATAAGCCTGCTCGTGAGGATCATCGATGCTGAGAAGGGAAGCTCCCTGCTGTTTGCAGCTGACTTGTGCCTGGTGCCAAGTCAAAGCTGACTGTATGTTAAGCTGGTAATACGCTCCCGTTGTTGGGTGCAAATTCCAGTCTTCCTTGGCTGTATATACAAAATGCATGTATGTTTATAAGTTATGTCAAACTCATTTTAGATCATGGGTAACTTTAATCTTTAGTGGGCCTAACCAGTGAAACTCAACTTTCCTTCAATGCAATTCAAATATTATAGAAAAATTGCCTTTTTTGGGGGGGAAAACAGCTTTTCTGTCATTTAATTGTTTTTCTATAATTTAACAACTTTGTTGTAGTATGAATATAAATAGTGATTGAGTCATGATCAAGGAAAACTGGGAATATAAGAAAAGCAGCAGAACTTATCAAAATACAGTTAAAAGTTTAAAGTCTATGCACTTCTTCATATTTTCCAGAGTCTTCCAGTGGGTTGGTTTGGAGTCTTTCCCAGGCCAATTCTGGCCCCGGTCTTCAACAACACTGGTGCAATACTTAAGGTAATACTTTACTTCTCTAACTTAATGTTGATTTTTTGCCTCTGTTCAGATATGGAAGTTGACTTAAGTTAAAAGTATATAATAAACCAGATAATCCTTGTAAGAGCTCTGAAAAATAATTGTAGGTCCTAATGGTTCAATTATTTACTTCAATTGGTTTCATTACTCACACATAGTTGGGCAGTACCCCCAGCGTTCGCTTTGATAGTTTGTTTCAACTGCACACCAAAGACGCTTTTCCGAGGAGTCAAATTTAGTACAGTCTGAATACCACTGAGTTTTGTATAGAAAGGGAAACATACACGGCCTTCCCGCTGCATTTCCACCGATGGTAAAAAGCTCTAAAAGGTCAAATAAACAAACGAACAAAACAAAGACTGTAAAACACATTTATCACAAACAGCTTTAAGACATGAAGCTAGGTAGAAACCTGTGCATCCATTTAATACAACCCTCTTATATAAGAAAAATTGCATTATACTCTTTTTCACATGGCACAATACCTCTATAAGTTCTTGTGCAGGCACCACTGGATGTTCCAGAAATTGTGAGGTGGTTATTTGGTCCTGTTGTCCAGGAGAGAATGGCTGTGTTATCGGCAGTGAGCTCAATGTAAAGCTCCTGGCCTTTGAGAGCGAGCACTGTTTCGTTCTGGCATTCCCACTTTTGGAGCTCACTGGCTTCATCACAATCGTAGAGGTTTACTTCACTGCCCACACTTTTTCCCTGGACACCCAGGCACTTGTTCCTCTGCAGAACCAGTAGTCGATCACCAGTTGTCCAGCGAATGTCATTGCAGTGGTTATTTGTTTTTATCAAACAAAAACCAGTGCCCCTGTTAGTTAGCTGAAATGGTGAGTCTGTTGAAAAATAATTGATATAAATTCACTTCATTTCCATGACTGGGATTGCTTTTGGTGCCTCATTGACTCTGAATCATTTGGCTCTTCTTGCTGACAAGAAGAGCCAAATGATATTCTGACATAAATTAACAGGATAAACACGCTTGTTTTAAAAACACAGAGCAGAGGAAATCAATAAAATCTGACAAAAGATTAAAATTAAAAGTTGGATTACTGTACCATCTGAAGCCAAACAATAAAATGTTTGGATGAGGATCACAAAGATTTTACAAGTTATCCTCATTGTTAGTATTCTTGCATTTCGTATCAGAAAACTTTATACATGCATTTCTTGCAAAGTGTTTAAGGCTTGTGTGAATGACTGTTGACCACCAGTCCAAAGAGTATTATTTGTTCTGTCTCAGAGGAACAAGGAGGGCCTTGTTGACTTCCGGTATTACACAAATTACTATGTGATTGAAAGTGAGTAATGAACAAATCAGTGTGTGAAACAGGAAGTGCTAGATTTACAGTTACAATTATGTTGCAACAACCACACTGAGGAAGTTATGATATCCTTCTGTGAATGCCTGAAAGAACTCAGTGGACTTTCCATGGATGCACTGGTTCTGTTAAACTGATGTACCGGTTTTTATCATTTATCCTGTTTAGTCTTTGCCTCCTACCCTATATGATGGATGTACATGTGTTTTTCTTATACACTTTACATTAACAGTTTTGATACATGCAATACAATTAAAGCTTTATGATTATTAAAACTCAACATTGAGTATAGCTGATGAATCAGTGTTACCTTGAGGAGAAAACACACAATGTAAGTCTTGGCTTGCAAAGAGAGTAGAGGAATTGTCTGCATGCTGAAGAGTGGTTTTATGAAGGTAATAGATTGTTTCTTTTGAAATGGTAATTTAAGCACACATATCTGATGACAGCCAATTACAGTCTAAGGAGCTTGGAAAGAAAAGCGTCTGGACTTCTTTGAGTTACTTGAAGACGTTTCACCTCTCATCCGAGAAGCTTCTTCAGTTCTAAGGGTCAAATGGTGGAGAGTCCCACGTCCACTGTGAGCGACCATCTTTGAACAGAGGCGGTGGTTTACGACACCAACTGTCTGCCATCTATAATCCAGTTTTGAGATCCCTTCCCAGACGCCTTAACGCCCACTCACATCCTGGGCCATCTGACCTCAGGAAATCACATGATAGGGTGGGGCCAGGTTTCACAATGAGCTCACCCGAAACCCTGGCTGATTGGGACCCACACCCGCTTTCACACCTTGGCTCATGTGATTAGGTAGAGGATCATCAGGGGGTCCTTTGTCCCTCTTTGGGGGGGAAACTCCCACTGGGTTTAAATCTGGGACTCTCCACCATTTGACCCTATGAACTGAAGAAGCTTCTCGGATGAGAGGTGAAACGTCTTCAAGCAACTCAAAGAAGTCCAGAAGCTTTTGTTTCCAAGCTCCTTAGACTACGATGACCTGGATGACTGAGAACCTTCACAGACACAGCCAATTACAGTTATTTATCTTCTACAGCATAGTGGCTAATTAAAAATTGAAACACTGTTTAGAGGCCCTAGTTAAGAGGAAGTGGGTAGTGGAACTCTGAGAAATGAACCCTAACGAAGAGGAAGAAATCCAAAAATTTAGCAGCTGAGACGTCAAATTATAAACTGCTTAGTAGACAAAGTAGCTGGGTAAGAGTGAGAGTAAGGGAAATTTGCAGGTTTCAGCATGAAAACATTAATTGTGCCGTCATGTGAATATTATTGCCTGTTTTTTTCAAACTGAATAGGTCTTACTTGCTTGTTTTATTAGGCATTAATCATGATGATATGAATACAACTTGTGTCAACTTATTGTCATGAATCACAGACAGAGAAGGTAGACAGGTTAAACAGCACAAAACTTTAATTCAGCAGGTTGAGCAAGTCCACAGCAAACAACAAAGCTACAAAAGCATACAAAAATCCCAAATGTTACAATGTTAGAATTTACAAGTTGATGCAGAAACTCAGAAAAATGCTCAATACCATTTTTGACAGCTATAGCCACTACTGTGGGACAGACTGTTAATCTGCCCAGGTTGTACCTTGCCTCTAGACCACCCCCAACCCTAAACTGGATAAGCAAGTGCGAATGGTTGGATGGATAGCCACTACCTGTTGAATAGAGTAATTCAAATCACTTAATTGTTTTTGGTGTTTTGGAGAATTTTTAATGCACTTATCAACAAAATTTGTTTAATTGTACAAACAGCACATCCAAGATTTCTATGCTCCAGTTAGGGTAAGTAAATCTTTTATATTTGTTTGCTAGATAATACTAATCAATAAAATAGCATGTAGATGCCTCCATGCAGTCAATAAATGCAGCTTTTGAGATCTTACTGTCTTACTTGTCCTAGGCATGAGAAGCACATGGCTGGCATTTTTTTGGTCTTTTGCTTTTTGTTGACATAGTTGACAGAGTATAAATGTAACTCAAACTTAAAAGTGTTTAAAAGTTTGAAAATTTAAAGTCCAAATTAAATGACTAAAACTTTTATCATCAACTTTAATTAAATAAGCAAGTCGTTAATAGATCTGAGTTACTCTTGGAATAAGCCATTAACTCAGTTTCCAGCTAGACCCAGAAACACAAAGGTGTTTCATGGCCCAGGAAAGACTCTTTGTCGTATTCTGACGTCTTAGCAATGGCTTTCTTGCTGCAACTCGTCCTGTCAAACCTGCAGCTCTTCACAGTTGAAACTGAGACTTGCTTACTACGACCACTATTAAGCTGTACTTGAAGTTGTTGTCCTGTGAGCCACCTATCACGTGAGCTGTTAACTCTCAGAAGCTTGTCCTCTGATTCAGTTGTGGCTTTGGGTCTGCCAGACCTCTTCCTGTCAGAGTTTGCCCCAGTTTCTGAGTGCCTTTTGATGGTGAAGGAAACTGTACTCACTGACATTTTGACTTTTTTTTTTTTTTTGCATTTTTTCTGTAGGAAAATTAACATTTTTATGTGTTATGATGGTCTGTCTCTCTTCCATTGTTAATTGCCTTTTTCTTGCCATTTTTTAGCAACACACTACTTTCTGCAGTACAATACTGTTCAACTGATGCTCAGTTGGTAGGTACCACAGTGTATTGCAACACTGACACAGAAAGGGTTGTAAGTAATGCAGAAAAGTTGAAACACCTGTAGGAATTAGTAGCACCAGCTTTCAAGGCTGGGTCATCCTCCACTGCTGCAGAACAGCTTTAAATTGTTGACTCATTTTGTCTTCGTTGAAAAAAGCCTTTTTGTATAATTCTGAAATGTTTATTATTTTTCAGTTTTGGTTAACCTTACCTTTTTTTTCTAACCTTTGGCAGTTCATTACTTGCCTTTGTACCATTTCAAGCTATATATTGGACTTGAACAAATTTAATTGCAATAAAGAACTTGAAAAATTGGGGTATTCTAAAACTTTTGGCCGGTAGTGTATATAGTCTGAATATTTAAGAACTGGTGATCTACTGGAATTTTCCACACAACCATCTCTAGGATTTATAGAGAATGGTCTGAAAAAGAGAAAATATCCAGTGAGCTGCAGTTCTGTGGATAATAATGCCTCATTGATGTAAGAGGTCAGTGGAGAATGATGATACTACTACAAGTTGACAGGAAGGCAAGAGTAACTCAAATAATTTCTGAATGTATAACATGTAAAGCCTTGAAGCAGATGGATTACAGCAGCCTCTCAGCTTGCACAATAGAAGAAAAATGTTGCCTGGTCTGGTGAGTCTGAGCTCTTGTTGTGAAATTTGGATGGTATGGTTGGAATCTGATTTCAGCAACATGAAACCATGGATCCTTCCTGATTTGTCTTGATATTTCAGGTTGCTGCATGCATATATGATTGTTGACTAGGACATGCATTAAACTCCATTTACCCTACCTTTTATCCTAACCATAACTGAAATAACAAAAGCCAGCATTTATGTAACCTACATTCACAGAATATGATAATATGAGATGATTCTCACCTTTTATTTTCCAGAAAGCCATTATTTGCTACTTGCTGCCACCTCAGCTCAAATTTTTATAACATACTAGGAAATCATATGGGCCATGCAAATGAGCCCAAAATATTTAAATTACATACTGATTAAATCTCCAGTGTTCTCTTCTGCTGCATTCTCTACTAGTATACTGGTGTCAGCTTGCTCAGGCTGTGACACCCTACTACTGAAGAAGAGCGGGTTATCGAAGGTGTTAGGGGCGGGTAACTGATGACCAAATTTCTTAAAGATGAAGACAACAGTGACTGCCACCACTGCAATCCCAGTAATGACTAACACAACTGCAGTGGTTATATAGACACGCTGATGATGAGGTAATCCAGTTTCTGTACAGAGTGAAAAAGTAGATGGTAATCAGCTAAAAAACATTTGTAACAATTTTACATAAAATAAATAGATAAAAGAGGTGTTACTTACGGGCTGGTGGTGATGGCGTTGGTAGTAATACTGCAAAAGAAAAAGAAGAACAAATAAGATACTTTATAAAAAAAAAGTAGCTCTACTTCATTTCAAAGTAAAAATAAATTGTTCAAGATTTTTGTGGAGTAAACAGGCATTTATAAATGGATCTAATTTTGACTGTGCACTCAAGATTCTGACCCACAAGAGGTATTTCTTTCAGCTTTTGGATTCATATGACTGTGTTATGTATGCAGTCAAAGTCTTACAACTGATTCGAATCAGCATTATAAAAAGGAAAAAAAGAAAAACACTGCAATAAATAAAGATTACTTTACCTTTTGGTGTCTTGCAGATGTAAGGTCTATAATTCCATATTTCGATATCCTTCCATGTCCCATCTGATGTACTAATTTCTCCTGTGCGCGATCCAACGCTCATATTAAAAGGTTGACCTTCAGCCCAGTTAGTGTAACCCATGGCTGTTCTGTCCACCCAGAGCCATTCCTCTGCAGGCAAATAGACAAAAAAAAGAGATGTAAAAATGTAATTTTTTTCCCCAAAATAATATTTTTAAAGAACAGCAAAAATAATAAATCACCTTTGTATTGTTTTTTAAACAGGCCAATCCAGAAAGATGTGTAGCCATCTTGAAAAGTTCTCAGGTTAATTTCTAGAAATTTTTGCTCAGAGGAATCTTCAATGCTGGCAAGCATTCCACCTTAACAAAACAAATCAGTTGTTAATGAAAACTACAGCAATTTATTGCATAAAAGTGTCTTTCACATAGGTTGCCTACCATGTGCTACACAGGTGGTGGATGCTTCTCTCCAGTGTGTTTGCTTTGTAATAAAAATATAACAATAACCCCTGAATGGTACCCAGATATAGTTCTTGTTTTCTATTGTTGCCTCTGGGTCTTGAGGGCAAACTCCTGGAAAAATGGTCGACTCTGTTGGCAGCACATCTGTGAATGAGGTAATGTCAATGGGATCAATTAATTACATTCTTTTAAAACTTTGTTGTTAAAACAGTATCTTTCAAACTGTGTGTGTGTTTGGTCATACCTGTAGACTTCATGCAAACACTCATTAGTGTCTCATTACAGTGAGCGGTTTTCCATTTTCCATCCACATCCATGTATACACAGCTTCTGTCCTTTCTTGGTTCACTTGTACCCCATCGACTGAATATTAAATGCCATCCATCAACATATCTGAAAGAACCATTGATCTGAAAGCAAAGATTAATGAGACAGCAGTTACCGATATTTTCTGGTTTTCAGGAATATCTGCCTTAGTAAGCTTAACTGCATGGAGGGTAAAACAGTCAATAAAAAGAGATTTCTTTCTGTTAAAACAGTTGAATTAAACTAGCATGGTGATCTATACTGCTTAAAAAAAAATCCTACAGAGGTTGCATAGGTAGTCCAGCTCCTTCAGGATGGCACATATTGATGTGCCATTTCCAGAAGGTTTGCTGCGTCTCCCAGCTCAGTCTCAAGAGCACGGAGGAGAATCCAAAGAGACATGCAGTTACTCTAAGAGAGCTTGACAGCTCTACATTTTTTAAACAGGTTTTTTCAGAAAGATGCAGTGTTTGGACACTTTAGAAAAACTTTTTTTCTCTTCACCTTGGTTGTCTTGATTCTCTACCTATGTGTTGTCCACTGTGTTACATAAGAGGTGCTGTTGCTCAACATGCCTTCCTTTCACAGAGCATCTCCCTGCTGGAGCAGGGATGCTGCACTGCCACACTGCTTATTTAATGAATGCCGAATTTAAGAGTGTTCTTGAGTTTGTTGGTGTTATGTGCAACTGCTTCTTTACATCACATTTATTGGTTACCTTCCTTAAATGTAGTCAAGTTAGCCAGTGCTTTATAACAGTCAGCCATTTCCAACCATGATTGAGAGTACAGAATGTAAACACACAGTAACTTCAAATGTGTTTGCCTAATGCTGGAAGATTTATTGTCAAAAGGGACGGCTAGATTTAGCTGACAATAGGTAACAGGTTAATACTGGTCACTATTACATTAACGGACTATTATTGCGGCCAAAAAACTGAAAACCATCCCATTGGTGTGGTGCATTTCTAGCTAGAACGGAATCACAACATCACCTAGGTCTAGACTTTTAATAAGAAATGGCAGCTGAGGCTGGCTCCATCCTCCAACATCCTTATATTGGATAATAAGAAGAGGATGGATGACAATCTCAGTTCAAATTTATCATGCAAAAATTGTGCTGGATAAATAACTGAATGAGTGGATAAATAACTGGACCAGTATATTTATCCATCAATGACAATTTCATTCTCATAATCACAGATTATTTAGTTAGATAAAATCTTTGTTGGAACAATTTGTTGTACCCATAGGTAAGTTTTAGAATTTTTACTAGAGTCAGTTTCAAACTGGTTGACCTATTATTGAGCTATGTACTTTTTATAAGTTTACCTGCACTTTGTGTAATCCAAACCAAAGAGGAGCCTTGAGATTCAGCGCCATGAGCTCAACATAAGCTTGCGTCCACTCATTCCTCAGGCTAGCTAGGAGGGCGTCGTCATTTTTACAGTACTCTGCAGCTTTATCCCAATTCATTTGTTGAGGAACAACCTTAATGGAGTCATTGAGTATTTTGATGTAGTTAGTAGAAATTGTTGGTTCTGGAGAATCTGGGTGAGATGTGTCTGTTGAAGATTAGAATAGAAACAATTTTATTTATTGACTTTTTTTTACATAACAAACCCCTCTACGGTACTCTTAAACCTATTACAGCTATTGTCAATGCAGAATCATACTCTTGATCATAGATTTTATATATCACTTATAGATATAGATATTAATTATAGGACTAAAAAAGTCAAAACATATTTTTAGTTGTTTTAGAGAGTCTGATGAAGCTGCAGCTGAAGTTGGGTGGCAACAGGCCTGGGGATAGAAATGGACTCACCAAGATTTCGATGACAGATAAATCCATTGGTGTCATTGCATGACTTTTGAATCCATTTCCCAATACCAACCAAAGGCTTGGTATTGATCACAAAACAGTTTTTCTGTGGAAACAGAGTTGGGTCAACAGAATGATGCTATGTGGTGACACAGGGAATTTACATATACTTCCACATAAAATATACTGTATTATTGGTTACTGTCTAATCATCGGAGCAGATTATATTAGGAAAGCTTTCTTTCTTATTTTATTTAAACATGCAAACATTTGAGTGCCCTTGCATAATATATAGCTATATAAATAACAGATAAATAATTAAATAGTAGTTCTGTCACTGTAGAACTTGTAAAATACAACAAGAACTGTAAACTGTCATGCCATAAAGTGTCACTGCACTTTACAAATAACTTTTAAAAACTACTTACCGGTTGATCGTACCGATACCAACGCTGCAATGTAAACACAGAGATTTTAAATATTTATACAAGAATATACAGTTATAGATTATTTCTAAGTATCTGACCCTTCACAATAGGTAATTATATTCTGTATCTACATGGTGCAAGTACACTGCTCAAAGTTAAAGAAACACTTTTTAAACAAAGTATAGCATCGAGTCAGTTAAAGTTCTGGGATACTGATCATTTAATAAGCAGAGAAGGCTGTTAATTGGTTTCAGCTGATTTGCTGTTAATAACATTATCAACAGGTGCACTAGTGAGGCAACAGTGAAACACCCTCCAAAACGGGAATGGTTTATCCTCACATTTTTTCCCTGCTCATCTTTCTCTTTGTTTTTTCACTAGTTTTGTCATTGACTAGAGTTAGTGTCACTACTGGTAGCATGAGGCCATACCTGGACCCTACAGAGGTTGCACATATAGTTATGGTTGTTCACTTTTAATGAGTATAATGTTTTCTCAGAAAGAGAAACACAATAATTTATTATCATAATTCATTCATTTAATTATTCATTAGTTAATGTATATATTTAGATTATCCCACGTACATTATTACCCAAATTGGTATATGACTTTGGTTGTCCATCAGTCCAGTAAGTTTTCCACTGTGACTGAAATAAACCAATCCACAAGTCTGTAGTAGGTGCATCAGCCATTTGAGACAGTAGAAACACTGAAAATGTAGACAAAGATTTATGGTTGAGATACAGTGGCTTGCAAAAGTATTCGGCTCCCTTGAACTTTTCGACATTTTGTCACATTACAGCCACAAACATGAATCAATTTTATTGGAATTCCATGTGAAAGACCGATACAAAGTGGTGTACACGTGAGAAGTGGAACGAAAATCATACATGATTCCAAACATTTTTTAGAAATAAATAACTGCAAAGTGGGGTGTGTGTAATTATTCAGCCCCCTTTGGTCTGAGTGCAGTCAGCTGCCCATAGACATTGCCTGATGAGTGCTAATGACTAAATAGAGTGCACCTGTGTGTAATCTAATGTCAGTACAAATACAGCTGCCCTGTGACGGCCTCAGAGGTTGTCTAAGAGAATATTGGGAGCAACAACACCATGAAGTCCAAAGAACACACCAGACAGGTCAGGGATAAAGTTATTGAGAAATTTAAAGCAGGCTTAGGCTACAAAAAGATTTCCCAAGCCTTGAACATCCCACGGAGCACTGTTCAAGCGATCATTCAGAAATGGAAGGAGTATGGTACAACTGTAAACCTACCAAGACAAGGCCGTCCACCTAAACTCACAGGCCGAACAAGGAGAGCGCTGATCAGAAATGCAGCCAAGAGGCCCATGGTGACTCTGGACGAGCTGCAGAGATCTACAGCTCAGGTGGGGGAATCTGTCCATAGGACAACTATTAGTCGTGCACTGAACAAAGTTGGCCTTTATGGAAGAGTGGCAAGAAGAAAGCCATTGTTAACAGAAAACCAGAAGAAGTCCCATTTGCAGTTTGCCACAAGCCATGTGGGGGACACAGCAAACATGTGGAAGAAGGTGCTCTGGTCAGATGAGACCAAAATGGAACTTTTTGGCCAAAATGCAAAACGCTATGTGTGGCGGAAAACTAACACTGCACATCACTCTGAACACACCATCCCCACTGTCAAATATGGTGGTGGCAGCATCATGCTCTGGGGGTGCTTCTCTTCAGCAGGGACAGGGAAGCTGGTCAGAGTTGATGGGAAGATGGATGGAGCCAAATACAAGGCAATCTTGGAAGAAAACCTCTTGGAGTCTGCAAAAGACTTGAGACTGGGGCGGAGGTTCACCTTCCAGCAGGACAACGACCATAAAAATAAAGCCAGGGCAACAATGGGATGGTTTAAAACAAAACATATGCATGTGTTAGAATGGCCCAGTCAAAGTCCAGATCTAAATCCAATCGAGAATCTGTGGCAAGATTTGAAAACTGCTGTTCACAAACACTGTCCATCTAATCTGACTGAGCTGGAGCTGTTTTGCAAAGAAGAATGGGCAAGAATTTCAGTCTCTCGATGTGCAAAGCTGGTAGAGACATACCCTAAAAGACTGGCAGCTGTAATTGCAGCAAAAGGTGTTTCTACAAAGTATTGACTCAGGGGGCTGAATAATTACGCACACCCCACTTTTCAGTTATTTATTTGTAAAAAAAATGTTTGGAATCATGTATGATTTTCGTTCCACTTCTCACGTGTACATCACTTTGTGTTGGTCTTTCACGTGGAATTCCAATAAAATTGATTCATGTTTGTATTTTCTTGCTAAAGTGCACCGTGGTATCAGTTCTAACTTGCAGGTATGCCAGAACTGCATAACAACAGAAATTCAGTGGTAATATTAGCTACTAAGAACAGATATCTGCAATGACAGTAAATGGACCACATAAGAGGAGAAGTTCACAAGATCTAAATACATATTTGAGTAAAATGAAAATGAAACAAACCTTCCACCTGTCTTGAAGTAATAGATGCCAATTGTCCACCTTTTTGTTTGCATTTTTCCCTTGCATCTTGCCATGTTAAATTCTGATTCATAAAAATTCTGTAACACTAAAATTGAAACATGAAAAAGATCAATATAGTGTTCCAAGCACTGAGAACATATCCCTTCAACAGTAAATAACAGAAAAATTAAAAGACATGAAAAGATATCTGACCTTAGAGTTAAATTTTTTCCAGGGGGGTGGACATCCACCTTTTGGGGGCACTGTAGGCACTGCAGCAGTGGTGTTTGTGGGTGTTGAGCTGCTGCGCTTACAAAAGGACATATACTCTAGCCCACAGTTCGAGTCATGCCAGAATCCTGCTAGCCATTTGAGTATAGTAAATTAATCATATAATCAACTCGAATGATAGATTTAAAAAAATCAAATCAAATCTATCTTTAATCAGTTTTGATATCACACAAGCCAGCTATCAGTTCTTGTAGTTTATGTAATAAGCAGAATCATGATCAGAATACATGGTTGTAGAGGTGCTCTAAAAACTCTATGGGCTCTTCTTGTTATGGCTATACCTATTATTTCGGTACACTCACCATTATGATGTGTCATGACAGCACAGTTTTCATCAAAGTTCTTGAATTCAGGTTGATTTTCATCCCACCTTTGAAACACCACTTGAGAACCATCCATCCACCTTAATGTAAAAAGACACATGGTTTAAATATGTCTGTAAAAACTTATATTACCAACACAGTCACATACTGGTTTAAGTAAAAATACTCTTTGCCTTCTTCCTTTTAGTCACAGTTTTTTGGTTTTAGTTATAGTACCTGAATTAAGTTAGTAAGAAAGATAGCAAACTGGAATAGTAACTGATACATTTTACAAATATTAATTAAAAGTAAGTTAAAGATCACAAACAGAAATGTAAATTAACCACAATTTACAGTTAATATGTATTTAGGGAGTTAATAGGTAATTTTGTCTCTGTATACTAGCCATCAGATTTTATATCAAACAATCAAGATATGATTAAATGAAATTAAAACTGGTATACTCGTACATCTGGCATGCTGCCTTGCACTAAGTACTCTCTATTTTTAACATGGTGTCACATAAATTGAAGTTTATTTTGTTGCATTTAAATTTTTTAACTAAATTCATACTCACTGAAATGTTCCATCAAGATCTACAGATAGGCCAATCCAAGAATTCTGATAACCTGTGGAAATCTGCACAAAAGCATGGATGCATAGTAAAACTGTCTGTGTGGATGTTTCAGTTTGTTCAGTTACACCTTAATTGGTAAATCTTTTACAAATGCCATTGCCTACCTGTTTCCATAAAAATATCCTTTCTGCTTCACTGTTGATAGATACCAGGTCACCATGCCTCTGTCTGCAGAACGTACGGGCGTCCTCCATGGCCATCACGTTTTCATTAATGTAATACTGAGTCCCATTCCATTCTAGCCACCCATCAGAGGTCGTGTTATATTCTGAGAATAGATAAGAAATGTGCATGTGTGTGGTTCTCTGGTTGAATTTAGGAAACTAGTACTATGTTAGGAAAAAAAACCCACTGTAAATATAGCTGATGAGCAGATTTTAAAGTGAACAATTTTTTAAGTAAAAAAATCTGCATGTTTTTGACCTTATGCTCACACTACATAGTTCACTTTCTTCACTGTAAGTTTTATACTCATACTGTATCAATCAGGTAAACAGATGTTTTGTTTTTTTGTTTTTTTAACCAATATCTCATTATCTTACGAGACTTCAGAAGAGCAACTTTAGGTTCCTATTTATATTTTGGATTTGTTGTTGGGTTACATTAAAAAAATGTATTATATGAGTTATCATATATAATTCTACATGGCATTCTACAAGAAAAACAAAATTAATAATACTGTTTGGCCACAGATATTCGCCATGCAGTAAATCAGCATCCATTAGTTTTGTGTCAGCATAGTATGCCTTATGGCCTGGTAATCATAATAGAAAGTCAACAGTCATGTAAAGATGCTGACCGCCAATGTGGTCAAATTCCTCAACATACCAGGGGTGACAGGGTCTGGAGCCGGCTTTGGGGTGACTCCTGTAAAGGTATAAAAACAAAATAGTGTTGAGTTACTAGTGACCACCTCCAGCTTGACATTGTGAGAATACATGAGGCCGACAACAATAAATGTCTAGTTCAAAAATATGTTGCAAAAGAATTTTATAACTGTGACCATGCTTTACCTGCGTGGATCTGACAAATCCAGTTATTGTACTTCTCACAGTGCACATCACTCCAAAGCAAAATGTTATCCCAATACACGCGTTCTACTTCAACACACGATTCAGCGTTGTTTTTATTGTTTGGTTCTCCATCTTTCCAGTCTTGGAAGTTTACCTTTATACAAAAACAAGATAATTATTAATAGTAGTAGTATTTGTATCAGTTGTAATAGTAGCTGTAACATTATTAATGTTAATAATCATCATCTTGATCGTTATCATCATTTAGGCTACATAAACCATTGTAGAGAGTTAAAAACTGTAAACTCACCGGGGATCTATCACTCCATACATAACCTGTGTCTGGGTCAGGAGCACTAAGTCCAATCCAGTATTGATTAGGCCTATAATGGACAAATGTATGTTCCAAAGTTTAATACTTGATTTAGCACTCTCTGGAGGAATGGTGCACTAGTCTGCAAAAATATGACCATCATTGAACAATCATTGAGGATGAAATGGGGGTGGCTTCTACATCAGTAATTAATTACATTGTATATATAAAAAATACTGTATTTTTAATCTTTTGTAATGATAAAAATCTATACAAAATATTTTCATCTTATGTAGCTCTAACTGTAGACCAGAAAACACTATACCAATGATTGTAGATGTTATTGTATGTCCGTAGTAAATCAGCACCGCTGTGAATGCTGACTAAGTCTCCTCCAATGGCTCTGCAGTAATCTCTAGCCTCGTACCAGGTCTTTCTCTTTTCTGAAGCCTCTGGAAAGATCTTAAACAAAATATAAGAAACTGAATTGTGATCTGAAGCTTTGGTAATATTTGTACATTTAAAACTATATACTAAAGTTGGGCAGCCATCTCTGTTTTTATGTCATCCCTATTATGAATAAGTTCAATAGAATTATATACACACACACATAGGGAGAGAGAGAGAGAGAGAGACATGCTGCACCTTATAACAGATGCCTCTGGATTGCATCTTAATCCATCCATCTGTGCAGTTAGGTGTGGCAGTGGTTGGTGGAGCTGGGGTTAAAGCTGCCCCCTCTGCCAGGTGTTTGCAGATGTATTTTTCCTTATTGGCACAAGGCAACACATCCCAAAGGCCAGCAAAATGCCCAGTTGCCATAGCAACACAACCCTGCACATGACCTTGTGTTATAAAAGAAATTGTTAGCTGTCATTTGTGAAGACATCTCCCAACTATAGTTTACATAGCGATTCATTACCTGGCATATGAGTGTTCCAGTGAGTATATCTTGCATAGGCATTGTTGGTCCACATAAAATATTCTCTGTTTTTCAGGTTTGAGAGACCTATCCAGAAGTGTTTCTCTGGCCTCAGCCCCACCAAGCTTACAAGGAAAGTATTATCCACCCTGGAAATATTTACACGAGTTAGATTACAGACTGCCTGCAACTTGATACATTGGTGTGAAAAAGTGATTATCCCCTTGATGATTTGCTTAATATTTTTCTCACACTTAAATGTTTCAAATCATCAAACAAATTTTAATATTTGGCAAAGACAACACAAGTGAACATAAAATACAGTTTCAAATGAAGGTGTTTATTATTAAGGAGAAAAAATCCAAACCTACTGTGTGAAAAAGTGATTGCCCCCTATTAAGTAGTTGGGCCACCCTTAGCAGAAACAACTTGTCATGGCTTTGTGCAGGCAGGCAGGAAGAGAGGACCCAAAATGCAACACTCACGGAGACAGAAGTAACTCAAAATACTCAGCTTTATTGCTGGGAAGAAACTGAACCAAAAAAACGAACTAAACTGGGAATACAGAACAAACTAAACAGGTGGGCAGGCTGGCAAACACAACACAGAGTGAAAGTGAGGGTACAACACAACAACTAGCAGGGGAAGACGCAGACACTAAATACAAGAGGTGAACAGAGCTAAGAGGAAACAGCTGGGAGACACAGCTGACGCTGATTACACTGACGAGACAGGGAGAGCACAAAGCTGAACCCAGCGACATAAGGCACAGACCTACAAAGTAAACAGGAAGTACACGACAGACAGAGAGATCCAGACGAGACACAGAACTTAACAGACGCAGACTCATGAGCAGACAAAATAACACCATGGACAGACAGAAGGAACACAGAGAAGAGGAGCACAGAATAAACACTGGGAAACCAAATAACAAAACCTAAAAACAAGAACTCAGGAAGTACTACCAAACTACAAAGCTGAAATACTAGGACAGAAACCAAAACAAACAGTCATACTTCGTAAAATCAAAAGTAAAAGTACAAAACCAAAAACACTGGGTCACCGACCCAGGACCGTGACACAACTGCAATCAAGCTTTTGCGATAACTGGCAATGAGTGTTTCACAGCTCTGTAGAGAAATTTTCACCCACTTGTCTTTGCAGAATTGGTGTAATTCAGCCACATTGGAGGGTTTTCAAGCATGAACCATCTTTTTAACATCATCCCACAGCATCTGAATTGGATTTAGGTCATGACTCAAAAGTTTTAATTTGTTTTTCTTAAACCATTAAAAGGTGGACTTTTGGTGTGTTTTAGATCAGAAATGGATTAGATTAGATTAGAAATGGCTTTGTAACCTTTTCCTTTACCAGACTGACAGATGTTAGTGAACTTATTTCTCAGGTGTTTCTTTAGATTGTGGTATGGTGTGTTGCTTTTTGAGATATTTTGGCCTGCTCCATTTTACAGACAGGTTCTATTTAAGTGATTTCTTGATTCAACAGATCTGCCGGTAATCAGGCATGAGTGTGTTTAGTGAAACTGAACACAACTTTACAAAAAATGTGGTTAATCACAGTTAATTCGTGATTTAACAAGAGAAATCAGAAGGGGGGAAAACACTTTTTACACCACCGTATATTACCTTTTTATGGTAAAAATTTTAGGAATCATAAAAACTTTTTTTACCCAGTTGAAACATCAGCTAAATAAGAGTTTGAGCTCTTGCAGTCATCATTGGCTTCATGAAACGTCTTTGTCTCAATCCCTACAAAGTAGCAGTAGGATCCATGTCTTTTCCAACCCTGCATTGCAGAGAAACAACAGTTGAAGAACTATTCAAGCCTGTCGTTAAATGCTGTCTTTGTGTACATATCTTTTTGTGATAGCAAGAAGAAAGACCCCATATGCAGAATCACTCTGCATCAGTGTGACTACTTCAAAGTCAAAGTAAACTTTATTTTCATCTCTGCTATATACAGAACAGTAAATAGCGAGACGAGACGACTCCAGTTACATTCAGTGCAAAACACAAAAATAAATATAAGAAGAGTAAGAAAATAAATATACACTTTAAGACTAGGGTAAAATTTAAAATGTACAATTTAAAGTTTGATAATACTTTGTATTATCCTGAGATAGCTTACTCCACTCACTCCACGTTTTGTCCTAAAAGTCCAATGACTAAATAAGGTGCTAATTTAATCAAGAGAATCTGCCTGCTTTTTTTTTTTCTTAATTGTTTTTCCTATAAACAACATCCAAATACAATTTATTTGATTAGGTATCATATCCCACGTGTATGCTGGTTTCCCAGCTATTTCTTGGACCATAGGCACAAAAGTAGCTTTAGACATTGTGCCATTTGAAATATACAACAGCCTTTACAAAACAGAAACAGATAACAGAATGTGTGCATTCAGACCAACCAGATGCAGACATTCTTTGGAAAATATCTGAAAAGTTCACATACAGTTTTGCAGCCTGCGTTCAGCTCCACTTCATCTCCAGAGGGTTCAGAGTCACTTGTCTTCATGCAGATAAAGCCATGTTTCTCGTCACACACACGGTCAGCCCAGTTTCCATTCTGCAAGAATGAAAAGAGCAAAATATATGTGGAAACTGAAATTAACAAGAGATAGACAGGCTACGGTGCATATCATAAAACAAAAGCCTCATACTCTTTGATATGACTGGGTTTTTATTTTTATTTTTTTATTGTATTTCTTTTGTTTGTTTCAAAAATCATGTGAATGCGATAACTCAAAGAGGAAGTAACGTAGGACTTTCAAATTCATACCATAGGCTCATCTACTAGCAGGCTGAGCAGTAGCAGGGCAGCTGCCAGAGAGTGCTAAATCATCTTTTTGCTGTGAAACTGATTTAAATTGCCTTCCTAACAATCATACAAGAAGTTTCCGCAGAACGTTTCCTTTTTTATGTTTATGATGTTGAAACAATACATTTCTCACACTGTTAGAATATAGTGGAAATATGTGCTTATATTCATATGTGCATAGAAGAGATTTAAAGACAGGCCCCAGACTAAACATGTGTAGCAAAGGTTTTGAAATTTACTTTGGCTAATATGTGTATACTGTATGTTGTGAAGTAAGGTGTGATACATAGCTGCATAGGTTTAGAGAGAGTGTTCTTTAACAGAACTGCATAGTTTTACAGAAAAACGCTGGTGTGTCACAATCATCAATAATCACTCCCACACTGTGCACCTTACCTCCCCTCTGATCAGAACACAGTCTTCTTGTTCAGAGGTGACAGTTGGTTCCCGAGAGTCCCAGCTAGTGTAACTCACAGGAGAATGATCACTCCAGACAAACAGCCTCTCTCTCTTCCTGTCATTTAGTCCAATCCAGAGTTCATCAGTGGATGCTGCAGACAGAAAATAACATTAATTTGTTGTATAATTTTCTTGATACATTCTGCTCATTTGCTACTTTTTAGTTGTTACTTTTACATCTAAATTTTAGACTGTTGCTAATTGTTGTCTGCCAGAATTGCTGGAAACTTTATCATATGTGAGATGTGCAGTGATACAGGGATCAGAAAACAACAGGAAGTGACTAAATGCTTATGAAGAGATAGACATAAAGACCTGCCAAATTATTAGTCGATTCCAAAAACTAACAACTGACAAATGGTCATTATTATAAAGAGGAAGTCTGCCTGTTGGCTGAGAAATGACTATTACCTGTTGTCAGAGAACTGCATTTTCTTAAGTTGGAGGAGAGTTGTACATTGAAACTACAGCAGTAGACCCCTTTCCTAGGAAAAGATTGCTCACATTCTTATGAAGTGTGTAGCTATAAGATGTTATCTGGGTTTGGTGTGTCTTTAACTTTTGAGTGTGATGTTCAACCCAACTTAGACATTTGCAAAATTAAGGAGAGGCAACTTCTTATGACTTAAACACAAGCTGAAAACTTCCTGGAACTTTAGCAATAACTTATGTTGGTGTTTTTTCTGGATCAACATAATAATATTGGTCCAGAACTGAAATTGCAACTGACCAATCACATTGTTATGATGTCATAGCTTTTCAACTTGGAAAAGAAAAGGGAGTGGTTAGGATTAGAGTTGGGCATCAGTATGTGATCGTGGTTTGGGTAATGGGGTTAGGATTAGAGTTTGGTGTGTGGTGTGATGGTGTTTCCACATCGCAACCCTATGACATCACTGCAATGTGATTGATAACAAGCAACATTGAACCTGGATAAACATTACTTTGGTTGATCCAGAAACATACCAACATAATCATATTAGATCGTGCCTCAAAAATATTTCATTTTGAAAGGGCAGACGTGTGGGGAAATTACCAACAAGATGGATATGAAGTCTTATGTGAAGATTATGTTGAAGGAATACAAATTGGGCTCAGAAGTTTTTATTGCCATACCATATCCAAGTTGAGAGATGATGAAGCTTTGGTCCTCCACATTACGAATGCTTACTAGGTCTCCTCCTTCTTTACGGCAAGCTTTCTGAGCATCAGACCATTTTTTTGTTTCATTACGATAAAGGTAAAAGCAGTGGCCATTGTAGGGGATCCAGGGTGCTGTACAAAATCCGCTCTCGGCAGCTATGAACCATAAGAAGAACAAAAGAAGAAGATCAAAGAAACAGAGTTGGTAAAATCATCAAGTTTTTTAAAGAGAAGAGAGAATGGATTTTTTTTTATACCTTCAGTAGGTGCAGCCAAAGGTCCTTCACTGTAGCAGATGTATCCCAGTTTCTTGTTACATTTTGAACTTTGCCAAGAAAACTGAACAGCGCCATCAATAATTCCACACTTATATCCTGGATTAGAAACTGGATGTCCTACAGTACAGTGATGGTAAATGATACTTGTCACTTCTGAGATGAGACTCGGCAACTTTCCATTCACATGATTCTCAAGATATTTAGAAGCACGGTGGAAAAGAAGTAAAGGCCTACAATTTCTACCCAAGAGTGACAAGGCTATGTGATACACAACGCCACCACAATAATTTAGCAGTGGTTGAAATTGCTGACCAGTAACAGGTTACAGTGTGGCTAGCACACCCATGTGGAAGAAATTTATAAGAAATAGGGAAAAAATTTCTTTAATTGCTAACAGATAAGATTTCTTATATAAATAAAACAGATGGCAAACATGATCAAGATGAATTGATGAGATAATTTAACAATAGTAAGATAAATTATCATCAGGTTGGTAACACAAGCTCCTGAAACTTGAAAGAAAACTTACCTGAATCCCAATTCAGATATGCATAAGGATTCCCATTAGACCACTTCCACACATAATCTAAATCCTGGAAGATCAGTCCAACCCAGAGCTTGTACTCCTGTCCCCAATTTGCCCCTAATAGTGCTGTCAGTAGAGTTTAACAGACAAAAGAGACAGAGAAAACAAAAGTTACCAAGTGTAATACTCAAAATATAATCATCAGCTGGAGCAGTGTCTACAGTCTACAGACCACATATTACGTTATCATTTGTTTCATGGTTTTGCAAAATAAACTGTTTACGGCAATATTTTTTCATCCTTTTGATGGACACTGTAGTGGCTATATTAGTTTCTTAAAGTTTTCTCTTTCTCTTAATATTTAAAATAACTACACTACGGATGGACAAGCAACTGTTTTTACGCGTTGTGGTTAGCAACAACGACGGTAAACCCAGCGTGCCAGAATATGCATAATATGCGTATTTTTAGGTGCTAAAAAATAAACCTTAGACTCAAACGTTAGAACAGACTTTTCCCATCAGCACGCCGTGTAATAAATACAAAGAAAATGGTGGCCGTTACAACTTATGTCTAAACCCTAACCCTAACACTTGACTCCAGGTACACGACGCCCAGCTGAAAACACTTCAAGCAAGTTCAGTGTCCCGAGATTCACAGAATTTACATAAAATTTAAAATTTTTGTGATATACATATATATTTCGTTGTTGTGACGATAAATGTCCTAAATCGGAATACGAAATTTTGGTCACATCGCATAGCCCTACCACAGTAACTTTAATGTTTCAAGTTTTAGCTATTTGTCAAACCTCAGCTTAAATGAAACGTTTTGTTTTCAATATATTCAGTGTAGTGTGGAGACTTGTCACCTTACCTGAAATATAAGCCTGCTCGTGAGGATTGCTGATACTGAGCAGGGAGGCACTCTGCTGTTTGCAGCTGGCATCAGCCTGATCCCAGGTCAGCGCTGACTGTGTGTTGAGCTGATAAGATGCTCCTGTTGTGGGGTCTTTGTTCCAAGTTTCTTTGGCTGTGACACAAACACAGTCAAAGTATTATAGTGTTACACTGACCTTGTACCTCAAGATGGCGTTCCTCAACATTTAAATTTGGATGTCCAGGTTCTGCTTATTACTCTGAAAACCTGTATTAGAATTTGTTGTGTACTTACAGTTAGTTGGGCAGTAACCCCAGAGTTCATGATCATATTTTGTTTCAACCGCACACCATTTACGGTTCCCTGGAGAGTCAATTGCAGTGCACGCCGAATACCACTTGCTTTTGTAAAAGAAAGGAAACATGCACGGCCTCCCAGCTGCATTTCCTTCAATGGTGTAAAGTTCTGAAGGACCAAAATAAGGAAAACATATAAGAAAAGAACAAAGAATAGCTTGAATAGTTTAAGCAACTATAAATGTAATTGTTGAACATCTTGTAATCATTTGTCACACCATCTTTGCATTACAACTGTTTTGGAACTAAATATGAAAATCGACAAATTTATTATGCCACTAATATTATTTCCATAAAAGTTATCATGAATTACTTTACAATGTATTTTTATTCATTTCACTTACCTGTATATGTTCTTGTGCAAGCACCACTGGAAGTCCCAGAGATTGTAAGGTGGCTACTGGGTACAACTTTATTTGAGAGCACGGCTGTGTTATCGGCAGTGAGGTCAATGTAAAGTTCTTGGCCTTTGAGAGCGATCACAGTTTCATTCTTGCATTCCCACTTTTGGAGCTCACTGGTTTCATCACAATCATACAGGTTTACTTCACTGCCCACAGTTTTTCCCTGAACACCCAGGCACTTGTTCTTATACTGAACCAAAAGTCGATCCCCAGATATCCAGCGAATGTCATTGCAGTGGTTATTTAATTTTACCAAACAAAAACCAGTGGCCCTGTTAATTAGTTGAAATTGGGAATCTGTAGAGACAAAATATTGAAAAACAGTACTTTTGGAGATGTAAAAAATAAAGAATAGGTTATAGAGAAATAGAGGACATAACAATCTTACATATAGTACAGATAGGCAGGACATTAATTATGCACGATACTCTGTAAAAGGCTTAGGAAAAAAAATAAAATTAATAGTTGGATTACGGTACCATTTGAAGCCAAACAGACAAATGTTTGGATGAGAAGCACAAAAGCTGTAGAAGTTATCCTCATTGTTAGTATTCCCATTCCTATGTCTTATATTTTTATATGAGTTACTTGCACAGGACCTAAACATAGAGTGCGAATGATTGTCGACCATGAGTCTTTATATATCCTGTCTTGCCTCATCATGATGAGTAATGTTTCACAAGAAAAAGGGAGGGAAAGTTACTGTGAATTTTGCTAAGGACAACTGAGCAAACAGTGTAGATAAATAACCTTGAAACTCTTTGGTTGAAATAGTAAAAGTAAAATATTAATTAAAGTTAAAACTTCACTTTATAGATACATGTAAGTGAACTCTCTAACTATGATAGATACAAACTCAAAAACTCAACATAAATTTGTGGTGTACAGTATTTTCCCTAAAAAAAACCCACTAACAATAAAAATACAGAATAGTTTGTCATGTAGTCATCTGGGTAGATATCGACATAGGTTTTTATCATCTGAGTGATTCATCAGTTGTGTTAGAAAGATACAGGGACTCAGATTGTGATTTAAGTGTTGCGGAGTTGCGACAGTTGCGGCCAGAGTTGTGTCTTCAGCCAGTAGTTTGACTCTGAGGGAAAAAATAAATCTTGTGTACCCCATTGCAGTGTGAGTGTGGTGGTCCCTTACTGGTCGATATTAGAGCTTACCACGTTCTGGTACTTAAGCCATTTTGGGCCGTACATAACATAAGCACAGCCAAACATAATTCACATCTGTTCTGGAGAGCAGCTATTACTGATAATTACAAGCATAGGGTAATTGTCATGAAACAGCTGGGGCAGGCAGGATGTAAGACCCAAAATGCAGGACACTCAGACAGAGGAGTAAACTCTAAGAGGCTGCTTTATTGCAGTTATAGGACAAAACTCCAAAAACAATAAACTTGCAAAAAACAAGCTAAAACTAGAAACTAAAACTAAACTCTAAGAAACCTGGAGACAAGAGACTAGGAGCACAGAGGGAAACACACACAGCATGAGGGGGTGACACAACACTGACAGAGAGAAACACAGGGCTAAAATACACTGAGGGATAACAAGGGAATGGGACACAGGAGGAGAGCACAGCTGGGACTTATCACACTTGACGAGACTAAGGGGAGACAAGGCTAGAGACACAGGCTGTGTCCAAATTCAAGGCAAGGCAAGTTTATTTATATAGCACAATTCAACAACAAGGTGATTCAAAGTGCTTTACAGAGACATTAAAGAACAAAAACCAATAAAAAGCATGATTTAAAATGAAACATCTGGTGGTACAAAAGTTGTTATAGTGGTTGTATTGTTAAGCAGTGGGCATCTGCATAGACGTTTTTTTTTTAAATTAAAATAATCGTAAACTAGCTTGTAAGGTGGGTCCCATGGTTTATCCTGTATTACCGCTTCCATACAGCCAATTTTGATTTTTGCAAATTAACCTTTTTGTGATATGTTGTAGGGAACAAAGACCAAAGGGCTCAATTTATTAAAGCGAGGAGAAAATGATCACCTCTTCACTGGGGTGAAGAATTCAGCCACTGTGGCATGGAGGTACAAGAATAAATCAATTTACACATCATATTCATATGAGTACGGTTTTATTAACCCTCATGCTGTATAGCAGCGGTCCCCAATCATTTTTGTGCCATGGACCGGTTTAATGTCAGACACAGAGCGGCCTTTAAGGTGTCGTGGAAAAATACACCAAAATAAAATGATAGGACCAAGACAAAAACTGTGGTATTTTGTAAATATAACAATAAATGTGAATTCACTGTGTAATTGCGCAACTTTATTAGCAGCATCCTCCTGTAAATGCACGAACAACATTGAGGGTAACATCTTCCTCTCTGCCCTTTAATGCTCTCTGGTCGCTATGGTAACGTGTAAATATTTCTTTCGAAATAAGAGACACAACTACAACACGGGAAAAGACCCAGGGAAACCGAATTAACGATAAAAACCCTGAAAACCATCAATTTCACAACTGAGCCTCAACTCTCACGGCCCGATACCAAACGACTTGGGGACCGCTGCTGTACAGAACCCGTGATGTCCAGACGGTATTTGTCTTATGTTATCCTGTGCAAACTTTTGGATTTAAGGATTAACATAGTTGCCATGGTTTCCTCTCTTCTCTTATTTGTTGTGTGTGATCAGGACAATTCTGGAGAAGATGGGCCTGCAGGGTAAAGTCACCGCCTTGCGGGCCAGAAGACATGGGATAACTTGTGTTATCAAGAAGATAATTCTTATGAACACACTTTAATAAATGTGCAATTACTAAGAGTTGTTTTGTTGTTTTTATTTCGCTACTGTCTACCGTTTGTCTACTCTTCCAAAATTACTAGACAGTCAAGCAATGGCACTGGATTCGCCACTGACACCAGGTGAACTCCAGGAAGCGCTAAGTATGCCCAATAATAAGGCTCCAGGTCCAGATGGCTATCCTGCAGAATTCTACAAAGAATTCTGGACAATTTTGGCACCAGTATTCCACAGAATGTTGCAGGAAATCAAGAAAAATGGCAGGCTACCACCAAATATGTATTCTGCCAACATTAGTCTCCTGCTAAAACCAGGCAAAGACCCTTTATGTTACGGTTGTTAAAGAGTGGACTCAGGCGCGGAGCTCAGAAATAATGACAGTGCATTTATTTACAGTGCAGCAAGGTGACAACAGTTCAAATGTGCAACAATGGTGATAGTGCGTCCCTCCTTCCGTGTAAGCCCGTGCGTGGTAGTGAGTGGTAGTGAGTGCCCGTCTCTCCTCCAAGTGCTTCCTTAGTGTCCGTAAATCCTCCGTCAATCCCTGGGTGAACACACACACACACGACAGCAAAATGAGTACGAAGATCAGACAGTACTTCAATAACGTTAGCGACTCGAAAACACTACCAGGCTTAGTGCAATACTCCAGCGCTGTCTGTCGCTCAGCCACACCATTAAGTAGCCCTGCTGAAGATGATAGTTGATTGGCAGCAGCTGGTGGATTGACTGCAGGTGCGGCAGCTCCGGGCGACAGCACTTCCGGGTCGGAGGTAGCCTGTTGCTAGGTTACCTCCTAACACATCACAGCGGAGCCGGAGGGGAAGACAGGGCGATAGGAGAGACACATACACACGCACACAGATATACACACACTGGCAGGTCGACCGGTCAGGGCGCCGTCAGATCCTGACACTTTATTTCCCTCAAGCTATCGTCCAATATCCCTTATAAATGTAGACCTCAAAATAATCTGCAAAGCTCTCTCAAAAAGATTAGAGAAGATAACCCCCCTTTTAATTCATCCTGACCAAACTGGTTTCATAAAAGGCAGGCACTCATCAACAAATACACGTAGATTACTTAATTTAATACACTACTCATGCAGTAAAAACACTAAAACCACAATATTATCTGTAGATGCAGAAAAGGCGTTTGACAGAGTTAACTGGAAATGTTTATTTGCAACTCTCCCCTTCACTTTTTGCAATTTTTATCAAACCACTAGCATCAGCATTTAGACAGGCTACAACAATTAAGGGCATAAAATGTAAGAACGTAGAACATAAAATCAGTCTCTATGCGGATGATGTGTTGCTTTTTCTCCAAAACTCACAAACCAACCTTTCTGAGATAATTACACTAATAAACAGGTTTTCAAGAGTTTCAGATTATTCAATTCATTGGTCAAAATTAACTGCTCCTTCCATAATTCTTCTTCTGCCCCACTACAATCTGGAAATATTAAATATTTAGGTATTAATGTCTCTCCTAAGCTTTCAGACTTAACTAAATTAAACCACATCCCACTTCTAAAGAAAGTACAAGGCGATCTGACTAGATGGAAATCTCTACCCATATCACTCATGGGAAGGGTCGCCACTATAAAAATGATGATCTTGCCAAAAATAAATTATTTATTTTCAATGATCCCAAACAAACCATCACAAGATTGGTTCAGATCTCTGGATTCGTATATTTCTAAATTCCTTTGGAAAGATAAACCCCCGCGTATCAGCTTAAAACCGCTACAAAGAACCAAGGATAAAGGAGGACTAGATCTGCCTAACGTTCAACAATACTTCTTAGCCAACAGGCTTCAGTTCATCTCAGGATGGTTAAAACATACCTTCTTAGATGAGCCCTGACTAGATGTTGAACAGGCACTATGCAATAATCTAGAGATTTCAGACCTACCATTTATCAGCTCAAACATCAAAAGACATGAATGCTTTAAAAGTATCAACATCAGCTCTTCTCTGACAGCATGGTGGGAGTTTCTAAAAAATAACGGAGTCTTCATTAATCCCATGCAAACGTACACCTATCTGGAATAACCCTGACATATTACAAAACAATAATATGATTAATTTTCCAGATTGGAGTTATAAAGGAATTAAATATTAGAAGGAACAGACTTTATTCCGTTTGACAGACTAGTTATACAATTTGGGATCAACAAGTTATGATTTTTAGAATATCAACAAATTAAATCCATAGTAAAAAAGAAATTTAACCTCGGTCAAGTTGAATTACAAACACCACCAAGTGCGGTACATTTTCTTACTCTTAAATCCCCCAAATTATTGTCTAAAATATACAGAACACTTTCTAAAATAGATGAATCAACATCCCTTCCTATTGCAAAGTGGGAAGCAGATTTATCAGTCAGCCTAGACCAAAACTTCTGGTCTCAGGTATGCTTAAAAACCTTTAAATTGATTAGAAATCCCAGTCTGCAATTAAAAACAAGTCATTTTTAAATTATATATATAACCCCTTTGTAAACCCTGTTCACTGAAGTCTATTTACCAACATAGATAAAGATATCACACATAAAAAAACACACAGAAACATTGGAAATCAGTTTTTGGCAGGCAAACATTTTTTGGCACAACACCCCCGCAATAATTCAGTCACTGAAATTATTCATGAAATTAGCTAAGTAATTCCTAAATGCGTGTCGATTAAAGAAAATTGTTTGATTGTCTCTGATGAGCCTAAGGTACAAAACATGCCGGCGATGATGATAAAGTCTTTCTAGCTCCTTCTGCTTCTAGCTGCATACCCGGCCTTCGAAGGATCCTACCTACATGACGTAGGTAGGATCCTTCGGAGCATCCTTCCCCTGAATTTGGACACAAAAACAGACATGAGACAAGGGACCGTCAAAGTAAAATGAACACAAGCACAGAGAACACCTAAACACTGGAAGAAAAATAACAAAAAACCACAAAACTCTAAAAAATTAATAAACATAAACACGGAGTTACCAGACAGTAACAACTGCAAAAATTACGCTTTCATTTTGCTGACCATCAGATTTAGTTGTAATGCAAAATTGTGCAATTATTTAAAAAGTTATAACTCTAAATGATATAAGTGCCAGTGTCCTCTACAGCGGTCTCACAGCCCAGCATAAAAGCTTCCTGTTGTGTCAGAACATTGTCAGGAATAGGGAAGGACGTAAAATTCTCAGTAAACAGTATCAAACTTTCTCAATTTATATCTGTTACTTCCTTATTGGGTTTAGAATTTGTAGTTTCAGATTTCAAACAACAGTGCAGATAACCACAAGCTGTGATTTGTACTCAACAATCTCTGTATCAGTGATGCTTGTAAGTTTAATGAAGTTAGCAAATACTTGCTCAATAAAACGGTTTTGAACATTTAACAGTCTGATAAAGAGAAGACTTTGAGCTAGTTGTATGTTCTATGTAGACCCATTGCATGTTTCCTCGAATCTCTGCATCAGAGGTGGCGAGGCTGAAGTTAACATGTCCCATTGAGCTCCAATAGCGGTAATTTTTACTCCCAAGTTTCAAAACAACATCTCTGGTTTTCTGTTGTAATAAACACTATTGTGTATACATATCAAGACTATTAAGATGGCTGATAATGCACTCAAAAAAGATAAAAACAGTTCTAATGAGTACTAAAATAAAACATGTTACAAATAGATCCTTGACATATGAAACTCTTCATCTACAAATAGCGTTTGATGTGTAAGTAAGTGAAAGCTGTCTGGATTTAGACTTTCAATTAGATCTTTGTCTTCTGTGACTTGTGTCATTATAAGTTTAAATTGGTGAACTACTCCTTGTAAAAACACTTCCGAATTGTTTGAAATGTTATGGAGTGCAAGATAATGGCTATTTTACCTTTTTTCCCCCTCTATAGCAACTCTACCCTCTTCTGATCACAAGTGATGTACTTGTGCCCTCAGACATGTCAGAGTTACCATCAAATAGAATGACTTGGCCCAGTGATTAATACTTATTCAAAAAGGGGAAGTTCCTATTTTTAAATGATACTGTGGAAAAAAAACTTTCAAGACACTACTGTCAAACTAATAATCTGTACTATCCAAATAGCATAATGGAAGTCACATTATTTGGAATCCAAGCTCCACAAATATCCTCTCCAAAGAACTTAATTGTTTAGGAACATACATCAAAACTTTATTTAATGGCAAAATATTGTAAAGGTCAGTTTTTACCAAAAAAGAACCTTTGCTAAATTAAAGCAAATTATATCATTAAAGGTCTTAAAAACTGTTAACCATTACTTTATCATCTCTCAGATGGACTATTGCGAGACTAGGCATGGGGAAAATAGGAAGACAGGAAAAACTCAATAACTAAAAGATCAAAATGAAATCATAACCTAGTAATAAAAAGTAATATCCAATCTGAAACTACAATGTCAAGCACAAATATATAACAGCATGTTTCATGTTTTTTCCTATTTTCAACCCATATTGCTTTGAATTTCCTGTCCTTACACTTCACTTTTTCCTTTTATAACTTCCCCATTTTGTTTGCACATTCTCCAGATTTCCATTTCACCAATGCATGCAGTTATGTAGAGGCCAATGTAGGAACCAAAGATAAAGGACAAAGATGATAAGCAATGTTGGGTAAGTTACTTTAAATTAGTAACTTAGTTACATTACTAGTTACTTCTATCAAAAGTAACTCAGTTACTTCAAGTTACTCGTTACTTTCAGAGTAACTAGTTACTAGGGAAAGTAACTTTGGTTTTACTCAGAATTCTCTTGTTAATGTGTTGCTTCCGTAACTGGATACCCAGCAAGTTTGCCAGTCTTCTAGCTTGCTTACTTGCCACAAGTGCATTGTGCCACCTACCAATAGAAAGGAAAAAAATAATGTGCACATTTCCATGAGATAAATCCCACGCCTGGACCGTCGTTAACCGCCGCATGATTCTATCCTGCTTTTTACATCCAACACAAAAACTGCAGTCGTGTTGCTTTCAATTGTACTCAGAACTCGGAAATTCTGCCTTCTGAATAGGAAGATGTAGGTAACACCAGACTGAAGATGAGCTGCATACAGAGCTGGACTGGGACAAAAAAAAATCGTCCCGGGGAATATGACTAGAGACCGGCCCACCATTATAGGAAAAATCATAAAGCCTTTGAATGAAAACAAACGCTGTTGTGACAGTGATGTTCAGTGTTCTGATGGTATATATGTATCAATCTATCAATTGTTTGTTGTAAGACTCAGATAATTATTTTTTTAAAAGCTAGACATTTTAAATAAGAATAAGAAAGAAAAGTATTTCCTTGTGCCCCCCTTTCCCCGTTAATGCCCTACATGGACCCCTGGCAACACTTTCCTAGACCCGCCCCTGCACAGTTACCAGCTGTCAGCTACTTAGAAAAGGATCCTGGTGTTATTTGTCTCTCAGAAACAGTTCATAACTTCCCTTCAACTCATTCATGTCACCTAAAAGGTAAACCTGTTTCTCCATCACCTGTTCAGCTCTGATGATTCAGTAAGGACATCTCCTGGTTTCATCTTCATGTTTCCCTCTCACCACATAACCAAACCGACATCATGACCAGCAGCTTTACAGCTGTGGCTCCAGCAAACATCAGCTGTACTAGAAATTAATATTAAATAAATTCTAACATCAGCTGATCAAGCTTAAACGTGCTGCTGTTGTTTAGCGCCACATCCGCTGGTTTCCTTTTTCTGGCGCAAAGTGGGCGATAAACAAACAAGAGAGAAAAGCCTATATGCTGATCACTGATCAGTTTTATGATTGAAGTAGAAACAGGAGAGGAGAGAATGAGAGAAGAAGAGGCAGCTGTGCGGCGTAAACACAGAATAAATCCAGCTTTGTGTCTTTTTCATTGTAGCTGAAGTCCGGGACAAACTGTTCCTTTTCACCTCAATACGAAACGCGTAATATTTTCTCTGAATACGAGACGATTCTGTTTTTTACGGGACGGTTGGCAACTCTAATAATTAACCTTATGAACAAAATAAAGTTCAACATCAGTAACATAGCACCCACCCAGCTGTAAGTAAGTAAGTAAGTAAAATTTTATTTATATAGCACATTTCTAGATAAAAGATCACAAAGTGCTTCACAAAGTATAAAACAAAAACAGTCAAAAGTTAACAAAATGCAATTTTAAAAAGATGTGTTTTTAGCTGTTTTTTAAAAGTAATCACTGAGTCTGCAGATCTTAAGTTCTGAGGAAGAGAATTCCACAGTCTGGCGGCCACAGTAGCAAAAGCTCTATCACCCTTGGTTTTCAGTCTTGTATAGTGAATAACAAGTAGGCCCTGATCACAAGACCTCAGGGACCTACTAGGGGCATAGGGCTGTAAAAGTTCAATGATGTACGCTGGTGCTTGTTCTTGAAGAGCCTTAAATGTCAGAACCAGAATCTTAAAGTGGACTCTGAATTCAATGGGGAGCCAGTGCAGCTGTATAAGCAATGGTGTTACATGAGAGTATTTCGATGTTTTTGTCAGAAGCCTTGCTGCGGCATTTTGGACAATCTGCAGACGCTCCAAGGAGTTTTTGTTTAGACATGTAAACAGTGAATTACAGTAGTCCAATCGTGATGAAATGAATGCATGAATAACAATCTCCAGTTCAGTATGAGATACTATGGGGCTCAATTTAGAAATGTTTCTTAAATGATAGAAACAGGACCGAACCAGAGATTTGACGTGGACATCCAGGGTAAGAGCAGAATCAAAGGTTACCCCTAGGTTCCTGATAGACGATTTCACAAATGTTGAAAGAGGACCAAGAGCATTCATTATGTTAGGTACATGTCTGTCTGGAGCACATAGAAGGACTTCAGTCTTTTCTTCATTAAGTTGGAGGAAGTTGTCAGCCATCCAACCTTTGATGGTTTCTAAGCACACAATCAGAATCTGCAGCTTAGAAACATCTTCAGGTTTAAAAGATATATATAGCTGGATGTCGTCTGCGTAGCAGTGGTAGCAAATGTCCTCAAAGGGGCTCAAGATATGCTGGAGAGGAAGTAGATATATTAACAACAATAAGGGCCCCAGCACAGAACCTTGTGGCACACCATAGGACAGGGACGTGGAAGATGACCTGTACTTAGAAACCGCCACAGAAAAGTATCGTTCATAGAGATACGAGGAGAACCACTCTAAGGCAGACCCAGATACACCAACCCAGTATTTCAGCCTTTCAAGCAAAATATAATGGTCAACAGTGTCAAAGGCTGACGTAAGGTCCAACATTAGGAGTACAGAACACTTTCCTGCATCGTTATGCATCAGAATGTCATTGGAAACTCTAAGAAGGGCTGTTTCAGTAGAATGAGCTCTACGAAAGCCAGACTGAAATTTGTCAAAGATATTATGTTTGTCTAAAACTGCTGTAAGCTGCTTAGCCACAACCTTCTCTAATATCTTAGCAATTAACGGTATTTTTGAGATTGGTCTGTAATTGCTAGTGAGAGATGGGTCCAGCATAGGCTTTTTTAACAGGGGGTGTATAGCAGCAGTTTTAAAATAAGCAGGGACTTTACCAGATCCCAGTGAGGTGTTAATTATGGTGAGCACACAGGGACCAATAGAGTGGAAGACATTTTTGAATAACGATGCGGGTAAAATGTCGAGTGAACAGGAGGATGCTTTTGTTGCATTAATTATTTTTTCCAGCTCTGATAGTGAGACGGGTAAAAAGCTTTCTAAAACAACAGGCTGAGCTGGCGTAGGAACTGACAATGCAGATGCTGATGGGGACAATTTTTTCCTTACATTACTAATTTTTTCTAGAAAAAAAGAAAGAAATGTTTCGCAGTCTTCATTAGAAGAAATAATGGCAGCAGGTGGAGCAGGAGTAATAATATCAGTAATAGTGTCAAATAATACCTTAGGATTACCTCTGCTCTTTGCAACCAGATGAGAAAAATAAGCAGCCCTCGCATCTCTAATTGCATTGTTAAAAGAGGCTAAAAGATCCTTTAAGTAAAGGAGATGAACATTTAAATGAGTTTTCCTCCATAAGCGCTCAGCTTTACGACAATCACGTTTTATGGAGCGGATGTTGTCATTTAGCCAAGGTAAGGACTTGGAAACAGAAACGGGTCTCATTTTAACCGGACAGATTTCATCCAAAATCGAAAAACAATGGTTATTAAATAGATCTGTTAAGAAATCAACGCCGTTCTGCGGGGATAGTGTTAAATTAAAAGCATCCGAGAAATTCTCCGCTGTGGAGGAATTTATGATGCGCGAGATAATTGTCCGGTGAACAGGAGACAAAGGCTCATGAAAAGACATGTTAAAAAGAATACAGTGATGATCAGAGATAAAGATGTCCTCAGAACAAATAGAATCAATATTCAAACCCAAAGTAAAAACAAGGTCCAGTGTGTGTCCTTTGTTATGTGTGGGGCCGGACACATGCTGGGTAAAATGAAAAGAATCCATAATGTTGATAAAACCTCTGGCAAAGAGGTCGGAGTCATCATCAACATGTATGTTAAAATCCCCAACTAAAAGCAGTCTGGACAACCTCATAGTAGAGGACAGGAAGTCGCTAAACTCCGATAAAAACAAGCTATTTGGGCCGGGTGGACGATACACCACAGCACAATAAAAAGGATCCTTACTTCCGATTTTAATAAGCTGTAATTCAAAGGAAAGAAAGTGTCCAACTTTCACTGAACGGCAGTTGAAACGGCCCTGAAATGCCACCGCGAGACCTCCTCCACGACCAGATCCCCGAGGCTGGCTGATGACGGAATAGCCGTTCGGGCACATTTCATCACTCCGTCATGCTAGCTAGCACGCACTACGAAAAAGTCAGCATAACGAAAATAAACTCCAACTAAACTTGGTTTATATCTGACCCAGATGGACTGCAGGTCATAACTTCTTACCTGAAGTTCAGTTCACCTGACACTCGGACCGGCGGCCGCTTCGGGTCTCTCCTCTTGCCTCCCTTTTCCTTCATCCACCTGCTGGCTTCCACCACTTGCTAATGTTATTGAATCTGTGGAAGCTCCGCGATAGCCACCACACGAAGTAACGAATAACGAGCATATTTAAATCCCAGTAACGAGTAACGCGTTCCTGGTTTTGGCATAATAACTAGTTACCGTGCTCGTTATCACAATAATAACGTAGTTACTGTAACGCGTTACTTAATAACGCGTTAGTCCCAACACTGATGATAAGTGATATTTTTAAATGCTTAGTTTGAGTAGCTTTTTTGTTTTAGGAGAGTTTTATTAGTTAGAAAATTTAAACTGATCAATGACAAAGTAACTTCCATCTAAAATTAAAAATATGCACGCTCATGTGATTATAACTGGTAATTTGCAAGGGGTGAATGTGTGTGGCAAAATACAGGGTGGGCCATTTATATGGATACACCGTAATAACATAGGAATGGTTGGTGATATTAAAGTCCTGTTTGTGGCACATTAGTATATGTGAGGGGGCAAACTCCTCAAGATGGGTGGTGACTATGGTGGCCATTTAGAAGTCAGCCATCTTGGATACAACTTTTGTTTTTTCAATAGGAAGAGGGCCATGTGACACATCAAACTTATTGGTAATGTCACAAGAAAAACAATGGTGTGCTTGGTTTCAACGTAACTTTATTCTTTCATGAGTTATTTACAAGTTTCTCTTTGTTCACAGCCATTGACATGTTGAAGAGATTAACACGTGAGGAGCCGATCGAAATTGTGTTGATTTCTGGTGAACGCAGTAACCGGGTCATTGCAGCAGATTTCAATGCAAGACACTCTACAAGACCACCCATCTCCCATGCTACAGTTAGCAAACTGCTTGCTAAGTTTCGTGAAACTGGTTCAGTGTTGGATTTGCCAAAATGTGAAAGCAAGAAAACTGTCACTAATGAAGAAACATCAGTGGCTGTCCTAGCTTCATTCAACAAGAGCCCACAGCGTAGCACTCGCCGCATGTCACTGGAGAGTCGAACATCCCTTCTGCGGATATTAGCTACTCGCAAATGGCACCCTTACAAACTCTAGCTACTGCAGCATCTCAACGAGGATGACCCAGATCAGCGCCCAGAATTTGCAGAATGGGCAAAACAAAAATTGGAACAGGACCCTCAGTTCACGCAGAAGATTTTGTTCAGTGATGAGGCAAACTTTTATGTGAATGGTGAAGTTAACAAACAAAACCACCGCTATTGGTCTGACACTAACCCACATTGGATGGATCCCTCCAAGACTGTTGGAACAACAAAAGTGATGGTTTGGTGTGTGTGGCGGGGCGTGGCCTGCGGTGCAGTGCAGAGGAGGTGGACGCACCTGCGCGGCATCCGCAATCACGCCTCGCCGAATTAAATATTGTACTGGGTCCTGTGGTTGGGTTGTTGGTGTTATGTTGAGCTGGCAGCGGGAGAGCTGCAGCTCTGAGTGCGAATGTACAGCAATCGTGTAGGGATTAATAAAAAATTATCAAAATGCCACTGGGTCTGCCGTGTATGTTTACAGTGGTGCCGAAACCCAGGACGGGAGGCACGGCAGATCCAGGAGTGGGCCAGCAGAGGGAGGAGCTGGCGAGAATGGTGGCCGAGCTGGCGGCCACGCAGCAGGAGCAGGCGGCGGTGTGGCGCCGCAGGCGGGAAGAGCTGCAGGACCAGACTGAACAGCACCTGCAGAGGATGGAGTATCTGGCGGCGCTGATCCGGTCCTGCCCGACACCACCGCCACCCCCACCGGCGCTCCCCAATGGCGCTGGAGTGGAGGAGATCCAGTCCGTGCAGGCGCCCATGCCGGCCCCCAGGTTGTGACCAGCTAGCACGCAGCCTGCCACAGCGCCTGTCCCCACACCTCGCGTGGGAGCCGCTGGGGCTCGGCAGGGCCCGGTGCCCGTTCCTGCGCCCCGGAAGAAGGCGGCGGAGCCGGCGCGCGAGGAGCCGCTCCAGCCGGGAGAGGCGGAGGCGGCGCCCGAGGAGCCGCTCCAGCCGGGAGAGGCGGAGGCGGCGCCCGAGGAGCCGCTCCAGCCGGGAGAGGCGGAGGCGGCGCCCGAGGAGCCGCTCCAGCCGGGAGAGGCAGCGGCGGAGGCGGCGCCCGAGGAGCCGCTCCAGCCGGGAGAGGCAGCGGCGGAGGCGGCGCCCGAGGAGCCGCTCCAGCCGGGAGAGGCAGTGCCGTCGGCGCAGCGTGGGGAGCCGCTCCAGCTGGCAGCGGCGGAGGTGCAGCGTGGGGAGCTGCTCCCACCGGGAGGGGCGGAGAAGCCGCGGGATAAGTCGGTGGTGCCCGTGCTAGGGGAGTCCGCGCCACCGAAGCCCGAGGTTGGCGGGGTGAGCAGAGCGGCCTCACCTCCACCAGAGGCCGGTGCCTGCCGGACATCTGCCCAGCCGCCTGCGAGCCGGGGCGCACGACCGTGCCACGTCCACCTGCCACGTCCACCTGCCACGCGGCCGACCTCCGGACCAGCTTCGCCGACGCTGCTGGGTTCGCGGGCGGCCACCTGAACACACAACTCCCCGTCGCTTGGCCGGGGCCCGGGAGCGCCGACGGTCCGGGCTGATCCCCTCTCCCGCTCGCGGTGGGGGGAGTACGTTCGGCCGGATAGTTCCCCGGCCTCAGTCGGGCGATGGGGGTATGTGGCAGGGCGTGGCCTGCGGTGCAGTGCAGAGGAGGCGGACGCACCTGCGCGGCATCCGCAATCACGCCTCACCGAATTAAATATTGTACTGGGTCCTGTGGTTGGGTTGTTGGTGTTATGTTGAGCTGGCAGCGGGAGAGCTGCAGCTCTGAGTGCGAATGTACAGCAATCGTGTAGGGATTAATAAAAAATTATCAAAATGCCACTGGGTCTGCCGTGGTCGTTTACAGTGTGGTATATGGGCACAACGATAGTGGGTCCATTCTTCATCAATGGAAACCTCAAGGCCACTGGATATTTGATATTGCTACATGATGATGTGTTTCCCTCTTTATGCACTGAAACTGGCACGTTCCCTGAGTTTTTCCAGCAAGATGGTGCACCACCACATTATGGGTGCCAGGTCAGAGCATTCCTAGATGAACAGTTTCCTGGAAAGTTGATTGGTCATCGTAGGCCAGTTGAATGGCCCCCAAGGTCTCCCGATCTGACCCCCTTAGACTTTTATCTTTGGGGTCATCTGAAGGCAATTGTCTATGATGTGAAGATACGAGATGTGCAGCACCTGAAACTACAGATACTGGATGCCTGTGCTGGACTTTAATATCACCAACCATTCCCATTTTATTACGGTGTATCCATATAAATGGCCCACCCTGTACAAGGAGTGAACAATCAAACAATGAAAACCAAAGTCTGTGCAGATGTATCCGGAAAGCCAGAATGAGATAAAAGCACAAATACAAAACAGAGGTGTAGTGCTTTTGTCCTAAAATAACGGGGCTACGTGTGGTGATGCTAGCGTTAGCCATGTTAGCACGTTACCTTCAACAGGTGGTCAGACTGCATAAACAGGCACTCAGTCAGAAGTTGCGCTCTCCATTTCGCTGCAGGGTCCCTTCATTCTTCACATATCCGTGTTGAGCCGAGTGTAAATCCCGAGGCTGAACGGCCTTTGTACAAGTACACACGCTTAGCAAGGCGAAGCTATGAGCTAGAAAAATCCAGGCAGACAGCCTGTGTCTGTCCAACCAATCAGAGAGCTCCTTACATCCCACGGTGTGGCTAATTTGAATAGCCACAGTATTTTTAAAATGAAGTTGTTAATCCAACAGCTAATCCAACAGCTAATCCAAAAATTAATCCTGAGCGAACAGGAAAGGGAAATGGATTTTGAAATGCAGTTTATTAAAGTCCAATTGGAAAAAGGTTTTTGAAATGAAGTTTATTACATTGGAATTCAAAAATGTTTTTGAAATGGAGATTTTAAAAAGCATTTTAAAAATCAGTTTATTAAATTGGAATTCAAAAATGAATTTACAAATGGAGAATTTATTCTACAATTCATTATTTCGGCTCTTGTGGTCCTCTTGTGTGGGCATGTGTGGAAGCACATGTGTATGAGTGTATACTGAGGGGAAACTGCTGAAATACAAAACAATTAAAGCTCTGTTAAGAGAGTGCAGTGCTAGCAGGCATCTCATATCAGGTGCAGCAGAGACCCAACAATGGAATGCTCTGAGGTGGTGAGCAGATCGATGTCAGACGTCTCACTTGTCATGAAAAAGGCCCAGATGCTTCACTTGATGGACAGTCTGGACACATTAGCCATTCAAAATGGACACAAGTCATGAGAAGGTCAACTTGATGCCTTCAACCTTGCATGAAATCCCTGCAATTTCCCTGCAAAGTCTTTGATGAGAATCATTACTGTTTGCTCTGATTTTTTTCTGGCCTGGTTCACTGGTCAGGTCACACAGTAAGAGCCAGTTTTATCATTTCTATTTATGGTAATGCCTCCAACTAGCACAGCTATAGTCTCTAAACCAAATCTCATTTTCATCAATGGCATCATCTCAAAGCACATTACTTTTCAGTTTCAACATTTGACAAAAGTAGCAGAAATCACACATTTTCATCATCTGGGCCTTTTGTTTTAGGCAAAGAAGGAGGGTAATATTTAAAGCTTCCCATTCCAGGGAACATTTTGTAACAATCAGGTGTCTGAGCAGTGTCCAGCAGACTTCACATTGTTTCTCTAAGTAAGCGCATCTGTGATAAACTCCAAGTTGTTTTTGGACATTAATGACAACATAATTGGTGATTTTACACTTATGGAAATGATGTATTATGGAATGGGTGTCCTTCTGAATATCCACACACTCAACATCAGCAAATATATTTTGACTTAAATCAACAGCAAGCTTTTCCTGGAAGTTTTCCAACGCTTGGCGGAGGTGTGTTGGTGGCCAGGGAAGGAACGTGCCCTCCGGTTGTTGCAAGTGGCTGCCATCAGTCTCTCCAGAAGACCATCACAGCAACTTTCATGGGGCAAATGGGGCTGGAGGACCAGTCCTCTGCCTAAACCAGGTGGCTGCAGCCTGGCCCCACACTTTGAAAGGCTGGATTGCTGAAAATGGTAGTGCTAGAGAAATTTGTGGGGGGGGGCTACCGGCCAGGACAGTGAAGTGAGTCTGCTATCACTAGCCGGTGAACCTCGAAACTGCCATCACCCTGGCCAAAGACCAGCTGGCGACCTGTCCGGGTCAGTCATGGATATTCACAAATACCCCATAGTACTGGTGGAAATGAAAGATCGGGGGGAAATGCATAGAGTAACGGCTGCGGTTAGCTGATGGCTAGCATACCCCTTAAATCTCAAAACTGATTGGTTGGGGTTTAGTAGCTCAATAGGGCAGTATGCAGGGCTGCACACACAGCCAATAGGGACACGTGGCGTTTGGGCCGCGTTCAGTTTGCCGGTTCCAGCAATTCGCTACACAGAAGATAATGGCACTATGCAATTCGCCCTTTGATCAAATGATGAGAGCTGATAGTCAAATAGTGCGCCCTGACATTTCCACATTTTGTAACGACAGACCATGTTGAGCGTGTCGTGACACTTGTACAATGGAAGAACACATCTACTTGTTGGTCGCAGAAGAGCCACTGAGAAATTATTTTTTTAGGTGGCTCGTTAAAACTCGATGGCTGGTCACCTGAAATAAGATAAGACTCTGGACCCAAAAATTGACCGATTTTACTGGCCAAGAATCTGTTTGGATGTGCGCTGATGGTGTGCGTCCAGTGGTGTCAGCTGGTGAACCAGCTGGCCATTCCAAAAGTGCCTTTATGCCCTTACTGCCCTTAATGGAGGTACCACTTGAGCACATTGGCATGGACCACATCTGACCATTTTACCGACGAGAAAAAGTAAATCTAGCCCTGCGACAGACTGGCGACCTGTCCAGGGTGTACCCCGCCTCTCGTCCTATGACAGCTGGGATTGGCTCCAGCGCCCCCCGCGACCCTGAAAAGGATAAGCGGTAGCGAATGGATGGATGGATGGATGGATGAAAAAGTAAATCTTTCGTTCAGCTGTTGTTAACTGATCTTGACTTTGTTAATTAAACGTTGTAAACCTGCTTTCAGTGTGTCCTGTACATGAGTTCTTTCAGTAAACCACAGCACGGTGTGTTTTTTGAGCTGATGAAGTTCAGCCAAAACAGGAAACATGCAGCAGGAGACAGTAACTTGTTAAAATGTTATAAAAGGTACAATTAAAGATTTTCATGGATTTTTCAAGGATAAATGTCTAATTTGATCAAAAGTTCTATATGCCATTTCTGGAGAGAGTGCAGTGGAAATGTTGTCACTTTTGGACTTTGCTACTTGCAGCTAAACATTTGCAGCTAAATAATGTATAATGTAAGCAGAAACTGCAACTGAATGAGGGAATATTTGTCTAAAAACTTAAACTGAACTAGAAGGGTACCAGTGCTCCAGCTTACCATCTTTACCTGAGTAAATCTGTTTGTTGAACAATCTAAATGGTTGATTCAGAAACTTCTGTGACATCAACTTAACTGAGACTCATTACAAATTTCACAAAACACAGTTGAATACTTAGTTAATTAGTTTTTATTAGTTATTTTTGTTTTTGTTGTTACGTTAATTTTAATAAAAAATAAATAAATAAATGAATAATATCTTTATTTTATTTTATTATTAATTTATTTGTTTATTTTTTTGTTGTTCCCAGAGAGCAAGCCAAACACCGGTCCTGACTATCTCTAGTAGTGGTGCACCACTAGTAGACTTTGTTTTAACCTCCTAGGACCTGGAGTCCATATATGTGGACATTACATTTTGGGTTGTCTAGACCAAAATATAAAATGTTGCTATACAAAGGCCTGATATTCATGTATGAGGACATCATGCTGCCATATGTCATCATATGTGGATCTCATTTTTCACCGAAATAAAAATCAGGTGAAAAAAAAATCAGGTAATTCTTTGTTTTTACATTCATCAGGTCCCAATCAACCCAAAATGGCACAGAGAAATTAAAAATGCATGCCATTAAAAAGTCCAGGTCTTAGAAGGTGAACAATGTCTCTGCTGATGAGACCGGTGAATGTGGGGCGACGGTGGCAAGAAAAAACTCCCTCCTGGAGGAAGAAATCTTGGGAGGAACCAGGCTCTCTGGGAGGACCCTTCCTCCTAAGGGCAATACTTACCAGCGGTCTGAGACGACGGTTGTTCCTTCTCAGCATGATGATGGCTCTAACTTGCTTCCACATCCTGTTTTAGAATGAAGAGAAAAATGATTAACAAGGTAATAGGACATTTCAAAATTCTCTCATCTGCTGTGTCTTCTTACGTTTCTCTTGTAAAACAGGATGTAGGCAGACTGCTGCTGTTCCTCAAAAACTGCCGATCCAGTTGTGTGGAGCACCTGTGCATCATTATAGGTGAGCCAAGGATCTGATGTAGACTGTGGACTCTCCTCAGGATGCACAGAATTACAGATGTAGTGTCCTGAGATCACATTAAGACAAATGAATCCAACTTCTAAAAGTCAACTGATTCAAGCAAACAGTGGTTTGGACTTAGTGCTTCTTAAAACATCAAAAGCTTTTGTGTGTGAGTCCTTCACTCAAAAGTAGCAAGTTCTGTTAAATCATTTTCTGTTTGTAACAAGTCAGTTGTTTTACCTGATTCTGTGCCTCCATAGTGACTAATGATGCTTATGAGTCCATAACGGCCATCACCCTGAGAAGGAACAAATCCAAAGATCAGTTTCATAAAGTCTCACATCAGTGCGATAATTAAGCTGATTCTCTGAGATGTTCTGCAGTCTGTTTTTACCTGTTTGGATGACACCACCAAGTCCCTCTGCAGCCTGACGGGGTCATTCACCTTCTGAAGCTTGTGGGTTTTTGTAAAGCCAAACCTCTTCAGGTGAAAGATGAGAACTCTGGCAGAAAAGAAAAAAAACCCAAGGTACAAAATAAGAAGAATGAGTGTCAAACACAAACCGAAGATGGGAGAAAATGACTGCTCAAGTGTGTCTTAAAAACTCTGATGTTTAGTGCGCCACAGTTTGGAAATCAGGTCAGTCGATCAATTCTGATGTGACCTTACTCACCTTGGCAGTGTATCAAAAGACGGCTTCACTTCCGAGGTCGTCCCTCCACAGTCACAGGTAAATTCGATTTTTTGTTCCTAAACAACAGCACAGAGAAAACAGGCTTTATGGTAGAAAAAAAAAATCACAACATATGCACACAAACACAAACAAAAAAAGGTGTGTTAAGATCAGTGATACTACATCTCTACTGGAATTTGTGATCTTACCTTCAAGTATGTCCCTAACATGTCCTCAACAGACCCCTCTGGAACCAGGTCAAGAGACAAGCTTGTGAATTCCTCCTGGTGTGATGACTGGTGACCGCAGCTACACATTTAAGGAGTAACGTAGTTAAAGTAACGATCAGATAGGTGGAAAAGAGGTATATGAAAATGTTGCAATCAGCCCTGTGTTTCTGAAAGACTGGCTTACCTCTTGCATGTCCTCATGTTTTCCATTTTGAAAACATGATGGTCTTCTACTGGGCAGGTATAACTTTGGCCCAGGAGAGCTGCTTCCCTCTTCAGGTGAGGTGAGAGGCTTTTCACCTCATTGAGGAACAAGGTTAGAAATTCATGAGCGTCCTGAAAGAAAAACACAGAGGAGATTTAGAACATAAACATAAACATTAGAAGGTAAAGCAAAAAACAAAATGTCCAAATAGCTGACGCACTTTCTGTGCACTGCCTTTGTATTCAGGAACCTGTTTGCTGAATGCCTTCTTAAAAGATATTAGGCGGCGTTTTTTAAGGTCATAATCTCTTGATTCATGACAGTCCCTGATGTCCATGAGCCTTCTGTAAAAAGGAAAGGGTAAACAGACATTTCTGGTGTTAGATATCTTTGTTCTTCAGGTTTTTGAAGAAAGTAGAAGGTTGACGTAGCGCACCTTAAGAGCCGAGCTTCTGGGACTGCTCTCCACAAAGTCTCCTGACGTCTGACGTCTCTAATGAACTCCTCATTGTTGAAGAGGCTCTGCAGGCAGGAGTTCATGTAGCAGCTGTTTACAGTGTTTGGAAACCTGCCACACATACACAAAGTTTACACTATCAGTGTAAAATAACTCATTTCCACTTTGACAAAGAGAGCTTTGGTCCTCGTGCACCACGTGTACTCACCCGAAGCGGTCCACAGTCTGAACTTTATTTTCCATTTTTTTTCCTTCCTTGAAATTTTTCACTAAACTATTGCAAAAAGGTAAAAACACAAACACACAACTAGGAAAGATGTCAAGAAGCTAAGCAGTGTATGTGCATGTACAGGGAGTGCAGAATTATTAGGCAAGTTGTATTTTTGAGGAATAATTTTATTATTGAACAACAACCATGTTCTCAATGAACCCAAAAAACTCATTAATAGCAAAGCTGAATGTTTTTGGAAGTAGTTTTTAGTTTGTTTTTAGTTTTAGCTTATTTATTTTTACCAGTGAAACCAATATAACATCTCCACATTCACAAATATACATTTCTGACATTCAAAAACAAAACAAAAACAAATCAGCGACCAATATAGCCACCTTTCTTTGCAAGGACACTCAAAAGCCTGCCATCCATGGATTCTGTCAGTGTTTTGATCTGTTCACCATCAACATTGCGTGCAGCAGCAACCACAGCCTCCCAGACACTGTTCAGAGAGGTGTACTGTTTTCCCTCCTTGTAAATCTCACATTTGATGATGGACCACAGGTTCTCAATGGGGTTCAGATCAGGTGAACAAGGAGGCCATGTCATTAGTTTTTCTTCTTTTATACCCTTTCTTGCCAGCCACGCTGTGGAGTACTTAGACGCGTGTGATGGAGCATTGTCCTGCATGAAAATCATGTTTTTCTTGAAGGATGCAGACTTCTTCCTGTACCACTGCTTGAAGAAGGTGTCTTCCAGAAACTGGCAGTAGGACTGGGAGTTGAGCTTGACTCCATCCTCAACCCGAAAAGGCCCCACAAGCTCATCTTTGATGATACCAGCCCAAACCAGTACTCCACCTCCACCTTGCTGGCGTCTGAGTCGGACTGGAGCTCTCTGCCCTTTACCAATCCAGCCACGGGCCCATCCATCTGGCCCATCAAGACTCACTCTCATTTCATCAGTCCATAAAACCTTAGAAAAATCAGTCTTGAGATATTTCTTGGCCCAGTCTTGACGTTTCAGCTTGTGTGTCTTGTTCAGTGGTGGTCGTCTTTCAGCCTTTCTTACCTTGGCCATGTCTCTGAGTATTGCACACCTTGTGCTTTTGGGCACTCCAGTGATGTTGCAGCTCTGAAATATGGCCAAACTGGTGGCAAGTGGCATCTTGGCAGCTGCACGCTTGACTTTTCTCAGTTCATGGGCAGTTATTTTGCGCCTTGGTTTTTCCACACGCTTCTTGCGACCCTGTTGACTATTTTGAATGAAACGCTTGATTGTTCGATGATCACGCTTCAGAAGCTTTGCAATTTTGAGACTGCTGCATCCCTCTGCAAGATATCTCACTATTTTTGACTTTTCTGAGCCTGTCAAGTCCTTCTTTTGACCCATTTTGCCAAAGGAAAGGACGTTGCCTAATAATTATGCACACCTGATATAGGGTTTTGATGTCATTAGACCACACCCCTTCTCATTACAGCGATGCACATCACCTAATATGCTTAATTGGTAGTAGGCTTTCGAGCCTATACAGCTTGGAGTAAGACAACATGCATGAAGAGGATGAAGTGGACAAAATACTCATTTGCCTAATAATTCTGCACTCCCTGTATGCATGAGCTTTGAAGTTTAAACATTTTGGAGGACGTTTTTCTCTTACATGTCAGACAACTGCTCCCATACATCCTCTTGTGCCAGAAGCTCCATAATCAAAGTGTTCCAACTCAGGTCTGATGGCTCACTATTTTCAGTGGTGTTTCTAACCTGGTTGGAACTTTCACCACATTCCTTATGGGTGCTGCTGGATGCAGAAAGAAGAAAGGAGTCAGGGATGCATAGCAAGCACAACAAGACAACAAACAAACATTATCTCTCTGGAGAACAGCATTCAACGATCTAATGCTTATTTTGATCAGCAATCGGCCAAAATATTAAAAGCACTTACCTGGGATTGTCTGTAGTTATGACCTGTACTGGGTCCTCTGAACTGTTCGGTGGAGGCTTGACGTCCAGTTCTCGACCTTTTGTTTCTAGGCAGTCTTCTTTTGGTGGTGCTGCCTCGGCAGGTGTACAGTCATGCTGCATGTTCTTTAATCTGCAAAAATATACAAATATATAGAAGATTAAGTATCAAATCTGCAACCAGAAGGATCCCAAAAGAATTTTGCTTTAAAGTGAGAAGATTAAAGTTTCCCTTACTTGTCACTCTTTTTATCAGGTTCCCCTGTTGTTTCTGGAGCAACCTGCCTTCTTCTCTGTAGAAAGAAACCAAAGACAGGACATAGCTGTGTGCTTCATTGCTCTTAATTGCTCCCATTTCATTGTGATGAATAAATGCTAGATGATAGTGACTCTTTCCATAAAACATACCTTCCAGAATTTGAAAATAGACCAGCGGGACTTTTTTTGTGGCTTTACAGTGGGGGTCTCTGCCTCTGTATCGCTGTCAGTTTCCTGTAGAGAACGAACAAACATAATGTTATTAAAAAAGAAAAGTCACTTAAAATTAACAAGTACATTTTAAGGAAAATATGCATTTCATATGTCTTCTGTAAAAGCAAACCGAGAAACAGCAGAAGAAGTGTCTCCATTTTCTTTTCTTCTTTATACCATTTTCATGGTTAGGTGTTGTGGCAGCAACAGAAGCATCCGGGACGCTGATCGAGGACAAAAGTGTAAATGTTATTTTTCAAAGTGGAAATTTTTAACAAGGAGCACATCCTGGATATTGCAAATAAAAAATAATAACTGTTATGAAATACCAAAATGAACAAAATCATGTATTTTGTACATTTACACTCTATATTTTCAACTAATCTCTGAATCGATATAAATAATAGACAAAACTAGAAGTAGTAAAAATGATATAAACACACAAGGCGGAAGAAAAATAACAATAAAAGGGAAATAAAACAGCTCACATTAAACCACTGCTATAAATATCTCCGGCAACATTCGATTAAAGAGTCACACATTTCTTTACCTCTGTTGAGACGTAGAAGGAATTTCCTTCTCTGCCACGTTTTGGTTTTTTGATCTCTGTTTAGAAAGAAGAAAACCAACATCAGTAATGGCATAAAACAAACATTCCAAGGGAGGCTCTACATGAAAAGTGTCCAGTTAGAAAATTTGGTATTATTTTAGATTATTTATCAATTTAGTGAGCTATCAACTCATGAAGTGGACCGATATGAATATGTTTAAATAAATTAAAAACAATTTATTCATGCCTTAATTTGAGTTTTAAAGTTCATGGTATGAAATACAAAATCCTTCATTTGGTTCAAAATTCAGTTTTTACAAAAATCATCTATGAAGCTCCATTAAAAGCTTCAAAATGCATATTTACTGTAAGAAAATATACAGAGAAATGTGCTACAAGTCTCTTCAAACTTACCTTTCTGAGAAAAAAGCGTTTGAACATCTTTGAACCTAATTTGAGCGCAGTGAAAATCTTCTGTGCTATGCAAAAGTTCAACTGAAAACAAGTTCAAAAGTTGTTTATTTATAAGCTTTCAGCATAGAATGTTCATACCCTGAACATATGTCATCATAACGTATGGGGCTAATTTGCATATTTTGGAATGTATGCTCATCGGAACTGTGTGGCACTCGTCTCCAAGCAACCCCACTGTACATGGTTGAAATGTACAGTGCAATGTGCAAAAAATTGCAAAAATAAACAAGACAAGACAGTGCAATGGATATGTGCAAAATGCTGAGTATTGTGCAAAAGTAACTTGGTGTGTGTGTGTGTGTGTGTGTTTGTGTAGAGCAGGGCGATATGACGAAAAATATTTATCATGATATACATTTGCAAATTTGCGATAACGATATAACTGACAATATAACTGACACTAGACAAAATACTTTACAACTCCACAACTTTATTAGTGCAAAAAAAACCATCAATGTATTTTCACTTAAACAAGCAGCTGTTTTTTATGTGCATTAAAGTTATATAAAAATGTAACAATGCAAATTCCTTGCTGACAGTTTAACCAAAAGGCATTTCCAGTGGAAATTGGCCGACATATCCTCAGCATAACCATGTATAATATCCACTAAACTTAAAAAGAGGTTATACACACACAATACAGTAATATTATGTTGAAGCACAGTACGTATCACTCCGCGAGGCGCCTGCCTAATATAGCCGTAATGCTCCAACAATCCATCAAGTGGTGCAGGTTCGTAGCTTAGCAAAGTCGCACTAAAAGATTTGACAGATTTTCGAGCGCCGTGTAGCACATAAAATCGTATTGAGGTCAGTAAACACAACCAGAATTCATACATAAGGCACACGGATTATAAGGGGCACTGTCGATTTTCAGAAAAATCAAAGGATTGATTTTAAGTGTGCCGTATTTTCCAAACAACACGGTAATAACGACGGCCTGCTAGCATGCTCTACCAAAAATGTGCTTTGTTGTGTCTGATGGACGAAAGCTAAACCAGTTCCACACCACTGAAGTTGCAGCATTTTTACAAACCAATTCTGGTTCATCCGTTTCATTCAACGATCCACTTTCGCTCTTCTCATTCTGCGTCGCCGCCATGTGCGTATGTAAACATAGGCACTGCGCATGCGCGTTTTACCCATATTCTATCACGATATTTCATTTTCCTATCGTTGCCCAAAATTACACCGGTATTACCGTGAACGGTATGATATAGCCCAGCCCTATGTGTGTGTGTGTGTGTGTGTGTGAGATACTGCAGATAAGTGCTTGGTAGCGATGTGTGAAGGTGTGTGTGTGTGTGTGTCAGTCCAGTCACTGAGTGTTCAGGAGTCTGACGGCTTGCTGGTACCTCTTTCCAGAAGGCAGCAGGGTGAAGAGTGTGTGAGGTCCTCCATAATGCTGGTGGCTTTGCGGATGGAGCGGGTGCTAAAAGTGTCCATGATGGAGGGGAGAGGGGCTCCAATGATCTTCTCAGCTGCTCTCACTATCAGTTGTAGGGTACTGCGATCTGATACGGTGCAGTTACCATACTAGACAGTGATGCAGCTGCTCAGGACGCTCTCAATAGTCCCTCTGTAGAAGGTGGTGAGAATGGATGGTGAGAGATGGGCTTTCCTCAGCTTCCGCAGGAAGTAGAGATGCTGTTGGGCCTCCTTAGTTATGGAGCTGGGGTTAAGGGACCAGAAAAGGTTCTCCGCCAGGTGGACATCAAGGAATTTGGTGCTCTTGACGACCTCCAAAGAGGATCCAGTGATGTTAAGTGGGAAGTGAGCTCTCTGTGCTCTCCTGGAGTCAACAATCATCTCTTTTGTTTTGTCCACGTTCACAGACAGGTTGTTGACCCTACATCTCTACAGATGGCCCCTAGCGCAACCCTTCAGCCTACGAGTAATTGCACCTATGGTACAAATTTGAGCAAACTAGGTGACTTCCTTCCTGTCACCGAGTTGTAACATTTTCAGAAAACTTGACCTTTGACCTTGAGGTCAAGGTCACTGATATTCAAACTAAATATCAGTAGATGCACCATTGGTATTAATTCAAAATCCTATGCCTCATGTTCTGGAGTTATTGTCTTGACCAAGCTGAGTATACAATTATGAAAGAATTATTTTCCATTTTATTTCACTATCTGTAAATACGGCAAATAAACAGTATTTGTGACAATTACTAGTAAAGCGGTTAGTGAGAATCCACATCTGATTACAGTATAATACACTGCTTATTTATGTAAAATCATCATCTATAAATGTGTTCAAAACAGAAGCTACACTGGCTTTAAACGTTTTTGTTAACTCTGACTAGGGCTAGGGCATATCATACCGTTCACAGTAATACTGGTATAATGTTGGGCAACAATAAGAAAATGAAATATCGCGATAGAATATGGGTAAAACGCACATGCGCAGTACCTTTGTTTTCATACGCACATGGTGGAAAAAGCGTGCTGGCGACGGAGAATGAGAAGGGCGAAAGCGGATCGCTGAATGAAACGGATGAACCAGAAATGCTGCAACCTCAGTGGTGTGGAACTGGTTTAGCTTTCGTCCATCAGATACACAACAAAGCACATTTTTGGTAGAGCATGCTAGCAGGCCGTCGTTATTACCGTGTTGTTTGGAAAATACGGCACACTTAAAATCAATCCTTTGATTTTTCTAAAAATCGACAGTGCCCCTTATAATCCCGTGTGCCTTATGTATGAATTCTGGTTGTGTTTACTGACCTCGAAACGATTTTATTTGCACTGTTACATTTTTATATAGCTTTAATGCACATAAAAAACCAGCTGCTTGTTTAAGTGAACATACATTGATTGGGTTTCTTTTGCACTATTAAAGTCGTGGAGTTGTAAAGTATTTTGTCTCGCGTCAATTATATCATCAGTTATATCGTTATCGCAAATCTTCAAATGTATATCGTGATGAATATTTTTGGTCATATCGCCCTGCTCTAACTCTGACTAACTCTTACCTGTTTCTTTTGCTCTCTCTGCTGTCTTCATCCTCCATCCAACTCTACAGCTATTGTTTGGGATGATATGATGAAACTAAAGGGTGGCTGGGCACCTGGAAAAAAAAGAGGTTGGATGAGGCTGCAGCTCGTGTCCCAGCCTTACTGGCATTGCCCCTCAAACCTGCTGCACCACCCCTTCCCTGCAGAAATGACAAGAAAAGAAATGACAAATGATGGGTCTCTGATGGGCAAAGACAGACAGACAGACAAAGTCCCTAGAGACACAATTTCAGTCAGTTCTATGCCAAGTTGTTGTGAATAAGGGTAAGTATGGAATTGAGTGCCTTTTTTATGTTTGAATAATTCATGCTGGTGTTACAGGGCTTAGTAAACAAAAACTAATTTTGATGAAAGAAGCCAAGTACAAGGACCTCAACAAAGCCTACAATGAGGTGTGCCTATTGGAGAAAAAATACAAAGAAAGTCAGGTTGGCTCAAAGCATTTGTACAGTACTGTATCCGAGGAAATCGATGATATTAAAGCCAAGTTCATAGAAACTTTATATAGCTTAAAGTGAAATTATCAAAGAAACCTCAGCTACTTACCTGCTTTTGACTAACAGTTCTCTGAGTTTTGCTTCAAAGAAAATTTTTTGGTTTATTTCAGCTGTTTTCAATTGATATTGACTTTGTTAGTTAAACATTGTTAACCTGCTTTCAGTGTGTCCTGTACACGAGTCCTCTTAGCAAACCATGACATAATATCTTTTTGGAGCTGATGAAGCTAAGCTAAAAACTATGGAGGACCACAAGAGCCACGCGCATCGAAATAAAGAATTCTGTGCTTAAATATTGAATTGTAGAATAAATTCTCCATTTGTAAATTCATTTTTGAATTCCAATTTAATAAATTGCATTTCAAAATCCATTTTTGATTCCTGTTCGCTCAGGGATTAACCTTTGGATTAGCTGTTGGATTAACAACTTCATTTTAAAAATACTGCAGCTATTCAAATTTGCCACACTGTGGGATGTAAGGAGCTCTCTGATTGGTCCATCTCTGAGGCCGTCTCTCCTGCATGAAGTCCAGGTGCTGGTTTTCCAGTGTGTGCATCTGTCACACCATCAATGGCTGCAGTATGGAACAGATGTGGGTGTGTCCTCATCTCCCAGAGGAGTCCAAATCATCATCAAACAGCCCTACAGACACAAAAACGTGAAAATATAAACAACCAGACTATCAGCAGTGATTTAACTACTTTAAGATCTCTGAGAAAATCATTTACAGTATATATTACTGAATTTAAGGCCTTTAAAATCACAGAGCATACAGAAAAAAGTACTAAACTGAATCAATTTCGGCTTTCGTTTTTCATGATGTATATTGTATTAATAATTAAATTTCATTATCTGTGTCTTTACCACACATTTCCCACACAGGTTTAGATACTGTAGGTTAAGTGAATGCTTAAATTGCACTGATTAGAATATACTGGACATTCAAAGCTAAGATTCAGCGCACTGTGTTAGAGGCTGGGATTTGATGAATTTATCATATATACAACCTTTGATCATCATTTATGTCCAGTTGAGAATGAATCTGTGCACTCACATATTAAATGAACTGAAATCAGTAGTGTGATCTCCAGTCTTGATATAAGGAATGAGAGAACTGACAGCTGTTATTTTAATCCGCCTGTCTCAGTTGTTTTAACTCTAAGTATCATAAAGTAATGTGGTAACATCTGGACTGACGAGTTTACTGTCAGCATTTTAATCGCTAGTTTAAAGGCTGTAGGCTGCAGCCATTGCTCTAACACTGTATAAATGTAACAGGCCCCAGTGCTGGTTCTAATAGTCTGAGCTGCTTCCAGCTTTATTTGTGAAGAGCACAGCAGCTTACAAAATCACGTAGCTAGCTCGTACAGCTGCCACGTAAAAAATTCATAAGCTAAGATGACCTTAATAGTGGACTGCAACAGTTATTATCAGATTTGTTTTTTTATGTTTATGTATTGCTTAATCCACCAGTATGTGCAAGCTCTTTAATCAAATATTTTAATGATAAAATCAAATTTTTGTTATTTTCCATGAATATTCAAATGTACAGATATCTAAAAGATTTATGTTTTCTTGTTTTTATGTGGTCTGATAAACTTGTCAAGCACAGTACAATCATAAGCCTACTGTACACTGTAACTGTGGACAATATGTAACAACTATTAACATAACCGCTACTAATATATACAAAAATCAATCACATCCATCCATTCTATTCCACTTATGCTATTCCTAAGCTGGAGCCTATCCCAGCTACCATAGAGCAAGAGGCAGGACAGAACGTCAGTCTGTTGTAGGGCAAACACCTAAGCCACTTTTCTATTAGTACCTACTGCTGCGAAATCAGTTTTACCCCGGTTCTTTTATTCGTCGAAACTTCCAGAGACGGCACCGGAACTCAGTAGTCATTTCACAAAACCTTTATTCATCTTCATTTAAGCATGCACTTCTAGAAGGGAAGACGAGGCCGGTGTGTCCCTCTGCAAAATCTTCACCCCTTTGTTAGTTACAGCCAGCTTTATAGAGGCGTCCCCATCATAAAACCCCCCCTACAGTGTGCTGCAAACTCTGTGTCTGTGTCTTTGTGAGTGCTCGTGTGTGAGTGTGCGTGACAGTTAAAACACTGTGGGTGTAGGTGACTCCCTAGAGGTCATAAAACCCATCTCCCTTCCAGACCACAGTTGTCCAGTTACAAATGCTGAGACCCCCACCCAAACATTCTCTGGGGAATTTCCACTCAGCATTAACTCCTCTCTGTTTTACTTTCACAGTTCAACTGGGGAGGGTCTCCTATACTCTACTCCTAAGTTCATGACACAATCAGGCCTTTATTACATTGAGGGCAGTGTCAGTGTCTCTACAATAATTCTACATTCTATGTTAACAGATTTCTAAACTCTAAAATCAGCTAAACATTCTTACACTACTCCGACTCGGCACGGTTCGCCGCGGTTTTAAGAGTTTACCATTAGGTCATAGTACCTGGTACCAAGTACACCAAGGTAATACAATGTGATGTCATCAAACTGCATGCCACAGATTGCCTGGTCAGTGGCATCACTCAATGAGTCAATAGAGCCTCCCAATAATTAAAACTGCCATTTTTGAAACTTGGCAATGAGGGGGAAAAAAACGTTGTGGTCCCGCGAGTCTGACGAAAAGCCACGGACCAAGCACCAGGTATATCGTCACCTCAACATACACCTTTGTTGTAGCGTTCGTGTCGCACTAACTACGTCACTCAGCAGCATTGCTATGACGACAACCACGCACATAAGGTAGTACTGGATTGTAATACCTTATCTGGATTGTAATGGAAAACCAGTTGATCGGAGTCGAGTTGTAGCGATTTGCTCCAAGTAGGTACAATCCGGTCTTTAAGTGATGACGTGATGAATTCTGCTTCGGGGCCCAAACTACTCTGTGTTTAATAAGGCTTTTGTTTTTTAACATGTTTTAATGCTTTGTATCTTGTTCTATTTAATCTCAAAAAGCACCTAAAAACAGTCAGTGATCGGTCTCTCTCGGTTTTTATTACCACTATTCATTTTAAAGCTCAGTTTTTAAAACTTTACCATGTAACTACAGCCCAGCCCATGCAGCAGTATATGAATGACTAACCTCGTATTGTGAATGGATTATCCCAGTTGTTCTCCTGACTGAAGTTTGGTCCGTTTACAGCATCCTGCCATGCAATTGCATTTGTCCCTGACCACCGAGAATCCACACGTTAACTTTTATTGAGTGGGAAAAAGTTAGCGTTCATCCTCCAGCTTCACTGTTTATAATATGCTAACATAGCTGTGTCGCTAGCGATCACAAAGTACATCGTTATATACCAGCTAGCCAAACTTCAGTAACCCTACAAACGTCACTATTGTTTAGTTTTCTGTCTTCATTTATGTCGGAAGTGATAGCTGTACGTTTTAAAAGTTTCTGAAATCCCTCAGTCAGGACATGCTATATTGTATTTAGATGGAAGCTACCGTGCTAACTCCCTGCTAACTTCTAACTCCGTTAAATGTCATAAATTCCGTTTTCATGGATGCCTGGATGTTAAACTTAATTGTTACACCTGGTAGAGCAGAACGCGGATCATTTTATTACAGATGAAAGGATTTAGACAGTTTTTAACTCTCAGTTTTCCACAGTGATTGCTTGACTTATGGACCTGCAGCGGAGTTTGGGCCCAGACACGGCTAATGACGTCAGACTTAAAGACCGGATTAGAACAGGTTCTATAGACACACAGACAACCATTCAAACTCACGTTCACACCAATGGGCAATTTAGATTTACCAATTAACCTAACCCCACTAACTGCTTGTCTTTGGACTATGGGAGAAAGGATGGAACTCAGGACCTTCATACTGTGAGGAAACTGTGCAACCGTCCATATACAACAATGTTTTAAATATTTACATAATATTTTCAGAAAATAAAGCAAATTTAATCAATTTTCACAGTCATAACATACATATTTGGTTAAACATGATTCTCCTGTGTTGTTTCAAATATGCTTTTAGCCATTTACTGCCACCTCAGCTCAAATTTTCATAACATACTAGGAATCATATGGGCCATGCAAATGAGCCCAAAATATTTAAATTACATACTGATTAAATCTCCAGTGTTCTCTTCTGCTGCATTCTCTACCAGTATATTGGTGTCAGCTTGCTCAGGCTGTGACACCCTACTGCTGAAGAAGAGCGGGTTATCGAAGGTGTTAGGGGCGGGTAACTGATGACCAAATTTCTTGAAGAAGAAAACAGCAGTGACTGCCACCACTGCAATTCCAGTGATGACTAACACAACTGCAGTGGTTATATAGACACGCTGATGATGAGGTAATCCAGTTTCTGTACAGAGTGAAAAAGTAGATGGTAATCAGCTAAAAAACATTTGTAATAATTTGAAATAAGATATGTAAAATAAATAGTTAAAAGAGGTGTTTCTTACTCGATGATGGTGATGGCTTTGGTAGCAATACTACAAAAGGAAAAAAAAGAACAATCAAATAAGACACTTTATCACAAAGTAGCTCTACTTCATTTAAAAATTAAAGTAAATTGCTATGGAGTAAACAGTTATTTGCATTCGTAACACGGTAACAAGAGTTATTCCTTTTGGATTCATATGACTGTGTCATGTCTGTTGTGAACTTACAAGAGATTCATATCATTACAGAAAAGAAAAAGAGAAAACACTGTTATAAATAAAGATTATTTTACCTTTTTGTGTCTTGCAGATGTAAGGTCTTTCAACCCACATGCCAATATCCGTCCATGTCCCATCTGATGTACTAATCTCTCCTCTGCGGGGTAATCTGCTGCCATTAACAGGTTGACCTTCAGCCCAGTTAGTGTAACTAATGACTGATCTATCCAACCAGAGCCATTCCTCTGCAGGCAAATAGACAAAAAAAAAAAAAAACAGTGTACATCATTTTAAAAAAAATATTTATTTTGAACTGAAAATTTGGTTAAAAACAAATGATCAAAAAATATGTTACTATTGTTATTATTATTATTATTTACCATAAAAAATAAATAATGACTCACCTTTGTATTGTTTTTTAAACAGGCCAATCCAGAAAGATGTGTAGCCATCTTGAAAAGTTCTCAGGTTACTTTCTAGATATCTTTGCTCAGAGGAATCTTCAATGCTGGCAAGCATTCCACCTTAACAAAACAAATCAGTTGTTAATGAAAACTACAGCAATTTATTGCATACAAATATCTTTCAGATAAGTCGCCTACCATGTGCTACACAGCTGGTAGATGCTTCTTGCCAGCGCTTTTGCTCTGTGATAAAAATATAACAATAACCCCTGAATGGTAACCAGATATAGTTCTTGTTTTCTATTGTTGCCTCTGGGTCTAGAGGACAAACTCCTGGAAAAAGAGTTGACTCTGTTGGCAGCACATCTGTGAATGAGACAATGATGTCAATGGGATCAATGAATTACATCTTTTAAAACTTTGAAATGTATTGTTTTGACAATAAATGTGTGTGTGTGTGTGTGTGTGTGTGTGTGTGTGTGTGTGTGTGTGAGTGTGTGAGAGAGAGAGAGAGAGAGAATTTTTTTTTTACGGATATCAGTACCTGTGATCTGTAATTTACGCTTCTCAACAGTGATTCAAGTTTAAATGAAACAGACATGCCAGTCATTACAGGGTTATAGGGTATCTATTAGCCAGTGTTTGGTCATACCTGTCGACTTCATGCAAACACTCATAAGTGTCTCATTACAGTGAGCGGTTTTCCATTTTCCATCCACATCCATGTATACACAACTTCTGTCCTTGCTTGGTTCATTTTTACCCCATCGACTGACTCTTAAATGCCATCCATCAACATAGCGGAAAGAACCATTGATCTGAAAGAAAAGATTAATAAGACAGCAGTTACCAATCAAGAAAACTAGCAGAACCATAGGAACCCTCTCATCTGTAATCCAGTTTTGAGATCCCTTCCCACACGCCTTAACGCCCTCTCACATCTTGGGTCATTTGATCTGAGTAACTCAAATGATAGGGTGGCGCAAGATCTAACAGTGGGTTCACCGGAAACCTTGGCTGATTGTGACCCACACCTGTTTTCACCCCTTGGCTCATGTGATTAGGCAGAGAATCAATAGTGGTCCACGACCTTCTTAGGAACCCTCCCAATAGGGCTTAAAAATCTGTGACTCTCCACCCGTTGCTCTTAGAAAGAAAGAAGCTTCTCTGATGAGAGAATAAAAGTCATCAAGTAACTTAAGTCCAGACGCTTTTCTTTCCAGGCTTCTTAGAACACGGTGACCTGATGACTAAGACACTTTCACATACATGCAGTTATCGATTTTATTCGGCTTTTAGGAATATTTCCCTTAGTAAGCATAGCTGCACAGAGGATATAACAGTTGAACGGAGTTGACTTAAACTAACATGATAATCTATACTGCTCAAAAAACAGGTAGTCCAGCTCCTCCAGGATGGCAAATCAAAATGTACCATTGCCAGAAGGTTTGCTGTGTCTCCCAGCAGAGTCTCAAGAGCATAGAAGAGATTCCAGGAGACAGTTACTCTGGAAGAGGTGGACAGGTCTGTAGAAGGTCCTTAACTCATCAGCAGGATCAGTATCTGCTCCTTTAGCTAAGACAGCCAGAGCTGGGTAAAATGATGGAGTTTAAAGTAACGGTTTAAGAGTTTACATAAGAGGTGCTGCTGCTCAACATGCCTTCCTCACACAGAGCATCTCCCTGCTGGATTAGGGAGGCTGCACTGATCATGCCCTGGGTAAGGTAGGCACTTTAGAAAAACAGTGAAACTTTCCACAATGCTTATTTAATGACTGCTGCATTTAAAAGTGTTTATTTTTAATGCAGCATAATGTGCAACTGCTTCTTTATATCACCTTTATTGGCATCTTTGTAGTCAAGTTAGCAAGTGCTTTATAACAGTCAGGTATGTCAGCCATGATTGAGAGTACAGAATGTAAATACACAGCAACTTCAAATGTGTTTACGTGGTGCTGGCAGACGTATTATGAAAAGCAATAGCTAGATTTAACTGAAATGGATGGATGATTAATCTCAGTTCACAAATAACCGAATGATTGGATAAATAACTAGGCCAGTATATTTATCCATCAACGAAGATTTCATTTTCATAATTACAGATTATTTCGTTAGATAAAATCTTTGTTGAAATAATTTTTTGTGCACATAAGTAGATTTTTGATTGAATCTGCAGTCAGAAGTTTCAAAGTGGTTGGCCCTATTATTGAGTTATGAACTTTTTATATGTCTTCAAAAGTTTACCTGCGCTTTGTGTAATCCAAACCAAAGAGGAGCCTTGAGATTCAGCGCCAGGAGCTCAACATAAGCTTGTGTCCACTCATTCCTCAGGCTAGCTAGGAGGGCATCGTCATTTTTACAGTACTCTGCAGCTTTATCCCAATTCATTTGTTGAGGAACAACCTTAATGGAGTCATTGAGAATTTTGATGTAGTTAGTAGAAATTGTTGGTTCTGGAGAATCTGGTTGAGATGTGTCTGTTTAGGATGAGAATAGAAACTATTTTATTTTTTTTACATAATAAAACCCTCTGAATCATTCTTAAAAAGTTATTATAGCTATTTCCAGTGATGAATCATACCCTTGATCATAGATATTATTGTTATTATATATTATATATAGATATTAATTATAGGAATGAAAAGTCAAAGCAAATTTTTTGTTGTTTTATAAAAGCTAGAGAGAGTCTGATGGAGCTGCAGCTCAAGTTGGGTGGCAACAGGCCTGGGGGTAGAAATGGACTCACCAAGATTTCGATGACAGATAAATCCATTGGTGTCATTGCATGACTTTTGAATCCATTTCCCAATACCAATTAAAGGCTTGGTATTGATCACAAAACAGTTTTTCTGTGGAAACAGAGTTGGGTCAACAGAGAATAATGATACGTGATGATACAGGGAACTGTGTCAGGGAACACAGGGCATTCTTGGATCTTTAAAATCTACTTACCTTTTGTTTATAATACCAATACCAACGCTGCAATGTAAACACAAAGATTTTAATTATTTGTAAATAAAAAAATATACAGTTATAGATTGTTTCAATTTGTCTGACCCTCCACAATAGGTAATATAGACTGTATCTACATGGTGCAAGTTCACTGCTCAAAAAATTAATGGAACACTTTTTAACCAAAGTATAGCATCGAGTCAGCTAAAGTTCTGGGATAGCAGAGCAGGTTGTTAATCAGTGTCAGCAACTTTGGGGTTAATGAAATTATCAACAGGTGCACTAGAGGGGCAAAAGTGAGACAACCTCCAAAACAGGAATGGTTTTACAGGTGGAGGACACTGACATTTTCCCCTGCTCCTCTTTTCCGAGTGTTTCTTCACTAGTTTGGCCTTTGGCTAGAGTTAGTGTCACTGCTGGTAGCATGAGGCCATAACTGGATCCTACAGATGTTGCACAGGTAATCCAACTCCTCCAGGATGGCACATCAATATGTACCATTGCCAGAAGGTTTGCTGTGTCTCCCAGCACAGTCTCAAGAGCATAGAAGAGATTCCAGGAGACCGGAAGTTACTCTGGAAGAGCTGGACAGGCCTGTAGAAGGTCCTTAACTCATCAGCAGGACCAGTATCTGCTCCTTTGTTCAAGGAGGAACAGGATGAGCACTGTCAGAGCCCAGCAAGTCATCTCCAGCAGGGCACTGGTGTAAATGTCTCTGACCAAACAATCAGAAGCAGAATTCGTAAGAGTAGCCTGAGATCACTACATCATGTAGGGTGGCCTGTGCTCACTGTCCAGCTTCATTGAATTTGATTGGTATTTGCCATAGAATACCATAATGTTAAATCGTTCAGCATGACTAGTTTGGTTGTGGCTCTGTGATAGTCTGGAGAGGCATATCCATGGCAGGATGCAAAGACTTTTACAGGTTTGGCAATGGCACCAGTGTTGCCAACTTGGCGACTTTGGCGATATATTTAGCGAGTTTTCAGACCCTCTTTTCTAAAAAGCGACTAGTGACAAATCTGGCGACTTTTGCTGGTGTTTTTAGGAAGACTTATGACCACTTTGTGACGTGAAAGCACGTATCGCTCTTACTCTCAACAAGCAGCGGGTGCTGCCATGGGCACCTCGCCCGTGCCAAAGCGCTCACAGGCAGCAGATCATCCTCACACAGCAGTGTCTTCCAGCTGGTGTCACAGCAGATGTTAACCCCTACGCGTCCAAACTGCAATGAATCGCGCATGAGCGAAGCCACTGCTCCAGCCCTGACTGCAACGCAGTCAGTTCTTCTTTTACTTTTACTTTTTGTGGATCACAAGGTTTAAAACTACTTAAAAAAAACACACACACACACACACACACACAAAATAACTCCACCAGAGTGCGTATTTCAGGTCACTTTTGCCAGTTCCAAGCCCAGATAAAGCAGGTGGGCTGGAATTGTGACCAAAAAAAGCAATAATTGCTAAAAGAATTGAATTTGTAGTTCTAAATATATTCTAAATGCATTTAGGGTGTTTTTTACTCACTTAATGTTCTGATGTCCCAAATCTGGTGGGAGACACCCGAAACACTATCAGTCGTGTCATTAGAAACATGCCCCAATGTCATCAAGCATGTATACAAACATGCGGGGGCCATACAAGCTACTGAGTCATCTCTGTTCTTGTCCTCCTAGATCTTAGTGTGATACTGGTAAAAATATTAGAAATATGGTATCTAACCACATGCTTACTCTGGATAGCATTACCTTGGCCTCCAGAGACACTGTGATGAATCTTAAGAGTTGTTTTGACCAGGATATTAAACAGATATGTAAGACTGCTTTCTGGGACTCTCCACTGAAAAACTAGTTCATGCATTTATTACTCCTAGGCTTGACTACTGTAGTTGTTTTATTGTCAGGATGTCCTAAAAACTCCCTGAAAAACATTCAGTTGGTCCAAAATGCTGAAGCATGAATACTGACAGGGACTACAAAGAGAAAGCATATTTCTTTTATATTTGGTTCTCTTCACTGGCTCACTTCTAAATCCAGAATTGAATTTAAAATCTTTCTCATCACATACAAGGTCTTAAATAATGAGCCCCCATCTTAGGTTAATGACCTATAGTACTGTATCACCCCATTTGAATTCGGCCACTCTCTAGGTTGACCATTTTCATTTTTGTCAAGCCAGGTGGCATCTGTTCGTTCCTGACACATTACCCAGTCTATATAGCTACAGATTTTCAGCATGATTTTTTTTACTCACTGAGAACAGATTATTATTTTCCCACTTACATCATTACCCAAATTGATGTATGACTTTGGTTGTCCATCAGTCCAGTAAGTTCTCCACTGTGACTGAAATAAACCAATCCACAAGTCTGTAGTAGGTGCATCAGCCATTTGAGACAGTAGAAACACTGAAAATGTAGACAAAGATTTATGGTTAAGATATTTTCTTGCAAATAAAAGTGCACCGTGGTATCAGCTCTAACTTGTGGGTATGCCAAAACTGCACAAGAAAAGAAATTCAGTGGTAACTTTAGGTATTGGGAATAGATGAATCTTTGAAGGATGGCAAAATATAGCTTGTTTAAAACAGAGTTGTTGGCTTTGTGAGCTGTTGCTGTAGTATCATAAATGGACCGCAAAAGAGGAGAAGGTAACAAAATCGAAATACGTATTTGAGTGAAAAGAAAATGAAACAAACCTTCCACGTCTCTTGAAGTAATAGACACCAAGTTTCCACCCTTTTGTTTGCATTTTTCCCTTGCATCATGCCATGTTAAATTCTGATTGTCAATGATGCTGTAACACTAAAATTGAAAGATGAAAAAGATCAATATAGTGTTCCAAGCACTAAGAACATATGGCTTCAACAGTAAATAATAGAAAGATTAAAAGACATGAAAAGACATCTGACCTTAGAGTTAAATTTTTTCCAGGGGTGTGGACATCCACCTTTTGGGGGCACTGTAGGCACTGCGGCGGTGGTGTTTGCAGGTGTTGAGCTGCTGCGCTTACAAATGGACGCATACTCAAGCCCACAGCTGGAGTCATGCCAGAATCCTGCAGGCCAGGTCAGCATATTAAATTAATAACATTATCAACTTGAATGAAACATTTAAAAAATCTTCAATCAATTTTGATATCACACACTCATTTTATCTTTTGTAGCATGTCGTCTTGAGTAGTTTCTTTTTCTACATACTTTTTACTTTTACTCCCTACATTCTTAAACAAATATCTGTATTCTACTTCTTACATTTTCAAAACAGACTCGTTACTATTGCTTTAACGCATTAGGGTCAAGTTATTATTTCGTCCCTGCGAGCCTCAAAACATCAAACCGATTTGAAGCAGAAGTCAATCCTGTTCATGTGTTTATCACCAGAGGATGACTCATAAAAAGAGATGACGTGTGCCAAAGTCAGGGGTTAAAGGCGGGATGGTGTTTTTCTTTTTTTTTTTGTCATAACACCACAACAACTGCAGGTGTCCGTACGTTGCGGTTTAGGTACTTTAGCATCTAGCTAGTGCTACAAAAGAGGAATGAGCATAATGGGAGTGACTTTTTTTTTAAGTGGCAGGTAATTTCAAATTTCAAATGTTTCTATCAGCTCAGCAAACATCAGCAAACACACAAACTGTTTGTGTGCAGTTTTTTACACAGTGTGTTGCAAGCTAATGGTCCAGCTGCTGTGATGGATTTAAAGTAAAACACTGTGTGACTGTGACTACATTTCACTTTTTTTTAAACTTTTACTTGAGTACAAAGTTGAATGGTTATTTCAACTCAACTTATATTTTCTAATAGTAGTATTTCTACTTCTGCTTCAGTAAAGGATGTCTGTACTTTTGCTGTTGTTTGATATGTGTGTATGGGCTGTAAAGGATACGTATTACTGTGATAAAACTAGGGTGCCATTAAAACTGAAGGGATAGTTGTGACAGGATGGCCTGAGTGCTATCTCTGGGTGATACCACTTGTTCTGTGTATGTATTTCAGTGAAACTGAATCATATTTCGGTACACTCACCATTGTGATATGTCATGAAAGCACAGTTCTCATCAAAGTTCTTGAAGTCAGGTTGATTTTCCTGCCAACTTTGAAACAACAACTGAGAACCATCCATCCACCTTAATGTAACACAGAAAATAAATTTGTTTAAATATATCTGTAAAAGATTTGTGACAATAATACCAAGACAGTGGCATACTGGGTTCATTAAAGATACTCTTATCCTTCTTCTTTTTGGTCACACTTTTGTTGTTTTTAGCTGTAATAACTGAATAAAGTTGGTGGGAAAGATTACAAACAGGAAACTCCAAAATTTTACAAATACGGACAAAGCTTCGCAAATAGAAATGCAAATAGATCTGCATTTGCAGTTAGAGCTTAAAGTATTTGGACAATAAGACGCATTTAATTTCCCCCTTTGTGTATCAGAACAGTAGATTTTAAATCAAACACTCAAGATATGACTGACTGAAATTAAAACTGGTATACTTATCTGACATGCTGCCTTGCACTAAGTACTTTTTAACTTGCTGTTACATAAATTTAAGTTAATTGTAAATTGCATTTACATTTTTGTCACTAAATTCATACTCACTGAAATGTTCCATCAAGATCTACAGATAGGCCAATCCAAGAATTCCGATAACCTGTTGAAATCTGCACAAAAACATGGATACATAGAAAAAACTGTCGGTGTCTGGATGTTTTAGTTTTTGCAATTATAACTTAATTACCCATTGCCTTGGTAAATCTTTTACAAATGCCATTGCTCACCTGTTTCCATAAAAATATCCTTTCTGCTTCACTGTTGATAGATACCAGGTCACCATGCCTCTGTCTGCAGAACGTACGAGCGTCCTCCATGGCCATCGCCTTTTTGTTAACGTAATACTGAGCCCCATTCCATTCTAGCCACCCATCAGATGTCGTGTTATATTCTGAGAATAGATAAGAAATGCGCAATCTATTTCAGTAAATGTGCAAATAATATGACCCTCTTTTTCAAAGATTTCAAAGAAAACGTTATAAAAACGTGTTTGGAAACTGCTGTAAATGTGTTAGATAAGCAAGTCTTAAAAAAAAAAACTTTTTTCATGACAAGCTCATGTTTTTCCAGCTGTTCACAGTGAGGCTTTAAAATTATGAACAACAACTGCATGTTTTCCATCTTTTCCTCAAACTACACAATCCAATCTTCCTTTCTTCACTGTGAGTTTTATGCTCATACAGTATGAATGAGATCTGGTTGTGGCAGATGGCCCCGCCTCCCTGAGCCTGGTGCTGCCGGAGGTTTCTTCCTGTTAAAAGGGAGTTTTTCCTTCCCACTGTCGCCAAAGTGCTTGCTCATAGGGCCTCATATGATTGCTGGGTTTTTCTCTGTATGTATTATTGTAGGGTCAACCTTACATTATAAAGCACTGTGAGGCAACTATTGTTGTGATTTGGTGCTGTATAAATAAAATTGAATTGATAAACAAATAAACAGTTCAACTATGAAAAAACCGTTCAATCTAATTCAACTGATCCTCGCACCGTCAGATGCAGAGAAAAATAAAGGATGGTCAGCCATTAAATCCTTTCAATGGGCTTCACACACTCATAGAACTGATTTTCTATTTACTATTACTATTCTCACAGGTTTTTATCTTGTTTTGTTTTTTGAAACCATTATTCCATTATCTTTTGAGATTTTAGAAGAGCAAGTCTAGGTTCTGTGTCATATTTTGGATTTGTTGTTGGATTATGAATGGTAAACGGCCTGTATTTGTATAGCACTTTATATAAAAAACGCATTTCATATGAGTTCATAAATATTCATACATTCATATATTCATTGTACATGTGTCCTAGCAGACACAGCTATGGTATCAATTTCAAAAATCAAAAGTGTTTTCTCAAGTTATCGCATTCACAAACACAACACCCATCCATCCCATCTGCCTGCCCAGTGGGGGTCACAGCAGTACCCCATCAGCCTTTAACAGCTTAATGGTAAAAACAAAACAAAACACAATAATATTATTCAGCCTATTATTATTATACTTATTATATTATACTAGTTTCAAATATTTGCCACGCAGAAAATCAGCATCCATGAGACATCAGTTTCCCTGTCAGCATAGTATGAATAATGGTCTCAGCCTGGTAATCCCAATAGAAAGTCAACAGTCATGTAAAGATGCTGTATGGCAGTGTGGTCAAATTCCTCAACGCACTGGTGCACTTACCAGGGGTGACAGGGTCTGGAGCCGGCTTTGGGGTGACTCCTGTGAAGGAATAAAAACAGAATAGTGTTGAGTTACTAGTGACCAGCTTGACATTGTGAGAATACATACAATAATCTTCTGGTCCAAAAAAAATGCTACAAAAGAATTGTATAACTGTGACCATGCTGTACCTGCGTGGATCTGACAAATCCAGTTATTGTACTTCTCACAGTGCACATCACTCCAAAACAAAGTTTTCTCCCAATAATTGGGTTTCATTTCAGCACATGATTCAGCGTTATTTTCATTGTTTGGCTCTCCATCACTCCACTCTTGAAAGTTTACCTTTATACAAAAATAAGATAATTATGAATAGTAGTAGTATTTGTAGCAGTAGTAATAGCAGCTGTAACATCAGTAATATTAATAATCATCATCTTGATCGTTATCATCATTTTGGCTACATAAACCATTGTAGAGAGTTAAAAACTGTAAACTCACCGGGGATCTATCACTCCATACATAACCTGTGTCTGGGTCAGGAGCACTAAGTCCAATCCAGTATTGATTAGGCCTATAACGGACAAATGTATGTTCTAAATGTTTATACTTGTGTAATTTCTTTTTCTTGCTCAAAGACCTTTTATTTACTTATTTTGTGTAAATATTTTGCAAAAACATGTTTCCTTTTTTCTATCAGTGATTATGCTAATACACAACTTATTGCTTGAAAATGATAAGAATCTATGACTGCCACTAATATGTGACTTAGGCTGGAGGTGTACTTTATGAAAGATTTTTATCTTATGTAGCTCTGATTGTAGACCAGATAACACCATACCATGAAAATTTCCTTGGTAGTAAATCAGCACCGCTGTGAATGCTGACTAAGTCTCCTCCAATGGCTCTGCAGTAATCTCTAGCCTCGTACCAGGTCTTTCTCTTTTCTGAAGCCTCTGGAAAGATCTTAAACAAAATATAAGAAACTGAATTGTGATCTGAAGCTTTGGTAATATTTGTACATTTAAAACTATATACTAAAGTTGGGCAGCCATCTCTGTTTTTATGTCATCCCTATTATGAATAAGTTCAATAGAATTATATACACACACACATAAGGAGAGGGAGAGGGAGAGAGACATGCTGCACCTTATAACAGATGCCTCTGGATTGCATCTTAATCCATCCATCTGTGCAGTTAGGCGTGGCAGTGGTTGGTGGAGCTGGGGTTAAAGCTGCCCCCTCTGCCAGGTGTTTGCAGATGTATTTTTCCTTATTGGCACAAGGCAACACATCCCAAAGGCCAGCAGAATGCCCAGTTGCCATAGCAACACAACCCTGCACGTGACCTTGTGTTATAAAAGAAATTGTTAGCTGTCATTTGTGAAGACATCTCCCAACTATAGTTTACATAGCGATTCATTACCTGGCATATGAGTGTTCCAGTGAGTATATCTTGCATAGGCATTGTTGGTCCACATAAAATATTCTCTGTTTTTCAGGTTTGAGAGACCTATCCAGAAGTGTTTCTCTGGCCTCAGCCCCACCAAGCTTACAAGGAAAGCATTATCCACCCTGGAAATATTTACACAAGTCACATTAGAGGCTGCCTGATGCAAAATTACATATACTTTTATTTTTATGTAAACTATTTTACCCAGTTGAAACATCAGCTAAGTAAGAGTTTGAGCTCTTGCAGTCATCGTTGGCTTCATGAAATGTCTTTGTCTCAGTCCCTACAAAGTAGCAGTAGGATCCATGTCTTTTCCAACCCTGCATTGCAGAGAAACAACAGTTGGAAAACTATTCAAGCCTGTCGTTAAATGTTGTCTTTCTGTCTTTTTGTGATAGCAAGGAGAAAAACACCAGAATGCAGAATCACACTGCATCAGTGTGACTACTTGTTTACTCTACAGGAATGTTTTTTTTTTCCTAAAAATGCAATGAATAAATAAGATGTTCTCTTAATCTTTTTACTATAAACAGCACCCAAATACAATGTTTCATTAGGCATCATACCTTATGTGTATGCTGCTTTCCTAGATATTTCATGGACCACAGGCACAAAATTAAATTTAGACATCGTGCCATTTGAAATATACAACAGCCTTTACAAAACAGAAACAGATAACAGAATGTGTGCATTCAGACCAACCAGATGCAGACATTCTTTGTAAAATATCTGAAAAGTTCACATACAGTTTTGCAGCCTGTGTTCAGCTCCACTTCATCTCCAGAGGTTTCAGAGTCACTTGTCTTCATGCAGATAAAGCCATGTTTCTCGTCACACACACGGTCAGCCCAGTTTCCATTCTGCAAGAATGGAAAGAACAAAATTCATGTGGAAACTGAAATTAACAAGAGATAGACAGGCTACGGTGCATATCATAAAACAAAGACCTAATTTTCCTGGATATTAATGGACCTTCCTGGCATCCAGTGTTCTTTAACAGAACTGCATAGTTTTACAGAAAAAAGCTGGCGTGTCACAATCATCAATAATCACTCCCACACTGTGCACCTTACCTCCCCTCTGATCAGAACACAGTCTTCTTGTTCAGAGGTGACAGTTGGTTCCCGAGAGTCCCAGCTAGTGTAACTCACAGGAGAATGATCACTCCAGACAAACAGCCTCTCTCTCTTCCTGTCATTTAGTCCAATCCAGAGTTCATCAGTGGATGCTGCAGACAGAAAATAACATTAATTGTTGTATAATCTTCTTGATAAATTCTGCTCATTTGCTACTCTTTAGATGTTACTTTTGCACTTAAGTTTTAGACTGCTGCTAATCGTCTGCCAGAATTGCTGGACTTGTAAACAAACTTCATCATATGTGAGATGTGCAGCGATACAGGGATCAGTCAACAGAAAGTGACTGAATGCTTATGAAGTGACAAAAATAAAAACCTAGTTTTGTGTCCAAAATAGCAGGATTCCCAAAGTGACCGACTAATAAACGGTCATTATTCTAAAGAAGTAGTCTGCATGGTAGGTCTGAAGTGACTGTTAGCTGTGGTGAGAGCCCTGGATTTTCTGAAGGTGGTGGACTGCTGTACATTTCCAAGAATAGATTGCTCACAATTGTATTATGTGTGTAGCTATAAAATAAGATATTCATTAATATTTGTGTTTGAGTGTGTTTTTAACTTTTCAGTGTGATGTTCAAATTAGACATTTTAACAATTAAGGAGAGACAACTTCTAATGACTTAATTACAAGCTGAACACTTCCTGGAACTTTAACAGTTAACTTGATATTTATGTGGAATTTACATCTTTCAGTTAAGTGGATTGAAGTGAATTTAGGGCTGAAGTATAAAGGAGCATAAATTTGTTCAATATTCAATCACCTGACTTCTTGTGACTTTAGTTTTATGAGGTTAAATGTGTTCTCAGAAATGGACTATCTGATATAATCATGTTAAATCGAAAATAGAATTGAATTTAAAATCCTTCTCATTACGTACCAGGTCTTGAATAATCTAGCACCATCTTGTCTTAATGACCTTATCACCCTATTAGAGCACTTCGCTCTCAGCCTGCTGGCTTACTTGTGGCTCCTACAGTAAACTTAAACTTAGAAAAGGGAAGCACATCATTCAGCTTCCAAGCCCCTCGACTATGGTTCAGAGAGGTAACTGTTGCTGTGATTTGCGGTATATAAATTACATAAAACTGAATTGTTGGTCTTTTTCTTAGATCAACATGTTTGTCTAGGTTTGTCTAGGATCCACACTGCATATGACAAATAACATTGTTATGATTTCACAACTTTGCAACTTGGAAAAAACTTGCGTTCGGCATTGGTATGTGATCATTGTTAAGGTTTGGGGTGTAGGGTTAGGGTTTGGTGTGTGGTGTGATGGTGTTTCCACATCACAACATTATGACATCACTGCAATGTGATTGATAACTTGCAATGTTGAAACTGGACAAACATTACTTTTGTTGATCCAGGAACATACCAACACAATCATATTAGATGGTGCCTCAAACATATTTCAGTTACTCACCAGCAATTGCATAAAAATTGCATAAATATGAAAAGTGTTGGGTGAAGGTTATGTTAAAGGAATGCAAATGGTGCTCAGAAGTTTTTATTGCCATACCATATCCAAGTTGAGAGATGATGAAGCTTTGGTCCTCCACATTACGAATGCTTACTAGGTCTCCTCCTTCTTTACGGCAAGCTTTCTGAGCATCAGACCATTTTTTTGTTTCGTTACGATAAAGGTAAAAGCAGTGGCCATTGTAGGGGATCCAGGGTGCTGTACAAAATCCGCTCTCGGCACCTATGAAGCATAAGAACAAAAAAAAGAAGATCAAAGAAATAGAGTCAATCAAGTTTTTTAAGAGAAGGGTAGAGAAGGGATTTTTTTCTATACCTTCAGTAGGTGCAGCCAAAGGTCCTTCACTGTAGCAGATGTATCCCAGTTTCTTGTTACATTTTGAACTTTGCCAAGAAAACTGAACAGCGCCATCAATAATTCCACACTTATATCCTGGATTAGAAACTGGATGTCCTACAGTACAGTGATGGTAAATGATACTTGTCACTTATGAGATGAGACTCGGCAACTTTCAATTCACATGATTCTCCAGATATTTAGAAGAACGGTGGAAAAGAAGTAAAGGCCTACGATTTCTACCCAAGAGTGACAAGGCTATGTGATACACAACGCCACCACAATAATTTAGCAGTGGTTGAAATTGCTGACCAGTAACAGGTTACAGTGTGGCTAGCACACCCATGTGGAAGAAATTTATAAGAAATAGGGAAAAAATTTCTTTAATTGCTAACAGATAAGATTTCTTATATAAATAAAACAGATGGCAAACATGATCAAGATGAATTGATGAGATAATTTAACAATAGTAAGATAAATTATCATCAGAATGGTAACACAAGCTCCTGAAACTTGAAAGAAAACTTACCTGAATCCCAATTCAGATATGCATAAGGATTCCCATTAGACCACTTCCACACATAATCTAAATCCTGGAAGATCAGTCCAACCCAGAGCTTGTACTCCTGTCCCCAATTTGCCCCTAATAGTGCTGTCAGTAGAGTTTAACAGACAAAAGAGACAGAGAAAACAAAAGTTACCAAGTGTAATACTCAAAACATAATCATCAGCTGGAGCAGTGTCTACAGTCTACAGACCACAACAACTTTAATGTTTCAAGTTTTAGCTATTTGTAAAACTCTCTCAGCTTAAATGAATTGTTTTGTTTTCAATATATTCAGTGTAGTGTGGAGATTTGTCTCCTTACCTGAAATATAAGCCTGCTCATGAGGATTGCTGATACTGAGCAGGGAGGCACTCTGCTGTTTGCAGCTGGCATCAGCCTGATCCCAGGTCAGCGCTGACTGTGTGTTGAGCTGATAAGATGCTCCTGTTGTGGGGTCTTTGTTCCAAGTTTCTTTGGCTGTGACACAAAAACAGTCAAAGTATTATAGTATTGCACTGAACTTGTATGTTAACATGGTGTTTCTCAACATTTCACACAAATGTAAAGTTTGGGTGGTTCTGCTTATACAGTAGATTATTACTCTGAAAACCTGTATTAGAATTTGTTGTGTACTTACAGTTAGTTGGGCAGTAACCCCAGAGTTCATGATCATATTTTGTTTCAACCGCACACCATTTACGGTTCCCTGGAGAGTCAATTGCAGTGCACTCCGAATACCACTTGCTTTTGTAAAAGAAAGGAAACATGCACGGCCTCCCAGCTGCATTTCCTTCAATGGTGTAAAGTTCTGAAGGACCAAAATAAGGAAAAACATATAAGAAAAGAACAAAGAATAGCTTGAATAGTTTAAGCAAAATGATACTTTTATCATTTATCGACATCTTGTAATCATTTGACACACTATCTTTGCATTACAACTATTTTGGAACTAAATATGAAAATCTACAAATTTATTATGCCACTAATATTATTTCCATAAAAGTTATCATGAATTACTTTACAATGTATTCTTATTCATTTCACTTACCTGTATATGTTCTTGTGCAAGCACCACTGGAAGTCCCAGAGATTGTAAGGTGGCTACTGGGTACAACTTTATTTGAGAGCACGGCTGTGTTATCGGCAGTGAGGTCAATGTAAAGTTCTTGGCCTTTGAGAGCGATCACAGTTTCATTCTTGCATTCCCACTTTTGGAGCTCACTGGTTTCATCACAATCGTACAGGTTTACTTCACTGCCCACAGTTTTTCCCTGAACACCCAGGCACTTGTTCTTATACTGAACCAAAAGTCGATCCCCAGATGTCCAGCGAATGTCATTGCAGTGGTTATTTAATTTTACCAAACAAAAACCAGTGGCCCTGTTAATTAGTTGAAATTGGGAATCTGTAGAGACAAAATATTGAAAAACAGTACTGTTGGACATGTAAAAAAACAAAGAAAATCTTCATCCATTTATCATACTTGCTTCAACTGATTTTTATATTTATAATTGCAGAAAGTTTACTTAAAGAACAGTTTTTATGATAAAATCACGAATAACTCATTGTAGAATTGTAAAAAAACCCCAAACATAAATATAGTAAGAAACGATGGAGGACACAACAATCTTACATTTAGTACAGATAGGCAGGACGCATGATACTCTGTAAAAGCCTTAGCAAAAAATACAAGAAATAGTTGATTACCATACCATCTGAAGCCAAACAGAGAAATGTTTGGATGAGAAGCACAAAGACTGTAGAAGTTATCCTCATTGTTAGTATTCCCATTCCTGTGTCTTATATTTTCATATAAGCTAGTTGCACAGGAGCAAAACACAGGGTGTGAATGATTGTCAACCATGACTCTTTATATCATCCTGTCTTGCCTCGTCATGATTAGTGATGTTTTACAAGAAAAAGGAGGGGAGGGTTACTGTGAATTTTGCCTAACTGACTTGTATACTGATTTTCTAGCTTATCCAAAGAAACAAAAATGTAGACATTTTCCCTGTAGTCAAGAGAAGTGGGAGGGAGAGACTGTGAACCTTTGGTTTTGTATTTTTTGTTTTTTTCTCTGCTAATTTTTGCCATGCTAGAGTAAGGAATCAAGAAGATTTGGATTTCCACTCATAAGTGCATCTTATGATCCAGTTGTGCTTATCCTCAGATCTTGTTTTTCCCCATTCAGCTGACTCTTCAGGACCTTGATTTAGCGCTTTGATTTAATTCAGCATTGTGATTTACCAATTGTGTTAGAAGGATACAGGGATTCAAATTGTGATTTAAGCACAGCAAAACATGATTCACAGCTGCTATGATTGGTAACTCCAAGCATAGGGTAATAATTGCAAAAATTAAGCTTTCATTATTCTGACGGTCAGAATTTGTTAAAGTGGAAAATTATGAAATTTTTTTTTTTAAAAATATCACTCTAAATTATGTTTGTTTGTTTGTTTAATCTAGAATTTGTGTTCGTACTTAGTTTTTTCACTGAATTCGCCACAAGCTCTGATCACCAAGCTCTGCATCGGTGATGTTAAGGCTTATATGTTTAATGCAGTTATCAAAATACCTGCTTAATAAAACTGTTTCAACATTTAAAATGTCTGATAATAGAAAACCCTTTGAGCTAGCTATATTTTTTTATATATCCTACTACGTTTCCCTGAATCTACATGCATAAGAAGTATAGAGGCCAACAAAGGATGACACACATAGGAAGTTTCAAAACAGCTCTGGTTTTCTGTTGTAATAACCACAACTGTACTTAATGTCAAGACTAATGATGCATAATGATGCATGATGCATAATGCAATAAAAAAAAATCAAAATGGCTTGAATGAGCATGATAATAAAACACACGTACAAAAAGATATATGATATATGAATCTTTTCATCTGCAAATAGTTTGTCATGTAAGGATGTGAAACTGCCTGGATTTAGACTTTCAATTAGGTCTTTTTCTCCTATGCCTTATAAGGCACCCGTATAACGATAAGTTTAAATGGGTGAACTATTGCATGTAAAAACACTGTGAAATTGTTAGAAAATCCTCTGCTCACACTGTTAGAAAAAACATCTTAAAAAAACAGTAATATTCCGGCAGCTGGGGCGCCAAAATAATACCGTAAAATAACAGAAAATAACTCATAAAAATACGGTTATTTCCAGTAATGAAAATACAATTTGTTGCCCTAATTTTACATGGGATTTTGCCTTTTTCAAGTGCTTTTAAACATTAAATTAGGAACAATTTAATGTGATTAAACAATGAAATTACCTATAAACAAGGTCAATGAATGCGGCAATATGAATAATAATACTTAAATGTACAGAAATATACAGTTAACAGTTGGTTTAAATAATAATGGATTGCATTCATATCACACTTTTTGAGACCCTCAAAGCGCTTTACAATTCCACTTTATAATTCCCCTCTGGCCATCACCTGTAGGTGGTAGGTGAAGTGCCTTGCCCAAGGACACAACGACCGAGTGTCCGAGCCGGGGATCGAACCGGCAACCTTCTGATTACAAAGCGAACTGCCAACTCTTGAGCCACGAAAATAGCAATAATAATAATAATTATTTGATGTAAAAAAAAGTTTATAAGACTCATTTTATATATTTTTCCATAGCATTACATTTAAATTTAACAGTTCAATCTTTCAAATAACGGACAAATATTTGTGAAATTATGATACATTTGTGAATGTATTTTAACAATCTAAATATGCATATGTACAGACAAATACATTTAAAAAACAAGAAAATTATGTTTTATTACATTACAGTGATTTTATGTTAATTTACATTTGAAATGTGAAATCACAGTCTATTGATGTAAATTTAATGATATTCTAGAAGAACAGTACAAAACTGTAAAATACACAGTAAAATACTTTTATATTAGGATTTTCTTTTACAGTGCACAGTTCTTTTACTTTTTTTTTCCTGTTTAGCAACCCTACTCTCTTATGACGAAGAAGAAGTGACGTACTATGCATTTGATCATGTCAGAGTTGACTGTAAATAGAATGACTTGGTGCACTGATTAATAGTTCTTCAAAAAGAGGAAGCTCTTATTTCTGACTGATACTGTGTCATGAGCCGAGGTTCTCACAATTACTGGACCCAGAAATAGACTCAAAGCAAATTAAGCAGCAAACTATATACAAAGTTTCGTTCTTGTATGTCTCCAAAAGTTGATTCTGTTCATCTGGACGTAGCGTTTTGTGGGAAAAACGTTTCGTCACTCATCCAAGTGACTTCTTCAGTTTCAGCTGACTGCAGGTTTCCCCAAATCTTATAAACAGTAAATTTGCATAAGGACTGAAACCAGCCCACTGAAGGAACAATGGGCTGGGAGGTCAGTTCCTTAATCATAATTATGCAAATTCTCATGACCATTGATCAACAACCACTGACCAAAACCCACTGATCAAAGACCACTGATCAATGGCCATGAGTACCATTCACAGAGAGTTGGGGAATGGCTGCAATCACAGCATTGTAAGATGGCGAAAGATGTACCCTTAAGCCCCCTCCTCGATTCAGAGATGGTCTTTCCCTTTCCACGTAAATGGCCTCCTTGACTCCGCGCTCAAACCAGCGTTCCTCCCTGTCCAGGATGTGTACATCCTCATCGTTGAAAGAGTGTCCACTGGCCTGTAGGTGTAGATAGACTGCAGAGTCCTGGCCTGACGAGGTAGCTCTTCTGTGTTGTGCCATCCGCTTCGCCAGAGGTCGTTTGGTTTCCCCGATGTATAAATCCTGGCAATCCTCCTGGCACTTAACAGCGTACACTATGTTACTCTGTTTGTGTCGGGGACCCGATCCTTGGGGTGGACCAATTTTTGGCGCAGCATGTTTTGGGGTTTAAAAGCCACAGAGACCTGGTGTTTTTTGTATGAGAAAACAATAGCAAACTATGAAAGTGAAATTTAAATTCAGGCCAGAGCAAACGGAGCAAATATGGAGGTCAGTGCTGAGAGAAGCCATGATTGGGACTGTGGGAAAACTGCAACAGAAGAGGAAACAATTACTTAACTGTGGGAGAATCTAGAGGGATGAACTGACAGAGAGTGTTATCCAGCATGCAGGGCAGGCAGGAGGACAGGCAGGTGAACAGGCAGGTAGTATTTCCAGCGAGCAGGACGGAGACCTGAGCACAAGGGAGCAGAATTAAACCCGAGCCAAAAACAAAAATGGGTACAGAGCAGTTAGTTACCACTAAGAGTGACTGAACAGACTGGCGTTGAGCAGCAGACCATGCTGCCTGAAGTATTCCTCCTGTGATTGCCTGTCGATGGAATTCAGGTGTGACGCTGTTTCATCACTGTGCTGATCTGTCGAGGTTGTGGGAGCACGGGACAAAGTGTCGGCGAGGTACATCTGTGAGCCTTTTTTGTACACCATCTGAAAGTTGTACTTCTGCAGTCTGAGCATCATGCGCTGCAGTCTGGCTGGAGCTGAGTGTATGGGCTTGTTCAGGATAGTGACTAACGGCTGGTGATCGGTTTCGATTTGGATTTGCTTTCCATAGATGTAATCATTGAACTTGGAACGTGCAAATACAACTGCAAGAAGTTCCTTCTCGATCTGCGCATAGCGCATTTCGGTCTGCGCCAGAGTACGAGAGGAGTAGGCGATTGGGGCGCCTTCCTGGAGGCATGCAGCCCCGAGTCCATACTGCGAGGCATCACACGTTGGCGTGACGGGTTTCTGGACGTTGTAGTAGCTGAGAGTGGGTGGACTGGTTAGGCTCTGTTTTAAAGCATCGAATGCATCCTGATGCTGCTTCAGCCAGCACCACTAAATGTCTTTGCACGTTAGCTCCTGAAGTGGGGCTGAGTGCTCACTGAAATTAGGAATGAACATTCCTAGGTAATTAATCATCCCTAAGAAGCGTTGGAGACCTGTGACGTTTTCAGGTGTGAGCATCTCCTTAATTGCTTTAGTCTTTGCTGGGTCAGGCTTTAAGCCCTTGCTTGTGAAGACATGACCAACATAACAGACTTCTTTGAGACAGAATTTGCACTTTAGGGGGTTGAGTCTCAGCTTGACTTCCCTTGCACAGTCGAGTACCTTTCTGAGATTCTGTTCATGCTCTTTCATATCTCTTCCGCCGATGGTTATGTCGTCGACGATGACAGCACAGGGGTATCCAGCAAAGATCTGCTCCATTGCATGCTGGAACACTTTGCTGGCTGAGTTTATTCCATACGGCATTCTGAGAAAGTGGAATCTGCCAAAACGAGCATTTCGCATCCAGGACAGAAAAGACTTTGGAGTTAGCCATTTGGGCGGCTACCTCCTCTATAGTATGCATAGGGTGATGAGGGCATTTCAGCGCTTTGTTTAGATCTCTTGGATCGATGCAGAGTCTGATGTCATCTGAATTTTTTTTGTGGGTTGCCACCATAGACGACACCCATTCTGTTGGCTCGGTGACAGGGGTGATCACACCCAACTCGACCATGCAGGTTAATTCTGCTTTAACCTTGTCTTGCATTGGAACTGGTATTTTGCGTGCAGGCTTTACTACTGGTGTGACTTCTGGGTCTATTTTCATGGAATAGGTAACCGGAAGCTTACCAAGTTTATCTTTGAAGAGATCTGAATACTCTAAGAAGATCTGTTCTGAAAAGGTGCTTTCCACATCCTTGGCTACATGGTGGACTTCTTTGTTCAATGTGATTAATTGTAAGTGGAGTGAGTCTGGTAAGCCAAGTAGGGGTTGTACGTCCCGTTTCACTACGAAGAACTTCAGAGGGTATTCCTTGCCTGCAGAGTGGCATGAGAGTGTTGTTGTGCCAGCTGTTTGAATTTCCTCACCTCCATATGCCACCAGTTTAGTTTTCTGTGATGGCAGGAGTTTTTCATCTCATCTCAGATGTTCAAAAAGGTCAGCTGGCATGACATTACATTTGGCGGCAGTGTCCACCTTGAGCTCTATGGGTTTTCCATTAATATGCACCGTGGTGAAAATGACATTCTTGTATGGAAAGCAGGGATTTATAGTGTCTATATTAATTCCAATCAAATAGAACTGGTCCTGATCAATGCCTGTCTCAGCTCTGGTTGTTTCCCAACACTTTTTAAGCATGCTGTTGTTCAACCTCTCCTCAAAAAGCCTAACCTGGATCCATCTACAGGGAGTGCAGAATTATTAGGCAAATGAGTATTTTGTCCACATCATCCTCTCCATGCATGTTGTCTTACTCCAAGCTGTATAGGCTCGAAAGCCTACTACCAATTAAGCATATTAGGTGATGTGCATCTCTGTAATGAGAAGGGGTGTGGTCTAATGACATCAACACCCTATATCAGGTGTGCATAATTATTAGGCAACGTCCTTTCCTTTGGCAAAATGGGTCAAAAGGACTTGACAGGCTCAGAAAAGTCAAAAATAGTGAGATATCTTGCAGAGGGATGCAGCAGTCTCAAAATTGCAAAGCTTCTGAAGCGTGATCATCGAACAATCAAGCGTTTCATTCAAAATAGTCAACAGGGTCGCAAGAAGCGTGTGGAAAAACCAAGGCGCAAAATAACTGCCCATGAACTGAGAAAAGTCAAGCGTGCAGCTGCCAAGATGCCACTTGCCACCAGTTTGGCCATATTTCAGAGCTGCAACATCACTGAAGTGCCCAAAAGCACAAGGTGTGCAATACTCAGAGACATGGCCAAGGTAAGAAAGGCTGAAAGACGACCACCACTGAACAAGACACACAAGCTGAAACGTCAAGACTGGGCCAAGAAATATCTCAAGACTGATTTTTCTAAGGTTTTATGGACTGATGAAATGAGAGTGAGTCTTGATGGGCCAGATGGATGGGCCCGTGGCTGGATTGGTAAAGGGCAGAGAGCTCCAGTCCGACTCAGACGCCAGCAAGGTGGAGGTGGAGTACTGGTTTGGGCTGGTATCATCAAAGATGAGCTTGTGGGGCCTTTTCGGGTTGAGGATGGAGTCAAGCTCAACTCCCAGTCCTACTGCCAGTTTCTGGAAGACACCTTCTTCAAGCAGTGGTACAGGAAGAAGTCTGCATCCTTCAAGAAAAACATGATTTTCATGCAGGACAATGCTCCATCACACGCGTCTAAGTACTCCACAGCGTGGCTGGCAAGAAAGGGTATAAAAGAAGAAAAACTAATGACATGGCCACCTTGTTCACCTCATCTGAACCCCATTGAGAACCTGTGGTCCATCATCAAATGTGAGATTTACAAGGAGGGAAAACAGTACACCTCTCTGAACAGTGTCTGGGAGGCTGTGGTTGCTGCTGCACGCAATGTTGATGGTGAACAGATCAAAACACTGACAGAATCCATGGATGGCAGGCTTTTGAGTGTCCTTGCAAAGAAAGGTGGCTATATTGGTCGCTGATTTGTTTTTGTTTTGTTTTTGAATGTCAGAAATGTATATTTGTGAATGTGGAGATGTTATACTGGTTTCACTGGTAAAAATAAATAATTGAAATGGGTATATATTTGTTTTTTGTTAAGTTGCCTAATAATTATGCACAGTAATAGTCACCTGCACACACAGATATCCCCCTAAAATAGCTAAAACTAAAAACAAACTAAAAACTACTTCCAAAAACATTCAGCTTTGATATTAATGAGTTTTTTGGGTTCATTGAGAACATGGTTGTTGTTCAATAATAAAATTATTCCTCAAAAATACAACTTGCCTAATAATTCTGCACTCCCTGTATACTCTCTAATTATAGGCCCATCTCCAATCTGCCCTTTCTGTCCAAAGTACTGGAACGAGTTGTCCTCAGGCAGCTCCAGTCATTTTAAGACAACAACAGTCTCCACGAGAAGTTTCAGTCTGGTTTTAGAGCTCGTCACAGCACTGAAACCGCCTTACTGAGAGTTTTTAATGATTTGCTTTTAACTGTAGACTCTGGTTGTGCTGCTGTCCTAGTAACCTTAGACCTGACAGCAGCCTTCGACACTGTTGATCACAACATACTGTTATCCCGCCTAGAACACTGTGTCGGTTTGAAAGGTACTGTTTTAAAGTTTTTCCAGTCCTATCTGGATAACAGGAGTTTTTCTGTTCACCTCAGTGAACTGTCATCTCCCAGAGCTCCTTTAACTTGTGGTGTACCTCAGGGGTCCATTCTAGGCCCCCTGCTGTTTATTCTGTATTTGCTCCCTCTGGGCGATGTGCTGCGCAAACATAATGTGTCCTTCCACACCTTTGCTGATGACATTCAGATCTACCTCCCTCTGAGGTTAGACTGTAAGGACTCTCTGCAGCCGTTATTCTCCTGTTTGTCTGACATTAAGACTTGGATGGCTCTTAACTTTCTACATCTAAATGAAAGAAAAACTGAAGTCATTGTGTTTGGGCTTCCTAAAGACCCCAACCTTTCCCTTGATTTTATGGGACCCCTAACTTCCGAATGTACTTCCTCCATTAAGAGCCTCGGTGTTACTTTTGACAGTGCTTTTAAATTTGATAAACAAATCAGCTCCGTAGTCAAGGGATCTTTTTATCATCTACGGATTTTAGCTAAAGTCAAGTCCTACCTGTCCAGGAACGATCTAGAAAGGGTGGTCCATGCTTTTATTACTTCACGGCTGGACTACTGTAACTCCCTTTATGCTGGTTTAGATCGTTCCTGTCTGCATTGCCTCCAACTGGTGCAGAACGCTGCTGCTCGCATGCTGACCGGTTCCAAAAAGAGAGACCACATCACTCCGGTCCTCTGCTCTCTCCACTGGCTCCCAGTTGCTTTTAGGATTGATTTTAAAATTTTACTGCTGGTTTTTAAGGTTCTTAACGGTACTGCACCTCCTTACCTGGCAGAGCTTCTTAGCATTTACCGCCCCAGGAGATCTTTGAGGTCAGCAGACCTGATGCTTTTAGATGTTCCCAGGTACAGACTAAAGACTAGGGGAGAGAGGGCTTTTGCTGTGGCTGCACCCAGACTGTGGAACAGTTTACCTCCTCACATCAGATTCTCCACAAGCCTAGGAACCTTTAAAACTGCTCTTAAAACTCACCTCTTCTCATTGGCCTTCAGCAAGGTTTAACTTATTGTTTTAATCTATTGTTTTATCAGTGAGGTGTTTTATGTATTTGTGTTTTATTGTATTTTATATTTGTATTTTATTGTACAGCACTTTGGTCATCCTCGGTTGTTTTTAAATGTGCTTTATAAATAAACTTGACTTGACTTGACTTGAGAACATTTCCTCATCGCTGCTAGGCGCTTGCATCTCAATGTGATTAACGGGTCTCTTTTTGAATTGCCGTGTATGAGATAACTTGCAGCATTTCTGGAAGTGATTCCATTTTTGGCACTTATGACATTTGTCTCTTTTTGCCTCGTGGCTGCCCCCGCAGTTGTTGCAGTTTGTTATTGCGTGAGCGGGCCTCTGTTCTGGTTGTGTTGCACGCCGCTCATTGCCTGTCTTCATCTTGACTTTGTGTAGATGTTTTTTCTTTATTATGTGATACAAGGTGTCCACCTTTGCTGCCATTTGTTTTGGAGCTGCTAGAGCTTTTGTATGTTGATCTGTCTGCTCGAATATCTGGCACATTTCAATTGCTTTGCTCAAAGTTAGGTCACTGTTGCGCAGCAGTTGCTTTCTCATGCTGTCACTATTTATGCCACAAATGAGTCTGTCTCTGATGAGCTCGTCTTTAAGCTGGCCCAATCTGCAACTGCCTGCCTCATGTAAGTCGCTCATGTAAGACTCAATTGTTTCATCTGGTTGTTGGTTTCTGGTGTTAAACTTGTGCCTTTCCATTGTTATGTTTGCTTGGGGATTACACAGTTCCCGAAATTTGCGCTTGAGACATTCCGGGTCTTCTCTCGACTCTGCTTCTGTCACCAATCGTCTGTGTTCTCCTTCCCCCGCGTGCACAGCGGGTGCATAAACGAAGGCATGCTCCCGCTCGATGGCTTCAGAGCCGGCCAGGTTTAGCAGGATGAACGCTCTAGTTCAAGCATCCTTATCGGAATGAGCAGCGGCTATAAATATGTCGTATTCCTGCTTGAAAACACGCCACTTCTCGGCAATGTTTACACTGAACACCAATGGTTCTGGTCTACGGAATCCGTCTGACATGGTCATCATGGTGATGCTTAATAGCCTTTGCTGCGATAGCCGAGCAACGCTAGCTGGTTACTTGCTTGCTTCGTCCGCAAAGTGCTGAGAAAACTTTAGCCTTACCACTCTGTCGGCAGGGCTGTAGCACACGACCAAACCACAACTTCTGACACCATGTTTGATGTTCAGGAATGACCCTGGATTTGTGATTACTAGCAAGCTTTGTTTTACTACGTAACTGAGCAGACATTACATGTAAGCAACTCCACACCCGGGGGGGCAGTGTTGCCAGCTCCTCCGTAAGGAAAATCGCTATTGGTTGTCCTAAAAGTCACTAGAAGTTGCTAAATGATGTCATCGCCTAATTTGCATAATTGGTCATGCTAATGTAATTGTAACCTACGTTGTTGGAGAGAGAAATAACATCGTGGAAGAGACATAAAGTGAGTAAAAAACATCCTAAATACATTTAGAGTTTATTTAGAGTTAACTACAAATTAAATTTCTATTAGCAATTATTGTTTTTTTTTTATGTCACAATTCCAACCCTGCGTCGTCATATATAAGTCTCCAATAACACCAGAAAAAGTCGCCAGATTTGTCGTTAGTCGCTTTTTAGAAAAAAAGTTGCTAAGGAGGTCTGAAAACTCGCTAAATATAGCGACAAAGTCGCTAAGTTGGCAACACTGGGGGGTGTCTCACCTTCGCACTGTCTCACTGCATGCGTGCGCAGCGTACTACTCGGAACAGGTATATGAAAGCAGCATTAACGAACAATATTAGTCAGATGTTCTACAATGACTGAAAGGCACAGACAGTTATTTTTGCAGCTTTTTCGACTGTAATTTTAAATCAGAATTTACTTGACAGGTTAGGCACAAAATCTGGGATTTAGTCTGCATTTGGTCTTTTTCAGTGTCAGGCACAAAAGCATTAGTTTATTTTGTGTGTGTTTGTCTGTTTTTCCAACAACCTGTCCAATCTGTACCCCACTGTCATCCAATGCTAACATTCACACCTACTGTCAGTTTAGAATCACCAGTTAACCTAACTTCATGCATGCCTTTGGGTTGTGGGAGGAAACCTCTCAGACACATGCGAACACCACACAGAAAGCCCTGACTTTACACCCATGAACTACTTGCAAGAGGCAAGAGATACTAAGTACTAATCACCAACACCATGCTGTCCCATATGTAGATTAGATCTGTTAGTCCAAAGTGTGCCTGAGAAAAAACAAATTACACAGTAACACTAACACAAATTTTGCTTTTGAAAACTAGAAAGATAGCGACCAAACATACTAATACACATTAATTGTTTATTGCCAAGTTTAATGTTTATTCAATACCAACAGGCAGTACATTTATGTATTTCAAGACTACAAGCAATGAACAGTTACTAGTGGATCTAAGCACCACATGTAATAATTATATACATTCAATCACAGGATAAAGAAAAACAAATCAAATAATAATCCTATTCATACAGACATCCTAGAGCTTAAATTGGTCTGTAATGAGGTTGCCACCTCCACTGAAACTCACACTTAGTGACTTACTGTTAAATAATTGCATGTATTTACTGCATATAGTAAACAACCAAATAATAAATCATCAAAGTGTAATGCATCAGTTTGGAACACAGTAAAGTTTATATCCTAATAGACCCTACCTAAAATCACAAAGTTAAAACTGGTTCAGGGTTTTCTGCATTCTCTATTAGTTTATTGGTGTCAAGCACATCAGGTTGCGATCGTTCACCATTGAAGTACAGTGGATTTTCAAATGTGGGGAAGGGACCAGGAGACTTCTTGTAGAGGAAAAATGCAATGACAACCAGTGTGGAAGTGATCGTAATCACCAGTACAACTACCACAGTAGTGTGGACACGAGTTTGATGAGCTTGATCTCCATTAGATCCTGCAGGTTTAAGCAAGCAAGTTCAGATTTTAAAACATGATTTAAATTTTCACAAATTTTCACTAAATTTTTCACATTATTAGTAGTAGTATTGTTATATAATTAAACAACACAGAGCCACATAAAGACAGAACTTACCATCTTTTGATCCTGAAGTTTGAGGCATCACTAGTGGCAAAAAAAACAAAGGAAAAGAAAGAAAGAAATGGTAAAAACTCAAACATATAGGTTTATTAGCTCTCTCTTTCCTGTAAACCATAAAACGTTTAGCATTAATGTAAAGTAAGATGTAAGATATCCAATGGTAGATGGCATCTGTGTGGTGTACTAACAAGCTGCTTAGTAACACATGTAATGAGTATTATTAATTATAAATTATTATAGTTGTGCATTTGTTAATATTTTCCTTCGATAAATAATTGGATATAATTACTTCACATTGACACAATTATTTTACCTTTGGCTGTTTTACAGATATATGGTCTGTCGTGCCATCTGCGACCCGAGTTCCAAGTCCCATCTGAGGTTTGGATTGCTCCAAAATCAGAATCCGGCTCATCTGAAGCCCAGTTAGTGAAGTCCAAAATAGTTCTATCCAACCAAAGCCATGTCCCTAGGGGCAAACAGAAATGTATTCCTTTTTTCACTTTGCTAACTTACCAATACCCCACTGAATGTGGCTACACAGTGCTGACAAGAAAGACATGATAAACAGTACTGATTTAGTGGTGATTTGAGGTTATAGTTTGTTTCTTCAATTAAGTCAATAAATTGTTAATATGGTTTCATTAAATAGTTTTTCTATAAACACTAAAAGATTACACTTATTGTTGCCATACCTTTATGAGTTTTAAACAGACCAATCCAGAAAGAGTTGTGTCTGTCTTTGAAATTTGTCACAAAGCCTTTGATGAATTCTTGCTCGGAGGGATCTTCAATGCTAGCCAACACTCCACCTTAAAAACAAAAATCGACTGGTTGTAACAATGTTGAAAACACATATTAGGCCTAATCTTAACACCACATATTTACTGTATAGTGATTCTAAAATTATTTAGCATGTATCTTACCATGCCTTACACAGCTGCTAGCTGCATCTGCCCATTCAATTTCATCTTGGATAAACAAATAACAATAACCCCTATACGGCAGCCATGTGTAGCTCTGTTGGTACTCTAGATCTGTATCTTCAGGACAATTTCCAGGAAATATTGTAGACTCAGTTGGTGCCACTTCTGTGAAGAATAGAAGCAATAATGCTCAATGAATCACAAAATGTTTTACTGTGACTTGGTGAAACGGTTATCTTCTGGGATCAAAATGTTCTGCGATGTCTGTTACTGTAAATTAATGTAAATAATAAAAGAAAAACACTTGAGCTGACCAAAAGCCAGCTAAGGAAAAAAAGCCCTCTGAAATAGCTCTTATTTAATGGACAGTAATGGGTCTCAAACACAGGCCATCAAAGTTCTGTTCTCGTTACTCTCACATGATCAGAACACAGAGCACTGAAAATCCTGCCTCTTACTTTTAACTACATCCTTCTAAAGACATTAATAAGCAGAGATTGCTTGACATTGGCCAGTTACCTAGCAGTTGCCAATTTAGTGATATCTAATATAGACGTTAAGACGTATAATCAAGATGCCAAAGATGTAGGAAAAATCATTAACTTGTTAAAACATACCTGTAGACTGCATACAGGCACTTTTTATGGTCACATTGCAGAAAGAGGTCCTCCATTTTCCATCCACATCTACATACACACAAGGTTTGTCCCTGCTTGGTTCAAATTCAGCCCAGCCGGCATTGTTCAGATGCCAACCATCAATATATTTAAAATAACCTCCAGTCTGAAAATAAACATGGATCAGATGTTGTCAAATCAATAGTTTTGTGGGGGATGTTTTCTGTCTGTCATACCTTTTTAAAACTGCTTCTGCCAATATGTGTTATATAGATTACAAATTTAGATTTTATTAAGAAGTCAGCAACCTTGGGTCATATGCCATTTGTCATGATTTTCCAAAATAAGTCATTTAATAACTTTATCACATCTTATTTTATACATAACCAAAGAACCCTGTATAACTCTTATTTTCAAGTGTCCTGTATGTTTAATCATTTTATAGTACTTTTTATAGTTTTTATAGTAATTTTGGATAGTTGCAGCCTTGTACCTGCTGTTTGTTAAGTCCAATCCAAAGAGGACTATTGAGTTTTATAGCCAGTAGCTCAACATATGCCTGTGTCCAGTCATTTCGCAGGCTGGCCAAGTTGGCTTTATCAGCTTTACAACGTTTCTGGGCATCATCCCAGGTCAGATTTTGAGTAATAATCTTGATGCTGTCATTTCCCAGAGTCTCATAGATATTATAATCTATGGTTTCAGGTGGTGCTTTCATGTTTGGATCTGTTAAGAGCAAAAATAAAATTAGACATGAGATTAATTCACATTTTTTGCACCACTGCAAACATTATAACTATCAACAGGACTTTTTATTTATTTTGTTTTGCATTATTTGCAAATTTGTTCCCCATAGCAGGCTAAACACATTGATATGAGTGAGCTACCACTGGAATGCAGTTGTACAACAACAATTTAACTTCTTAACATCCACCAGATCTCCAACGACCTCATTATGGGTTAGAGCTGGGTTTACATCAACCTCTCTATAACATTTTCACCTGTTTGCTCAAATGTAAATATAATAATAGAATTAAGGCTTATGTTTGAAATGAAGCTCTTTTTGAATTTGGATCAAATTGTACTTAACCCTACCCCTAAATGGTGAGACTGCAGGATAACAAAATATTTTATGAATTATGTTTAGCCTCTGAAAATGTCTACTCCAAAGAGATGGACTCACCAAGATTCCGTTGACATATATATCCATTGGTGTCATTGCAAGACCTTGTTGTCCATTTACCAATCCCAAAAACAGGATTTCCATTCATTACAACACATTCATCCTGGGTAAGAATGGTAAGTGATCATGATTTTAAAATCTATTTTTTTAAAATGTGCAATTAATTAAGATTACTTGTTGCATACAAGCAGTGGTGACATGCTTAAATTAATATGGAAAATCATTACCTCATTCCATCTTTTATAAAAGCTGCCAGGATGACGATGATGTCTCTGCAATCAAAATGATCATTAATAATATTTCATTAACATTTCTATTCCTGGGAGAAGAAAAACTTTTGGTTGGAGTTTGACACTGATCTCTGACCAAGCCCAGCATCACTGGACACATCTATAACCACACCTACCTGTCAAATCACAACGCATAGCTCAAACTATGTTTACCTCATTCCATCTCGGATACACCATCCCAAAAGGTTGTTCACGTCTCTAAAATCAAAATTTGCTAGTGTAAATATTTCTTTAAAATTTCAGTGAAAAATAAAATGCTGGTCAGAGCTTGACACTAAATTCTGTGTAGTTCAATTCAATCATAGCATCACTGAATATATATATGTAACTCAACAAGAAATGCGCATTGGCGACTGCTGCTGTGATTTGGTGCTATATAAATGAAATGTGAAATCATGATACAAAGCAAGCTGTAAAATGACAATACAGCTACTGATAGTTGTACAAAGGATTAGCTTCACATTACACCTGTATGAGATTGAATGAACTCACAGAATAGCCCCAGTTGGTGTATTGCCTTTTTTTCCCATCGGTCCAGAAAAATCCCTCTTGGCTTATAGCATTCAAACCAATCCACAGGTCTGTAGATGCTGTATGAACCATTCTGGTGATCAAAAATGCTGAAAATTGAAGATACAGACACAAGATATTAAATGTAGGTTTCTGGTTTCTTTTCCATTTTTGGTAAAGTATTCACATCTTCATAAGCTGTATGATATGTTTAACTCTTTCCTCCATAATGACCTCCCCTGTGCCCTTAATGAGGAGTTTTGAAACCTTAATATACACCAATAAAAATGTGGTTTGACAGCCATTTGAATGGGCTTTAGGTTTTTCCAAACTTAGCCCTAGTAATATGTAGCCCTAAGTACAGACAGAGATCAACCACACTAACTTCAGAAGCACACCCAGTAATTTTGTTCTGGAAGCAGACCTAAAATATAACAGAAACCATTGAGTCCAGAAAAGAGAAACGAGGGATACACCTAGTAGGTATTTAAGGGGGAAAGAGTTAAAGTTTAAATCCAAAGTTTAAATCCAAATCTGAATAAAACACAATTAGAACTAACCTTGCACACTTCTTGTAGGTATAGAGACTAAATTGCCCCCCACCTCAATGCATTTTGACCGTGCATATTCCCAGGTGATCTGCCTTTCGTTAAAGATGTTGTAACACTGCAGAAAAGAAATGTAATTATTATTATGATAAGAGTTAGGTGAAACATTTCACCACTGAAACCCGTGTATTTTAGATGATCTCATTTATAATTAGTACTGAATGAAGTACACAGATGGCGGGGTCAAAATTTGCTGACTTTTTTTAATGCCACTCCACATTTGACAAACTTCTTTCTGCTTCCTTCATTCTCCTTCATTCGTGTTTTATTTAGTGATTTATTACATTTTAAAGAATCAACTTGACATTTGAAGCCAAATAAAGGCTCAATGTAAAATTTGATGGTGGGCCTCTGCTGTAATGTTGTCATTTTAAAAACTTCTCTGAAATAAAGGTTTAAAAGTCTGACCTTTGTGCCAAATTTCATCCATCTGTTTGGACAGCCACCTGTTGGAGCAACTGTTGGGGCTGCAGTGGTGTTGGTTGGCAATATCCTTCCTCGCTTGCAAATAAATGAAAGCTCTCTTCCACAATTAGAAGTCCTCCAGAAGCCTATAAGATCAACAAAGAATTCATTAGGAACATTATCCTAATCCATTAATCAATTATTTTAATCCAGACATCGTGTCTAGATTTGATCATTTTTCAATTCAAGCGTTCAGAGCATTTTTACTCACCCATGTGATAAGACATAAAAACACAGTTTTGATCAAAGCCACTAGTGCTGGGTTGATCTTCATCCCATCTTCGAAATGACACCGGAGTACCATCCATCCACCTTAATGTAGAGCATTATAGTTAAATTTTTAATTGTATCATATGAAAATATTCATCATTTGATGTTAGACTTTTTTGTATTATGGTGTCACTATTTCTATTCCATAATAAATAAACAAACATGTGACAACATGGATTTAGTTCACTGATGACTAAAAAAGAAAAATCTTCTTTAGATCAAATGACAGGTCTTTTGAACTGATATCTGAAACTTAACCAGTAAAAAAAGGAAATGTACCTCATTACAAATCTAATAGGAAATGCACTTCTTATCAATGATCATGAGTCAGCCTAAAATCTCCCTTTTCCCCTTATGGCATTAATGATTACTCACCAAGCTGACCCATCAAGATCCACAGACAAACCTATATAATAACGCCCATAGCTTCTGGATATCTGTAGACACACACATAAATATGCACAATTATCTCTAGTGTGTGTCACATTCTAATGTTTTCGGCCTGCTCTAATATATTAATAAAACAAAACAAAAAAGTACGAATTAAATACATAGATATTTACCTGTTTCCATATGAAGACATTTTCCTCTTTACTGGTTATAGATACTAGGTCACTGTGCCTCTGCTGACAGAAGTGACGAGCATCTTCCATGGACATTGACATTCCGCTAATATAATACTGATTCCCTCTCCGCTCCAGCCAACCATCCGAAGTTCTATTGAATTCTGTAAAAGTTTAGAAATACATTGATAGACTTGTCAGTGTTCTACCGTTTCTTTTGGTCAGATCCGTTTGTCCAAGGAGACCCAACCTTAAAAAAGAGCAACTAAAACACCTGGTGGCCACATTAGACGTTTGAAGAGGGCTGAAGGTACACAATGAATAAAAAGGTATAAAATGTAAAATCTATCCCATTGATATTCAGATCATCCCAAATATTTTTCGACTAAAATTTATTTTTATTCATTAATTTCTTCAGTGATGTCATTATCAGAGGTGGAGCAAGTAAAGTACAAGCATTCTTTACCTACCTATATTTGTTTTAAAAAAAAGTACTGCAGTAGAAATTGAAATACTAATTCAAGTTCATTACACACTCACTCAATTCTACCATCTATTTTTTATGCAAAGGTAACTGAACCTTGTCCTGTATTAATGTCATTCTAAAATAATATTATTATTACATGAGAACACAAATGTTATTCCAATCTAAATCTAAACCTAATGAATGAACTTTGCTTAAATCTGTTATGTAGGACACAAGTAGTTAAAAAACATTTTTTAAAATAACCATTTTCAGTTGTCCACATAGTAGAGCGTGACTTTGCCTCCACACTGCCACCAAATAATTTTTAATGTGTTCTCCAGTAGATTTTCTTAGTGTGCAGGTTTTGATCACTTTGTGGATTTACAAAACTGAATTCAACATGATGTATGCAGATGTTTCACAGCTATACTAACAGTATACTGTATATTGTCCTTATACTAGACCTTTAAAGATGGTAAAAAGGTGGATGCTTAATCTAAGCATCACATGCTTAAATGCAAATTAATATACTACATTTACATAACACTGATCATGAGCACCACAATATGAAAATGGATAGAAATTATCAAAACACATCATATACAAATCCAATATGTAAAAATGCTGATGATTACATGTAATCAGTTTATCAAGTGTCACTAAACAGTCCTTATCTTTAAATATAACCTCTCTTTTTCCTCCTTAGTTTTTTTCTATGTTGGTCTCATGCTCTATAAAAAATACTGTTTATAATTTATTGTATAAGTTTGTTTATTTGAAAGGTAACAATGAAAATGATTTATCAGACTGCTTTGGGAAATTGCAAGTTTGAGCTACAATGCAAAATCACCAAAAAGGATGAAGCTGTACTCGGGCAAATCCGCAATCCAGGTGTTGTAGTGCATATGTGTTATTCACCCAGATTATGTTCGAAATTAATTCATGTGAACTTACCCACCACAGTATTATTCGAAGGTAGTTTTGGAGTCACTCCTGCAAGAACACAGACAGAAGTCCATTTTATTCAAAGGAAAGGAAAGCAACAGTAAACATGTGGTGGCACTCTGTAGTCTACACTGCGGTATACTGTAATGCAGTCATTATTTTTAGTCCGAAATGTGTTTCAACAATAGTGACAATTTCTCCAATCATATACACTGAAATCATGGCAAGAAGAGATTACATAATATTGTGAATATTAACAATAATCTCTTCACCCCCAAAGACAGAAAAGAACATGCATACGAAAGTTAGTTAAAAAATGTTCCAGCAGTGAGACCGGTCAGCATTCAGTCAACTATACCTGCACGGATCTGACACAACCAGTCATTGTAACTGTCACAGTTCAAATCATTCCAAGAACCTTCTTCATCCCAGTTATGTATCACAAACTCAGCACAAGATTCTGCATTGTTGAAATTGTTTGGTTCTCCTTCCTGCCAGTGCTGGAAATCTAGCTGTTAACAATAAGAAACAACAACATTATGTTGAGTTATTGTAAATATTTTATTACAATAACATTTAATGATTTAATGACAAAAAACAAAAGAACAACAAGAACAGAATGCCATTAACTTACTGGGCTTCCATCAGTCCAGGCATAACCAGTGCTTGTTTCAGGAATGTGAAGTCCAATCCAGGCTTTTCCACCTCTGCTGTACAAAAAAGGAAATGACACTCTCACTGTCTTCTAAAGTACTAAAACAAACATTTTAGCTACATTTGCAGTTAGCTGATGGTGTCAGTCTCATCAGAGAAGCAGCTAAAACATGTCCATATGTTTTCACCCTACAGGCAAGATGTGGTACTTCAGGTGATGAAAGTCGAAAATATGGTGCATCTGAATTTGCTACTGCATAGAACACAGGCCAGATAAGTAGGTGTGAAATTTACTACTATATGAATGCTTTTTTTCAGTAGGTTAAAACACCAACATGGTGTGTTGTGTGAATGTGAAACATATTTGCCAGCATGCTGAATAATTTTAAACAGGATTATTTCACATAGATGATCATTGTCTAGAGTTTGATCTTATGTTAGGATAAACTAATGGTTGAATGATTTAGACTGGAAAATAATTGACAGAAGATATTATAAACAGTAGTTGTTATTGTAGACTAAGTCATGCTGTACCTGAACAGTCGTAGCTCAGCAGAACTGTGGATGCTAAGCAGATCTCCTCCAATGGCCCTGCAGTAATCCCTGGCCTCAAACCAAGTCTTTTCTTCTGAGCGAGGACCTGTAAAAAACTTCAAACGCAAGACAACAACTCTGTAAATTTCTCAACCGCAGATAGTTCATGCATTGAAGGTAATTGCGTTGAATTGAATTTTGTGAGCACAACACTGAATGGAGTCCTGAGGAATAAGGAGAAATAGAACACAAAACACGAAGAACAAGTCCCTATCGTAATGAATGAAGAGATTCTTAAAACTGACAGGTTGCTAGTGTATCATAGGACTAACACACAGAGACCCACTTACACTCACATTCACACTTATAGCATATTTTGGCTGACATCGCATTGCTGTAAAGTGGGAATGCTAAATACTCCACAATAGACAAAGTTTCTTTGAGTTCACTCAAGGCTGACTGAAGGTTGTACCTTAGCGCACATAGCTCTCGTTCCCACTCGAGTCCAACCCTCTGGACATTTAGGAGGAGCTACAGTTGGTGGTGGAGCAGTTGGAACCATCCCCTCTGCCATGTACTTGCAGATATATTTTTCTTTGTTGGTGCAGGGAAGCAGGTCCCAAAGTCCAGCCAAAACCCCAGTTGTCATGGCAACACAACCCTGCTGGTAACCTTGGGGCATTGAGGAAAGCAATAGTCATGTGCAACTTATTGGGCTGCAGTTTTTTCCTGATATTTAAGGACAGAAATTCAGATGCATCCATACCTGGCATTTGACTATTCCAGTGAGTGAACCTTACTGTGGGTGAGTTGGTCCACTCAAAAACATCAATATTCTTTTGATTTGAGAGCCCTATCCAGAAGTGTTTCTCTGGTCTCGACCCCACCAAGCTGACAAGGAAGGCATTATCCACCCTGCAAAAATGTATACAATTCATAGATTTCTTGTCATGTTGAATATACCATGCAGCACATGCATCTGCATGCATGTTTGTGGATTTCCCAAAGAAGTCGTTATGTGATTTATAACAAAGATGAACTGGTTGTTTTCTTACCCATTTGAAACATCAGCTAAGTATGAGTTTGAACTCTTGCAGTCTTCACTAGCTTGACTGAAAGTCTTTGTCTCAGTGCCTACAAAGTAGCAGTAGGAGCCATGTTTTTTCCATCCCTATAGGAGAGTAAACACATCACAACTGAGGAGTACATTAAAATTTCATTTATCTATTTTTCATCTATTTTTTAGAATGTACTACTGATTTTACAAAGTGAAATTTGAACCTTAATCATGCTTTGTTATTACTCACAGCTTTACATCCGATGTCTATATCTGGTTCATTTCCAGTGCTTTCAGTGGAACTTTGCTTCATACAGATAAAGCCATGTTGCTCATCACATGACCGATCTGCCCAGTTCCCGTTCTGCAAGAACAAAAGCATTACAAACACTTGCAGATTTGTGGGCTGGATTGCTGAATGGATAAAATGCAAATATTTAAAGCACTGTAATTACAGTTACTCCAAGGTGCTTTGGTATATTTCTCAAAATACTAAGCACTCAAAGTGCTTATACGTGCAGTAAAACACTATCACATCCAAAAAGCCTGTAACTTGCCCAAAACCTTCAAATCATGAAAGGTTTTAAAGTTTAGATATTTCGTAAGAATGACACATGGCTATAGAAGTAAATTCATTGCCTTCTAATTCTAAAGGAGTCTTGTCCTGTTTTCTCTCACAGTGAATCTACTTTACCAGTCTACCACACCTAAGATACTGATTTCATTTGGAAAACATTCAACTTTGTAAACCAGTGTGGAAACTATGAAGAAAAATGTCAGAAGAAAATATTCTGCAGCACACAACTAAGTTAAAACGGTAGAAAAATATGTAAAATATCAGTATTGTAAAACATGTACTCTAGAAACAGCACAAAAAATACAGTTTAATATTTCTTACAAAACTTTTTCTTGAAGATCAATACATCAAGGGTAGTGGCTTATGCTTCCTCCATACGTGATTTGTCTAGCTAAACACATATAGATGAATAAATATGCACAAGGTCTTACCTCTCCCCTGATGAGAACACAGTCATCTCCATCAGTGGAGACTCCTGGTTTTCCATATTCCCAGCTGGTGAAGGACACATGAGAGTGGTCACTCCAATCAAACAGTCCCTCTGTCCTAATGTCATTCAGTCCAATCCAAAGCTCATCAGTGGATGCTACAGAAAAATAATGGACCAAATATCAGCCAGAAGCTCAAATTTCCCCATTACACTGAAAATTACTTGTACAGTTCATAGACTGGTAAAGAGCGACAGGCATTGTCTGAATCGTACTTTAACATATGAAAAAATCAACAGCTCACACATGCGTGGAAATATTTGACATAGACTCGCAGCAAGCTAGAGCTGAATGAATGACATGATCTCTATTGTCACTCCTAAATGCACAGTCATGCTGCCAGTTATTATGTGTAAAGTGTGCATGTCATTCTCATCTGTTAAGGCTTTCTTAATAATTAGTCTTTTATACAAAATTCAGTATTTTTTTATTATTTGCCAGAGTAAAAACAATTATGATATAGGGATGAATACAGCACTCTCTCAGTGATATTACGAAGTGAAACTGTTATTGATATATTATTGAGTGCTTACTCGCTTTGTACTCACTGGCTGTTTATGTATTAGTAAACATTTTGGTTTTAATTAAAGACAAACTTGAATAAACTCAGTAGGTGTAAATAGAAACTGGATTAGGTGGAATACACATTTTGATTAGGTTTAGGTGAGATAGACAGTTTAGTTAGAGTTTAAAAAAACACGATTTAAATTAAATGCAAATAAAGATGTTGTGACCTAAGCCTGTGTACTTTTTTTAAACCACAAAATATCCCTAAAGGTTACCATATCCTGCCACAACAATAAAGAGTTTAATGATGCTATTAGTGAATTACAAACTGGAAACTGATATGTTCAATCTCAGCACATGTGCACCTTGTCAAATGTATGAAATATATTTGCTGTTGGGAATCTGTTTTGTATTAACATTATTTCATGGAGATATGATTGCCACATACCGTATCCAAGCTGAGAGATCACAAAGCTTTGATCCTCCACATTTCGGATGGTCGCTAAGTCGCCGCCTTCTGCACGACAAGCTTTCTGAGCGCCAGACCATGTTTGAGAATTACGCTGAAGATGAAAACAGTGGCCATTGTAGGGAATCCAAGGTGTTGAGCAAAATCCTTGTTCAACTGATGATGAAAAGAACAAATATATAAGAACTTCACTTCTGATGTCCCCCAGAAACTACTGCAATCTATAGAAATATTCAAGTCGCGGTAAAACAGAATAGAATTTTTTTATATACTTTGTGGAGGTGCTGGTGGGACCCCATCTTTGTAGCAGATGTAGCCCATTTTCTTGGTACAGGATGAACTTTGCCAAGAGTGCTCTCCAGCAGTGTCAAGAATTCCACAGTTGTGTCCTGGATTAGGAAGTGGATTCCCTAAATCAAGATAATAATGATGATGGTTAACACTCACACGTTACCCAATCATGCACAATAAAAAATTTAGGAGTACTTTAAATCTTTGAGTAATTTGTAACAATATTGGTAGTATTTAGCATTTAGAAAAACTAACAAAAGAGGGATAGAAAATGAAAATACTGTATTAGTTCACTTGTTAAAAAGATAAAAATGTGTAATAATTAGCCGAAACTTGGAGACATGAATGAATATTTAGTTGTTGGTTTTTTTAGGTTTAGACTGTTGTACTTCTTACAATTATGTACATGAATTCTTGAAAAGACCCTAAGGGTCAAGTTGTCACAGGAGTTAGGCTAACAGATTATATTTGCTTAACACTGTAATTTTCTGCAACTTTTCAGTTAATTTCCAGATCGCTCAGATGTTTTGAGGATTATTGCTGAAAGGAACTTTGTCCTTGCAGTGAGGACTTACCAGAATCCCATCGCAGATAACGGAAAGGTTTGCCATCAGTCCACTGCCAACCATGTTCTGGGTCCAAAACTAACCCAATCCAAAGTTTTTTTCTCCCTGCTCCCAATAATGCTGTGTGTTGAAGTGTTTATGAGACAGCGGGACGAAAAAAGAAAAGCACTTGTTTTTCTTTCCTGAATTAAAATATCAGCTTTACAATAGTCAGTTGGTAGGAATAAGACAGATAAATACTAAAATATAGTGCAGGTTCATGCAATATCAAAAGTATTTCTAATCCAAAATCTTGATTATTTCATTTAAAATTCAAAAAGCTGCATCTGTTTGAGTTCTGGCAAATATCCACCAGGTGGCACCTCACCTGAGATCAAAGCTTGCTCACTGGGCTCCACAATACTGACCAAGGAGGCAGCCTGCTGTTTACAGCTGGTATCAGCTTGTCCCCAAGTCAGAGATGACTGTATGTTCAACTGGTAATATGCTCCTGTTATGAGATTTTTTCTCCAGTGATCTGTGGCTGTATTTTGACAGAAAAAAAAATTAATTCAAATAATTCTTACATTTTCACTCCAGTGATGTTGAAATTTGACAAACTCACAAGTGGTTGGGCAGTATCCCCACTGTTCACGTTCAAATTTTGTTTCAACTGCACACCATGGTCGCTTTGTTGAGGAGTCAAATGTAGTGCAGTCTCCATACCACCGGTCTTTGTAAAGGAAGGGAAACATGCAGATCTTTCCGAATGCATTTCCCTCAATGGTAAATAACTCTGGAGGTGAAAAGAAAAGGATTCAGGTTGGGTCAAGTGGCTATAGACAAATGCACACTTACACATAAAAGCATATGTTTTATACTATACCTCTGTATGTTCTTGTGCAAGCACCGCTTGAGGTCCCTGTAATTGTGAACTGGTTATTTGGTCCTGTTGTTTTTGAGAGAGCAATTGTTTCATCAGTTTTCATCTCAATGAATAAATTATTATTTTTGAGGGCGAGCAGAGTTCCATTTCTGCATTCCCACTTTTGCAGGTCGCTCTTGTCATCACAGTCATACAGGCTCACTTCACTCCCTATACTTTTGCCCTGAGCTCCCAGGCATTTTTTAGTTGTGGTAACATAAAGCCGGTCATCAGTCGTCCAGCGTAGGTCAAGGCAGCGGCTAAACTTTTTCAGCAAACAAAAACCAGTGGCTTTGTTCATGAGTGAAAACGGTGAATCTGCAAAGGGGAAAGTTAAAAAAAAAAAAGCTCAGCCTATTGCACAAAGTTTATTCCAGTATGGATTCAAACAAGCCTTTAATGAAAGCCGTGTTTGAATCCATAAACATCCTAATATATAAATATATTTCCCAAAAAATTGTGGCGTTTCTCAAGGCTTGGTCATGACAAATTGTTAAATCAAATGTTTGAGCTTATACTGTACCATTTGTTGTTGAGCATTGGCATGTTGTGATGAAGAGGCCAAAGACTGCTAGAAATATTCTTGGGAGCATCATTCCTCCAATCAGTCTCAGAGCAGCAGACAATGTCCATGCATTGCAAGCAGAGGACTTATGTGCCTGAACATGAAAAGGAGGCAACCTTAATATCTCTGACATGACTCTGTTCCCCCCCCCCCCCCCCCCCTTCATTGAGAAAGTCTCATGTTTCACATTGGCACATTTCAACATTTTGCTACTGGTACGTGGGTGGACAGGAAGGAAGGAAGGGCAACATACACAAAAGCACACAAACACACACTCTTTCTGTTAAACTCCAGACACGGCAAAAAGCTGTCCCATTCACTTCCCCTCCATAGGAAGAAAGAAATGTGTAAGAGAATTTGCTAAACATGTTTCATGAATCAGCATTAGTGATCCAGAGAAACAGTAATTCACAAGCTTTGATGCAGTACATATAGATTTATAGTGTTGCCTTTGACATCTTCCTTATGATTAAGTAGGGGTCAGAATCACAAAGTTCCTCACAGTACTACAGTACCATAATACTGTAACAATGTTATCAGGATAAAGGCATTCTGCAATATTCTACACAGCCCAAGATTGTCTACTATCACACTCAGTGATATATTTGTTACGAATTAAGAATATTGCTCTGAAGAGGCAAAAACAGGAAATGTGCTTCTATTTATTTGTACACATATATTAAATTCATAATGCATTTTCTGTGTAGAGTTTGCATGTTCATTGCAAGGCTGCGTGGGGTCTCTCCAGGTTTTCTGGCTTTTAAGCCAACAAGTAACGTACCCAATGACATGTTAGCTTATCTTGTGATTCTAAATTGGCTGTAGGTGCAAATGTGTGCAAGTGAATGGTTACCCTGTGTCTCACCCAATGAAGCTGAGGTGACTGATGCTACCGATGCTATAATTCATAATGTTATGACAGATCCGGGTGGGGGGGGGCAACCGCCAATTTGCTTTACCTCCTGAGCTGCAGTCACACTAATGAAGAAAACACCGTGTGCATCCTGAGTGTAGTAACATAATGTCCTGCTTTACGGTGTAGGCATTCAGATGTTTTTTTTTTTGTTTGTTTTGTTTTGTTTTGTTTCCAGTTCTTCCTTAATATCTATCACTGCATTTTGTATTTTCACTTCCCCTTTGGTTATTCTCCTTTTTGTGGTGGCACATTGTGCTGAAGTATGAACCTTTGTTACCACAATGATGTTTTTATGATGCCTGGATGAAGCTGGTACACTAATAAAGCTCGAGCTTTTGTTAAGCAAAAAAGAAAATAATACTTTTTTCAACATATTTAGAAACAAAACTATTATTGTAGGGTCAATCAAAAGAAATACCTTCAAGAATATAAACAGAAATGCTTTACAACAAGGTGCAAACTATTGTTTACACAAAAAGCCCAGATTAGACACAAAAATATCTAAAATAGAGTGCACAGTTCTGAAAAAAAAATCTTTGGAGAAATGAAAGTAAGATAAATTTGGATGATGGGAAAAGAAAAATGCAAAGAAAGAGCAAAACATTAACGATCCGAAAAATTATCCGACAAACATGGTGAAGGCAGTGTTATGGTATCAGCATGTTTGGCTACCAGTGGGACTGGGTCACTGTGTTTATTGATGATATTAATGCTATTGATGATAGAAGCATCCGGATGAACTCTCTGCTCAGATTTAACCAAATCCTGGAAAACTGATCGGACAGAGCTTCACAAATGGATAAAGTAAAGCTGTTGGTTATTTAAGATGTTCTTAAATAACCAAGTCAGTCAGCTGATCTAAACCCAACAGAGCATGCTTCTCACAAGCAAGCAGCAACTAATGGTGGCTGCTTTAAAGGCCTGGCAGAGCATTATTAGGGAATAATTACATGTGATGTACAAGGGTAAAAGTTGTGTTATTTCAATTGCTATCCAAGTATAAAAAACAATCCTTATATCCTTATATTAGTTTGTCCAGATTTTCCTGGAGCTGACCCAGTTAGAAGGTCAGATGAGACCCAACAGGCTTGACCATTACAGCTTTTAAACAGGAAGTTTACTTCACAAAAAAAGTGAGAGCTCTCCACTTTTGTATATTTATATCAATTTTAATAGCAACGAGACACATTAGTAAGACCAAAAGAAAAAAACACTTAAATGCTTGACCATAAACCATGTTCTCAAGCCATTAAATGCTTTTGTAATCTACAAAATATAAGTTAGCCATGCATTACGAGTTATGATTTACAAGCAAATGATAGAAATGCAGTGTAGCTCATTGAGCACACCCTGGACTTTGGTGTTTGATAAGGTTTCACAGTCTCAGCTCAGCTGTGGTAATAAAAGCTGATGTCCAGTATTTCAGGTACAAACTGAAATACTGGACTTACACTGTAACCTGGTTATGATGTTGAGATGTTTCTCTTTATTTGGACTCTTCACGTTTCTCTTGTCATCTTTGTTTAGATGTGAAACAAATATTTGCTCTGCTTTCAGGTATGTTTCTTTAATCTGAAATTGCTTGCAATATATTTTTTGTACATCCTGAGGAAATAAGGGGTATAACAGTGAGGGAGAGCACTCATGACTCGTGTAACCTCTGACAAATTGTGCAATGTTTGCTGTAGACGCTTTAAAATGTATGAATAAGAGTAATATAAATAAAATGCACCAATAAACATGTCTCCTTGATATCTTCTTGTAATGAAACTGTCTTCACAGTACTGTTAGTCATCGTCTCGTCTCATCCTGATGAGGAATTTAACAGTAATTCTGGTGAATGTGTTCCTGCTGACCTCAACTGTGATTTCAAAGAATTGTGGCGACGGCTCTGATGAGGAATTTTGTGGTATGTGGTCGTTCTACACAAGTTAAGCTGAAGCTTAAATTTATATTTTAGTGTCAGCTATTTAAAATTTACCAGACATTACTGGAGAAATTGTGATGTCCTTGTCTTATGCACACGGCCAGTTTAACATGTGTTGAGTAACTCGTGCATCTTTTAAGATTTATAACTCTTTGACTACATCATGATCATTATTTTGTACCTGTTGCAGTCTGTGAGAAATGTAAACACAATCAAAGCACAAATAAACAAATATAAGCGATCATGTGTTCTACTTACTGTTCTACTTTGAAGTGACTATTTTTCTTTTGACATGAGTAAATTTGTTCATTAATTTACAAACACTGGTCGTGAGATGCTATGTAAAAGCTTGACATCAGAACTTTTTCTTTGCACTTTTAGTTTGTAGCTTTCAATGATAAATCCATAATTTGATATATCATCTAAAAGGCTCATGCGACTTTGAGGATCGCTCATGTGGTTGGAAAGATGCTAGTCAGACCTCTTATTCCTGGAGAAGGCAGATGGCAAACATTACCTTAATACCTGGACAGGACCATACCACAGGAAGTGCATGGGGTGATTAGTATAACTTCCTGTCATATTGTTGATGGCACATTTTAAAGTGGATGCACAAACTACTGAGATCCATTTTTCATTTGATTATGAGATTTAGCCTGTTAACACTGGATTTTTTTTCTGATTGCCACAGGTCATGTAATGCATATAGATGGTAAGGAAGGAGGTGGGGTTTTTTCAGATGCTGATTTGGAATATTCTGTTGACCAGGGAGCTGCTCTGGGATGCCAGATTAGGTACTAAAAATTAATTATTAATATATGAGTCCCACAGCTGAGTTCCTGATTGATAGTGCATATCAGTATGCCCCAAGCCAGCAGTTATCTGTTTTTATGTAATCTGTCTGTTAATATGTTTCAGGTTTTGGTACCATATTTATGATCAAGAATCATCATCGCTCCCATCAAGATCAGCTCTTACAGTAAAAGTGATCAGAGACCACACTAAAACAGATTTACTGAAGATTTCTGGTGAAACAGATGGTTGGGAGAATGCCACAGCATTAATTGGGAATCAGCCAGGAGGATACAAGGTTAGCAAAGCATCCTGTAGACTTTAACCAATACACAGAAAGTAACAGCAAACATTTAATTAAGGTTAATATCTTTTTAGTTCCTCCCTCATATTATATTGATCTTTATCTGATCTTTAACTGTTTCATGTTCTTCTGGAACACCTCTGCATCTGGGGGAACAATAAAGCATTTTTTTCACTAAAAATGCAAAACCATAGCACTCAGCATTATGAAGATGCTTTTGTAAATTAAAATACACATCATAATTTCAGGTGAACTTAAGCAAACAGGCCAACCAGGTAAAATCTGGATGCTTTCCATTAATCAAAGCAACAAATGTATCAAAATTTAGATGTACATGAATGTCAGTGACCTAAAGTGTTATTAAAAAAAGAGATTACAGTAATACTAATTTTATGGCTGTTTGTTCTGACGTATCGACCAAAGTAGTTGTCATTGTTAAAAAATATGCCTTTAATTCTTTTAATTTAGTAATCTAATCTATTCTTCTCATTTTGTCATGTATGGACCCAATAGACATCTTTTCTACTTGTAAAAAATGTCAACATCCATCGGTTTTTTCAGCTATACTGGAACCTGTTTTAACCCAGTAGATGACATCAGGGTTTCAACCGTGTTTTCATGGCAAGATGAAAGTGTCATGTTTTCAGTAATGTCCTACTGTACTTAAAAGCAGCAGTGTACAAACAGTACAGAGAGTTTAAGGAACCATTTCTTCATTTCTGACCCTCTGCAATCATAACTAAGAGATTGTGGGGGGTGTCTTCAAAGAAATGCAGTAATCTTCTCTTATAAGGGTGAAAAAATACTTTCTAATTTTTGATTATGAATTTAATACTGACTTTTCAGAACAAATGAAGAGTAAAGTTCTTTTTCTTTTTGCAGCTACTGTTTTCATTCAGTCTTTCATTTTTGGAAAAAGTGGATGTTATGTTGGATGATATCAACTTTGAATACTGTAAAGAGGGGGAAATCCCAGCTGGAGGTACAGACAACCTTTCATGCGACTTTGAAAAGGATACCTGTGCATGGTACCATGACTACAGAGCCAGTCTCTTGTGGGAAAAGAGTAAAGGTGGATATGATCGCCCAACTGGGAATGGTGAGTAGCCTACTGAGCATTAACATATAGGTTTAATATTTTGGATCTTCCTGGGTGACATGGATTGAAATATTGTGATTAATAAATAATATTAAAGCAATCATGAAACTATATAGCAACACAGTTTAAGTAAACTATAAAACCATCCAGAGTACTATGCATGGCCTCTGATGTGTCTTTTAGGTCATGTGATCTTCTGTAGTATTAATAACGCAGTCATTATCTTAAATATCTGCTCACGTGTAAGATTTATGTATCATCTATTACAAATTGCAGTAAATTCAAGTGAGTGTATAACTTGACTTTTGCATCTCACTCATCACTTCAAAGTTTATGAGATTGCTCTGAGTGTGTCTCCTGTTGTGTTTTGTTTTTCTTCTGCAGGCTACTACATGCTCATAGAAGCTAAACGAAACCTAAACATCTCATCAGCAGCTAGACTCATTAGCTTTCCTCAACCTGCGGGTCAAGTGCTTTGTGTGAGTTTCCAGTACCACATATTTGGCAACAGCATTGGTACGTGAACCGCTGTCCCTAACTGCACTTGGAGGCAAATTTTATCTAAATGCACAGAGAGATAACAATATGTATTTTAAAGAATTGAGATACATTAAATGTATTTCTGTTCTCTCATCATCAGGCTCACTCAAGTTTATTGCAAAGCATTCTGGTGAGCCAGAGACAGTTATGTGGATGAGAAGTGGCACCCAAGGAAACAAATGGCATTATGCTGATCTTACCTTCAACAGTGACAAACCAATACAGGTATAACTGATGCTTTTGTAATTGTAATAGCTTGTTTGTTTGTCTGTTGGCAAAATCTTTTTCAAGAAATACTACTGGAAAAATATTTTGTGCAACAAAATCTGATGTATACCTGTTTTCCAGTTTATTATAGAAGCTGTTACAGGAGGTGAACAAGGGAGCATAGCCATTGATGACGTAGTGGTGTTCAGCGGCGAAAATGGTTCTTGTCCAGCAGAGAGAGAGTGCACCTTCCAGGGCTCCCTTTGTGGTCTGCTGCCTCACCAATCTGCAAACTTCAGCTGGGACCGGATCACCGGAGAGTCCCAACCAGCCCTCTCTTCAGGCCCCAGAGTGGATCACACACTGGGGACAGATCAAGGTATGCAAATGTTTAGAATAACAATATACGGTTGATTTTCAAAACCACACATATATTAAATGTTTTGTGTTGTTGGAATAAAGCTCAGTAGATCAGTTGAAGTGATATGATTCATCCTCTGGGGAGTATGAATGAATTACATTTTATCAAGGCCAAAGTCCACTTTATTGTCAGTATTTGTTGTTTCCTTTCCAATCTTGAAGTTTAAGGCAGGAATAGAGATGCAGTGCATGTGTTGTGTTTATTGGCACATGATACGTTTTCAGTAGAAATATTTGATCTTATTTGAAAGTACCTGCAATGTTTTTTTGAGGATGATGCATTGTCACACATGATATAGTTAGTGATTTAATAAACACGGTGCCTTTCCAAGCTAAGCAACCTGTGCACAAAGATAACTATGCATGTCCTCAAAATAAAGCAGAATGTATGATAACGCCACAAATTTTGTAGGTTATTACCTGAGCGCCCAGTTGTGGAGCCATCCTGTGGGGTCCAGAGGTGCAATGACGAGCGCGGTGCTCGAGCCTACCCCTTCAAAGGGGGAATGCCTACTGTTCTGGTACTACATGGAGGGAAGTGGCGTGGGAGAGCTAAATGTGTATCTTCAAACCCCCGACAGCCATGAAGATCCCCTCCAGCTCTGGACCAGAGCAGGTGATCAGGGGAAGCACTGGAGGCATGGAAGAGTGACACTTCTCAGTCCTCATAGCACATATCAGGTATGTACACATAAACACAATGTTTTTTGTTTTTTATGTCATTTGTATATATTTCCTGTAGTTTGTCTAATAATATAATATAAAATATATACTGTTTTGAGGTTTTTTCCTCTGGCACAATATTGTTACACTTCATCTAATACTATATATATATCTATAAAGATTGCCACTGTCGATTAGCTGATGTCAATAACCGATTAACTGATTTTTTTTAAATTATGTTTTCTCCTGTATGGCTTTTTCCTTGTGTCTTTGTTTTTACTATTTTGATGCAATTTGTCAAAAGTAATTAAAAAAAATAGACATTTTACATATTTCAAGGATAATGAAACACTTAAAAAACACTTACTTTCATCATTTTAGCAATTATACTTTAAAGGATGTCATGTAAAAGACAGAGCTATGACACGACATTTGTGCTTTTGAATTCGAGGTGATTTTTGAGGCGATAGTTGGGGATGAACCAAGAAGAGATATTGCCATTGACGACCTCATAGTCCTGAATGATGCATGTCCTCCGACGGGTAAGTAGCCACTGTAGATTTTAGATAACAAATCAATCGTAGTGTTTATTTGTTCGATTGATTTGATTTGATTACACTGTCTGTATCCAGCTGTATAATGTGTCTTTGTATTTCTTTGAAGGTTTTTGTGACTTTGAGAGGGACTTCTGTGGTTGGGTCAACAATCCTCCCCCAGAGTTTGGAGTCGAGTGGGATTGGCTCTCTAGCAAAAGTGATGGCTCAATGATTCCACCCAGAGACCACACCACAGGATCTGCTTTAGGTAAGTTACATGTCACACATGTACTTTAACTACAGGCTCACTTCAATATTACTGTTATAGCATTTGCTCTATAAGTGAAGATATCCTTCAAATTCTTAGGCAATGTCAGAAGATGCCACTTTTTAAAAAATAAATATGTTTTTCAGGCCACTTTGCATTTTTCATGGCATCCGATTCTGATAAAGAAGAAATTGCCCAACTGGAGAGTGAATCAATGGCAGCTGTTGACCAAGCTTGTCTGGAGATGTGGCACTATGTTGGAACATGGCTATCAACTAGTGAGTACAGTTTTTTTTTTTTACTTTATATTAATCTTATTATCTTATTATCTGCAAATATGTGGTGTGAACAACATAAGGTCTGCTTTTCTGCAGTCAAACATGAATAGTTATCAACTTTACAATAACTTAAAGACAGAAACTACCAACATTAATGTCAGTCACGCCATGTTAGTGTTAATTACACAGTGTAAGTCCAATGCCAGTCATGAAAAAACTCAATCCAGATCTTAGTACAGTTGTCAACATTGACATTGTAAGTGGAAAATTTATTTCAACCTGTCAAGAGATCAGTGAATCTACTGTAGTAACATGTGTCCATTAAGGAAAAATGGGGATACAAAATAATAGCATCAATGTAACTACTAGCAGCCATAAATTGAAGTAGCAAAAGCATTTGTGTGCAAATTAGCATGCAGTTGAATCTTCACTTACATTCATTAAAAAACCCAAACAAAAGTCTTATCATTAGTGGTGCTTTGTGTTAGAAAATTGCTGTCTCTTGTTTTTATTACCTTATTTCCTTGTCGTTGTGATCCATTCTCAGCTGTTATTTAAACCCCTAAATAAACTGTCATATGTTGATTATTGAGGCATGGATCCGATACAGACAAGTGAGGCAGAGCCATTTATTGAGGCTGAAGTTAAAGTCAAAAACAGCACACTGAAGTTGTTCAACCAACTCTAGGAAAAGAAAAATGAGAGGAAAGACTGTTTATACACATGAAGGGGGGTGGAAATACCAAAGTAACAAGTCACAGCTGCAAATAGTCAAGACAGCAGGGGAGGGAGCAAAACACAAAACCAGGCACAAGAGTTAACTAATTAATAAAGTATAACCAGTAATGAATGCAGAGACAAAGAAATAACTCCTCTGTTAAGCATCGCCTCAACAGAAGGGATAGCACGGGAGAATGAAACAAAGGGAAACTAGTAAGGGAAATAATAAACTCCATAATGAAGAAACAAATAAAGGCTCCAAATACTAAAATAATAATAAAACTTTAAATAACTTATACATAAATAGTAAACATAACTAAGAACCAAACAGAGAACCTCTAATAACAAACATAGTATAAACAAAGAAATAACACTTAATTATTCTCTTGATGACCCAGGCCCTTCAGCCATTACACTGACGGTGTTTGTCAATGAGCCTGCTGGACTGCGTGCTGTGTGGAATACAAGTGGATTTTCTAATAACAATTGGATCAGAGACAGGGTGGATTATAGCGCATCAGGCCCTCACCAGGTAAGAATTGCATCATTTTTGATGTTGATTTTCTCATGAAAATATTGACCAATGATAAATCAGCGCAGAGTTTTAAACTTCTATTGTTCTTTATCGCAGATTATTTTACAAGCCAGGTGTCCCGCCTCAACAGATGACAGCTTTTCCCTGGATGACGTTCACATAATCAGGAACATGTCTTGTGATGACCTCATTCCAACCACTACACCATACCCAACCACCACCATGACCAGTGCTCCTGCCTCTGCCATGGACTGCACCTTTGAAGAAGGTAAAAGTGCGAAATTTACCAGAAATTTAGCAGAAATAGCTTTATTTGTTAATAGTATGCTACAAAAGGAAATGCCATTCAAGTTCTTATGATTACTGGCATTAGAGCTTACAAATCATGGTCATGATAATGAAAATGTTAGACATAAAATGACCTTTAAGAGCTTTTTCCACAACTAAAAGCTCATAATCATTGTCATTGTGTTTTTCTTTTAATCATCAGTGACTTTGAAATATATGGACACAACTTAGCTCAATGAACAATAAAGAAATATAAATGAATTTACAATATTTGTTGGTATTATTGGTATCCCATCTCCTCCATGCCCAGTTCAAAACACCGGGCTTCATAACATGACGTCGCTAAGTATGCAGTGGCTACATCCATCACTATATATGATCTATAACATATATAGTTATATAACTATAACTATATATGATCTATCTATAACATTTTAAAATATTATAGATATGAATATGTAACCACTCCTACATGCATTTTTCTCAATTTGAGTATGTCAGTTTTTTCTTTCCTGCTCATGTACTTATATAGTGTTTTAATACTCTCTTGTAAAAACAGGTCTGTGTAACTGGGTCCAGGAGGCCAATCATGATTTGAACTGGACTCTCAGTATTGGACTTCCAGTTGAGCGACCATGGGATGGACCTCAGTATGATCATACTGTTGGGAATAATGAAGGTATTCATTATTGACACTAATATAAGCACAGAAGCAGTGCATTTATAACAGAAGTCTAGTGACACACCTTAGCTGAAAAATAATGAACAACTTTGATACCCAATTATCCTTCGTCTTGTTTTTCTAGAGAAAGTCTTTCTTTCTTTCGTCTTCTTCTTTTTTTGGCTGTTCCTTGTAGAGGTCACAACAGTGTCTCATCTGCCTTCAACTCACTCTGTCCTTACCATCCTCATCTGTCACATCAACCTTCTGCATGTCATCCTTCACTACATCACTACTTCTCTTTCTGTTATTCTCCCGTTTAGAAGCTCCATATTCAACACCATTCGGTCAATATATCCACTATCCCTGTTCTGCAAATGTCCAAATCATGTCAGCCTTGCCTCTCTAGGTTTTTTGTCCAAGCTGATCAACCTGAACCATCCATCTGATGTACATATTTCTAATCTCGTGTATCACTCCCAGTGAAAATCTTGGTACCTTCAACTCAGCCTCCTGTCTTCTTGTCAGTTCCACCATCTCAAACCATACATGATTACATCATACATCTCACAACCAACTTGTAAAGATTTCCTTTCTCTCTTGTTGCTTCTGTCACCTCTGACACCCATCTCCATCCACTCCACCCTGCCTATACAGTATTCTCCTGTTTTCACAACAGTCCGGCCTTTTATTCTCATCTTCATCCATTTTCCCTTCTCTATCAAGGTTTCTTTCTACTTATTAATGGATTTGGATCTAAGGATGGTGAAAAAGCAGTCATCTCTGTTCCTGTCATTACTCGTGCATCACCAATCTGTGTTGATTTCTGGTATCACATGCTCGGGCCTTCAGTGTCAAACCTGGATCTGCTGGTTCAAACAGTATGTAACCCTTTTAACACAACTGAACCTTCAGTTTCAGGCTGTGCTTTATATCATCTTCAGATTTCTTTACATTCCTTTACATAATTTTTTCTAGCAATCATCTGAAGTCTTAGTTTGGACTCGTCGGGGAACGCAGAATCCAGAGTGGATGAATGCGAAAGTAACCCTCAGCATGAATGACATAGTACAGGTAAACCTCACCTTGCCATAAAAATGTCAGTCAATTTTCAAGTTATTTTTTAACTTCTGACTCTGAATAGAAATGTCTCTAATTCAGAAACATTTAATGTAGCACTTTGGCAGCATTAAACTTTGCATCATCCTTAATTCACAGATTGTGTTTAGTGGTCAAAGAGACACCAGCAGTCAAGGATTCATTGCTATTGATGATGTTAAAGTTAGAGAGGGGGCCTGCAGTAATCACGGTATGTAAACATTAACTCAGTTATCATCAAATAATATCAAATCAATATCAAATAAATAAATAAAATAAAACTTTGCAACCTTTTTGTTTTAAACATCATTTAGATGCGTGTGGGTTTGACTCGGACTTGTGTGGCTTTGAGAATGATGTGAGTCATTTGGGTCGCTGGATTCGCAGAAAAGGAACAAAGCATCATGTGGATCACACATATGGAACTGAGAATGGTGAGTGCTGAACTGTGGCACAGTGCCACTGCACAATGCGGGATTAACAGAGCTGAGCAGTCATGGTCTCACTCCAACAGGACAATATTTATGCTGTAACTATAATGGTAATATATTGTAAGTCCTAAGTTTGTCCCTTGATATCAACTTGTGGATCAGAGCTCTACAATAATAAGTCACAATAAAAATGCGACTCATCATCTTGTAAAATAATTATCAAGAAGGAGTATGTTGTATAATGTAACACATTGTTTTAATGCGAAAATACTGCATAGCTTTATTACTCAATCCAATCATCTGTATTTGATGTGTCATATCTAATATTTCATACAACTCTATTTTAAAAAAGGATTTTGTTACTTAACAGGCCTGCAGGATTATCGAGTTGTAGGCTCTTCTTTTAGCTAATCCTCTGCAGTGTTTGACACCTTTTAGATGGCAGCTAAAGCTTAGACGGCTGTTACAGACAATATAATACAATACAATATTTTACCACTGAAGCAGGAATGTTATAAATTGCCATAAGCTGATTTTCACAATCAGTCATATGAGTTCAACAAATTCTCTGAAAGTAGCCGCATTGCTCTCTGCCTCAGATTTTAGTCATCGTTTCTCAGAAATGTCCCAGTCAACAGTCGTCTTTGCATTTTTGTCAAAAAACAAATTTTGTTTTTATAGGTTTCTACATGATGGTAACATCAAATTCTACACAGGATGAGATCACTGAGCTGTTCACACCAGATTTACCTTCAGCTAAAGAAATGTGTGTGCGCTTCTGGTGAGTTCAAAGATCCATCACAGATTTACAATTGGAGGTTGAAGACTGGTGCACATTTTACTGTACATTTAATGTAAATGTACTATTTTTAGGTACTGGTTACCCACAGACTCCTCTAGCAACCTCGCTATCCATATAAGACAAAGCGCAGAAGTTGGTGATGTCCTCTGGCAGCAGACTGGAGGGCTCTCTACAGGGTGGGAGGTGGCAGAGGTCACAGTGTCATCACCTACAAAATTCAATGTAAAAGCATTTGTTTTCTTTTCTGACAATCAGACAGTCTTATTCTTCCAGTATGTTTCATTTTGTATTTTTCTTTATCTTCTGTGGGAATTCTACCTAAAACAGCTGTGTTGCTTGATCAGGTGGTGTTTAAGGCTGTTCATGTGCATGGCACGAATAACACAGTGAAAATTGATGACTTTTCTGTGAGGGACGGAGCCTGTAGTCCTCCGGGTAGCTGTGACTTTGAGTCTGGACAATGCACCTGGGTCAACATCCTCCAAGAAGACGGACATGACTGGGTGCTGGCCAGAGGAGGCTTCCACGGTCCACCAACAGACCATACCACTCAGACCCCGGAGGGTACGGCCTTAAACAAGGATTACTGAGTCAAGGTTTTAGCCACAAAAATGTGATATACAGGGGAAAAAAACTAGATAAGCCAACAGTTCTCTTTGATACATTTGGATAAAGATTCTTACATGTTGGGTTGGTTTTCCATCGTCTTGCAAGACTTGCTACAGGACTTACAAGGATTTATATGACCTCCATTGCATTTTAGTCTGATGATATCAGCTTTTTGAGCCTTTTAGGGAGATTTGCATGCACATTTTGCATATTTGTGCATATTGAATAAAACAATCAAGAAACCACTCTTGGTTTAGAAAGTATTTATTTTGGTTCAAATTCTAGTGGCTGACAGCTCAGTTTTTCATTGATATCCGCATTGGCATAGACAGTATTCAGACTTATTTAAAATACATTTAAATCCTTAAAACTGCACTGACCAACATTTTTTATTTGCTTACATATTTTATGTATAATATTAAAGTGGTGAATCTTGGGATTCCCATCAGCTCTGCACTACTTAAATGTCTTCTAGCTGACACTAGCGTTACGGTTTAGGCTCACCCTTACTGCTCTTATCTGCCTTACAAATAGCTAAAGCTAAACACTCAGAAAGTCAACCAATGGTGTGGATTTCAGTTCCCAGTGAACATTTTGTCTTTGTTTGAAGTTTCAAAATGTGACAGATGGTGTGAATCATCTGAAACTTAGTTAATTATAATCAAAAACTGCTGATGTTGCAACCTGATGATGTTGCAACCTGATCTATGTGAACTGAAGTTAATTTTTAACTGACATAACATAGTTACTTGAAACATACTTCTCTTTTTTTATCCCTGACTTATGTCCTGTTGCTGACCTAACCTCTTCCCTGACTACATGTAATGTTTCTAAATTCTAGATGCTCTCTATTTATAAATATCTAAACCGTAACAACTGCATTAATATCATTAGAAACTAATATGTTTAATCTTTTAACATTTATCCTGGTGTACCCCAAGTCTGAATTATTAAAACAACAAAAGGAGCAGCATTAAATATTAACTGTATTTATTTATTGTGTGAATTTTGTTTTCTTTTTGCATGGAGGTTGGTTCCTGTTGAGCTCGTCACCAAACCAAAGTCACAGCAGTGTTGCACAGGTAGTGTCTGAATGGATCCAACTTAAAGACACCACATCCTGTCTCACTTTATGGTACCACATGGACAACAGGTCAGCAAAAAAAAATCAGGTTGCACTTTATCCTGTTTATCTTGTGTAGTTTCCTCACTGACTTCCTCAAGAAGTGTGCACAAATGTCATGTATTCGTGAATCACCTGCTTTACTTTGTGCAAGACTGAGAATATTCTGTGGCAGAGTTCAGTTTGTTCCAAAAAGAGTTGCACTACCAACAGTGAAACCAGCAGCCTTTTAACCCTGTAGCAGAAAGATGCCAGTATTAGTTTTGGAAATGAAAAGTGTACATTTCTTGTTTTTAACAAGAATCTCTCTTTTTTTCTCTCTCTCAACTAAAACAATTTTCCTGTTGTCCATCAGCGACTCCGGGACTTTGCAGGTGTTCATACGTTCAGGGCCGTCAGACGAGGATCTGATGTTCCACAGTAACAGCAGTGAGAGCAGCTGGAGCAAGTTCTCTCAGTCTGTAGAGACATCCAAACCTTTCCAGGTATTGCAAACAGATTTAGCTGTTACATTAGAACCCAGGAATATTATATACATATTTACATGCTCTCTCAAAAACAGCTGCTGATCGAGGCAGAGACTAGCAGAGGATTCATTGCCATTGATGACATTGGTCTCACACCAGGCCTCTGTCAAGGTACAGCTATTCTTTTTTTTTTTGTTGTTGCGTTCCCTTTTTTCTTAGTAAAGCAAGTTACACAAAATATTTTGTTTTCTTTTTGACACAGTTAATGAAACAGATTTGGGGTTTGCGGGTTGCTCGTTTGAGAATGGCACATGTAACTGGGAGGACATCAGTGTTGGCCAGTGTCGGTGGATGAGAGGAAGGAACGTTACTGGGAATACAGGACCATCCGTAGACCACACTCTGGGCACTAATCTAGGCAAGGCCAAATACACACACTAAAGATATAATAATACATTTACACCAAGTGTCAAATCAAACTGTCTCAGATTACTTTTCCTAAACCTGGACTCTTCTTACAATCTCAGCCGGCTTTTGTCTTTTTGTACAATTTGTACAGTCTTAGCAACACTTGTGTTTATGCAGTTTCACACTGAGATAAGTGTAGACAATCAGCAGTTTTAAGTAGGTTCTGATCTGACGTGTCCAGGTTGGTACATGGCAGTGGAACCTATCCGGGGTGATCCAATGAGCCCTGCTACCCTCCAGAGTCCCCTTATGAAACAGGCCAGCACCACCTGCATACTGCACTTCTTCTACAACATGTATGGGGAGGGTATGTTTATAGGATCTATGTCTTCAGCAAATAAATAAATAAATAAATAATACAATTCAAAAAAATTATTCCAACCTTTGCAACAATCAATCAATCAACAGATGCAGAAGAGCTGAACGTGCTACTGAAGGAGGGATCCAGGACCACCAGGCTGTGGTGGTTATCTGGTAACCACGGAGATTCATGGCAACACGGTGAAGTAACGATTGGCAGAATACCTCAGGACTTCACCATCCTGTTTGAGGCCTCCAGGACCTTCGATATGCCCGGACACATCGCTATTGATGATGTGGACTTCACCAACTGCAGCTTGCCTGGTAGGCTACCTGCTCACCCTGTGCGCTCTGATGTCCTCTTTACTATTTTGTCCCTTCTGGACATTTATTTTTTATCTTTTTAAAAATTATTATTAGAGCCACAGCCTCAGTGTCCTGAGGGTGTGTTCACATGCAACAACAGCGTGTGTGTGGACACCAACCATGTCTGTGACTTCAGCGATGATTGTGGGGACTGGTCTGATGAAAACAACTGTGGTGAGAAAAGAAAAATGCTCAGTGGTAGATTTTGTACTTGGAAACTGAATTTTTGTATTAATTACATTTATTTTTTAAATTATTCACTTCTTTCTTTATCTGCTAATCACGTAGCGCTACAAGGTGTGTTGGAGCGCTGCAGCTTTGAACACGGTCTGTGTTCCTGGGCAGCAAGCGATGTGGACACACCCGGAGCTGAGTGGACATATCACAAAGGAGAGGACGCCTGGCCCCACCACGGACCTCACAGGGACCACACACAAAATTCTGATGCAGGTCTAAGAGTTAAAGTCTGAATTATCTTTGCTTTGAATCAGTAATGCTATGATTTATTTTAGTTTTCAATTCCGTCTTATCCAAACAGGTCACTACATTATACCTGGAACTCACCTGACTGCAAGTGGCGAGACATCAGAGATTCTGTCCAAAACTTTATTGCCCAGCTTTAATTGCAAAGTGAGTTTACTGTATGTAAATTAAAGTGTTGTTTACAGAAAAACACCACCTTGTGTTTTTTAGGCTAAAAAAAAAAAATCACCAAAATGTCAAATGGGGAGAAAAAGCAGGCAGTTAATAAGCTTTTAATAAGCTGCAGTGGTTTCATTAATACAGATAATAGTAATAGCTGATGGGGGCAAAATCTTGACAGATTGACAAACTGCAGGAGATAATAATAATAACCTTTGATGTATTTAATAGCATCTATATGAAGCACTTATGGGGCACAGTACAAATAAAACTGCTGAACACTTCTGTAATTATACTACAGTAATAACAATGCTTATCTACACATATTTTTATTACCTTTCTGATTCTTATCTTGAGTAATTGCAGGTTGCTGAGTCTACAAGAATTCTTTAGCAAACACCATCCTTTCGTCAGCCCGTTCTTTTTATGCTCACGGTACTGTTGTAATACTTTCAGGTGAGATTCTTCTACTTCAGCCTGAATGATGCTTCAGGCCGACTGACTGCACAGTCCAGGACTCTACGGTCCGGTAGTGACGACAGAGTTTTATGGACCAGGGAAGCATCACAAAGCTACAGCTGGCAGAGAGCCGAGGTTACGTTGTCCTCCGCAACCAGCAGCAAGGTTAGTGAGGACACAAGCAGTTAATTGAATGGCAGCCACTGCCTCATGTGTATAAATGCTGTTAGACATCAACTTAAATAATAGCCTTAAATCCCTGAAGCTTACAGACATTATTGAAATTATAAGACCAAGAAGACTGTTGAGGCCTTTGCATAAAAGTGAAAGTATCTGTAGATGAATGAATACTTCTTATATGTACAATATAATTATGTGTTGTATCAGAGCAGCTCCCTGGCAGAATTATAGCTAAAAGGCCACAGTCTAATCTCTGTTTTATCCTCAGATTGTCTTTAGGTATGAGCTCGGCGACGGTCCCGGAGGTCTGGTTGCACTGGACGATGTATCTTTCTCCAGGGATTGTGTATTTGACCCCGACAACAGCGAGCTACCTGACCTGTCGTCGACCTCTGCCCCACCATCAACCTCTAACACACCCACTTCTTCACACTTGACCTCTACTGCTCCAATAAACCCCTGTCAGGTAAGCTGCAGAATCTGACTTTATTTCTGTGATAGCAAACTTAGGAAACATAAATCATTCCATTATAAACAAGTCTAAATACACAGTGGGTATTTGTCTCTTTTTTTTCCTGATGCAGGATAATGAGTTTTTTTGCTGGCAGTCACCAGGAAAAGTGTGTATTCTGGCTACCTTACAATGTGACTATCATCTAGACTGCCCGCAGGGGGAAGACGAAGCCGGCTGTGGTGAGAGCTGCATATTGTATTCAGTGTTTCTAGCAAGAAGTTTGTCTTGAAAAAAGTTTTATTATCAAAGTTGTGGCAAAAATCCATTTAATCACTGTTTTTCCTGAATGTGGCTGGTTGGAGAGGTCATTTAAAACAGTAACGCTGCCATAAAATACACTTCTGTAGTCCTCTAAATGCTAATGTTGCCTACTACGACAGTCCTTAAAAAAATTCCTCCTTTGCAATGGTTAAAATGGTTTATTCATCCCATTTTAAAGCCTGCATGTTGTGGTGCTGCTGAATTTCATTATGAGTAGTGTTTTTACATTTTGACAGTAAATATGGTAGCGTAAATATTACCAAACAGTATTATGAAATTTCACTCTTACTTACAGTGTTTATCCACTGTATAAATATAGTTTTGTTCTCAGGCTTTTTTTATGCCAAATATTCATTTTTTTAAGCCGTGCTGTATAAAAAAGAAGCACTGGAATAGTTGGGAAAGTTTTCATAAGCGCAAGAAATCAGATACAGATGGACTCTGCATAGAAATGAGTTGCACACTTATCCCCAAACAGGTCATGTGCAATTTCAGCGCCAATGAAAGAAGAAATTTAAGTCCTCGCACACTTATGCAGTGTTGTGATTTGTAAGCCTTGATGACAATTTCAGTGCTTTGACATAACCCTAAATAGGCTGTTTGAACTAGAAAACCCTCCAATGTGGTTGAATTATAACAATTCTGCAAAGAAGAGTGGGTCAAAATTCCTCCACAGCAATGTGAACAATTCATTGCCAGTTATCGCAAACGCTTCGCTGCCAAGGGTGGTGACTTACAGTTATTAGGTTTAAGGGGTGAGTACTTTTCATATATTGGAGACTAGTAGGTTTGCATAGCTTTTATTCCCTTAATAAATGAAATCATCAAAACTGCCTTTTGAACTCAGGAAGGGGGCAAAACGTTTTCACAGCACTGTAATTGCCACCAAAACCTCTTGTATGCCTTTAACAGGAGAAAACTGGATCAGTTATGCTCTTCTTTCTTTTGAGGCTTGTGTTTTTTTGGGCCCAGCACCTGTTTTTTCTTTGGCCATGATGACCATGAATATTGTGACTGTTTTATCAGCAGAAATTCCTTTGACTGACGCACCTGCATACAACACAAAATCTTTTAAAAGTGGTTTACTTCTCTCGAGCGAGTGATTTCCACAGCAGTGTTACATCTTGATTTGAACCCTTCAGGTCCGTGCACATTTGAGAATGATCAGTGCCGATGGACTGATGTTAGCGATGGACAGAGCAAGTGGCAGAGGCAGCGAGCCAGTAACAACACTGAGCCACCCACTGATCACACTGCAGACACAGGTGGCTGTTATTGAGTAGTTCATTGATGTTATTGTCATAGCTTCACTTCACAGCGTGTTTAATCACCAGGTGTCTGTTATTCTCAGGCTACTACATGAGAGTTAATTTCAGTAAGGGGTCTACACAGAGTGAAGCTCAACTCGAGAGTCCCCCGCTGTCTCCTTCGTCCCCCTACTGCCAGATTCGGTAAGCAGTGATGCGCAGACAAATGATCGCGTCAAATCTGTTTATTTTGATGGATATATTTGATGGATATGTCCGTGTATGAATTGCTCAATGCTTCAAAGCTCCCCTCCCCTCTTTCTACCATGCAAGTGTCTTCCCAATCCAACGCTCTCTCTGCTTCTTCCTTCCTTCTTTCCTACACACAGGTTTCACTTCCACATCAGTGCAGAGAGCGCTGGGTCACTCAGAGTGCTTATGCAGCAAGCTGGAGGGAGTGAAGCAATCTTGTGGTCACGTAGTCACAGCACCGTCTCTCATTGGAGCCCGGAGCATCTGCCTCTCGGCCTGCACCAGCAGCCTTATAAGGTGTTTGATTTTGCCTCCTCTCAACAATGAAAAATGTACACGGGAAGCAATGAGAACAAATGAGTTTCATATAATAATAAATAATAAATACTAATCATTAAAAAGTGCCTGACCATTTTTTGTCACCAGGTTTTGTTCAGTGGCGTGAATAATGCAGCTGCTTCTCATGTTGTTGCTGTGGATGATATCTCTTTCCTAAACTGTGAAAAATCCTACCAACCTCCAGGTAAATAAAGTTAATTCAAAGTGACTGTTAGTGAATATATGACATGAGAGGTAGGGGAATGAGTGTGGTGCATGTATCATTTTATATCCATTTTTGTGCCATGTTCAGACTTCCAGGATTATTTTTGTTTTCCTTCCCTTCTCAGCTCTGGCGTCCTTTGGCTGTTCTTTTGAAGATGGTCTGTGTGCTTGGGTTCAGGGGGCTGAGGATCAGCTGGACTGGCTTAGCGGGGCAGGTCCCACTCAAACCTCTAACACCGGGCCTGCAGGAGACCACACCAGCAGCAAAGGTCCTTTTACCTCATGCTAAACTTTCATTATGCTAGTCACAATATTGTTGTATATTTATGCAAGTGCCAGATGCCTGTGTCCTTCAAGGCTGGCCTTTGTAACCTTTGCTGAGCATCAGCCACTGTAACCACAAGTGACCATTAATGCAAATTGACTGTTGACATTATAACAAGTAGAACTGAGTGAACAGGACAGACTGAGTAATGTCCATCACAAAATGGCAGAATGCACATAAAAGACAAATCCTGCAAGACTAACTGCAAGATGGTGCATCTTAATTCCACAGTTAAAGCTTAAAATTGATTAACTGGGGAGTTTTCATAAATTGTTATAAACATTAGCTTAGTTTTTGGGACTATATAACCAAAAAGAAGTAGTATTGTATTGCTTGAAGCAGTGGCATGATACATAAAATTATAGTCTTACAAAATGTCTATTTCTTTTTACCTTTAGCATTTCTCAAATTTTGGTTTCTAAAATTCTCTCTTTAAACTTTTTATGGCTCAGTGTGACACAATGTGAAAGTGGAGCATCACTCCTCACATGCCACATATGCAAGCTTAGGACATAAGTTGCAAATTTATTTTTATTAAAAGGTTGAGACCTTGAAGTTGTCTTGTTTTTGTTTCACAGGGAAATACCTTTACATCGAGAGTTCCTCACCGAGCATAAAGGGTGATTCAGCCCAGCTGAAGTCTTCACTGCTTCCACCTGCTGGTGAAGAAGGATACTGTTTTTCATTTTGGTACCACATGTTTGGAGCCACTGTGGGTTCCCTCAAGATGTTCCTGCAAACATCTGATCCCTTAGAGAAAACTCTGGTAAAAATATGCATGAAATTAGTCATTTTCTCAATTTGTTTTATCCAGTGAACGCCAAAAAATATGGCAGAGGCCTTAAGAAGGCCACTTAGGTTTTTTTCTTTTTCTTTTTGTTAGTCATGCCGTTTTAGTCTGGACACGTTACTTCCCTTTACTGCAGGAAAAAAAAGGAAAAAAAAGGAAAAAAAACGTCTGTGTGGCCGATTGAGAAATATTTGCGGCTGTTTCCACTGTGTTTTTCTCTGTGTTATTATACTTTTCACATTCTTGTGAAATGCTGATTGCAAAATCACATTAATGCATGGCATAATGAATGCAAGATGCACACTTTCAGTGCATAACACTGTGTTGCAAAAATCCTCCTCACATCCTTATTGGGATGAGTGAATCAACATCCTGTCTTTCCTGTAGGTGTGGCAAAAATCAGGAAACCAAGGAGATGAGTGGCTGCAGGTTCAGAGTCATGTGAACCTGCAGAAAGTCCACCAGGTTGTTCTGGAGGCAGCAGTGGGGGGAGAGGCTGGAGACATAGCCATCGATGACATCTCCTTGAGTCCTGGAGCATGTCCTGTTTCTGGTAATGGAGCTGAAAATGATAAAAATTCCAAGCAACCACATTAATGTCTGTTATTTGCTATTTTTGCTACACATGTGAAGTAATTATATTGTTCCTTTTCAGTTTACTAGCTGTATAGATCAAATAAAATGCTAAATGGGGGCGTAATAGTCATTTTGCAAGTATTCATTTAAAAAATGATGCAATAAGCGTATAAAAACATACCAGGTACTTCACGTGGGCATTTCAAGTTGCCCTGCCTCACACTCTCCTCTCCCCAGATACTAAAACAAGCCCTCCAAAATTTGTGAGGAAGCTGCCAAATTTCCTCTGTCAGCTGCATCTCTCTCTGATGTTTCAAACTTCCATCATCCCAACATCCACCCCTAGGCTCCAAAGAGATGTTTACTTAAGTTTAGACTCCAATTTCATTCATTTGCTCTATTAGATTTCAAACAGGAGCTCTCTGACCAAAATACATAATAGTTTAGCAGCTCACTGAAACTGCAGCAGAACTAGTCTTATCCAATGCACAGGGAGCACATATAGCTAACAAGCAGACAGTAATGTAATTAACTGCAACAGATATTACAGTGTTAATCAAAAACTGTCATGTCTAATGTCCTCAGATTAAGTTAAAATGTAATAATGTTGTACAGATTTGTGTGACTTTGAGGATGGGAGCTGTAACTGGGAGCAGCAAGAAGCCGGTGATTCTGAGTGGATCAGACATCAGGGATATACTCACAACCCTTACACAGGACCGGAGAGCGACCACACCACCAGCACACCTACGGGACACTACTTCTACCTGCCTTCATCGTCTACTGACCGAGCTGGCCAGAAAGCTGCAATGTTTTCACCTCTGTACCCAGCGGGTGAGAGACTCAGCAGTATTTTTATATAATGCAGACAGGGGCCTGCGTTCAAACAGGGCCAAAACAGTTCAGGGGATTCAGATGTGGTTTTTTTGTCCTTCAGACAAAGGATCTTGCGTGCAGCTGTGGTACCACATGTATGGCAAAGGAATGGGGACACTAAATGTTTACCAGCAAAGTGAAGATGGGAAGGAAGCTCTGATTTTCTCTCAGACAGGAGACCAGGGCCTTCTGTGGAGGTTCGCTCAGGCTTCTCTTCTGCCTCGGCTTCATCCTTACAGAGTGAGTCACAAAGATCCATCCAAACTAGTGAACAGAGCAATTTAAGTCATCATTATTTAGTCTAGTGAGAAAATTAGTTTTGTGTATTCAGTACGTACAGAAGCAGAGGGCAGCGCTCCAGCTGTAAACCAGTGCCTTGATCAGAGGCACAAAAACAGTTACATAAATAAACATGTGTGAACAAATAGATGCACAGACAACAAAAAAAGCAGTACAGTGTCTAAATACATTTTTAATTTTTCACACTCAAATTTTGGCATTTCAGGGGGAAATATATTTATTTTAGTTGTTTTTATTCTATATTTTTTCAACAGCTTTGCTTACTGGTAAAAACAACTTAGCTTCAGTAATTGAATTATTTTAAAAAGTAATAAATAGTTAAATGAGCTTCACCTTATTCTAATATAAAACATAGTTAATGCTTTTCTGTTAATTCAGTAATTATAAAATATTAGTACATTTTAATACAGGTTTAACCCTGCTGTGGGTCATTATGTCCCCATAATCAGTATTATTGCTCACCACTGAGGTTGTTCTTTTTTTTTGATGACACTGTACTTTCACTTCCACTACATTGTGGTATTGTTACACAAGTAAACTCTGGGAGTGTTTTTTTTTTTTTCATTTCTACAACTGTATATATTTGTAAGCCATTTCCTTTATGTTGTTTTGATATGCTGCTTAATTTGACTGTGTTTAAACAACATCTGTAAATATTCAAAATAATGTAAGAGGTGTCATATTTTCATTTAATCTTTGTGTTGTGTAGAAAAAAGTCTGTTGTTTTTGTAAAATGGAGTTGAAACGCACTAGTTGTTCTCCGAAAACACTAAAGTGTTTCCTGGTAATAATGTGGTGAATTAGAGTAATCTACAAAAAACAGAAGACCAATATTTCAAAACCTGATCACATAAAACTGCATAAACACATATTACTGTGAGAGTTTATTTTCTTGGGCAGACAAAAATTGTGGCACATTAATTGGTAACAGTACTTTGAGTGTACAACAGTGCAGTGTCACGGAAATGATACAAAAATATAAAATAAGACTAAAATAACTCTTCCACTAAGATTTTTTAAAATCTGGTGTACATGCTTTGTGTCTCAGATTGTGGTGGAAGGTGTGAAGGCTGGCCCTACACAGGAGGGGGACATGGCTATTGATGATGTACAGCTGACTGATGATCAGTGTCCTCCTCGTGGATTTTGTGACTTTGAGGACACGATGTGTAGCTGGAGCAACCTGGGTGAAGGAGTCGACCAGGGAGACTGGCTCCGTGGCAGTGGTGGTTCCCCGAACCCACATACAGGACCCAGTGTGGATCACACTACTAATTCCACACAAGGTAGTAACTATACCGGATAGAGACAAAAAGTAGACTTTACAGATGCATAAAAAACACAATTGCCATGAACAGTGTTGGTCAAGTTACTTGAAAAAAGTAATCAGTAACTAATTACTGATTACTTCCCCAAAAAATCCCGTTACTTTACTGATTACTTATTTTCAAAAGTAATTAATTACTTAATTACTTAGTTACTTTTTAAAAGCACGATTTACAACCTGAATAGGTGATAAAGCAATAGATCTGTCAGCCCAATTCTACTTTTTCTACATAATCCATCATACAAAATGTAATCAAATGGAAAAGTCTCTATTTAAAACTTGTTTTATTAGTTTTAACCTTTTAACTTTATGCATCAAGCAAAAATGTAATTATTTGTAAAATTCTCTGACTGGAAGAAATTAGTTTAACATTTAAACCTATTTTCTGCACATTCCAGAACATAAAATAAAATATTTTTTTGTGTTTACACTCAGTCTTTCAAATAGATGCAAGTGAAACACAGCAGAAAATAAATAAAATCAAAGACTAGCAATCCTGTTGCTCTATTTTCACCTGTAAAGCACGCGGAGGTTTGCCCTGGTGCAGGTGTGCCGCAGCGGTCAGTTGAAGAATCCGCGAGTTTCTCTGTGAATTTCCCATTACGTGGTTGCGCACTCAGTGCTTGCTTGGAAGTTTAGGGGGTTTTTTTCGCTGTAAAAAGAAGTTTTCTTCCCACGCACAACTGACGCTAATGTTTTTGTCACTTTTTACGGAATAAAATTCAAAGTAAGGTCAGTACTTCCACGCTTTAAACGCTGCACGCTCATACTCTCCCGCACTCGATATATTATCCTTTGTTGATCTGCACACAGCTGTTGTCACGAACGTCGCACTCGCTTACGTCACTGTCATGAGACATTCTCGCAAAAAAAATCACGGTTTTAGTAACGCAGTAACGCAGCGTGCTTACGGGAAAGTAACGGTAATCTAATTACTGTTTTTGCAATAGTAATCCCTTACTTTACTCGTTACCTGAAAAAAGTAATCGGATTACAAGTAACGCATTACTGCCCATCTCTGGCCATGAGTTCAGTTATACAGCACGAGTGACTCAAGCAGCATTCATAAAGAATCATTGTGGGAATAAAGCACTTTACAATTATTGGCTCGTGAGAAATAGCAAATGAGCACTGACTGTTTGAACTTTCATGCATGAAACACTTGGCTCAATGCCTAATGCAGAAGCAAGCTGTAAACCAGACGACAAAACTGTTAGCAGGAGGTCACTTTTTACACAAGCAGCAAATATAGAGCTAACTTTATTCAATGTTTGCATTAACCTGATGTTCTTGAATCTAACATTCACTTTTTTTTTACGTCTCTTTTGGGTCTCCTCTGGTCCTGGAGGAACCTGGAGGAGTTCTTAGTTGCCTGAGTCTATGATAGACTCCAGATATATAAAAAGATGAATTAGATTAATTATAAATAGAATATAAATATTAATTGTTGCAGTTTTATTCACCAATAAGGTTCCGCATAGAGACAGAATTGATTATATAGAATAATTTGTCATCGGTAGACTGTGTTTGGCCTAAAGGAAGTATACCATCTGATAAGATAAGATAAGATAAGATAAGATAAGATAAGATAAGATAAGAAGAACTTTATTTATCCTGAGGGAAATTCTTTTGTCGTTCATTATTTTGATATGCATGCTTGTTTGAAATCACAGTTTTTTATGACACTGGCTGCTATTGTTAATCTGAATGTGCTTGCTGTGTTTCCATCAGGTCACTATGTTTACGTGGACAGTTTTGTGGGTGAGTGGGGAGTCTCATCCTTCCTGGTCAGTGATGTTTTACTGCCCTCCACACAAGGGCACTGTCTCACATTCTGGTACCACATGTATGGAAACCATGTTGGGACTCTCCGTGTCTATATAAATAACAGGTAAATACTTCTGTCTGAAGATCATCAATATTAAACAATATTATTATACTAATGAAATTTTCTGCATTACATAAAATAAATGGGTGTCGTCCTGTCTTGCAGGAAAATGCAGGCTGGTGGTGATGAAGTGGGCCTATTGAAGTGGACTGAAACAGGAAACAAGGGAGAAAAGTGGCAGATGGCAAATGTGTCTGTCACGCATGATGAAGCATTTTGGGTATTACTGAGCTTGTGATAAGTTTCATGTGGAGAAATACACAAAATATAAAAGTGAAAAATGAAATGTTGATTTTATATTGCAGCAGATTACATTACAGATTACTTACCATTACAGAGAAATGATTCACAGGTGGACACAAGTAACACATTTGGAACAAAAACTCTTATGACTGCTTTTTGATAAAGCCCATTAGCCAATTTTAATGATGACTGTCAACAAAGGCAGGAGTTGACTTTAGAAGTCTAAAATTACTCCATTTTAAAAATATATACATATAATAATAATAGGGGTATGTATAGGTTGTACAGTGGTTACCCACTTTGTACCTATGGACGTAAACAAACCCAGGTCCTGGTGACTCAGCATTTAAACTATGTGCTTTTCAGATGTGGATCCCAGGGCCCCACATCATATGAAAATGTTTCTGTTAAAAAAAAAAGGCTTTGAGTGCTAGGTGAGAGTAATTGCTATATAAATTACTGCTGCATTATCACTACATTTGATTTATTTGTTTTAACACTTACAGTTGTAATATTATATTCTTATGGTATATATTTAAAATTATGACTTATTCAGTTTCATCTTATTCAGCGTCACGACGTGGACGTGTGTATTGCACTGCTTTTGTCGTTATCAGTCGATGAACATTTGATGACCTGATTGCTCCTCGTGTTTTAACTTTGCTCTTTGATGCGTAACAGTTCTTCTCAGTTGGTTCTTTATAATATTTAATGATAATTTTACTTATGGATGGACAAAATGTTAATGTCAGTTATGCAGAGAAGGTCTGACAAGGATTTTTATGCAAACCCTTCATGAACCTCAGCATTAACAAAACACTGAAATATTAAACTAAAAGCAGCACTTAAGAGATTATGTATTTGAATGGGTTTACTGAGGATTTATATAATTTGTGGCTGAGTATTTCACTTTCTCTCAAAGCCTTCATTGTCTGGGGATTGTGACAGATGTCAGGAGCAAACGTTTGAATTTATAGGCGATGGCATACATGCTGTAAATGCACTTGTATTTATGGGCTTTAAGACTTTATTTACATTTAAATTACAGATTGTTTGTCATTACAGCAGTTCTTTTGTTAAACCTGCGACTCACCGACTTCATTCATGGAATTGAGCACTCATATACACCCATACAGTGATATACCAATCCCTTTAATTTAAGCAGTCTGGATCATAATTTTGTTTTTGCATGGAAGTAATTTTATTCTTCTTATGTGATTTGTACACAGTTGTGTGAGCTGAGAGGTGGGCAGCAGTATATATTTGACAGCTACATTGCCTCGCTACAGTCTGCTTCATGTTTTTTTTTAGATATATATGTAACCTTTAAACTTCTCTCTCTTTCCTTCGCCACAGTTTGTGTTTGTGTATCAGCGAGGCAGGATGGCAGGTGGGGTTGTTGCTCTTGATGATATCACCATCGTCCCAGGCAGCTGCTACACAGAGCCTCCCATTGATCACTCTGACAATAAGGGTAACTGTAGGCCACCGGAGGATACTTCATAAATACGTCTTACTATTTTTTTCATAGAAAACTAGAAGAAAATAATTTCTTGTACTGTGGAAAAATGAATCAGAATCAGAATACTTTATTGATCCCTGGGGGAAATTATTTTTTTGTTACAGTGCTCCATTATAAACCAACATAAACCAACATTAAGACAAGACAGACAATACGCTAACTAAGAATTGTACAATATATACATATATATATATATACATAAGTCACTCATTAATAAATAGCTGGAAAAGAAACGTGTAGTTGAAGCAGCAAATGCTTTTCTTATGTAAAAAATGACAAATTATTTGTGGGTTTACATATTATCCCCAATGACCATAGCAAAACACCTACTTGCATTAATATTTGGGGCAGACACTGTCTCTTTTTTTTTCTTCTTTTGCACTTTATAGCACAGACTGCCAAGCAAGGTTTACTCCCAATTGTTCAAATCAAGATACTTTAAATGGGTCACGAATATTTATCATTTGATTTTGGCAGCTTGAAGTTAATTTTTAAAACAAATCAAACAGGACTAAACACTGAAAATTGATACATGTAATAGTTATATATGTCTAGGTTGTTTACCTCCACAGGACAGTGTGTATTTGACTAAACAATGACCAGACAGTGCTGCTCATTTATGTGCTTTTATCTGCCTTCACTGATAAGAAGAACATCTTTGAATATTGTCAGCTTCGTCTTTCAGAAAGTGAAATATTGGAAAAACAGTCATCTGTTTGAATGTGCATTCATCATGGTTCTCTTTGTGTGCAGGTATGATTGTTGGCCTTGCAGTTGGGCTAATTGTTCTTGCTGGGATCATCATCTTCATCGTCTTTGTTATGCTGAACCAAAATCATAATAAAATGTAAATTTAACAACAGTGATTAGGGATTCAACAGCAGGTGCACATTAATGATGATTGCTCGTTTTTGATGTTCAATAACAATTGTACTTTGTGGTCAGGAATCAGCAGCTATTTGTGAACGATGACGATGCGATTAACCAGAACTCAGTGTTTAACCTGTATGACTGCAGAATAGATGTAAGTAAACATGATGTGGTGACAGGAATCCTGTTTTTTTTTTATCAGATTATTTAAATATGTTTCTTTTCAGGGCACGCAACATGGCACTGAATCTGACTTCTCCTTCTTTAACAAGATTTATGATCCATCGCCGCAAGCAAGGGAGGCCACCACTTCATCGACTGGCGCTTAGGCCAGATGTTTTTCTGTCAAAGTAAATAAAATAAGTAAAATCAAAAGGATTTTTCTCTTTATTGAATAGATGTTAATTTCATGAAATCAAGTAAATTACGTTGGAATGTGCATGTGGGACTTTTCTCAGGAGAGAACATAATCAGTAATTCCTTAAGTGTAGGATGCATCCCCCTGGTGGGCCCTGAAGATACTGCAGGTTGGCATAACAATCTTTTGCCTTTTAAATTATTCACATAAAAAAACAAAACAACACTAAAAGAAGACAGCCATTGTATTTAAAAATGAAGCATTGCTCTTAATTTTCTGAACCATTTTCCCATCTTTAGCATTCACTTGTAACAGGAAAAACTAAAACAGGGGAAATGGCTATCAGGTGCAAGAAGTAAAGCTGCTGCCAGCAAGTCGACATTAAATCAAAGTGAATCAGTGAAAAATACATTGAAGGAAATACTCTAGCTTCTGCCTGTGTGATGAGGTAAAACCTTTGCAAAAACTTATAGTATTCTTATTTTAGGAAACTATACATTTTCCTGTCATTGTGTAATAGAGGGCACTTTTTCTATAAAGGATCTTATGATGTCCAAAAGCAGCAGCTTCTTTCAAGTCTTTTTATTAGACAAAGGTTTCAGTGCAATGTATAATACAAAGCACTTTCAGAATTTTTACATTCTAGTTCTCTCCTCGACCATTAAACAACAAAGAAAAACACACAAACAAACATAAAACAAACAAACAAAAATCAGGAACAATAGTCGTGGGCCTTTCAAAAAAGTCCAGAAAAGGGGACCACAGTTTATAACATTTGTTTTTTGGCCCACAAGAGATTCAGGGTAGCGGCTCAGTTTCTGACCACATTACTGAGGTTTACTACAGTGTCAAGCTAATATACAGTGGTGCAGCGGTCTCCATTCCACATGTTTTCTATGGTTATATTAGCATCAAAATACAGTTGAAGTGTTTGAAGTGCTACATGTAAAAGGTTTTCCTTATGGAGGATGCATATTTTCAAGAATGATGTTTGGTCCTGAGTTCACCCACTTTAACAACTGTGTCCGTCCTGATTGTCCATGGGAAATATTCAATTATCAAAATAAAAATGTAAATAAAAAAGAATTAATTTGTTTTCTTTTCTAAAAACAAATATAGAAGGTATAATTTATTAAGTTATCATAGGCTAATTCTGACTAATTACAACAATCCATTTCACACTGATCAGTAGCTGCACTTCATGGTCCAGAGGTTGTTCCACAGAATTAAACTTAAAAACATTCAGTTCTGTTATTTCAAGGCACATCCTAATTTATTTTTGCCTATCCAAAATCAGAAACCCATCCAAGTCAAGTAAAATACTTTTACCACAAAAAAAGAAAGAAAAAGAAAAATATTAAATTTTTAGGATGATGACTGAAGTACTCTGATCTTCTGCAGGCACATCCTTTACTACTCAGTTTTTAAAAATCCTGGAAACACCTGCTTTCAAGATTACCTGTTTGCATAACGTAATAATCTGTGTGCGCAAGAGAAAAATAAAATGTCTTCTAGAACATCGAAAGCCCCTTTTTCCCCCATTTTGATTCATTTATTTGATTACTCAAAAAAAAAAGAAAACTGGATCTTCATGGGGCCCCTGCTTGGGTTTGAGAATGTCACTACTACGCCCCTGTGTCCGCTCAACGAACCCACAAGGTCGGAAAAAAAATCAGTAAATTGCATTTTTAAAGCCAAAGATTGGCTTTAAGGCTCCTTATTTATTCCCACCGTGGCATACATCTAGACACAACGAGCAGCAGTTGAAGACAGTCGCGTTTTTTTATGGCTTTTAGCCCACCAAACCACGTGGGACGTTATACTCGACGGCTTCATTGAACGAGCTCACAATCAGAGAGAGTACCAGGAAGACAGACAGAGGGAGAACTGTGCTGAAAGAACAATGGGAGTAGACGTCGAAACCCTCAGACCAGGAGACGGTAAAGCTTTTTTTTTGTCCTCCCCTCTTTGGTTCCAATTATTCCGTCCGTTTAAAACTATATTTGCCTTTGGGTGTATATTAACCTTCGTTTTCTTTCTTCAGGAAAGAATTTTCCGAAGAAAGGATCGACAGTTTCAGTTCACTATGTCGGTAAGCCTCGCCTCTTTTTGACCATTTATTCATTTACTTCGAGGTGAAAAAATAAATATGTATTAGTATAAACTGGGTTTGTAATAAGCATCATTTCTCATTTCGTGGACCTGCGGACAGTTAAATGAGAATTTGATTGGTGGCAGCAAGCTAATTCTGTAGCTAGCACTGCTTAGCTTAGCTTAATTTAGCGTAGCATAGCTTAGCGCCTGGAAATGAGGGGGCGGATAGCCGGACTCTAAAGACACCCTCTCTGTAATTCTTGCCCACCTTTAAGATTGCCACGTAATACCTACAATAAATAAAATGCGAGAAACGGCAAACTACCGCTAGGGTAACGTGTGTCTTTATTCTAAGGATTTGTGCTAATGTGAGCTATTCTAGCCGCATCCTGACGGCAGCTTCCGGCGTCCTAAGATGTCGAACAATTCCTGCTCAAACTAAGCTGCACCGTGTACCCTCAGCAGTACATTTTTACCCAGTCACCTTGTGTGTGAATACAACATGACAGTCACTCGAATCTTTTAATTTGTATCGTTTGGCTTCGCAGAGGCTATCAGGCTTTGACTTTATTAATTTGGGGCTGCTTTCCGACAGGCACCCTGACAAACGGCAGGAAGTTCGACTCCTCCAGGGACCGAGGATCACCCTTCCAGTTCAAACTGGGCGCAGGTGAAGTCATCCGTGGTTGGGATGAAGGTGTAGCTCAGGTAAGTGGAGCTTTGAAGGGGCACACTGATCAATGTTATGTTAAACACATGAAGATACGTTCGTTGCCTTCGTTTTGGCAATAGCTCCGAGTCATTTTCCCCTCAAAAATAACAAAACAAAAATATCACTGTGGCTTACTTTAGCGTTTATGTGTAAGATTATTGTAAGTCACAAATGAATCTGTTAAGATGTTGCTGCCTTGTATTATCAGAGGCTGCAAATATGAGCAGAAACCAGGCCATCCATTATCTACATTTTACACTCTGAGCCATTTTATCTGATGTTTGCTAGCAAGCCATTTTAATTCTGTTATTTCAGTACTGCTTTTTAGAGCTTATGTTTTATCATATAGATTTTTATTTAATATTTGCATACTTATTTTAGTTTACATTTTCATTTCAAAAGGATTTTATTTTATCTTTAAGTAATGGTCTGCCAAAAATACCAGAGATTTCATTGCTTGGCTAGATTATGAGGTAAAATTGTATCATAAAGGTATGTCGAAGACCGTAATTAGGATTGGTTGTTTTTTGCTTTTTATTTCACGTTTCTTATTAACTTAGTCATGAAGTGCACAAAGGCCAAAATACAAACACAATCTTCTACACAGAAAAAAAACCCACTTTGCGATCGGTTTGGTTGCCAGCAGCTTGCTGCTGTTGCCTGAAATTTGCAAGGAAGACACTGCCTTTTCCGCAATCACTCGCCCACTACTTGCTGCACAGTAGTAAAGCACTAAAAAGTGCAAGGTGCAAACAGGCAGTGCAGAGCAATCAGTCATGCAAACTGCAGCTGCTGCACACACAGTGAAACTGTTCATGCTGCACGTTACAGTAACAGAAAATACAGGCAACTTTCATCTGGGGCCTTCAGGCCTAGTCTTTGTTGTTGTTTGTTGCTGTCTCATATGGCTTCACTCACTTAAGCCAGCGTGAAACGTCTAATGAACTATATTCACTTGTGTAATTTTTTTTTTCTTTCTTTCTTTTTAACACATCTTCAAAGCTGTATCAATCACTGGGAGGGCTTTTAAAACAAAGTAAACTTTGTTCATTTTACTCACCTATCTAACTTGGTCTTCATCTCCTCCACAGATGAGCCTGGGCCAGGTGGCCAAGCTGACCTGCTCTCCGGACTACGCGTATGGCAGCAGAGGATATCCACCCAAGATCCCTGCAAATTCCACTCTTATCTTTGAAGTGGAGCTTCTGAAATTCTGAGGGTTTAAATTGAGTGTTACTATTCATTTTTCTTCCTCATCCTTTCCATCCACATTTAATAGTTTGATCAAAGGTGCTGTCATTATCATTCACAAACACTGATTATTGTAGAAAGAATTTGTCTCAAATACATCTTGTGTAGATGTATTTGAGACAAATGAGAACAGGCAAATAAGCGTCTTAAGGTAGTGAGATGATTGTGAAGTCTCTAAAATTTGAAGTAGTAGTAAAATAATTTGGGGAAATGCTGGTAGCTTTCTTGCTGGAAGTTGGATGACATCAGTAATACTTCTCTCTGTTCAATAAATATGAAAAACCCAGCTTAAGACCAGAATTCAGCAATGTCTCTGTTCAAAGAAATCAAAAATCCACCAAGTGCACCTTGGAAAAACACAAGTCGAGTCGTATGCCAAGGCCAGTGCTTTATCTTGTGAATTTTAAAAAAAATTATTTCAGTTGTTTCTTTCTTTGACCATGCTCAATCTCTCCACTGAAGTGACCAATAGATTCTGGGGTTTTTTTTTAAACTCTGTGTAACAGCACTGAAAATCGAACTAATTAGTGATCTACAGGTGTTGGTAAATGACTTTACTGACCTTTTAAACAGTAGGCTCATATTTACCAAATGCATATGAGCAATATTGATCTCATCTTACTTTATGTAGAAAGTCTTTGCCAAAAAAAGCCTGTTTAATAGGTTTCAGATGAATTTAAACTGGCATTGGACGAAAAAAAATCAGTATTAAAGGCAATGATTGCTGAATCTGGCCAGTTTATATTGGTAACCTGAAAATGACAATTTAATGCAGTCTTGGATGCTAAGTGAAATTTGAGGATTTATTTAGCCTTATTTTCTGCCACTTGCCTGTTAAATTTTTAAGTTGCCTGTTGATTATCTGCATCTTACCTATTACTCAACACAAAGGGCACACGATAGCACGCCAAAAAACCAAGTAACATTTCAAAACGTGTTGGATATCAGTCCTTTTTAGGAAATTTTCATATTGTTCAAGCGTTTTTAAAGTAATGTGGTAATCCCTGTCAAAACACATATAACACCTTTTAGTGAATATTTTTTTCTGAGTAGATTTATCCCTTCAATAAAAGCATTGATTTGACAGCTTGAACAACCAAGAAAATAGGAAACTCTTTATATGTTTGGAAATAGTAATGCACGGTGACCTGTTCAGTTTCAAACCTAATCATGCCATTTATATTGTTGGTTACATTTTACGAAACCTGTTCTCCTTTAACTTTCCTCCTGTGTCTTTGAAGTTACAAAGTGTCTTTGTCTTTTGTCACAATACAGTCACATTACTGGGGGGGGGGGGGGTTTCTTCACTGTATCATCCATTGGAATTTGTCTCATCTTTGGGAACTGCATTCTTGAATTAAAAGCGTAAACTATAAATGTCTCATTCATTGTTACACCAAGTCTCTTTGGGAATTCTAGTTTAGAAGACTGCTGTATTTCCAAGAATTGGTGCAGATTTCTAAATTACTAAAAATGTGTTTTTGTTCTGCTTGCTTAAACGTATGTCAAAATTGAAATCCTTAATAGGAAAGATTTCTGCTCTGTGGGTTTACTGGTTGGAGTTAAACTGATCTGTAGCAGTTTAATGATAAATCCTGACCAGGAGTGTGAATTGCATTTTTTTATAGCAATACTTTAAGTGTGCTTTTTTTTTATATAGGAAAGAGATGAGTTTTTATAAAGTGCCTATAAACGAAGAGTATTGTTAGGCTAATAGGCATTGCATTACTGTAATTAAAAGCAGTTATTGTTTAAGTTTTATCATATTAATGCCTAATTGAACATGCTAATATTCATTATACAGCTTCTTCAGTTAACGACAATAGTATTTAAGATATATATCGATTTATTTGATGTCTTATATATACACTAATGAGTTCATGGGTTTATTTTTAGTAAGTTTATCAATAATTTAATGTAATTATGCTAATATATCTATAATAGCTATTTTAGAATACAGCAAAGCAACACCCAGGGTGCTCCTGCTTGTGTTGAGAGCCTAGCATAAAGTCACACAGGTGCCGCAGTTTCCTTGATCTCGTCTACATGTTTGTGTCCATAATGCACCACCACCTAGTGGGGAATAATTGAGTTGCATTCACTTAGACTCAGTAAGCTACCATCATATATATGTCATAAGATTTCAAATCATTTGACAGTGGCTGTTTTATAGTCTGTTGTAGTGTAAAAAAACAACAAAGTAAACCCCAAATAGTATTGATATTTACTGCAGTTTATGCCCCTAGTAACCTGCACCACCTAACGGATGGAAACAGGAAGTCTCTGTAGTTTTGAGCAAATTTTTATGATGACAAATATTTCAAGCATCAACACGTGTTTCATGTCATAACAAAACAGCATTGCGTAAAATACCATGAAGAATATATTGCAAAATCAAAGTGAATTTACTCAAGTACAGGTGTTAGAGCACATCATCTCATGTGCCACTGTGCTTTTTTTCATTGTATATTCTGATCTTGATTTGTTGAGCTGTAAAGTAGAATTTAGCAACAAACATATACAGATATACAGCCATTCATATATTTATCTAGCATAGCTACACTTTTACTGTAATGCACAAGATGCTGGAGAAACAAAGTAGAGGTCAGCAATAAACAGAAATATTTGGGTACAGCCTGGTGGATCTGAATGTCTCAAGATTACTTTATGTAAGAAGGATCCATCAAGTGGAACGATCTTTGTTAAAAGGATCCCGGTCATTCGATATGTGTTTGGGCTTTTATGAGGCCTATTTAACAAAGCCCACCTCTGCAGCCAGTCACGGGCTCTCCATCTAATGATCCAGATGATAAGTTTTAGCCCGTTACACTTCCACTTACTAATTTACCTGTATTAGCTCATAATATAACATGATTTTCCTATATTAGATCGAACTCTATAGTATTCATTATTTTCCACTTTCTCCGGAGCTATATACAGGTTTTCACTTTTTAGCGTATGTGTCATCTAGCAATCACTTTCTTTATTGCAGAAGCATCGTAGCAGAAAAGAAAAATAAACAGATCTTCAGTACAAGACGTGTAGTTTGCCTTTTTTTTTTTTTTTTTTTTTTTTGTGTCCCGTTTGGATCTTTAGCCATCAGAATTGTTGTCTTAAGGCCAAGAAAGATGCCAAGCGGATTTATTTTACCAAGTGGATCATCATGGCCTTGCCATATTGGTCCATTTGATTGACCTTTATTATAATTATGTATTTATTTTATTTTCGGTTGCTACAAACGGGACAGACGTGACTGGGGGATAGGACAGGGAGAAAGAATGAAAGAAAGAGAGGGAGAGAAAGAAAACCAAAGGGGAGAAGAGACGGTGAGAAGGGGGGGAAGAAAGGAAAAAACAAACAAACAAACAAACAAACAAAACGCCTGGATCACCTGTATGGAGAAAAAAAACAGAAGAGAAAGCAAACAACAAAGAGCAACATAATAAAAACAGCACCATCACAATAAACTAGCTAGCAGTAGCTAGTAGTAGTTTGCCTTTCTGAACACTAGAGGGCACTCTGGTACTCTGGAGTTCATGAATTCAGAAGGCTATATAATAATCATCACTAACATCGGCCAGTGAGAGAGTGGGGGAGGCCGGCTTTAACCTGACGAATGGGAAACAACCATTGGGGGGCTTTGACACAACACCACCCCCCGCCCCGGGTGAAGGCAGAGATCAGAGAGAGACTCGAACCACTAGCATGCCATTAGATTCAATTACAGGAAGAGGCCCCTGAATCCCACCCACTGCCAGGATCTGGATAGAACACAATTAAATAATGAAATGAAATAGACTGAAAATTTAACTGAGTAATCAGGAAGCCCTGTGTTTGGGTCCAATTTTCCGTAAACCTGACATTTGTTTCTTATAACTGTTGCTTCACACTAACAGTGCCTATTCCATTTAAAAACAGCAGCATGGTTTCCATATGACACAGAGTGATAACTTTGATTGAACCTGGTTGATTGAATCTTGATTAAATTTGTATTGTTGCTCTGACCCCTTTGCAAAGACAAATTAAAAACTCACAAAGATAACCAGCTTGTGTGTAATTCTATTTATTTCAGAATGTTCATAACAGTGGCCAATTATGTTTATAGGCCGTTTTCACCAATATGTTTTAAATACATTTAGATAAACTTTTAAAGTATGTAATATCATATTGGTACATTTCCCTGCAGTTTTTTTGTCCACTATTGTGTAAAAACATTTCCATAGAGATAATATATTTTATAATTTCACTGTTAACCCCCCCCCCCTCACTACCACCTTCATAGTTACACTGAATTAAACAAAAATTATACACCGTTTGCATGATAACGAATAGGATGCTGCTGACAGTGAACTACATGCAGGGTTTTTTTTCCTGTAGCTTCTGTGATTCATCACAAGCAGTTTCTTTATCTCCAGAGCTCCTTTCACAGTCAGGCTCTGCAGAATCACTCCAGCTGTCACCTTGTGCTCCAACCAACAAAAAAGAAAATCAAGCTGCTAAATCTTAATATGACACATGTGTAGTTTGTCTCTTGAACACTGGAGGGCACTCAGGTACTCTGTGGATGATTTAGAGATTTAGAAGCCTTTCAGAGTGATTAGTAATTTACTACAAGAAATACTTTGTTGCATCATTTTAGTGTGCTCTTTGTGCGCAACAAAAAACAAAACAAAAAACAAAACCTGTCATAAGTTTGCAATCTACATTAAGCTATAATGGCTAAACAAGCAGTTAGGACTTTCTTTTTTTCTGTGATAAGCACAAAAATTAAGTTAAAATTAAACCAAGGTACAGAGATATCTGATAATGATGATTAGGCAGGTGGAAGATCTCCAGGTTTTCACTGTACTTCATTTGCTTGTAAGAGTCACATTCGCTTCTCTTGCAAACTGAAAAGAAAACAGAAATCCACTCTGGTCAGATGCTTACCACAATGCATGCTACTCCAGGTACCTCCCATCCCTTTCATTATGAATCACAAATAATATGATGTAAAATTTGATGTTACCTTTTCATAAGAGGAGGTTGGCAACGTCTTTCCTGTGTGGATCGTTTTGATCTTTGTAGCCCTGGTTAGCGATCCAATTATTAATGGTAGTTAGATGGTCTTCGGTCATAACACCTTTGTTTTGAAGCAGAGAAAACCATGTCTTTACCATCTCTGTGCTGTGTTTCTGAAAGCTGTTTTCAAAAATTTCAAGCCTCGTGTTACTCATTGAGTTGTTCTGAAAGTCTTTGAAGTCCTTATTATGATCCAACCAGAATCTTGGCATTGAACCAAGGATTGTCAGCTTGAAAGTACGCACAACATCATCATTACTTATGGCTGCAGCCAAGAGGTCTCTGAAGGCTGGTGATTTTGTACTGGGAAATTCACGATGTACTTCTGCAGGTACATAAACTGTTGGAAGTTCACGGCCATGATATTTGTGTACATCAGAAATGTTCCCAGTAGATGAGTTTGTTGCCACTTCAAGCATGGCTTCTGCTAATCTGCTATTCTGGTTCAATTTTCTGGCCTTCAACATGCTACTGACTGGTGGCTGGTGATCTGCATTGATGAACTGTCCAATTCCTGGATTCTGAATTGCATGTTTTTGCCATTCTTTGTATAATTTCACTTTTCCAACTTCTTCCTGAAGTAACTCTTTGCTTTCTTTTATGGCTTGTTTGGGTGCAGCTCCCTCTAACATGTACCAGCCCCCTCCCCTGATTGTTTCAGTTAATTCTTTCCGCTTGATGAAAGGCTCCCATTGGCCTGGGTAACTGAGGAGAGCATCAGCCTCCACAGATCGAAGACGATTTGCTTCCACAGTGATCTCTTCTTCACTGGCTTGTGGTTTCATTCCACGTGCCAAAGCATGAAACAAACAGCTCTTGCCTTTGTTGTCTATGCTCACTGTCTGGTTATTGATGTGCACATCATAATGGCCATCGGGGTATTGGTCACTCTTTGGTCTGTAGATCAGGGTCACAGTTTGATTGGCATGTCGAGTGTCTGGGCTCAGCTCTTGCATTTTGGTAAGTCTTCCATTGCTGTCCTCTGTTAGGATGACAACTTTAGTGCCAGTGGCTTCTGACAGAACTCTGATATCAAGGATGGTGCCTGCAGTCGTGGAGTTCTTGATCTTTTCAGCATGTGATCGTGAGCGCTGACCTGCATCTCCTTCAACTTTTAGGTTAGAATTTGGGTGTTTTGGCATGTATGCAATGTAGCTGTTGTTCTGTCCTGCTCTGAGCTTTTCCTCTGTTCTTTCACTCTTTAAGCCCTTTCTCACATATTTACCAATAACACCATTTTCTTGGTCTTTAACAATAGAAACAATGTGACTGGAGAACTTCTGGTGGAAAACTTCCACCAAAGCATCAGCCAATAACGTACTGATGGTGCTGCCTAAATCCTGCTTGAAATCTTTCAGCAGTTTAATGTCTTCTGCAGACAGATCACTTACTTTTATATTCTCTGATTTTCGTTGCTGTTCTTTAAATATTTTCAGCTGTTCATGAAAATTTGAAAAAAATTTGTCTGACAGGCTGAGCACTGCACTGATGGCTTCTCCTGCCAGTGTGACCATGTGGACACCTTGTATAACTGTCAGAATTGCTTTTGCTTTTTTTCCAGTGTCTGATTTAGCTTTTTCAATCACTTTGTACAGGGATGAATTCAGTTTGTTCTGCCAGCTGAGGTCTGCATAGAATGGCTGTATTGCAGTTTTGCTTAACTCTCTGAAAACGGCCAGCAGCTCTTTCTTTCTTCTGTCATCATTCAAGAGATCATGAAGTTGTTTTTTGTCCTCAAGTTGTGAAAGAATAATGAGGTCTACTAATGAAGATGAAGGCTCTTTTTCTATTTTTAATTTCACTTCATGATCAGTTCTCTCTTTCACCTTGCTTTTGATTTCTTCTAATATTTTCTTAATTATTTCATCTTCTGCCTTTCCCAGTCCAAAGGTGATGAGTTCTTCTACAATTTTTTTAGCTGTGTTTTACTGCATTCTTCATATTTGTCTTTAAAACAGCACTGAAGCCATGTTTAGCTTGTCTAGAGAGAAATTTTGGCATTGACTTAAGCTGTTTGCCAAATTTAACTAAGGATTTAAAACATTTGAAGCCCTTTGAAATCAGCTTTCCAACTCCAAACCCAATGAGAGAGACACCAATAGAAATGGCTTTGTCTATAGCCCATGACTTCCAGCTGAATTCTCCTGTCACCATGGACTCAATGCCAGTGATGCAGTCTGATATTCCCTCAATAATGAGTCCCTTTCCAACTTGAGCAAATGTTCCAAATGTAATTGCAGTGAGCAGTGCTCCTCCAACAATCTGTAACACTCCAAGAAAGAACACCAGCAGACCTTCCCATGAGAAACGAGGCTTTTCTTCCACAGAAAATACATATTTCAGACCTCGTCTGTAGAGATTGTAAGCTTCATCTTGGAGATCTTCATCAGCATCTGAAAATAGTGAGAACATTGGGGATTTTGGGGCCATTGCATCCCTCCCTTTCTCTCTTATTTCTACTAACTTTTGGATGGCCTCAGTAATGTTTTTTTCAAAGTAGCTATACATTGTGGACCTGGTTGATAACTGTTTTTCCAGGCTGGTTGTGTTGCTGTTGGCTGAGTCTGCAGAGGACATTTTTACAAACTGAAGACAGCCTATTAGTTCCTCATTGAGAAACCTCAGAGATTCCTGTGCCTTTGTTAGATCATCTATGGCCTTAGTGAGGTAATCTGATTTCTTTTGTTGTATAGTACAGTATGCATGATTGTAAAAAGCTACAGCTGCCCAGCTTTTATCCTCTGTCGTGGCTTTTTCAAACATTATGGCTGCAGCATCCCACTTTTTTTCATCCAGTGCAATATTTCCAAACTTGATGTAGTGATAAATGCTGGAACAAGGTGAAGTCTGACATTGACACTGACTTTTTGCCTTTGACAAATCAGCTTTCAGACTCTCTTGCAGTTCATTTCTTTTCAACTGATCAATTTCTTCTGATTTAGTTTGCAGCCAAATCCCCCAGAACTCATTCATGATGGCAACAACAGCTCTTTCCTCGTCTCCATCAGTGTTGTTATAAATATGTTGAAGTGTTTCACAGTATTCTGAAAACAGGTCCTCCCGCAGTTTCATCTCAGCAACATCGTTCATCATGTGACTTATCTTTTCTGCTGCAAGTCGGTCTCTTGTACTCTTGGCTTCCTCCAGAGAGGACACTGTGTGAAAAGATGGCTGCAGGTGTTCAGTGGAAATGATTATCTGAGCAGATCCAGGTTTACCTTTGCGTGCAGTTCGTCCAAAAGCCTGGAGTTCCACTCTTGTGTTCTCAGAGAGGAAGGAGAGGATCACAAATAACCCTCCATTATTGTTCACCTTTGGGGACACTTTAATGTCTGTGCCACGGCCGGCAAGGTTTGTGGCCACAATGACATCACCAGGATGAAGCTCCTTGTCTATTTTACTCAAACTGTCTCTGTCACTGCGGCAGTAGAGAATCAATTTTTTATTTGGGATGCTGCTCTTCAGCTCTTCGTAGATCTCTTTGGCTTTGTTTATAGTTTCACAGATCACCAACGCTGCTCTTCCTTCTCTGTATGAATTTGGGGAAATCTTAGCTGTGACCACATCTTTTATTTCAGATTTCCATTCTTCAGCTGTTTTTTTCAGAGTACCTTTGACCTCAAATAACTTCTTCCTGTTGAATGTTGGTATTTTGCACACAGAGAGCTTTGGATACAGGTCCTGCAAAAACTGAATGTCTGCTTTGCTCCCTAGTGTTCCTGTTGTTCCATATATTTTTCCCTGGTATTTCTCAAAAAAAGAAACGTTGGAAATGTAGTTTGTCACTGTTGAAATTGTGCTCAGTTTGACTTGGTGTTTAATCTCCACAAACTGCTGCAGACCATCACCCCATTTCTTATTCAGTTCAACAAGACCAGTGGATCTGAAGTCCACTGGACAGACGTTGTCATTTTCTATGACATATTCTCGTCCTTGTTTCAGTAACATTGCCAGAAAGGCATTCTGAACCCACACTGAGACTTTCTTCTCCACCAGAGTCTTCAAGAATCCAGGAATGCTGATTTTGTCTTTATTGTTTTCACATGGGGTGTACTGAATCCTCTCAGAGATCAATTCTGCAATGGGCTTGATGAGAACTTCTTCTGACTTATAGAGAGGACAACACAATCCTTCCTCCAAGACAAGAAATGAAAGCTCTGGGATGTCCTGGTCATTGTATGGACTGCACTTTTGAAGACAGAGCAGTCCCTTGTCATCTAGTGTGTAAACAGTAAAGCCGTAAGGGACATAGTCCTCAATTTCTTTGAAAAAGTCAACCATAGAATCCTGACTCACTGTTTTCAGTTTACTGAGAAGTTCATGGTTTTCACTCTTGTAGATATCTTCTGAAAATCCTTTTGGCACAATATTAGATTCTTCAGCAATAGTTAAAATGTCCATTGGATCACTAATTTCAGTGTCTTCTGTGTTCATTGAGTCATAGATGGCCTTGAAGAATGAAGCAGGAGGACCTCGTACAAATGTCTGGTGTCCTGTAGATAGGAAGCCATACTGACTGACGTGGCTCCAGATCATGGTGAGAATAATGTTCAGGTGCTGCATGGAGACCATGGGGCTGGACAGGTATGTCAGCTGCACTCCCTGATCCAGCAGCAGTGAGTCCACTTCATCGATAATGATGCACTGAAAGTTACGATCAGGCCTCACATCCTTCATCTCAAATATTTGGCGAAGGTGATCTGCAGCAAAGGCTTCAATGGTTCCATAGACCACGTCCTTCTGATAGCATTCTTTCCGATCTTTATCCTCATTTTTATTTGTGTTTGTGTCGACTGTAATGCCAAAGTATTTGTAAAATTCTGCCCATTCTTCAGCATCTCTTTGACATAACACAGAGGAGCTGGACACCACATCCACCTTTTCACCTCTAAGCACACGCAGCACTGCAAACATCGCTATGACACAAGACTTCCCTTCTCCAGTTCCCATCTCCAGGAGCTTCCCAGTGTCAGACAAGGCCAACAGGCACCAGCTTATCATCTGAGTTGTCCTGGGCCACCACTCCCTTTCAGCTTTGTGGAGGTGTACAGCATTGCATAAGACTGCAAGAACTTCCTGAAGGTCCTCTGTCTCCATGCTGTGACTCAGAGTCCTAGCTTGCTGTATGTCTCTGTGTTTTTTAATTTCACCAGTTTCGATGAGGTTTGTTACATGAGTTACTATGTTGTATGATTTACTCAGTGTTTGTTCGTCAATTTCTTTCATCTGCCGTATTTCATAAAAAAGGTTGTCAATGCTTTCAGTTTTCTCATCTTTAAGGCTCTTTTCTAGATGCTGGATCAGATTCTTAGTTGTGCATGAATCTATGAGCTCAAGGAGAGAGTTGTTGTTTTTATCTTTCCACTTGGAAGAAACCTGATATGCTTCCACCAAATGTAAAATCTTCATGATGGAAATACAGCTTTTATCATGATGGTGTATAGTTAATGCTTCAAGAAACTTTAAGGCCTCTACTGGTGACCATAGCCTTTGTTCCCCAAGATTTGAAACCATCTCAAAAACTCCTTTGGTATCTTTTTTTGAGTCTTGAAATTGTTCCACACAGGCAAATAAAATCTCCAAACACCATTTGCCTGCAGGATCTGTCATGTTTTTAACGGTTTCTGTTTGTCTAACAAAACTTTTCATCAGATTCTCCAGAAAGGTCAAAATGAAGATCTCATTAAAAAGCAATTCCTTTCTGGTGATTTTCTTTGAGATTGTGATGATTTTATTGTCAGTGATTGTGTCTTTGTTTAGGGTACTGTGAAGGACCTGAAAAAGGGCCTTAATAAACATGTGTATCAGTCCCACATCTTCACTGTGAAATTTACTCATGAGGTTCTGCAGGACCTCTGCAGCAAACACCAGGGAGTCATCGCCTTTGAGTCTTGAAAGTTCCAGAGCATGCAAAGCACTGAGACTTTGTTTTTCAATAATGAATCCACGATTTAACTGTGGGTTCCCTGTTTCCATTGCCTCTATGCCACGTTGAACATAATCTGACACAAAATCATCCATTGTACCATAAACAATGTCTGCTTCATAGACATCCTGGAATGATGGATCAGTCTTCTTCATGTTTGTGTTGATTGAAATGTCAAGGTGCTTGTAGAAGTCAGACCACTCCTTTGTTTGCTCCTCTATGTGAACATCAGAGCTCAGCACAATGTCCAGTTTGTTTCCCAAGCAGACTTGCATGGCTGCAAACATGGCTGTAACACATGGGTCTTCTTCCACACCAACCAGTTGTACCACTCTACTTTTCTGAGTCAGCACCAGTCCACACCACCGCACCACCTGCCTCACTGTGGGCCACCAGCCTTTTATATCAAACACTGCTTTGCACAGCTGACACAGACATTTCTGTATGTTGTCTGCATTCAAAGATTCACATTTAAATGAATCTTTATTAAAAGGTTCTTCTTTTGGTACATTTTCTGTATATTTCAGGACACCAGTGTTAATGTTTTTTATCATATCAATGGCAGAGTCATTCAAATCCCACATCATCTTTACTTCGGCTAAAACTGCAGTTACACTGTTCTCATCGTTTCCTCTTAGAGTCTTTTGGAAATCCTGACAAAATCTCTCAGGAGCAGCAGATCCAAGGAGCTGGATTAGAGAGTGCCCACAGTCATCTGTCCAGTCTGGTGGTATGTCATACACTTGTACCAAGGTAAGGATTTCAGTTATGGAGTCATCATCTGCATATTTCTGTGACAGTGCTTTAAGCAGAGTGAGTGCCTCCATTGGAGTCCATTGGTTCATTTGCACAAGTTTGAGGAGCATTTCAGTGGATTCTGAGTGGGCTTCTTTTCCATTTAGATCTGTGAGTGTGGATAAGAGAAGCTTTAAACACTGGATTTCCATCTTTAAAGTGAACACAGAGGCTCTTCCAATTGTACTCTGCAGTGATGATGTAAGGGTGCTCAGAAACTCAATTATAAAGAGGTTCTCAGTGGAAATCTCATATTTTGCCCATTGTTTGGCTACGAAGCCGGCATCACTATCAGATCTTCCGCTGTCATTGAAAAGGTGCATCAGGTTCAGATACAGGGCTTGAGTCAAGAGGAAACTCTCAAAAACACCACTTGCTGATTGGCTGATGGATCCTAAAAGGGACTGCATATGATTGGAGATGCTTTGTAGGGAAACTTCTTCAGATATCTCCAGAGACAGAGCACAGAGCTCTGTGATGAACACCTGAGTGTGCTGCAGAGTGCTGATGGTTGGAGGAGCACTAATCCACTCATCAAACAGAAGTTTGTCCAGGACTGAAAGGATCTCACTGAGCTGATCAGCTGTGAGCTGAGTGAGACTGAGACTCAAAACCTCAAGGCTGCATTTTGTAGAAAGAATTTCAAGAAGCTCATCACTGCCACTACCTGATTCATCGTTAGCTTTAAAGTCATCCAGATGCCATATTAGAGCATCTCGCTTGGATTCATATTCCTGAGAAATGTAGCTGCTCAATTGTTTCTCAAGCTGCTCTTTGGCTCGTTGGTGAGATTCTTGTAGTCTTTGATTCAGTTTTTCTTTCTTCCTCTCCTCCTCTCTCCTCTTTTCCTCTCTTCCCTTCCTTTCCTCTTCTCTTCTCCTCTCCTCCTCTCTTCTCCTCTCCTCTCTTTTCCTTTCTTCTTCTCTTCTCCTCTCCTCTCCTCTTCTCCTCTCCTCCTCTCTCCTCCTCTCCTCCTCTCTTCTTCTCTCCTCCTCTCTTCTCCTCATTTGCTCTTGATCTCTCATTGGCTTGTTAAAGCAATATTCACACTCATATGCATCATTGTCACCAACTGGTCTGTAGTATTCACCTCCATTGAACACATGTACGTATCGCCCATGAATAATACTTTGGTATAAGTCATCAAATGATTTGCATGGAGGCAAGACTTGATAACATTTGCAGCATCTAAGGTTATTGCCCATGTTACTTTCTCTTGGGACCTGGTTCCCCATTTTGATGACTTCAGCAGACAAGTTGCAGTTATCTGAAAGATAAGGAAAAAAGAGTGATTAAATGATCACAGACTCCGCTTTGTTTTATCCAGTAACCCTAGATTATTTCAGTTATATCTTGCCAAACATGTTTTGTGGTTATTAGAGTTTTTCTGAATTGCTAAAACACTAAACCCCATTCTCTAAACCAAATTCTTAGTGGCCTAAACTTATTTTTCAAATCAAACACTCTGTTAGCCAAACCTTAAACACGGTTAAGCCATTTAGAAACGATTTGCAAAACTCATCCACTCTTTTTATCAAACCCATAAACACATGCTCAGTCACTAAACACATTTCACACGTGTATTGCAAAACTGTAAACACTGGCAGGGGTTCTCCAACATCATGCAAACCTGTGGACATATAACACTACACATCTCCTGACATTTCTTGGTGGTCTACAGGATATTACGGCTGCATGTGAAACATATATTTCATGTTATTTTTGTTATCTACATTTAGCATTTCATATCACTCTAACCACGGTAATTCTTTTGTTAAATACACTTACAATAACTATGCCCACATGCCCTGGATGCTGTGTCTTGAATTATTTGATGTAGTGTCTAACAAATGTTTTGTGGTGAATATACTTTTACTTGCTGTGTTTATGATGTGAACACATTGTTTGGTTTTGAACAGAGAATAACAGATTTTGAGATAATTGTTTGATTTCAACTGAAAAGTCTGGGGTTTTGTGAATGCAGTTAAGATTTTTGGATTTGTGTTTAAGGTTTTGAGAAAATAGGTGGAGGTTTCAAGAAATGTGAAAAGAACCCTGAAGCATATAAATACAGTTAATAGCTAATACCCTTAAAAAAAGTTGATTCTCTTCAGGGTTAGGGGGTAGAGGTTAGGGTGAGTAAGTTGTTCCGGGCCCTTACAGGCAGAAAAAAAAGGATTGAAAGTGTTCACTTCATTCCAAAATAACCAATTGCCTTGAACTCTCTGAAGTTTATGTTTTGATATGTTAATATCTATAATATTAGGGGTGTGAAATACCATACATGCTGTCAATGGAAAATTGTACTTAGTAGTCAGTATAATATTTTAATGATATAAGTTTATATATGATAGAATACTGCATGATGACCTTTTTATGCGACAAATGCGTCCTACTTTTCCCCGAATTTTTTTTTTGTTTGTGTGTTGTCCCGTTTGGATCTTTAGCCATCTGAATTGTTGTCTTAAGGCCAAGAAAGATGCCAAGAAGATTTATTTTACCAAGTGGATCATCATGGCCTTGCCATATTGGTCCATTTGATTGACCTTTATTATAATTATGTATTTATTTCATTTTCGGTTGCTACAAACGGGACGGACATGACTGGGGGACAGGACAGGGAGAAAGAATGAAAGAAAGAAAGAGAGGGAGAGAAAGAAAAACAGAGGGGAGAAGAGACGGTGAGAAAGGGGGGAAGAAAGAAAGAAAGAAAAACAAACAAAACACCTGGATCACCTGTATAGAGAGAAAAAAAAACAGAAGAGAAAACAAACAAAAAAGAGCAACATAATAAATACAGCACAATAAACTAGCTAGCAGTAGATAACAGTAGATACTAAATATTAAACGCTATTGTGCAGCACGCAAGATAGACAGCGCACAATGTGCTTTGAGGCAGCAGCCACGAAAGGTGTAGTCCGCGTCTGTGAACACCCGTGTGTACACCTGTGTGCACACCTGTGTGGATCAGCATGCTTGTATTCCAAAGGTTTCTCCATGTAACGATCTGCTAGGGAGTGTGGGGAGCCATAGTCCCGTCCCCCAGGGCATGAAGCAGGTATGGAGGAGATTCAGGCCCCAGACATCCAGAGGCCCCAGAGTACGAGGACCTGAGGAGGACCACCAAAGGGGGGGAACCGTGCCACCCTCCTGGGAAGAGCTGAGTAGAGCCCCAAACGAGAGGTCACCCAGCAGCTACAGAGCAGAGGCCAGAGGGTGTTGCAGTGGCGTGCCCGCGGGTTCTGCCGGCAGCCAGCTGTGCCAGAGAGGACCGAGCTTCAGGCCCAGAGGCCTGAGGGCACCCCACCCCCCGGAAGGGGCCCAGCCGGGCCACAGGTGCCAGGCCCCGCCAATCGGCCACCAGGAGTGAGCCGGTACATACGTGAGCGCCCAGCCCCAGTCGACAAGAACCACCAACACACCAACGTCTGAGGGCATCAGCCACCGGCAGGGAGTGTGGTGAGGGGAGATAGGCCTCCGTACTTTGGAGGGCCTGAGATGTACCCAGAGAGGTTGAGTCTAAGACCCAACCTGACATATAGACACAGACGAACAGGCGTGGACACAAACGTGCATTCCCACCCCCCATATACACAACCAAATACTCGGCACTCACCCAACGTGTAGACAGACACAAATAGACACTGCACAGACAGTCACATTCCCCAAACATACTCTATATCCCAGGTCCAGGTACCCCCGCCGCCAGAGGGGCAAGCCGCACCTAGACCCAGGAGAGTTCGTGGGGGGTTATCTTCCCAAAGATAAACCCCCACGAACTCCCCGAATTTGAAGGATGGGTCCGATGTATTCTTCGTGTCCCACTATATCCCAGGAGTCATTGCAGGCCATCTGTTGCATAAATTCCAAACCAGAAGAAGAATTTTTTAGCAGAACAATGGTGGACCAATCGGGCGTGACAGCGGGAGAGGAATTCACATTCAAATGTAAGTATTTGAAAATCTGGTGGTACCAAAGTTGAACCTGTATAGCGGTTGTGTTGTTAGGCTTTGGGCACATGTCTATGGTTATTGCGTAATGTAAATAATCCCCATAAAAATTAACATCATATTTATGAGTATGGTTTCATTAACCCTCATGCTGTACAGAACCTGTGATGTCCAGACGGTATTCCTCTGGTGTTCTGCCGTGAAAATGTTTGGATTTTGGGATCAACATAGTTGCCAAGGTTTCTGTCTTCTCTTATTTTTCGGGTGTGATCAGGACTATACTGGAGAAGATGGGCCGGCAGGGTAAAGTCACCCCCTTGCAGGCAAGAAAAAAGTGGGATAACCTAAAGGCAAAGTACAAAGTATGTCATTATCAAGAAGATAAGTGGTGAAGAGACAAGTTAGTGAATGTACATTCACTAAGAGTTGTTATGGTGTCATTTGTCAACTGTCATTTTGTATTTCCTCTGCCCTTAGGATTGCAAGTATCCAGGGTCAGGAGAGGGAGTCAGTGGGAAGCCCACTGCTGCTACTTGGCCCTGGTTTGCCCTCATGGGATGAGGTGATAGGACAGAGGCCTTCCATTAGGCCTCCTGTCCTAATTTCCTCCCTCCCCAAGGACACTCCAGGGCCAAGCACAGCAGTGGGTGACCAAAACCTAGCGGAACCTGACACCGATGAGGAAGACAGTCATCCACCGACTACAGGGAGGAAGAGGAGGAGGGATCAGGATGAAGGGCTGCGCAACCTCATCAAAGAGGACATGCAGCACTAAAGTGAGGTCGAGGAGAGACGGGCGCAGGAGAGCAGGGAGCGAAGCGACAGGCTCTTCTCCATTTTGGAACGTTTGATTCCAAAATGATCAGGAACAACAACAACAAAAAAAAGAACGTGTAGTGCGTCAACAGTATTGTAGGTCTAAAATATTTGCAGCTATTTATATTTGTTCAAACAGGATTAACCTGAGTGACCTGTTCCTGGACCGTTTCTTCTACAACTCCAGCAAATTACAGGAAGTCTCTGGCAGTGTTGCTCGATCTGCTGAAGACAGATCAGACATGATGGAGTGCTGCAACTGAGACCTGCGGTTTGTCTTTTCTGGTCGGCAAGTGGAGAATCACACAGGGTGGTCTGCAAAGAGAGCTTTAGGATGCTTCCTCCCACTGTCCACTGCATTTTCCATCCACAGGGTTTGCAGGGCCGGCTCAATCTACAGCTGTCACACCACTAAGATGTCAGAGATATGCAAGCACGGTGGATGCTATATTACTACTAGTATAATACTTGCAATTCTGTAGCAGACAATTTGACAGCACTACTACTGTTGGAGGAGCACTACTGACTGCATCTAAACCAGCCTCCACATACATACAAGTTTTTGTGAAAATGACTACTGAGTCCGGTGCCGTCTTTGGATGCCCGAGGAATAAAAAGAACTGGGGTGAAACTGATTTCACAACAAAACACTATTTTAGCTCAAACATTATAGATTGGACTATTCACATGGTATTGGGTGGTCACTTATGTGAGGTACAAAGGTGTGGTGCACCTCCAGCGCTTGCAGGAAGATGGCCCTGAACCTTGTTTTCATCATTCCAAAAGCACGCTCTATCATCATCATCATCATCATCATCGTTTATTTGTATAGCACTTTAAGAACACACCAGGCAGACCAAAGTGCTGAACAACACAGATCAAAACAACTACCAAATTAAAAATACCATAAAATCATTACATACAATAAAATAAATAAGAAGGTGTCAGTTTCCTACAGAGTTAAAAGCCAGGGAATAAAAATAGGTTTTCAATCTGGACTTAAAGACCTGCACTGATGACGCTTGTCTAATTTGGAGGGGAAGGTTATTCCAGAGCATCGTAGCCGCAATTGAAAAGGCACGGTCTCCTCTGCATTTCAGCCGCGACTTAGGGACCGACAGCAGCAGCTGCTCAGCTGAACGGAGCGAGCGAGGAGAAACATGTGGCTTCAGCAAATCAGATAAGTGGACAGGAGCCAGACCATTTAAAGATTTAAAAACCAATAAAAGGACTTTAAAACGAACCCTAAATTCAATGGGAAGCCAATGCAAGGAAGCCAGAACCGGAGTGATGTGATCGAATTTCCTACTACCGGTTAAAAATCGCGCCGCCGCATTTTGCACTAACTGCAGGCGTGACAAGGTGCCCGACCCGACCCCTATTAAAAGGGAATTACAATAGTCCAGACGTGAGGTGATAAAAGCATTAATAAGAGTTTCCAAATTGGGTTTAGAAAGGAAAGGCTTAACCTTTGACAGGCGTCTGAGGTGATAAAAAGCTGATTTTACCACCCCATTTACATGACCTTCAAAAGTAAGCGCAGAATCAAGTTTAACACCAAGATTAGTGATTGAACTTTTCAGATGAGAGGTCAAATCACCAAAATCAACATCTGGGGTATCAGTAGAACGATGCGGGCCATATAAAATTACTTCCGTTTTGCGACCATTAAAATTCAAAAAATTATTTGCCATCCATAATTTAATATCACTAAGACAGTCAAGCAGTGGTTGACATGGGGAGGTATCCAAATGACTAAAAGGTAAGTAAAGCTGACAGTCATCGGCATACAAATGAAATGACACTCCGTGTTTACGAAAAATCGCACCAAGGGGGAGTAAATACAGCGAGAAAAATAATGGCCCAAGGATAGATCCCTGGGGCACACCCCAAAGCAGCTCTATAATGGAGTGTGCCCTGGAATGGTGGCTGTTAAAGCGCTGGGCTCCCGCACCTTGGACTGGCCTCTTGTTGGGAGTGAAGAGGGGGAGAGGACATTGGAGGCATGGGTACCCTCCATCTGCGAGGATGAAATGCCCTGGAGGAGGGTAGACTGACTGTCTGTACAGTGGGCGGTGGTGGAGCACCCTGGAATCGAGCACCAACCCAGGCCAGCCCACGTATGTGTCGATGAAGCAGCCCTGATGGTCACAAACTGCCTGCAAGGTGGTAGATGGAAACAGTTTCCTGTTTCTATAGCACTGACCATCAGGGCCGCTTGGACACTTGATGCGGATGTGGCAGCCGTCGATTGCACCCACCGCTTTCAGAAAGGCTCTGTGACGTGCCAGCCCTGCAAACCCACGGGACACTACCTCCAGGTCCTCTAGTGTCTTTGGGAGGTGGATGACCTGGTGTCAAATGGCCACCACTTCTTCTGTTACGCAGTGAACAATGGTGTGGACAGCAGAACGAGGCATCCCAAACACTCTTGCAACCACCCTGTAGGATGCTCCACTTGCCAACCAGAATATGAACACCAGGGTCTCAATTGTGGCACCCCAACCACGCGGCCGATCCTGGTTCAGGTGATTTAGCAACACTGCCAGAGACTCCCTCCATAGCTGAAAATCAGGCCTGGGATCCTCCTGGTTGAAAAAACGGTCCAGGACTGGGACACTCAGGTTAATTCTGCAGTATAAGGGTATCGTCTGCTTCAGGAAAAGGTGGAGAACAACATGAACAGTTATAGTGGAAGGGTATGATTTCATTTATTTTAAGCATTCCAAGCATTATTCTGATTATTGAGCTTCTGTGGAATATACTAATGCACTGTGACAATACTTCTACTTCCATACATATACAGTTCATCTGTGTGACTAAGCTTGTTTGTGTACTCATAAGTACGCCTGTTTTCAGCTTTGTGACATTTTTACTACCATTCTATGCACACAAATAAGTTAGAGGATCAAATGAATGATAGAGCATAAATACTACATGTTCTCCTATCAGCTTCAAGGACATTAACTTTATATATTTCTTAATGATATGGTGAATGTGTGCGAATGACCAGCTATCATTCAGTTATTGACCTTATCCGTTAAACTTCATAAGTGATTCCAAAACAGTTGATTCTGTTCATCTGGACGTCGCGTCAGTGGGAGAAACATTTCGCTACTCATCCAAGTGACTTCTTCAGTCTCAGCTGACTGCAGGTTTCCCTAGCTAAGGTAAATAAGTAATTCCTAAATGTGTGTGGTTTTGGGTGGATTATTTTACCTGGATGTGCCTAGCTCTGATGAGCATAAGGTACCAAACATGCCGGCAACATCGATAATGGTTTTGTAGCTCCTCGGGAATTACAACAGTACACGGGAGGTGGATCAACATTTGTCGGTCCATTTTTTTAGTTTTCGCACATGGCGTTAGCAATTGGAAAACCTGGAATTAAGGGTGGACTTGAACGAAGGCAGACTGTCCACAGCCGTTTATATGTTGTATACTCATTGTTTGGTCAATAAAGTTTGTATGGAGAAAAAAAAAGGGGGCTGTCCACAGCTGCTCACTTCCTGACTACCCGTCCGTTGAAGGACACTACATAGGTAGGTAGTGTCCTTCGGAGTATCCTTCCCCTGAATTCGGACACAGCACACATGTCTCCTGTCCGCTATGCAGACAGGAGACATGACAGATAAGACTCACTAACCTCTAAGGGAGAATTAACACAGGGATGAGACACAAGGGGAATCCGATAAACCACAAAATATAACTGCAAACTAGGTCTGACAGAATGTAACTAGACAAACTGAAAAGAAACTAGAATACAGATGAATAACAAAATATCATGAAACTCACAAACACTGGGTCACATGACCCAGGACCATGACAAATATTGAGTATTCCAGGTCAAGTTTAGGTCCCATTTTTACTGAAATTAAACTAACCAGTTGATATTACTCCTTTTTCACACAATAGACACACCACTACTATACTGTGGTGGGGTTGTGGTTCTATCATATGAAATCATGGTAGCGAAGATGAAGAAATTGCCAGTGAAATAAAACAGCTTAACAGCTTAAGCTGTTTTATTTCAGATGTTTTCTAGTTGGCTATCTTTGGAGTCCAATTGTTTGAAGTAATCTTCATGTTATACTAGGCTGGTATTGGAAACCTTAGTCTGTATACTTCTTGGACCAAATATTAAGTATAAAAAGTGAAACTACATTTAAATGTGTTCTTTCTCAGGAGTGATTTGAATAATATGTCAGATATGAGAAACTACGTTGAGGTTATCAGGGGAAATGGAGACACCTGGGGAACAGCTGGCAAAAATGAACCATAATGACACCACAGGGGAAGTGAGCTTCCTCATGTGTGTATTTAAGTCCTGTGTTCCACCCCTCATGTCATGCCAGGGTTTAGGACTCTGTGCAGGTCATGTTTATGTTGCTTGTTCATGTATAAGTTCAAAGTTCCTTTATGTTCCTTCACAAAGTCCTGTTCATAGTTCTCACAGTCCCCTTGTCATTGTCTTCCTAGTTTTCATAGTTAAGTCTCAGTTTTCTGAGTTTTCAGTGTTCCCCAGTTTAGGTTCCAGTTTAGTTTTGCCTCTGTGCTTACTGCCTTGTTTTGTTGACCTGATTATCAGCTGAAATAAAAGGCTCCCTTTTTGTTCAAGTTAGTTGTGGTCTCCTCGCCTGAGTCTGCTCCTGGGATCCACTCACTCCGCAAATCATTACAATATTTGGTTTTTGAAAGACTTAGGAAACATAAATATCAGCCATAACACAATGTTCACAGAAACAACTTCCAAGGAATGTTGTGGAATTATTCACAGTAACAGGAAGCAAACATAGTTCCTCATATCTGACATATTATTCAAATCACTCCTGAGAAAGAACACATTTAAATGTAGTTTCAGGGGAAGCTCACTTCCCCTGTGGTGTCTCCTGTCTGCAGGAGACATGACAGATAAGACTCACTAACCTCTAAGGGAGAATTAACACAGGGATGAGACACAAGGGGAATCCAATAAACCACGAAATATAACTGCAAACTAGGTGGGATTATTATTAAAATCTACTTTAGTGCTACTTTCAGGCCATATAATTATTCAAATCGAAATGGAAAAAGCAAAGAGAGAGATGGCAAAGTCAAAGGAAAGCCTCAAAGTCAGAACTCCTATATATTAAACTGCTATAGAATAAATATTCTTAAACAAGTAGACAAGTAGCTCAGGGTAATCAAAGATGGAGATGGAAATGTATAAGTTTAGAGAGCATGTTGAGAGGTGAAGCAAACTTTAAACCCATAACATAACTCTGTTCATTCTCAGGCATGATTTGAATAATATATTAGGTATGAGGAAGTGTGTTTTTCTTCCTTTCACACTGTGGCAGGGCGTAGTCTGCGGTGCCGCTGCAAAGGAGGCAGACCCACCTCGACTGAATGAGCAATTACGCTTCACCCACCAAGGTAGACTGAACTAGGTCCCAATGTTGTTGTTGTTACTGTGTGTGACTGCAAGCTGGAAAGCTGCAGCTGATTGTAAAACAGCAACCGTGATAATAAAGATGCTGAAAAGCATGAAACTGGATGGGTCTGCCGTGGAGTTATTCACACACACAATTTTTTCAACTTACTTTTTTTGTTTTATTTATAATTTTCTCAATGTGTTTTTAATTGTGTATACTGCAAACAGATGGCTAATAATTACTAATACCTAAGATATTAGGTATATATGGTTTGCATTTATGGTGTACCTATGGTGTAGATCCTCTCTCCTCTATACTAAGTGACAGTAATGCTACAAAGTCACATAATTTCAGGTATTCATCAGGACTCCGATCTGACTCACTGCTGTGTTTAAACACATAATAATAAATAAAAATTATTGTAAGTGTCTAACCAGTATTATCAAGTCAACTAAACCAAATTCTATTCTGTCATGTCATGCAGTTTTTCAACGACTCAAGTAGAGCTAGATGTTAGCACCAGCCTAAAATATAGTATGAAGCATGTACCCACTGTGTGAAATGATCATGTGTGTTCATTTATTCTATATAACAGCTTGCAGCTTTCAGTGAAGCTCTTTGAACTAGAAGAGTATGTGTACAAAACAGCCACACACTAAATGATATTCTGTGTTTAAAACATGTTTAGTCAAAGCTGTTCAGGAGTTTTAGAGTTGTTTTAGATCAAAGATAAAACCTGCTTATGTGTGCTCAGAGAGTCATTCAGTGTCGAGACTTAGGGAAATGTTTAAACCAGACTCTGTTTTCTATACTTGTAGGATGATTTTCTGCCTTTAAATTCACTTTGTTGGAAACTTTGGGATCTCCACTCCAGAGAAGTAAGTGAAAGTGGTGCAGGACATGGCATGACAGACAGTGATCAGGACTGCAACAGAAAGTGTCAGGTGCTTTGAAACACTTGTTGTACTACAAAGCAGCTACCTGTAAAAAGCTGAACATATTCATCAGAACCATCTACAGACACATTTTAGCAAACAGCTTAGTTACCTGTGAAGGTCTGTGTTCACATTACAAAAAACCCAGTGCTCTATTTCTTAAAGTTTAAGCTTTCCATATGAGAATACACACAGAGCATCTTGCATTTTATATCTCCACGTAACCTTTTACATATTGTATATGTCTACACACGTGTCCGTTCGGCACACAAAGGAATCAAGTCCAGTTGAGCACTAAGAGAGAAGATTGGTCAAGTTTAGTTTTTGCATCATTCTTTGTAGATTCCCTCACATCCATTCAAAGTTTTAGCAGTCTTCCTCCAGAAATTTGCTGAGATGTTTCAATATTAAGTGCATTTAGGCAACTTTTGTTGCAATTTGGTGTTATATAAATAAAACTGAATTAAACTGAACAAATGCACAGGAGGAATGGCACTGAACAGGCCAGTTGCAGTAGTGCACATCTGGTTACAATGTGGGTTACGGCAGTGTGAGGAGCTCAGATGATCATGTCCCAACAGGTTTATTTTGTTCATAGTGAAAGGTAAGGAATCTCAATGGCTGGCTGTTGTGCTTTTTTCACATAAATTCCTCAAGTTTTGTGTGATGGAGGGAAATGGGGATAATTTTTGGATTAAAAAACATACAATTTTGTAATGCCTCAATTCCTTGCGTTTTCTATTTGTATTTCTCTTGAGTCTCGCTCTTAGAAATATTTACATAACATAAGGAATCATTATTGGATATGTTTTTTGACTCAAGTATAGGATACCAGATTTCAGTTTAAAAAAGGGAAATTTTAAGCTTAATTAAACTAAAAACATGAGTTTTGCAAGAAAACCTCACAGGATGTAATTTAAAAAATATTTTTCCCAGTTTCAGTGGGTAAAAATATACACGAAACAAAAATGCAGTTTTTTGGCTGCAGACCTGTTTTATCAGCCATTAATTACTATGTGAACACACGTGAGCTGTTACACATTTACACAGCAGTATTTTGCATACCATTGACAGACGGAAGAAGTAATAGTTCCTACCAACTATTTAGACACTCCCACCTTGTTAAAATATCCACATTTTAATATGATAATTGATTCTATAACATAAATATCTGGTATTGGAGGAAGTGATGTTTCAGTATTAATCCGCACACCACTACCAGTCAGAGAGACAATTAAATCACGTGGCTAATTTGCATTGCTTTTTCAAGTACTGCAGGAATCGCAGAAATGCTAAATGGGGTAGTTAATCTGTTAGTTAGGTTAGTTAATCTAAAAGCCAATCCATTTGCTAGTAATTTTATTAATTGTATTAAAAAGAAGAAGATTTTGAAAATCTGTTAGTTAATTTGAAATTTGAAAATATTATTTGAAATGAGGTTTTTATTCAGGGTATTTAATTTACTATTTTGTAATTATTAAGTAGGGATATTTCATTTTGAAATATTGATTTTTTTCTGTTTCTAGTTTAAATAAAATTACTACACAATACATTAATTTAGTAATGTTTAAATAAATAACAGAATTAAAAAATACATTTTTAAATGAATTCACAAGTCGTTATTGAGGTACAAAGTTTTTATTTTGATGCACGTGGTAGGTGTACAGGTACAAGGATTAGAATGAAAAAGAGTGAAAAAAAAAAAGAAGCCGGTGTCCAAACAAAAACTTTAAAAGACCTTAAGAAAGCCTGGAGAACTATTGTTCAAGGCCAGTTTAAAAACTTACAAGAACATTTGAAGCAAAATGTAAAGAAAGAGAGTTGGATTCAAGATTTTTGGACAGTATCTATTTACAATAATAAATTAGTTTTACTGATGTACTTTTAATGACATAGCTCACATAAATCTTGCAGCTGGTAAAAATGGGTCCATCTTGCATTTTGAATGAACAACATTTAGGCTAATTTAAAACAACAGAATATGTGTTATTTTTTTTTAAATTGTCTAAGAATGTGTAATAAGTTACAAATAGTTTTCCTTATTAATTAACTCTAAAATATCAGTAAAAACCTAAATAATAAAGATGTCAGAAGAATTTGCTTTCCTTCACTGTCATTATTTTGTTTGTTTATTTTGTTATTAAAAGTCGTTACTCACACACTTTTTTCCAGTGAAAGTGTGATTCAGTATTTTGATACCGGTTTTGTAATTTTGCTGGGAAAATGCCTACTGGGTTTATTTACCAGATAGTTTTTCACATTCTGAAACTGAATACAGGAGATGTGTGTTTTGCCTCTGTGAAAGCACTAAAGAGGACACTCAGATAGTCTATTGACAGTTCATGCAGTGGCGGTCCTAGCCTGTTTGGCGCCCTGGGCGAACACTCCCCCTGGCGCGTGCGCCCCCCCCCACACACACACAGACAAAACATATTAAGGATTGTACATTAACATAAAGCTGTTGTACACACACACACACACACATATGAAGAGAGAGAGAGTATGCATAGTATGCAAACGGCTACCAAACAGCCATCATAATTCGTCATACAATGAGAACAGGGCAAATCAACAATTGACAATGACTAATTAATATTAAAATCTGTAACATAATGTATTGTTTGGAGTTTAGTCTGTTACTGTTACTATTTTTACCATTTCTTCTTGGAGCAACTGTAACCCACATAATTTCCTTAGGGATTAATAAAGTATTCTGATTCTGATTGTTTCAGGATGACCTGCCATTATCCAATGACACATCTGCTTACCTGTATCTTTTGCTCGTTTCTCCTCCTCTTCTTTTCTCTTTTTTCTAAACTGAGCACTTGATGGCTTTGAACTTTTCTTGTCCATCTTCCATTGGTTTTAATTTTGCACTCCAGTATGAACACCCATCCCTCAACCCGAGGATCACCACAACACAACCTAATAGACCTACACCTTAGTTCACAGATTCACTTTGTCTAGGGTGCATTTCTGAGATTTCACACAACCCAGGATTCAAATCATGAATACATAATGGGCTTGGATTTAAAACATTATAAATGAAATGTGCTCTATTTGGAAGCAGCACCCCCCCCCCCTCCCCTTTCGACGGGTTGTGTGTGAGACTTTAAATCATCAAACTGTAAATTTTAAATTGTTATTGATCCCTTTACCCCGAGTCCTAAAGTGTATATTTATTTTCTTACTCTTCTTATATTTATTGTTTGTTTACTTGCACTGCTGTAACTGGAGCCTCGCCGTCTCGTCTCTCTATATACTGGACTGTATGTAGCGGAGATGACAATAAAGTTTACTTTGACTTCAGCAGCAAGCAGGTGCACCGAGGGCTCTCTCGCTCACTTTTCGTGTATAGAATTTCGAAAAAACATCGGTGCAAATTATAAGTCTGTATTATAATGTCTGGTGTTTTCGTGTTTGTTGATTTGTTTTTATTTTGTTTTATTTTGCGAGTTGGTTATTAGATGCTGCTCCAGCCAGCCAGAGAATCCCCGCCGGCCCGCCCTCTCCTCCCTGTGCCACAAGCAGCAGGCGCACCTCGCAAACGGAGGGCGCCCTTACTCCCAGCAAATGGGCGATAGAAAACCGATCGGTGCCTATGCCATTCCCAATATGCGCTGACTGACGTCGGGGCAGCATGAGTACGAGCATTTTTTTTTTTTTTTTGCTGATGCCCGTGATGCCGTCCCCCACCACGATGCCGCCCCGGGCAACCGCCCGTGTCGCCCGTATCTAAAACCGCTACTGAGTTCATGAATTCAAATTGCTCTGAGAGTAATCAGTCATGTAGTCTGAGAAAAAACGTTATTACAGCATTCTGTGAGTCTTTGTGTTCTCTTTGTGCTTTGGCTTTAAAAAAAAGGGTAAATTAGAAATATCAATTTATCTGATTTTGCAAAACATGAGGATTTTTGCCAGAACAGACAGAACATTTTTTGTTGCTATTTTTAACAGCATTTCTAATTATTCTGTTGTGTTATATAATGTATTATATTCAGATTATATTAAAACCACTAAAGTAACTAGTCAAAAAGTCACTAAAATAAAACCAAATAAGCAAAAACAGCACAAAGCCTGTCTTAAATTTACAGTTGACATTGAGCCACAATGGCAAAGCAAGCAGTTAGGATTTAACCTTTTCTGTAATGTACAGTCTGAAAAAGAAAAAGATAATAATAAACCTTTGCTTATTGCTTATTATGTGCAGTTTTTCCTTATTGCTTATTAAAGCAACAACTGCACTCATCTGCTTTGTCATAGAGGAAAGTTTTAAACCTAATCGTGAAGGTAGAGAAGGTGTCTGAATCAAAACTGGAAACTGGTTTCACAGAAGAGAGGCCTGAAAGCTGAAGGCTCTGCTTCCCATTCTACATTTAAATATCTTAAGAACCACACGTATATCAGTCTGAGAGCAAAGTGCTCAATTAGGGTAATACAGTACTGTGAGGTCTTTAAGATAAGACTGAACCTGATTATTCAAGACCTTGCATGTGATGAGAAGCACTTTAAATTCATTTATGGAAAGAAGAGAAACCATTGTGGAAGGGCAGGCCACTTGACAGCAGGTACCACCGGCAAATAGAAGAAATGGCAACTTAAATGGTGCCAACCAATCAGTGTTTTAAAAAATATCACATTTCAGTTCATTAAGATTTTAAAGTGACTATCAAGCTTGATTTAAAAGTGGAATGTCCATTTCTGACACATGGTCAAAAGACCACAAGGTGTGAGAAGAAGATAGTCAATTGACAGTTCATGAATTCAAATTGCTCTGACCCCAGGGAGGGGCCACTTGCCCCTCCCTTCCTTCCCTCCCCATCTCCAACTGCCTCCCTCTTCACGCTCCACCACAATCACCCACACATGCAGGGCCTTGGGGTAAAGATGTGTCACCAGAGTGCAGGGGAGGCATCCCCCCCCTCTGTCTCCTTCTGGCTTCTTGTGCCTCAATTTTATCTTGCAACTTAGACATTCACATTACTCACACTTTCATAACACATACATATAGGATCTTGGGGGTGGGCACGCTACACGGACTCCAAAAGACCATCAGGGTGTACACCTCACCCCTGGCGTCGTTGCCCACCTCTCAATTTTAAATACACGTAGACATTGAGGGCTATCAGGAGGGGCTATGCGCTTACCTGCTGCTCTCTGGCAGGTAGCTCCATGCCCTCCTGGGTTTTAAAGGCACCTTAGAACACACATGCATCAACACTACATATGAGCGGGCGGAGGGAGGTTTGGAGTCTTCTCACACCCCCGTTCTCTGCGACCTGCTGTAGCGGGGGGCCAGAAGGAGGAGTTGGCCGTCCGACTGGGGTCTGGAATGTGGGGCCTCCCTGCTGCTGCGGAGTCGGGGCGGTCTGCTTCTCCCCACTGCAGGGAAAAGGGTAACACCACCTGGGTCTGGGTGCAGTTTCCCCCTCCAGGGGCAAGGGTACCTAGACCCGGTTCGTAGAGTACGCTTGGGGAGTGTGATTGTGTGTACAGTGTCTCTCTATGTCTGTCTCCACGTTGGTTGAGTTTTGAGTAATTGCATATGAGAGCATGAGGGTGGGAATGGATGTCTGTATCTGTGTGTGCCTGTATGTCTGTGTCTATATGTCAGGTTGGGTATCAGACGCAACCTCTCTGGGGACATCCCAGGTCCTCCAAGGTATGGAGGCCTATCTCCCCCCACCACTTCCCCTACCAGTGGCAGACGCCCTCAGATATCGGTGCGTTGGTGGTTCTTTGTGTCCGGGGATGGGCGCCCAGGTACACACCGGCTCACTCCTTGGTGGCTGCTTGTCGGGGCCTGGAGCATGGGGCTCGCTCGGGCCACTTCGGGGGTGGGGTGCCCTCGGCCTCTCGGCCTGGGGCTCGGTCACTCTGGCGCAGCTGGCTGCCGGCGGAGCTCACGGGCACGTCACTGCAACCCCCCCTGGCTTCTGCTCCGCGGCTGCTGAGTGACCCCTCATCTGGGCCTCTCCTCAGCTCTTTCTGGGATAGTGGCGCGGCTGCCCCTCTGTTGGTCTTCCTTGGTCTCTTGTGTTCTGGGGGCCTCTGGATGTCTGGAGTCTTGATCTCCTCCATACCTGCTTCATGCCCTGGTGGACGGGGCTGTGGCCCCCCACACCCTCTAGCAGATCATTACATGAAGGAACCTTTTAAATACAAGCGCGCTCATGCTCACAGGTGTACACCCGGGTGCTCACACACACAAACTACACCCTTTTTGGCTCCTATACCTCGAAGCACACTGTGCGGTGTCGATATTACATGCTGCACAATAATGTTTAATATTTAGTATTTACTGTTATATTCCCATATATCATTGTGATGTTGTTTATTGTATTGCTCTCGTTTTCTTCTGCTTGTTTTCTTTTGTCTTTTTCAACAGGTGATCCAGGTGATTGATATATGTATTTTTTTTGTCTGCTTTTATCCCCCTCCCTCTTCTCCGCTGTTTTTTCCCCCTCTTCCTTTCTCCCTTTTCTTTTCCTCATTCAAGTCTGTCCTGTATCTAGCAAGTGAAAATAAATAAAATAAACAATAAAAAGTGAATCAAATAGACCATTACGGCAAGGCTGGGATGGTCAATTTGGTAAAGTAAATCCGTTGGGCATCTTTCCTCGCCTTTAGACAATAATTCTGATGGCAAAAGAACCAAACGGGACAGGCAAAAAAATAAAAAATAAAAAAAATAAAAAATACATAAAAAATGTCAAAGTTGTTGCATTACCTTCATGTGGAGTTTTAGATGGAGAAAGCAGTCTGCACTACAGCGTCCATATGAAGTGAAACTACATTGTAACTCAGAGATTAAATCTGTTACCTGCCAGGAATGTTTGAACTGAGAGTCAAACACAAAGCTGTGCCTTTTTGTTTTGTCTACATGTTTCATTTTGCATTGAAATGTTTGGACCACGTATTTTAAAGACATTTTCCATGAATTCAATTGCCTATATGCATATACTTCTTTCAGATCTAACCTTAAAAAACTGGTCTTGTTTAAGGGGACTGAAGTAGAGAAGGTTGGAAGAGATACAGTCTGAACTAACTGGTTCCAACACTGTCAGCTCTGTGAGGACTCCTCAGCTCTAAATATAACCAGTTATTCTGTTCTTGCTTGAAAGGTGGGGTTTTTATTTCAAATTCATACATCACCAGGTAATTTAATTTTAGTGGCAAAATGAGATTAAAAAACATTGGGATTATTATGTTATGGTATCATATAACATGAGAGATAATTAGGCTTTTTTCTTTTTAATCCTGTCCTGTCTGGCAACTTTTACTATCAGAACTATGATCTGAATGCACTGTTGTGCCAAATATATTCTGCTTTTCTAAGATCAGCTCTATAAATTCTGTACAGGCTCATCTTTGTGTTTCTTTTCCCTCTTTATTTATTCATTTCTATTCATGTTATTTCAGCTATTACATTACATCTAAAATATATATTATAGTAAGACAATGTCTAAGATGACAGGCAGGGGATAAAAATCAAGAAAAGGGGGATGAAAGAAGAAAAAACATACTGCATTTTTTTTCCAAATATGTGTCATATTATTGGTGAAACACCTGCTAATAAAACAGCAAATTAAAGTAACTGTGTGTATTTGAGATATTGGACAAAATTATATTTTCTTCTGTATGACTGAAATGTTTTCTTAACCTATCCAAAACAATGTATGACTGAGGAGAGCTTTCCGATTGGAGATTATACATTTTAATGGCCAGTAAACATGGATTATGTTTAAGATAAGCATTTGGTGCAGCTACTGAAGTCACAGGCACAAGGAATGAAAACCAGAGGTTTGAGGCAGCAATTACCTGCCCTATTTTTGTTGAGCACAGCACTCAGACTAGTTCTGCAAGTGATTTGTTTTTGCTTTTTTTATATCTACAATTCTGCGCCATCTAATGGAGAAGGTCAGGATTGCACTCAGGACAAACTATTCATTGTGTTTCTCATAATTGAGAGAGAGAGAGAGAGAGAGAGAGAGTGAGAGAGACTGTTGTGGAAAATTTAACAATAACCTGCAACACACCCAGTGAGCTTGATTTGAAGTGGGTTTAATAAACACATTGCAATGTGGAGAGAGCATCCCAGTGAAACACTAGGACCATTTCCGAATTGTGGCCACCGCACTTAAATCTTATATATGCAGACAAAGACACTCTTAAACAAAGAACATTCCACAGCAGATCAATTATTAGCAGATCCTTAACTGTTCAGTCTAAGAAAAGCTGCAACCAACCGTCACCTCATCTGCAACAGGATGTCCAGAGCCCTCAAGAGGAAAATGAGTCTGCTGTGAAGGTGCAATAAAACTTGGGCCCCACTTGTGATCACATTCCACATGCATACAAACTGGTGACAGGAGTGCTCTTACTATACTAAAGTGATATGGTTAAAATATATGATTAATACATGAGAAAAGAAATCTGCCACCACAATACACTGTTGGAAATCTATGATTAATTTTACTTGGATTTGTTTAATCCTAAAGAAAAATCACACTCAGAGTGAAACTTAAACATGCTTCAGTTTTGCATGAGTCGGCCATCCAAGAGTGAGACTCTGGAGCAATGTTCCCTCTAATTTTTCATGTGTCTGAGCGAACACACAAACTCCCTGAGCGATCCCTTTGACCACTGTGAGCGACATCAGACATGTGCACTGTGGTCACGCCGGCATCTTATCCATCCAAGTTACATGGTTTATTAAAATAATCAAATTACAGCATTTACATTTATGTTAGACTACTTTTAATTAACTGCTTTAGCCTACTTACAATAAAAATTAATAAATAAATCTTGTTCATGACCTGTGTAGTATGTTAACACTATTGGAAGTAAAAATAACTTGAACTCCAATTTTGAAAACACAACTTACTTTTTTTTATTATTTTTTATAAAGCTCTGACTTGTATTATGATGATAATAATAATAATAATAATGGATTGCATTTATATAGCACTTTTCAAGAACCTCAAAGCGCTTTACAATTCCACTATTCATTCACTCTCACATTCACACACTGGTGGAGGCAGCTACAGTTGTAGCCACAGCTGCCCTGGGGCAGACTGAGAGAAGCGAGGCTGCCATATCGCACCGTCGGCCCCTCTGGCCATCACCAGTAGGCGGTAGGTGAAGTGTCTTGCCCAAGGACACAACGACCGAGACTGTCCAAGCCGGGGCTCGAACCGGCAACCATACAATCGTATGAGTATGAGTGTGGTCTGGGAGAGAGTCTGTAACTCTCTGTCTGCAAAATACAGTATATAATGACCAGTGTTGGGCAATTAATTATATAGTTACTTCTTCAAAAAGTAACTCAGTTTGGCAAACAACAAAGTTTTTTGCAGCTTCTTAACAACAAGATGCCATGTTGCCATATCATTTTTTGATTGGTCGACATGGTACTTTTTTGGACCAATAGGAAAGGTGGGGGGTGGGGTTTGTTTTTGCTCACAGGCTTTCGAGCCTTTTTTCTTATAAAACGCTGTTTTTACCGTTTCTTACCGCAGTAAATATAACAACGACAGTATTCAGGAAGAAAACCAAACATTGCATATTTTTATCACAACTCTGGTTTTACGTGGCCTATCAACACAATTTAAAAACTGGTATAAAGTCAACACTTTTTCCGTCAATTGTTCCGTCTGTCCTGCTCACATCTCCAATGGTTGTACACGTTGTCATTAACGTGGCTTCACTTCACATCAGCCACGCCGCTTTGCTAGCTAAAACACCGGTGTCGGCACATAAGGACGCTGTCATAGCCTGTCAATGACGTTGATTGGTTGCGTATATACGCATCGGCTGAACTATAAGGTGGCATCGTTCTAATTCCATATGGGAGCAGCCAGTCACTTACTGACTAACACTGCAAAACATGATTGTTGAAGTATTAATTTTAATTTCAATTCAGGTTAGTTTTTTTTGTGCGCAACGCAGATTTTCTGTGCGCAGAGACCGTGCCAACGGTGCGCAATTGCGCACGTGCGCAGCTTAGAGGGAACATTGCTCTGGAGAGGCAGATGTCTCTTCACAAAGCTGCAACTTTGGACCTAATGACTGACGGTTCAAACCGTGACCTGGAACGCCTCCCTGAATGTCAATTAAGTCATTTCAGCATAGAGGTTGCCCTACCTTTTAGCAATGAGCAAACTTATGACCAATATAGTAATTAAAAGAGAGGAAGGCCCTAACATCAGGCAATGAGAGAGTGGGGGAGGCCAGCTTTAACCTGACGGATGAGAAACAACTATTTGGGAACTGTGACACTGCCTCACTCCACCCCGGCTGAAGGTAGAGATCAGAGAGAGACTGGTACCACTAGCATGCCATGAATTTCAACTACAGGAAGAGGCCCCTTAATCCCACCCACAGCCGCGATCTGGATATTGCACAAATAAATAATGAAATAAAATAGACTGAAAGTTTAACTTAGTAATTAGGAAGTCCTGTGTTTGGGTTCAATTTTCCGTAAACCTGACATTTTGTCTCTGTTTTTTTTTCTTATAACTGTTGCTTCACGCTAACAGTGCCTATTCCATCTAAAAACAGCAGCATGGTTTCCATATGACCAGTGTTGGGACTAACGCGTTATTAAGTAACGCGTTACAGTAACTACGTTATTATTGTGGTAACGAGCACGGTAACTAGTTATTATGCCAAAACCAGGAACGCGTTACTCGTTACTGGGATTTAGATAGGCTCGTTATTCGTTACTTCGTGTGGTGGCTATCGCGGAGCTTCCACAGATTCAATAACATTAGCAAGTGGTTGAGGCCAGCAGGTGGATGAAGGAAAAGGGAGGCAAGAGGAGAGACCCGAAGCGGCCGCTGGTCCGAGAGTGTCAGGTGAACTGAACTTCAGGTAAGAAGTTATAACCTGCAGTCCATCTGGGTCAGATATAAACCAAGTTTAGGTGGAGTTTATTTTCGTTATGCTGACTTTCTCATACTGCGTGCTAGCTAGCATGATGGAGTTTCTATACAGCTGGGTGGGTGCTATGTTACTGATGTTGAACTTTATTTTGTTCATAAGGTTAATTATTAGAGTTGCCAACCTTCCCGTAAAAAACGGAATCGTCTCGTATTCAGAGAAAATATTACGCGTTTCGTATTGAGGTGAAAAGGAACACAGTTTGTCCCAGACTTAAGCTACAATGAAAAATACACAAAGCTGGAGTTCTTCTGTGTTTATGCTGCACAGCTGCCTCTTCTTCTCTCATCCTCTCACCCTCCCTCTCCTGTTTCTACTTCAATCATGAAACTGATCAATGATCAGCTGATCGGCTTTTCTCTCTTGTTTATTTATCGCCCACTTTGCGCCAGAAAGAGGAAACCAGCGGATGTCGCGGTAAACAACAGCAGCACTTTTAAGCTTGATCAGCTGTTGTTAGAATTTATTTAATATTAATTTCTAGTATCAGCTGATGTTTGCTGGAGCCACAGCTGTAAACCTGCTGGTCATGATATCGGTTTGGTTATGTGGTGAGAGGGAAACATGAAGATGAAACCAGGAGATGTCCTTACTGAATCATCAGAGCTGTGATGGAGAAACAGGTTTACCTTTTAGTTAACATGAATGAGTTGAAGAGAAGTTATGAACTGTTTCTGAGAGACAAATAACACCAGGATCCTTTTCTAAGTAGCTGACAGCTGGTAACTGTGCAGGGGCGGGTCTAGCAAAGTGTTGCCAGGGGTCCATGTAGGGAATTAAAAGGGAAAGGGGGGCACAAGGAAATACTTTCTTATTCTCATTTAAAATGTCTCACTTTTAAAAAAATAATTATCTGAGTCTTACAACAAACAATTGATAGATTGATACATATATACCATCAGAACAGTGTACATCACTGTCACAACAGTGTTTATTTTCATTCAAAGGCTTTATGATTTTTCCTATAATGGTCTAGTCAAAATGCCCGGGACGATTTTTTTGTCCCAGTCCAGCTCTGTATGCAGCTCATCTGCAGTCTGGTGTTACCTACATCTTCCTATTCAGAAGGCAGAATTTCCGAGTTCTGAGTACAATCGAAAGCACCACAACTGCAGTTTTTGTGTTGGATGTAAAAAGCAGGCTAGGATAGAATCAGGTGTGGGATTTCTCTCGTGGAAATGTGCACATTATTTTTTCCTTTCTATTGGTAGGTGGCACAGTGCACTTGTGGCAAGTAAGCAAGCTAGAAGACTGGCAATCTTGCTGGGTATCCAGTTACGGAAGCAACACATTAACAAGAGAATTCTGAGTAAAACCAAAGTTACTTTCCCTAGTAACTAGTTACTCTGAAAGTAACGAGTAACTTGAAGTAACTGAGTTAGTTTTGATAGAAGTAACTAGTAATGTAACTAAGTTACTAATTTAAAGTAACTTACCCAACGCTGCATATGACACAGAGTGATAACTTTGATTGAACCTGGTTGATTGAATCTTGATTAAATTTGTATTGTTGTTCTGACCCCTTTGCAAAGGCAAATTAAAAACTCACAAAGACAACCAGCTTGTGTGTAATTCAATTTAATCCAGAATTTCATAACAGTGGCCAATTATGTTTATAGGCCATATTTTCACCAATATGTTTTAAATATATTTAAATAAACTTTTAAAATATGTAATATCATATTGGTACATTTCCCTGCAGTTTTATTGTCCAGTATTGTGTAAAAACATTTCCATAGTAGTAAGGGAAATTACTACAGTTTACAGTAACCTGCACCACTGGAAGAAAACAGGAAATCACTGCAATTATTACTACTAACTCACTTTTATTTTGACAGAAATATTTTAGAGATATGGATATATGGTTTTCAGGTGAATACAGATAATATGTATTATAATTTCATTGTTAACCTCCCTCACCACCACCATCATAGTTACACTGAATTAAACAGATAACGCATGGGATGCTGCTTACAGAGAACTACATGCAGGTTTTTTTCTGTAGCTTCTGTGATTCATTGCAAGCAGTTTCTTTATCTCCAGAGCTTCTTTCACAGTCAGGCTCTTGCAGAATCAGCAGTCACCTTGTGCTCCAACCAACAGAAAAGAAAATCAAGCTGCTAGATCTTAATATAACACATGTGTAGTTTATCTCTTGAACACTGGAGGACCCTCAGGTTCTCTGGAGTTAATGATTTAGAAGCCTTTGAGAGTGATTATTAATGTACTTTAAGACACACTTTGTTGCTGCATTTTTGTGTCCTCTTTGTGCACTGGCTAAGGAGTCAGAACATGTGTGACCAATTTCAGCTGTTCATATATTTGAACATTGAGTTAAAAGGTGACAAATGTCAGCAGGTCTCAGGTTTTAAAATCTTCCCTTTTTGTTATTGTCAACATTGGTATTGAAAGATTAAAACTATCACAGCTAATATCACCACACTAATTTGCTGGACACAGTGTAATTATTGCTTTGCTACAAAGTCTAAGCAAGTTAACAAATTAATTTACAATCTATACTGAGCTAAAAATGGCTAAACAAACAGTTTTTTTCTGTGATAGGCACACTGAATACAAAAATTAAGTTAAAATTAAACCAAGGTACAGAGATATCTGATAATGATGATTAGGCAGGTGGAAGATCTCCAGGTTTTCACTGTACTTCATTTGCTTGTAAGAGTCACATTCTCTTCTCTTGCAAACTGAAAAGAAAACAGAAATCCACTCTGGTCAGATGCTTACCACAATGCATGCTACTCCAGGTACCTCCCATCCCTTTCATTATGAATCACAAATAATATGATGTAAAATTTGATGTTACCTTTTCATCAGAGGAGGTTGGCAACGTCTTCCCTGTGTGGATCGTTTTGATCTTTGTAGCCCTGGTTAGCAATCCAATTATTAATAGTAGTTAGATGGCCATCTGTCATAACACCTTTGTTTTTAAGCTGGTCAGACCATTCCTTTACCATCTTTTCACTGTGGTGTGGAAAACTTTTTTCAAAATCTTTAAGTCTGCTTTTGCTTATATTTGTATCCTGGAAGTTTTTGAAGTTCCTGCTACTATCCAACCAGAATCTTGGCATTGAACCAAGGATTGTCAGCTTGAAAGTACCCACAACATCATCATTACTTATGGCTGCAGCCAAGAGGTCTCTGAAGGCTGGTGATTTTGTACTGGGAAATTCACGATGTACTTCTGCAGGTACATAAACTGTTGGAAGTTCACGGCCATGATATTTGTGTACATCAGAAATGTTCCCAGTAGATGAGTTTGTTGCCACTTCAAGCATGGCTTCTGCTAATCTGCTATTCTGGTTCAATTTTCTGGCCTTCAACATGCTACTGACTGGTGGCTGGTGATCTGCATTGATGAACTTTCCAGTTCCTTTATTTCCTTTTGCATGTGTTTGCCAGTTTTTGTATTTTTCTACTTGGCCAACTAATTTCTGACGTAACTCTTTGCTTTCTTTTATGGCTTGTTTGGGTGCAGCTCCCTCTAACATGTACCAGCCCCCTCCCCTGATTGTTTCAGTTAATTCTTTCCGCTTGATGAAAGGCTCCCATTGGCCTGGGTAACTGAGGAGAGCATCAGCCTCCACAGATCGAAGACGATTTGCTTCCACAGTGATCTCTTCTTCACTGGCTTGTGGTTTCATTCCACGTGCCAAAGCATGAAACAAACAGCTCTTGCCTTTGTTGTCTATGCTCACTGTCTGGTTATTGATGTGCACATCATAATGGCCATCGGGGTATTGGTCACTCTTTGGTCTGTGGATCAGGGTCACAGTTTGATTGGCATGTCGAGTGTCTGGGCTCAGCTCCTGCATTTTGGTAAGTCTTCCATTGCTGTCCTCTGTTAGGATGACAACTTTAGTGCCAGTGGCTTCTGACAGAACTCTGATATCAAGGATGGTGCCTGCAGTCGTGGAGTTCTTGATCTTTTCAGCATGTGATTGTGAGTGTTGACCTGCATCTCCTTCAACTTTTAGGTTAGAATTTGGGTGTTTTGGCATGTATGCAATGTAGCTGTTGTTCTGTCCTGCTCTGAGCTTTTCCTCTGTTCTTTCACTCTTTAAGCGCTTTCTCACATATTTACCAATAACACCATTTGCTTGGTCTTTAACAATAGAAACAATGTGACTGGAGAACTTCTGGTGGAAAACTTCTACCAAAGCATCAGCCAATAAAGTACTGATGGTGCTGCCTAAATCCTGCTTGAAATCTTTCAGCAGTTTAATGTCTTCTGCAGACAGATCACTTACTTTTATATTCTCTGATTTTCGTTGCTTTCCTTTAAATATTTTCAGCTGTTCATGAAAATTTGAAAAAAATTTGTCTGACAGGCTGAGCACTGCACTGATGGCTTCTCCTGCCAGTGTGACCATGTGGACACCTTGTATAACTGTCAGAATTGCTTTTGCTTTTTTTCCAGTGTGTGATTTAGCTTTTTTAATCACTGTGTAGAGGGATGAATTCAGTTTGTTCTGCCAGCTGAGGTCTGCATAGAATGGCTCTATTGCAGTTTTGCTTAACTCTCTGAAAACGGCCAGCAGCTCTTTCTTTCTTCTGTCATCATTCAGGAGATCATGAAGTTGTTTTTTGTCCTCAAGTTGTGAAAGAATAATGAGGTCTACTAATGAAGATGAAGGCTCTTTTTCTATTTTTAATTTCACTTCGTGATCAGTTCTCTCTTTCACCTTGCTTTTGATTTTTTCTAACATTTTTGTAATTATTATATCTTCTGCTTTTCCCACTCCATAGGTGATGAGTTCTTCTACAATTTTTTTAGCTGTGTGTTTTACTGCATTCTTCATATTTGTCTTTAAAACAACACTGAAGCCATGTTTAGCTTGTCTAGAGAGAAATTTTGGCATTGACTTAAGCTGTTTGCCAAATTTAACTAAGGATTTAAAACTTTTGAAGCCCTTTGAAATCAGCTTTCCAACTCCAAACCCAATGAGAGAGACTCCAATAGAAATGGCTTTTTCTATAGCCCATGACTTCCAGCTGAATTCTCCTGTCACCATGGCCTCAATACCAGTGATGCAGTCTGATATTCCCTCAATAATGAGTTCCATTCCAACTTGAGCAAATGTTCCAAATGTAATTGCAGTGAGCAGTGCTCCTCCAACAATCTGTAAAACTCCAAGAAAGAACACCAGCAGACCTTCCCATGAGAAACGAGGCTTTTCTTCCACAGAAAATACATATTTCAGACCTCGTCTGTAGAGATTGTAAGCTTCATCTTGGAGATCTTTATCAGCATCTGAAAATAGTGAGAACATTGGGGATTTTGGGGCCATTGCATCCCTCCCTTTCTCTCTTATTTCTACTAACTTTTGGATGGCCTCAGTAATGTTTTTTTCAAAGTAGCTATACATTGTGGACCTGGTTGATAACTGTTTTTCCAGGCTGGTTGTGTTGCTGTTGGCTGAGTCTGCAGAGGACATTTTTACAAACTGAAGACAGCCTATTAGTTCCTCATTGAGAAACTTCAGAGATTCCTGTGCCTTTGTTAGATCATCTATGGCCTTAGTGAGGTAATCTGATTTCTTTTGTTGTATAGTACAGTATGCATGATTGTAAAACGCTACAGCTGCCCAGCTTTCATCCTGTTTCATGGCTTTTTCAAACATTATGGCTGCAGCAGCCCACTTTTTTTCATCCAGTGCAATATTTCCAAACTTGATGTAGTGATAAATGCTGGAACAAGGTGAAGTCTGACTTTCAGACTGACTTTTTGCCTTTGACAAATCAGCTTTCAGACTCTCTTGCAGTTCATTTCTCTTCAACTGATCAATTTCTTCTGATTTAGTTTGCAGCCAAATCCCCCAGAACTCATTCATGATGTCAACAACAGCTCTTTTCTCGTCTCCATCAGTGTTGTTATAAATATGTTGAAGTGTTTCACAGTATTCTGAAAACAGGTCCTCCCGCAGTTTCATCTCAGCAACATCGTTCATCATGTGACTTATCTTTTCTGCTGCAAGTCGGTCTCTTGTACTCTTGGCTTCCTCCAGAGAGGACACTGTGCTGAAAGATGGCTGCAGGTGTTCAGTGGAAATGATTATCTGAGCAGATCCAGGTTTACCTTTGCGTGCAGTTCGTCCAAAAGCCTGGAGTTCCACTCTTGTGTTCTCAGAGAGGAAGGAGAGGATCACAAATAACCCTCCATTATTGTTCACCTTTGGGGACACTTTAATGTCTGTGCCACGGCCGGCAAGGTTTGTGGCCACAATGACATCACCAGGATGAAGCTCCTTGTCTATTTTACTCAAACTGTCTCTGTCACTGCGGCAGTAGAGAATCAATTTTTTATTTGGGATGCTGCTCTTCAGCTCTTCGTAGATCTCTTTGGCTTTGTTTATAGTTTCACAGATCACCAACGCTGCTCTTCCTTCTCTGTATGAATTTGGGGAAATCTGAGCTGTGACCACATGTTTTATTTCAGATTTCCATTCTTCAGCTGTTTTTTTCAGAGTACCTTTGACCTCAAATAACTTCTTCCTGTTGAATGTTGGTATTTTGCACACAGAGAGATTTGGATACAGGTCCTGCAAAAACTGAATGTCTGCTTTGCTCCCCAGTGTTCCTGTTGTTCCGTATATTTTTCCCTGGTATTTCTCAAAAAAGGAGATATTGGAAATGTAGTTTGTCACTGTTGAAATTGTGCTCAGTTTGACTTGGTGTTTAATCTCCACAAACTGCTGCAGACCATCACCCCATTTCTTATTAATTTCAACAATACCAGTGGATCTGAAGTCCACTGGACAGACGTTGTCATTTTCGACAACATATTCTCGTCCTTCTTTCAGTAACATTGCCAGAAAGGCATTCTGAACCCACACTGAGACTTTCTTCTCCACTAGAGTCTTCAAGAATCCAGGAATGCTGATTTTGTCTTTATTGTTTTCACATGGGGTGTACTGAATCCTCTCAGAGATCAATTCTGCAATGGGCTTGATGAGAACTTCTTCTGACTTATAGAGAGGACAACATAATCCTTCCTCCAGCACAAGAAATGAAAGCTCTGGAATGTCCCGGTCATTGTATGGACTGTACTTTTGAAGACAGAGCAGTCCTTTGTCATCTAGTGTGTAAACAGTAAAGCCATAGGGGACATAGTCCTCAATTTCTTTGAAAAAGTTAACCATAGAATCCTGACTCACTGTTTTCAGTTTACTGAGAAGTTCATCTTTTTCACTTTTACAGATATCTTCTGTAAATCCTTTTGGCACAATGTTGGATTCTTCAGCAATACCTAAAATGTCCATCGGATCATTAATTTCAGTGTCTTCTGTGTTCATTGAGTCATAGATGGCCTTGAAGAATGAAGCAGGAGGACCTCGTACAAATGTCTTGTGTCCTGTAGATAGGAAGCCATACTGACTGACGTGGCTCCAGATCATGGTGAGAATAATGTTCAGGTGCTGCATGGAGACCATGGGGCTGGACAGGTATGTCAGCTGCACTCCCTGATCCAGCAGCAGTGAGTCCACTTCATCGATAATGATGCACTGAAAGTTACGATCAGGCCTCACATCCTTCATCTCAAATATTTGGCGAAGGTGATCTGCAGCAAAGGCTTCAATGGTTCCATAGACCACGTCCTTCTGATAGCATTCTTTCCGATCTTTATCCTCATTTTTATTTGTGTTTGTGTCGACTGTAATGCCAAAGGACTGGTAGAATTCTGCCCATTCTTCAGCATCTCTTTGACATAACACAGAGGAGCTGGACACCACATCCACCTTTTCACCTCTAAGCACATGCAGCACTGCAAACATCGCTATGACACAAGACTTCCCTTCTCCAGTTCCCATCTCCAGGAGCTTCCCAGTGTCAGACAAGGCCAACAGGCACCAGCTTATCATCTGAGTTGTCCTGGGCCACCACTCCCTTTCAGCTTTGTGGAGGTGTACAGCATTGCATAAGACTGCAAGAACTTCCTGAAGGTCCTCTGTCTCCATGCTGTGACTCAGAGTCCTGGCTTGCTGTATGTCTCTGTGTTTTTTAATTTCACCAGTTTCGATGAGGTTTGTTACATGAGTTACTATGTTGTATGATTTACTCAGTGTTTGTTCGTCAATTTCTTTCATCTGCCGTATTTCATAAAAAATGTTGTCAATGCTTTCAGTTTTCTCATCTTTAAGGCTCTTTTCTAGATGCTGGATCAGATTCTTAGTTGTGCATGAATCTATGAGCTCAAGGAGAGAGTTGTTGTTTTTATCTTTCCACTTGGAAGAAACCTGATATGCTTCCACCAAATGTAAAATCTTCATGATGGAAATACAGCTTTTATCATGATGGTGTATAGTTAATGCTTCAAGAAACTTTAAGACCTCTACTGGTGACCATAGCCTTTGTTCCCCAAGATTTGAAACCATCTCAAAAACTCCTTTGGTATCTTTTTTTGAGTCTTGAAATTGTTCCACACAGGCAAATAAAATCTCCAAACACCATTTGCCTGCAGGATCTGTCATGTTTTTAACGGTTTCTGTTTGTCTAACAAAACTTTTCATCAGATTCTCCAGAAAGGTCAAAATGAAGATCTCATTAAAAAGCAATTCCTTTCTGGTGATTTTCTTTGAGATTGTGATGATTTTATTGTCAGTGATTGTGTCTTTGTTTAGGGTACTATGAAGGACCTGAAAAAGGGCCTTAATAAACATGTGTATCAGTCCCACATCTTCACTGTGAAATTTACTCATGAGGTTCTGCAGGACCTCTGCAGCAAACACCAGGGAGTCATCGTCTTTGAGTCTTGAAAGCTCCAGAGCATGCAGAGCACTGAGACTTTGTTTTTCAATAATGAATCCACGATTTAACTGTGGGCTCCCTGTTTCCATTGCCTCTATGCCACGTTGAACATAATCTGTCACAAAATCATCCATTGTACCATAAACAATGTCTGCTTCATAGACATCCTGGAATGATGGATCAGTCTTCTTCATGTTTGTGTTGATTGAAATGTCAAGGTTCTTGTAGAAGTCAGACCACTCCTTTGTTTGCTCCTCTGAGTGAACATCAGAGCTCAGCACAATGTCCAGTTTGTTTCCCAAGCAGACTTGCATGGCTGCAAACATGGCTGTAACACATGGGTCTTCTTCCACACCAACCAGTTGTACCACTCTACTTTTCTGAGTCAGCACCAGTCCACACCACCGCACCACCTGCCTCACTGTGGGCCACCAGCCTTTTATATCAAACAGTGCTTTGCAGAGCTGACACAGACACTTCTGTATGTTGTCTGCATTCAAAGATTCACATTTAAATGAATCTTTATTAAAAGGTTCTTCTTTTGGTACATTTTCTGTATATTTCAGGACACCAGTGTTAATGTTTTTTATCATATCAATGGCAGAGTCATTAAAATTCCACAACATTTGTACTTCTGCTAGAACTGCAGTTACACTGCTCTCATCGTTTCCTCTTAGAGTCTTTTGGAAATCCTGACAAAATCTCTCAGGAGCAGCAGATCCAAGGAGCTGGATTAGAGAGTGCCCACAGTCATCTGTCCAGTCTGGTGGTATGTCATACACTTGTACCAAGGTAAGGATTTCAGTTATGGAGTCATCATCTGCATATTTCTGTGACAGTGCTTTAAGCAGAGTGACTGCTTCCATTGGAGTCCATTGGTTCATTTGCACAAGTTTGAAGAGCATTTCAGTAGATTTTGAGTGGGCTTCTTTTCCATTTAGATCTGTGAGTGTGGATAAGAGAAGCTTTAAACACTGGATTTCCATCTTTAAATTGAACACAGAGGCTCTTCCAATTGTACTCTGCAGTGATGATGTAAGGGTGCTCAGAAACTCAATTATAAAGAGTTTCTCAGTGGAAATCTCATATTTTGCCCATTGTTTGGCTACGAAGCCGGCATCACTATCAGATCTTCCGCTGTCATTGAAAAGGTGCATCAGGTTCAGATACAGGGCTTGAGTCAAGAGGAAACTCTCAAAAACACCACTTGCTGATTGGCTGATGGATCCTAAAAGGGACTGCATATGATTGGAGATGCTTTGTAGGGAAACTTCTTCAGATATCTCCAGAGACAGAGCACAGAGCTCTGTGATGAACACCTGAGTGTGCTGCAGAGTGCTGATGGATGGAGGAGCACTGATCCACTCATCAAACAGAAGTTTGTCCAGGACTGAAAGGATCTCACTGAGCTGATCAGCTGTGAGCTGAGAGAGACTGAGACTAAAAACCTCAAGGCTGCATTTTGTAGAAAGAATTTCAAGAAGCTCATCACTGCCACTACCTGATTCATCGTTAGCTTTAAAGTCATCCAGATGCCATATTAGAGCATCTCGCTTGGATTCATATTCCTGAGAAATGTAGCTGCTCAATTGTTTCTCAAGCTGCTCTTTGGCTCGTTGGTGAGATTCTTGTAGTCTTTGATTCAGTTTTTCTTTCTTCCTCTCCTCTTCTCTTCTCCTCTCCTCCTCTCCTCTCCTCTCCTCCTCTCTTCTCCTCTCCTCCTCTCTTCTCCTCATTTGCTCTTGATCTCTCATTGGCTTATTAAAGCAATATTCACACTCATATGCGTCATTGTAACCAACTGGTCTGTAGTATTCACCTCCATTGAACACATATACGACTCGACCATGAACCTCAGTTTTGTAAAAGTCATCAAATGATTTGCATGGAGGCAAGACTTGATAACATTTGCAGCATCTAAGGTTATTGCCCATGTTACTTTCTTTTGGGACTTGGTTCCCCATTTTGATGACTTCAGCAGACAAGTTGCAGTTATCTGAAAGATAAGATAAAAAGAGTGAGTAAATGATCACAGACTCCGCTTTGTTTTATCCAGTAACCCTAGATTATTTCAGTTATATGTGTGTGAAACCTGCTGTGAGGACAATTAAAGTGTGGCCAGAGGGGACAGACGCAGTGCTCCAGGACAGATTTAAAAACACAGACTGGAATACGTTCACCCACACAGACCTGGACCAGTACGCCTCATCTGTACTGGATTACATCTCCAAAACCACAGACAGTGTCACCACCCAGAAACGGATCACCATGTACCCCAACCAGAAGCCTTGGATGAACCGGGATGTTCGTCTCCTCCTGAAGGCCCGCAACACCGCCTTTAGGTCAGGAGATGCACACGCCTACAGCACAGCCAGGGCTAATCTAAAGAAGGGCATCAAAAAAGCCAAACACCATTACAAAAAGAAGGTAGAAGAACACTTCTCCAACTCCAACCCCCGACGCATGTGGCAAGGACTCCAGACCATCACAGACTACAGGACCACCAAACCCTCCCCCGCATCCTCTGATGTCTCCTTCCTCAACGAGCTCAACAACTTTTATGCTCGTTTTGAGCGAGGGAACCCCACAACCACAACCAAAGCAGATGTGACGCCAGACCACCAACCTCTGACTCTCTCCCCCACCGATGTAGGAGCGGTGCTGAGCAGGATCAATGTCCACAAAGCTGCAGGCCCTGATGGCATACCCGGGCGTGTTCTCAGAGCGTGTTCTGGGGAGCTTGCAGGAGTGCTGACAGACATATTCAACCTGTCCTTGGCCCACGCTGTGGTACCGGCCTGCTTCAAATCCACCTCCATCGTCCCGATACCCAAAAACTCCAACCCATCTAGCCTCAATGACTACCGCCCAGTAGCACTAAGTGCTTAGAGCAGCTGGTCCTAGCACACTTCAAATCCTGTCTCCCCCCCACCCTGGACCCCCACCAATTCGCATACCGCCAGAACAGGAGCACAGAGGATGCAGTCTCCATCGCACTGCACTCTGTCCTCTCACACCTGGACAACAACAACACCTACGCCAGAATGCTGTTTATAGACTTCAGTTCAGCGTTCAATACAATCCACCCCTCACAACTCATCAGGAAACTGACAGACCTGGGCATCAGTTCCCTCATCTGCAAATGGTTACTGGACTTCCTGACCAACCGCCCCCAACATGTCCGGCTGGATAACCACTGCTCATCTACCATCACAATGAACACCGGTGTACCACAAGGCTGTGTGATGAGCCCTTTCCTCTAGTCCCTCTTCACCCACGACTGCAGACCTGCTGATGGTTCCAACACCATCATTAAGTTTGCAGATGACACCACGGTGATTGGCCTCATCAGTGACAACGATGAGGCCGCCTACAGGGAGGAGGTGGATCGTCTGGCTGAGTGGTGCGACACAAACAACCTGCTGCTTAACACCGAGAAGACCAAGGAGCTCATCGTGGACTACAGGAGGAATGCTGACCCACATCCACCCATCCACATTAAGGGGACGGCTGTGGAGCGTGTGAGCAGCTTCAAGTTCCTGGGAGTCCACATCTCCGAGGATCTCACCTGGACGACCAACTGCTCCAAGCTGGTCAAGAAGGCTCACCAGCGCCTCTTCTTCTTGAGGACTCTGAGGAAGAACCACCTGTCCTCAGACATCCTGGTGAACTTCTATCGTTGCACCATCGAGAGCATCCTGACCAACTGTATAACAGTCTGGCACGGGAACTGCTCTGCCTCGGACCGGAAGGCGTTGCAGAGGGTCGTGAAAACTGCCCAGCGCATCGCCGGAGCACCACTTCCTGCCATAAAAGACATCTACAGGAAGCGGTGTCTGAAAAGGGCTGGGAAAATCATCAGAGACCCCACTCACCCATCACATGGACTCTTCACCCTCCTGCCCTCTGGGAGGCGCTACAGGAGCCTCCGGACTAAGACCACCAGGTACCGGAACAGCTTCTTCCCCACAGCTGTCAGACTCCTGAACTCTGCCTCCTGACATCTGACCCACGTTAACACATGGACTGAACATACACACACCCACAATGGACAACTGTACCCTCAAACACACAATAATAACATGGACTGAACCACCACTCACAACCACTAGCACTTTATACAGCCTCTGTAGAAATTATCCACATATCTAATTTATCTTAACTGCACTACTGTATAGCTCTGGAAATAATCATTCTGTACATACGATAATTTTTAACCCTACAACTGTTTACAACTTGCATAGTTCCCATTTCTGTATAACTGTATATCTCAGATTTCTGTAAAGTTATTTATTTCATATTCTGTATAGTTTCATATTTATATCCTGTTCATAGCCTGTACATAGCTTGTACTCACTACAGCCTGTACATACCTATAGTTATAGAATATTCACAACATACTTCATACCGTGTACATTATAACATACCATAATAGACCAATTTCTGTAATATACTTACATATCTATATTATTGCTAATATATATTGTAATATATCTATATCATTAAAGCACTTCTGGATGGATGCAAACTGCATTTCGTTGCCCTGTACCTGTGCATGTGCAATGACAATAAAGTTGAATTCTATTCTATTCTATTATATCTTGCCAAACATGTTTTGTGGTTATTAGAGTTTTTCTGAATTGCTAAAACACTAAACCCCATTCTCTAAACCAAATTCTTAGTGGCCTAAACTTATTTTTCGAATCAAACACTCTGTTAGCCAAACCTTAAACACGGTTAAGCCTTGTAGAGACGATTTGCAAAACTCATCCACTCTTTTTATCAAACCCATAAACACATGCTCAGTCACTAAACACATTTCACACGTGTATTGCAAAACTGTAAACACTGGCAGCAAAATGTGAACACAACTCCAACAGCTGTTATCTTTTACACACAGCTACTCTCAATTGAAGACATGTTTCTAATGATGCGATCAGACCCTATAAGCCAAACTCTGCACGAGTTAAACATCTAAGATATCAGTATGTATGAGTGCAACTTATCTACACTTTCAGCAGCGACGCTTCCAGTACAATTCTATGTCCACAGGCCTACTGTTACTGTAGGCTAGTTGTTGCAGATGCAACTCTTGCAATACTGTATACTATATTGTGATGCACATTAATCTGGAGTGCATATACTTTAAATACACCATTTCATAAGCCTTTCTTTCTGTATCACTTACAGTACACTACTTATTTTTATAGAGAGTGTTTGAACTGGATTCCATGGAAAGGGCCCATGATTATATTTTCATAGATGTTGCAGGGTTCACTCTGGCAAAAAGGAGGTGGAGAGGCAGGCACATAACTGCTCAACATGCATTATGGAAGTTTCTGGCCAGCGTGGTGCCACCAATGTCACCCTTTGTGCTGCCATAGGTAACTGGTGGGGGGGGGGGGGTTCTCCAACATCATGCAAACCTGGGGACATATAACACTACACATCTCCTGACATTTCTTGGTGGTCTACAGGATATTACGGCTGCATGTGAAATATATATTTCATGTTATTTTTGTTATCTACATTTAGCATTTCATATCACTCTAACCATGGTAATTATTTTGTTAAATACACTTACAATAACTATGCCCACATGCCCTGGATGCTGTGTCTTGAATTATTTGATGTAGTGTCTAACAAATGTTTTGTGGTGAATATACTTTTACTTGCTGTGTTTATGATGTGAACACATTGTTTGGTTTTGAACACAGAATAACAGATTTTGAGATAATTGTTTGATTTCAGCTGAAAAGTCTGGGGTTTTGTGAATGCAGTTAAGATTTTTGGATTTGTGTTTAAGGTTTTGAGAAAATAGGTGTCATGATCCGGAGTTTGTGACTCCGTGCTTATGTTTTAGTAGTTATTATTCTGGGTTTTGTTTTCATGTTCCTATGTGTTCCCCAGTCTGTGTGAAGTTTTTGCATTGTGTCATTGGGTGTATGTGTTTCCTGTTTTATTTTGAAGGTCTGCGTCTTATGTGAGTGTTTTCAGTTTGCCTCCCTAGTCTCGTCACGTTAATCACTCCCAGCTGTGTCCCCCACCTGTGTGTGATCTCCCTGTGTTCTCTGAGTGTTTTTAAGTCTTGTCTTCTGTCTTAGTCGTTGCTGGTTCGTCTGTGTTGTTTCCCCTCGGTCTCCCTGCATCTCTCCATGTGTATTTCCCCGGATCTCCCTGCATCTTTGTTTCTGGTTTGTTTTGTTAGTTTTACCCAGTTTAGGTTTTCCTGTTTCACCTACACCCACGCCATTGCTGTTTGTATTTTCTTTTGTTAAATAAATACTCATCTGCACCAGAGCTGCCGCATTTTGGGTCCTATCTCCAATTCCACACGTTTGCCACCGCGGTCGTGACAGTACGAACCAGCCAGCATGGACCCTGCGGCACTCAATCAGTCCGAGGAGCTCCAGGATGACATCAGCTACAATGTGGAGATCCTCCTCAGGCTCTGGCTGGAGGATCCTCCGTACGAGCTTCGCCGCACCGTTGAAAACCGGCTACAACGGCTCTTTTCCGGCCTGCCATGGCTTTTGAAATCGCTTCCTCCGACCATGCAGGCTTTTCTCCAGCACACACCGCACCTTCTCTCAGCCACTCCTGCCTCGCTGCCCGACTCGCCGGATGTGATCTTGCCCGGCCCGTCGGAGCCGTCTGCGGGGAGGAAACGCCGATCGCGCCGCCGGCGCGCCACCCCACAGCCAGACGTTTGGGCTTCTAATTCGCCGGCTGTGGTGAGTGAGGACTCTTTTCCGTTTTCGGACTGTGTGACTGTTCATTCAGGGGCTGTGTTCTGTGCGGCAGATGATTATGTGAACAGCGTATCACCTGCTCAGCAGCCACTCTCTGCTCAGTTAGCTGCCCCGCAGCCACTCTCTGCTCAGTCTCCAGCGCCTCCAGTGTCACCTGTAGTTCACCTGTAGTATATCTAAGTCCTGGTCGCAGTGTTTGTTACTTTCTGTTTAATTAGTCCCTTGTCCCATATGTAATGTTCAGTTTATGTTATGGTATGTTCAGTTTTCCTTTCCTTGACTTTTAAGTCTGTGATGAGTTTCAAGTGTGTACCCACCTGTTGCCTGTTCCCTCATCAACCTGTGTGTGTGTGTGTGTGTGTGTGTGTGTGTGTGTATATAAATCATCTAAGTCTCCTTGTGTTGCATTCTCCCTCTTGCTGTGTGTTTCCAAGAGTTCTGTGGGTTTTTGTCCTCATAATTTCCAGGTTTCCTATTTCATTAGTTCTTAGCTCCAGTTTTTTTTTTTCCTTGTCTGAAATTTTTTTTTTTTTCTGTAATTTTCTAAATAAAGGCGATAAAGGGGCTTCCTTTAGTTTATCCTTTGTCTCAGAGTCCTGCAATTGGGTCCTACTCTGCCTGCCACGCATCTTTACCTGACAGCTGTTTTTAAAGTGAAAACTGCAAGATTTGACAACATGTTTTTGATAACTTTTCTGAGATTTTACAATTTATGTTTGTGCAATTTGTCAGCATAACCACACTCTGATAGCAGTTTCTTAGTCAAGTTGGGGCATGGGGATGTTATTCAAAGTGCAACTGCTGACTCCCGATTCCACAATTGAACTGTCTGTCTCTGTACCAATATGTGAAAGGCTTTCAATTCAATTTGATTCAGCTTTATTTATACAGCACTAATTCACAAATGTAGTTTACACTCTACAATCCTAAAGGGAAAATTCCAACAATCAGCTCATGTGGTTCCTAGAATATTTATCCAGTTATTTATCCATTTCAGACAGGCACCCTCTCTGTTTTTAAGATTAGTCGTAAGATTTTCCTTTTTAGCAAAGCTTACAGTTAGGGGTGGATCAGGTAACCCTTAATCCACCCTTAGTTATGTTTAGGCTTCGAGGCATCTCATGATGCACTGAGCATATCTCCTTCTTTCACCCTTTTTCACTCACCAAGTGTTGGGGTAGCTGAAGATTAGGAGATGGAGTAGGTCATCTACTTATCAGAAGGTTGATGTCATGCCCTCGGGTGTCGGCAGTTGCGGTTTGGCTATTCTTCCCTGCAGAAAGAGCTGCCCGCCTCTGGGCAGCGAATTCAGGATTCGAGCCTGCCTTTCCTCCCGTGTAGCTTGTTCTGTTAGCCAAGCACAGCAGTTTTAGGAGCAGCACAGACCTCCACTTTTCACCAGATCATACTAATAGCAGAACCAGGCCTGTTCTGGGCTTCTGCCAGTGGTTTCTTCCTGTAAAAAGGGAGTTTTTCCTTCCCAGTGTTGCCACATGCTTGCCCATACAACCAGACAACCAATTCAGGGTTGTCTGATTGTTGGGGGTTCTCTGTATTATTTTAGAGTCTTTACATTAGAAGCACCTTGACTGCTGTTGTGATTTGGCGCTATATAAATAAAATTGAATTGATTGAATTCCCTATGGGTGAGCAATCTGATTGTGTGAAGGGAGAACTCCCTTTTAAAATATAGAGATCACCAGCAGAATCAGCTTCATGGAAGGGTAGCAACCTACTGCTACTAGTTGGGGGTAAAAGGAAAACAGAAAACAAAAGATGTTGAAGTACAGTATGTATTACTCTGCGAAGCTCCTGACTACAGTAGCCGTAATGCTCCGACAATCCATCAATCTGCTTCCTAGTCTCTACTCTGGATAGTCATGTTTTGGGAGGTTTGGTAAATTGGGCCATAATTTGTCATATCTGCTGCTATTAGTGCCATTTCTCCAGGACGTCATCTCTTGATTTTTGTAACCTTTGGCATTGTTCCACTGTCCCCACTATGGAACGTCAAGACTGCCATAATGAATTAATTAAACACACCATTAAATAATTAATTAAATGTGGAAATAATTCATTACATAAATATTTATGAGACATGTAATTAATTCATTATTGCCACATTTAATTAATTATTGCCACATTTAATTAATTATTTATTTATTTCACATTTTAATTAATTATTGCCACATTTAAATAATTATTTAATGGTGTATTTAATTAATTCATTTTGGCACAGTGGACTCCTTCAGGTCTCACCATGAAATAATTTTATCGGTCAGCTTCACCTATCAAACTAAGTGGGCGGGGTTAACGCTGCCATGCAGCTTCTCTAACATTTGATTGGTTGCTGTGCAAAGTAAGTCAAGACAGGTCAATCCTAGATAATCGATTGCTTGTGTCGACTTGGTATCCCAGAATGCATTTCAAATCACAGGCAGCAATGGTGGTGGTGTAGTTTTAATAATAGTGTTTTAGCCACGAATGTTGCGCCGTAATCTTCACATGTCTGGTCAGGTTGTCAACATAGAACATGTTTGCAAAAGTACTCAGATGTTTTCAGAGATTTCACTAGCTCTTGTGGAGATACAGAAATTCTTTTATTGCTGCCATATAATCTGCATCATTATAACTGCATTAATAACATTCTTTACAGCATTATTCCATTTAATAATATTTCTTACAGTATTGATATTGCATTAAAGTTGTTGATTGAAGATGTCCATTTGAGGATCCTTCCATTATGTTAACTTTTATTACAAGTACGGTCAGAAGTATTTTATACACATTGCATATCTGTGCTTATTTTGAGTTGATGTTCGGTTCATTAAGGGTTTTAAGCTTCACTGGCGTGACTGTCCAGGTGATATATGCTGAGGGAAACTAGAACATAGAAGGATAACTGCAATGCATGCTTACAGTACATATAATACATATAATCTAGGAATGTGTCAGGCCTGAGGCCTTAACTCGTTTGGTGTCTTACTATATTTTACTCTACTTGGCAACAGATGATCAGAGTCAATAATTAGCCTCAGAGACCCTGAGGGCTTGAAGTTTATTACCTTGTATGGAAGGTGTTATAGAAAAGAGAAGTTCTATGTCTGCTTATAGCTATTAAAAATGTACAAGATGTACGATTAACTGTGACTAATGTCTGGAACCTATTTTAATCTGTAATTGACGCCATGGGGGGGCGTGTACCCCACTGCTTTATAAGTGTCCACAACATGTATTTTGGCCAGAGGACATATGCTGATGTTTTCTCCTGTGTGTTAATAAACTCATCGTTTGATTGCACTTTTCTGGGGCCTCCGTGGTTTGTCTCACTGCTCTGCATTGATCGATTTCGCGACACTCTGCTAACAGTCAGCTGACAGAGTGCACCAAGCTCACAGCCCCGGTGTTCCAGCTTAACTGTTTCTTTTGTGTGTATTTGTTTGTTTTGGAGGGGGGTTACGTTAACCGGTTTGTTTAGATATTCCACTCTCCGTGTTCCACATGTTGCATTCGCAGATTCTCATTTTCACCGAACGATCGTCTCTTTCCGCCTGGTCTTGTGTCTCTGTGCTTCTGTAACATAAAGAACGAGCTGACGTGTTTCTCACGACACCAGCGATGAGCTCAACAGGCCCTCAGTTTACCTGCATGCATCCTCCTCCTCCTCACCTGTCAGCAGTTGTTTAACACCTGCTGCTAATTCAAGAAACACGTCCACATTACCTGGTGATAGTCAGGTAACACAGCTTTGAAACCTCAGCTGAGTTTTAGCTCTCAGTGGTTAAACGCTGGACTTAATTCACTCAGGTTTTGTCTGTCGGGTCACGTTTACTTCACTGTTTTATTTACAACTGAGCAAATCGGTTTGGCTGAGGTTAAAGTTACGTTTCATAACTGCACAGTTTTACAGACGTTTAATGGTTCACTGGCACATGTGTTAGACTGAACCATTTGCTTTTCTTTATCTGGTGTGTTTTGGATTTAACAGTGAATTTTGAGATTAAACTGACTTATAAAATGTTTTAAAGAAAGAGAAGGCGCATTTCCACCAAGAGGAGCAGAGTTTGCAACAGCGTGTTCATCATGAAGACTACAACCTGGACAGAAATATTATATCATCTGTTTTTTAATAGTTATTCAGCTGTATTCTAAGTGTAGCCGGATGGGCTACTCGCCCTTCTTTTTCTCTCTCTCTCGCTCGCTCTACCACCCTCGCTCTCTTTCAGCTGCACTCGCTCCTTGTATCATGTGATTGGGTTAATTAGGAACCCACCTGCATATTGATTACAGGGTGGTGTTTACCTGTATAAAGGGAAGCCGGGTTTTTTTGTTTTTTTTTTTGTTGGATCATTCCTCCCGAGCTTCTGGTGCGATACAGCAGTAAATGCTGGCCTATTGGTTAATTTACCGATACAATCGGATTGTGTGACTGCTACAGCGCGGCTGTTTCTCTTTTCTTTACTCCAGCTGTGGTGGAGAGACGCGTGAGTTGCGTTCACCGTACAGTACAGCGCCTCCAGTCTTGGGGGTTTGATTGCTGCCGCACCCTCTCAGGGACCAACTGCCTGATTTTAAGCAAAGAGTCGAGACGCCTGCCTAGATGCTGTCTTGTCTTGCCCTGTTTTATCTTGTGTTCCGATCTGTTGGCCGTCCAGTTTTGTTCCTGCTGCTGGCCTCGCCTCGCCCCTGGGGGCTTTGGGTCTCATGCTAAGCCCCTTTTTGGACTATCGTTTTACTCCAGCTTTCGCAGCTGGTCGGGGCGATCTTCAGCTGCATATTGGGCTGGTGTTACAAAAACTGGTACCGCCTCTCCCTTTCCCTCTCCCAGTTGTGGAGAGCTGCGCGAGACTGAGTAGGGCTACGGACAATCGGAACCAGCACCAGCTGTGGGCTGGCTCGCAGAGCACGAGTATTTCCAATCTGTGCTCTGTGGTGTGTATGTGGGTGTGTTTTATTGCAGGTCTCAGTTTTCCTTTTAATTTCTTTTTTTTAGTATATAGAGAGCCTTTTTATGTCCCATGCTTTTTTTATCCTGTTTAACGTGTATCTTGTGCTTTTATTTCAGTGAACTGAGGATCTACCAGCGGCCGTGGGACCTTAGGTGGCGGGTCGTTTTCAACACTTTTGTTGTACAGCACCAGGTGAATAGACTATAGTGGGGTTTTTTTGTGTGGTTTTCTTTTGGTCCACCGCTGCTGGTAAGTCCCAGTTGTATGTTTATTTTGTTGTAATTTGGGACACTATTTTAGACATTTAGTGCGCTGTCTTTGTTGTTTTGTTTTTTTATTTATTTTTCAATAAATAAAATGGTGTTAATACATTGAGCCGGTCTCAGTGTGCATCCCTGAACCTGTGCAAACGTTCTTTTTAATTATATTTCATTTCTAAAGTTCATATTTCCTGGGGGCTAGAATTCCCCCCAGGTGGCGTTGTCATTTTATTATTTCTTTCATAACCCCGCCGACCACTTGGTCACATAAGCACCAGCTGTCTATTAGAATTTTTAGAGTTTACTTAACTAAAAATAAATGAGGTTAACATATAATTTGTGTGATTATTTATTTTATTTTATTTTTTTTGGGTCATGTTATGTTTAACTGTCAAAGGCTTGTTACAAACTATGAAACACACAGACTTCTGGATGTTAGAAGAAAACTAATACTGCTCATGAATGAGACTAAAGACAGGAAGGTGTCCTTTAAAACTAAACATGTTAATAGGACCTCCCTATTTATATCATAGTTTATGACAGAGCACGTGTATTTCAGTAATAGCCTACTTATTTCAGTGTAGTGGTGAACAGTCACACAGCTCACGTTATCTGTGATACTCATTAACTATAATTTATCCAAGTTAACTTCAGTTAACCATTCTGACAGTTCTGACTGTTCATTCAGACAGTTCTTTTGCAATGAAAAACATAAACACCCATGCTCCCGGTAGGTTTCCGCAGTGCTAGCTGTTAACATTATAGCTGCTTATGCAGTAACCATGGTAACCACGGACTCTGAGCGGCTGAATCAACGCAGGTCAGACAACAATTTTACATATATGATCTTAAAACAGGACACAGCCATTATTCGTCCTGGCCTCATATCAAATGTGAACGCAGACTGAGTCTATGTTTGAAGTTTGCTTTATATCTAATCTTCCTCTCAAACATTTAAACAGCAGCGAGTCTGCAGCTGAGGGAATACAAACTCAAATTGTCGGAACAGGTTTGCTCGTTTCTTGCGTGTATTCATTTGGTGATTTATTAAATGTATAACTGTTATTCTAATCTGCTGCTGAGTCTCTTACGCTGATGAAAATGCAGAAAACACAGATCACGAACACCTGTTCAACCAATCACTTTCATTCCACTTTGATCTGCGACAAACTGACGCTTCATCTCTGTTACAGTGTTGCGTTAGACTGCTATATTTTTTTGTTCTTTATGCTGTAGATTTTCACATCTCTGGAATAGTTGGCAGTAATAAGGATGGTTTTCTGTAAAATCATATTGATATGACCCGTGACATATTCGTAGGTGACAGATTAGTCAGCTGGGAAACTGTGTTAACTCATAGTGTCAAGGTTGCAGGGGAAAAAGAGGACCCAAAAAGGCGAGCTCAGGTTAGCAGGGTGAACAGTGCGTTTATTTACAGTGCCCAAGAAGTGTCACAAACAGTTAAAGGTGCTATCCAAATGGGTGTTTCAGTTAAATCCCCAAGTGCTCCTTCGTCTGTGCAACCCCGAGCGTGAGTTGTGTTTCCTGGTCCTCCTCTCCGAGCCAAACTCCTAGGTGAAGACAAAGCAAAACACAGGATTAGCAGAGCTCTTTAACCGACTATCAACTTCCCTTAAGCAACGAGTGCTACCAGCTTGGAATAATAATCCAACGTCGACTGTTGCCGTGCATCATCCTTATATACCGCAGCTCTGAGATGGAGGCTGATTAGAAGCAGCTGGCAGAGAAGTTAAGTGCAGGTGAGGCCACAGCCGAGCGGCGGAGCTTCCGGGTGGAAGGTCGTCCGAGCCACGCCCTCCCCAGAAGCGCGAACTTCCGTAAACAAACCCCGCGGCTGGGAGAGAGGAGAGACCGAGAGAAAATACACACAAAAATCCAGATCGCCCGGGGAGGACCGTACAACCGTGACACAGAGCTGAAGATATTGTGGATATGCTGACCTTGCTCCGTGGTGTACAGGGCCGTTTACCCTCATGATTAATATTCACAATTAGCCGAACATCATGGAGTCTGTATGATCGAGAATCGCAGACCGCGGCACCCACGAACGCTCTTCCGGACCGTACCCCTCCCAGTCCACCAAAAACTGAAAGCCCCTACTGCGGCGCCGGGCATCCATTATCCGAGTAATGGAATACGCCGGGGCGCCGTCGATAAGCCGGGCGGGTGGCGGTGGCCCGGAGGGCGGGCACAACGGGCTGGTCCGCACGGGCCTGATGTGAGAGACATGAAAGACATTGTGTACCTTCATGCTGCCAGGAAGGGCCAGCCGGACCGTCACTGGATTCAGGACGTCTTGATTGGAAAAAGGCCCCAGGAACCAGGGGGCCAGTTTCTTAGACTCTGCTCGGAGAGGGATGTTTTTGCTAGAGAGCCACATCTGCTGGCCGACCCAATAGTTTGGGGCCGGGGTGCGTCGGCGGTCCGCCATCCTCTTGTTCTGCTCCGATGTCCTCAAGAGTGGTGCCCGCGTGGTCCACCAAACCCGACGACAGCGCCTCATATGGTGTTGGACGGAGGGTACCGCCAACTCCCCTTCAGTGATCGAAAGGAGGGGAGGCTGGTACCCCAGCGACGCCTCGAAGAGCGACACTCCCGTGGCAGAGGAGGTGCTCGAGTTATGGGCATATTCGACCCATGCCAAGACGACTGATTGTTGGAAGCGACACACCGCAGCATAGCTTCCATCACCTGGTTCGCCCGTTCGGTTTGCCCATTAGTTTGCGGGTGAAACCCGGAGGACAGACTGACCTGGGCCCCCAGCTCAGAGCAGAACTCCCTCCAGACCCGCGAGGTGAACTGAGGTCCCCGATCGGACACGATGTCACGAGGTATGACGTGGAGGTGGAACACGTGCTGCGTGAGTAATTTCGCCGTCTCTAGGGCAGAGGGGAGCTTGGACAAGGCAATAAAGTGAGCAGCTTTGGAAAAGCAGTCAATGATGGTCAGGATGACAGTATTACCTGACGATAGGGGTGGGGGAAAAAAATCGATAGTGTGTAGTATCGTGATATTTTGTTTGCTAATAATGTATCGATACAGGGACAGCAGAAATTGATATTTTGTTACAAAAAAGGTTTTTGTGCTCTGACTTCAGAGCATGTTGATCCTTTTTCTGAGCAAGAATCCTGACATTCCTTCACTGTCCGAATGTGTTTAACTTTTTTTTTGGCAGCAATAAACATGACAGTTTACTTATTTTAATTTAAGACATGTTTTATTTTAATTAAGTGTAAAACTTTTTTATTTAATGTAAAATTATATTTTGTTTTAATTTACTTTCAAATTCTTCAGTTGCTGAAGGGGCTGCATAGTTTTCATAAATTGCATAGTTCAGAATAGCTATAATTGTACCAGATGGTTGCATTCAGTTAAGTTGGACTAGACTGTAATACAAACCGTTCAGTTTGTCAACAATAAAACTGACTGAAATGAGACAAAGACTGAGTGCGAGACTTTGATATTAGATAAAATGAATATTGATAAAGTTTACCTTTATGTACAGAATCTGAATATCGCAAAATATTTTAAAAAATTGCAATAATATCGTATCGTGCGTTAATTATTGTGATAATATCGTATCGTGGGATGTATGGTGATTCCCACCTCTACCTGACGACGGGGGTAGACCGGCAAGGCAATATGGGACAACAGGCGTGTCAGAATGGGCAATGGCTGCAGGAAACTAGAGGCAGGCGAGTTGCATGTCTTGTTTCGGGCACACACCGGGCAGGCTGCAACATACTCCCGAACGTCCTGAGGAAGAGAAGGCCACCAAAACAAACGCCTTAAGAAAGAGATGGTGCGATTTTTACCTGGGTGGCAGGAGAACTTGGCAGTATGGCCCCAGTGGATTACTTTTCTCCGTGTAGCTGAGGGGACGTGCAATTTTCCTTCCGGGTCGGGTTCTTGTCGTTGGGCCTCTCTGACTTCCCTTTCGATGTCCCAGGTAAGTGCCCCCAAAATGCACTTGGCCGGTAGGATGGGTTTCTCCTTTTCCTCCTCGTCCGTGTCCGGTGCAAACTGGCGCGACAGGACATCTGGCTTGGTGTTACGGGATCTGGGCCTACAGGTTATTGTGAAATTGAAGCGAGTAAAAAACAGAGCCCACCTGGCCTGCCGTGCGATAAGGCGTTTGGCGGTTTGGAGATAAGCCAGGTTTTTGTGGTCAGTCCACACCACTATGGGCTGCTCGCTGCCTTCAAGCCAGTGTCGCCACTCCTCAAAGGCCAGCTTGACGGCGAGGAGTTCCCGGTCGCCCACGTCGTAGTTTCTCTCCGCCTGAGACAATCTTCAAGAGAAAAAAGCACAGGGGAGAAGCTTGCCGTCTACCTGCTGGGAAAGGACCGCACCACTCCAGAGTCTGATGAGTCCACCTCCACGATGAAAGGCCGGTTTAGGTCTGCCTGGACGAGTACCAGGGCCGAGGAGAACAGGTGTTTCAAATGGTCAAAAGCCCGCTGGGCGGCCGGGGACCTCTGGAATGACTGTTTGGGAGAAGTGAGATTAGTTAAGGGAAGGGCCACCTTGCTGAAGTCCCGGATAAAGCGTCGGTAGAATTTGGCAAAACCCAAAAACCTCTGCAGCTCCCAGCGGGTCTTAGGTACGGGCCACTCTACCACGGCCTTTATCTTGGCTGGATCCACCCGCAGACGCCCCTGTTCCACAATAAATCCGAGAAATGCAATTGTCTGCACATGAAACTCACATTTCTCTGCTTTCACAAAAAGCCAATTCTCCAAAAGGCGGTGCAGGACCAGCCTAACCTGTCTGACATGCTCAGAGGGGGTTCTGGAAAAAATCAAAATGTCATCCAGATACACAAACACAAAGTGGTTAATGAAGTCTCTCAACACGTCATCAATTAAGGCTTGGAAAACGGCTGGGGCGTTGGTAAGGCCGAAGGGCATAACCAGATACTCGAAATGTCCTAAATGTGTGTTAAAAGCCGTTTTCCACTCATCCCCTTTGCGAATGCGAACCAAATGATAAGCGTTCCGGAGGTCCAGTTTGGAAAAGATGGTAACGCCCTGGAGCAGTTCAAAAGCAGAAGTGAGAAGTGGGAGTGGGTATTTATTTTTAACAGTAATCTTGTTAAGCCCTCGAAAGTCTATGCATGGACGTAGTGTCTTATCTTTTTTCTCCACAAAGAAGAATCCTGCACCGAGAGGAGAGGTGGAGGGGCGAATAATGCCCGCAGCCAACGATTCAGAGATATAGCATTCCATCACCTCGCGTTCTGGCTTAGAGAGGCTGTAGAGCCGACTAGTGGGCAAGGGGGCGCTAGAGAGCAGGTCTATCCAACAGTCATAGGGGCGATGCGGGGGCAGCGACTGCGCCAGGTCTTTGCTAAACGCCTGCCCTAGGTCATGGTACTCGGGCAGAACTGAGGATAGGTCGGGGGGTGGAGACGGTTTGACGGAGCCCGTAGCGGTGCTGTCCGGGACGGCTGAGAGTAAACACCGCTCATGGCAGTGGGTGCTCCATCCGGAGACACACCCCCTAGCCCAGTCAGTGTGAGGGTTATGTAACTGAAGCCAAGGGAAACCAAGAACCAGAGGCGTGTCAGGAGCCTTAAACAAAAACAATGAAATCTTTTCAGAGTGGTTACCAGATAGAATTACTGTTATATCCTGAGTCCGATGAGTGATTGAGGCGAGATGGCTGCCATTCAGGGCAGAGACCTGGAGAGTCTCGGGAAGAGAAACTAGAGGTAGACCTAGGTTTTGGGCTAACGTTTCATCAAAGAAATTCTGTTCAGCCCCAGAGTCTATGAGAGCGTTGCAGGTATAAACCACAGTCTGAAAAATGAGTTTAGCGGGACAACTTAAGTGGGGAAAAACGTTGGCTGTAGCACCCGTCAGGATCCCCACTCTCACTGACGGGCTAAGTCTTTTGGCCGGTCAGGGCAGGAATCAACGAAGTGCCCTCTCTTGCCACACAAAAAGCACTCCCCAGCTCGTTGTTGTTGTCTTTGCTTTGGATTAGCGGAAGCGAACCTGGCCCGGCCCAGCTGCATCAGCTGCTCCTCATCCCTCGACGGCTCATCTTCACCCCCTCCCCACGTGAGCGAGGGAAATCCCGTTGAGGTACCTGCTGCCGCAGCAGCCCGCCGTCCCTCTCCAGAGCGCCTGTTGAACTCCCGAATGTGATCGTCCAGCCTAATGCACATGTTGACCAGAGCACTTAATGAGTTAGGCAGTTCTTTAGTGGCCAACTCACGTTTATTGTTTTCATTCAGACTGCTCAGAAAAGCTCCACATAGTGCATTCTCCTCCCAGCCGGTCTCCTCAGCCAGAATCCAAAAATCCACAGAAAAATCTGCAACACTCCGCCTACCTTGCCTCAGCAAAAACATGCGATGACCCGCACTGTCAGGGCTGGTTCCTTTATCAAAGACACAGCGAAACTTGGTCAAAAAAATAGGGTAAGAAATCAAGGGTTGAGTGCTCAACACAGCCTGTGCCCACTGAAGCGCTCGCCCCGTCATAAGTTCGACCATGAAAGTTATTTTAGCTATGTCAGAGGCATAAGCAGTTGGTTGCTATCGAAAAATCAAAGAGCATTGAGTAAGAAACCCCCTGCACCTGCCCAGCTCTCCGTTTAATTTCTCGGGCACAGGGAGCGTGTGTTCCCGCTGTGGTGGTGGTGGTGGAGGTGAAGGCGGAAGCGGACAAGCTGCTGCCTCGTCTAATGAAGAGGCGGGTCGAGACGGAGCCACATTAACACCAGAGGGAGAAGTCAACATACCTTTGAGGTCGACTACGGCCTGCATGAGTGCTGCTTGTTCCTTAGCGACATGTCTAAGCATCTTTTCGTGTCGTTCCAGAACTTCCGCCTGGAGGGAGAGCTCGCGTTGAACCGGAGTAGAGCCCGCGGGGTCCATGGCTTGGTTGGATTATTCTGTCAAGGTTGCAGGGGAAAAAGAGGACCCAAAATGCGGAGCTCAGGTTAGCAGGGTGAACAGTGCGTTTATTTACAGTGTCCAAGAGGTGTCACAAACAGTTAAAGGTGCTATCCAAATGGGTGTTTCAGTTAAATCCCCAAGCGCTCCTTCATCTGTGCAACCCCGAGCGTGAGTTTCCTGGTCCTCCTCTCCGAGCCAAACTCCTAGGTGAAGACAAAGCAAAACACAGGATTAGCAGAGCTCTTTAACCGACTATCAACTTCCCTTAAGTAACGAGTGCTACCAGCTTGGAATAATAATCCAACGTCGACTGTTGCCGTGCATCATCCTTATATACCACAGCTCTGAGATGGAGGATGATTAGAAGCAGCTGGCAGAGCAGTCAAGTGCAGGTGAGGCCACAGCCGAGCGGCGGAGCTTCCGGGTGGAAGGTCGTCCGAGCCACGCCCTCCCCAGAAGTGCGAACTTCCGTAAACAAACCCCGCGGCTGGGAGAGAGGAGAGACCGAGAGAAAATACACACAAAAATCCAGATCGCCCGGGGAGGACCGTACAACCGTGACACATAGAGCTGAAGATATTGTGGATATGCTGACCTTGCTCCGTGGTGTACAGGGCCGTTTACCCTCATGATTAATATTCACAATTAGGCGAACATCATGGAGTCTGTATGTGTGTCATAGTGTCGAGCAACCTTTGTACAGTTAAGGCCAGCAGTTACTACATGAATGAAACACCAACGTTATACACAGGTCACGCTGATTACTGAACAAAAACCCAAAGATCAGCTGTTAATCGAATTTATTTGCTCTCTCTCCTCCTTAAACATGTTTTTAATGTTAGTTATAATTTAGAATTGGCAACTGAAACACGTAGGACACATAAGAACATCAGGAAATAAAACCCCGATAAATATAACCTCAGTAAAAGAAGTCAGTGTCAGCGGGGGTTATTACAGCTATGTACCGGGGCCTGCGCTTTGTCGGTGGTAATAACAGCTCGATTGCTTGCGAGGCAAGCGGGTCTATCCCACGCTTTGCCATGAGACTGGGCAGACATCTCCGAAATCATCGAAGCACTTTTGCAAAAAGGCTGTATCTTGACAAATCGACCAGACACATGAAGATTAAACCACTACATTCTCGGCTAAAAAAAAAATATAAAAACGGTATTTGGTGACACACAAACAGGGTTTTTCAAAGTTCAGTTCTGTTAGTTTCCACATGCCGGTTGTTGTGTGCTAAAAACAATGGCCACCAGGCAATGGTTTTGACTCGATCAGCGTTAACCCCGCCCCCTGAGTTTGATGGGTGAGGTTGACAGTTAAAATTATTTCATGGTGAGACCTGAAGGAGTCAACTGTGCCAAAATGAATTAATTAAATACACCATTAAATAATTATTTAAATGTGGCAATAATTAATTAAAATGTGAAATAAATAAATAATTAAATGTGTCAATAATTAATTAATTACATGTGTCGTAAATATTTATGTAATTAATTATTTCCGATTTTAATTCATTATTGCCACATTTAATTAATTATTTGATGGTGTATTTAATTAATTCATTATGGCAGTCCTGGCGTTCCATACTGGTGTTCCATATCACTGAAGGTAAATGGCTCAATGGGTAAGCTTTGCTGACACGGAAGGTGAAATATTAACATAAGAACGATGCACCAGTCAAGAGTCTGGCGTTCCATATCACTGAAGGTAAATGGCTCAATGGGTAAGCTTTGCTGACAAGGAAGGTGAAATATTAACATAAGAACGAAGCACCAGTCCAGAGTCTGACATTCCTAGCTTCTCTCCAATGCATCCAGAGTACGAATGTGTGTGAATTACAAATAGAAAGTACTTGCATAGAGAAAGTATAGGAAAATGTGCTTGAATGGATTGGCCAAAAAAAACCCTTCTCTGCTCCCTTCACAAATATTTAAATATTCTCTGTTTTGTGTTTCACTTGATCTGTGTAGTTTTGTTTGTTTTTTTACATATCCAATGGAAAAATTATCTTCTTGGTAATGCATGGGTTTCCTCTGACTGTCAAAGTAATAATGCTGAAATTTTCCTGTTTTATCTTCTGCACTTTCTTGACAGCCTCTGTACTTCAGATTCTTGGAATTCAGATTCTTGGAATTCTTGAAGCACTTATGAACAGCTCTCTCCCCATTTATTGTTTTTAACAGTCTTTTAACCCTGCTGACGTTGTTGCCATGAAAACTGTGTGAGCTTCTCTGGAGCTTGCTCAACCTGCATTACCTTCACAGCTAACTTTCTCTACAGAATTTAAGAATTACTTTTCTAAAAAATAATAATATTAACAGTAATGATAATAATTGCTTCAGCCGCAATATAAAGCAGCATGGTTTCTGTGTTGCTCGTGTTTGGTAAGTAAAACAGCAGCAGGAAAAAATGTCTAGAAGTAAACCCATTCCCATTGTGAGAACAGCATTAAACTATTGTTTTAGACAGAAAATTAAATGTTTGGTGGTAAATAAACAAAGAGTCATTTATCTTATTTGATGTTACTTCTGCTTCTTTTATCTCACATATCTTCAAGTTAATAAACTAGAAAATCTGCTGACTTACAAACGCGCTCACTCCAACCTCTCTCTCTCTCCGCTAGTGACCAGTCACTCCTTCAACACTCCACACGGGGAAACACGGGGACGGGTCTGGGGAATCTAGGAATACAGAGACACACGTAGTGATGTGTCCTGTGTGTCGAAGCTTCGAATCGTGTGTCAGGTAATCTCGGGGGAGTTTTTGTGAAGCGCGTATCGAGGCTTGCTTTGATTACGTATGCAACAGGGGCGGATCTAGAGAAATTTTCTTAGGGTGGCATGAGGGTGGCAAAATCAAAGCCTTTTTTTTTTTCATTTGTGTTAAATGAAAACACAATCTATCATTAGATATTTTATGTTGCATTTAAGTAATTAATAATTACTTCCTGCATCTCAGTCAAACATAAAAGGAGAAATATGTGTGTTTTATGTGTTATTGACCCAGAAAATCTGTTGTCTTCATTTTTTTCCCTTCCAACAGTCAGATAAATTTATTGATACTTAGAACTGACACAGTTCACAAAATGTTTTCCAGAAGCAGTAAAATGAAGCACAAGTTGCATTAACGGGAGACAAAATATGTAAAGGCAAGAAGTCGGTAGTGAGCAAGCAACGTATGAAGTACATTCCAGGGTTCTTAAAACAATTAAGCAAGATGGATAGTATGTCTTTACATGTAAATGTGTTAACAATGTCTGTTTACCCACTTTCCTGTGATTGTTTCCTTGTTGGCTTGAAGTGAAATATCCCTCTGCTGTTACTTCAGGTTGCTGGAACTGCATGTGTCCATTTCACACTTTGGAGAGGCCAAGCATGAAATGGACACAGTGGACCAATGTGTTATTACATGTTTTACTGTACTGGGTCAGGAAAAAGGGTCACATTGAATTTGCAGATCAGTAATGTTGTATCGCTCAGTTCACTTGTGATTTCCAAGCTGCTTGACCTACCGTAAAGTACACCCCAACACTACAACACTACTTTAGGTTCACTCTGGCATAAATGGTGAAAGTCTGACATAAATGTTGTGTTCTGTTGAACAGGTAGAGTTGTTCAGAGAGACTGCAGAGCATATGCAGGAACTCAGTGCCGTTCTTGTGAGATGGGGACCTTTATGAACCAACCCAACGGCCTGTATAACTGTTTCCCCTGCACATCCTGTGACACAGGTACAGTGAGATGGGAAATCCTTTGTAAATTTTAAATTAAAAAAATAAATCTTTCATTTAAAAGTAAATTACAGAATATTTTTACACTAATGTTTTTGTTTTGTTTTTTTTAGGCCATGGTCTTTTTGTCAAGCGGAACTGTACAGCAACAACTGACACAGTGTGTGACGTTTTAAATGGATATCACTGTAAAGATTTGATAGACAGTAACGGATGTAGTTTGACAGAGAAACATTCACAGTGTGCAGCTGGTCAGAGGATAAAAGAACCTGGTAAGAGAAATGAAATTCTAAGACCATTTAGATGAGCTGATAAATTATAATTTTTTTGTGTAACAACAAATGTGTTTCTTTCAGGAACCAGCAGAAGTGACACAGTGTGTGAAGACTGTCAGCCAGGCTTCTTTTCCAAGGACGGTGTGAACTGCACGGCTTGGAAAGTTTAGGTCATAATTTATAATAAAATCACTCTAAAAGTGTATAATATATTCAGTTATTGATCATCAGTGTCTTAATGGAATCTCTCATATACTTGGGACTAGGGCTGTGCCACATCACATCATCTGCAATAATACCGGTATTATACTATATACTGTGTGTTGCTATAGCAACATTATGTGTTTGTTTCCTAGTGTTTATGACAAGGAGTCAAAACCATGCACGTCTAATGTAAGAGCAGTGTTTCAATGATGATTTAGTAACTAAAAATGGAGCTACTTCAGCAGCCTCCAGCAAACACAGGACAAAACATGCAGGAAAACTGTTTGGAAAAAGTGGAAAACACTCCGTTGAGTAGAACGAGGCTATGAAGACACATGAGGAGACAGGAGCAGTTACTAGCTGCACTCGCTACTTAGACTCTTTATAACAGGAGGAGCAAACAATGTGTGGAAATTAGTGATGCAGTAACATGATGGAAAAGCAGGACTTTAAGAAGTTGGTTAAAATCCTGACATGATAAACCGCCCCAGATAGAAAATATTTTTTATTTTTTCATATTTTTTGATTTATTAATAACAGTGTTAAAAGTTTTTTATACTTTATTTGAAAATTCCAGGGAAAATACTACCTGGGCTACTTTTGAACTTACGTTTTCTTTTGTTAGATTCACACTTCAGTTTAAGCAGTCTGACATTGATGACGGTAGCACTACAGTTATAAATGCTGCTATCTGCAACCATTTTAAAACTCAATGCTTTTTTTTCTATATTTTCATATCTCAGTGATATATTACCCACCTCCACACGGGAATTTTGGGATTGCCCCCCTTTAGTAACCTGAGAACCAGTGATTCAGCTGATTAAACAGAAAATTAACCAACTTTTGATTTTAATGTTGTAATTGTAGAATAAGTACTTTGAATTTGTTGAAAATAAAGTTTAAATAATTTAAAATACAGTCATATATTATCAGAGATTCATTAATAGTAACAGCGTGGTGTCTCAGTTACTGTGTATAGAAGATAAACATGATTACCTCTGGAAAGAGGTAATCATGTTTTTAATAGGGTGTGTGTGCATATTTGTCCAAGATGTATTTCTTTGTTATGGTAAACAAAATTAAAATCATGAGTGGTGGCTTCTATAACTTTCAGTATGTAATTTGGCATTTTCTACTGTTGTAGGCTGAAAAATAAATACATAATATAATTTCATTCAGTTTAAAGGTTTATTTGCAAGATGCAAAAACAGACAAAATTGAAAGTTACAAATGTTTTGTGCATGAAACAAATTCAGACGTGGTGCAGATGTGTGTGTCACAAGTTAATCTGGCTGTAGGCTAAGGCACTTGGCCACAGGTGGCACTAGTTGACTCGACTCCATTTGAGTATACACAAAGTAAACTGCACGCTTTAGTTGTGAAGCGAAAACGCTGAAGTCGGAGTAATAAAACTTACGAGGGGAACGACAGCGAAGACAAGATTCTCCAGATCGATTACTCTTGCTGTCCTGTGAACAGCACTTCGTCTACTTTTGTCTATTGTGTCATTTCAAAGACGAAACCAAAACGGATCAAATATCAATGTCCCCTTATCGATATGTGGGTTGGGGGGGGGAGTGCCTTCTTCTATAAAGCACCTGCTTTGGAGGTTTGTGCATATTTGCAGTCATCGCTTTTCTTCCTACCTTTGCTGCACGTCGGGCAGCACTGTCCATCATTTGTTTTATACGGTGGCTGGGAAGTGCAAATCGCAACAAATTACAAAAACCCGCAACAAATTACAAAAACCCGCAACAAATTACAAAAACCCCATGACAAATTACAAAACCCCACAACAAAATACAAAAACCCACAACAAATTAAAAAAAAACCCACAACAAATTACAAAAACCCGCAACAAATTAAAAAAAACCCACAGCAAATTACAAAAACCCACAACAAATTAAAAAAAACCCACAACAAATTACAAAAACCCCACAACAAATTAAAAATCCTTGACGGAAAGGGATTGTCTGAAATACCGGAAGTGACGCAACGATTAGCCTAATAGGGCTTTTGGAGCGTGATGTCACGAGATGGGGCGTGGCCATGATTTTTGGTTGAGGCGCCATGTTTCTGGGCCAAACAAAGCGCTAGCGAAAGAGGAGCGAAAGTACACGGATAACACCAGCTATGGTTCGTACTTGCTGTGCAGTCAGTTGTAAACTTAGATCGCACGACCGGCAAGGGAATAAGTTTGAAAATGGTTTATCTTTTCATTCTTTCCCCACCTGGAGCAAACGGAATCGCCGTATTGCTCCAACTTGCCGTCTGCCCGACTATAAGTTAATCATCCGGTCAATTAATATGTACGCCAGCTGACTCCCATAACCGGCATGCATATGGCATGCAGGTTTTAAAGTTTTATCCAGATTGTATGTTGTTTTTCTGTTGTTTTGATTTGTAGTTTGGATTTTTGTTACGCCACTGGTGGGAGGCCCTTTTTCTAGCTGCAGATCACCAGTGTGGTCCTGCAGTTGGGTTATCCCCCAGCGCTATATTAGTTTTGTTGTAATATATTAAAATTTTCTTTGTTCTTTTATTCAGATGCGGAGTGCCGACGTGGAGGAGACTAGGGTGCCTTGGTGGTGGGATCCTTTGAGTGTACACACCTGCCTTGTTTAGTTTATTAGTGTGAGCGTGTGATTTTGTGTTGCACTTGTGTCTTGGTGTGTGTTCTTTTTTTTTTTTGAGTTTGTGCATGGCATCCCTGCCCCTCCACTGGTAAGCCTCAGCTCTGAATACCTTTTTAAGTATATTTGTACATGGATATTTATGATTGAGCTTTTATATGGTGTTTTAAATAATTATTAATAAATTGTCAACTTGTTTTACCATTGAACCTCGTCTCTGTATTGAGTATAACAAACCTAACTGCCTTCTTGGTGATTAGTGTTACTTCCAGTATTCTCTGGGTGAAATTCCCAGAGTGGCGTTGTCTTTTAAACTGTGAAGAGTATTTACTTTATTCTCACCTCGTGCAGCCACACAAGTGTTTTGGAGTTTGCAAGTGTTTTGGAGTTTGTTCGTGCTTTGTCTCTAGGGGCCACCGTAATTTTCTGACATGTTGCTACAATTAATTACAGAACGGATGATTATGACCCGCCATATAACAAACTTAAACATAAAACCAGCCATAAAAACATACCTTAGAAATAACAGGAGGGACAGAATACAAACAAAGTTTTTTGCAGCTGTTTACCTAAACATGCAGCCAATGCGCTTTTAAACAAACATTTCAAACTATTTACAGAACAATCAGGTGTTCTGCATCAAATCTGATGCCACACAAATTATTTGTGCCACTCCAAAAAATAATTTCTGTCCACTATGAGATAAAGGAGAACAACAGCCTGATACCTGCAGGCCTGAAAATAGGGGATGTATCACTCCTTTAACACCTGTAACATTAAGCAGTCACCTCATTGTTCTGACACACACAACAAAACTATTGACTACACTACACACTAACTACACAAGATTTGCGCTAAACGTCGCAAATCTCTCACATCTCAAAACCGCCGTCATTCCTAAAACTTCCTCCCGTTTCTTAACAACTGATTGGTTTTGATTGGTCGACATGGTACATTTTTCGACCAATGGGAAAGGGTGGGGGGTGTTTTGGTTTCATCTTTGCTCACAGGCGGAGAGTGCTTTCGAGCGTTTTCCTTATAAAACGCAGTTTTTACCGTTTTTTCCCGCAGTAAATATAAACAACGGTAGTATTCAGGAAGAAAAACAAACACTGCATATATTTTTTTATCACAACTCTGGTTTTACGTGGCCTATCAACACAATTTAAAAACTGGTATAAAGTCCACACTTTTTCCGTCAATTGTTCCATCTGTCCTGCTCACATCTGCAATGGTTGTGCACGTTGTCATTAACGTGGCTTCACTCCACATCAGCCACGCCGCTTTGCTAGCTAAAACACTGGTGTCGCACATAATGACCACAAGAGCACCTGACTGCAGCCACTGGGGAGCCGCTGTCATAGCCTGTCAACGACGTTGATTAGCTGCGCATATACGTGAATGTGAATCGTGTGATTGGCTGGACTATGGGATAAGGTGGCATCGTTCTAAACCCATACGGGAGCAGCCAGTTACTTACTGACTAACACTGCAAAACAGAATTGTTAACGTATTTACTTTAATTTCAATTCAGGTTAGAACTTTTTTTTGTGCGCAACGCAGATTTTTTTTTGCGCAGAGACCGTGCCAGCAGTGTGCAATTGCGCACGCGCGCAGCTTAGAGGGAACATTGCTCGTGGGGGACCCCGGATGGCAGGCGTCTCCAGGTTCTTTCTTCTCTGCCTGTCACTACCCGATCCGTACCGGAAACCCGATCGGTACCCTGCATGAGCAAATCTTACGTCACTTCCTCTCTTTGCCAACATTGCGACATTCAATATATTTGAATGACACGTATCACTACCCGATCCGTACCGGAAACCCGATCAGTACCCCGCATGCGCGAAAGGTGTCTACTTCTGGTCGAAGCATTTTACGATAGTTACGGGTCAGAGTATCTGTTAAGATGTTAAGAATAATAAGTATCTCTTAAAATGTTTCCAATAATGAAACATTTCAATATAATGTAGACAAAAACGAAAAACAAAAAGATACGCATGTGCAAAGTCGGACCGTACCCGATCCGTATCACGCATGTGCAGGGGTTTTCTTCTTCTTCTGTTTGTTTAATGGCAGTTTACACCCCAGTGTACGAGGATACTGCCACCTGCTGACTGAGCGAATGAACCCTATTGTAAACTGAATTAGCGTCATTACAAACGTGTGTTAAATTTGATTTAGCGATAGTCGAGTGTGTTTATGCTTGTCTGTGTGGAGAGGATTGATTGGAATAGTGATGATGATGTCCGCTATCACTGTCAATTGTCAGTAAACACTTCATCTGGCTGATGAATCTTCACGTGACATATTACAAAGTCTGTATTATTAACTCTGTAATTAGGCACCATTCTTCTTATTTTACGGCGCTGTTGTTCAATTGGGGGACGCTCTCTGTTGAGGAGAAAAGCGATCGGTACCCCGTATGCGCAAATCTTACGTCACTTCCTCTCTTTGCCAACATTGCGACATTCAATATATTTGACTGACACGGTTAGCTGGTTAGGCTGCTTAAGCATCAGAAGGAAGAAAAGGGTTCAGAGCTGTGTTTGTCGACTTAAAAGCAGAAATATAACAAGCTGTGGCTGCTGCATTGGCTACACAAACACAGCTTGAGCATGAACCACAGCTATGACGACAACAACAAGGTCCAGGCCCAAGATCTGCACCAATGTGGACTGCTGGAAGAGAACGCTTTAGAAGGGAATCCTAGCCAGAGGTGCATGAAAGACAACAAAGGAGGCCTCAAATGGACAGTCATTTGCTTCGCCTGTGGAACGAGAGGACATTGGAGGAATGAATGGCCAAACCAACATCCGCAACAGATGAGGCCCGTAGACCAATATTTGGACCACAACAACGGATTCCAGACTATGACAATAGGAGAGCACCAAACTACCGACAAATGCCCCAACCAAGACAGAGAGGTGGTCCCCGAGATCTAGACCAAAACCCATACTGATGGGGCCCTGGAGTATGTGCAGGTCCGATTTCAACACCTATGACAGAGCCAATTGAAATCTGTATAATCGAAGGTGAGAAGATGTGCTTAATGGCTGATGGTGGAACAATAATTTCATCATTGAACATTTTAACCATTGCCAACAGACACTCTACAGCTGAACTGACTTGGGCTCAGAAAGAAGGAGTGGCGTTTTGAGACCAAACAGGCCTAGACACAAGCAGTGGCCTTTACCTCACCAGACTACAAAACAGATTTTTGTGGATATTTCTGAAAAAGTTGGAATTGTAAATGCCATACTTTCTCAGAAAAAGGAGGGAGAAAGAAGAAGATTGGACAACATGGAAAATGGATGAGAAAAATCAGCAGAAAAATCAAGAGAAATCCCATCAAAAGCCATCAAAGATCATTAAAAGTCAACATCAAGTATCGAGTCGAGGCATTTTTGAGCTCAAATGCATCCACTTTGACACCAGCAAGAAAGATAAAGATCTCCAGCATGCTCCAACCGCCTATCACCCATGGCACTCAAGTAATCAACATGTCTGAAGCAATGACATCAAGGAAACATCAACAACATGACTGCAAAAGGAAGCAATTAGATTGACATTAGATCTATAAACTTGAGCCACTGGAAAATCCAGATCTTGAGAAAACTTGCTAAGGTGAGACAGAGCCATGATGAAAAGACACATGAAAACATTGGTACAAGGAAACATTACGCAATCTGCCTTAGCACAGGTGGCAGAAATTTTGGCTCTCACCAAAAGCACTACAACTTTCAGGAGGAAGAAGGAGTAAAACATCTATATTGACTCAGCAATGTATGTCATGTGGATCACAATGGAAATGGAGTTTTCTACAACCAGTACTCCAGTAAACAAAGAACGATTGGAAGAACTGATACAAGCTGCCCAGGGAAGTGGCAGTGATGAAATATAAGGACATCAAAGAACTAAACATGGTTGACAAAAGGAAATGAAGCAGCAGACCTGGCAACTAGATAGGAAAGGAGGGCATCAAAGTCAAATGAACGTCTTACCATTCAGCATCGCAGGCCATTGTAGAGAAGCTAATTAAATTTTATAGAGGAAACTAGCCAAAACCAGAGGAATATTTTTGTATAACAAAGGGTATGGTAGATTTGTCATGTCCAAAATAGAGTTATGTAATAACAAACACTGGTCCACGTGATTAAGGTTTTTCCCCTTAAAATAGTCAATCATTAAAAAGTAGAATACAACCAGCATGGGCATATGTTAGGATGTGGTATTGCAAAAGAACAAAAGCAAAAAAAAAGAAAGAAAACCCACTGTGATTAACTTTGATAAATTCAAATTATAATGTACCTGTCATGGTCCGTGGTCCTGTGTGTGTGGAATGTGTGATGCTCGGGTAGCCACACCCCCCGGGCTGGGCCATCACCGGCACACCTGCTCTCCATCGGGGTGATTACCTGAAGAGCTACTTAACCCGGCGCTGACGGATGCTCCACGCCAGTCCGTTAATCACCTCTCTGTGGTAACTAGACTCCTGCGAAAGCGTTGCATTAATATCTTGTTGGAGCTGCGTTAAATCTTCCTACTTGTGTCTAGGTTTCGATCCGGCGTTCAGCGTCTGCCACCTGCCTGTCCTCCTGCTCAATTGGATCACCCGGTGCATCATCTGGCCCCTTCACTACCTCCACGGATTCCCTTCTCACGGACTTCCCTCCCGAGCTCCCATGGTCCCGCTCTAATCGTAAGCCAACTATTCTAACTCGGTCTTGATGTGCTTCCCCCGCTTCCCGGCTCCCTAGTAATCTTCTCCCCTTTCTGTTGCAGCCTCCCATGGTCCCGATTCCGGCTTCCTCGTGTCATTGTTTTCCCCGGGTTTTTTAGTTCCTCGTTTTGCTCCTCTGGTTTTCCCGGGTCGCCTTTTTGTTATTATAATAAAGTGTCCTTTTCTGCTAGCACTTGAGTCTGCGTCTGGATCCTTTTCTGCACGCGCGCCGCGGCGCATGACAGTACCATTACTCTCAGAGGATCAATATGAAATTAAATGTGTGTAAATTTTGTATGAAACACATGACTAATAACTGTTCTGTCCTGAGCTCATTTCCTATAGCACCCAACTTGACCACACCTCAGTTTTCACGCCAAAGGAAGGTAATTGCACATGTCTGATGGAGGAATCTCAACAAAAGTTGGAAAGGTAAGCCCCGATGGGGGTGACAACACCATAAATGTCACTTATGATCAAATTCCTAAAATTTTGACACCAGGGGCAGAGTTGTTAGAAACTGTTAAATTTTCTGCACAGTACCTGGTCAGGTACTTGCACAGATGTCCACTTGGGACAGCTAGTAACAGATATAGGTCATAGGCAAAATACAGCTGTCCAGAAAGTTGAAATAGACTGTCCACGTTGACAATTTTAATCCTACACAATATTCTCCAAAATTTGTAGACAGAGGAGTTCTAGATAAATATAATTTAGCAAACCCCATAGCTATTGGGGGTTTGAATCTATAGTATTTCAAAATAACACCCGATAAAATGATTGACCATGTTGATTATGTTCATTACAATGTGCAGAGATTGCCTAAGGGAATGCAATAACAGGACTATCAGTACAGTCGATGTTAAAGTCACTTGTGACAGTCCAGAATAGGATGTTGTTGGATATGCTCTTGGCGGAAAAGGGATTGGTGTGATCAAGGTTTGGTTTGGCCTGTTGTACGTATATTTCAAAATGATACAGCTCCGGATGGGTCAGTTACCAGGGCATGGAAGGACTACAGACATTATCAAATGAGGTGAAGGAATTTTCTTGGATTGAAAATCCTCTGGGTGAGTGGTTGACTGAAACATTCAGAAAATAAAAAAACTGTTACTTTATCATTGATGCTGTAATTGGCCACATTCACAGCTATATTGACTTGTTGAGGATGTTGTCTATCCCATGTTTGAGGACTCTAATTAACAGATTGAAAACAGCAGCACTAAAGAAAGAACATGCAGTGCCACCCTATCTGATGCCAGTGTCAGTTGGGATCAGTGATGAATCAGGTGAGCTGGATTCATGACTGAACTGAGACATAAATTGCCCCTAGGTGCGTAGAGGTAGAAAAAGCTAAATGTATATTGCTATTTTCGTGCTTAAGCTTTTAATGATCAAAAGAAACTGAGTCATGTTTAGAACATAAAATGCCTGTGTTTGTTTAGTGTGTTCTCATGAGGAGTCAGGCTGATGGTCTGTAAGACCCATGTAGCACTTATGTGGGTTTATATACAGTACCAATGGATAATAACCAAGGTAATGAGTAATTTGGGCTAGTATCAGAAGATTAAGAACGACTCTTAGAGCTCTGGTACATGAACGACAGAGAAACCAGACAAAACACCGTTGTGTGGCTTAAAAGTACTTTAGTGATGTTAAGCCTTTTAAAAGAATTTTGTAAACAACACAGGATTACAACAGGTTTTAACAGAACTTCAAGTATAAAATTTTCCCCCAAAGTAGCAAAAAAAATAGAATAAAATTGTGCACAAGTAAACAATTAGTCTTTTTTAAGTCCAAATGGTACCGGTGGGGCCCATGACAAATGGGTGTATTGCAATAGAGTCCATCCGATGAGGAGTGTGTGTGTGTGATCGTCTGTCCTACCGCACTACTTGTACGGTAGAGGATTGTAGCCCATCAATGTGCAAATGAGTGTGCTTGTGTATGTATATCGTCTCCTAGGATCTTGGGTTGGCTCGCCATCCAGTGAACACTGGAATACTCTGGGATCTGGAACCGCTGACCTGATCTTTGGATTCGTCCCATATAAAAACCGCTGTCGAGTGGGATGCTCAGCGTTTATGTGACGCAACAGCTTAGTAAACCCTCCGGTTTCGCTCTGCCCTCGATAACAAGTTTTAGCCCGCCCGCTCTGTTCAGCTGTAGAAACAAGAGACTAAAAACTTGGGAGCTGGTTCTAAGGAGGGACAAGAGCCTGCCTAGAGCTTCACCGATTGGCTGACACGCAAAGATTGGAATAAAACAATAGGCTCTCATCAGAGCTCATCAACCCTCGGAGAAACTTAACCCTTGTTCAAACGAAATAATTTTATAAATCTGTGTCCCTTTTTTGTTTAAATAAATATATTGATCTCATTTCACTTTCATTAAACAAGGACAGTAAGAACAGGAACAATGAACATAAAATGTTCTACTTTTTCTTCTTTTTTGTTTTTGAGATGATTTTAGGAACTGGGTTACACCCAGTATCTGACCAACTGAATGGGGACGACAGCTGATTTAGCACTGACATGACCAAAAGATCCCACCCCAGTGAAGAGGGAAAAGCTGAAAGGCTGAGTATCACACTGGAAGGGAACCTGTGGTTAAATTTGTATTGTTGTTCTGACCTCTTTGCAAAGACAAATTAAAAACTCACAAAGACAACCAGTTTGTGTGTAATTCTATTTATTTCAGAATGCTCATAACAGTGGCCAATTATGTTTATAGGTCGTTTTCACCAATATGTTTTACATACATTTAGATAAACTTTCAAAGTATGTAATATCGTATTGGTACATTTCCCTGCAGTTTTATTGTCCACTATTGTGTAAAAACATTTCCATAGAGATAATATATTTTATCATTTCACTGTTAAACCCCCCCACCGCCACCACCTTCATAGTTACACTGAATTAAACAAAAATTATACACCGTTTGCAAGATAATGAATGGGATGCTCCTGACAGAGAACTAGATGCAGGTTTTTTTTTTTTTTTTTTTCTGTAGCTACTGTGATTCATCTCAAGCAGTTTCTTTATCTCCAGAGCTCCTTTCACAGTCAAGCTCTGCACAATCACTCCAGCAGTCACCTTGTGCTCCAACCAACAAAAAAGAAAATCAAGCTGCTAAATCTTAATATGACACAAGTGTAGTTTATCTCTTGAACACTGGAGGGCACTCAGGTACTCTGTGGATGATTTAGAAGGCTTCAAGAGTGATTAGTAATTTACTACACGAAATACTTTGTTGCATCATTTTAGTGTGCTCTTTGTGCGCAACAAAAACAAAAAACAAAACCTGTCATAAGTTTGCAATCTACATTAAGCTATAATGGCTAAACAAGCAGTTAGGACTTTCTTTTTTTCTGTGATAAGCACAAAAATTAAGTTAAAATTAAACCAAAGGCACATAGATATCTGATAATGATGATTAGGCAGGTGGAAGATCTCCAGGTTTTCACTGTACTTCATTTGCTTGTAAGAGTCACATTCGCTTCTCTCGCAAACTGAAAAGAAAACAGAAATCCACTCTGGTCAGATGCTTACCACAGTGCATGCTACTCCAGGTACCTCCCATCCCTTTCATTATGAATCACATATAATATGATGTAAAATTTGATGTTACCTTTTCATCAGAGGAGGTTGGCAACTTCTTTCCTGTGTGGATCGTTTTGATCTTTGTAGCCCTGGTTAGCGATCCAATTATTAATAGTAGTTAGATGGTCATCTGTCATAACACCTTTGTTTTTAAGCTGGTCAGACCATTCCTTTACCATCATTTCACTGTGGTGTGGAAAACTTTTTTCAAAATCTTTAAGTCTGCTTTTGCTTATATTTGTATCCTGGAAGTTTTTGAAGTTCCTGCTACTATCCAACCAGAATCTTGGCATTGAACCAAGGATTGTCAGCTTGAAAGTACCCACAACATCATTACTACTTATGGCTCTAGTCAAAAGGTCTCTGAAGGCTGGTGACTTTGTACTGGGAAATTCACGATGTACTTCTGCAGGCACATAAACTGTTGGAAGTTCACGGCCATGATATTTGTGTACATCAGAAATGCTCCCAGTAGATGAGTTTGTTGCCACTTCAAGCATGGCTTCTGCTAATCTGCTATTCTGGTTCAATTTTCTGGCCTTCAACATGCTACTGACTGGTGGCTGGTGATCTGCATTGATGAACTTTCCAGTTCCTTTATTTTTTTTTGCATATGTTTGCCAATCTTTGTATTTTTTTACTTTTCCAACTTCTTCCTGGCGTAACTTTTTGCTTTCTTTTATGGCTTTTCTGGCTCCAGCTCCCTCTAACATGTACCAGTCCCCTCCCCTGATCGTTTTAGTTAATTCTTTCCGCTTGATGAAAGGCTCCCATTGGCCTGGGTGTCTGAGAAGAGCATCGGTCTCCACAGATCGAAGACGATTTGCTTCCACAGTGATCTCTTCTTCACTGGCTTGTGGTTTCATTCCACGTGCCAAAGCATAAAACAAACAGCTCTTGCCTTTGTTGTCTATGCTCACTGTCTGGTTATTGATGTGCACATCATAATGGCCATCGGGGTATTGGTCACTCTTTGGTCTGTAGATCAGGGTCACGGTTTGATTGGCATGTCGAGTGTCTGGGCTCAGCTCCTGCATTTTGGTAAGTCTTCCATTGCTGTCCTCTGTTAGGATGACAACTTTAGTGCCAGTGGCTTCTGACAGGACTCTGATATCAAGGATGGTGCCTGCAGTCATGGAGTTCTTGATCTTTTCAGTATGTGATTGTGAGTGTTGACCTGCATCTCCTTCAACTTTTAGGTTAGAATTTGGGTGTTTTGGCATGTATGCAATGTATCTGTTGTTCTGTCCTGCTCTGAGCTTTTCCTCTGTTCTTTCACTCTTTAAGCCCTTTCTCACATATTTACCAATAAAACCATTTGCTTGGCCTTTAACAATAGAAACAATGTGACTGGAGACCTTCTGGTGGAAAACTTCTACCAAAGCATCAGCCAATAAAGTACTGATGGTGCTGCCTAAATCCTGCTTGAAATCTTTCAGCAGTTTAATGTCTTCTGCAGACAGATCACTTACTTTTATATTCTCTGATTTTTGTTGCTTTTCTTTAAATATTTTCAGCTGTTCATGAAAATTTGAAAAAAATTTGTCTGACAGGCTGAGCACTGCACTGATGGCTTCTCCTGCCAGTGTGACCATGTGGACACCTTGTATAACTGTCAGAATTGCTTTTGCTTTTTTTCCAGTGTGTGATTTAGCTTTTTCAACCACTGTGTAGAGGGAGGAATTCAGTTTGTTCTGCCACCTGAGGTCTGCATAGAATGGCTGTATTGCAGTTTTGCTTAACTCTGTGAAAATGGCCAGCAGCTCTTTCTTTCTTCTCTCGTCATTCAGGAGATCATGAAGTTGTTTTTTGTCCTCAAGTTGTGAAAGAATAATGAGGTCTACTAATGAAGATGAAGGCTCTTTTTCTATTTTTAATTTCACTTCATCATCAGTTGTCTCTTTCACCTTGCTTTTGATTTCTTCTAATATTTTTTTAATGATTTCATCTTCTGCCTTTCCCAGTCCAAAGGTGATGAGTTCTTGTGCAATTTGTTTAGCTGTGTGTTTTACTGCATTCTTCATATTTGCCTTTAAAACAACGCTGAAGCCATCTTTAGCTTGTCTAGAGAGAAATTGTGGCATTGACTTAAGCTGTTTGCCAAATTTAACTAAGGTTTTAAAACATTTGAAGCCCTTTGAAATCAGCTTTCCAACTCCGAACCCAATGAGAGAGACTCCAATAGAAATGGCTTTTTCTATAGCCCATGACTTCCAGCTGAATTCTCCTGTCACCATGGACTCAATACCAGTGATGCAGTCTGATATTCCCTCAATAATGAGTCCCATTCCAACTTGAGCAAATGTTCCAAATGTAAATACAGTGAGCAGTGCTCCTCCAACAATCTGTAAAACTCCAAGAAAGAACACCAGAAGACCTTCCCATGAGAAACGAGGCTTTTCTTCCACAGAAAATACATATTTCAGACCTCGACTGTAGAGGGCGTGAGCTTCAACTTGGAGATCTTCATCAGCATCTGAAACTAGTGAGGACATCGGGGATTTGGGGGACTTTGCATCCCTCCCTTTCTCTCTTATTTCTTCTAACTTTTGGACAGCCTCAGTAATGTTTTTATCAAAGTAACTATACATTGTGGACCTGGTTGATAACTGTTTTTCCAGACAGGTTGGGTTGCTGTTGGCTGAGTCTGCAGAGGACATTTTTACAAACTGAAGACAGACTATTAGTTCCTCATTGAGAAACTTCAAAGATTCCTGTGCCTTTGTTAGATCATCTATGGCCTTAGTGAGGTAATCTGATTTCTTTTGTTGTATAGTACAGTATGCATGATTGTAAAAAGCTACAGCTGCCCAGCTTTCATCCTGTTTCGTGGCTTTTTCAAACAGTCTGGCTGCAATATCCCACTTTTTTTCATCCAGTGCAATATTTCCAAACTTGATGTAGTGATAAATGCTGGAACATGGTGAAGTCTGACATTGACACTGACTTTTTGCCTTTGACAAATCAGCTTTCAGACTCTCTTGCAGTTCATTTCTCTTCAACTGATCAATTTCTTCTGATTTAGTTTGCAGCCAAATCCCCCAGAACTCATTCATGATGTCAACAACAGCTCTTTCCTCGTCTCCATCAGTGGTGTCATAAATATCTTGAAGTGTTTCACAGTATTCTGAAAAAAGGTCCTCCCGCAGTTTCATCTCAGCAACATCGTTCATCATGTGTTTTATCTTTTCTGCTGCAAGTCGGTCTCTTGTGCTCTTGGCTTCCTCCAGAGAGGACACTGTGTGGAAAGATGGCTGCAGGTGTTCAGTGGAAATGATTATCTGAGCAGATCCAGGTTTACCTTTGCGTGCAGTTCGTCCAAAAGCCTGGAGTTCCACTCTTGTGTTCTCAGAAAGGAAGGAGAGGATCACAAATAACCCTCCATTATTGTTCACCTCTCTGGACACTTTAATGTCTGTGCCACGGCCGGCAAGGTTTGTGGCAACAATGACATCACCAGGAAGCAGCTCCTTGTCTGTTTTACTCAAACTGTCTCTGTCACTGCGGCAGTAGAGAATGATTTCACCTGGGATGCAGCTTTTCAGCTCTTCGTAGATCTCTTTGGCTTTGTTGATAGTTTCACAGATCACCAACGCTGCTCTTCCATCTCTGTATGAATTTGGGGAAATCTGAGCCGTGACCACATCTTTTATTTCAGATTTCCATTCTTCAGCTGTTTTTTTCAGAGTACCTTTGACCTCAAATAACTTCTTCCTGTTGCATGTTGGCATTTTGCACACAGAGAGATTTGGATACAGGTCCTGCAAAAACTGAATGTCTGCTTTGCTCCCCAGTGTTCCTGTTGTTCCATATATTTTTCCCTGGTATTTCTCAAAAAACGAAACGTTGGAAATGTAGTTGGTCACTGTTGAAATTGTGCTCAGTTTGACTTGGTGTTTAATCTCCACAAACTGCTGCAGACCATCACCCCATTTCTTATTCAGTTCAACTATACCAGTGGATCTGAAGTCCACTGGACAGACGTTGTCATTTTCTACGACATATTCTCGTCCTTCTTTCAGTAACATTGCCAGAAAGGCATTCTGAACCCACACTGAGACTTTCTTCTCCACCAGAGTCTTCAAAAATCCAGGAATGCTGATTTTGTCTTTATTGTTTTCACATGGGGTGTACTGAATCCTCTCAGAGATCAATTCTGCAATGGGCTTGATGAGAACTTCTTCTGACTCATAGAGAGGACAACACAATCCTTCCTCCAAGACAAGAAATGAAAGCTCTGGAATGTCCCGGTCATTGTATGGACTGCACTTTTGAAGACAGAGCAGTCCCTTGTCATCTAGCGTGTAAACAGTAAAGCCGTAAGGGACATAGTCCTCAATTTCTTTGAAAAAGTCAACCATAGCATCCTGACTCACTGTTTTCAGTTTACTGAGAAGTTCATCTTTTTCACTTTTATAGATATCTTCTGTAAATCCTTTTGGCACAATTTCAGATTCTTCAGCAATACCTAAAATATCCATTGGATCACTAATTTCAGTGTCTTCTGTGTTCATTGAGTCATAGATGGCCTTGAAGAATGAAGCAGGAGGACCTCGTACAAATGTCTGGTGTCCTGTAGATAGGAAGCCATACTGACTGACGTGGCTCCAGATCATGGTGAGAATAATGTTCAGGTGCTGCATGGAGACCATGGGGCTGGACAGGTATGTCAGCTGCACTCCTTGATCTAGCAGCAGTGAGTCCACTTCATCGATAATGATGCACTGAAAGTTACGATCAGGCCTCACATCCTTCATCTCAAATATTTGGCGAAGGTGATCTGCAGCAAAGGCTTCAATGGTTCCATAGACCACGTCCTTCTGATAGCATTCTTTCCGATCTTTATCCTCATTTTTATTTGTGTTTGTGTCGACTGTAATGCCAAAGTATTTGTAAAATTCTGCCCATTCTTCAGCATCTCTTTGACATAACACAGAAGAGCTGGACACCACATCCACCTTTTCACCTCTAAGCACACGCAGCACGGCTAACATTGCTATGACACAAGATTTCCCTTCTCCAGTTCCCATCTCCAGGAGCTTCCCAGTGTCAGACAGGGCCAACAGGCACCAGCTTATCATCTGAGTTGCCCTGGGAAACCACTTCCTTTCAGCTTTGTGGAGGTGTACAGCATTGCATAAGACTGCAAGAACTTGCTGTAAATCCCCAACCTCCATGCAGTGACTCAGAGTCCTAGCTCGCTGTATGTCTCTGTGTTTTTTAATTTCACCAGTTTTGATGAGGTTTGTTACATGAGTTACTATGTTGTATGATTTACTCAGTGTTTGTTCATCAATTTCTTTCATCTGCTGTATTTCATAAAAAAGGTTGTCAATGCTTTTAGTTTTCCCATTTTTAAGGCTCTTGTCTAGATGCTGGATCAGATTCTTAGTTGTGCATGAATCTATGAGCTCAAAGAGAGATTTATTGTTTTCATCTTTCCACTTAGAGGAAACCTGGTATGTTTCCATCAAATGTAAAATCTTCATGATGGAAATACAGCCGTCGTCATGGTGGTTATCAGTTAATGTTCCAAGAAGGTTTAAGACCTCAACTGGTGACCAAAGTCTTTGTTCCTCAAGATTTGAAACCATCGTGAAGACTTCTTTGGTTTCTTTGTCTAAGTCTTGGAATTGTTCCACACAGGCAAATAAATTCTCCAAACACCATTTGCCTGCAGGATCTGTCATGTTTTTAACAGCTTCTGTTTCTCTAGCAAACACTTGCAAGAGATTTTCCAGAAAGGTCAAAATAAAGATCTCATTAGAAAGCAATTCCTTTCCTGTGATTTTCTTTGAGACGGTGATGATTTTACTGCCGGTGGTTGTATTTTTGTTTAGGGTACTGTGGAGGACCTGAAAAAGGGCCTTAATAAAGATATGTCTCAGTTCCACATCTTCACTGTGAAATTTACTCATGAGGTTCTGCAGGACCTCTGCAGCAAACACCAGGGAGTCATCGTCTTTGAGTCTTGAAAGTTCCAGAGCATGCAAAGCACTGAGACTTTGTTTTTCAATAATGAATCCACGACTTAACTGTGGATTCCATGTTTCCATTGCCTCGATGCAACATTGAACGTAATCAGACACAAAATCATCCATTGTACCATAAACAATGTCTGCTTCATAGACATCCTGGAATGATGGATCAGTCTTCTTCATGTTTGTGTTGAGTGAAATGTCAAGGTGCTTGTAGAAGTCAGACCACTCCTTTGTTTGCTCCTCTGAGTGAACATCAGAGCTCAGCACAATGTCCAGTTTGTTTCCCATGCAGACTTGCATGGCTGCAAACATGGCTGTAACACATGGGTCTTCTTCCACACCAACCAGTTGTACCACTCTACTTTTATGAGTCAGCACCAATCCACACCACCGCACCACCTGCCTCACTGTGGGCCACCAGCCTTTTATGTCGAACACTGCTTTGCAGAGCTGACACAGACATTTCTGTATGTTGTCTGCATTCAAAGATTCACATTTAAATGAATCTTTCATAAAAGTTTCTTCTTTTGGTACATTTTCTGTATATTTCAGGACACCAGTGTTAATGTTTTTTATCATATCAATGGCAGAGTCATCCAAATCCCACATCATCTTTACTTCTGCTAAAACTGCAGTTACACTGTTCTCATCGTTTCCTCTTAGAGTCTTTTGGAAATCCTGACAAAATCTCTCAGGAGCAGCAGATTCAAGGAGCTGGATTAGAGAGTGCCCACAGTCATCTATCCAGTCTGGTGATATGTTATACACTCGTACCAAGGTAAGGATTTCAATTGTTGAACCATCATCTGCATATTTCTGTGACAGTGCTTTAAGCAGGGTGACTGCTTCCATTGGAGTCCATTGGTTTCTTTGTACAAGTTTGAGGAGCATTTCAGTGGATTTTGAGTGGGCTTCTTTTCCATTTAGATCTGTGAGTGTGGATAAGAGAAGTTTTAAACACTGGATTTCCATCTTTAAAGTGAACACAGAGGCTCTGCTGACTGTACTCTGCAGTGATGATGTAAGGGTGCTCAGGAATTCAATTATAAAGAGGTTCTCAGTGGAAATCTCATATTCTGCCCATTGTTTGGCTATGAGGACAGCATCATTATCAGATCTGCTACCGTCATGGAAAAGGTGCATCAGGTTCAGATACAGGGCTTGAGTCAAGAGGAAACTCTCAAAAACACCACATGCTGATTGGCTGATGGATCCCAAATGGGACTGCATATGATTGGAGATGCTTTGTAGGGAAACTCCTTCAGATATCTCCAGAGACAGAGCACAGAGCTCTGTGATGAACACCTGAGTGTGCTGCAGAGTGCTGATGGATGGAGGAGCACTAATCCACTCATCAAACAGAAGTTTGTCCAGGACTGAAAGGATCTCACTGAGCTGATCAGCTGTGAGCTGAGTCAGACTGAGATTTGAAAGTGGAAGACTGCATTTCACTGAGAGGATTTCAATAAACTCATCACTGTCACTGCCTGATTCATAGCTGGCTTCAAACTCATCCAGATGCCCTATTAGAACATCTCGTTTGGACTCACATTCATCTAAGATGTGGCCGCTCAATTGTTTCTCAAACTGCTCTTTAGCTTGTTGGTGAGATTCTTTTAGTCTTTGATTCAGTTTTTCTTTCTGTTGCTCCTCCTCTCTTCTCTTCCTTTCCTCCTCTCTTCTCTTCTCCTCCTCTCTTCTCTTTCTCTCCTCTTCTCTTCTCCTCTCCTCCTCTCTTCTCTTCCTCTCCTCTTCTTTTCTCCTCTCCTCCTCTCTTCTCTTCCTCTCCTCTTCTCTTCTCATTTCCTCTTGATCTCTCATTGGCTTATTAAAGCAATAATCACACTCATATGCATCATTGTAACCAACTGGTCTGTAGTATTCACCTCCATTGAACACATGTACGTATCGCCCATGAATAGTACTTTGGTATAAGTCATCAAATGATTTGCATGGAGGCAAGACTTTAAAACATTTGCAGCATCTCAGGCAGCTTCCCATGTTACTCTCCTTTGGTAATCCATTACCCATTTTTGATGTTTTGGTGTCTAGAAGAAAGGTTTATAGAAGAAAAAAAAGAAAGAACAACTTAATGATCACAGACTACCCCAAGGCAGTGCCAGAGCATTTAGGCAAAAAAGTATCACTCAAGCGCTGTTTTAGGTCATCTCCCAAGTCAGGATCCTGGGATCAATTGGGATAGAAGGCAGAGGCAGTGATACAGGAAACAAAAATGAGCCTGCCAAGCTGGTGAGTGAGAAAGGGTAAAGAAAACACTGCACAAACCTACGCTGCCCAGCCTTTTCCTCACAAACCACTATTATTAACAAAAGGGATGAGCTGAGGCTACAGCTGGAAGATAATAGACTCACTGGGGACTGCTGCAGAGGTATGGATTTACCCAGCAAAACCCAATGCACTTGTCAAGACAGAAACCAGAACTCAAAGAAACAACAGCAAGATGGGGGTCTTTCCCTTTATATTAATGAAAAATGAGCAAATAATACTAAGACTGTGGACAATCACTGCTCTACAGACTTAGAGTTTGTGAGATTTTTCTTCCTCGTGAGATTCAAGCTATTCTGACCACGGCACTAGATATAGCTTCCAATGCTAAATCTAACTCAGCCCTTAGCCTTCTACATAATGCCATTCGCACCCACCTGAATAAGAAAGATGAATAAGAAGCAGCACACATTAAAGCTGAAGTCTTTAATCATGTGGACTTAAAAGTAGTGTTCCCCAAATTCCACCTGCATGTAAACTGTGCTACATCTGCGAAAAGAATAAAGTCTGCTCCAACATTAAACAGAGCTATTACAAAGCCTCACCATCACCCGCCTGGGCCACTTGGACCACATATCCCTGTTTATGTTGCCAGCTTACATCCCCCTCGGGAAATGAACCCCCCCCCCCCCCCCCCCCCACACACACACACACACACACACACCCACCCCGCCACATTTCTAAAACAAAAAAACTGTTAAGTTTTTTTTAACAATGTATAAAAACAAAGCTGACACTTGTGAGACTTCATTAGAGGTGTAAGCATCACAGAAGGCACCTTTTAAGACAGAAAAATAAGGAGATTTTTTTCTATCCTGCCTTTTTATAGCAGATAATCCCTTAAAAATATTCTGCACTAGATCAAAAATGGAAGAAAACCATGAATCAACATATAAACATTGCCTGACGCTAAACAAAGTTTCAGAGGTTTTATTAGAGACAGAGCTAAGCATTTTGCAATTTGGCATAATTTGTAAAAGTTTCAATTTCTCTGGTATTGAACAGCAGAAATTAGGCTTTCTTGTCAGAGGTCATTTTTGAAAAAGTAAATAAATAAATAATAGTGGGCGACAGTGCTGTAAAGAACAGTAGACTGGTGAAAAAGCTTGCACACAATTGCAGCCAGTGACATATTTACCAAAAGAATCTTTGAAAAAAGTGGGATACAGTAATGTTGTTTTCCAATGGAAACTAAAAAACAGGTCAGTGCCTATTCAAATACACTCAGCACTGAAGTCATTAGACTTAACCGAGTAATAAAACAGATTTGCTCCTGGGATACACTGCATTGGCTGTTGGAGTCTGGGGCTCAAGCTCATATACGTGTAGAAGTAACAAAATAATTTCAATCAGAGTATTTAATCAGATAAATGTTCAGTTTATTCCAAAATAGAAAAGGCTTTTACTTTGAATTACATCTCTGCTCTCCTTGTAATATATGCATTCAAATAAAATTATTTGAATGCAGCTAAACAGAAACAACATAAAAAAACATTACATTTTCAACTTCATTTAACCCGATTTAAGCCTAGAAGTCTTTTACCACATGTTGTGGGCATCTGTTGAATTAACAGCAGCCTTTTTCTTCTTTTAAAGAAAGACATAAACTCATCATTTCAAATCCTGTTTGGAAATTGCTTCCATTTTACATTTTAAGCACCCCCAAAACAAAAGCTTCCCTGTCAACTTGTGGCATCACGGCAGCATCTTAGTACCATCTAAGTATGTTTCTCTAAGTGCAAAAGGTGAATGGTGATACTGTCATGTTTGGAGTTGGTTCAAGTGTGGACCCAAAAGCAGACAGAGGAGGAGGCAGATTGCAAAGTGAAGCAAAACTAAATACAACATACATGAGACAAGAGTTTCCAAAATAAACCAGGAAATAACTAAAGCATGAGAACACCTTACACAGAGATGGGTGGTATATACTGAAACAGTGACTATAGCAAACTATAACCAAGAACTAAGCTAGATAGCAAAACTGTAAATAAGAATAGCCCAAGGATGAAAACAAAGAAACTAACCATGAATATTTGTAATAGAAAACTCCAAAAACTCAAAGCACCATAACACAGGACACCCCAAAATAAACATGAAAGCAAATGACAAGATTTTAACTAGCTGTCTCTCCAGCAATATGTTATATTGTGGACTGTATTGTGGACGCTGTCCCCAAATCTTAAATGAATAAATAAGATGTCATTAATACAGCAGTAGGCCCAGGCTATAACTAAACAATGGACACGCCATGCAGTTATGTCTTACATACTTGGCTTTGAAATGACGACTCTGGTTCAGTTTTGTTGAATTCCTATTTCCCGACTCCGCACTCCTTTGCTTGTATCTGTGAGGATGTAGAGACTGTGAAGAGAGAATGGGGGACTGAGAAACAACAAGGGAAAAGCAGAAGTGCAAAATGCTAACCGGTGTCTTATTTTACGAGTAATATCTTTGACAGCCCATGTTGCTCATATGCAGAGGAATTTGGCTGAAAGTCTTTTCTCCTCAGTGTATCTCTCCATCAGTATTTTCTAACTGTATCTTTGGGAAATATAAACATGCAAAACAAGTCCATCTAAACCAGCGGTCCCCAACCTTTTTTGCGCCACAGACCGGTTTATGTCCGACAATATTTTCACGGACCGGCCTTTAAGGTGTCGCGGATAAATACAGCAAAATAAAACTAGTACCAGTACCGAAAAAAAGAAGATTTATTCATAACACACTGAAAAGACCCAGGAAAACCGAGTTAACGATAAAAACGATAACAAAATAACGCTGAAAACCGATAAAAACCCTGAAAACTAAACATTTCACACCTGAGCCTCAACTCTCGCGGCCCGGTACCAAACGACTCACGGACCGGTACCGGTCCGAGGCCCGGGGGTTGGGGACCGCGGATCTAAACAACACCATGCAGCTCTGTGTGTCTTCATAGCTCCAAATTAGGTTAACTTAGTGTGTGCACAGTAACATTATTGCCATCTGTCAAACAGATTATTTAATAGCCAAATCTAGAAATGAACACACACACACACATACAACACACAAAATACAGCACTTACTTTCTTGCTATGTCAAAATAAAAGCAATACGAAAACAACTTCTCATCATTAAGTTTTTTTTATGCTTTATGTGTAATAATGGCCATAACTCCTAGTAGTTAATATACTAGGAGTTATGGCCATTACTACTTTATGATAACCTCTTGAAGTAAAGCTAAAAGTCTGCGCATAAATCACCTTTTGACTGAAGAAATATGCATTAAAATCAGTCATTTAATCAAATCAAATTTGATTATTGGTCACATATAAACAGATATGAAAGAAACTCCTTAGCTCACTCTGGATGTGCATGAAGTGTTCTGAAGTCTGCCACATATAAAATAACACATTTATGCTTTTCACCTGTCTCTTGGTGTGATTTCCTGCTGCCTCGACGTAAAGACAAAGGTACACGTCTTTGCTTCAGAGGATGTCCAACACCATCTGGGTTTACAGCTGTGTCATCCAGAAAACCACAGTTTGTGTCCCCATCTGAGCTTTTATTCTGCCCGTGAGTTTCGTTTTGAGTCACTGTAACGGGACATGTTAAGCTTTGTACGTTTTTTAAACTTTCTGTTTTGGGGTTGTTTCACCGCTATTTACTTTCGCTTTCAGAGTTAGTCATTTGAGCTGTTTGCAAAGGTCAAGGCATGTAAGGGCTAAGAAACGTGACACTGAAAACAAATGTTGACTTTTCAGATTAAAGATATTTTCACTTGGACTATTCCACCAGGCTCCTCTCACAGTGGTACATCCCATCTTCCCAATATAGAAAAGTCACGTGTTTTCTGAGAAATTTTGTTGAAATGTCCTTAATTTATGGTTGACCATAAAACGACAACGATGCATATTAAGTAGAAAACCTTGAATGAATAAATAAGTGAGTATAAAAGTTTGTTATGTTTTTTTTTTCTCATTAGATTTACTCAGTTATTGCTTTTGGTTTTTTCTTTTGTAGATGGAGTGACTGAGCAGATGGGCTGGGTGGGACTCTCCTTTACAGATATGATCCAGACCAGCTGGAGGCAGAATATCATACAATTAAAACAACAACAACAACAACAACAACACCAACAAAACAAACAAAAACAAAAAAAATTCTAAATTTTTAATATTGATTTAATGAAATGAATAAACCTGTGATTTTAATGCAAAGCTGCCTCTTGTTATTTACATGTTAGAATCCTAATGTTTAATGGTAAGGTTAAAAAGGTTAAAAATATTTAAAACAGCATCATCACAACATTCATCCTGGCCATACGTAAAGAAGCACAATAGTTTAAAGTGTTATTAGTAATTTGCTGTGTATCAGTAGAAATACCATTGAAGTCTTACTGCACTTTAGCAGTGACCTCGCTGCTGTTTCAGTATTGTGTTAGGGTGCAAATATGATCAAGGATCAATGTCAGACTTCAACATATATATTCAGTTAAATTCAGTGATGGGAATAACGGCTTTATAAGTAACGGTGTTACTAATGGCGTTACTTTTTTCAGTAACAAGTAATCTAACTAATTACTATCATTACAATGCCATTACCGTTACTAACAAGAAACTTGATCACTTCAAGATGACAAAGCAACAAGGTGCTATATACCAGTTTTTAAATTGTGTTGATAGGCCACGTAAAACCAGAGTCATGATAAACAGTATATACGCGGTGTTTTTTCCTAAATACTTTCATAACGTTTACTTTCTAAGGACAGCGCTAGCAAGCACTCTCTGCTTATGACCCAAAAATAAAAAAAATAAAAAAAACAAAAGACACCCCAAGTGTGTAGTTAGTGTGTTGTCTTGTGTAGTTAGTGTGTAGCGTAGTGCAGCGGTCCCCAACCTTTTTTGCGCCACAGACCGGTTTATGTCCGACAATATTTTCACGGACCGGCCTTTAAGGTGTCACGGATAAATACAGCAAAATAAAACTAGTACCAGTACCGAAAAAAAGAAGATTTATTCATAACACACTGAAAAGACCCAGAAAACCGAGTTAACGATAAAAACGATAACAAAATGACGCTGAAAACCGATAAAAACCCTGAAAACTAAACATTTCACACCTGAGCCTCAACTCTCGCGGCCCGGTACCAAACGACTCACGGACCGGTACCGGTCCGAGGCCCGGGGGTTGGGGACCGCTGGCGTAGTGGATAGTTTTGTGTTGTGTGTCAGAACAATGAGACGACTGCTGAATGACGCAGGTGCTGCTAAAAAGCCACCAAAGGTAGATTACAGTGTAAACGGTGTCTCCAGGTAGAAAACAGGAGGAGTGATACACCTGTTGCTGTCAGACCTGCAGGTATCAGGCTGTGATGTTCTCCTTTATAGTGGACAGAAATAATTTTTGGGAGTGGCACAAATAATTTGTGTGGCATCTTATTTAATGCAGAATACCTGATTGTTGTGTAAATAGTTTGAAATGGCTGCAAATAACTTTGTTTGCAAAACTTGTGCATAGGATTTTAAAATTTACAATTTATATTTGCATTTAAAGTTATGTAATATGATTCATTAAACATGTTTGTGGTTGTTACAGTAGAAAATATAACTTTTTCTACTCTGATTTTATGTTTTTTGTCTGATTTTAGATCATGTGTGTTAATACAGTATGTCAAAATGAAAACATAACTGTAAATTCAGATGTGAGGTTCGTGTTGAAAAGAATGATACCAAACAAAGCAAAGTAACTAGTTTTTAAAGGTGAAATGTAGAGATAAAAATAAAAGTAGTCAAAAACGGCCAATTATACTCTGGACCCCAGAGGGTTAAACATTTTTTAAAGTAACGCGATAGTTACTTTCCCTAGTAATTAATTACTTTTAGAATCTTGTAACTCAGTTACTTTTTAAAGAAGTAACTAGTAGCTATAATTAATTACTTTTTCAAAGTAGCTTGCCCAACACTGGTTAAATTAAATATTCAGTTAATTAAACCTGACAGTCGGTTTTCATACCATTGAAGTCCCATTGACCTTCAGTCATGATTTCAACATCGTTTCAGTATAGACTAGTGTGATTTCACAGTGATGTAACTTTAAACTTCATATTTTGGATATTTACTCTAATTGACACTTTTCTGAGCAGTGATGATGGGAAATCAGTTGGATATTAAATAAAACAAGTTGAGTGTTAAGAGGAACAATTTGGTGGTAAATGAAAGTCAACCACTGACCTGAGTTTGACCTCAGTTTCAGGGCTGAGAAATCACAGTACCAAAAAAAGATTTATTGTTACTCGTTATTCTGAAAGTCAATCACTTCCTTAAACTTTGTTCCAGTTTTGTTAAAAACTTTCCACTCAGTTTGAGGCAACTGGAAATCCCTAACATATGTAAAAGCAGTACTATTCGGCATTATAGTATTATAATGTTCCATCTAGCTTTCACTCAACAGTGATCAAGTGGTTTACTTTGGCTTGCCTTTGTTTGTCCCACATTCTAGTGGCAAACATTTCAAAGACCCATGAAAGTCTCGCCAAAGACACACAAAGAAAACCTCTGCTGTCTTCCCAGTCTAAATCCCAAACTTTACTTTAAATTCATCATCTTTTGCTTTCAGTCAAAGTAGCAATACCACAGTATAAGAACCAAGTGTTGAAATTACCTTCATAAATTTAATTTAGCAATGTAGTATTCATCACCCTAGCTCACATAAATGTTGCTGGCCCATTTTGTTGTTTTTATATCCCTCAGCTGTTGAGATCGTGTGAGATTTACAGACTTTAATTGAACTAAAGCCAATTTTATTTCAGGGGTCTCATTTATGTCATGAGCTGGAATCGGCTTGACTGTTTTTGAATTCAAAAGCACAACCCAACAACAGACTCTTCCTTGTTTCCCAACAAGTTTATTTACAAGATCACTCATCAGTCACCGGCATTTTAGGGACACAGTTCAGATGGACGAGGACAGAGTGGTAAGTTAGAGCCAGAGCAGATGTAAAGCACTCCTTCCTCAGGGAATGCAGACCAGCTCAGAGTTTCCAGGGAAGGCTGTCACTGAAGGTAAATGGTTTTGCTGACAAAGAAGGTAACATATTAACAAAACAACGATGCACCAGTGCTGAGTCTTAGAACCTGATATTGGACATTGTTTAACGAACAGTTATGTCTATAACTTCTGTTCCATGAAGGAGAGGGACGATGTATAACACGTACAAGTATGGAATGTCACGCCCTCGTGTGTCAATGTAGGTTCGCAGCACACACACTGGACAAAGAGAATGCATCCTCCTCTGCTCCTCAGATGCAAAAGGAGGGGAGCAAAAGCTCAGCAACTCAAACTCCATTGAGCTATAAAATGTAAGCATCTTGGGAAAATAGGTAGCATTTGAACGCAATACAACCTTGTGACCATCAGGAGACAACTGTGTGCAGGAGGGACACAAAGACAGCACATGAAGGTCACCCACTTGCTTTGCCGAAGCCAAAGTAAGAAGTAATACATCATATGCCATCATGCCCAACAAACGTAATATTGTCTGGAAACACAGTCTGCGTCCCAGCTGAAACTGAGCAAGGCAGCGATGAAACGCGGCCATTCTGTGCTCCGACAAACGTGCAAGGCTGGAAAGCGAGCATATTTCTAAACCGAGGAAAGAAATCTGCTGACTCGGGATTAGCGAGCTCTTTTGAAAGTTCACAGAGAACCCCAGTGTCTGAATGTGTGACAGAACCAGCGACAGCTGTGTCTCCGCCTGCTCTCTTGAGCAAGCTACAAGAGCCCAGTTGTCTAGGTAGGCTAAAGTGCGGATGCCTCTCTCTCTGAGGGGCGCTAGCGCTGCCTCGGAACATTTCGCAAAGGTGCGAGGAGTGAGCAACGACTCAAACGGCAGCACCAGGTATTCATAGGCTATGCCCTCGAATGCAAACCTCAGAAACTGCTTGTGATTTTGGTGCATAGCCACATGAAAATAAGCATCTGTTAGATCGATTGTTACAAACCAATCTCGCAGGTGACTGCATTCAAGAGCTGTCTGAGTATTAGCATCTTGAACTTGTACGTTCATAGATACCTGTTCAAGACTTGCAGCTCGCAGGATGGGACAAAGTCCTCCAACTTTTTTTGGAACAACAAAATAACAGTTGTACTAACCGTTTTATGTCTCTGACACGGGGACCACTCGTATTGCTCTTTTCTGCAATAGCGCCTTTATTTCTTCCCTCAGTATCATTGCTGCTTCAATGCCAATGGTAGTGTTTACAACTCTGCAGAAAGGAGGCGGCTTGACCCGGAACTGCAACTGGTAACCCATAGCAACAGTTTGCAGCACCCACGGACAGGGCGCAAGTGTGTCACTGAGGGAAGTGAGCAGCCAGCCAGCTGGCCTGCAGCACCGTCGGTGGGGCATGTCGTCCCCGAGTGTGTCTGCAGGGGAATGCATCACCTGCCTGACCTGGCTCATTCTGCCTGCATGCTGAGTATTTGTGATTATTTGACAGTAAACACTCTTTATTGATTGTAACATGAGAATATGCACATTCATATATTTTGGTGGAGGCAACTTTCCAGATGTACAGCCTGAGGCATTTTGTGGGCATGGGGTTTGTGCTTGGAAGACAGTGTTAGGAAAGTGCAGCGCCTTCTGGGGCTGACAACCTGAACAGAACTTGGACAGCGACAGAGGGGTAAAAGCAGCGTCTCCCTGCCGCTGGACTCTTTCTTCACTTAGAACCAGAACTGGGAGGGCTGAGGCTTTTTCCTCCTTGGCGTCGGGTCCCGCCGGTGCCCTTTGCTCCAGGCTGACTGGCATGTAGATCAGACTGGAGGATGTAATTCCGCTGGCGGCACACCCACTGCAACAGTGGGTGCCGGTCTCTTGCCAGTCGGCAGAGGAGTGGCGGGCCTGTGAGAGCTAGCTGTGGGCTTGGGCTTTGCCTGACGTCTGGGGATGATGTTGCACAGAGCTTCTGTCTGTTTCTTCCTCAGATCAAACCTAGCCTGAATGGCTTCAAGTGAATGTCTGAATAACCCAGCTGTAGACACTGGTTCGTCCATATATACAGCCCTGTCCCTCTCCGGGACATCAGAGAGGGTCAGCCATAGGTGCCCCTGTGCCACTACTGTCAAAGCCATCCTTCTGCCCAGGGAGAGCGCTGCACAGCGGGACTGACCACATTAAGAACAGGTGCCAGCGGGCTGTCATCAGGAACCAGCGACCCGAGCTCCACCAGGCACATCGCCTGGTACGTCTGGAGCATGGTGACAAATCATTGATGTCCAGCACGTCATCGTCTTCCTGGAAAGCGTGCTGGGAACCATGCTCCTGCATGGTTCTGGCTTGTCTTTGACTAACCCCTCAACACATTCCATGTGGTAAGCCCAGCTATCTGCGGGGACATCGACCAGGCTTCAGGCTCCGTTTACGCTCTCCTAGCGCGGACGATCCCCAGACAGGGCAGGCATCATGCTGGCTGTTGTGCAAAGAGAAACCGCATCCCTGAGGACAGGGATGAACAGAAGATTTCTGCTTTGCTCGCTTCGGTTTGGAGTCCATTCCAAAACGCAAAGCAAACCGCTGCCCAGGAAAACTCGAAATTACCGCTCGAACGCACCAACTGCGCGGTGGACGCTAAAACCAACAGGGGTACTTAAGCTAATGTAGTGAAGTAGATTCTGGGGTAGGATTTTACATGATGTCCACAAACGCACCACTAACATCCACACCTTCCCAGTTGACAATTAGCAGGCTTATAAGAAACAGCTGCGCTTCACTACCAGAAGGAGGCATTTGGCAGTCTTGTCCATCCAAGGTGGCTGAGAGCATTAGGCAGTTAAGCGCTGCAGATCTCTCCAGGAAAGCTACTCAGTTTAGTATTGCCCTTTAGAGAGTGGTAAGTGGGACTCTTGTGTTCATTATAACGTGGCATATAGTAGGGTGGACTTTGACAACTGTTTCCCTCTTTTGTTGCAGGTTTGCACTATACTGCTGCTGTCTTGTCATATGCTGTTTTGTTTGTTATGTGATGCTTTTATAACGAACAGTACTTTGGGGTGTAATTGTTTTATGTAGATCTTTTATTAATGTGTGTAACGTTTTATGCTTTGTTTTATTGCTTTAGTGGAGGTGCGGCCACTTGCTGAGGGGCTAGGCACGTGAGGTGGAATCCCCTTCCCGATGCATGCGAGTGTACACACCGGGCATAGGTAGATTGCACCATTTAGAGTTTAGTGTGAGTGACAGTGAGGTCTGCAGTGAAGTTACACGGGTGAGTAATTGGTGGCACCCTTGGTCACTCCTCCCTGTAGGTTGCCTCCTCAAGTGGCCAGTCTCAACTATTTTGTTTAGTTATTCTTTTATCATGCTGTGATTGTTTTAGGGTAGCATCGTGGTAGGGAGTCTGGTCATTTTAATCACTGTTTGTTAATAAAGTGTTTTAATTAACTATTTTGCCGTCTCAACCCTGCTACCCTAGGTGCCTTCCTGATTTTATAGTTATATGTTTTTAGTAGTTCCTCTTAATAAATTTTGATTTGTAAACTTCCTTTGTCTCACCTCTGCTGTTAATAACGAGTCTGTGGGCTTTGGTAACCAGTGCAACACGTACATTGGCTAGAGAAATCTTTCCTGGGGTGTAACGCCCTCCCCCAGGTGGCGTTGTCAATATCTTAGTTACCGTCCCCGGTTATTCCTCATCGCGACACCACACTAAGTTCAAGTCAGTGGTCAATGGTCAATGGTAACTTTATTGTCCTTAACGGGAAATTGATTTGCAGTATGTCCATACAGAAATATGAAAAAACAAACACATCACATACACACAAAAAAATAATATTTATTTGTGTATGTTGTTGGTTTTTTTTTTTTTTTGGTTTTTTTTGTTGTTTTTTTTGTTATCATCAAAAAAGTGCAATGTGCAATGGCAACAACACTTATGGTTTAGTGTTATTAACCATGATAATAGCAGTAGGTACAAAAGACAATCTACGTCTCTTTGTCTTCACTGCAGGCAAGTTTTAAAATCAAGTTTAAACTGGTTAAGAACTTTATCAACTAAAAGATAGAATAGAATTCAACTTTATTGTCATTGCACAGGTACAGGGCAACGAAATGCAGTTTGCATCCATCCAGAAGTGCTTTAGATATATATATATATATATATATATATATATATATATATATATATATATATATATATATATATATATATGTGTAAGTATATTACGGAAATGGGTCTATTATGGTATGTTATAATGTACACGGTATGAAGTATGTTGTGAATATTCTATAACTATAGGTATGTACAGGCTGTAGTGAGTACAAGCTATGTACAGGATATGAACAGGATATAAATATGAAAAACTATACAGAATATGAATAAATAACTTTACAGAAATCTGAGATATACAGTTATACAGAAATGGGAACTATGCAAGTTGTAAACAGTTGTAGGGTTAAAAATTATCGTATGTACAGAATGATTATTTACAGAGCTATACAGTAGTGCAGTTAAGATAAATTAGATATGTGGATAATTTCTACAGTATCTATATAAAGTGCTAGTGGTTGTGAGTGGTGGTTCAGTCCATGTTATTATTGTGTGTTTGAGGGTACAGTTGTCCATTGTGGGTGTGTGTATGTTCAGTCCATGTGTTAACGTGGGTCAGATGTCAGGAGGCAGAGTTCAGGAGTCTGACAGCTGTGGGGAAGAAGCTGTTCCGGTACCTGGTGGTCTTAGTCCGGAGGCTCCTGTAGCTCCTCCCAGAGGGCAGGAGGGTGAAGAGTCCATGTGATGGGTGACTGGGGTCTCTGATGATTTTCCCAGCCCTTTTCAGACACCGCTTCCTGTAGATGTCTTTTATGGCAGGAAGTGGTGCTCCGGCGATGCGCTGGGCAGTTTTCACGACCCTCTGCAACGCCTTCCGGTCCGAGGCAGAGCAGTTCCCGTGCCAGACTGTTATACAGTTGGTCAGGATGCTCTCGATGGTGCAACGATAGAAGTTCACCAGGATGTCTGAGGACAGGTGGTTCTTCCTCAGAGTCCTCAAGAAGAAGAGGCGCTGGTGAGCCTTCTTGACCAGCTTGGAGCAGTTGGTCGTCCAGGTGAGATCCTCGGAGATGTGGACTCCCAGGAACTTGAAGCTGCTCACACGCTCCACAGCCGTCCCCTTAATGTGGATGGGTGGATGTGGGTCAGCATTCCTCCTGTAGTCCACGATGAGCTCCTTGGTCTTCTCGGTGTTAAGCAGCAGGTTGTTTGTGTCGCACCACTCAGCCAGACGATCCACCTCCTCCCTGTAGGCGGCCTCATCGTTGCCACTGATGAGGCCAATCACCGTGGTGTCATCTACAAACTTAATGATGGTGTTGGAACCATCAGCAGGTCTGCAGTCGTGGGTGAAGAGGGACTAGAGGAAAGGGCTCATCACACAGCCTTGTGGTACACCGGTGTTCATTGTGATGGTAGATGAGCAGTGGTTATCCAGCCGGACATGTTGGGGGCGGTTGGTCAGGAAGTCCAGTAACCATTTGCAGATGAGGGAACTGATGCCCAGGTCTGTCAGTTTCCTGATGAGTTGTGAGGGGTGGATTGTATTGAACGCTGAACTGAAGTCTATAAACAGCATTCTGGCGTAGGTGTTGTTGTTGTCCAGGTGAGAGAGGACAGAGTGCAGTGCGATGGAGACTGCATCCTCTGTGCTCCTGTTCTGGCGGTATGCGAATTGGTGGGGGTCCAGGGTGGGGGGGAGACAGGATTTGAAGTGTACTAGGACCAGCTGCTCTAAGCACTTAGTGATGATGGGGGTGAGTGCTACTGGGCGGTAGTCATTGAGGCAAGATGGGTTGGAGTTTTTGGGTATCGGGACGATGGAGGTGGATTTGAAGCAGGCCGGTACCACAGCGTGGGCCAAGGACAGGTTGAATATGTCTGTCACCAAAACCACGATGTGGCTGGATAGTATTAAAAGCTGAAGAAAAATCAATAAATAAGAGCCAAGCATGAGTTTTGGCACCAACAAGATGGCGATAAAGGAAATTCAACAGAGTAACCACTGCATCATCAACACCTCTACGAGACCTGTATGCAAATTGTAGTGGGTCGATAAGCTTTTCTACTTGCTGCAGGATCTCCTTCCTGACAAGTTTTTTAAAGGACTTCATCACTAAAGATGTTAAAGCAACAGGCCTAAAATCATTTAATGATGTAGGTTTTGTGGTCTTAGCAACTGGAGAAATAATTGATTTTTTTCCATACCTCTGGAACCTGTTGCTGAAGTGATAAAATGTATAGCATGTTCTAAGCACCTGGCCACATATATTATCAGGACCTGGACTTTTATTAGTCTTACTCATTTTAAAAAGATTTTCCACCCTTCTTTCATCAAAGAACAAAGCTGGGGGGCTCTGGTGCTCTCTATTAAGAAATCAAGTGTATTCCTAAAATTATAATTATCATTAAATCTCAAATAAAATCTATTCAGCTCATTGGCTAACTGAGAGTCTGAACTAAAACTAGGGAGACTTATCTTATTACAGTCACTGTAACAGTGACCAGTCATGTGTTTCATGCCTGCCCAGGCAACCCTTATGTTATTGCTACCCATCTCTGCCTCTACCTTATCCTTGTATTTTATCTTGTCTTTTTTAATTTCTGATCTGATCTCCTTCCTAATTTCTCTAACTTTCAAGATATTCCCTTCAATAAAAGCTTTTTTTCCTTTCATGAATCAGCCTCATAAGAGCTTTTCAAGACCATGGTTTGTTATTAGGGAAAAAATGCACAACCTTTGAAGGGATAATCATGTCTCTGCAAAAGGAGATATAGCTACAGACAACGTCAGTGAGTTCATTAATGTCTCTACATGATTCTGTAAACACCGACCAGTCTGTACAGTCAAAGCAGCCCTGCAGGGCTAAAGAGGCATCGTCACTCCAAACCTTTATGTGGTGTTTCCTCACCTTCTCTCTTCTCAGCACAGTCTTATAAACTGGCAGGAGATGCACCGTGTTGTGATCCGAGGATCCAAGGGCGGGGCCAGCCACAGATGTGTACGCACCTTTTATGGAACCATAACATAGATCCAGAGTCTTATTGAAGCGTGTGGGACAGTTCACATACTGATAAAAACTGCTCAGTGTTTTCTTCACGTCGCAGCAATTAAAGTCCCCAAGAACAATATTAGGGGCCTCAGGAGAGAGAGATTGTAGTGAGTGGATGACGTTGGAGATGGTGTCAGTCGTATTCTTAGGATTCGCTTTAGGGTGGATGTAAACGACGGTGACGTTGATCTGTGGGAATTCCCTCGGCAGATAAAACGGCCTCAAAGACACAGAGAGGAGCTCAATGTCAGACAGACACACTTGTTTACGAACTGTAACGTTTTTACACCATTTCTTATTTATATACAAACACACCCCTCTTCCATTTTTCCACTTATTTACTAATCTTATCTGAACTATGACAAATATACAGGCAAAGTGTTTGCTTTTGCCTGTATAGCTGTCATAGCTTCATCATTCTCATCATTCTCTTAGGGCATCTCCTAATCAGAAGGTTGGTGGTTTGATCCCTGGCTACTCCAGTCTGTATGCCAAGTATCCTAAGATATCCACGATACTAATCCCAAGCTGCTCTCCGATGTGTGTGAATGTTAGATAGGACAAAAAGTGAGGAATGTTGCATAAAGCACTTTAAGTGCTCAGATAGAGTAGAAAAGCAGAACCAGTCCATTTATAGCTTTGTAGCTACCCTGACATTTAATACTGGATACCATACTCTCTTTTAATGGAATTCATCCTATTAACCACTGATCAGACTTCAAGAATTTCTGTCTTTTTCCTTACCGTGTTTGTCTCCCTTTGCATTTTTAATAATTCTTCTTGTGACCTTTTATTTTGAGTAGGATTTATTTAAAAAAAAAAAAAAAGTTATTTCAGCTTTTAATTGCTTTTAATTACTTTATCACATTCCTTTGTCCACCTGGGTACAATCTTTTTTTTTTGCTCTCACTTCCTTCTTTATAGTCAGCTTGCTGCTTGTAGAACAGCATTATACACATCATAAACATTCATATAAACTATGTTGCATTTCCTGGCCACTAAAAAGCCTGAGTGTCCCCCAATCTGCAGAAATGAAACACCACTTCTGCGCACCCCCTGTATCATACTCCTCTACACTCAGTTCGATCTCAGTTATTACAGGATGGTGGTTACTGATCTGAGATCCCTGTGTTGGTTTTGTTCTGCCATTATTATAATAACGTTGGTCCAGGATTGATGTGATGTCATGGCTTTGCAATGTGAGGAAATTTTTTAAAAATATAAAAAAGCCTTTGTTTCTGTAAAACTGTTAAGCATTTTGGGTATTTCTTTATTAATTTATGCAGCATCTTAAATATGCTATCAAGCTGTTAGCCAAATTTCCATTATTCATGTTGGTTTACTAGTGAGTTCTTTTTTTTTTTTTGCTAATGATAACTGAATGCTCAGACAATTTCACAGGTCAGTTGTTCCCCTCCTCAGTTGTGTCCCTCAACATAAGTACACCCTCAGTAGAGAGTGTATTTTACTCACAATACACCCTCTGCTGAGAGATGCCTACCTCAGGCTGTTCAGATCTGGGTGTTTACCGTAACATCTCAGGGACCAGATGGGGTTTTTTTTCTCCTCATCTAGCCATAGACTGCAGTGCTCAGCAGTCCCTCAAATTTCCCTGAGGGTGTTTAGGAAGTGTGTCTGTGGTTGTAGTGATGAAACCCAGCAGTCGACATCCACTGGGCAAACTGCTGCTCTCCAGATTTCCTGTTCTGCCTTCAGCTCGGTATATCGCAGCCTCTTCCTCTCACTGACGTCTTCCTTTGATACTGTAGTAGTAGTACAGAGAGGTGGACCAAAGTACCAGACTGGTCTTAGGATGAATAGAAACGTACTACTTTGGCACTTTTGTTTCTGGTCCAGGTTTCAATTATGATATTTTGTCATATTTGTCATATTTTGTTACTTTTACCAAAGTAAATGCAATCGTACATTTACACTAATCAAAATTCAAGACAAAGTGATGTATTTCCTTGAAATTTTTATTCAAAAAACATACACAGCACAGGGTATTGACTATAAATTACTACCCAGGTGTATGCAAAGTCACCCACCTACCACTGGGACACAAACTTAAACACAAGAGCAGCAGGTTTAAGTCAGAGTAATATCACAAACTAACCACCTATTACTAGTTTTAATTCACTTTTTGCATAAATAAATACATTTCTTAAAATATGGGAACCATACATATTCGCTTGTGAGTAATTTCAAAAGTTCATCTTTATTATTTTTTTCTTCAATGTCTGTTGCGGGGCTCCGTATTTCCGGACTATACTACCTCTGTCTGAACTGTTTTCTTCTAAACTGGGGCACTGTGCCCCCACCACACTTCCATCCCATCACCGGTTTCTCCGTCTTTCTGGCCCTGTCCCACTACATCCCGGAAATCTCGGAAGTCGGAATACGCCCTAGTTCAATAATTCTGATTTAATCAAAAAACGCCCCATGAATTCACGTCGTCGTGCTCCACCCAGTACGCCACAACCGGTGCGTTCCAGATTAAGTTTAAAGTCGGATTCCAGTTTTTTCCTCTCGGAATTTTAATTTGAAATGGTCCCTCAATAGAGATTTGCACCTCGCAAACGTCGGAGCAGCCTCACAATCCCAGAGTTAACCATTCAGAACACTGATAGCTTTTCAGCATGAACGCCCACACTAAACGAAGAGCAACGTTTAAGCTAACTTTCACTACAGACTTTTAAAGGGTTACTTTTATTTAACAAATAATTGCTTCAGCCGCTATATAAGGCAGCATGTTAGCCTGTGATATCATGGTTTCTGTGTTCCTCGTATTTGGTAAGTCAAACAGCAGCTCCATGTTTGCAGCACGTCTTTTATGTAAAGCTAACCTTAGCTTAGCTTGTAGCCTGTGTGGAGGATGCTTATCACAGCGTCTTAATCCTGTTCTTGCCTGCAGCATGTCTCGCTGCCTCCGTGGTTTCTGCGGTGTCTTGTCACACAAAGGAGTATGCAACAAGGGATGGGCAGTGCTGCCCGATGTGCCAAGAAGGTACGATAAGAAAACATTTCTAGAAGTAAACCCGCCCACATTATGTGAGTTCCCACTGTGAGAACAAAGAGTAAATAAAGAGCCGTCTATCTTATTTGATGTTACAGCTGCTTCTTTTATCTCACAATTCTTTAAGTTAATAAACCAGAAAATCTGCTGACTCTTTTTTTTTAAATCATTTTTTTCCCTGAAACGGTCAACTAACCTTCATTAATAGTTAGAATTGACACAGTTCAGATAATAGCTTTCAGGAAACATCCCAAGTATTGTAAATAAATTGTAACTGTTTGTCTGAGGGGGCAGCACACAAACAAGTTATTAAATTGCACGTTCAGATGAGATAAACTTTTTTTTCATACCTTCCGTCCACCTCGACTCAGTTCATCTTACACATACTGAAACGTCATTTCATATGATCATAGGTGTTGAGCATGTGCCTCTACAGCACTGTTGGCACAGGGTGAAGTGTGGGGTAATGCAAGGCTTTGTGGCACACTATAACCATTTCAAATGTACCAGAGCTGTAGAGGTTTAAAAACAACTTGATCCCCATATTCACAGTTCAATTCACATGTTATTTATATAGCGCCAAATCACAACTACAGTCGCCTCAAGGCAGTTTATACTGTAAGGTAGACCCTACAGTAATACATACAAGAGACACCCAATGACCTCTTTTGGTATTGTCACATGTTGAAACTGCTACTGTGTGAAAAAATAATGATGCACACAAGGATTGTACAGTTCTAAACAAGGCAATTTCTTATACCCATCTATCAGTACCTGAAAAAAGTTGATTCTTTTCATCTGCACGTACATTTGAATCAGTGATATAACATTTCTCTATCTATCAACAATTAGTTCTTCATAATGCCCAAAAGATGACTAGGTAAGCTACTAGTCTGTGTTATCTTGTTGTTGTAATAATTATGTGAAATATGCAGATGGTTCACAGAGCAGAGGCTCCTCCACTATCAGAAAAAGTTGTAAGTGGTGCTTACTATTATCTGCTCCACAGCACTCATCCACACAGGCTTGTATTTTGCAATATTTGCGCACACCAATTGTTCTTGAAATATAAAAAATTTAGTAATATATAGTAGGAGTACAGAGGAAACTATTATATTCTGGCAGTTATTTTGCCAGTACCAGCTGGTGGTTGCTTAGTAACTTTACACAGTCTATTGTGGTGTTTAAAGTTTTCTAAAATGTGTGTCTAAAAAGATTCACCCCAGATTTAATACACTGTGCATTCACTGTGCGTTTGTGTTCTTGACCTTTAATGTGGCTTTAATGTTCACATAAATGTTGTGTTGTGTTGAACAGGTACAGTTGTTCAGAGAGACTGCACAGCATATTCAGGAACTCGGTGCCGTTCCTGTGACCTGGGGACTTTCATGAACCAACTCAATGGTCTATCTAACTGTTTCCCCTGCACTACCTGTGATACAGGTACAGATGGAAACTTCTTAGTCAAATTTTAATTTAAAAAATAAAAAGGTTTTCAAATTGCACCAATGTTTTTTTTTTTAGGTCATGGTCTCTTTGTCAAGTGGAACTGTACAGCAAAAACTGACACAGTGTGTGACATTTTAAATGGATATCACTGCAAAGGTTTGATTGACAGTAATGGATGTAGTTTGGCAGAGAAACATTCACAGTGTGCAGCTGGTCAGAGGATAAAAGAATCTGGTAAGAAAAGTTTTTTTAGATGAGCTGATAAATTAGGATTTTTTGTGTAACAACGAATGTGTTTCTTTCAGGAACCAGCAGAAGTGACACAGTGTGTGAAGACTGTCAGCCAGGCTTCTTTTCCAAAGACGGTGTGAAGTGCACTGCTTGGAAAACGTAGGTCATAATTTATAACAAAATCACTCTAAGTGTTTATTTTATTTTCAGTTATTGATCATCAATGTCTTAATGGAATCTCTCATATACTTCGCACTAGGGCTGTGCCACATCATATGAATGAATGAATGAATGACAGCTTTATTTGTCGCAAGCAGGTTGCCCTGTAGCGAGATGGTAACCCCCCCCGACCTTACACACATAACACAAACATCACATGGGATTACAAGTCGGAGATCGGTAGCGTTACAAGAAAAACAGTGAAATGTACACAACAACGGGAAGGTACAAGAGGAAAAAAAGAGACCTCCACTCATGCTGTGCGTCCATGGTAGGACAGCACGAGAACAGGAAACAAAAAAAACTCCTCTGCACAAAAAAGCACGTAAATGTCCACAGCACAACATTATGGAAGACATGACAAGCCACAGGGAGGGGTAGGGGATGAGGAGTAACCCCAGGCAACACAGCAGCCATCCTGCGACGGCGCCGTCATCTCTTCGACAGCACGGGCCCGGACCCGCCTCGTGTTCCCAGGGGGCAACAAGCGTCGAAGGCGTAGGAAAGGGAGGGGGGATGAGTGAGTGCTTATCAGTGTAAGTGTATGTGTGTGCGTGTCCATAGTTCAGCTGAGACAGTGTCCTTCGGCCTATCAGGCTAAGAAAACAGTCCTCCAGCCAATCCAGGTGACCTTGCATGGGACGGGAAGAATAGCCGTAACACAGTCATTATCAGGGAGTGATTGTTCGGCTCCAGCCTTGGGCCTGCAGCTGGCGCCGTGATGGGGGTCCGCAATGTTGATGTTGATTTTGTAAATTTCCATGCGAGCAGCCCAGGAGAATTTTCATCATGTGCAATAATATCGGTATTACACTATACACTGTGTGTCGCTATAGCAAGAATATGTGTTTGTATCCTAGTGTTTATGACAAGGAGTCAAAACCATGCATGTCTGAATGTAAGAGCAGTGTGCAATTGAGCTACTTCAGCAGCTTCCAGTGAACATAGGACAAAAACATGCAGGAAAACTGCTTGGAAAAAAGTGAAAACAACAAACTGGTAGAAGAGGGTAAAAACACACCTTTGAGTAGAACGAGACACATGGGACATGAGCAGTCACTAGCTGCACTCGCTAGTTAGCCTCTATATAACAGGAGGAGCAAACAGTGGATGGAAATTAGTGATGCAGTGACATGATGGAAAAGCAGGACTTTAAGCATACACTTTAAGCATAGACTGACCAAGGCAGAAAATATTTTTTATGTTTATATTTTTTAATATTAATATATGACAATATTGTGCAGCTCCTAACATTTTACAAGAGTAAGGTAATTTAGTTATTGTCAAACTCAAGTTTTAAAAATTATTTTATACTTTCACTTGAAAATTCCAGGGAAAATACTACCTAGGCTACTTTTGTGCTTACATCTTCTTTCATTAGATTCACACTTCAGTTTAAGTAGTCTGACATTGGTGAGACTAGCTCTCTGGAAAAGAAGGATGCTTCATCTACTTACAGTTATTAATGCTGCTGCCTGTAAGCATTTAAAAAACATGCAGTATTTTTTTCTATATCTTCATATCTCAGTTGTCATATATTACTCACCTCCACACAGGACTTTGGGAATTGCCCTCCTTTAGTAACCTGAGGACCAGTGATTCAGCTGATTGAACAGAAAATTAGCCAACTTTTATTTATAAATGTTGTAATGGTACAAGAAAAACTTAGAATTTTTTTAAAATAAAGTTTTGAATAGTTTAAACTACAGTCATAGATTATTAGGGATTCATTAATAATAACATGGTGGTGTCTCAGTTACTGTGTATTGAAGAGAAACATGAGTACCTCTGGAAACCTCTGCATGTGTCCCATTCTGTCTGTAAACATGATAGCTTGAAATGTTTTGAATGAATTCTGATAAAACCTTGTTGGAGTGTAGAACTGACAAAAATCCTCATGACTTAAGAGTGTATAATTCTTACAAACACTGTGCGTACTATCAACACATAGAAAGCACAATACACAAATGTAAAACAGCATGTCACATTTGACCTCTGACCTCTCATTCAATAGATCGAGACAGATGACAGCACAGTTGAGGCATCAGTTAATCCTGATGGCCACATTAGGACACATAAACATGAGCTCTGCTTTATCACAAACATCTTGTTTTTAGAGTGAAAACACAAGATGCTTGTCAGCAAGAATACTAACTGGATCCCATATAGAATGCACTTTACAGATATTAATACACTGTTACATTTTTATGTCAGGCTCATAAAATAAAATAATAATTAACTTAGAACTTAAAAGTTAGAACTACTGATGTAATATTCAGACTTGCAAAATTACTTTAGTTTTTCATCAACATTTGACAGGATATCAAAATATTATAACAATTTACATAAAATTATTATCTTGAAAATTCTCTGTGGTCCTGCTCCTTCACGTGGATTAATTTGGATTTTCTTTCTCTTTCACCTCTTCTTTTACAACAGTTGCTCAAACACACAGATAAAGGTCAGAGGAAGCTCAACCAGTGACGTTGTCTGTGGGAGAACATCAAGTCAACATTACTTTGTGTTTTTACCTTTTTTGCTTTGCTCAGTAGCATTTGCTAGCCTTGTGACAGGTTAGTGCATCGTCTGCATTGTGTTGACTTTTCAGTTTAAAGCCTTAACAACACAGTGTTGCCTTTTTGTTATTGCTTAGGTTTTTTTTTCCTGCTGTAACACTAATTTTCTTTGTGTACCAATAAAGCAAAGAAGAAGAAGGAAGGAAAAAAATGCCCTTTTAAAAAGAAAATTGAACTCACTAACCATGAGCAGTTTATTTATATCATTAATAGACTTTTAGCTGGGAAGGCCAGAAGACCCAGCATTGACAACTGAACAGGTGCTTTTGGATCACGGTGTTGTTCCAAAAGGTGATTTCTGGTGTTTCTGTATGTTTTTTGTTTTGTTTTTAATGTGTAATGTCTTTGCTTATATTGGTAAGTAGTTGCAATTTCTGCCTCTTGGCCCAACATCTCTTTAAAAAGACTTTTTTTAATGTCGATGAGGCGTTTTAACTGAATCCATGAAGCACATATAAAAGTCACTTTGTCAAAAACTGATTGCAGCTTCTACCTTGTGGGAAAAAATGTTGTTTGTGGTTCAAAATAACTCGATATCATTCATAACAGAAACGTTTGACATACTTTTTACACATTTTAGGCCAACAGGTCATTTATGACGGTTTAAATGGGGGCAATCACTTTTTGGAAAATACCGGAAATCACTTTTCTGGCACCACAGCTAATTATAGAAAACGTGTCCAAAGTCATATATTCACTAAAAGTGTAATTTAGTCACAAAGGACATTAAACATTGCAGAAATGTAATGTATCCTCTGTACTGTGTGTGCTGATGGGCTTTGGTCTGAAGGAGTTCATGTACAGCAACATCAGATAAAGTCTGTGGAGGGACTTTACTGAATCTGAAGGTGTCCACTGCATGAAGACACAGAAACACAGGAGCTGTAAACCAGGACACATGAGTCAGAGCAGTTGATTCTCTTGCTACAAGACATAAAGTACTAAAATGAGCGTAATATGTAATATAAATAATATACAATTCTGTTCAGTCTTGTATAAAGTTATTAAAATCAAACTAACAGATTTGATTGCTGTTATGATGTATTTGGTTGATGCTGAAACTGTGGAACATACCTTAATTAATGTTTCATAAATTCTGAATATGGTGTTAATTTGAAGTAAAATGGTAACTAACTAGTGACCTGCTGGTTCACTTTTCATTCATGGCCCTTTAAGTCACAGCTTACAGGCAAACAGCTCAAAGCAAACCTGATGAAAAGAAGCAAAGACTGTGGGAGAAGCAGTTGGAAAAAGAACTGTAATAAGAGTAAAAGTTACAGTGAAAATAAGCTGGATGAAATAATCTGTTGGCCAAGTTCAGTGTTCTGTCCAATAGAAGCTGGTTCGCCTTGTTTTTTTGTAAAAGTTTTAAACATTTGTGTTAAATGAAAACACAATCTATCATTAGATATTTTATGTTGCATTTAAGTAATTAATAATTACTTCCTGCATCTCAGTCAAACATAAAAGGAGAAATATGTGTGTTTTATGTGTTATTGACCCAGAAAATCTGTTGTCTTCATTTTTTTCCCTTCCAACAGTCAGATAAATTTATTGATACTTAGAACTGACACAGTTCACAAAATGTTTTCCAGAAGCAGTAAAATGAAGCACAAGTTGCATTAACGGGAGACAAAATATGTAAAGGCAAGAAGTTGGTAGTGAGCAAGCAACGTATGAAGTACATTCCAGGGTTCTTAAAACAATTAAGCAAGATGGATAGTATGTCTTTACATGTAAATGTGTTAACAATGTCTGTTTACCCACTTTCCTGTGATTGTTTCCTTGTTGGCTTGAAGTGAAATATCCCTCTGCTGTTACTTCAGGTTGCTGGAACTGCATGTGTCCATTTCACACTTTGGAGAGGCCAAGCATGAAATGGACACAGTGGACCAATGTGTTATTACATGTTTTACTGTACTGGGTCAGGAAAAAGGGTCACATTGAATTTGCAGATCAGTAATGTTGTATCGCTCAGTTCACTTGTGATTTCCAAGCTGCTTGACCTACCGTAAAGTACACCCCAACACTACAACACTACTTTAGGTTCACTCTGGCATAAATGGTGAAAGTCTGACATAAATGTTGTGCTGTGTTGAACAGGTAGAGTTGTTCAGAGAGACTGCACAGTATATTCAGGAACTCGGTGCCGTTTCTGTGAGCTGGGGACTTTCATGAACCAACCCAACGGCCTGTATAACTGTTTCCCCTGCACATCCTGTGACACAGGTACAGTGAGATGGGAAATCCTTTGTAAATTTTAAATTAAAAAAATAAATCTTTCATTTAAAAGTAAATTACAGAATATTTTTACACTAATGTTTTTGTTTTGTTTTTTTTTAGGCCATGGTCTTTTTGTCAAGCGGAACTGTACAGCAACAACTGACACAGTGTGTGACGTTTTAAATGGATATCACTGTAAAGATTTGATAGACAGTAACGGATGTAGTTTGACAGAGAAACATTCACAGTGTGCAGCTGGTCAGAGGATAAAAGAACCTGGTAAGAAAAATTAAAGTCTAAGACCATTTTGATGAGCTGATAAATTTTTTGTTTAACAACGAATGTGTTTCTTTCAGGGACCAGCAGAAGTGACACAGTGTGTGAAGATTGTCAGCCAGGCTTCTTTTCCAAGGACGGTGTGAAGTGCACGGCTTGGAAAGTGTAGGTCATAATTTATAACAAAATCACTCTAAAAGTGTTTAATATATTCAGTTATTGATCATCAATGTCTTAATGGAATCTCTCATATACTTGGGACTAGGGCTGTGCCACATCATATCATCTGCAATAATACCGGTATTATACTATATACTGTATGTTGCTATAGCAACATTATGTGTTTGTTTCCTAGTGTTTATGACAAGGAGTCAAAACCGTGCATGTCTGAATGTAAGAGCAGTGTGTCAGTGATAATTTAGTAACTAAAAATGCAGCTACTTCAGCAGCCTCCAGCAAACACAGGACAAAACATGCAGGAAATCTGTTTGTTAAAAGTGGAAAACACTCCGTTGAGTAGAACGAGGCTATGAAGACACATGAGGAGACAGGAGCAGTTACTAGCTGCACTCGCTACTTAGACTCTTTATAACAGGAGGAGCAAACAATGTGTGGAAATTAGTGATGCAGTAACATGATGGAAAAGCAGGACTTTAAGCAGTTGGTTAAAATCCTGACATGATAAACCGCCCCAGATAGAAAATATTTTTTATTTTTATATTTTTTGATTTATTAATAACAGTGTTAAAAGTTTTTTATACTTTATTTGAAAATTCCAGGGAAAATACTACCTGGGCTACTTTTGAACTTACGTTTTCTTTTGTTAGATTCACACTTCAGTTTAAGCAGTCTGACATTGATGACGGTAGCACTACAGTTATAAATGCTGCTATCTGCAACCATTTTAAAACTCAATGCTTTTTTTTCTATATTTTCATATCTCAGTGATATATTACCCACCTCCACACGGGACTTTGGGATGTGCCCCCCTTTAGTAACCTGAGAACCAGTGATTCAGCTGATTAAACAGAAAATTAGCCAACTTTTGATTTTAATGTTGTAATTGTAGAATAAATACTTTGAATTTGTTGAAAATAAAGTTTAAATAATTTAAAATACAGTCATCTATTATCAGAGATTCATTAATAGTAACAGCGTGGTGTCTCAGTTACTGTGTATAGAAGATAAACATGATTACCTCTGGAAAGAGGTAATCATGTTTTTAATAGGGTGTGTGTGCATGTGTGCCATTCTGTAAACATGATAGCTTGAAAGGTTTTGAGTGACTTCTGATAAAACCTTGTTGGAGTGTAGAACTGACAAAAATCCTCATAACTTAGAGCAGTGTTTCCCAACCACTGTGCCGCAGCACATAAGTGTGCCATGAGAAATGATCAGGTGTGCCGTGGAAGATTATCTGGTTCCACCTGATTAGTACTCGAAGCGTCCGGCATGAGTCACGGGCAGAACAATTACATTGTCTTCCACTAGAGGGCAGTACAACTATCTGCTCTAATTAAATGAGTTGCCAACTGCCAGTAAAACAGAAGAAGACCAAGAAGAAATTACATAATAGTCATGCTGTGAGCGAGACCACGCACGGCGTAATAGCAATAAATAAATATTTAAAAAGAAAAAGTAGTCAATCTGACTTGGGTCCTGGAGAAAATTCCGACCCAGATGATGCCCCTAGCATGAGTAGTGGTCAGAAGAAAGCAAAAAAAGTGTACTGGGGACAAACCGAACCCTTTCCGCTATGCCATGTACACGGGCAAAAATTATCAATATGCTTTTTGTGACATTTTTCTTTGGTGGTGTGCCGTGTGATTTTTTTTTTTTTATGTGAAATATGTGTCGTGGCCCCAAAAGATTGGGAAACAGTGACTTAGAGTGTAAAATTCTTACATACATGTTGCATATGACAGGATATTAAAATATTATAACAATTATTATCTTGATAATTCTCTGTGGTCCTGCTCCTTCACGTGGATTTATTTGGATTTATTTGGATTTTCTTTCTCTTTCACTTCTCCTTTCCAACAGTTGCTCAAACACACAGATAAAGGTCAAAGGAAGCTCAACCAGTGATGTTGTCTGTGGGAGAACATCAAGTCAGCATTACTTTGTGTTTTTACCTTTTTTGCTTTGCTCAGTAGCATTTGCTAGCCTTGTGACAGGTTAGTGCATCGTCTGCATTGTGTTGATTTTTCAGTTTAAAGCCTTAACAACACAGTGTTGCCTTTTTATTATTGCTTAGGGTTTTTTTTCCTGCTGCAACACAAATTTTCTTTGTGTAATAATAAACCAAAGAAAAGGAAGGAAGGAGAAAAAATTCTTTTTACAAAGAAAATTGAACTCACTAGCCATGAGCAATTTTTATTTAGCTGGGAAGGCCAGAAGACCCAGCATTGACAACTAAATAGGTGCAGTTGGATCACGGTGTTGTTCCGAAAGGCGATTTCTGGTGTTTGTGTATGTATGTGTAATGTCTTTGTTTATATTGGAAGGTAGACTGCAGTCAAAACGATTTATGAAGGAGTTGTATATAAAATAAAGAAATTACCTGTTTTGCAAATATCTTTATGGCTGCGTTATTGTACCCAAATTATAATCAGTGTGGTTATTGGCCACTTAAAATGTCTAAAAAACTATTATGTTATATTTGTTGCAATTTCTATTAGCCTCTTCACCCAATGTCTCTTTAAAAAGACATTTTTAATGTTTATGAGGTTTTTTAACTGGATCCATGAAGCATATATAAAAGTCACTTTGTCAAAAACTGATTGCAGCTTCTACCTTGTGGAAAAAATGTTGTTTGTGGTTCAAAATGACTCGATATCATTCATGATGGAAACGTTTGACATATTTTTTTTTACACATTATAGGCCAACAGGTCATTTATGACAGTTTAAATGGTGGCAATCACTTTTTTGGAAAATACTGAAAATCACTTTTTTGGCACCACAACTATCCATAGAAAACAGATGTGTCCAAAGTCAGAGGCTGTATTTAGTCACAAAGGACTAAGATGTAGAGTATCACATTAAACAGTGCAGAAATGTAGTGTATCCTTTGTACTGTGTGTGCTGATGGGCTTTGGTCTGAAGGAAAAGGGTTCATGTACAGCAACATCAGATAAAGTCTGTGGAGGGACTTTACTGAATCTGAAGGTGTCCACTGCATGAAGACACAGAAACACAGGAGCTGTAAACCAGGACACATCAGCCAGCATGGTTGATTCTCTTGCTATAAGACATACCAGAGTACCAGATTGATACAAACATGTAATGTAATTATAAATATTAATAAATCATATACAATTCTGTTCAGTCTTGTATAAAGTTATTAAAATCAAACTAACAGATTTGATGGCTGCTATGATGCATTTGGTTGATGCTGAAACTGTGGAACATACCTTAATTAATGTTTCATAAACTCTGAATATTGTGTTAATTTGAAGTAAAATGGAAAGGACCATAACTAACTAGTGACCTGCTGGTTCACTTTTCATTCACAGCCCTTTAAGTCACAGCTTACAGGCAAACAGCTCAAAGCAAACCTGATGAAAAGAAGCAAAGACTGTGGGAGAAGCAGTTGGAAAAAGAACTGCAATAAGAGTAAAAGTTACAGTGAAAACAAGCTGGATGAAATAATCTGTTGGCCAAGTTCAGTGTTCTGTCCAATAGAAGCTGATTCGCCTTCTGTGGTGTGATTTTAACCTGAAGCTGCACTCGGAGTGATTAAATTTGGAATCTAAAAGTAATGTGAGGATGACAAAGAACACTGACATCATGATTTATATTATATTTTCTGTCAATAACTTTTTCTCAGACAAAAATGGAACTCAAAACAACACAGGAAATGACATTTTTTTATATGTCTTTTTTTATTTCTGTGAAGGAAGGAAAAGAAACAGAGGTACTGAATGGGTCAAGGGAGCAGGTAAGACAACAGTGAGGTGTTTGTTGTGGATTATTAAAAAAAAAAAAAAAAGCAGCTAAAACCTCAACTTTTTAAACTTGCTTTTGGGTAAATTTGTGTTTTAATTTCTTAGTATCTGTCACAGATTATTAGGCAGAGGACTCACTCGCAGGACTCTTAAGTTTAGAGAGAAGGTGAAGGATTTATTTACAATGAGGCACCAAGTGAGGATATATACATATATACAGTGAGACAAATAACACGGGACTACAGGGGGGGTGGAGGGGGGTCCGAAGGGGAGGGAAGGTCCAAGGAAGGCGCACACACACTCCTCTTCTACTGAATCCACAACTCACTCAGATAGTCCGATCCAGAATGCTCATGCTCACTCACACACATCCACAGGAATCCAGACGGCAGGGAATCCAGAAGGCCTGTACACAGAGGGAAACAATGTTAGGAGGAAGCTCTAGGAAATCACAAAGAATGCTCAAAGGGCTAGTCTACACTGACGCTAGGTAGTGTGACAATACAGTGAGGAAGCAGCCTCTCCTGCCGTTTTAAGTAGTTTGCCAGTAATAATACGTGTGATGAGAAGCCAGAGCAGCATCAGTGTAAACAAGCCACAGGTATGTGTTGAGGGCGGGCTCAGAGGCGGGGAAGCAAGGTCCAGTTCTGCCCTGGTGGGAGAAAAGACACACACCACAACCTCTCCAGATCTTGAGAACCATGACAGCATCCTGTAGTGAAGCACTTTGCGATATTTATGAGATGATCAGACATTTACTGCAGCATTATGGAACAAATGAGAGGAGCAGTTTGTAATGTTTTTATCTTTGCTATACACATTTTCTGTGGAATTCGTTGTAGATATTTGTGTAGATACAAGTTCATATTTACCCTTGTAATGTATTTATGGGGAATATTTTATAAACAGGTTGACTGTATAGAGACAATAAAGAAAACCTTCAACAAACTTGTGTACAGCAGACGTACAGTAGTTCTTCATCAGATTCACGGACACGTTTTCTAAAAAGTTTACATCATTTTAAAAAGTTAACACGTTAGTTGGTATCACAGACAGCTGGTTTTATTTCATTTCTTGCATCCTCACATTTCCAAGATTCAGTGTAAGCAAAGCACTGCCGTGTTGATCATTATGAGGTCACAAATTATTTGAGTCTACATACAAAGAAGATTAATCAAATGGAAGAGGAGACTCTTGGAGACAGAGAGGCTTTAGGATGTCCTGAAAGATAACGTAGTTGTTGAAACTGCTGGTTTTCTCCAATCACTGCTTTGTACTGATGCGGCTTAATAATACCAGTGAATACCAGAATACCAGTGACTGGCTACAAGTAATTTTCAGCCAATTCTATATAAAGACACTCACTTGTTTTTTTTTGTTTTTACTTGTCTTATCTATTTATACTTGAAGTAATGATAGTACTGAACTGTTTTATACTTCTTGTGCTCTTTTATCCAATCCATCGTTGGATTTTCAACTCTTTTCAGTGAATACACCACGACGTCTCATCATCTGGCGATTACGTTTCACCAAACGAATCCCTCTTAAATAATTACTCTTAAAACCTAAATATTATTAATTAATGGTAACCATCTACGTGGCTATAAATTATTTACTTTTTATTTCACAGTGGCAAATACGAATCCAGGTACAGGTTCAAATAAAAATCCCAGCTTCATTATTCATTAGTAAAATCTTCGGCTACGAATACTTCCGCGATCCTCAGTCTGTCTCGTGTTACTCGTAAATATTCATCGGGTTCAGGAGTAAAACAATCGCAGGAATGTGTACAAATTAAACATTAAATCCTACGATTTCCTTCAAACTCTTTCTGTTTTATTGTCTCTGTCTAAACGAAGATGATCCTTGTAAAAGATAAGTAAAATATCTTCAGTTTGTCGACAAAAGTCACGAGAATCGTCAGTGTGGGATGGACTTTGGCTCTTTCTTCCCTAAGTTTTCTTCCTGTTACGCCCACATCACAACCGAAAGCGTAACGCATTTTAGCTGTTTCTGTTAGATTTGTATAGTACTTTAGTGAAATAAAGTCTACAAATGTATTACAGAGCAGCGTGTTAGGATGTGATATCATGCTGTCTGCGTTGCTTATCTTCGGTAAGTACAGCAGCAGTTTCGTGTATACGACACAGCCTTTAGCTTAGGTTGTGAGCTAACTGAGCTATAGGTCTATCCCAGGACATTAATAATATTCTTGTGTTTTCCTGTAGGATATGCCGCCGTCTTCATGGTGCCCGTGTTATCGTGTCGAACAAAGGAATATAAAACAAATGATGGATGGTGCTGCCCGATGTGCAACGAAGGTAGGAAGAAAAGCGATCGATGACTGCAAATGTGCACAAACCTCCAAAGCAGGTCATTCTGAAACACAATAGCTATATAGAAGAAGGACCCCCCCCCCCAAACCACATATCGATAAGGGGACATTGATATTTGATCCGTTTTGGTTTCGTCTTTGAAATGACACGATAGACAAAAGTAGACGAAATGCTGTTCACAGGACAGCAAGAGTAATCGATCTGGAGAATCTTGTCTTCGCTGTCGTTCCCCTCGTATGTTTTATTACTCCGACTTCAGCGTTTTCGCTTCGTAACTAAAGCGTGCAGTTTACTTTGTGTACACTCAAATGGAGTCGAGTCAACTATCGCCACCTGTGGCCAAGTGCCTTAGCCTACAGCCAGATTAACTTGTGACACACACATCTGCACCACGTCTGAATTTGTTTCATGCACAAAACATTTGTAACTTTCAATTTTCTCTGTTTTTGCATGTTGCAAATAAACCTTTAAACTGAATGAAATTATATTATGTATTTATTTTCAGCCTACAACAGTAGAAAATGCCAAATTACATACTGAAAGTTATAGAAGTCACCACTCATGATTTTAATTTTATTTACCATAACAAAGAAATACATCTTGGACAAATATATGACACATTAATATTTCACTAGAGTTGTAACGTCACATCCTGTAAGCATAGTCTGCCTGTGTTAGGAGGTTAGGACCTATCACACAGCATTAACTTTCCCTTTGCGGGCTGCTGGAAGCTGGGGTGAAAAGTAAATGAGTTTTACTAAAATCGCTGAGCTTGACTAAAATAGATGTATTTTTTAGTTGTTAATTATCTGACGAGTCGCTGTAATTTTGATGACAGAGATTTGCTGCTTCATTTTGCTCTGCTCTGCCTACTGAGAAACCTATCAATGGGTCATTTATATACTAACAGTGATTGGATGTTTAGCTGGGGGGAGGGTGAGAGGGGGTTTTCTGCTGAGTTTTGTGTGAGCTTGTGCAAAAACGGAGCACGAAGGGAAAGAGCGAACAAGAGGTGAAACCATGACATTTGTGCCTTTTCCAGTGCATTTTTCAGATGCTGTAGTAAATCTTGTCCATATTCAGTTTGTGGGTAATCTATTTTTTTTTCTTTCTCAGTTTCTGAAAGTTTGATTTAATGGGGCAGGACGTTTGTTTAAGGGGGCGTTGCCCCCTCTTGCCCCAGTGTAGAGCCGCCCTGTCTATTATTAGATATTTTATGTTGTATTCAGGTGATTAATATTGACTTCCTGCATCTCAGTTAAATTTAAAAGAAGAAATATGTGTTTTATTATTTTTATTATTATTTATCACAAGCAGTAAAATGAAGCACAAGTTGCATCACCAGCAATGGGAGACAATATATGTAAAGGCAAGAAGTCGGTAGTGACCAAGAAACCTATGAAGTACATTCCATGGTTCTTAAAACAATTAAGAAAGATGTACATGTAAATGTGTTAATAATGTCTGTTTAAACATGATTATTTTCATGTTACTTGAAATAAAATATTTCCCTCCACTGTTACTGCAGCTTCTGCATAAGTGTCCATTTCACGCTTTGGAGAGGTAAAGCATGAAAGGGACACAGTGGACCGATGTGTCTGTTACACGTTTTGCCGTGATACTGGATCAGGAAACTGGGCCACATTGAATTTGTAGATCTGTAATGTTGTAGCTGCTTGACTTACTGTATATAACACCCAACACTACAACTGCACAACTGTAGATTCACTCTGTGTTAAATGCTAAAAGTCTGACATAAATGTTGTGTTATGTTGAACAGGTAGAGTTGTTCAGAGAGACTGCACAGCATATTCAGGAACTCAGTGCCGTTCTTGTGAGCTGGGGACCTTTATGAACCAACCCAACGGCCTGTATAATTGTTTCCCCTGCACTGCCTGTGACACAGGTACAGTCAGATAAGAAATCCTTTGTCAAATTTAGATTGAAAAAAAAAATAAAGCTTTCATTTAAAAGTAAATTACAGAAACATCATTTTACACTAATGTTTTTTGTTTTGTTTTTTTAGGTCATGGTCTCTTTGTCAAGCAGAACTGTACAGCAACAACTGACACAGTGTGTGACGTTTTAAATGGATATTACTGCAAAGGTTTGAGAGACAGTAACGGATGTAGTTTGGCAGAGAAACATTCACAGTGTGAAGCTGGTCAGAGGATAAAAGAACCTGGTAAGAAAGTTTTAAGTCTAAGTCTATTTTTTAGATGAGCTGATAAACTGTGATTTTAGTTTTTTTTTCTGGATTGTGTGTAACAACGAATGTGTTTCTTTCAGGAACCAGCAGAAGTGACACAGTGTGTGAAGACTGTCAGCCAGGCTTTTTTTCCAAGGACGGTGTGAAGTGCACAGGTTGGAAAACATAGGTCATAATTTATATTCAAATCCCTCTAAAGGTGTATTATATATTCAGCTATTGATCATCAGTGTCTTAATGGAATCTCTCATATTCTGGGCTGTGTCACATCACATTGCCTGCAGTAATACCAACATAAATTTCCATGTGATTTAGTGTCATACCAGAATATCATTGCTATAGCAACACCATGTGGTCATGTTCTCTTGTCTGTATATACAGTCGTATATTATCAATTATTAATTACCAATAATAATGTGGCGTCTCAGTAACTATGTACTGATGATAATCATGATTTTAATAAAAATATCACTATGTGACTTTCTATAGTGTGAAAGTCACATAGTGATAAATAATTGTCTAAGTATTTGTTTTACACAGTCTTGCTACATTTAGTTTAATTATTTTGCCACAAAGACAAAATAAAGGTTTAAAAAACTTTGACTGTTGACTGTGTTTCTATAGATATTGCAATAATGATTATTTACATGATTGGTGTGAAAATTGAATTATGACATGCCAATAAAATGTTAGTAAAATGATGAGAACTGGGTAATCGCAGATAGAGTACTGGGTAGTTACAGGTAACTAGATATTAAAGTGGAACCAGCTACATTCCAGGACATGTTTGTCCTGCATATCTGAGCCACAGACATACGACAGGACAGTTAAACAGTTAATATTGATGGTCACATTGTTACAAACATCTTTACAGTGCAAACACAAATAAACACTGATAATAATGATTTATTTATATTTTATTTCTTTTTTGCCACAGTTGCTCTGAGAGCCAGATTAAAGTTGAAGAAGGAAGCTCAACCAGAGATGTTGTCTGTGAAAGCGCATCAAGACATCGTTATTTTTTTATTTCATCTGTTGTGCTTTTCCTAATAATAGTAATTTGCCTTGTGACAACAGGATTTGTGAAAGCACGTAAGTACCATCTAACCAGTGTCAAATCTGCTCCCTCTGCACAGCACCTACAGTCACTAACATGTTAATAACTCTTGTTTTTTCAGGAAACCAGATAAGAGCAAAAAAAAATTGCTCAGGGACTACTGATGATGCCTGAGAATGCGGACCTCATGTTCGCCATCTCTCCTCCATTTTGCTAGCAGGATTGATGTCCTGACATCGATGATAGCTTCACCTGGTTCGGGACTCACTGTCCAATGTGGCACTTACACAGATGTGCACAGCTGTTTAATCAAAGTGATGCTGCAGTCATCTGTTGAGGGTGCTGACCAGCCATCACCAATTTCTCTGCTTGATGCTCTCTCCATTATAGACAAACCACTTATTCTAAATGATCTCTTCATCAAGGAGTCTCCAGACTTCATACTCCTGACTGAGACATCACAGCAGGACGTTGATCATGTTTATTTTGAGGAGATCTGCACAGCTGGCATTTCCGTCATTGTAACTGGGTGTCTTTGGGGATGTGGCAGAGGACTTTCTGCTGTGTACCAGCACAGACTCACATGCAGGCTGATGAAGTCAGACTCTATTTCTTCATTTAAGTTACAGATGATTAGGGTCGGTTTTTTGAAAACCTTTTATTGTATTTCAGTCTACCGACCTCCTGGTGTTGCCAGAGTATTTTCAGCTGAATTTGGCAACCTTTCATCATTTATCATTACATTGGGGAAGGTTGTAATACTGAGATATTTTAACCTTCATATCGATGGATCCTGTAACTCAGCTGCTGAGTCTTTGAACTTTAAGCACCATGTTTCTGGCTCCACACATATAAAAGGCCACACGCTGGATCTTGGGTCTTTCTCCCTGGGTTTAAAAACAAACGATGTATGTGTGAAAAATGTACATGTGACAGACCACAAGTGTATATTTTTTAGTCTGTCATTTGTTCTGGATCCTTCACTTCATAAATTGATGATTCAAAGGTGGATTATAAATCACAATCCTGCTGAGAGGGTCCCTGCCTTTTTTGGTGCCAACATGACTCATAGTGACGTTCATACATTTATTTTGTCCTTTAACAATGAATGTAAGTCTACTTTTGACCCACCAGGACCCCTAAAACAAAGAATTGTCCAATATTCAAGTTTTTGTACTTGGAAAAATGAACATATTTATTATTTTAGGAGGTATTTGTACAAGTTGGAACATTTGTGGAAGGCTTCCAAGCTCCAGCTTCATGAGTTACATGTTAAAGAATCAGTTTCATCACTAAATGACAGGTCAAAAAATGCCAGAATAGAGTATTTTTCACATCTTATTGCTTCAGAAAAAAAACTCTTAAAGTCTTGTTTGATACAATTAACAATTTTTTCTCTCACAATATTCCTCACGTACCAGTGTTTTTAAAGTCTGAGTGCAATAAGTCTTTGCACTGTTTTATAATTAAGCTAATGATAAACAGGCTTAAGGACATGTTTGGGTTTACTGGTGATGTTTTAAAATGGCTCATGTCATATCTATCTGGGAGATCTTTTAGTGTTTTTATGAATTCAGTTATCTCTGAAACAACAGTTGTTCCTTCTGGGATACCTCAGGGGTCTGTTTTGGGTCAGATTCCTTGTCTGCTTCATGTGCTCCCTCTGGACTGAAATATTAGAACTCATTCATGCTGTACAGATTCTGCTAACTGTTTAAAAGAGCAGCAGAACACAGTTTTGTTCAAAGCTTGGTATTTTATGTTGTATTATATCTTTATGATATGTTATCCTTTTCTTTCTTGTATAATTGTGAGGCAGTTTATTTGTAAAAAGTTACAAAATGTAAATAAATTTTACTTACTCTCCTCTCTACTACACACGATACTGTGTCCTTGTTTTACAAGAATAATTGAAGAATTGAACTGTAAACTACTAACATAAGTAAGGTATTAGTTTCCAGACTCCTTCAAATTTACAGTTCAGATTAAAGAAAACTTGTAATGACTTTGTCTAATCCCAAACTTCTTCCTTGCTTTGCTTACTGTGCATTTAAAAAATCAGCCTTTATGATGACTTTAGAGGGCGTGGAGGTGTCAGTCCATCTGTTATGTTTTTTTGTTTGTTTTTTGCTGTTCTGTTTGTCTTGAAGCCCTGACACAATATACATGATTTCCTGCACATGCCTCACGCTAAGTACATGTATTATACTGTGGAGTCCAAGTGTTCAGAGATATTTATGGTGAACTACATCAAGACTTCACCATTAATTTTAGGTCCTTTTTATTCTTTTCGAGAAAGCACCTCATTGGTCCCGTATTCATTTTACAACAAGACAAGCTCAAATATAAACATAAGAGTCACAAACAACTACAACCACAATTCCATACAAGATGTTCAAAATATAAATAAAAACAATGCAATGATACTTACCTGTTGCTATGTAACCTGATGAGATACAAAATGTTCCTCCAGCTGTTTCTGTTTGTTGCTACTTATTTCTTCAGCCTTCTGTTGCGCTAATCGCAATGTTTTTCAGAGCTCTTGTTGTCATTGAAATTTTTTTTTCTTAAAATATAAATAAAATATGGGTTTATGAGATACGAAAATAGTGTATTTAACATTCATAGTTCAAAACAGTAGTCATATAATATAATGTATGAGCACTGTTTCTGAACTATAAAAGCTGAATTTATAACCAAATTAACAGTTTATCTGTGTTCTGTTGCTCCTCGTTGGTCATCACTGCCCTGCCTCTCCTGCTCTTGGCTGTGGGAGCTCTGTCTGGTGCCTCCATCTTCCCCCTGCTGGGGTGGAGGCACAGTTGTAATAGCGATGTGTGGCCTTTGGTTTTCAGCACTCATGGGGGACCCCGGATGGCCGGAGTGTCCTGGTTCTTTCTTCTCTGCCTCTGGCTCTCCCTGTTTTCTCTTTCAGGCACTGCGTATAAGTGTGCTTTGCTACAGATGCAGCAATTGGAGACCAGCATGTCTGCTTGTTTCATCCCCCACCCCACTTCTTTTCTCTTTCTTTCTGTCCCTTTTTTTTGTCTGTTCCTCTTTTTCCTTCTATCTTTTGCCAACCTGGCCTTCTCCTCCTGTCTGCTCCAGCATAATATTCACACAGATAATATAAAAATAATTAATAAATACAATAAAAATATTAATAAAAGGAGCCTACAGAGAGTAGCTTCTCTTGGAAAAGCAAATGTGTTTTGCACAACAGCAATCAGATCATGATTCTACAAACTACAAGTGTTTCATATGGCAGGTGTTTAAAAAAGGTAATGTGCTGATCTGAATTTCCTTTAATACAAATACAACCAATAATCATTTAACAAACATAAATACACTTATATTAGCCCAGTTTGTTCATATTTCACAAATGTTTGATTTTTTAGTGTAATCATGAACCTTAAAAAACCCCACACGCATCAATGCAACAGATTAAAAAAGAAATCACTGAAACACTGAAAATGTTGCAGCTTCAATCCTCTTCCTCGGTCATCTCCATGGATGCATCATGTTTGTTACCTGTGGGCAGAGTTAAGAAATCAGGATGGAGAACTGAAGTGGATGATTGGCGTATGTGTTGAAATCTAGATAAGAGAGTGTACCTCATTTCCTGCTGCAGCAGATCAACAGCAGCAGGATGGTAGAGATGAAGTATGGACAGAAAACCAGCAGGTGGCAGAAGAGTCTTAGTACAGACACAGAGGGTGAACGAGGACGAAGAGAGGAAGAGGCCGAAGGCTCAGTATTACCAGAAGGCGAGGGTGAGGGTGAGGGTGAAGGAGTGTACATTATGGTTGTGTGAGGGGGAGGAGGAGGCTCTGCAAGAGACACGATGAAGATGGTTCAGTTTATTATCAGGTCAGCAGTTTAGTTTATGCTTGTGAATGAATGCTTTTCTTATTTTAAGTTTCTCACTTCCTGGAGTAAAGAGAGAGAGGGATTAGTTTTAGATTTTTTTTGCCCCCGACTCATATCTTTAAAGCAGGAGTGATGTCGCTGCTCTGACCTTTGACCTTCAGCCTGCTTTGGGGAGACTGATGAATAAGAGTAGAACACGAGTAGAGCCCTTCATCAGACTGCTGCACATTATGGAGAATCCATTTTCCTTCAGGTCCATCTCCAAGTTTGACTTTATCTCTGAAGAAATACGATTTTTTTGCTGAACCATTTCTGGGTTTGCAGAGCAGAGTGACATTACTTCCTGTGTTCACTGGAAGCGCTGGGATCTCCAGGATCAACTGTTTTTCTGACCAGCAGAGACAAACAGAGTCATTTAGAGACAGAGGTCCACAAAGCAGAGTCATACAGAGACAGCAAGACAGATGGGAACAGATCGCTTTCTGTACCTGAAACAGCGATGGAGACTTCATCGCTCTTCTGTCCAGATGAGTTTTCACACCAGAAACTTCCACCAGATGAGACGGAGAGATCCAGAACACAGAAGGAATTATTAAACCTTCTAAAGTCTGCAGCTGTACTACAGCCCTCAGTGGATACTCCTCTGGTCCTCTTTACTCTCCATCCATCAGCTGTCTGACCATCATCGACACAACTCAGGGAGACATAACGGTCTCCTTTGAAGAACTGCTGATGGTTTGGGCTGACATACAGAGAGACTGGAGGACAGACAGAAACACAGACGGACTAAATGTATTTGTATTATTGGTCGAGTGCCACTGAATAATTTCACTTCCATAAACTCACCTGCAGAAACAGTCGGTGCAGACAGCAGCAGCACACACACACCTGCAACATGAAGACAGTCAAATAAGGTCAAAGGTCAGAGAGAGAGGAGTCTAAGTAAATTTTAGTAGTTATTAAAATTGCTGTGGGTAATAATACAGCTGTGGGATGACTATTCAATTCAGTTACATTTTATTTATATAATACCAAAACAGTCACCTACTGACAGAGAAAACCCCAACGATCATGGTGAGGTTTTCTTCTCGAGTCATCTTTTTTCTCCTCGCTTATTTATTCATTAGTTATTATTACTCTCTGGCTCCTCCACAGCATGTCTTTGGTCCCGTCTCCTTCCCCACACTTGCTCATAGACGGTCATCTGATGTTTTCTCAGTATAATTGAAGAACCTTCATCTTACAATGTAAAGCACCTTGATTCTTGTGTTTTGGAGCTGTATACATTAGATTTTATTGAACTGTATTGACATTTAGTTATAATTTCACAAGAATACACTTTGCTGGCACAGTTAAGCCCTGATAACCTGACTGTTTATGTTGTACACACTTTACTAGTTTGAACTGGACATGATCAGAGAAGCACAGCAGTTTAACAGTAGATTAACAGTTTAATAATTCAGTTAAAACTTGTAAGGAAACAGAAATTAGGGTCAGGTTTTTGCATTAGATGTGGGAGTGATCAATGTTAAATGTTTTTTAAATCAGATAAAAAATACTCTGCAGGTTAGTGCAGGATAAACAGGTTGTTTGCTGTACTGTGTGATGGGGCACATTGGCTGTGATGCTCATGGTCTAGTATAAAGTTAGTACATATAAACAGTATACTTCCAGTGTAGAGGATGGACACCTCAGGAAACATCTGCTTTCATCTTGATAAATTTAGTTGTGTAAATCCACAAAGAGAAGTAAACCTCAGAGCAGCAGCAGGTCAGCTGATCACAGCCTGTACATTTATAAAATCTACCGAATTCGCAATAGAAATTATTGTAAGTTATGATTCTTTTCTGCACACTAAGACATTTCAACCGATTTTGGGGTTTTCCCATCTGCTGTATCTCACTTTAACCCCTGACTGTACACAATTTCTGTTTAGAGGCAAAGTCACCCTCTACAAAGTAGGAACAGAAAACAGAGCAAATTTTTATTTTCATGTTCACCTTAACTGACTCAAGCTGAGAATATTTATTAGAATTAAAATTTAGACTAAAATAAAGTTTGTATTCCCATCTACTAATATTATTTTATTATTACCTTAACATAGCAACATTTGGTTAGCTTTGCAGAAAAATAACTCTAAAAAGAATGTGTACTTTTTCACTTTTACTTGAGTAAAGAAGTTGAATCAGTACTTCAGCTTTTACTAGAATATTTTTAATACTAGTATCTGTACTACTTAAGTACAGAATGTCTCTACTTTTGCCACCTCTGGTCACTTTCACAATCTGAAAAATAGATTCATTTTTACTTTGACTTTTTTCCTTTTTGAGCAGGGGCGTAATTCCCCTAACTAATATAACACCCCCAATAAAAATATGAATTATCTTGCATAAATAGGCTGTTGATTTTCTTTACTCGTTTCAGGTATTACCAGCAAAATAGTTGCATGTTTAATATGTAACCCCAATGTTCAGCACAAAGTTACGCCGATGTTTTTGAGTGTGCACTGTGGTTTCCATTAGCTTCTGTTGTTTGCTAACATCTTTCTTTATTATTTCTTTCAGTCATCTAAAATGTTTCATATCTAGGTTTAATTAACTGTAAAAAGCTTGATGGTAAAGGTCTTCAGAAAGTCCTGACCCTTGTCTTAGATAAGCTTCTTCCCTGTCGGTGAAAGCTTACCAAATCCGATTCACATGTTTTCTGTTTTTTTCCTTAAGGCCAAACTTTCACTTCATTTTTTTCAGACCTTACATCTTTCCTTGTGACTGTAATGACCAAAGTTACAACATTTGTCTTAACAAAAACTGTCTTTCGTCTAACTTCGGTTTAATACTTAACTGAATTCTTACATAATTTTGCTCATACAAATACAACTAAAACAAATACAAACACAACTTTATATATCCCAACAACAAAGTTTCTTTCACCTTCCCATAACATGTGAGTCAGGTAAAGTATGACTTAACACTGCAGCCTAATTGATGACATCACCATGTCACTAGGTGCTGGAAAATTTTATCCATCTATTCATTCTAATCGACTTATCCATTTCAGGGTTGTGGGAGTGCCGGAGCCTATACCAGCCTATACAGGCAATTTAGAATCACTAGTTAACCCCATGCATGCCCTTGGATGGTGGGACAATCTGGAGTACTCGGAGAAAACCCACAAAACATGGAGAACATACAGACTCCACACAGAAAGACCCCGTCAGATGGCTGATTCAAATGCATGACCTTCTTGCTGTGAGGCAACAGTATAACAGTAACAGAAATGTAGAAAATTGAAGATAAAATGTGCCTCTTAAAGTTATAGTGAATGTTAGATGTTTTTCAAAGCAGTATTAACTAAAAACAAACATATTTCTGTGTTTTAGAGACAGAGTGACCCTCAAACTCAAACAGATAGTATGAGAGAGAAGTTCAACTAATCTCAAGGAGACTTTAATCTGTCTCTGAAATTATGTGTTTTCCATTATTCATATGTGCTGGATCTATACTGAATTAATTAATAAATGACTAAGATAGAAACTCTGTGTTTGACTCACCGAGTAGCAGAGAGACAGATGAAGTTTTCATGGTGTCTTAATGAAGATTTAACTCCACACTGAGCAGATAAACAACTTCAGCTTCCCCACTTCCCTGTTAGCAGATCTAGGGATTTACTGGGACTTTTATTTCCTCCTCTCTGTGACCTCAGTATCAGTGCTCCATGTTAAAGGTTCTCTCAGTTCCTTAAATGTCTCAGGAGGACAGCGCTATCCTTTAGAAGTGGGAAGCATCGCATTCATCTGTGTTATCATTTCCCCCAGGCTGTCAGATTTATTCTCCTTCCAGTCCAGAGAACAATAGAAGATGATGTGAAACACTGGCGAAATCTCCCACTATCAACCATCAAAATTAAAATCCTTTGTTGGACCATATTAGTCTTGATACAGCCTCTGCTGCCACATTAGATCAATCTCTCTCTTGTTATAGTAGTTGTTGTCAGGCCTATTTACCCCCACCACACTACCTGCCTGTGGCCTGTGCCCGCACCCACCTCGGACTGATTTGGTAGATGGACTGATTCTTACATAAAGTCTACTCTAACTGAGCACTCAAAGTGCTTTATACAACCTGCCACATTCACACAAGCATTTTTTCTATGCTTTAAATGCTTTCTAGCTAATATTCACACACATTCATACTCTGACGGATGCATCAGAGAGCAACTTGGGGTTAGTATCTTGTTAGGATATTTGGCATGCAGACTTTAGGAGCCAGCCCGGGGTTGTTGTGGGCCCCCTGTAGTTTCTGCACTATTGGTGACCCCCTTCCAGGTCCTCCTGGGGCTCTTGTGCTCTGGGGGACCTATGGAAGTCTGGGGTCTGGGTCTCCTCCGTGCCTGCTTTATGTCCTGGGGAGCAGGGCTGGGGCTTCCCACACCTACCATTAAATACTTGGAGAAACCTTATTAGCACACACACACACAGCTGTCTAAACAGGTACTTACAGATGCACAGTATCTTGGTCGGCTGCTGCCTCTAAACATGTCATGTGTCATTTATACTGTGTGCTGCTCAGTAACATTTAATATTTATTATTTACTGCTACGTATGCATATGTTGGTTGTCTCTGTGGTTTCCCTGCTGTTTTGTTTTTTTTTCTTGTTTTTTTTTCAGTGTTTCTCTCTCTCTCTCTCTCTCTCTCTCTCTCTCTCCCTCTTCTTCTCTATTTTTCTCTCCCTCTTCTTAATTTTCTCCCCAACTTCTCTTTCTCTCTTCTTTCCTTTTCCCGGTATTGTCTATTTGGGCTGTAATAACTCAAAATAAAAAAATGTTTATAAAAGTCTAATAAAGTACGCATATCACTAGTATAGCAAAAGCAATAATGCTCCACTTGGACATTTTGTTTAACCTTCAGACAACAATTCTGATCGCTACACTGCCGGACAGGACAGGCAAAAAAGAACAAATAAAAGAAAAAGTAAAAGAAAGAAGTCAGCATCAAATGCATTATTATACTTTAACCAGAAAATGTTTTATTCCTTAAAACATAAGCAAATTAATTGTTAAGCTTCAGCAGTTTCCCTTGTATTAAAAATTAGTCAATAATACAACAACTCAAAATTTCAGAGAGTGGATATCCACTGTGGTCGTCTCAGGCACACAAAGCTTCTGCTTACAAGGAGCAACTAACCAGAAAATGAACATGTAATCTTAAAAGAAGAGGAAGTAACATGGCTCATTTCAGACAGAGCTGAGGTCAACACCAATGCCCACCAAAACTGCGAAACAACTGTAGAAGAGATACTTTTCAAGGAAGCATTTAAATCCACTGATTGTTTTTTTAATTTGAAATAAAATCTTTCTCTTTGAAGCTTTATTTCAGAATATCAATGAGCAGACCAGATAAACACTAACTTATCTTTTACACAAAACCCCTAAGAGAAATAATCACAAATCACACATTCATTTCCAAAATGCAGAGAGAAGACATGTATCCCCTCAAAACTCTGTTACATATCTGAGCATTATGTGTCAAGCAGTCAAGCAGTCACTTAATACAAACATACCAGCCTTGTTTATAGATTGTTGTTCCTAAATTTCAATGAGCTTAAACTCTTTGGTGGAAATAAAGAGAGGCTCTCTCGGTAAGAGAAAGAAAGTCAAACAGGAGGATAAACGGGAGAGGATTGAAAAGATGTCGAAGAGTGAGCAACTCGTTTGGGTGCAGGTCAGCCACAAACACAAAGTATTGGTATTGTTGAAGCTTTCGTTCACTTTTAGTCAATGTGCAATGTTTTTCATTATAATTTATCTGGATGCTCTCACATAAAGATATTTAATTCATTTTGAAGGTTTGTGCTCACTTTGCACCATGTTTCTCTTTTAAAGATTTTAATTATTTTGGCCTTGAGTGCTTCAGCTTCAGCTAACATGCACATTAACAGATATGAGAATTTCCTTCTTGCATCTATGTAATGTAGATAAAACCATATATCTTATAATGATGGTAATCATAAACTAATGTTCTGTATAACCCTGACGTCTGTGTGGGACACACAGCAGAACACAGAACATTATTTAGCGTCAGCCCTCCGTGTGTTCATGAAGAAGCCGCTCCTCTGCTACGTGTGTGAATGTGAGCAGGTTGTGTTAGGGTACAGGTATGAAACTCAACCCGTCCACCATATTGTTTCACTTCAGCAATAAACACGAGTACGTTTAGCTGAAGGCTGAACCGCACTACCTCATATCTAATCAATTATCTTTTTACCTGGAACTAATCACAAGTATATAACTTAATATCATCGAGAACCCATCACATAAAACTTTTTAAGTCCATTTCTGTGTCTGTCCTCGATGAAGCACCAACACGATTCCCTCAGTAAGAGCTCCGCTCACATTTATTCGCTGAGGCTCTAAAACCGCACCCACACTGAAGCTCACCTTTTATTTTCTGTGAGCAGATAACATCAGACATGTTCACAAAATAGTTACCAATGAAGAAGATGAAGGTCCTCAGGTTGAGCTCCATGCTTCTGTTTCACTGTCAGAGCTCAGAAACTTTTAGGAAACCCGTTCACATCACCTCTGAGTGCAGTTTAAAGCTTCAAATATCTGCAGCATCAGAAATCAGCACCACACTAACACAGCTTCCTGTGTGACCTCAGTGTGGGTAAAATGGCAGGCTCACTCATCACTGCTTTAATAACCTCTGAGAAAAACAAACTGCATTATGTGTTATTTTTAATATTTATTTCTTTAGCACATAAACACTTTTTTACACTGAAACACAAAAAGATTTTTTGCTGCCATCCGTGAACATCTGTGAGGAGAAGACAACAGACCTTTAAATGCTTTGAGTCCATCACAACTTTTAACTTTACAAGACTTTAAATGCTTTACAAGAAACTGAAGTTCATACTGTATGGTTATTGTATTTATGATCACCTGTGTCAGTATTTAGTATAAAGACATTATATGAATGTAAAGTTTCAATACATGAAAATACATCTCATTAATTCATAAATTCAAACCCTTTAATATTCATAAGGGGTCATCATTTAGGATTTAGGAATACTTTCTCTTTCAGGGTTTAAAAACGAACCCTTTTACGTAAACGTGCATTTGTTTCATATTTCCTGAAAGGAGGCTGACTTGTTCTGCAGAATCTTAACCAGCTTCATGATGTTGTCACTTTAAATGGTTTTCAGACACATTTCAACATTTGCTGGAGGAGGCTGTGTGAATCAGACATTTGGTTCCCAGTTTAACATTTACAGGCAGCAAAAAACCCCCCAAAAAAACCCATTTACAGGCAGCATTTAATAAAGCTGTGACACAGTTGCTCATTTCTAAAGTGCATCTGGAGACACAGATTCCACCGATATCTGACTACCAGGAAGCAAATGCAACTTTCTAGATTCTCTTTCACCCCCTAGATGATCGTTTGAGTCTCGTTCTGTTAAACTTCTGCTCAAAGTTCTTCTTCCACACTTTAAAAGGAGTGCTGTTAAAATGAGATTGGCTTATCACTGTGTGCTGTAGAGTCTTTACCTTACCATGAAAACACCTTGAGAAGAGTATTGTTGTCATATAAATCAAACTGAATTGTTATTTAATCTTTTTTTCCATAAAGTATCATATTTGTGGCTGAAACGGGTCGTTAACTGCAGGTTAAGTTTGTGGGAATAGAAAAGAAATAACAGTTCGCTCACTGCAGAACTCCAGTTTCCTTGTTTATTGCATCTTCTCAGACATTTCGAGCACACCTACTCTTCATCGGTAATAAGGTTTGTCAAAATCCAGGGGCTGCAGCCATCATGAAGCACAGGGCAGTACCATCTTAAATCAACTGTGATAGGTCACATGACCAATAGGAATAATATCCAATCAGAACAATGTCTTATGTCAGACAAACAGGTGATAAACCATCTATAAATGATACATATTGCCTTTACTTGAGTGAGAAAAGAAAGAACAAGAAAAGAAATAGAAAGATGATTAAAAAAAGAAAAGAAAGAAAAGAAAAATCCTCATTCAGATTGACTAGTTTTACCTCAGTGCTCCCCAACTTTCCCATCGCTCAGTCTCTGAATTCCTCAATCTCACGTTTCTACTGGAAAAGCCAAAAAAGCAGCTGACCTGAGGACAGGCTCCTCATCCTCACTTCTGCTTTTCAGATTGTCATCTGTTTTGACCGCACTCACTTATAGTCACTTCAACACCATCAACACTGAACCCTGTAAAAACACACTGCAGCATTTTTAAACCACAGCAGGATATCATATACTCACTCTGTGATCCCTCTTTAACATTAAAAAACTGGATAACGGTCAGACAGCATCAGGTGACCCTGCGCAACTGTATTTGTTCTATACAGAGTATAAAAACACAGGTGGACAGTGAGACTAACAGACTGACACTGGGTCATCACAGCAAATAAAAGCAAATATTTACAGAAATATCAATTTAAAAAAGGAAAAAACAAATGCTTTGGTTCAGGTCATCGGCTTAATTCAGTTTTCCATAAAGATTGCAAAGAACATCACTGAACAGACTAACAAGACTACAGATGGTGAGACTTTTTGATGTCTTTAACTGTCAAAATAAGGAGAGTAAATAGTGGTGGGGACATGTATTGAAGTTGCTGTAAAAATAAAGGATGTTAGCAACGATAACCTGTAATTTTGTGGTTTTGGAGGAAATCCATTTTCTTTTAGGTCTCCTAAACGTCTCCCACCAAGTTTCTGAATTAAGGTTCTTATTAAATAATTAATTGAAAATAAAAATAAAAAGGAACAAAAAGAAAAAAAAAGTTAATTAGTCGATCACAAATGAAAAAATATTTTACAGAAGTCGTCCATCTGTTTTAGAAACTTTTGTATTCTTCCAAAACCAGGAACACAAAACTACAGAAAAGTCACAAAACGACATTGTTGTGCAGATAAAATATAACATGTTTCAATGAGTTGTGTTAGAGTTTAGCAGTAATTTAAAGAAATGTCCAGTATTCTTACGCCAGTATCATCGTCTTTGGGAGAGAACAGCTTTGAGCAGAGAGTTTGGGACCTCCCAGTCACCTCTCCACAAGGGTGCAGAACCCTCTCATTTTAGTCTTTCTGCATCACTGGGATTAAAGGTATTACAGAAATACAAGTAAATGTTGTGATTTCCTCCAAAACTGAAGCTTGTGTCCATGTCTCTGCCCTAAATCTGCATTTTGTTCTACTCATGATCATTGACTGAATATTTTCTCTTTGCACTGTTACAACCAGCTCACAGGCCTTAACAATGGTGTGTGGTGTGTGGTTAGCACCATTGCCTCACAGCAAGAAAGTCCTGGGTTTGAAGCCACTGGCCAGCTGAGGTCAGCAAACTTTGTCCATCTACTCACGTGCATGACAATAACCTGTCATGACAATAAGTCAAAAAATGAAAATAAATAGATAAAATGAATAACCAATATAACTTCATAAGGACATACCTAATAGAGACTATCATCCAGCATATTGGAAACAGTTCAGTGCAGGTCAGAACAGTTCAGTGCAATTATAACACTGGATATGAAAAAAGATTAAGGTCCCTTAAAAAAGGAGAAATAATGATTAGATGAAACGTGCTGCCAATCAGCTGATCAGTTTGGTCAGAAAGGCAAGCTTATACAGTCATATCATTATTGCAGTCCCATGGTAGGCACTCTGCTGCCCTCTACTGTCCACAGTGGTACACATTTACTTGAAACACCAAATTTGGAGGACTTGGTGAAACTCATAACACAAAAGTGTGAAATCTGTTTGTTCGAATGAATTAAATTAAAAGGATCTTATTTTCACACTAAATACAACAAATAGCAGGCTAATAGCTTTGGAGGGCGTGAAGACGAGGCCACTGCAGTGCAGCAGCCCCCATGAAGCAGCAGGCCAGAATAATATAAGAGAGTGTGCTCATAAACTCAGATAACATCTCACTCTCCCAGGCTTTGGTGCCAGTGTGCCTTAAGACATGTACAATGATTGCAGCAGTAAAAAGCATGAATGACCACCCGTTAGCTCTGAACCTGATAGTCATGGCCCACTTACAGAACAACATCAACACAGGAGAAAGCCACAAACCCGCTCTGCTATTCATGGAAGCAGCAGAGGTGGAACCACAGAACCACAAAATCACTGGTAATGACTGCTAACACCATTTGTTTTTAAAGCCACTAAAATCAACGTCCTCGCCACTTCTGATTCTCCTTATTGCTCCTTTTTTCAGTGTTTGCTTTCATTTTGCTGTAGTTGGTCCAGTGTCAGTCTGTTACTTTCACTGTCTGTCTCTGTCTTAATTGACAGGATCTCTTTTTCTGCACATAACAAACCAAGTTCTTTAGTTCAGGTGGGTTTAAAAAACATCACAATGTGTTCAGTGATGATGTGCACTGAAGTGGCTCAGTGTGATGATGGGTTCCTAAAACAGATGTTAAGATCTGAAAAGCAGAAATGAGGTGCAGAAGTTGTTGCTCGGCTCAGTTTCATATTCATGGTGTGGTGAAGTTATTCAGCCCACACAAACAGTGTTACTCACACTTTGGATCTTACTTCTGTTGTTTCTGTAACCTGCTATGTTTACACCTGCATTTATGTAGAGTTTGCATGGATACGGTTTGTCAGCTGCCATTTTCTTCTTCTTCTTTTCTTTTTTCTTCTTCTCTTCTTTCTCAGAGAGGCCCACAGCCATTCATGCAGTTATCCTTATATACATGTCTTTGGACTGGGGGAGAAAGACTGAGTATCTTGAGGGAACCCACACACACACAGGACCAGGAACAAGAAGATGGGAAACTCCACAGCGGAAGAACTCAGCTGACCATCAGCTTCAAACAAGAAAATGTTGTGTCACTCTCACGGTTTTTTCAGTACTTATCAATTATTTGGGAGAATGAGAAGAACACAATAACACAATAAATAGTAGATATAAAAACAACTTTGACTATAAAAACATTCACAGAAACCCAACTATAAACTAGAAGGTCAGTGTTTGCACAGTACAACCTACAGCTGAATCCAGTGCCACCTAATAACTTTAATTCTACTGTGAACACCCGGCATATATTTTGAAGGTTGCTGCTCAGTAAATGTTAAAAACAAGCCTCTACTGGTTGAATGAGTCATGGTTTCAACAAATGCAGACGTTTCAGTATTCAGTATAAAACTGGAAAGAAAAAGTGTTTATGAAGTGTAGTGGGAATAAAGAATGACTCCTAATAACACGTCTGTGTCATTGTGACCCTGTTTTCTGTAAGTGTGATCACGGAACTGAAAGAGGCAACTTTTAACCCACCGTTAAACACTCGACTGAAACTATGAAGGAGAAAATAAGTGACTTTTAATGAACTGACTCCATATCAGTATATGTTTATTCATATTTAAATGTTAAATGTAGAATAGAATAGAATAGAATAGAATAGAATAGACCTTTATTGTCATTGTACATGTACAACGAAATTATGGGTGATCCAAGCCAGCTGTGCAGGAATAAATAACAAAGAGGAGAAATACATACGATAAAGATGTATTTCTGTATGTAACTAAATGTATGGTTAGTGTAGACCTGGAAACTGTGTAAGGAAAGGAATAGCATTCAACACAATCAGAACAGAGTGCTGCACATGCAATAACTAACTGTAACAACTGTGGAGGAAGCCACATGGCAAAAAGAGATAAATGCCCAGCATATGGCAGTAATGTCATAAATGCAAAAAATGGAATCACTTCCAGAAATGATGCAAGTCATCACAAACAAGGGGATTTAAAAAGAGATCTGTAAACAGTGTTGAGATGCAAGCGCCCAGCAGTGATGAGGAAATGTTCTTTGTGAATGGGGTCAATGTAGACTCTGTGAATCCCTGTTTTCTGTATAGGAATGACATATTCACCGCTGTGCATATTAACAGAAAACCAATAGAGCGGCGCTAAATGTAATGACATTCCAGCCGTTCTTTTTGTACAACTGAAACAAGATGGAAAACTCCTGCCATCACACAAAACCAAACTGGAGGCATATGGAGGTAAGGAAATCAAACAGCTGGCACAGCTGGCACAGCTAAACGCTCGTGTCACTCTGGAGACAAGGAATACCCTCTGCAATTCTTTGTAGTGGATCAAGATGTACAACCTCTACTCTAAAATTCAGATGACATTAGACTGCATTGATCAAAGAGATTTAAATAAAGCTCTGAAACGCCTGCATCACCCTATGCGTACCATAGAGGCAGTGGGCGCACAAATGCCTAACTTCACAGTCTTTTCTGTCCAGGATGTGAAATGCTCCTCTTGGCAGATAACGCTTGACTTCAAGTCATCCATGTTCACAACTTTCCACTCTCCATTTGGCAGATTCTGCTTTCTCAGAATGCCATATGGAATCAACTCAACCAGTGAGGTGTTCCAGAGTGCAGTAGAGCAGATCTTTGCTGGATACCCCTGTGCTGTCATCGTTGACGACATAATCACTGGTGGAAGAGATATGAAAGAGCATTAACAGAATCTCAGAATGGTACTCAACCGTGCGAGGGAAGTCAAACTGGGACTTAACCCCCTAAAGTGCAAATCCTACTCAAAGAAGCCTGTTATGTTGGACATGTTTTCACAGGCAAAGGCTTAAAGCCTGATCCAGCGAAGACCAAAGCAATTAATGAGATGCCCACACATTAGAAAACGTCACAGCTCCAAATCTAAACTGATCATCAGCCATTAGTCACAATCCTAAACAAGCCCATACAGTCAGCTCCAGCCAGACTGCAGCGTATGACGCTGAGACTGCAAAGGTACAACTTCCAGATGGTGTACAAAAAAGGCTTGTAGATGGCTGAACAGTCCTCTCAGCTGGCTGGCAGTTATTACATTAGATGATCTGGGAGAGTTTGCAAGCCAAAACTCCACGTATGAACACTAAGGCGTAGAAGATGGACTGTTTAAAAATGCTATTGCTATTCATGGAAACTACATGTAACTTGATGATGACAAAGTGAAATGCTGATTATGTTCTTACCAGTGAAAGAGTTTCAGGTTTGAAGTGAATGATTATTTTCAAGCTATAAGGCTATAAACTAGAATCTATTGTTAATGCATTATGCTGAAGATGTTGTTAGTCATACAGTCCTAAGCTAAAGAAAGAACATCTCACCAGTGTTATTGTAAAACGGGGGTTTCCCATACCTGTTCGAAGCAAATAGTGCACTGCGCATGCACCAGTAAAAATGTCTAAGACAGGACTGTGCCGGGTCCCCAGCCCTGAGTCATGCTGTTTGCATGCAATGTCTCCTCAGTTACAGTAAATAGAAAGAATCACGAATCCAGCGTCTTTACTAAACATCAAACAGTTAGAATAACAATACTAAGAATCGGTCAAATATAATGATGCGGTGAATTCACTGGCTTTATAAAAGCCCAGAACATTCTTTAGTGAAATTACTTAATACATAATTTAAAAAATGTATTGTATTGTGAAAGCATCAGACTTCCGGTTCAATCCGAAAGTAAAGGTGGATTCATTGTGGGAAGGGCGATAAACTAGTGCAAGGTGAAGGAGGTCTGTTCATCTGTTTTCTTCCTCTCGGTCACTTTAATCTGGTTCTTCGGTCAGTCAGATTAAACTGGAGTCGTCCAGGAGGATGAGGATAATCGTGCTGCTTGTCTCCCTTCTGCTCGGTAACATCACCTTTATTCCTCTTTCTGTTTCTGTCAGTTTGATCAGTCAACAGTTGAAATACTCACTTGGCGCACACACGCACCGAGTGTGGCGATTCTTCACGTCCAGTTCACGTTATTTCACCACAGTAACAACTTAAGATTACTCAGATATAACTTGTTAAAATGCCAGTATGAAGTTAAGAACATGAAATCGTCTGTGTGAGCATCTGTATCAGTTCTTAATCGCTGCTTTCGGCTTCCTCCCGTGTGCGTGTTTTCTTACGTTTTTCATTCTTCCCTCAATACCTCTCTGTCTCTCTGTCATCCCTCTCCCCCACTTACAGTTGGGTAAATATTTAAATTCCACCGCTTTTCACAGAGATATCAACACAGATATAACTGATACCTCTGGTGGAAGCAGGACTGCTCTGCGTTCAAATATGGGTTGATTACTTGCGCAGAGTGCAGAAGAACAAAACATGATCTGCGTCGGACACATCCGCATTACACAGTAACTGTGTCATTTGGGTAGATACGCACATGCCAATGTACCGGTATTGTGCAGTGTCATACTGGGTATTTATTAAAGTCGGTAGCCTATTAAAATCCTGCCAGTCCACTGCTTGACTGCGTGCATGCATTTTGTACTGGGTTTCCCCTGCCGCTGTGAAACTGGCGACCCCAGGTCATCAATAAGCATCAATGCTGTTGAAACCTGGCCTACTGAATTGTACTTTGCTTCTCTTACTTGACAGATGATGATGATGTACATGCAGTGACACATTTATTAGGCTACTTGAAAATATATTTCATTAAATTACAATGCATGTGGAACATTATGATATTAGGCAGAAGACTTGGTCCTGAACAGACTGTGTTCTCTATATGTCAGTATAAAGCATAGCATTAGTTTATTAATGTTTATTAAATTAATTGTATTTATATTTATAATCAATAACTAACATTTCTGTTCATCTAAAGGTCACAAAAGAAAATGCATGAACATCAGAGAATCGCTGTATATTGACTAATAGTACTTACTGTCATGTCACGCTGCGGCTCTGAGGCAGGAAATTTCCTTATTTTACTCGATTTACTGTGCTCCTCCTGCATGTTTTTACATGTGCTGACAGAGTTTTCACACTGTGTGTATACCTCTGAGGATTTATACTATAGTTATATTGAATAAGTGACATTGTCATGGTCCTCCATCTTTGAGTTATGGACCTAAGAGTTCTGTTTGTTGTTGACTAATTCCTGCTTGATTCATAGTTAGTATATTGTTATGTTTTTTAAGTTTTGTTTTTAGTAGATATTTTCTAGCTTATTTCTATAGGTTCTGTCTTAGTTTTGTAATCTAGTTTTGCAATTCTGGTTCAGTTCAGCTGTATCTACTTTTCCACTTGTTTTTTAAACATTAAAATAATTCATTTAAATTCTGTCCTATTTATATACCACTAGTTCAGAACAACAATCATGTCAAGGAGCTTAATATTGTAAAGAACCTACAGTATTAGAATCAAAACCTCAACAGTCAGATGATCCCCTATGACCAGCACTTGGTGACTGTGTGAAGGAAGAAAAACAACAACAAAAAAGGGAGAGAAAAGACAAGGGTAATGACATCCTGTAGTGGTGTATAAATGCACGGGGAATGAAAATAATGGGAAAGGAGGAAAAATGGGAAGCCTCCAGCCGCCTGACCTCATAACTAAGGAATGAGTCAGTGTCACCTGATCCACCCCTAACTATGACAAAACTCAGATCTGCTTTCAGAAACTGATCTCCAGTCTGTTTTTTAGCCTCAGGAACTCAGGACAGAAGTTCACCCACTACCGTTTTCGTTTTGTAGTTTCTTAAATTTCAGAATAGAAACAGGAAAGCTGGACTTTCTTTTCATGTGTTTGCACAATTGAGCTACAGATAATTCTACACCGGCTCACATTGTTTGTTTAGTATGGAACTCAGATTGATTTAACCTCTTTCTGCGTCCTCAGTTTCCCAGTATGCCTCAGGAGTCGAGGTGTATGAGGGGGAGGAGTCTGTCCTTCTGCTCTGCCAGCTTCCCGTTCCAGCTGAAGAGGGTGTAGTTGTGTGGGGACGCGATGACCTGAATCCTTCAATCATCCATGTTCGCACAGAGGAAGGTGATTATCTTACAGAGCAAAATAAACAATACGTCAACAGAACATCCATTCAAAAGGACGCCCTGAAGACCGGAGACCTCAGCCTCACTCTGAGAAAACCTACATTCTCTGACAGTGGACTCTACACCTGCACCGTACGCAAGGTTGGAGAAAAACAGAACCAGACTGAAGTGCAACTAAAGGTCAAAGGTCAGTGCTGTAGATTCCCCTTAGAGAGTGACCAGAGAGAAAAGTGACCATCCAACATTACAAAGATGAAAGGCTTTCAGGAACGGTCAACATAACCAGAGAAGATCAAAGGCTACGTTCACACTGCAGGTCTTAATGCTCAATTCCAATTTTTTGATCAAATCCGATTTTTTTGTCTGGTTGTTTACACTACAAATAAAATGTGACAGCAAACGCGCTCTAGTGTGAACCATTCACGGCCCTCAAAGCGTAAAAGAAGACGTCACACACAACGCGCTCTGTTTAGACCCAGACCAAACAGTATTGTTTGACTGATGGCCCTTAATATAAAGACTTGTTTCGGACTTTACGTTTCCCAATTTTGCTTTAAGTAATAAAGTTATTTTGTTATTTACATATGGCCTAATAATTATCCTTATTGCTGTTTTAGAGAGGAGCGGTGCTTCAAAGGATAGTTGCAGATTTCTGTCAGAATCTGCAGATTAAATAGCCAGGCGCTGATAACTGGCGTCTGTCTTGTGTCAGTGATGTAAAAGGCGGATTTAATGCGACATGACCATTCAAACAGCAGTCGCTTTCTAAAACATCGGATATGTATCGGATTCAGTACCACATACGAAAGTGACCCAGATCGGATTTGAAAATATCGGATTTGTGCTGTTCAAACTGTCATACCATGATCGGATATGGGTCGCATGGGGTCAGAAAAGTCTAATTTGATGCGCTTTCGCCTGCAGTGTGAACGTATCCAAGGTCAGACTTCTGTTTAAAAAGGATAAACCAACATATAACTGTGATTTCATCAGCAGAATTCATTATAAAAACAATCAAAATAAGATTTAAAAATCTTAAATCCATTTGAAGCAGAGGTCATACTAGAATTCATTTCAATTAGCATTGTTATTATCAGTGAATTCATATTAATTATTAATGAATTCTTCAAAACATTCAGCATCATGTTCAGGTTGTGTTTGTGTTCATTACAGAGCGTCCTCCTCCTCCTCCAATCTGGCCCAAAGTTCTCCCAGCAGTCCTGGTTCCGGTGCTTGTCCTGGCTATTGCCATTAGTATTTTCATGTGTCTTGTATATCAAAGGATGAAGAAAACAGCAGGTGGGTGTAGTAGTGTGTGAGTGGGTGGGTGGCCCTTTATAGATCACTATAGTAACAAATGCTGAATACCTGGCCTGCTCCTAAAGGAGCGGTGCTTACAGTTTCAGTTTTACATTTGATGTCACTGAGCAAAGTTTCTACAGAAGCCCCAGCTACTACATGTTCTGACTGGATATAAAAAAATAAGATGAATTTTTTACTATTTTCCCCAGAAATACTTTTGGAAAATTATTATTGATAACTTGACAGAGTAAACCTATAACACACCTGTCTCTGTTGGACAGGTGTGTTATAAAAATGTGTGGTATGAATCTGTATCTGTCCTTCTGGCAGCAGAGCTGAATCAGCCTGAGCAGCATTCCTTCTGCCTGTCCAGCAGCGGTGTGTGGTGACACTTATAGGAAGACTGCCAGAAATGGTGCTTTCTGCACTTCTTCTTGGCTGCAGAATTATAAAATGCTATTAACTTTATAGTTGTCATGTAATTATTTATTTAATTTTGATTTATTTAAAACCATTTCTAACAATAAAACACCATGAAAACACCCCAATACACATAAAATTGTATAAAAAGGACATCAATTATCAAAAGTAAATGTACTACGGCTTAAACTCTGTACATCATGGAAATAAGTGATTCCTAATAGATGTTTTTTTGAAAGCTGGAGCCTGCATCTGTTCAACTTACCAGTTTTATTAAACAGTGTTGCCGAGATGGTAACAGAGAAGTGAAAGAGTCAGGTTGCCTCAAACACTTCTCCTCCATCAGGCTCCCCGTACAGACCTAAAACATGCGTGTGCAATCAACCAGAAAAAAGCTACTGACCTCTCAGTGCCATTAAATCACATTTCTCTCAATGAAGACCCCCAATGCAGGATTTAAACCTCATGTCAAAAGAACAAAAAGAAAGGTATTGTAACCTTTATTAAAGTCAAATTCAAAGAGCATTGAAATCCAAAAAGCCAAAAGAAGTCCAAAAGAACACGAGGGTAAAAAAAAACAATGAACAAAACAAGGATTAGAAACCCGAGGAGGACAATACAGAAATTCTGACAAAAGACAAAGGTATGCTGGAGCTATGTCTACATACAGATACAATGAGGACTAATTAGGGTAGAGTGGAAACACCTGAGTGGAGTTTGTCTGGATTCTTGGTGTGCTATCTGAGTTCTCCGTGTGGATATTCCTGGCATCTCAAACCTGCCAAATGAAAAATTAAAGGCAACCCCTTGTGAGTGAGAGAATATCCAGAAGTAGCTTCGTCTCATTTCTAATGTTTTTAAATTAGTGTTGATGTCTTGTGCAGTTTCCTCTTTATATACCTCTGTGAAACCTCTCAATTATCTTTTGTCTGAATAGTGGAACACAAAATAACTTGACTTAATGACAATTATTCCTCAATCAGTCTCCAAAAGTTGATTCTGTTCATCTGGACGTAGCATATTGTGGGGGAAACGTTTTGTCACTCATCCAAGTGACTTCTTCAGTCTCAGCTTACTGCAGGTTTCCCCAATCTTATAAACAGTACATTTGCATAATGACTGAAACCAGCCCACTGAAGGAACAATGGGCTGGGAGGTCAGTTCTTTAATCATAACCATGCAAATTCTCATGACTTGCAGCCATTCCCCAACTCTCTGTGAATGGTACTCATGGCCATTGATCAGTGGCTTTTGGTCAGTGGTTGTTGATCAATGGTCATTATGCAAATGTACTGTTTATAAGATTGGGGAAACCTGCAGTCAGCTGAGACTGAAGAAGTCACTTGGATGAGTGACGAAACGTTTCTCCCACAAAACGCTACGTCCAGATGAACAGAATCAACTTTTGGAGATTTACTTTCCTGGATGATTGAAAATGCATCAAGACATTTCTCAATCAGATTTTTAAAAACATTTTAAACACTGATTTTCGTCTCAACTATACTTCAAATGTTTGTTTTTAATGTGATTTACAGTTTCTGTTTGGCACAGCTCATGTTCTGCTCTGTTCCCTCAGTCTGCCAGCTCAAAGTTGTTGATGTGACAGAGGGAGCAGAGTCTGTCCTGCTACCCTTCATATCCAAAAAACTGAGGAATACAGAGACCGCCAAAGTGGAGTGGAAACATATCCAAGAAGACGAAATGAAGGTTGTGTATGAGAAGGATCGGAAAAGTAAAGACACAACTCACACAGACCGCACAGAGATGAGGAAAGATCCATGGAACACAGGAAACGCCAGCCTAACTTTGTTAGGTCCTCGCTCTGAAGATGGAGGTGTTTACATATGCACCATGTATGACACGCATGGAAAGGCACTGAAACAGAAAGTAGTGGCACTCTGGGTCAAAGGTCAGTATTAGAGGATGTGAGCTTGTAAGATCCTGATGATGTCTTAGTGTGTTAACTTGCTTTGTTTCAAAGAAACATCTACAGTCACATTTAAGCATATTAGTAAGTTGTCTATGAAGGTCTGTCTTCACATAAAAAAACTCTGAAGAACTGATGAGTTATACAGGAAATGAAAAGCAGTGTGAGAGACAGAAGAATGCAGGCTATCACGAATCTTAGAACCTGTGTAGTAAACTACAAAAGTGCAAAGTGACAGCAGTTGTGAGCTGTGTTGATGCAACAGGTAGTTACATTTGTAGGGAAGAGCACATCAGGTTACAAAATGGGTTACCTCATAGCATTTCAGAATGGTTTGCAGTTGCAATTGTGCAGATTTCCCACTGAAGCATTAATCTCCAGTAACAGTCATGAAGTGGGAAGAGTTTTTTTTTTGCAGATGAAATCATAGAGAATAAAACTACAGTCCTAAGTAATAACTATATTTAGTACAAAGTAATTGTTTTCAGCAAAGACGTTTTCAGGAAACAGGAAAAACAGCTCTGAATGTGAGTGTCTATTATCCTCTGTCCTTCATACTAACTACACACAGTCATTTGATCTTGGTCTTGGTCAGGACTCTGATCTGACCTGATGCCGTGTTTCTCCTTTACAGAGGGCTGGCTGAAAACCATCAGAAGCTTCTTCCCGTGTGCCAGACAGAACAATTATGTCATCTGAATGAAAAGCCAAAGGTGAATCTGTTCACTATTCAGTCAATGTGATTCATCTCTTGATGAAGCTTATTCCAAATGAAACTCACAGTAATTAGTGTCATTACCAAATGAAAAGTCACATTGACAAATATGTAAAACTACTGTGTGTTTGTGAGCTCTCAAATGTCTGTTTCAGTCGGTTTGAACACTTGACACATGCACTCAGCATAACCTGAACTAATATTCAGATCGTCTGTGCACACTTTAAACTAAAGTTCTGCATAGAGAGGTGAGAGCAGTAAAGTGTTTTTTTAGTACATTTTTAAATAAATTTATTTCATTTATTTAGGATTAAAATAGAAAAATTCTAAAAATGTTAGCTATCTAACATTTACAAAGGTAAACAGTTACTTTGATGACAGATGTCTGTACTAATTGATACTGTAGTATTTAACTATTTTAACTTTGATTTCGATTTACTGAAGGTTACCTGTGGGGTTCAACAGGGTTCAGTGCTGGACCCCAAACAGTTTATACTGGACATGCATGAATCGTATCTAAATTGCTAAAACCTTATTTGCTGTAATGTATCATCAGTTATAGTCATTTATTTTTCTCTGGGAAAAGTTTAGAACAGTGCCTGAATGCAGTGGAAAAAAATGTTGCGACAGATACATCATCACTAAATTACAGCAAAATAAAATGTAAAATAATTAGTAACTAGTCAATAGTAGCTGTTATAAATTATTAAGAGTGTGTACCACTATGTAAGTTTTAAAAACATGGTGCTAAAAAATATGAAAGTGAATCAAAACTTTCATTTTTTATAAAAAAAAGAATATTTTTGTGTGTGTTTATTTCTGTATGTTTATTGTTATTTATTCTTTCAAAATTATTTTACTTTTTTTTTTATTATGTTTTCCTTTGGTCTTAGTTTCGTTTATTTAGAATATACTGCATGTGAAAAGTGTAGTTGGAACATGCTATAGCTTCAGCTTTCAGCTTTAAGACTAAAATCTCCAGTTCAGTTCATTTTTTGTCATTTATTTATTTATTGTTATAGCATCTCTTGGTTGTTTTTGTTATTTTTGACTTTGGTTTTGTTTTCCTAGAAAAAAAAGATCTATGTTAGGGTTAGTTAGGGTACTCTGTGTATAACAGATCTTTGAAGCTGTTCTGGAGTTTCAGAGCTGTTGTAGATCATACATAAAATATGCTTGTGTGTGTTCAGACTGTTTGTCAATGGGGAGACTCTCAGGGAAACATACAAATTGGACTCTGCTTTCTAGAGAGTCCAATTTGTATGTCCAATTTGTGCAACTCCTGAAACTCAGGACTGTGCACTGTTGCACTGTGCTGTTGTTGATCTACAGAAAACATGTGCTAACTGAGGAACTAATGAATGAGGAAGTAAGGAGTGGCAGAAAAGTATGTGCCTGTCTGAGCCTGCAAAACATTGAATTTGAAACCAGGATTGTACCTTTATCTGTTGTCAGGAACAATGCAGTGCTCTCTGCCGATGCTCGCACGCATTAGGTCTTGGTGTGGATTTTATTGTCATTCCTTGAAAAGAGAACTGGTAGAGTTCCTTCTTTCATTTTTCAGCAGTCACAACAAAGTAACTAAAAGTGCCTGTTACAAGTATTTTTTTGTAGAGCTGAAGTTGTCCCTGTTGATTCTGATTATTTGTGCCATAACAGTGGTATAAACAGGAAATTATTGAAACCAACTCTGTGAATTCAATGAGAGGAACTGTTACAGAAAAAAACAATAACAATGTAATGTTGACTCTATCTCACCTTTCTTTAATCCTGACGGTGTGTTCACACCGAACGCGATAGAGGCGGCCAGAGCGTCAGGTTTACATGTAAAGTCAATGGAAAGGCGCGATGACCCGCGATTGCGGCTCCCGCGAAAATTCGGAAGCAGATTTGCGTCGCGAAAACGCCAAAACGCCAGAAAATCGCGTCAGTCTAGCGCGTTTGGAGCGTTTGACTCGCGAAAAAAACCACGCGCGTGAGTTTTTGTGTTGCATTTTGTGCATACGCGCATTTCGCGTCTACCGCTCGAGTTGGAAAAATCTGAACTCCAGCGTCAAATCGCGCCGCGACAACCAATCAGGAGCCTGGTGACGTGGCTGTGACCTAGGTCAAAGGGGCAGATCCAGCCAAAGCCCTTCATACTTCAATGGGGGGAAGGCTAATCAGCGCTGTAGCAAACAACACGGAGCTGTACGACACCAGCTGCTTTCTGTACAGACAGGAATATAAAGGACGAGCTTGGAGGAAGATATGTAAAGAGATCGGGCAACCTGGTAAGTTCATTCATTTCTCTTTTGAAAGTTTTCGCTGACCCGGGGAAGCCACACAAAAGCTAGCAAGCCACCGCTATTTTCCCACTGACGTACAAATACCGTTCTGCTTTTATGCATGTTGTCATATAGGAATATATTTTGTTTATTAATAAACAGCACACAGTGGTCCCGCTCATCCGCCACTGCTTCGCTTTTTCGCTGATTTTCTTTTTCTTTTCTTTTTTTTGCACCGTACAGCATTGCATTCTGCAGCCTGATTGACAAATCTCCTCCGTGTCGTGTCTCCTGCGCTTGCCAAATTTATCATGTTTGGTTTTGATAACCATCACGTCCAATAGAAAAAACAGCACAAAAACACCCATAACTATGACCCTCATTCGGAAATAGACACCTGCACCGCGAGGGAAAAAGGCGCACGAAAGTGGCAGGCAGATGAAGACAAACCGCGGCTTAATAATACTTTTACGTTTTGCAATCTACAAAGGTTTGCACTTTGAGAATCAATTGTGAGAACTGTGACTAATGTTCATGTGTGTGGGGAAAACAGTGTATAAAGTGCGTGACCAGGGGCTAGTTATTCTGAGAACCCCTGCTGCAATAAATGAGGGACCACTGTATATACTTTCTCTGATTATATTCAACATGTTAACATTTAATACTGTATTGATAGAGCCAACTGATTCTGCAGCAGAGCGTCCCCTGTTGCTTCTCCTGGCTCCCCAGTCCCTGAGCTCCTGCTGCTGCACCCACAGGTATGTAAAGCAAGCACTGATACCTTTTTAGTCGGTGGGATTGCCTTGTGATCACCTTTACTAAATATCTACAACCAATCTGATTATATCCTGTTTTTGTTTTTTTCAATGTTGAAATTAAAATCTAGTAGCAGCCTTCTCATTTCTTTGTGTTTTGTGCTGTTTTACAGGCCCACAGAGGAGGACAGCTCCGAGGCAGATGAGGGACTGGTCCCAGGACGGTCCGTCGGCGGTGGAGCTGGCCATCCTGGAGTCCCTGAAGAGTCCACACCAGTCTCCAATGGAGCATTTCCTCCTCAGCCTTGTTCCTGCTCTGGAGAGCAGCTGGGTCCTTTTTATTCCTGTCTCTCTGTAAATACTTATATTTTATATATTTATGTTTAATGTTTTTCTGTTTGAGAATTTTAATATTATTTCAAATAAATTTTTATAATGACTAATGTCTCAGTTCTACTACACAGCAAATGTTGGCACACGACTTGACACATGTAGAATTTATTTCATATTATACTAATGACAAAATATACTAATACAGTGGGATGCAAAAGTTTGGGAAACCTTGTTAATAGACATTATTTTCCTGTATAAGTCGTTGGTTGTTACAATAAAAAATGTCAGTTAAATATATCATACAGGAGACACACACAGTGATATTTGAGAAGTGAAAAGAAGTTTACTGGATTTACAAAAAGTGTGCAATAATTGTTTAAACAAAATCAAGCAGGTGCATAAATTTGGGAACCACAAAAAAGAAATGGAATAAATATTTAGTGTATATCATTGTGTGTGTCTCCTATATGATATATGGGGTGCCTTTGTCTGGACGTGCTTCCCATCCAGAGCTCCACAGCAGAGAGGAAAGTTCCAGTGCTCCTGGAATCCCTCTGATGGACCGCCAGTCTCCAGGTGAAGGCACAGCCATGAAGTCGTCCACTAGACAGTCCCAGATGGCCGTCGCTACCTGGGGGGTGATCTGGCTCACCGTGGACACGCCGACTCTGTAACTGAACGCTTGGTCATGAAGGAGTCCCCGGTGACAAGGAACCTGGACAAAATTGTTCAAAATTAGTATTATGTGTACTGCAGTTACAAAATACATTATTCAAATTCCAAAATACTTTTGTGATGTCAGATTTAAATCACAAAACTTAAATCTTACATAAAACATTTTGTAATTATAAGGATAATTACAAAATGTATATTAGATAATATCTAAAACAGTTGTGTTTTGTTTTAACTTTAACATATAATTTGATTGGTAGCAACTTTCACAACTACAGTGAGCCAATCACTCATAATTCCTAAACATGTCAATCAGGTAGGAATGAAGTAAGAAATTAATAAAAATAAAGAGTTGTATGTTGACATGTAGCCCTTTTCTTGCTTAAATCATTAATATTTTTGAAAAATTAATCTGTGATAAGACATAGCTTATCAAGATAGAACCATGTAACTAAAGATGAACCAAACTGTTCAGTTTTATCTAACTCTGTTTTAATAAAGGCTGGTGACCCCTGTTATAGAGTCTGACAGCTGCAGGGATTATATACAAATATTCAACTATACCAGAATTAAACCAGGTCTAAATAAAAAGGAGTGAGTATCACTACAAAGGTTAACTCAGTGGTCCTAATGCTACAGTTTGATATCAGCGAGCGCATACATTGATGTGACACCACAGCCATGCTATCATTGCAAACACTGATAACAGCATAAATCGAATTAAATCGGGACTTGATGAGACCTGAGTATCACTAGAAATATCTCCGTACCACAGTTTGCTATCAGTAAACACCGACAGCATTCACTGTTAGCATAGCACATCCATGTTAGCAGTGTATAAATGGATGGTTTAGCATATTAGCACAGGTATCAATAAAGGACTACCGTATTAAATACTTTTACTAACCTCAGGCAGATGGACAGGCGCTCTGCAGGTGGGATTGAGCGCCTGTAATTGGTGTCTAGGCAGGCGATTCTGGGACCGACGCGGGAAAGCAGGTCCTCAAACTGGCCGGTGATATCGCTGGAATCGGCCGTCATCCAGGCGCAGCTCCTGGAGCAAATGGTGAAACTCACCAAACTGCTCACGCCTCTGGAGGACCTGATGGACCCAGGTACGGCGAGGACGTCTTTTACGCCGCTGCTCTGCTCTCCACAGTACATAGAGAAGGGAGACTCTCTCTTCAAGCGTTAGCTCGACAGCTGCCATCTTGCAAAGATACCAGTCTGGCACAACTTCCTCCCACATTCCTCCCACATTTCCGGTTCACACGCGTCAAAATATGATATTTTGACGCGCTATGGATTTTTCTTGGACACGCGTTGAGGTGCGAATGTGCACGCGTCAAATTAGGGGCGTTTGGGGCGTTTTGTTCGCGTCCATCGCGTTCGGTGTGAACACACCTGCTCATCCTCACTTACTAGCTATCTTTTTATGTTAACATTTGCTATCAGCTGTGGCATGATACTTAAACTGAAACAGTAACGTGTATCCCAGACATTGACAGATTCCATGTTGTGCACAGTGTATTCCATTTTTAATGGAATATCTTTTGAGGACAACCAAACTCTATTACCAGAGTCATAGGTACAGGCCATGGTCCTAAGGTGATGTTTGCTTTGGTCTGCAGTCCTGAGTAGAGCTATTCAAGTATCAACACTACCATAGACCAGTGTCTATGGTAGTGTTGAAGATGATGCTGCACTTGGGAATCCCATTTACTAGTTACACTCTGATTAGTTTAGACAGTGATTGAAAAAAGGCACAAGAATATGGAATTTTACAAAAAACTGTGAAAACCCCACTCCTGTCCCTGCATCAGATGCATCTAGTTCTTCATTAAATTCACATGGGCTCTTGTTGACCTTTAAGTAAAAATATGTAATACAACACTGCAAAAGTGCTTGCGGTAATGGCATCGGAACCGGGACCAGGACCTTGATTTTTCATGCAACGTGCATGGTGTGTATTGTGCTCTTATTGGTTTTCAGCTAATAGCTCCTTGAGAATAACATTTTAGGTGCAAAAAATATTTTATGTCAGTCCAGTTGTATTGTTAGTTTTTGTAATATAGATTCAGAAATGGGAACAAATTGTGTACTTTTGCAACATGCTGCCATTGTAGTAAAGTGCCTAAAGATACAGATTTGCTAAGTTGATTCATAGGTCAGTGTTAAGTGGCTTAACAAACAAATGAAAAACATAATTCTGAAAGCAGTCAGGTACAATAACTGGATTGAAAGTGCAGGAAAATGCCAATATAAGGCCATGCATTCATTTCCAAGGCAATGAAAGAGCTTCACAGAGCCTAGAGAACTATTGCTCCAAACTACTTTATAAAACTATACGACAGTCTTTCTCCTGGGTAGCAAAATATGAAGAAATAAGTGTGATTTAAGACTCTTCCACAATGTTTATTTACAACAATCTCTATATACTCTTTTAATACAGAATATCCTCAATTGTACAAGTTATCTTTTGTACGAAATGTTCTGATTGTACTCTGTGACGATAGTGGGTAGATCATTTCTGTTTGTACTTCTTCTTGGTCAAAAGCCTTTCTGACTCTGTATTACTCTGTATTGATTGACCCCTTTGCAAAGGAAAATAAAACCTCACAAAGACAACTTGTTTGTGCGCATTTCAATTTATTTTAGATTTCCTGAACAAGGTTAAGATTTTCCTTCACCTTTAATAATTTAATTTAAAATAAAAATATATAAAATATTTATAAATACATATTTCAAAATAAATTATTAATCCATTAATAAATGCTTGATTAAACTTTCTATTAAAATCACATTTTTAAAAAAGAAATGTTCATAATTTTTTTTAAAAATACATTTTTAAAAAAGCAACGTAAGTAAATTATTTCAAAAATCAAAGATTTATTTAAAATGGTGATTCCACTCCTCATTTTCAAAATTATTTCCTTATTTTGCTCTTCGAATAGCAATTATATTATTATATATAACTATTACATACCTATTACTACATAACTAATATAACTATTACCTCAACTCAGGACTGCCAATTGAATTGATATGAGTTCCCATTGATATGAATTCCCATTGTTTAAACATCAGCACAAAAACCTAACCCTTGACCTGAGTCTCTTTCCAAAATTCAGCAACAGTGCCACACGTCGCCAACAGCTCCACGTTTTCTCCCTCTGTACCTGTATTGTTCCATCCTGCAGCACCAAAAGAAAGCAAGCAACGTCGGCCTTGCCCTAGCAGCACCTGTACCTATCCTCCCCTTTAGGTCCACATATCATAAACTCATCATCGTATTCTTATCGTATCTTTGGAAAATTCTGTTTTTTAGGGTGCTGAATCCAAAAATTATGCCAATTTACCTCCGTCACTTACAATTTTCATTTGCAAAACATTAGGAGTTAAACGCTTAATTAAACTAAAAAGTCTCAACCTTACTTTTAAAAATTTGTTTAAAAGTTTTGAAAGAAAGCCTGACGTGATGGAGTTTTAAAAATATTTTGAGGTTTCAGTGAGTAAAAAACTATAAGAAACTCAATCAAAAAAAAATCCTACGCAGTTCTTTGGTTGCAAACCTGTGTTATCAGCCATTATTATCAACTGAGTGAGTGAGCACACGTGAGCCGTTATGCATTTATACAGCAGTATTTCACATACCATTGACAGACGGAAGAAGTAGTAGTTCCTACCAACTTTTTAGACACTCCCAACTTTTTAAAACATCAACATTTTAATATGAGAATCAATTCTAGAACATAAATATCTGGTATTGGAGGAAGTGATATTTCAGTATTAATCCGCACACCACTGCCAATCAGAGAGATGGGATAGCTAATCTGTTAGCTAGTGTAGGAGCTAATCCGGTAGTTAATCTAAAAGCCAGTTCATTTGCCAATTCAAAAAAAAGATTTTAGAAAATCTGTTATTTAATTGGTAATTTGAAAATGTTATTGTATGAAATTAGGCTTTTATTCAGGGTATTTAATTTACTATTTAGTAATAATAGGTACAGATATTTCATTTTGAAATACTTATTTGTTTGTTGTTTATAGTTTTAATTAAATTATTGTACAACACATTTATTTAGTAATGTTTAAATAAATAACATAATTAAAACATAAATTCTTAAATGAATTCAAAAGTCATTATTGAGATACAAAGTTTTTATTTTGATGCATATGGTAGGTATGCACCGGTACAAGGATTAGAATGAAAAAGGTGTCCAAACAAAAACTTTAAAAGACCTATTGTTCAAGGCCAGATTATGAAATTACAAGAAAATTTGAAGCAAAATATAAAGAAAGAGAGTTGGATTCAAGATTTTTGGACAGTATTTATTTACAAGAATAAATTAGTTTTACTGATGTACTTTTAATGACCCTAGCTCAAATAAATCTTGCAGCTGGTAAAACTGGGTCCATCTTGCATTTTGAATGAACAACATTTAGGCTAATTTAAAACAACAGAATGTGTTATTTTTTTAAATTGTCTAAGAATGTGTAATAAGTTACAAATAGTTTTCCTTATTAATTAACTCTAAAATATCAGTAAAAACTTAAATGATAAAGATGTCAGAAGAATTTGCTTTCCTTCACTGTCATTATTTTGTTTGTTTATTTTGTTATTAAAAGTCGTTACTCACACACTTTTTTCCAGTGAAAGTGTGATTCTGTATTTTGATACCGGTTTTGTAATTTTGCTGGGAAAATGCCTACTGGGTTTATTTACCAGATAGTTTTTCACATTCTGAAACTGAATACAGGAGATGTGTGTTTTGCCTCTGTGAAAGCACTAAAGAGGACACTCAGATAGTCTATTGACAGTTCATGAATTCAAATTGCTCTGAGAGTAATCAGTCATGTAGTCTGAGAAAAAACGTTATTACAGCATTCTGTGAGTCTTTGTGTTCTCTTTGTGCTTTGGCTTTAAAAAAAAAAAGGTAAATTAGAAATATCAATTTATCTGATTTTGCAAAACATGAGGATTTTTGCCAGAACAGACAGAACATTTTTTGTTGCTATTTTTTAACAGCATTTCTAAGTATTCTGTTATGTTATACAATGTACTATATTCAGATATTACAAAACTCACTAAGTAACTAGTCACAAAGTCACTGAAATAAAAACAAATAAGCAAAAACAGCACCTGTCTTAATTTTACAGTTAACATTGAGCCACAATGGCAAAGCAAGCAGTTAGGATTTAACTTTTTCTGTAATGTACAGTCTGAAAAAAACAAAACAAAGAAAACCCTTTGCTTATTGCTTATTAAAGCAACAATCAAACTCACACGCGTCATCATAACCAACTGGTCGGTAATATTGCCTTCCATTATACACATATACGTGTCGGCCATGAATAACACATTTATATAAGTCATCAAACGATTTGCATGGAGGCAGGATTTAAGGACATTTGCAGCATCTGAGGCAGGAGCCCATGTTACTCTCCTTTGGTACTTGGTTCCCCATTCTTGATTGTGGATAGGGCTGCCACGATTAGTCGACTAGTCACGATTACGTCGACTATCAAAATCGTCGACGACTGATTTAATAGTCGACGCGTCATTTGAAGCTTTGTAAGATCACAAAAGACGCAGGAATAAGTAGTAGGATTTAAGAGTGTAATAACAGACTGAAACAGAAGATGGCAGCACTGCATGTACAAGGATGCCAGCTGCCGTTAAACCCCGAAGAAGAAGAAGTAGCTCTGTCCCAGAATTCATAGCGCGGCCCAGCGCAGCCCAGCTCATTTTCCAACAATGGCGGCAGCTAGTTAGTTTTAATATTACTCTTATTATTCTTTCGGGGTCACAAAATAAACGTTTAACATATTTTCAGGCGAGAATGTAACTGCGTAAACCTCAAATATCTGCTCAATTTATCAAGACATCACATACTTTCAAAAGTGCTCCGACGTTTTCGGAGACGTCTGTTACCCTCTAGCTCGATAGCTAGCCGGGGGCAAGACTCACTAGAGCCGGTGAGCACACCGGACTTCCGGCAAATCGTTTTCAAACCCACCGCCGTCTTTCGCTACTCAGGTTAAATATATATAAGTCACTTAGATAACTTAAAAATGTTATTGTTTGGCTTTTTTTTTTAGTATTTTATTTGTTCCTGAGTAAATCGGTTTGGCTGAGATTAAAGTTATAGTTTTTACACAGCTGAATAAATGTCAAGCAGACAACTGATTATCAGAAGCATGAGATGCTCGAGAATATACTCCGGTGTCCCGTTATATTTTAGATAGCAAGGAGTTTATTAAACTTCACCGAAACAATCTGCAAATTTCATTAAAATTTAACAAACAATCATCTTGTCTTTATTTTTAGTTAGCACATACCTTAAACACTTAAAGCTATAAGCTAATGATAGTTATATAAGAGCAGATGCATGCTGGTGCAATAAGCTGTACGTTTTACGTCCAATGGATGCATGATCTGGTTAGTCGACTAATCACAAAAATAATCGGTGACTATCAAAATAATCGTTTGTGGCAGCCCTAATTGTGGATTTAGTTTGTTTCTGAAAAATGAAAAATTTATTAGAACGATGTTTAACATAACAGCTCTTTAAAACTTCATCAAACGCTGCACTGAGATCATTGGGGCCAGGACAAGCACAGAGATGAATACACTAGTGCCAAATCACAAAAACAGTTGCCCCACAACAATCAGATGATCCCCATGAGCAAGCACTTGGCAACCATGGGAAGGAAAAACTTCCAGGAAGTTCCTTCCAGGCTCAGGGAGGGAGCGTCATCTGTTGCGAGTAGTTGGGAGTAATAGGAGAAAGACAGGACAAAAGACGTGCTGTGGAAGAGAGTGCGAGATTAATAATAACTAATGATTAAATGCAAAGTGGTCTGTAGTCACACAGTGAGTGAAAGGTGAATAAGAAGAAATACGCAGTGCATCATGGGAAGCCCTCAAAAGCCGAGGCTTATTGCAGTGTGACTAAGGGAAAATTCAGGGTTACTCGATCCAGGCCTAACTATCTGCTTTGTCATAGAGGAAAGTTTTAAACCTAATCGTGAAGGTAGAGAAGGTGTCTGAATCAAAACTGGAAACTGGTTCCACAGAAGAGAGGCCTGAAAGCTGAAGGCTCTGCTTCCCATTCTACATTTAAATATCTTAAGAACCACACGTATACGATCAGTCTGAGAGCAAAGTGCTCAATTAGGGTAATACAGTACTGTGAGGTCTTTAAGATAAGACTGAGCCTGATTGTTCAAGATCTTGCATGTGATGAGAAGCACTTTAAATTCATTTCTGCACTCTAAGGAATGACACACTGATGTTGGTAGCATTATGTAAATGTTTTATGTTAAAACTAATGCCACCAATTGATTTTTAACTTTAAACACAAGTATGTGTTTTTGAATTTAATTAACAACATAATATTTCAATACAACAAAATGCAGTAAATTAAATCCAACGTACAAAGTTCATTTAAAATGAAGAGCACTTTAATTTAAAGAGGATTGTCCTAATAGGCTCTCCGTACTTCTGAGTTTGCACATGTGCAGTGTGGAAGTTTGATCATCGCCATTTTCAGCTGAGACTTGCATATGCTTAGTATCCTGGATAGAATCCATCGCCATCTGAGGATTATTTGGTAAGTACAACAATTTAAGGATGACAAATTTGATTAATGTATACTAACTGATAAACATCTGACACTTTTGGGAATACTTTTGCATTTTTTTTTAAAATAAATGATGCCTGGTAAATTTTTTAACACTCTAGCTTGTATACCTCTCTCACGTGTTAGAAGTATGAAGACATTTAACAAATATTGTTGAACCTGCTGCGGTGTAATTTTCCAAAATCTTTTGCGATTCCTGTTAAGGTGAGACTTGCCTACTAAGACCTACAGTTTTAAAATTACTCCCAACATCTACCGCACCTGCTCCCTGACATCAGTAATGGCCACCGGGAGCGCCAGCGATCCTGTAGTTTGAAGAATGAAATGAATGTATAGTGTATTTTAGAAATGTGCCTCAATTAAGTTGCTACATTGTTTGAAAGAATTCGACTCCATGTTGATTTCTACGGTGGCCCTGAGAGGCCAAACGGACTGCAACTTAAGAAAACACTTGCAAAAAGAAAAATGCTGCAAAAAGAAAAATGCTGCAAAAAGAAAAACGCTGCAAAAAGAAAAACACTTGCAAAAAGAAAAATGCTGCAAAAAGAAAAACGCTGCAAAAAGAAAAATGCTGCAAAAAGAAAAACACTTGCAAAAAGAAAAATGCTGCAAAAAGAAAAATGCTGCAAAAAGAAAAACACTTGCAAAAAGAAAAATGCTGCAAAAAGAAAAACGCTGCAAAAAGAAAAATGCTGCAAAAAGAAAAACACTTGCAAAAAGAAAAACACTGCAAAAGCACACACAACACAACGGAAATGTTTCTGGGGAGACAATAACCGGACGGACCAGTTGCACGAACCAAAACATGCTAACAAGTGCACTGGGACTGGGAGACACTTCAAAGAAGTGGAAGCGGAGCGGCCAAAGAGTAAACTTTCAAAAGTAAGTACTGAATATTATGTCACTTATTTATGTGCAAATGTTTAATAATGAAGAACATTAAAACATTACTGTTGGCCACATGTTATGTGACATTAGCGATGTTTGTACTTTCAGCGTTTACTTTGTTTTAAAGCCTTTACTTTATACGCCGTTCGATAGTCGACCTTAATCTTACAGAGAATCTGATGATTTTGTGGATAATTAAAGTCAGTCATATATCCACAAACACAACAGGCTGAAAGTCAGTGATGCTGCTCGGTTTGCAGTCCTGAATATCACGGCACAAGCAGGATTCACTGTACTGTTAATGTTAGCTATGTTATATTGCTGCCTCTGTTCGGTGGTGTCGAGCCAAACGGACTTTAACGTGTGTTTGAACGAGCTGACGGTTCACTCGTTAAGCTGAAAGAAAGATGCTTTAATCACAGCAGTCACACGTGTCCACTGTACCATCTGGGAACTCTTCTTGTTTAGCACTCGTAATAACACAAACACTAAATCCTCCTTCTCTTGTGCTGTTTTGTAGCAGTGTATACACCTGAGACTGTCACCTGTCTGTCTGTCCTGCACTCTCTCTCTGTTTCTTTCTCTCTGATTGTGGAATAAAAGTATGAACATGTTGCACTTGTGTTTGAATCCTGCAGCTTATCACACATTTGATTTCCATGTGTGACAACTGCAAGTGTCCAGAGTGAGGACAGACTGAGGGACCCACTGCTGCACATCATCTGTGAGGCTTTGCACCCCTGATGATCCACCAGGACAAACTCAGCAGTGTGTGAGGAAGAGGAGGAGGAAGAGCCAGCAGCAGCTGACAGATGGAGAGAATAGACACTGTTCCCTGTTTGTGAAGGACTGCTAGAAAAGTTTAAAATAACTAATTGTCTGTCCTGAATCAGTCTTATTAGGTAATTTTCAAATAATATTATCATTCCAGTGTTTTCAGTGTGGGAGAAAGTACTCAGGGCCTTCAAGTTACACACTATGAAAGGCAGAAACAAGTTTAATATTCAGAAACCTAAAGTATGTATCAGCAGCAGAATGGACCTAAAAATAAATGTTTGTTTCAGTTCTATGAAGCTTTGAGTATTTTGGATTAGTAGTACTGCTGTGTTTGTTGCATCATATTGTTGTAATTGTTTATATGCTTTATATATTCTGAGGTAAGTTGATCTATAGTGTTACATCATATTTTATAAGGATGTTATGTGTTTGTATACTTTCTGCCCAGTTTGACCCATTTAGCAGACGTCAGCCTGTTTAAGGCTCTGATATCTATTCTGTATGACTTAAAGCAGTTATGACATGGTCTGATTTTCTCACCCAATAAAGGAATATTTAATATATCAGTCTACTCCTCATTCTATCAGAAACAGTTTTCACAGCTCGTACATTTGCTTTTTTACACATATATGTAAGCATTGAGCCAAATTTAGTAATGCCAACATATTAAACGAACAATATTTGTCTCTTATATATAATACATCTATAGATACACTCTCAAAGATACTTGTCTTTAAGTGAAGATTTAAGGTGATAAGAAATATAAATAAATGCAACTTGAATCTTTACTGAAGCTCAGTGTTTGGTACAGAGTTCATGTTCACTGCTGTAATAACTAATAAGGATTAATATAATATTGGCCATATTATATTTACATTACCAAAGTGAGATGACTTTAGTCTCATGAACAACATTAGCTAATTGTTATTTACTCGCTAATCTTAAATGACTGTTCAGTACAGAAATGAAGCCCAACAATCATGTTTTACAGTCCTGTGGTCTCAGCCTCAGATACTTATCAAATCACACAAAGCTCATGTAGAAACAAATGAACAAAATATGTTCTCCTTCATTTCTGTCAAACAAAGCTGTATGAGACGTTTCCAGCTGTTAGTATCATGGTTGCTAGGCAACCTGGACAGCGCAACGGAGGCTAGACCGTCCCATTTCACAAGCCTACAAGCCTCGCACTTCCGGCCTCAGCGGTCTTTGAGTACGCGGCCCTTGAGGACCGTTAAGGCTGCGTACTTCAAGGCTGCAGACCCTGAATTGGGACACAGACCCTGAATTGGGATACAGCCATACATACATGTTTTGGTTCGTGCAACTGGTCCGTCCGGTTATTGTCTCCCCAGAAACATTTCCGTTGTGTTGTGTGTGCTTTTGCAGCGTTTTTCTTTTTGCAGCATTTTTCTTTTTGCAGCATTTTTCTTTTTGCAAGTGTTTTTCTTTTTGCAGCAGTTTTCTTTTTGCAGCATTTTTCTTTTTGCAGCATTTTTCTTTTTGCAAGTGTTTTCTGAAGTTGCAGTCCGTTTGGCCTCTCAGGGCCACCGTAGATTTCTGGTTTAGTGTCAAACGCTGGGATTTAGGCGATTAACAGTTTGATTTGTAAAGTATAAGACATGCGTTCATCTGTTGTCATTGAAGTGCAGAATAATGTGTAATACTGTTATATATAATGCATTTAACTCCTTGTATCAGTTTCCATTGGCTATCATCGCTACCGAAGACAGGAAATCATCAAAGACATGCCATTCATTGCAGGGGTCAAAAACAGATGGCCTGCCCTGTTTTCAGAGACTGAGGTAATTCTTACTAACTTTGTTATTGCAAGTCATTTTCATAAGAACTTGTATTTGAAGAAGAACAAAGTACTGTAAATTGTTAATTTTAAAAGATACAAAATGTGTTTGACTGAAAGTTGTAACATTCTCGCATGTGGCCTCTAATAAAATTAATAGAGAATACTCTGTAGTTGTAATTTTTAATGTTTCAGGTTGTTGCAGAGTTCGCTCGCATCACCATGGTCCCTTTGTTGTCGACTTTCATGGCCAAGCTGGACCACTACGCTGACCACCTTCTTAGAGTGTTCAAAAAGAAGGGGGGAACAGCTAAACGCAATATCAACTTAATCATGGCAGCCATGGATGGGGTATGTATTTTAGTTGACCTTGATTGAGCTCTGAAATTATTTGAATGCTTCTTCAACTTCTGTGTCTGTCATTAATCAGATTTTTTTTTCAACTGAATATGTGTATATTTGAATATTTTGTAGATACATGTGAATCAGTGACATGCAGTCAAGTGAGACACCTTAATGAGAAGTAAAATACTAACAAAAGAGAAATTAAATTTGTACACTAGATTTTAAATTTGCTTTCTGTGTGATTTCAATATTTTTATGGTCAAAATTGCTGTCATTGCGGATTTTCTGTTCAAATTCAAGGTAAAAAGCTGAGAGGAGGCAATGATGATGCTGTGTCTCACCACGGACACACACATGCGCAATCCCACTGCTGTTTCTCTAAATCGCCAACGTACATGTTTGATTACACATGTAATACAGATGATGACTTGATGCAGACTACCTAATTTATTTGACGAATGTGTGTTACGTGTTTAATGTTATTGGTCATAAATGTGCTGCAAAAATGCATGGAGTGAGGCTGATGGAGGGCAGTGCTGAACCCTAAAGGCAACATGTATAAAAGGTACACGTATATGGATTCACAGTGTAATCACATTACACTGAGAGCACCATTGACACAGTGGATAAAGCAGCGCACTTGGGGAACATCAGTAAATTTCACAAAGGACAAACTGACACCAAATCAGTCCTAAGCAATGAGACGCACCAATTTTATTTCAATGGATATCCTATTTATAAATTAATAAATTGATGTAAAATGAATGATTTTTCTATAATTGTTTCCAGGTCATTTGACCAATTTATTTACTACACACAAAAAATGAGACACACCAAACCTAAATAAATTTTAATGCATCTTCTGTAGGGCTGGGCACTTATTGCATCGTTTATCAATATTGTGATAACACACAAATGATAGACTGCTTTCAAACCTCTAAAAAAATATATGATAATTTAGTTGAGACTATTACTTCCATTAATGTCAAACTTATCATCAATTCAACAAGATAAATAACTGCTGGTTTGTCTAAATAGCACATTTGCTAAATTTAATTTGCAGTATTTGTATTTGTGAGGCTGCATTGATAGATTTATAGGCAAAAATACTATTATGATCTTTTATTGTAACTCTTATTGTTAAGAAGCTTGGAAAGAAAAGCGTCTGGACTTCTTTAAGTTGCTTGAAGACGTTTCATCTCTCATCCGAGAAGCTTCTTCACTGAAGAAGCTTCACTTTTCTTTCCAAGCGCCTTAGACTACGATGACCTGGATGACTGAGAACCTTCACAGACTTATTGTTATCGCAAAAAATACCACAAAATGTCATGATAGGATTTTAAGTCCATATTGCCCAGTTCTAATCTTCTATTTAATTTTAATATTTTTAGGGGCACAATTATTAAATATATTGTTGAACAATCTAGAATTGATTAAAGCAAAAATGAAAGCTTTCACGTAATGTCAAAATTGAAAAGCTTCGATTTTTGAGTTCATATATTTGTTTATCTGACTCAGAGGAGTCAGTGCCTTACCAATCATGAGCCTCACTGCACGTCACTGATGTGAGTTATGAAACATTGCTTAATCACTTATCTGGATTATGTGTTAATATTTTTGACTTTGTTTTGTAAAGAGGTTGAAAGGAACCAAAATAGGAAACTTCTCTCATATTGAGTTCTTATCTCCACCAGAATCCCAGCGTTGATGTTCGACAGGAATGCGTTCTAAAAACTATCTGTGTCTACTTAAAACGATCAGTTATTTTCCTTTTTTTAATTTGGGATTGGAAATGGAAGGTGGACTTACTTGTCCATATGTATATGTATGCAATTAACTTGTCTTTTTCTTTTATTTTTATTTAAAGGACGTGGATCTTGGAGCAAGCAGAGAAACGGAGCAGCTGACTTTGGGAGTCTATGTTGTCAGACATGAAGGAGCAAACTCTGCAGATACACCTGAGGACATTGGTGTCATCATAGAAGGATGCACTGTGCTGCAAGCTCTTAGTGATGTGGCAAAGGGTTGTGCCCTCCTGCTTGGACTAATCTACAGTCTAAATCTGAGCTACCCAAAGCACCTGAAATACACATTTGAATTTCTTCAGAAGGTGCTGATGGAGTTGGATGGGAACAACCTATCCATGAAGGTGCAGGTTCTGAAAAACAAACTGCTTGAGTGAAACAGCCTGCACTGAACTATAGAGGACACTGAACTTTAAGGTTCTCGAACCCTTCTCCTTGCACTTCATAAACTGTTCAGTTTGAATTGCCACAAGAACTTCTGCAAGGCCTTTCACTTTTCTGCGTTCTTTGTTCTTGAACCTTTACCAACATCCAACTACACTGAAAAAGACTGCTCCTAACTTTGGACTTCAGTTTAAGTTTTGAAGCAAAGGTTATTTTTCTAAATATGGACAAAAATGACACAAAAGTAATTTCTACCTGCTGTTTGCAGGGCTGTATTGTGGGCTTTTCATTGTAGCCCAATCAAGTTTAAATTAAGGCATGTTAATGTTAAAAATGTTGGAATCACAACACTTTCCAGTTTTAATCATTTGAGTTTAACATGACATTCTGTATCTTGTCTTCCTGCACTTAAAATGCACTTAAATATATGTAAAGGTTGTTTAGGAAAAAAGATCTAGAAGCATTTGAATTGCTCAAAGTGTGCTTCACCAAGTTTTACACAAAGTGTTGTTAAAGTTAGGTTAACTGAATAAACTTGTGTTCGATTTTTTTTAATTTACAAACTTAAATAGAGTAAGTTGCAATTCTGTTAAAGTGATTTAATCCTATATTTTCAGTAGAGCGTGTTTTGGGTGAGTAGATTTATCAGATTTACTTAAAATTTGTTGATCAAATTAAATGTATCATACATTTTATATTTCACTAACCCAGTTGTGTGGAACCGGTTGACATAACTGGGTGGAGTAAATACAACATTTTATTTCTTAGAGTGTGGAAGAAGAGACAGCATCGTGGAAGGGCAGGCCACTGGACAGCAGGTACCACCGGCAAATAGAAGAAGTGCAACTTAAATGGTGCCAACCAATCAGTGTTTTAAAAAATATCACATTTCCATTCATTAAGATTTTTAAGTCACTATCAAGCTTGATTTAAAAGTGGAATGTCCTTTTCTGACACATGGTCAAAAGACCACAAGGTGTGAGAAGAATGTAAGAATATTTGTCCTACTAATCATATTTAAAATGGCATCAATGTTTAAATAAAAATTACTTGTGTGTGTGAAGCTGTAGAAAGCAGCTTTTCAGGTTTTAGAAAGTGTCTTTTATTTTGCACGTTAAAAAAATGTTTTTTTTTCTTTTCCTCAGGGCAACATTGTGCAATAAGGGATACTTCTTGATGGCAGCCCAACATTTGGATATCTCAAAAGAGACCCACAGCTCCCATTCCAAATCAGGATCTCCGGTTAGACAATACAAGTAAACAATATATGACAACCCCATCATCCCCAACCAGTTGGGGCAGATGTCTCCCTTGCATGAGTCGGGTTGGACAAATGATTTATTCCTGCTTTTCCTTCCCACTGTTGCCAGTGCTCGCTCATAGAGGATTATCTGATTGTTGGGGTTTTCTCTGTATTATTGTAGAATCTTTACATTTCAATATAAAGCACCTCAAGGTGACTATTGTTGTGACTTGGCGTTAAATAAATAAAACTGAAATGAACTGAACAAGGAAAGGGAAGATGCAGGATTCCTGGGTGCACAAGATCACAAAAGTTGCTGTATAATGTGCACCTCTGTTTCACAGCACAGAAGAACAGTTTTCTGAAGTTTCACACAGAGTGCCTCACGACATGAGAGTAAATATGACATGACATAGTACCATATGAACCAAAGATTGTATCAAGTCATATTTGTAAATATGTTTCAAGTGTTTTTCAGTTCTTTGTTTCATAATTTGTTGGAATATTTTCATAGCTAGATAGACAGATAATATTACACATGTACTCATGTGAATAATAATGGAAATGAATGAACTAAATACATAAGAAAAGAAAGGAACACCGACAAGAGCCTATAGTAAATTTATAGAGCTCTTCTCAGAAAAGCATATGTGTTTGGCACAACAGTGCATTCAGATCATGACTCTGATTGTAAAAGCTGCCAGACGAGACCGTCATCTACATTAGGGGGGACTAATGTTGAAACAGAAACAAAGTGACTGGTACTTTTTTGTCATCCTCAGTTAATACAGCCTATGTTCGGAAGCCAAGTCAGACATTGTTAGAGCTTGTGCTCCACCCTGCATCTATATGACAGTGTGAAATTTCCAGCTACGGTTGTTGGCTATGCAGCTGATGGTACAGTTTCTGATCGGCTGATCAGCAAATACACAGGAGAAGCCAACAGGTCAGTCATAACCTCACTGTTTTTCACTGCACAAATCACAAGTTAAGACCCACAGTCCATGATGCTGTAGTGCATATTACATACATATTACAGTATACACATTACACAATCACTTCCTCTTTGTTCAGACATTTATTTACTTGATGTCATGTTGTGCAGCTCTATTTGCTTTAAGATATTGAAATATTTGTGAAAATGAACTTATATTAAAAAAAATCTGAAAAAAAGCTCTGTCCAGCAATCTCTAGGAACATGGTTGTAACAGTTGAATAAATATACTTACCAGTCTTTCAAGAGTCGCTTGAACAGTTTGTAAATCTTTGATTAAAAAAAACACAAAAAAGTTTCAGAACAGAAAAATCTGTGTCAACAAATACATTTATAACAATTTAATCCTAACCAGAAAAAGGAAACTAAACATATAACCTTAACCAGACAGAAATAGAGTGATAAAGTAGGCTAAATTGTTATCATTGAAATTATTTTAGCTTTAAGGGGAAAAAATAAAAATAAGTAAATAGCAGCTCATATCCCATTTCTGCTTCAACTGCCAACTCAGCTCATCTAAAAGAGGAAGCTAAAGCATCCATCCAAGAAAAGGTAAGCACTTTAACTACAATAACTTCATCTGAAAAGTGCTGAAAAAAATACATGTGGAAACTGCTTTATCAGGATCCACTGCCAGAATAAAGAATAAATGAAGAATTTGAAGACAGACTTCTTACCCCAAAAGTAGAGCAGATGACATGCTTTGGTCTTTCAAACAGCGCCTTATAACAAGAACCAACCCCTCCTCGTTGTAACTCAGTATGTCGCTCATGTAAATCAGCAGTAGAAAATTTATAGCATTAATGGAAATAAGAAGGAGAAAATTGATAACATTACCAGAAATGAGCAGAAGTAGATTAATAACACAGAGAACATTGCAAAGTAATGCAAATAACATCATTACATCATTATCATGGTTCAACTGTGAAAACCGCCCTGGACACGGATGGCTCTTTTCAACGTCAGGTCGCTGGTAAATAAGACCTTTGTGTTAAACGACTTTTTCTCCACCACAAGCCTCGATGATCTCTTTCTGACGGAGACCTGGATTCGCCCTGGTGAGTCGCTTCCTTTTTCTGAGCTTCTCCCCCCGGACTGTGTCTTTTTTAGCTCTCCGAGGCTTACCGGCAGAGGTGGTGGCTTAGCCTCGGTCTCTAAATGTAAATACAAAGTCCGACAGCTACCCTGTTCTTCCTACATCAGTTACGAGGCTCAACTTCTGGAGATGACCGCCTCGCGAACTTCTCTAATTGTTTTGGTTTACTGGCCACCTAAATATAATAAGACTTTTATTCACGAATTTGCTGATCTTCTTGGTTCAGTTATTTTTAAATATGACTGTGTGCTTATTATGGGTGATTTTAACATTCATATCTGCTGTAACGACGATCCATTAGCCAAAGACTTCCTTGCATTAACGGACTCTTTTAATCTTGCCCAGTGGGTTAATCAACCAACCCATGCAAGGGGCCACACCCTCGATCTGTTTTTTTCATATGGCTTGGAAATTAGCATTAAGGATATAAGCAATGTTGGGATTTCTGATCACTTTCCTGTTATCTTTGATGTTAACTTATGTACTTCTGAACTTCACCCTGATGCTCTCCTACGCCCTACACGTATAATTAATTCTGGAACTGTGGAGAATTTTTCAATGTCTCTTTCGAAACTTGCCTCTTCCATTCCTGACTGTTCCCTGGCTTCCACGATTGATGACTTTGCTAGCACCTTTTCTTCCACATGCTCCTCCATCCTCAATACAGTTGCCCCTGTTAAAATGAAGCACCCTAGATCCTTTTCCCAATGCTGGCTAAACGCTTCTACACATGCCTTGCGACGTGTGTGCCACCGGGATGAGAGAAGATGGAAGAAAGATAGACTCCAGGTTTCTTATGATATCTTGCGTGCCAGCCGGTTGCAATTTCAACTTGCTGCTAAAATGGCCAAAGCTGCCTTCCTATCTAAAATTATTCTTACTCATGGTCACAACCCCCGATCCCTCTTTAATGTTTTCAATTCATTGGTTAACCCCTGTCCTGAAATGCCACTGGCGTGCTCTCCTTCTCTCTGTGAAAATTTTTTAACTCATTTTATTCGTAAAGTTTTACATCTTAAGTCCTCACTCCCTTCAGTGTCGAGTTTTATTCCCACCCCTGGTTGTTCATCATCATTTCAGCAGTTTGAGCAGGTGTCACTCCATACTCTCAAGCACCTTATTGACCAATCAAAGGACACCTCTCCTGCTTATGATATCCTTCCATCTCGTTTAGTTAAGGATTGCTTCAGCGTAATTGGACCCAGCATCCTATCTCTAATGAATATATCTCTACTTGCAGGCTCTGTTCCTTTAGCCTTCAAACACGCTGTTGTCCAGCCCGTTCTTAAAAAAAGGAACCTTGATCATAACTATCTTGGGAACTATAGGCCGATCTCTAAGCTTCCATTCCTGTCCAAAATACTGGAGAGGATCGTTCTTTCACAACTCCAGCCGTATTTGGATACGAATGCCATTTATGATAAATTTCAGTCTGCTTACAAACCCTGTTATAGTACTGAAACGGCCTTGCTCAGAGTCCTCAATGATCTCCTTCTGATTGCTGACTCCGGACGTTCTTCAGTCTTGGTCCTACTAGATCTATCCTCGGCCTTTGATATGGTAGATCATAACATCCTATTAGCGAGGCTTGAACACACAGTTGGCATTGGAGGTGCCGCCCTAGATTGGTTTAAGTCATACCTCTCTAATAGGTCCTTCTCAATCAATTTTGGCCCTTATTTCTCCTCTGCTGCACCTGTCTCCTGCAGCGTGCCCCAAGGATCTGTCCTTGGCCCCCTGCTCTTCTCACTGTATATGCTCGCCTTAGGCGCAATCTTTGAGAAGTATAACATCGCACATCATTGTTATGCCGACGACATACAGATGTATTTCAAGCTAACTGATGATCCCTCTATGTCTTTGTACGGCTTTCGCGAGTGCATGCGTGAGGTCAAAAATTGGCTCGCAGGTAACTCTCTTATTCTAAACGACAGGAAAACGGAAATTATCGTGTTTGACAGTAGAGTCCCCCGTAGCCAACTCCGTGACGCCCTCGGTTCCTTTAACAGTTTCCTCACCGACACTGTTAGTGACCTGGGTGTATTTTTGTATAGCTCTTTTAAGTTCGATAAACACGTGTCTTCTGTTGTTAAATCTTGTTTCCATCAATTGCGTCTTATTAGCAAGGCCAGACATTATGTTCCACATAGGGACCTTGGAAAGCTTATCCACGCCTTTGTGACATCTAGGTTGGATTATTGCAACTCACTTTACTTCGGTCTAGACTCTACTCTCCTCCATAGACTCCAAATTGTTCAGAATGCCGCTGCTCGTCTCCTTACTGGTAGTGGGCGGCGTGTCTCTATTACCCCTGTCCTTGCTGATCTGCATTGGCTTCCCGTTAAGTACCGCATTCAATTCAAAATCTTGCTGCTTACCTTCCGAATTATTAACAATATAGCGCCAAGCTACCTCATTGAGCTACTTAGATCATACACCCCTACTAGAGCATTAAGATCATCTTCCCAGTCACTCTTGGTACTGCCTAGATCTCGGCTGAAGACTAGAGGTGACCGCGCGTTTGCCTTGGCTGCACCCGATTTATGGAACAACCTCCCCATCGCTATACGCGAGTCTGATTCCATCCATTCCTTCAAATCGCGGTTAAAAACCCACTTATTTAGCCTCGCCTTTTCTACCAGTTAACGCTTGCTTGATAGTTAGCTTAACGCTTATTCTTATCTTCGGCTTATTCTTAATTACTTTTAATTCATTTTTCATTTTTTTTGACTGTTTTATCCTCTACACTTAGCCTTCTTTTATGCTTTTATATGCAATTCTTTTGCCTTCGTGTGTTTTAATTCAACCTGCATTAAACCTGCTAGCACGTTTTGGTACCTTGCCATAGCCCTCATCCTTCCCTGTTACTTCATCTTACCCTCTTGCATGTTAAGCACTTTGGTACACCACTGGTTTTTAAATGTGCTATATAAATAAAGTTTGTTGTTGTTGTTGTTGTTTCTTACGTAGCGACCAATAGCACCATTTGCTTGGCCTTTAACAATACAGTTGTGTTGACAACTTGTAAAAAAAAAAAGAAACAGTTCAACTGGAATCAAATGCTGTGTGGGTCCATGGTGTTCACAGAAATATTTACAGTAATCCTGGTTTTGTTTTCTGACAGAGACAGAGGTCAGCAAAGCCCAGGAATAGGACTGATTTTCCCATCAGGAATCTGTAGTGTATTAAGCCGTGGTATTAGCAACAGTCATTGAAATATTAATGTTTCAGATGATAAATCTAACACATAAAAGCCAGGATGGGAGAGTTTTTAGGTGACCTCTGAAAACTGACTTATCTCTGCAAGCGAGGCTGTTCCTCCAGCACAGGGTGCTTCAAAAACCCTTGACAAAAATCTGACTGTCCTATATATATAATAGACACACAAAACACTCCAGCAGGGAGATGGAAAATGCTGTCTAAATCTTGCTGGATGTTGCTGGTAAACACATTAGCAGAGTGCTTCTTGTTCACACTGACACATGTGGACGGTGACTTTTAAGAGCTGCCCTGGCAACCTAAAAAGGGAAAATGAAATTGAAATAAGATTTCCATAAAGAGCATATTGGAATCAATATTCAAAAAATTGATCACAAATTTATTTAAAAAATCATTGGTTCCTCTTTTAATTAAACATGAATATATTCCTTAACTGTAAGTTAAGGTGTGATTTGATGTACATTACCCACGACCCTGGGTCTTATGACCCAGCGTTTTGAGTTTTATTTTTATGTTTAAGTCCTTTAGGTTTTCTAAGTTCATTTCAATTATGCCTAGGTTACCATTATAGTTCTTTGTTATTAGATCCCCCTTGTGTCTTCAGCCTGTGTGTTAACTCTCCCTTGCCTTTCACGTATTTCATGCTGCGTGTCTTGTGTTGTGTCTCATTATGTGTCATGTTTTATTTTGAAGAGGTCTTGTGTTCCTACATTCAATGTGTTCGGTTTTACTGTCGCCCTGTGACGTCGTTATGTTCATTCATATCAGCTGTTTCCCCATGTGTTTCTACTTCCCCTGATCACCTCATGTGTGCATTTAGTCTGTGTGTTTCCAGTCATTTGTCATCAGATCATCTGGTAAGTTCACGACATGTTTCCAGGTATTTCCGTGTTCTTGTTTCCATGTTTAGGATTTTTTCATGATACTTTCTAGTTTCCTCCCATTTTAGGGCTTTGTTTAGCGTTGTCATTGATTTTGCCTTTTGTTTTGTACTTATTCATCATCCACAATAAATATATTGCTTTCTGTTAAAACTCAAGTTTTTGTTGTACATTTGGGTCCTCTTCCTCACTCCATACTCTTGGCGAAGGCGGTCGGACTTTTCTCCTTTCCCTTCATTTATCTTCCCTGCTAAGCTTCTTGTGTCCTTGTCTAGTCTCGTCTATTTTCCTGTTGCTTGTCATGTGTTTCTATGGTGTATTAAGAGTTTTTCATGTTCATTCATCATTTTCTGTTCTCAAACTGATCTCCCTGTTGGAGCTCAGTCTGGGGGGAGTTCTTCTTTCTCCTTGTCTTTCCTGATGTTGTTTATTTTCTATTGTTCGGTTCCAGGTTGCTGCTCGTGTGGCTGACGACCAGCTACCTAGCCTGACCTGTCTCCCCAATGTGATGTTTGTGTATTGTATGTACGGTCGGCAAGGTCAGTCTCTCAATTGCCCCTCAGGGATAAATAAAGTCCTCTGAATCTGAGTACAGTCTGCCTCAGCCAGACTGTGACACATCCTTCATGTACCCAACACATTTGTCAGGGCCATCAGGTAAATATAGGAATAATCTCAATCGTCTCCACACCTGAATAAAAAAAATACTGATATTTACGATTAGCAGATTCAACCGATGCAGCCTGACTAAAATCCTAATTATAAATGTTCAGCACAGACAGGTACTGTTTAATTTTTAGTGTTAACCTAAGGCACTGATCATGTATGATGTATTTGGATGCATGATGTAAACTTTAAGTTTTTAGCTTACTCAGGTGTGCCAGCAGGAAAGGGGGTCAATAAACCAGGATCCTGGGGTTTCTCATGCAGGATTAAAGGAGCCAGACTTTGTTCAGACAGGTAGGATTGTATTTTAAATTGTCCCTGGGTCAGTATGAGTATCATACAGTTTAAATGAAGCACTGGAAGTAGCACATATTTGTTATAGACAGATTGAAGCTAATCAGGATGTTTATTGTGAATGTGGCTGTGGTTAATCATTTTACTGGTAATTTGATTAACTAGAAACTTAAATAGTGACAGAAGCAAATATTTCTGTCCTGACATCGTTTAAATAGTAACCAGTTGTACTACAATATGCTAACCTTTACACAATATCTTTACGCTAGCACCATAAAGATAACACATAATAATACTGACAAATGCATCTCAAAGCTTTTATATCAGCACTCGTTGTATTACTCTAGGGTTAGAGTTTAAGGTTAAAGGGAATGTCCACAATTTTGACTTTTTGTAGGATATTTATTAAAGCAGTTTAGCAGGAGCAAAGAAAGAGCCATACAAATAACCATAATAATCCCACAAGAAACAAATCACTTGAATTATATTTATCTAATTAACCTACTGCTGATTTTGTTCTGATCTTTAAGAAGAGAAAGATTGAGAGGACAATGGGCATATTGGTGGAGCGGGGGGTTGGCTTACTGGGCTTAAACCTGGGTCATTTTTTCAGAAGCATGGGGTCTTTTGGAGTGTAATTTGTTTCATAGTTAGAGGCCTGACTGACAACTGTATAAAACAAAAATTACACACAATATTCGAAGCCCATAGCGCATAGTTGTAAATTCCCCCTAATTTTGGTATGATCCGAGCTCAGGCACTAGGTGACTGAGCACAGCACTTACGCACGTGAGTGAGGGGGGAGAAGCTGCTGTCTGCGAGTTTGCTGTAGGAGAAGTTCAGACAGGCAGACAGAGGAGAGCTTAAGTTGGACCAGGTATCAAAGCAAATCATTCGTACTGTACAAATAATGTAAATATGACGGTGTATCACAAAAGATTGATATCCAAGTGATAACTTGACCCGTATTACGTTACTTGCTCTTCGAGTGAATCAACAGATGGCGAAATGAAAAGCCGAACAACAATGCTGTTTTAGCCTAGTCTTAGCTTACATGTGTGTTTATTTCATATTTTCAGTTGTTACCCTCCACGGCTAAATAAAGCACTCTAAATCGGTTTCAGTTATGTAATGATATACAACAATGGACATGAAATTTAAATCGCATATCCATATATTTCCTTCATATATCATTCAGTTTGTGATTTTACTTCAATTAGATTTACTATTAGTTCAGTCTCACATGAACATCCATTTCAACACAATTTAATCAATTAAATAGAAATACTTGTTAGTTACATTATACTCAATATAACTTCAAATTATACATATTAGAGTCAGAGATTCTCTGAGATCAGTGTCCTCTATATTTGTACCCTATATGGAATCTCAGTAAAAGTCCTATTCTTCAAATCATTTCATAGATTATATTTTCTTATTGCAAAATCAGCAAAATTGCATCTAAATTATGATTGTGTGTTTAACAGTTACAACATAGCAAGAATAACATTTTTCTTATTTAGAATCATGTGTACTGTTCATGTGATTGTTTCATGTTGTCATTTTAAGCTAAAAGGCTGGATGTCGAGTCCTTTTGCACTCTTTTAGATGTAGGAAGTAAGTCTGGGGAGAATCAAACCCTTTCAGTCCCACCTTTCTTAACCCATATTCCTATGAAATGTGGCATCTGTTTTTTCTCAAGCTGTTGTTTTAGCTTGTGGGTGAGATTCTTGTGGTTTTTGATTCTGTTTTTCTTTCTGTCGCTCCTCTATTATTCCTCTCCTCTTCTCATCTCTTATTTAAGCTTTTGAAAGCAAGTTGTGCAGAAGTATATATAATTCGGCCCTTCTAGTCTGTAGTATTCCCCTCCATTAAACACGTGTACATGTAAGTTTTTAATCGAATGTTTCTCCAAGCTGTAGCATGGTTGCAGCGGTTTAGAACACTCCTGGCAAGTCAGGTGATTAGCCGGGTTAGATTCCCTTGGTACTTCGTTTCCCATTTTTGATCTTTTCAGCCAGGACGTGTTGGTTTTCTAGACAAAAAAGGAAGAAAAAAGCAGGATGACTTAATGATCGCAGACTCCTCTTGAAGGACATTAAAAAAAATGTCCTGACCTCATAAGAGACGTGGAAGGCCCAGGCTATTTCATTTATGTGTTGATGTGTATACTGTGTCTCTATTCAACATAGATAATCAATATATGCATGAATCCTACAGCGTTTTTATTGGTGATGCTAAACAAGCCAACAGTTCTGTTTTGTTTTGATATCGCTTTCTGTCTTTTCTGTAGATGCCAGGGCTGTATGACCCCTGCTTATATGGAAATGTTTTTTTATGTTGCTGATGTTCATTTAGAGAACCCATGTTTACCAAATGAATCTTTTGAAAAATCAGTGGGGTTAAATACTACAGCTTTCCAGTGGAGACTTAAGACCTCTTCACTGTTTCTATCCTCTCAAGTGGACTCAGCATTGAAGCTCTAATATTTGTAGTCGTACTTTTCTGTTAAAATACTTTAAAATACTTACAGTCAGACTAAAATGATTAATCCTCCGCTCCAGCCAGTTCAACTTGGAAGGTCGAACTGTGCCTAAGCAAAGAAAAATGTCCTGTCAGATATGACAATGCTACAGCTTTCAAATACCAGAAGCAATTATCAAGTCACTGGGCAAAAGCACAGTGCAATGCAAATATAACACCATTCAGTCTATGAGCCTTAAGACCTATGGAATATATAGGAGAAATCAGTATGTTATCAAGTATTAATGAAGGGAGAAAAAATTGGCAGTCACTGAAACAATATGGAAAAAAGAAAACAAACATGTTAGATTTACAAAAAACAATTAAACAACAAAAACAAAACAAGAATTTCTTGAAAATCCTCTATGAATATTCTTTGGGCTATAACTTACACAGAATTTTCTAGAAGACCTTCTACTGAGTAAAATCTTTAAAGATGTTAAATTACCTTCAAATAAAGATTTTGAAGGTGGAAAAACAGTCACCCCAGCAATGTCCAATGGAAGTGAAACTAAAGAGTTTATCCCAGGGTTTATATCTGTTCACGTTCAGGAGTGATTTGAATAATATGTCAGATATGAGGAACTACGTTTGCTTCCTGTTACTGTGAATAATTCCACAACATTCCTTGGAAGTTGTTTCTGTGAACATTGTGTTATGGTTGATATTTATGTTTCTTAAGTCTTTCAAAAACCAAATATTGTAATGGTTTGCGGAGTGAGTGGATCCCAGGAGCAGACTCAGGCGAGGAGACCACAACTAACTTGAACAAAAAGCAAGCCTTTTATTTCGGCTGATAATCAGGTCAACAAAACAAGGCAGTAAGCACAGAGGCAAAACTAAACTGAAACCTAAACTGGGGAACACTGAAAACTCAGAAAACTTAGACTTAACTATGAAAACTAGGAAGACAATGACAAGGGGACTGTGAGAACTATGAACAGGACTTTGTGAAGGAACATAAAGGAACTATGAACTTATACATGAACAAGCAACATAAACATGACCTGCACAGAGTCCTAAAACCTGGCATGACATGAGGGGTGGAACACAGGACTTAAATACACACATGAGGTTATCAGGGGAAATGGAGACACCTGGGGAACAGCTGGCACAAATGAACCATAATGACACCACAGGGGAAGCTCCCCTGTGGTGTCTCCTGTCTGCAGGAGACATGACAGATAAGACTCACTAACCTCTAAGGGAGAATTAACACAGGGATGAGACACAAGGGGAATCCGATAAACCACAAAATATAACTGCAAACTAGGTCTGACAGAATGTAACTAGACAAACTGAAAAGAAACTAGAATACAGATGAATAACAAAATATCATGAAACTCACAAACACTGGGTCACATGACCCAGGACCATGACAAATATTGAGTATTCCAGGTCAAGTTTAGGTCCCATTTTTACTGAAATTAAACTAACCAGTTTATATTACTCCTTTTTCACACAATAGACACACCACTACTATACTGTGGTGGGGTTGTGGTTCTATCATATGAAATCATGGTAGCGAAGATGAAGAAATTGCCAGTGAAATAAAACAGCTTAACCTAGTAGGTAGTTAAGCTGTTTTATTTCAGATGTTTTCTAGTTGGCTATCTTTGGAGTCCAATTGTTTGAAGTAATCTTCATGTTATACTAGGCTGGTATTGGAAACCTTAGTCTGTATACTCCTTGGACCAAATATTAAGTATAAAAAGTGAAACTACATTTAAATGTGTTCTTTCTCAGGAGTGATTTGAATAATATGTCAGATATGAGGAACTATGTTTGCTTCCTGTTACTGTGAATAATTCCACAACATTCCTTGGAAGTTGTTTCTGTGAACATTGTGTTATGGTTGATATTTATGTTTCTTAAGTCTTTCAAAAACCAAATATTGTAATGGTTTGCGGAGTGAGTGGATCCCAGGAGCAGACTCAGGCGAGGAGACCACAACTAACTTGAACAAAAGCAAGCCTTTTATTTCGGCTGATAATCAGGTCAACAAAACAAGGCAGTAAGCACAGAGGCAAAACTAAACTGAAACCTAAACTGGGGAACACTGAAAACTCAGAAAACTGAGACTTAACTATGAAAACTAGGAAGACAATGACAAGGGGACTGTGAGAACTATGAACAGGACTTTGTGAAGGAACATAAAGGAACTATGAACTTATACATGAACAAGCAACATAAACATGACCTGCACAGAGTCCTAAAACCTGGCATGACATGAGGGGTGGAACACAGGACTTAAATACACACATGAGGTTATCAGGGGAAATGGAGACACCTGGGGAACAGCTGGCACAAATGAACCATAATGACACCACAGGGGAAGCTCCCCTGTGGTGTCTCCTGTCTGCAGGAGACATGACAGATAAGACTCACTAACCTCTAAGGGAGAATTAACACAGGGATGAGACACAAGGGGAATCTGATAAACCACAAAATATAACTGCAAACTAGGTCTGACAGAATGTAACTAGACAAACTGAAAAGAAACTAGAATACAGATGAATAACAAAATATCATGAAACTCACAAACACTGGGTCACATGACCCAGGACCATGACAAATATTGAGTATTCCAGGTCAAGTTTAGGTCCCATTTTTACTGAAATTAAACTAACCAGTTTATATTACTCCTTTTTCACACAATAGACACACCACTACTATACTGTGGTGGGGTTGTGGTTCTATCATATGAAATCATGGTAGCGAAGATGAAGAAATTGCCAGTGAAATAAAACAGCTTAACCTAGTAGGTAGTTAAGCTGTTTTATTTCAGATGTTTTCTAGTTGGCTATCTTTGGAGTCCAATTGTTTGAAGTAATCTTCATGTTATACTAGGCTGGTATTGGAAACCTTAGTCTGTATACTCCTTGGACCAAATATTAAGTATAAAAAGTGAAACTACATTTAAATGTGTTCTTTCTCAGGAGTGATTTGAATAATATGTCAGATATGAGGAACTATGTTTGCTTCCTGTTACTGTGAATAATTCCACAACATTCCTTGCAAGTTGTTTCTGTGAACATTGTGTTATGGTTGATATTTATGTTTAAGTCTTTCAAAAACCAAATATTGTATGGTTTGCGGGGGCAGACTGTGTGTGGGTGTGTGGATCCCAGGAGCAGACTCAGGCGAGGAGACCACAGCTGTGTCCGAATTCAGTGGAAGGATGTTCCGAAGGACGTATTTGGAGGCAATGACGTCACAGCGATGCGACGAAGGCTGTCCAAATTCAAAGAGTACTCCAAATGTGGCGACAAATGCGTCCTACTTTTCCCCGAATTTGAAGGATGGGTCCGATGTATCCTTCGTGTCCCACTATATCCCAGGAGTCATTGCAGGCCATCTGTTGCATAAATTCCAAACCAGAAGAAGAAATTTTTAGCAGAACAATGGCGGACCAATCGGGTGTGACAGTGGGAGAGGAATTCACATTCAAATGTAAGTATTTGAAAATCTGGTGGTACCAAAGTTGAACCTGTATAGCGGTTGTGTTGTTAGGCTTTGGGCATATGCCTATGGTTATTGCGTAATGTAAATAATCCCCATAAAAATTAACATCATATTTATGAGTACGGTTTCATTAACCCTCATGCTGTACAGAACCTGTGATGTCCAGACGGTATTCCTCTGGTGTTCTGCTGTGAAAATGTTTGGATTTAGGGATCAACATAGTTGCCAAGGTTTCTGTCTTCTCTTATTTTTCGGGTGTGATCATGACTATACTGGAGAAGATAAGTGGTGAAGACACAAGTTAGTGAATGTACATTCACTAAGAGTTGTTATGGTGTCATTTGTCAACTGTCATTTTGTATTTCCTCTGCCCTTAGGATTGCAAGTATCCAGGGTCAGGAGAGGGAGTCAGTGGGAAGCCCACTGCTGCTACTTGGCCCTGGTTTGCCCTCATGGGATGAGGTGATAGGACAGAGGCCTTCCATTAGGCCTCCTGTCCTAATTTCCTCCCTCCCCAAGGACACCAAACTGCTGTGCCAAGCACAGCAGTGGGTGACCAAAACCTAGCGGAACCTGACACTGATGAGGAAGACAGTCATCCACCGACTACAGGGAGGAAGAGGAGGAGGGATCGGGATGAAGGGCTGCGCAACCTCATCAAAGAGGACATGCAGCACCAAAGTGAGGTCGAGGAGAGACGGGCACAGGAGAGCAGGTAGCGAAGCGACAGGCTCTTCTCCATTTTGGAACGTTTGATTCCAAAATGATCAGGAACAACAACAACAAAAAAAAGAACGTGTAGTGCGTCAACAGTATTGTAGGTCTAAAATATTTGCAGCTATTTATATTTGTTCAAACAGGATTAACCTGAGTGACCTGTTCCTGGACCGTTTCTTCTACAACTCCAGCAAATTACAGGAAGTCTCTGTCAGTGTTGCTCGATCTGCTGAAGACAGATCAGACATGATGGAGTGCTGCAACTGAGACCTGCGGTTTGTCTTTTCTGGTTGGCAAGTGGAGAATCACACAGGGTGGTCTGCAAAGAGAGCTTTAGGATGCTTCCTCCCACTGTCCACTGCATTGTCCATCCACAGGGTTTGCAGGGCCAGCTCAATCTACAGCTGCCACACCACTAAGATGTCAGAGATATGCAAGCAGAAGACGGTGGATGCTATATTACTACTAGTATAATACTTGAAATTCTGTAGCAGACAGTTTGACACAGTGGAGGAGCACTACTGACTGCATCTAAACCAGCCTCCCCCTCCTCATCCTCTGTTCCATCTTCCTGAGGCTCATCCTCTGGGGCCACAATGTCACCAGCACTGAGGCAGATGTTGAGGAGGATGGCACATGCAGTTACAACCTGTAGTGGTTACAACACAGACACACACACACATATGTGTGTGTGTATGTATATATATATATATATATATATATATATAATGTGTGTGTATATGTATATATATGTGTGTGTGTGTGTGTGTATAATAGACTGTGAGTACAAGAAGATAATTATTATAATATGATGTGTTAAATTTGTTTAGATCAGAGGAATAAGGAAGGATTGGTCTGTGTTTCAGTTTGGCCTAGCTGTAGGCCTGAGAGTGTGTGTAATTGTTTAGAGGGAAAGGAATTTATGGACACTGGGGGTCTGCCTGTCATAAAAGGAGACAGGAAGCTACAGTTGGGGGTTGCTGATGCTTGTACCTTTAATAGAAACTCATAATTGTTATAACTTAGAAGTAGGTTTGCAGGAGACTCTCCACCTGATCTGTAAATGTAAGACAACAAGAGGCCAATGGCCTAGTGGATGCAGAGTGGGGGTCTCAGTGTTTGTAATATGTTAACTCTGTTTTGTGTGTTGTCTAAAGGAATTTGGTGTAGCTTGGGTGAGGAGATTACTTTTATGACCGGCAGGAAGTCACAGAGACACACACACACACAGTGCTTTGACTGTTACACTCACACACCCACATGCACACTCACTCACGTGCACTCACACATACACACGGGTACGCGCACACACAGGCACTCATGTGCTCGTGCATACACACACAAACACAGAGTTTGCAGCACACAATGGGGGTTTTATGATGGGGTCGCTTCTATAAAGCTGACTGTAACAAACAAAGGAGTGGAAGATCTGCAGAGGGACACCGGCCTTGCACATCTCCCCTTCTAGAAGATGCATGCTTAAATTAAGATGAATAAAGGTTTTTGTGAAAATGACTACTGAGTCCGGTGCCGTCTCTGGATGCCTGAGGAATAAAAAGAACTGGGGTGAAACTGATTTCGCAACAAAACACTATTTTAGCTCAAACATTATAGATTGGAATATTCACATGGTATTGGGTGGTCACTTATGTGAGGTACAAAGGTGTGGTGCACCTCCAGCGCTTGCAGGAAGATGGCCCTGAACCTTGTTTTCATCATTCCAAAAGCACGCTCTATAATGGAGCGTGCCCTGGAATGGTGGCTGTTAAAGCGCTGGGCTCCCATACCTTGGACTGGCCTCTTGTTGGGAGTGATGAGGGGGAGAGGACATTGGAGGCATGGGTACCCTCCATCTGCGAGGATGAAATGCCCTGGAGGAGGGTAGACTGACTGTCTGTACAGTCGAGCACCAACCCAGGCCAGCCCACCTATGTGTCGATGAAGCAGCCCTGATGGTCACAAACTGCCTGCAAGATGATAGATGGAAACAGTTTCCTGTTTCTATAGCACTGACCATCAGGGCCGCTTGGACACTTGATGCGGATGTGGCAGCCGTCGATTGCACCCACCGCTTTCAGAAAGGCTCTGTGACGTGCCAGCCCTGCAAACCCACGGGACACTACCTCCAGGTCCTCTAGTGTCTTTGGGAGGTGGATGACCTGGTGTCAAATGGCCACCACTTCTTCTGTTACGCAGTGAACAATGGTGTGGACAGTAGAACGAGGCATCCCAAACACTCTTGCAACCACCCTGTAGGATGCTCCACTTGCCAACCAGAATATGAACACCAGGGTCTCAATTGTGGCACCCCAACCATGCGGCTGATCCTGGTTCAGGTGATTTAGCAACACTGCCAGAGACTCCCTCCATAGCTGAAAATCAGGCCTGGGATCCTCCTGGTTGAAAAAACGGTCCAGGACTGGGACACTCAGGTTAATCCTGCAGTATAAGGGTATCGTCTGCTTCAGGAAAAGATGGAGAACAACATGAACAGTTATAGTGGAAGGGTATGATTTCATTTATTTTAAGCATTCCAAGCATTATTCTGATTATTGAGCTTCTGTGGAATATACTAATGCACTGTGACAATACTTCTACTTCCATACATATACAGTTCATCTGTGTGACTAAGCTTGTTTGTGTACTCATAAGTACGCCTGTTTTCAGCTTTGTGACATTTTTACTACCATTCTATGCACACAAATAAGTTAGAGGATCAAATGAATGATAGAGCATAAATACTACATGTTCTCCTATCAGCTTCAAGGACATTAACTTTATATATTTCTTAATGATATGGTGAATGTGTGCGAATGACCAGCTATCATTCAGTTATTGACATTATCCGTTAAACTTCATAAGTGATTCCAAAACAGTTGATTCTGTTCATCTGGACGTCGCGTCAGTGGGAGAAACATTTCGCTACTCATCCAAGTGACTTCTTCAGTCTCAGCTGACTGCAGGTTTCCCTAGCTAAGGTAAATAAGTAATTCCTAAATGTGTGTGGTTTTGGGTGGATTATTTTACCTGGATGTGCCTAGCTCTGATGAGCCTAAGGTACCAAACATGCCGGCAACGTCGACAATGGTTTTGTAGCTCCTCGGGAATTACAACAGTACACGGGTGGATCAACATTTATCGGTCCATTTTTTTAGTTTTCGCACATGGCGTTAGCAATCGGAAAACCTGGAATTAAGGGTGGACTTGAATGAAGGCAGACTGTCCACAGCCGTTTATATGTTGTATACTCATTGTTTGGTCAATAACGTTTGTATGGAGAAAAAAAAAAGGGGGCTGTCCACAGCTGCTCACTTCCCGACTACCCGTCCGTTGAAGGACACTACCTACGTGACGTAGGTAGGTAGTGTCCTTCGGAGTATCCTTCCCCTGAATTCGGACACAGCACACATGTCTCCTGTCTGCATAGCGGACAGGAGACATGACAGATAAGACTCACTAACCTCTAAGGGAGAATTAACACAGGGATGAGACACAAGGGGAATCCGATAAACCACAAAATATAACTGCAAACTAGGTCTGACAGAATGTAACTAGACAAACTGAAAAGAAACTAGAATACAGATGAATAACAAAATATCATGAAACTCACAAACACTGGGTCACATGACCCAGGACCATGACAAATATTGAGTATTCCAGGTCAAGTTTAGGTCCCATTTTTACTGAAATTAAACTAACCAGTTTATATTACTCCTTTTTCACACAATAGACACACCACTACTATACTGTGGTGGGGTTGTGGTTCTATCATATGAAATCATGGTAGCGAAGATGAAGAAATTGCCAGTGAAATAAAACAGCTTAACCTAGTAGGTAGTTAAGCTGTTTTATTTCAGATGTTTTCTAGTTGGCTATCTTTGGAGTCCAATTGTTTGAAGTAATCTTCATGTTATACTAGGCTGGTATTGGAAACCTTAGTCTGTATACTCCTTGGACCAAATATTAAGTATAAAAAGTGAAACTACATTTAAATGTGTTCTTTCTCAGGAGTGATTTGAATAATATGTCAGATATGAGGAACTATGTTTGCTTCCTGTTACTGTGAACTAAAGAATCAAGAGGCTGTTTTTGCTGCTTTAGACAAATAAAGGCACAATCTAGTCGTTGTTACTCCATCAGAGCTGATAAAACTCAAAAAGCTGGCGACTGTCCTTGAGCCAGGCAGGTAAACAAAACTATTTTTTAACTTATTGTTACTGTTTCATCAAAAAGTTGTATAGTTAACAGTTATTGTGTAGATTAATAATTACTTTCTTGAACTGTCTACAGTTTTGTGACTGAGCTTCTTGGAGGTGAGACATATGTTTAATGTTCAGCGGTTTTACCTGCTTTCTGCCACCTGCATCACATCACGGAGGTCTCTGATGATGACTCAAACTACAGGGTGAAATTTAAGATTGCCTTCACAAAGGACCTATCCCAATCTGTAGTTACACTCAAGCATGAGTGGCTCCAGATAGCTACTGTGCTTGACCCACGCTTTAAGGGTTTAAAGTGTCTTGCAAAGGGAGAGCGAGAAGAGGTTTGGACCAGCCTTAAAGGCCCTGCTGCAGGAACAGCAAAGACAAAGAGCCTTCTCCTCTCTTCATTGTCTTCAGACTGTGATTCAGATGAGGAAGCCCTGTGTACCAGGGCCCTGAGTTTGTACAGAGCAGAATCCACCATCAGTGGGATTATTATTAAAATCTACTTTAGTGCTACTTTCAGGCCATATAATTATTCAAATCGAAATGGAAAAAGCAAAGAGAGAGATGGCAAAGTCAAAGGAAAGCCTCAAAGTCAAAACTCCTATATATTAAACTGCTATAGAATAAATATTCTTAAACAAGTAGACAAGTAGCTCAGGGTAATCAAAGATGGAGATGGAAATGTATAAGTTTAGAGAGCATGTTGAGAGGTGAAACAAACTTTAAACCCATAACATAACTCTGTTCATTGTCAGGCATGATTTGAATAATATATTAGGTATGAGGAAGTGTGTTTTTCTTCCTTTCACGCTGTGGCAGGGCGTAGTCTGCGGTGCCGCTGCAAAGGAGGCAGACCCACCTCGACTGAATGAGCAGTTACGCTTCACCCACCAAGGTAGACTGAACTAGGTCCCAATGTTGTTGTTGTTACTGTGTGTGACTGCAAGCTGGAAAGCTGCAGCTGATTGTAAAACAGCAACCGTGATAATAAAGATGCTGAAAAGCATGAAACTGGATGGGTCTGCCGTGGAGTTATTCACACACACAATTTTTTCAACTTACTTTTTTTGTTTTATTTATAATTTTCTCAATGTGTTTTTAATTGTGTATACTGCAAACAGATGGCTAATAATTACTAATACCTAAGATATTAGGTATATATGGTTTGCATTTATGGTGTACCTATGGTGTAGATCCTCTCTCCTCTATACTAAGTGACAGTAATGCTACAAAGTCACATAATTTCAGGTATTCATCAGGACTCCGATCTGACTCACTGCTGTGTTTAAACACATAATAATAAATAAAAATTATTGTAAGTGTCTAACCAGTATTATCAGGTCAACTAAACCAAATTCTATTCTGTCATGTCATGCAGTTTTTCAACGACTCAAGTAGAGCTGGATGTTAGCACCAGCCTAAAATATAGTATGAAGCATGTACCCACTGTGTGAAATGATCATGTGTGTTCATTTATTCTATATAACAGCTTGCAGCTTTCAGTGAAGCTCTGTGAACTAGAAGAGTAAGTGTAAAAAACAGCCACACACTAAATGATACTCTGTGTTTAAAACATGTTTAGTCAAAGCTGTTCAGGAGTTTCAGAGTTGTTTTAGATCAAAGATAAAACCTGCTTATGTGTGTTCAGGTTATCATTCAGTGTCGAGACTTAGGGAAATGTTTAAACCAGACTCTGTTTTCTATACCTGTAGGATGATTTTCTGCCTTTAAATTCACTTTGTTGGAAACTTTGGGATCTCCACTCCAGAGAAGTAAGTGAAAGTGGTGCAGGACATGGCATGACAGACAGTGATCAGGACTGCAACAGAAAGTGTCAGGTGCTTTGAAACACTTGTTGTACTACAAAGCAGCTACCTGTAAAAAGCTGAACATATTCATCAGAACCATCTATAGACATATTTTAGCAAACAGCTTAGTTACCTGTGAAGGTCTGTGTTCACATTACAAAAAACCCAGTGCTCTATTTCTTAAAGTTTAAACTTTCCGTGTGAGAATACACACAGAGCATCTTGCATTTTATATCTCCACGTAACCTTTTACATATTGTATATGTCTACAGACGTGTCCGTTCGGCACACAAAGGAATCAAGTCCAGTTGAGCACTAAGACAGAAGATTGGTCAAGTTTAGTTTTTGCATCATTCTTTGTAGATTCCCTCACATCCATTCAAAGTTTTAGCAGTCTTCCTCCAGAAATTTGCTGAGATATTTCAATATTAAGTGCATTTAGGCAACTTTTGTTGCAATTTGGTGTTATATAAATAAAACTGAATTAAACTGAACAAATGCACAGGAGGAATGGCACTGAACAGGCCAGTTGCAGTAGTGCACATCCGGTTACAATGTGGGTTACGGCAGTGTGAGGAGCTCAGATGATCATGTCCCAACAGGTTTATTTTGTTCATAGTGAAAGGTAAGGAATCTCAATGGCTGGCTGTTGTGCTTTTTTCACATAAATTCCTCAAGTTTTGTGTGATGGAGGGAAATGGGGATAATTTTTGGATTAAAAAACATACAATTTTGTAATACCTCAATTCCTTGCATTTTCTATTTGTATTTCTCTTGAGTCTCGCTCTTAGAAATATTTACATAACATAAGAAATCATTATTGGATATGTTTTTTGACTCAAGTATAGGATACCAGATTTCAGTTTGAAAAAGGGAAATTTTAAGCTTAATTAAACTAAAAACATGAGTTTTGCAAGAAAACCTCACAGGATGTAATTTAAAAAATATTTTTCCCAGTTTCAGTGGGTAAAAATATACAAGAAACAAAAATGCAGTTTTTTGGCTGCAGACCTGTTTTATCAGCCATTAATTACTATGTGAACACAAAATATCCACATTTTAATATGATAATTGATTCTATAACATAAATATCTGGTTTTGGAGGAAGTGATGTTTCAATATTAATCCGCACACCACTACCAGTCAGAGAGACACTTAAATCACACGGCGTGACTAATTTGCATTGCTTTTTCAAGTACTGCGGGAATCGCAGAAATGCTAAATGGGATAGCTACTCTGATAGTTAATCTGTTAGTTAGTTAATTAGGTTAGTTAATCTAAAAGCCAATCCATTTGCTAGTAATTTTATTAATTGTATTAAAAAAAAGATTTTGAAAATCTGTTAGTTAATTTGAAATTTGAAAATGTTATTTGAAATGAGATTTTTATTCAGGGTATTTAATTTACTATTTTGTAATTATTAAGTAGGGATATTTCATTTTGAAATATTGCTTTTTTTCTGTTTCTAGTTTAAATAAAGTTACTATACAATACATTAATTTAGTAATGTTTAAATAAATAACAGAATTAAAAAATACATTCTTAAATGAATTCACAAGTCATTATTGAGGTACAAAGTTTTTATTTTGATGCAAGTGGTAGGTATGCACAGGTACAAGTATTAGAATGAAAAAGAGTGGAAAAAGAAGCCGGTGTCAAAACAAAAGCTTAAAAAGACCTTGAGAAAGCCTGGAGAACTATTGTTCAAGGCCAGTTTAAGAACTTACAAGAACATTTGAAGCGAAATATAAAGAAAGAGAGTTGGATTCAAGATTTTTGGACAGTATTTATTTACAATAATAAATTAGTTTTACTGATGTGACCCTAGCTCACATAAATCTTGCAGCTGGTAAAACTGGGTCCATCTTGCATTTTGAATGCACAACATTTAGGCAAATTTAAAACAACAGAATATGTGTTAACTGTGAAAACTGCACCATAGTCAGCCAAATGTGGACTTTATTTCCACAGCCAATGGTGGTTGAGCCGTGAAAGTAAAACCAAAAATTTGAACCAAAGTGTACCTGGTAAAGATATAATATCATACAGCTACACAGTATCCACTACAAATGAGCAAGCACTTGGGAACCATGGGAAGAAAAAACTTCCTTTTAACTGGAAGAACCCTCCAGCAGAACCAGGCTCAGGGAGGGACAGCCATCTGTCGCGAGTAGTTGGGAGTAATAGGAGGAAGACAAGACAAAAGACGCGCTGTGGAAGAGAGTGCAACATTAATAATAACAAAGGATTAAATGCAAAGTGGTCTGTAAACACAGTCACACAGTGAGTGAAAGGTGAGTGAAGAAGAAATATGCAGTGCATCATGGGAAGCCCTCAAAAGCCGAGGCTTATTGCAGTGTGACTAAGGGAAGATTCAGGGTTACTCGATCCAGGCCTAACTATCTGCTTTGTCATAGAGGAACGTTTTAAACCTAATCGTGAAAGTAGAGAAGGTGTCTGAATCAAAACTGGAAACTGGTTCCACAGAAGAGAGGCCTGCAAGCTGAAGGCTCTGCTTCCCATTCTACATTTAAATATCTTAAGAACCACACGTATATCAGTCTGAGAGCAAAGTGCTGAATTAGGGTAATACAGTACTGTGAGGTCTTTAAGACAAGACTGAGCCTGATTGTTCAAGATCTTGCATGTGATGAGAAGCACTTTAAATTCATTTCTGGAAGAAGAGACAGCATCGTGGAAGGGCAGGCCACTGGACAGCAGGTACCACCGGCAAATAGAAGAAGTGCAACTTAAATGGTGCCAACCAATCAGTGTTTTAAAAAATATCACATTTCAGTTCATTAAGATTTTAAAGTGACTATAAAGCTGGATTTAAAAGTGGAATGTCCGTTTCTGACACATGGTCAAAAGACCACAAGGTGTGAGAAGAAGGTAAGAATATTTGTCCTACTAATCATATTTAAAATGGCATCAATGTTTAAATAAAAATTACTTGTGTGTGTGAAGCTGTAGAAAGCAGCTTTTCAGGTTTTAGAAAGAGTCTTTTATTTTGCATGTTAAAAAATTTCAGATTTCTTTTCCTCGGGGCAACATTGTGGAATAAGGGATACTTCTTGATGGCAGCCCAACATTGGGATATCTCAAAAGAGACCCACAGCTCCCATTCCAAATCAGGATCTCCGGTTAGACAATACAAGTAAACAATATATGACAACCCCTCATCCCCAACCAGTTGGGGCAGATGTCTCCCCTGCATGAGTCGGGTTAGGCAAGGGATTTATTCCTGCTTTTCCTTGCCGCTGTTGCCAGTGCTCGCTCATAGAGGATTATCTGACTGTTGGGGTTTTCTCTGTATTATTGTAGAATCTTTACTTTTCAATATAAAGCACCTTTATGTGACTATTGTTGTGACTTGGAGTTAAATAAATAAAACTGAAATGAACTGAACAAGGAAAGGGAAGATGCAGGATTCCTGGGTGCACAAGATCACAAAAGTTGCTGTATAATGTGCACCTCTGTTTCACAGCACAGAAGAACAGTTTTCTGAAGTTTCACACAGAGTGCCTCACGACGTGAGAGTAAATATGACATGACATAGTACCATATGAACCAAAGATTGTATCAAGTCATATTTGTAAATATGTTTCAAGTGTTTTTCAGTTCTTTGTTTCATAATTTGTTGGAATATTTTCATAGCTAGATAGACAGATAATATTACACATGTACTCATGTGAATAATAATGGAAATGAATGAACTAAATACATAAGAAAAGAAAGGAACACCGACAAGAGCCTATAGTAAATTTATAGAGCTCTTCTCAGAAAAGCATATGTGTTTGGCACAACAGTGCATTCAGATCATGACTCTGATTGTAAAAGCTGCCAGACGAGACCGTCATCTACATTAGGGGGGACTAATGTTGAAACAGAAACAAAGTGACTGGTACTTTTTTGTCATCCTCAGTTAATACAGCCTATGTTCGGAAGCCAAGTCAGACATTGTTAGAGCTTGTGCTCCACCCTGCATCTATATGACAGTGTGAAATTTCCAGCTACGGTTGTTGGCTATGCAGCTGATGGTACAGTTTCTGATCGGCTGATCAGCAAATACACAGGAGAAGCCAACAGGTCAGTCATAACCTCACTGTTATTCACTGCACAAATCACAAGTTAAGACCCACAGTCCATGATGCTGTAGTGCATATTACATACATATTACACAATAGCTTCCTCTTTGTTCAGACATTTATTTACTTGATGTCATGTTGTGCAGCTCTATTTGCTTTAAGATATTGAAATATTTGTGAAAATGAACTTATATTAAAAAAAATCTGAAAAAAAGCTCTGTCCAGCAATCCCTAGGAACATGGTTGTAACAGTTGAGTAAATGCACTTACCAGTCTTTTAAGAGTCACTTGAGCAGTTTGTAAATCTTTGATAAAAAAAAAAAAAAAAACACAAAAAAAGTTTCAGAACAGAAAAATCTGTGTCAACAAATACATTTATAACAATTTAGGTTTAACCAAAAAAAGGAAACTAAACATATAACCTTAACTGCACAGAAATAAAGTGATAAAGTAGGCTAAATTGCTATCATTGAAATTATTTTAGCTTTAAGGGGAAAAAATTTAAATAAGTAAATAGCAGCTCATATCCCATTTCTGCTTCAACTGCCAACTCAGCTCATCTAAAAGAGCCAAGAAAAGGTAAGCACTTTAACTACAATAATTTCATCTGAAAAGTGCTGAATAAAGAATAAATGAAGAATTTGAAGACAGACTTCTTACCTCCAAAGTAGTGCAGATGACATGCTTTGGTCTTTCAAACAGCGCCTTATAACAAGAACCAACCCCTCCTCTTTGTGACTCAGTATGTCGCTCATGTAAATCAGCAGTAGAAAATTTATACCATTATTGGAAATAAGAAGGAGAAAATTGATAACATTACCAGAAATGAGCAGAAGTAGATTAATAACACCTGAGAACCAAAAATTTGAACCAAAGTGTACCTGGTAAAGATATAATATCATACAGCTACACAGTATCCACTACAAATTGACCAGCATTAGTGGATGCTTTTTAAAGAATTCTTTTTATTATTCTTTAAAAAAAAAACGTGTTCATCAGTTAGTTCACTAGAATAAGAAATTAACTCTATATATATATATATTTACTTTTAATATTTCTTTTTCTTATTTCTTCTTATTTCCTATACAAGAAACTTTTTTTTTTTATAATTTTGTGTTTTTATTTTAACCCCTGGTGTTCTTCAGCCTTGCTCTGATACAATTTGTCTTACAATAATACTAAATTATAAATAATAATAAAACTAAATTAAAGTTAAGAGTTTTAGTAATGTGAAGTAAACAGTAAAAATCTAAACTAAAACAAGCACACCCACACTAGAAACCAACTTAAACTTAACTGAATTGGCACCGAAGAAAAAGTCAAAATGAGAGAAAAACGAAAACTGATAAAATGATAAAGCAGGTCAGGCGCCATGTAGAAAATGAGCAGCTAAAACTGATAACATGGGAGAACTTTGCATTTCATGTAAAAACCAAATTACATCACAAAATCTTTAGAAAAAATATATAGAAATGAAAGGAATGAAACTGCTGCAGAACTCATGTTTTTTTTAGACAAGTCAGGCAGTCTTTTTGGCTGCTGTTACAACCAAATTTCCCCTTGTGGGACAATTAAAGGATTATTCTATTCTGTTCTATTCTATCTATTCTATTCTATTACATGGAAATGAAGCAGAAAACTGATTACACTGGCAGAAATGAACAGCAGAAAACTGATCCCATCGGAGAACTTTGCAAATTAATGCAAAAACATAATGATATCAATGGTTTCCTGTTGAGCATTAACACCTTTTTCACATGCCTGCAGAAGACACAAGCATGTGCTATGGATTTCTTGGTTATTTCTGAGTGGAATCAGTCATGTCCCTGAAATATGAATCAAAACTACTGCAGATAAGCTATAATATCTGAATGAATGAACAAAAATACATACATTAATTTTTATTGCTGATAATTTAGGAACTAATAATATAGCCAACAACACAAAGGTTGTGTGACGGCAATGAAAACTGCTGCAGAATCAGTATGGAAGTGGCTATTATTATGGGACTTATTCCCTCCCTCACTGGTTTCTCCTTGCAAAGAGCGGTGTTTCCGATTCTGTGGAATGTCGGAATTTATTTTTTATCGTTAAGGTTCATGTATCCCATTATTTTATGTTTCTTTGTGGTATGTGGCACAGATTTGTGTTTTGTCCTTTCTTGCATACAGATGTGCATTTTAGTATAGTTTTAGATTTAGACTAAAACTATACTAAAACTCAATCTCACAGTTAGGAGGACTGAGGCTTCTTACTCCTGTGCGTCAGGTCCTGCCGGGGACCCAAAGGTATGCCTTTGATCCAAGTTGACAGGCGTGGAACTCGATCCAGAGGCTGTGGTCTCATTGGAGGCTCACCCACAGCAGAACTGGGCGCTGCTCTCTTGCCGGTGGGCAGAAGAGCGGCAGGTCTGTGAAAGCTAGCTTTGGGATGGGGGTTCACATGACGTCTGTGGATGATGTTGTGCAAAGTTTCTTTCTGCTTCTTTCTCAAATTAAATCTAGCCCGGCAGTCTTCGACTGATTGTCCGAATAACACAGCAGCAGACACTGGTTTGTCCAGATAAACAGCTCTGTCCCTGTCCAGGACATCAGAGAGGGTCAGTCACAGGTGCCACCGGCCTGAACCCAATAAATCGAATGCAGCTGCGAAGCAGAGAATCTGCAGTGCTTGAATGCCATAGTTGTGGGGCCACCGACATCATGGTTGTGGGACTGAACCAGATAAGCAGCCACGAAAGGCTCCACAGGAAGTGGGTTAGCTAAGCCAGCCTCCTCGCCATTGTCCAGGTCATTGTACTGTTCATTGCTCCATGATGCGGTTAGCTCATAGACAAAGTCTGGGAACATTGGAAGGCTGTTTTTGACCATTGTGGGCTCTGGTAGGGGGAAAAAATCGTGAAAACCATGATGCTTTCTGAGCTGCCAGAGGAGAGGTCAAACTGCAGCTTCTCCGCTGCATGGGGAAACTCGGAAAAAAGAGACGTGTCATCATGGCCATTTGAAGAGGCAGCAGCTGCACACTTGGTCAATCACAGATTTTCCTGCTCATCCTCAGACATAGATGTCTTGGCCAATATCCAGCACATTATCATCTTCCTGGGTCTTCCTTTGGTTAACACATCAACATATTCCATGTAGTCAGCCCAGCTAATTGCAGGTACATCGACTGGATACTCCTCTGCTTTGGGCTCAGACAAAGTTAGGGCCCTAGACACAGAGAGGAGATGGTCATTCAATGCAACAGCTGTCCATCCACTTTCTCCACAAATATCACAAGTCTTGCATGGTCAAGCACTGGAGCTGGTAACAAAACGCAGAGGCTTTGGGCTTAGTCAATGCTCTCCTGGCATGGACAATTCCCAGGCAGTCAGGGCACGGATTGTGCTGGTCGCTGTCATGCAAAGAAAATCTGGACTCTGAGGACAGGGGCGAACAGAAGTTTTCTGCTTGGCTGCCTTTGGTTTGGTATCCATTCCAAAACGCAAAGCAAAATGCTGGACAGGAAGACTTGAAATCTGTGGGCAGCCTATGCACCAACTGCACGGTGGAGGCTAAGACTGACAAGGCCAGTTAAGCTAACTTTAAGTCGGCAGACAATAGAGCTAACTAGCTGTAGCTAGCTAGCTCAACTCAGCAGAGGCGTTCTTAGCAAGGTGAAGAGTGTTAGAACTGAGTGAGTAGTCTGACATCCTCTCACAGTCGGGCAATAAGAGATAGAACAATTAAACCTGGTGAAGATAATGACGAGGGGACTTGATGGGCATTCATTCTCTTGACTGTGAAAAGGTATGTGAGTTTCTTGTGATCAGTCCAGATGATGAATGTTTATTAGCCAAGTCAGGCATTACATGGAAATGAAGTAGAAAACTGATTACACTGTCAGAAATGAACAGCAGAAAATTTATCCCATCTGAGAACTTTGCAAATTAATGCAAAAACAGAGTGATATCACCGGTTTCCTGTTAAGCATTAACGCCTTTCTCACATGCCTGGAGATGATACTGTAATAACAACAGTTTCAACCCAATTTTTGGTGACTTCAACTGTGAACATTGGTCAGTTTAACCCAATTTTTGGATAGTTATCCTAACCCAGTGTGCTGGGTCAAACCAAAACCCAACCCTGTTAAGTTGAAACAATCCAGAATTGTTTTGACCCAGCGTTTTTTAGCGTGCAAAGAGCAATGTTTACAATTCTGTGAAATGTCAGAATTTTTTATGTTTAAAGTTTCCCCATAATTTTATGTTGCACAATTGCTTTGTGGTTTGTGGCACAGATTTGTTTTATGTCCTTTGTTGCATACTGATTTGCATTTTAGTATAGTTTGGGATTTAGACTGCTACACTTAGATACTAACAAGCATAAACAAAGAGAACCCTTCTTCTTTGAGGATTGTGTGAGGGGGAATGGTCTGCCTGAAATGGTGATGGTACCAGAAGGTACAAATCTGTAAGGTTGACTCTCCTACACCAAAAGAGGGCCATAAATTCTGGTGTTAGGAAATGGTCTTCCAATCCTTCCCTCTTCTTTAACTCTACAGCCCTAAATAAAAGGCAAAAGGTGGTTGCCATGGTAATGCAAGTGTTACCTGTAAAAGGGCCATCTCTATATACAGAGATGTCCAGAGAGGTCCAGAAAAAGAAACGTGAGCCAATATTCTGTTTCTGTGGCCTACAATAAAAGTGTTTGCTGACTGGGTGTGGTGCTCTTTGTTTGTTTGGGTCTCCTGAGTGAGCTAAGAGACACGGCTACCGTTTTTAACTTGAACCTTGAACTGATTAATACATTTAAGAAAATACACTTTGAGCATATTTGTCTTTTCTCCGATGAAAAAGCCCAACAGGAAATGAGGCAGCTTGACCTGCAACAAGTAACCCATAGCAATGGTTTGCATCACCCACAGAGAGTTACAGTTCATTCATGTAAACCAGCCAGTAATACATACACATCAAGTGGGTGCAACCTGGTGAATCTGAAGAGAACAAGAATACTTTATGGTTGAAAAATTCACCAAGTAAAGTTATCTTTGCTGAAATGCTCCCCATCATCCAAACTGTGTGGTGTTTTCTGAGGCCTGTCTCATAAACCCCACATCAATCTCTCCAGCTAATCAGCAGCCCTCCAACAAATCATCCACTGCACAGGGACGTCTCAACATTTAACCTGTAATACACATATTTTTCCTTGCATTACATAATTAATCATTACATTATTTACCTGCATTATATCAATATCTATATTTACATAATGTCCCAGCTTCAGTTATAGCTACATGCTATAATTATGTTACTAATTCTTTCATTGTACATCTTTCTGGCTTTTATGATTCAAAGTTAGCATTTTATTAGCTGCTCTGTCTAACTCTTGCAGAATAACTCCACTAGCTGCCACCAGAAAAGAATGATAAATAAGCATTGCTTAGATCTAAATACAAGAGATGTGTGTTTTGCCTTTCTGAACACTAGAGGTCACTCAGGTACTCTGTAAAGTTCATGAATTCAGAAGCCTATGAGACTGATTGTTAACGTTTTCTAAGAAACACATTGCTTTTTATATGCTCTTTATGCTCTGGCTGGGGAGTGAGAAGATATGTGATCAATTTCAGCTGCTCATATACTTGAACATGAGTCAAAAGTTGGTAACTGTCAGCATTGGTTTTGATTATTTTAAAAAAACATAAAATCTTATATGACCATACAAAAAATGTTATGTTTCTGAGTTTACAAACCATGATCTTTTTTACATAATTCGAACAACATTCAAATTTGTTTCATATCCACATAATGTGCCATATTACAAAATTATTAAAACATCAAAAATAAACAAAATAAAAACAGTTAAAAAAAACAGTCAATTTACTATTGAAGTTATGCTAGTATGTCTAAACAAACAGTTAGGATGTTTTTCTGTGATGACCATTCTGAATAGGAAAATAGTCGTTATTAGTCACGACACAGAGAGCTCTATTGATGATGATCAGCCAGGTGGAAGATCTCCATAGTGTCCTGTGTGATCTGCTTGTAAGTCACATTCTCAAACTGAAAACACAAATCCACTCAAATGAATGCCACTGTAAGCACTTCCATTCCCTTTTATTAAGAATCACACATAAGTTTTGTATACGTGATTTATTTAAATGTCATTTTAAATGTGATTATACCTTTTGATCTGAGAAGGTTGGTGACTTCGTTCCTGTATGGCTCATTTTGATCATTGTAGCCTGGTGTGCCAATCCAATCTGTAATGGTCTTTACATCATCATCTGTTATAACACCTTTGTTTTGAAGCAGAGAAAACCATGTCTTTACCATCTCTGTGCTGTGTTTCTGAAAGCTGTTTTCAAAAATTTCAAGCCTGGTGTTACTCATTGAGTTGTTCTGAAAGTCTTTGAAGTCCTTATTATGATCCAACCAGAATCTTGGCATTGAACCAAGGATTGTCAGCTTGAAGGTGCTCTTTATATCATTATTACTTATGGCTGCAGCCAAGAGGTCTCTGAAGGCTGGTGATTTTGTACTGGGAAATTCACGATGGACTTCTGTTGGCACATAAACAGTTGGAAGTTCCCGACCATGAGAACTGTCCACTTTAGAAATGAGAGTTCGATCCAGAGGAGATGAGTTTGTTGCCACTTCAAGCATGGCCTCTGCTAATCTGCTATTCTGGTTCTGTTTATGGGCCTTCAATATACTACTGACTGGTGGCTGGTGATCTGCATTGATGAACTTTCCAAGTCCTGGATTTTGAATTGCATATTTATGCCAGTTTTTGTATAACTCTACTTTTCCAACCTCTCTCTGAAGTACCTCTTTGCATTCATTTATTATCTTTCTTGGTTCACTTTCCTCTTCCTCTCCCCTCATTGCTTTAGTTAATTCTTTCCGGTTGATGAAAGGCTCCCATTGGCCTGGGTTACCGAGGAGAGCATCAGCCGCCACAGATTGGAGGCGATTTGCTTCCACGGTGATCTCTTCTTCACTGGCTTTTGGTTTCATTCCCCGTGCCAAAGCATGAAACAAGCAGCTCTTTCCCTTACTTTCTATGCTCATTGTCTGGTTATTCATGTGCACATCATAATGACCATCAGGATACTGGACACTCTTTGGTCTGTAAACTAATGTCACAGTTTTTTTTAGCAGGTCTAGTGTCTGGGCTCAGCTCTTGCATTTTCGTAAGTCTTCCATTGCTGTCCTCTGTTAGGATGACAACTTTAGTGCCAGTGGCTTCTGACAGAACTCTGATATCAAGGATGGTGCCTGCAGTCGTGGAGTTCTTGAACTTTTCAGCATATGATTGTGAGTGTTGACCTGCATGTCCTACAAGTTTGTGATTAGAATTTAGCTTTCTTGGCATGCATGCAATGTGTCTGGTGTTCTGTCCAGCTTTGAGGTTTTCCTCTGTTTTGCGACTCTTTAAGCCCTTTCTTATGTAACGACCAATTGCACCATTTGCCTGGCCTTTAACAATAGAAACTATGTGACTGGAGACCATGTAGACACTTTGGATACCTCCCAGAAGTGCTGTTGTCTTTCTGTGGCTATGTAATTTAGCTTTACCAGTCACTGTGGAGAGGAATGGATTCAGCATGTTCTTCCAGCTGAGGTCTTCATAGAATGGCTGTTTTGCTGTACTGACCTCTTTGAAAATGGCCAACAGTTTATTCTTCCTGCTCTCGTCCTTCAGGAGATCGTGACGTTGCTTTTTATCATCAAGTTGTGAGAGAATAATGAGATCTCCTAATGTAGATAAAGGCTCTTTTTCTATTTTTAATTTCACTTTATCTTCAGTGTCATTTAGTGTTTGAGTCAGTATTTTCCCTTCAGTCTTTCCTGGTACATAGCTGATTTTTTCTTTTAACATTTCTTTACTTGTGTGTTTTACTACATTCTTCAAATTAGTCTTTAAGACTACACTGAAGCCATCTTTAGCCTGTCTTGAAAGGAACATTGACATTGATTTATGCTGTTTACCAAATTTAAATAAGGTTTTAAAACATTTGAATCCATTTGATATCAGCTTTCCAATTCCTGATGCAATAAGAGAGACACCAATGGAAATGACTTTTTCTATAGCCCATGAATTCCAGCTGAATTCTCCTGTCACCATGGCCTCAATGCCAGTGATACAGTCTGATATTCCCTCTGTAATGAGTCCCAATCCAACTTGAGCAAATGTTCCAAATGTAAATACAGTGAGCAGTGCTCCTCCAACAATCTGTAAAACTCCAGGAAAGAACACCAGCAGACCTTCCCATGAGAAACGATTCTTCTCTACTCGATGGTAGGCGTTTATGGCTTCAACTTGGAGATCTTTATCCTCGTCTGACACCAGTTTAAAAATCTGGATTGTTTTGGACATTGCATCCCTCGCTTTCTCTTTTATTTCATCCAAATTTTGGATAGCCTCAGTAATGTTTTTGTCAAAGTAACTATACATTATGCACTTGGTTGTTAACTGTTTTTCCAGGCTGTTTGGGTTACTGTTTGTTGAGTCTGCAGAGGACATTTTTACAAATTGAAGACAGCCTGTTAGTTCCTCAATGAGAGTGGTATTATAAATATCTTGAAGATTTTCACAGTATTCTGAAAACAGGTTCATCTCAGCAACATCATTCATCATGTGATTTATCTTTTCTGCTGCAAGTTTCTCCAGAGAGGACACTGTGCTGAAAGATGGCTGTAGTTGTTCATTGGAGATGATTACCTGACCAGATCCAGGTTTACCTTTGCATGCAGTTTGACCAAAAGCCTGGAGTTCCACTCTTGTGTTCTCAGAGAGTAAGGAGAGGATAACAAATAATCCTCCATTATTGTTCACCTCTGTGGAAACCTGCAAAGTTTGTGGCAACAATGACATCACCGGGAAACAGCTGCTTGTGTATTTTGTTCAAACTGTCTCTGTCACTGCAGCAGTAGAGAATAATTTCACCTGGGATGCTGCTGGGAGTCCTAGCTTGCTGTATATCTGTGTGGTTTTTTATGTAATCAGTTTTGATCAGCTTTGTTACATAAGTTATTAGGTTGATTCACTCAGTTTTTGTTCAATATTTTTCATGTGGCGTATTTCATAAAAAAGAATGTCCGTGCCTTTTGTTTCCTCATCTTTATACCACTGCACCATCTGTCTCACTGTGGACCACCAACCACCAGGTTCAGATACAGGGCTTGAGTCAAGAGGAAACTCTCAAAACTCCACATTATGATTGGCTGATGGATCCCAAAAGGGACTGCATATGATTGGAGATGCATTGTAGGGAAACTCCTTCATATATATCCAGAGACAGAGCACAGAGCTCTGTGATGAACACCTGAGTGTGCTGCAGAGTGCTGATGGATGTCATTAAACAGACGCATTTTCCAGGACTGAAAGGATCTCACTAAGCTGATTAGCTGTGAGCTGACTCAGACTGAGATTTGAAACTGGGAGACTGCATTTCACCGAGAGGATTTCAAGAAACTCAGCACTGTCACTGCCTGATTCGTAGTTGGCTTCACATTTATCCAGATGCCCTATTAAGCCATCTCACTGTGACTCACATTCATCTGAGATCTGGGCACTCGGTTTTTTCAAGCTGCTCTTTAGCTTGTTGGTGAAATTCTTGTAGTCTTTAATTCAGTTTTTCTTTCTGTCTTTCCTCTTTCTTCTGCTTCTCTTCTCTCCTCTTCTCTTCTCATTTCCTCTTGATTCCTGATTGGCTTATTAAAACAACATTCACACTCATTCAACTCATCGTTAACAACTAGTTTGTTGTATTCCCTTCCACTGAACACATGTATGTATCGTTCATGAATAGTACTTTGGTATAATTTATGAAAATGATATTCATGGAGACAGGACTTTATTCACAGCATCTCAGTTTGTCACCCATGTGGCTTTCATTTGAAACTTTGTTCCCTGTTTTGATCTGAACAGTGACGTGGTACTTTCTGAAAGATAAAATAAATAAATAACCAAATTAGAAATACTTTTTGATATAACAGCCAACTCATAAGCACTTTATGAGACTTCATTAGAAAAAATAAAAAAAATCAGAAAACAAACCTAATTTAATTTTGAAGGTTCTCTTTATATTACTGTCTCGCTTACTTTGGTGCAACAGCATCACAGCCAGTATTTTTAGATCTCTTCCTAGAAGGTCTGTTTAGCCAACTTCTTGCTCTACAATTTCATCATGAACCTCAATCTTGCACATAGGATAAACATCATCTGTGTGCACTGCCTGACTGTCATGTCAAGGATAATCCCGATGATGAAATCTAGATCCCCAGCTAGAATTCAGAGACCAAACAGGAGTCTTCAAAGGTCAGTGCATTCAAGCCTGAAGTTCGCACATAGATCAGAAATTAAAGTCTTATAATATGCAGTTAGGCTAATAATTTTAAATCTCTACACAAAATGATAACCATGTAAAAGTCTTTTGGGATGAAAATCTCAAACTGCTTGCCAGTTCACTGCTGAACTTTCTTGACAGGCATTGATTTCTCAGTTCAAAGGGTTTGGAGTTAAAAGTCCTCTAAGCAGTGACCAAGCCTAACATCAACAGAAAACCCTAAAGGGTAGTTTAAAATGTACTAATGAACAGATAGATTCAAAGGAACATATTATGTGAACAGAGAAGAAGTAGTCCAACCATTAATGGGAGCCATTAGTAATATCCCATTGGTGCTGATATGCTAAAGCCATTCCAAGAAAAAGGCCTCTACACTTCCTACTGGTTTCTGAGCGCAGTAACCATCAATAATTTCGTTTTCCCTAATTTCAAGGCATTTTTTATTGACATGGTATAAACTGATTAAACATTTGCCAAAGTGACTCACCTGGTTCCAAAACTTTTAATGCCAAGAAGCACCAACTTCAATGTACTGGAATGTGAAAATTGCCTTGGCCTTGTTATATTCCATTTCTTCAAACTCGAGCATGCTACTGGAATTTCTTGAGGATCTGTTGAAACGACAAAGGTGGTAAGGTCAGTGGTATTTAAAGTCTTTATTAACTCAGTCTGCTCCATTGTGTAGTGGCTAACACATTAGCCTCACAGGTGAAAGATACCTTGTTCAACGCCAGGAAGACACAAAAGAATTTGGAAGGGTGTCCAATGTGTGATTTGGCACGTGCAATTTCAAATTTGGCAAAATGTTTGCCAAATCAAACATGTTTTTTCTATGTGCGCATAGAAAAACAGCAACATGGAAGAAGGAAAACAAGAAGCTGGAGAACTACCAAGGGCTCAGAGAAGAGCTCGAGAAGATATGGAGGGTAAAGGCAGCAGTGGTCCCAGTGGTAATCGAAGCATTCGGTGCAGTGACCTCCAAGCTAGGCGAGTGTGTCCAGCAGATCCCAGGAACAACATATGACATCACTGTATCTATCCAATAAAGGCTAAAAAGCCTTTATTGGATAGATACAGTGTAGATTGACAGGAAAAAGGGGAAAGAGTGAAGTGGGAAGACATGCAACAATTCCGCAGATCAGACTCGACCTGGGCCTACTGCTCTCGAGCCATACGGCATATGGTTGCCTGCTCACCCACTAAGCTTAACTGGTGACCAGGGGAATTTTTTATATACCAAGAGTATGTGAAGGTGTGAATGCAGTAACCAGTTGATGTACACCACAGCAGTAGTGATCCTTGACATAATTAGCTATAAGTTAAACAGTTACAAGAAGCAGCACCGAACTAGCGAACCCTTACCTTAACCCAGATAGCCTGCGAGTTTAAACAATTCTCACTACATACCAAGTGGTCTAAACAGTCCCAAAAATATGGCATTATCTCAATTATGTTTCCTGAAGACCTAAACTTAAGTAATCAATATAAATTGTCTAGTATACCACAAAACTTTGTGTTAGTAAGTAAAACAGTTAGATGTTTACATGTTTCCTTCATCTGGAGATTTAGATGGACGCCATTTAACACAGAATGACTGTACTCCTTGTATGTTGAATAAAGTAAGACAGGATTGTCTGTGTTATTTTCTTTATTCAAAAATGCTCCCGGGGAAAGTCTGTGGAGAGTCCATCCGTTATTCGAACCTTGGCTGTAGGAGGAACAATGCGGTTTTTGTCCCAGACCAGCTCTTTATCTTCTTGAGGACATTTGAGGGAGCATGGGAGTTTACCCATGTTTTTTCTTGACTGGGAGATAGCATTTGACCGTGTCCCTCGAAGTTTTCTCTGGGAAGTTCTTTAGGAGTATAGGGTGTCTGGCCTGTTACGAGCCGGGAGATGGCTGTAGAGAGGGAGGTCTGAGCTTCTCTGCTTAGGTGAAACAAGTAGAACAATTCATTCTTATTACATTACATTATGTGGAACGATCTGCCTTTAGAGATAAGACACGCTCCTTCTCTGCCTGTTCTTAAATCACACCTGAAAACCCACATCTTCACCCTGGCCTTTGACTCCTTGTAAGATATTGGTTTTTAGTTCTAGTTTTATGTCACGACCTGCGGGATCGGCAAGGCGCTGATCAGCATCTCTCCACTCCTAGCCCCCCTTCTCTTCTCTTTTTCCTCTCTCTCTCCCTCTCCCCTGTTTTGCCGGGGCGGAACTCATGGCGGGTTCACGCCCTCGGTCCACGCCTTCCCGGATCGTGCACACCTGGGCCTCATCAGACCAGCTGGTACATTAGAAGGAGGAGATCAGCTGTTCAACGCTGGATTGTTGTGAAGGCTCTTGTCAGTACACACCTAGCTCAAGTTTCCCGTGCCTCTGTCTCAGAGACTTAACATGTTCCTTTGTTCCTAGATTCCCCGGACCCGTTCCCGTGTTTCCCCATGTGGAGTGTGGAAGGAGTGACAGGTCGCTAGCGGAGTGGAGAGAGGCTGTTCTGAGTGCGTGTGTGATTTCCCCGTTTTCCCTGGAGCCCTGGACCCCTGCCCCTCACGTCTTGTATATAGCACTAACCTCGCACTGTCTGTACATACACTTGGTGAAGATCTGCAATAAACAATCTCTGTTTGAACGCTACCCAGGAGTCCTGCGAGTGGATCCTCTAAGCAACCCGTGACATTTTATTTTAGTTGTTTTAGTTTAATTTATGCTTTTATCTTATTTTTAAATATAGGGCTGTTTTAATTTCTATGTATTATGTTTTTTATTTTTTTACTGTTTTGTTTTATTCTACAGCACTGTGGTCCTGTGCTTTGTATTTTAAAATGCTTTATAAATAAAAATGGATTGGATTGGATTACCTTCCTCTGGAAGTTTAATTGGCAAAACTGTCTGTGCAACAATGTCCATATGAAGTGAAACTAAACTTAGCCCAGAGATTATATCTCCATACCAGGAATGTTTTACCTGTTTTACTAGATCTCAGAGTGTAGATTGTTTTGTTAGGATGCTACTGTTTGCACAGACTGATTGCACTTGTCACATGTTGTATTAGACAATACAGTAGAACACAGTGTTATCCGGGTTATTTTCATTGGTCAAATTCTTGAAGACCTAACCTTGACTGCACAAAATAATAGGAATGGCCTGTTTTCACTGAGATGAAACATGACCTTTTCCTGTTGCTTTTTATGATACAATAGTAGTGACAAAACCACTCAGTGTTAAAAATCTGGTACCATTAAATAAATGAAAAGGATTTAATATGAACAACAAAGTTTACCTGCCCAGCCAGTCTTTTTTATTTTGGTTGGTTATCTTTTGAATTTTAAAGTATGTTTACTTCATAATAGTGTACACTTGCAATTCTTACTCTTTACTTGTATCTTGATTTATCTTGATGTTTTTTCATTACTCAGAATGTAAAGTTAATAGAAGCACTCAAATAAAGGGCAGATAGTCTAAGATTATTAAATTGTGTGGATTAAAACTCAAACTGAAATTCAACGAGTGGCTTCATGCATTGTTAGGACAAAATTCACAGATTTGCATACATTTTCCTTCATTTCCTTCATCTCACAGAAATCAAAGAGCTGGTAATATACATAAAATTCACTTTTCAAGTAGAGTCCATTCTTCTTTACTGATTAAAATTGACCAATCAATATTAAAATATACTTTCATTTATAATTCAAATCATACAATAATTTGCATCAGATTGCAAAAAAAAATTACATATGATCTATGTCCATTGTCACACAGCTACTGATCTGCACATATTTGTTAAACAGAAAAATCCATAAAATCACCTTGGAGTAATATCAGAATCAGAAAGACATTATTTATCCCCAAGGGGCAATTAAGTTAACTGTAGTCCTGAAGAAAGTGGACGGAAGATGCATCCTTGTTTCTAATCTTATTATTATGAAGAATAATCTTCTTTCAACATTTTTAAGTTCTAAGTTCAATGAAAACTGAAATGTTTTTAAGCTGCCGTGACTGTTTTTACTGAATTTAATGATTCTTCACAAACTAAAAAAAGTATACAAACATTTACAGTTTATACACTGACATAAAAAGACACTAGTTCTTTTTATATTTTTGTGAAAAAAGTGAAACACCTAAGCTCCTCAAAGTCCTCTGAATGCTCCTTTGTGTTTTCGCGATATTGTGTAAATATAATACCAACAGCTGTTCCCCATCATTTGTTCAGCGAAATAAACACACACAACAAGGCAAATATTGTACTGGGGGCCCCTTTATCTTTAAGTTTAGTGAGAATTAAGAGTTGATTAATTAAATTTGTATTGAAAATAGAGTCAAACTTCTTTTTTCCAGTTTCTAGTCTAGTCTAATTAAGGTAATAAAATATATTTTTTATTAAATAAAAAATGTCAAAGTTGTTGCATTACCTTCATGTGGAGTTTTAGATGGAGAAAGCAGTCTGCACTACAGCGTCCATATGAAGTGAAACTAAATTGTAACTCAGAGATTAAATCTGTTACCTGCCAGGAATCTTTGAACTGAGAGTCAAACACAAAGCTGTGGCTTTTTGTTTTGTCTACATGTTTCATTTTGCATATGCATATTCTTCTTTCAGATCTAACCTTAAAAGACTGGTCTTGTTTAAGGAGTCTGAAGTAGAGAAAGTTGGAGGCGATACAGTCTGAACTAACTGTTTCCAAACACTGCCAGCTCTGTGAGGACTCCTCAGCTCTAAATATAACCAGTTATTCTGTTCTTGCTCAAAAGGTGGGATTTTTATTTCAAATTCATACATCACCAGGTAATTTAATTTTAGTGGCAGAATGAGACTAAAAACTTTTTATTAAGATTTAGGATTATTACATTATGATATCATGTAACATAAGAGACATTTAGCCTTTTTTCTTTTTATTCCTGCCATGTCTGATGACTTTTGCAATCAGAATTATGATCTGAATGCACTGTTGTGCCCAACATATTCTGCTTCCTTTTGTTGATGTGTTTCTTTTATCTCTTTTATTTATTCATTTCTATTTGTGTTATTTCAGTTGTTACATTAAATATAATATTATATATTATAGTATGACAATGTCTAAGCTGAAAGGTAGGAGAAAAAAAGAAGGGGGGGGGGACACAACAAAATATAATAAAAGGATGTACCCTCAACTGCTGCACCAGTAAGAAAAAACAAACGGAAAAAAACAGCCTCTGTATGTCTCTTTGTCATAAAATGTACTTGATAATTAGGGTGGAAAGCCACAACAACGCCCCCAGAGGCAGACAGAACTAGATCCAGGAGATCCGGGCCATCCACAGCCCCCAAGAGTACAAGAGTACACATCTCAGCATCTCAGCGATATCTGTGCATCCATCGCAGCAGGAGAAGGACGGAGGGGCGCCCATCGCCAAAGAGCTAGAGTCCCAGAGAACAAGACACAACGAGCAGCCGACCACATTAGAGGACTGGTCACCCTGGCACAAGCTGAGAATGAGGCTCTAGGCACAGAAGAAGTTTAAACCACCCCTGACCATCGCTTCCAAGGGTGCAGTTTAGCGTCTTTTTTTCCCCTAATAATTGACATATTCTTGGTGAAACACCTGCTAATAATACAGCAAATTAAAGTAATTTCATGGATTTGAGACAAAATCATATTTATTTCTCTATCACTGAAATGTTTTCTTAACCTAATCAAAATAATTTATGTATTAATGAGGAGCCCTTTCAGATGAGAAATTATGCCTTTTGGCCGGTAAATATGGATTATGTTTAAGGTAAGCATTTGGTGCAGCTAAACTAGAGGCAGCAATTACCTGCCGTATTTTTGTTGAGCCCAGCGCTCAGAGTTCTGCAAGTGATTTACTTTTTACTTTCTAAAATTTCTCCGCCATCTAATGGAGAAGATCGGGATTGCATTCAGGTCAAAACCTGTGTTTCCTGTAATTATGAGACTTGGATTCTAATTTATAATAATAAACTTCGCATTTACTCATTTCTGGCATAAGAAGTATTCACTAAATTAATAGCCTGATAAAACATTTTTGATAACCTGCAAGTTTTACAACAGTATAATTTGAATTTCTATTAACTCATTTAAGGAAATAGTAGGAGATGAGGAAATGTTTTTATGGCTGTTGTTTAACTAAAAATGTTTGAAAATTACATTTCAGATTTTCATCAAAAATAGTTTTTATTTTAGTTGTTACTTCATAGCCTCAAAGGATGCTTAGAAATAACTTAAATGCTGTTTTCTCAAAATAAATGTATTTATATTTTATTACAGGAAATTTTTACTTCACAGCTTAAAAATGAATTGAAAAATAAGTCAGTAAACAAAACAGTATAGCACAAAGTCATAAAAGTGCACTGATATCAGTCTGTCCGGTCAGCTAGCACAAACCATTGTGCTAGCTGACATCTGCTTTGGTGTAAATGAAAGTAACAACAGGTGCACTGAAGAGGCACCTGTTTTATATAAGAGAAATCCGGTGTCTCTATGATCTTTCCGCCCCGTTACATGTACAGGGAAATGGCCCCCTCTGCCTTGATCATGGATACTTCTTTAAGACACTGTGGCTAGCCTGGTCACGCCCCACAGCTTACGTATAAAACAGCTGTTAAGACGTGAAACCGGTGGTGGTTTGATCGGAGGACGGTGCTTCTGTGCGTCTTACACATTAACTGTTACGCAGAGGTTTCAGGATGGTGGAATAGGCTGTAATAATGCAGACCTTCTCTGCATGAGTCATGTGCTCTTCTTTCACCGTCAGATTTATCTAGACCTGGATTTATGCACACACAACCCACAGCAGTTATTAATAGGATCAGTTTTCCTGATATCAAAAACATGTTGATTTTCCTAAATTGTAATGCCATTTTTGAAGAGAAACACGTGTAAAACCTGCACACACTGTTTTATTAGTCACTCAGACTATCATTGATCATTATTGAAAGAAATATGTGTTTAAAAAATGTCCATTGTTAGTATAACACTCTTCTCACATTGGCACATTGCTGGGAGTGCATCATTTCAAAATTTACCACTAGCCAAATCTGGCCCTTACACTTCACAGTAGTGACACCATAAAGTAGTGCTGTCAGTGCATTTTTTTGTCAGTTCAGCCTGCCATGGCATTATACAGAATTTCGTTAGAAGAGAGAAGTGAAAACGGCGTCACTGAATTTCAGCAACAGTTTATTTTTTTACACAAAACAGTGTGAATGCAAAGGAATGCAGTGAAATGCACATATGTTGTTGTTGTTTTCTTAACTGGCTCAGTGAAAAACTGAAAAATAGATATTATGTAAAAGCATTTACAAATTAAATCAATATGTAAATTTAAGACAGATTGTTTAATGGATAGTCATGCAGGTCCTCGTTGACAGCAGTACTTTGTTCTGTGAAAACAACTTTCTGGCTAATAGTTGTGTTCCGGCCAGTGTCTCTCTCCCTGTTCTTCCTGCACACATTTTCACAGTGCAAAAGATTCAACAGATGCTTTCGCAACTTCTGTGAGATCATATACAGCAGAGGGTTCATGCAGCAATGAGAATAGGCAAGCATTTCACAAATACGAGACGTGATAGCCAACCGTTCCTGTGTTTTACAACCTTTGGGTGTATAGAGAGAATTGATTAAAAACATAATATGGTATGGCCCCCAGCAAATGAAAAATGCTGCAACAATACACAACAGCACAACTACAGTCCTGTGCTTCTTTCTGTTTAAAGCTTGTAAAACCTTCTTGAGGATGGCAGAATAGCAGAAAATAACAATGGCAAATGGGAGGAAGAATAGCAGTGACACTTGGAGGTGTTGCCCGAGGTTGTCTTCAGATGTCTCACAATAGGTATAATTCTCCCAGTTTCCCACCTTTGTGATCACAGCTTCCCTCAGGGATGCAGAGATGCTGATGACCCAGACAGCTACACAAGCACCAATTGCATACTTCTTTCTGTCTAGTTTGTTCAGCTGGTTGTGCAGCACCACAGTAATGAAACGATCCACTGTCATCGCAGTCAGCAGAATGACACTGCTGTACAGACCAACAAAGAATGCGGCAGAAATCAATTTGCAGAAAAAATCTCCAAAGACCCAGTGGTGTAGATAATCAACAGCCCAGAATGGAAGTGTGATGGTGAAGATCAAATCAGAGCAGACCAGGTTCAGGATGAAAATATTTGTGATACTTTTCAGGTTCTCATAGATGAAAAGGACACATAAGAGGAGACCATTGCCTATGACACTGATGATGAAGATCAATATGAACAAAGTGCCAGTAAAGGTTGGAAAGTTAACCTCACATAGATAATGTTCTTCTTCAGTTGTGTAGTTGCTTTCCATTGTCAAGTTTCTATAAAACACAAACACAAAACTAGATTTTTGAAATGTAATTAAACACATTAACTAAGCAGTTTTCTTTATGGGAATTTCTTTTTTATATATTTTAGTTTTTGTAAAACACAGAGAGTAATAAAGCACCAAATTAGGAGAAGAGGCACAGCAAATACTGATCAACTTACCCCAAGCATCAGCCGTCAATTTCCCGTGCTGGAAAGGTTTTGATGTTCTTAAGTAAACTTATAGTTCCTCTTTTTAAGTTAGAGTCAGAACACTGCCTTAAAGGAAAGCACACATTTTTTTTAACATTGTTTGTCATACTTTTTACTGACAAAGAACTGTCTACAAGCATCCTGCATCAATCATACCAGACATCAGAATATAATATAACCTATAAAATCTGACAAGAGCTGTGTTGAAACTTTAAAGGTTATCATTTTGAAAGCTCCAGTTTGTATTTTGCTTTTTTGTTTCGTTTTTTTTAATGTTGTTGTGTTGTACTATTTGTAAGAAAAACCAAGAGTAGCCAGTATTAAACTGCAGTGCACAAACATTTCATATTTTAAGATGTTTAAATATTTCTCCAGGATATCAGGATATCTTATTTATGTGTTATGCCTTCAACATTAGTCAAGAAAAATATAATGTAAATTTAAGTAAAAGGAATGAAAGTCAGACAGTGTTGACCTGACTCTCAAAATGGACCATTTCAAATGAAATGTGTTTAAGCACAATTGTATGACACCTTGTTCTGATGTTAATCTATTAGACCTACGAATAACACATAAAGCAAGTCATTGGGGGTTATTGAGTCAGCAAAAACAAATGCATTTGAATCCAAAGGAAGTCTGCACAGTCAAACTTGAGATAAACAAATGTTGACCCTTTATTGTAGCTTCATGGCAATTAAGAATAACAAAGTCCAAAAAACACTTGAGGGGCAACACGAAGAAAGTTCAACAAAGCCAGCTTTTCTTTTTGTTAGCTGCCTCAACAAAACCTAAAAGAGAGATGAACAGATACCCGTCAGAGATAACAGGTATGGATGCATATCAGCTTTCTCTGTTAGACTTTCTACTTGTGATTCTGTGCAAATGTAACAGGGTCATAAATCACATCTTGTTATAATTACACAAAATGTGTTCTTTATACCTGACTGTTAGGACCTCCAAGCCTGTAGTTATGTTCATTATCAGTTAGAGCCCCTCGTCATTGTTCTTCTTCTTTGGTGCAACCCTATAAATACAGTGTACCCCTGTTGCCTCTCCCCTTTTCTATAATTCCCCTGTGGGAGAGGTTGGTGTCATTTCTTTCCAACACTGTAAAACACACATATAATTCATATTTAGCCACCCTGATGTTTCTGATTGCAATTTTAGTTCAATTATTGTCATCATTATGCCTGTTTTTTGTTAGATGCTATAAATGTGTAGTATGTGTGTGCCACATATGTGTTCTAGGAAACGTGAATGCTAGCATGAATAGATAATTCTTGCTAGCTTGGAAGTTGTGGTGGGTTGAGCGAACCCTCTTCCCCACTGTTTGTATTTGGTTATAGGAGCTGGAGTGGGCAAGCTATTTATTTGGAGGTCTTTCTTTCTTTTACCTTTTATCGTCAGGTATGTCGGATTTCGTGTTGTTCTTGTTTTTTTAATTTTATGTCAAATATGTTACGTGTAAATTCATACTTTATGTTTAATGTAAAAAATAAATGCCAGCCCTTTTCTACAATTTCCCTGTGGGAGAGGAGCTGGAGTGGGCAAGCTATTTATTTGGAGGTCTTTCTTTCTTTTACCTTTTATCGTCAGGATCACACACAACGCAGAAACACACCAGTTACACTCACTCACAAAAAGAGGCACTTTGTGGATCATGTGACTCTTCTTCTGCACAAAATTATCCTCATGAGCGCTACCTATTCTAAACTGGAGACATCATCATCATCATTAAAAAAATATGACAGCAAAATGCAACTTGGCTGCAAATAAGACTAAAATAAACAATTCAAGCTAATACTTTCAACACTATTTGTGCTATCTGTGCTGCTTTCTATTTGTCAGACAATCTGTGCTCTGAAACTCTGAATACATTTAAGCATTAAAGTTTAAATCTATAAAGGAAACATCAAAATCACTTTAGTTTGTGGGCAGTAAATTAATATTAATATTATATAGCAGCAGATTAGAAACATAAGAACATTTACACATTTTCTGCTTCATTAAATCAGTATCAGTATATAATATTTAATGTTACAGCTGGGCTTCATTCAGTGAGTGTAGTAAGGTATGCTCTATTCCTAAGTTAGAGAAGCTATTACAATACAACAACAACAAAAAAATCAGTAATCACGTGGCACCTACAGCCATTTTTAAATCAATACTTAGAAACTTATAAAATAAACTATACCCAACTAGGTTATGTATTCAGCATAGGTTACCACATTTTAGGGGGGTGTTCATACCCTTTACTCAAAGTTCAGTGCTGAGCTGAGTTGTTGCGGTGTTGTTTTTCCTAGCACAGTTTAGCAAAGAAAACCATGTAAATAAGTAAAATATTACAATATTCCTACATTACCAACCTCTAGAAGTTTAGACGGAGAAAACATTCAGTGCCACAATGTCAATATGAAGTGAAGCTAAATTCTCCCTAGACATTATGCCTACCAGCACTGTTTCATCTGATACCCTGTCTCTGAACTTATCGTGCAGGGAATGATTGTATTCCTTGCATGTTGCAACAAGCAATACAGCGCTATCTGGGTCATTTTCTTTATTTAAACAGAACCAACCTTGATGACACAAAATAATAGCAATGGCCTGTTTTTCCTAAAATGAAACCATTATGAACACAAACAACAAACATTGTAGCTTTACTGTATGTTGAATTAGTGGCTATGTGGCGTGAGGTAAGCAATGCATTTTGAGGAAGCCAGCACATTTCTCGGTGATGAATTTAAATACCACAGTAATGCTGCCTCTACTGGAACACCGTCAGACATGCATTTCCATGTTTTACAGTGTCATCGGGTGAGACAATTACACTCTAAATTTAATCTGTGTGCTTTTGAAATGTTACGCTGTGTTCTATGAAAGTCAGTTCTTTTTGTCTGTTCTAAATAAAGAAGTTTTCTTTTCAGTTGCTATGCAGTTTAGTAAGAATTTTCTCTCTCTTTTTTTTTGCATATTTAAGTGTTTTTCCCATGACATTTATGAATATATAAAAGAAATGAAGAAAATAATGAACTGTTAAGCTTAATGTTCCTTTCAAAATTAATTTAATGTTGAACTAAAATAACTCCCAACTACCATGTGTTGAGAAATGAAGGTTGAAAACTGGAGAATGTAAAGAGTGCAATTTTTTTAGTTGACTACCCTCACAACCACTATAGAGCCAGGGAGGGAACAAGATAAGACTTAGCTGATTATAGGAAGATAGTCAAGACAGGCCAAAAATCAACTGTAGGCTTTCTTGTTGCCTGTCCCGTTCGGCACTGTAGCAATCAGAATTATTTTCTGAAGACCAACAAAAAAGCCCAATGGATTTATTTTTCCAAGTGGATTGTTATGGCTTTGTCATACTGGTCCACTTGATTGATCTTTATTATTGTTATTTATTTATTTAAACTTTAGAGTTATTACAAATGGAACAGACATGACTGGGGATAGGAAAGGGAAAGACTTAGACAAGAGAAGTTCAAGAAAACAAGAAGGAAAGAAAAACAGAGGTAAGAGGGACAGTGAGAAAAGACACTAAAAATCTGCTGGATCACCTACTGGAACGGGGGGAAGGAAAACAAGCAAAAACAGAACAACCGAGTAGGGAGACCACAGCAACAACCTAGATAAGTATAAGTAACAGTAAATAATCAATATTGAATGTTACTGAGCAGCACGTAAGTCTGTGAGCACCGTGTATACACCTATGTGCACGCAGACACAAACATGCATTCCCACCCTCATGCACACATATACAAATAGTCAGCATTCGCCCAATGTGGAGACAAACAGAAATGAACTAACCCTAACCCTAACCCTTCCATTATGTTAACTTTTATTACAAGTACGGTCAGAAGTATTTTATACACATTGCATATCTGTGCTTATTTTGAGTTGATGTTCGGTTCATTAAGGGTCTTAAGCTTCACTGGCATGACTGTCCAGGTGATACATGCTGAGGGAAACTAGAACATAGAAGGATAACTGCAATGCATGCTTACAATACATATAATACCTATAATCTAGGAATGTGTCAGGCCTGAGGCCTTAACTCATTTGGAGTCTCATTATATTTTACTCTACTTGGCAACAGATGACCAGAGTCAATAATTAGCCCCAGAGACCCTGAGGGCTTGAAGTTTATTACCTTGTATGGAAGGTGTTATAGAAAAGAGAAGTTCTATGTCTGTTTATAGCTATTAAAGATGTACAAGATGTACGATTAACTGTGACTAATGTCTGGAACCTATTTTAATCTGTCATTGACGCCATGGGGGGGCGTGTACCCCACTGCTTTATAAGTGTCCACAGCATGTATTTTGGTCAGAAGACATATGTTGATGTTTTCTCCTGGCTGTTAATAAACTCACCGTTTGATTGCACTTTTCTGGGGCCTCTGTGGTTTGTGACACTGCTCTACATTGATCGATTTCACGACAGAACACTGTACACACACTCACACTCCCCAAACATACTCTATACCCCCAGGTCCAGGTACCATCACCCCCAGAGGGGCAATCCACCCCCAGACCCAGGAGATGTTGCCCTTGGCCCTGTGGTGAAGACAAGCAGACCGCCCCTGGTCCTACAGCAGCAGGGAGGCCCAGCATCCCAGACCCTGACCAGGCTGCAGACTCCTCCTCCTGCTACTTGTTCAACAGTCCTGGGTCTTCTGTGTTGTATTTTTCATTTCATTCAATGTTTCCACTTTGGACAGTCCAAAGTTTGGACTGCGAGCATGCAGGCCAGTTCAGTAGGAAGGACTCATTGTGTGCTGTAATAGATGCAATAAACATTTTAACATAGCCATTGTGAGCATGTTACTCTAAAACTAAAACATGATAACCTGCATTTATGGATGGCGCGATGAACTGTGTTCATAGACCGTTGCAAAATATTGAAAAAAGTATTGTCTCACACATCAAAATCATTGTTTTCAGGTATTCAAATCAATTCCACATTTCCACAAGTTCAAATCACCTCCACGGATGTGGAAAATCAAACATTCAATATATTTTATATCTTCTTTAGGTTTCTGAAAAAATATTGGCCTTATGAGATTTGTATGTCATTACATTCTGATTTTATCTAAATATTCAACCTGTAATATCACAGAAATTTAGGCATTTTGTTTGTTCTTATATGTGGCATATTATTAGTGAAATAAGCGGTAATGAATCAGCATACTCAAATAAATGCATAACTCATACTAGTCCCAGGAGTGGGTTGCTTCGTCCTTTTCTCAGTTGCACAATCTTGCGCCATCCAACGGGAAAGGTTGGAGCTGCGTGGATGACCTGGTGCATTCACTTGTTCCCCGTAATCGTGAAACTTCAATGCAGATTAAGATAAGATAAGATAGATCTGTAATGTCACTGTTACCAGAAACACAGTTTGGCATCTCTCCATTTGTAGGTGCAGGTTTTTGCATTCAACGTTCTTTGGATAGAAGAGTGAGATAGACAGAGGATACTCAGGTTGTTATTAATGTGAATGTAGGTGCAGGTGAAAAAAGAGCAAACTCTCATAACGTCTTCTAACAGTTAGAAATTTGAGTGTATGATTGAGTTAAGATACATCCTGGCAGTGTGTGTGATTTCTTTTGCTCTTTATATCTGCAAGACGATTATGATGTGGGACACTTTAGTTTTAATTTTGGTGCTTTTGGTTACCTTATAATACTCATGCATGCATGGATTTTTATGTATTTGTCAAACATTGTAATTGCAGAATTGTGCACTGTGCACATCACAAGTTAACACAGTCACAGGAATGATATAGTTAGTAGCCTAAGCCTAAGTTTTCAGTCAGTACCTTAGGCCAATGCAGTAAACTGGTTGAGATGCACAGATTCTTTTTCAAAAACATTTTGATTTATTCAAATAAAATTCAGACAAATAAAAAAGAAATTAAATTAAATCAATGAAATGACGTTGAAGATGCTGATCAATACGACAGTGCCTGAATGCAACGTTCCCTGCAGCGTTTGACTTTGTTGCAGACTGAACTGATGCAGAGAAGGCTTGCTGATGATGAACACCGATGGAGTTGGACATCAACATCACACGAGGATACATAAATATCTAACTTTGCTTCGTCTGCTTTTTTTTCTCTCTTTTTTTTCTCTTCAAAACACTGGACTGCATTTGTCTTTTTAAATAGATAACTGCCATCAGTGAAAGAGTGAAGAATCTGTTCGGGATAATTAATGAGTTTTTCTGCGCTCAGAAACTGGAGCTACAGGAAGGATGGCGACGACAAAGACGGTTTATCTCGTCAGATGTCTGGTCTTTGTTCTCCAGCTTGAAATCAGCTTCATGAGGCTAAAATCTGCCTACGGTGAGTCATTAAAAATGTAATTGACACCAGCTACAAAAAGCACAGACCCACATCGTGAATTAAGTGTTAATTATATTATTAATTTTATTTAGACAATTTTTAAATCATTTTTTCCTTTTTAACATTTATTTGTTGTCATTAGGCTAATAATGGGTTGGCTGTCATAAAGTGTAACCTTTATCTGGTGATACATTTTCTGAATATGCTTACAGTGTCCATATTTCTTACCATAGTACTGACAGCCCGATGGCCTTTCAGTTATTTCAGTACCAAATCACAAATTTAACCTCCTGCTTTGAAAGCAGTGATTTATTTATTTATTATTTTAAGACGGCAAACTAATGAAATGTTTAACCACGCTGTTTTCTTGCTGCTGCTTTGTGTAATAGAGTTCATGTCTGTAAGAAAATCTAACACATCTTGCGTGGGAGCACCTATTGGCATTTGCTGTGGCGTGTTTTGAGCCCCGACAGTCACCGTGTGACAGATTCATGGACACATCACCCACTGATGTCTGGCCTCACACGCCAGGTCCTGGAGCTCCTGGTGTGAAGAATGTGAAGCATGCCTTCACTGTCCGCTGTGAAAGGAAAAGTTAGGACACTGTTGTCACTGGAAGGGAAGAGTGACCACATGTTTGCCACATGGCACCCACTGAGGAACTGTTTACATCCAGCCGGACACGTAAAAGAGCGAGTTTGCTTTCTTACGTTTTAGACATCGTATTGTCCATATCTAATCTCTTTAATATCTAATAATCAAAGATTCTTTTAATGGTGTTAAAATAATCTTTTAATCTGTTTAAGCCTTTTAGTTTGGGGTGTTTCAGTAAAGCTGATGCACTCTAATACAGCAGCCTCACAGCATACAGACTGTTTTTGGCAAGGTGTTGTTTTACAGGATTTGGTTTGTGCTACTGTTAAAAATGCTTAAATAAAATAGTAATATTTTGTTCTTGGAAATGTGCTCAATACGACATAATGCAATTCAGCAGACAAACCACACCCTCTGAAGTGACGTAAGAAAAGCCAGAACTTTCTGAAAAGTTCATATAAAAAACTGAGTTTATGACAGCACGTCGTGTTAAAATACAATTGATGTTCTTAATTATTTAATGCCTACTGTGATACACAGGTTTTTGTGAGTTTTTCAGCATTGTCAGTCAATTTTTGTTGTTGTTGAAAACAATTAATACGTTGCACAAACACATTTTTTAGGAATACATTTGGCAAAAAATGACAGATGTAGAGAAGTTATACAAATTAATACTCATTTCATTTCTTTTTTAAAATTTGTTTGAAGGTTCAATCAGATCAGACTTTACAGAGTTAATTAGAAAAGCGAAATTGTAATTAGAAAACAAAATTTTTCATTTTAAATTATGTGTTTGTTTGTTTACTGATTTGGAAAACAAATCAGTACCTTAAAATGGAGAGAAGTAAAAGAAAAGCCTCAAGAGATCATATTTGAGAGGTACATTTAATATTTTCGATTTTATTTAAAACTTTGTCAGTTTGGTATTTTTGTAAGCGCTCAAGTTACAGTCAGTTAGTGATCTGCTGAATATTATATTGTCAGATTTTTCTTTATCTACTACATCTGCTAAATCCACTAAATCTGTTCACTGGACTCTTCAGTGAAATGTTGTCTAAAGCCTTCAGTCAATAGATGTTTAATTAGATTTGTTATGATGTTTGATTAGAACCCCTTTGTCTTTTATAAGTATAGATTTTTAAAAGGTTTTTTTTATATCAGAATAAAAGAGAAAATTGCAAAAAAACAAAAACAAAGCAAAACAACAACAAAAAGACAGAACTAAAAGCACTGGTTTATAATAAATTGATTTATGATAAGATACATATGAAGCCCTATAAAATGCTTCATACAACAAATGCATACTTTTTTTATTTGGCTACATTGTTGTTGTCTCATTAAAAATTCAAATCTAATCAACCTATTTTCTTTGCTCTCATCTGTTACTTCTTAGGAGTCTACCCTGCCAACATGCAGGAGCCGTCTCCTCCAGAGCAGAGGTTATATATAATTTCTGTGAACCACCAGCCCAGAGAACGGAGGTGGGCATCTAGGCCCAGGTCTGAGGCCCCTGACAGGACTGCAGATAAACGAGGCCACTACAGAAACCAACACCAGTCAGAGGAGTCAGATCCAAATGTAATGATGGAGGATGAGCCCAGTAATTCTACACAGATCGTAGTAAGGTTATTCTGCTGCAAAGACATTCAACAGCAGATAGAGTTAATATAATATAAATATTACTGTATTACTGATTTAGTGTTTAAAAAAGGGTACATGCAAAGATGTGATAAGAACATATAATAACATATATAATAATATCTGCTGTTGTAGGATATGGATAATGTCTACTACACATCTAAAATCTATGCTTCTGGAGATGCAGCTGGTAAAGAGCTGTGGGTCAACATCAGTAAAATGGAGGCGGATCAGCAAAAGGTCCGTGGCTTCCTGCCCAGCACTCACCGACAAGCTGAGGTAAGAGATCAGTCTGTGAAGAAATAACTAAAATAGGAACATTTCAAATTTGTGGTGAGTGAAGTGGTTTATTTTCCAGGTATGATGTCCAGACTGTCTTGTACACCTTTCATATTAGTTTTATAGTTTCATCTTCTTCCTAAATAAAGACAAAAAAACAACAACTTTGTTTTACCTAATTTCCTGCTTTATGTTTCTGTGCTTCCAGAGAGTGAATCTTTCCTTTGACTTTCCTTTTTATGGCCATTTACTCAAAGAAATCACAGTTGCAACTGGAGGTGAGTCTTTAACTACACTCAGTGTTGTTTCTGTGGAGGTTGTGAGCCCAAAGCTGCACGTGTCAGGAAATCCCATCACCTTCTTCAAATCTAAGAATAAACACACTTTTGTTAGTTGGAATTCCACCTACTTAATAAATATATTAGTTTATTAAATGGTAATAAATAATTGTTACTTGCATATTTTGAAGTTTTATTGGGGCAGTATCAATCCCTGAGCTTTAGTGATTCAAAGATCTGACCGTTGCATTGATAGGAACAAAGTACATAAGTTAAATTAATGACTGTGTCTACAAGCAATTTACATGACAGCTGTCAGTGTCAACTGATTATAATGTATAATAAGTTACTGATGCTAACAGCTGCACATCTTTTCCTACCAGGTTTTATTTACACTGGAGACATAATCCATCGGATGCTCACAGCCACTCAGTACGTCGCTCCTCTGATGGCGAATTTCGACCCGAGCCTGTCGAAAAACTCATCTGTGTTTTACTTCGATAACGGTAGGAGCTGTTGATTTTATTTATTTACTAGACTAAATATTTTTACTGAATAGACGCCCTAACATGTGCTGCATACGGTTGGCAGGGAACATGCAAACATGCGTACAAAACATTACAGTATTGTGTGTGTCCATGTCCATCCATTAGGCACAGCATTGGTGGTTCAGTGGAACCACCTTCACCTCCAGGACAACATCAGCGTGGGAGCTTTCACCTTCCAAGCCGTTCTGCACAGTGACGGGCGGATTGTCTTTGCCTACAAAGAGGTGGCTTTTCTTCTCTCTTTTGTGTCCATCTTATAAAACGAAGTAAATTTATTCATGCATTTACCTCATAGATTCCTATTAGCATCAGCGACATCAGCTCTGAGAATCATCCTGTCAAAGTGGGCTTGTCCGATGCGTTTATGGTGCTTCGTGAGCTAGAGCAGATTCCCAGTAAGTTGAAAATGTGTCCTGTTAAAATTTCATCAAAATACTTTCTTTAATTATTAGCAGCTTATATGTGACATCTTTATTTTCTATCCGACATGCGTCAGATGTTCGTCGGAGAACCATCTATGAGTATCACAAAGTCGACATTCCAGTGTCCAAAATCTCCCGTTTAACAGCTGTGGAGATGCTTCCTCTCCCTAGTAAGTTATTCCTATTTTAAATACCATTTGAACCAGTCAGTATTCAAAGAATGTATAATCTTTGTGCTACAGGGTATTCTACTATTATGCTGTTTTATCTGCAGAAGGCAAAGCAGTTTCTTCCTCCTCACTCTCTCTATGTTTGTCTGTCTTCTCAGCGTGTCTGCAGTTCTCCAGCTGTGGCCCATGTGTCACTTCTCAGATTGGCTTTAACTGCAGCTGGTGCAGTAAGCTACAAAGGTAACATTGAAAAGCAGTCAAAGAGATCTTACCAGTGAATTTACCACTATTTTAGGAATAGAAAATGTTTAATGGTCTAATGTGGATCCATTAAAATTAGAGAATATTTTTAGTTGAAGGCAGTTACAGTAAGATTTTTTTTTTCAGTGTGAAACTGAGGCATTTCTCACTTTGGATGAATATGAAAATACAATAACTGCATTATCTCTCATTTTAATAATAATGAATTTGTATTTTGTACATGCAGCATATTCAACCTCACAGTTTATCCACGAGAGTTTTTTGTTGTTGCCCAAAGTTTGTTCAGTTCAGCTCTCAGTCAGTTGCGGTTGCGCGTGCAGGGATACGCTCACTCACTCACGCTCAGTAAAAGTGATTCATAGGCGGTGCTTCCTGAGACTGTCTCATATCCTGTCACTGTGAGTAAACAGAGCAGGCTCGCAGAGTCATTCGCATGTCATTCACATACAGTACAGTCAACAGGAAGCCTGCGGGATAGTCAGCAGCCCCAACTACCCGAATCTGGCCTAGCGACCTTAAGAGATGAATATACAAAGTTCACTGCAGTTAGCAGGAATACGCAGTTGAATCTCCTGTCAAGCACTGAAGAGTCTAATAAACTTATCTTTTAAATAAATAATTGTAATACATTTAGTGATTTGTGACAATGAAAAGGTTTTTAAGCATCACTAATGGTGGTTTAAATATTTTGTGATTATTGTCCACATCTCCAATAAATCATTTTAATTTTAATTAAAAAATAAAGCATCAGCTGCCAGCACATGGTGGATAACTTAAATCTGCTTTTGGAAACATTCATCTCCACGAATAAAGCGGGTTGTGCTCTCACAGAGTGAAAATGTAACAGCAGTCATTTCATTCTTTCTCAGATGTTCCAGTGGTTTTGATCGTAAACGGCAGGACTGGGTTGACCTCGGCTGTCCAGAGGAGGTTCTTCTGCTTTTCTACATAAAGATTGACCACATTAGAGCTTAGCACCAGTAGCATGAGTCTGAACACACGTTTGTTTCCCAGGGGCAGAATCTGCGATGTCCCCGGATGACGGAAGTCACAAATGCCACATCACATCACCTGAGACACCGAACCCCTCCAGTTACTGTGTCTGCAGGGCAGCAGAGGACCTCTGGCATGACCTCCACCCCCGAGACTCCCACTTTCACCATTCCCTCAACACACAGCATCAGCAGAGAAACAAAATCACATCCACAGCATCCCACCAACAAATCTGCAGATGGTAAACTCACAAAGCTTTTTTCTCTGCTTTAATAGTACTCATAGTTTGTTGTGACTGATTGTCTGATCACACTCCTCATGCACATGTTTTCACTTGACTCTAATCAGAGAAACAATAAGAATAAAAAAACGGTTTTGAAATATAATTGAAATAATTTCTTTGCCTTGATTACACTTTTATTTTGTTTGCCTCATAAACAAATGTCAGTTTTCTACTAACATAGAGGAGCATGGATGCCTTTAATGGAATCCTTTTGATTGTTAACATTAAAATAAATCATCTTGAATGCTGAATCATCTGAGATCAATCTGTTGCTGTTTGTGCAGACTGCAGCTCTGCAGCGCAGCCATCATTACAACCCCATGAATGAATGTTTGTTGTTGTTGCACAGTATCCATGCTTGGTGTGTTGTGGAACATCTGACAGGGTGGGGGTCAAGTGGCCAGCTATTTCCCAGCCCCCTGTTAGCTCATAGCTGAGCATATACAGCGCCATGTTAAATACTGCATGATGTCCTCAGTGTTCTGAAGGATGGCGTGATATACGTTCATCACTCTGGCAGAGTGAGAAGGATTCAATATCCGACTCAACCCAAAAAATTTTGTTGATTATCACTTTTTTCTTTCTTCTGCAGACTACGTTTTAAGTCAAGTCCACTGAAGTGAAAGCTTAGGAAAAGAAAATTAAGTTTACAGATTGCTCAGAAACCGCCACTTGTGAAATTTAACCAAAATATTTTTTAAAGTCATGTCACAGCATGTCATGTACTGTGTGCATTTAAAAGTCTTTGTTTTTTCTTTTCTAGATGGTGCAGAGACTGCTTTTCACATCAGTGATGCACGTAAGTCACTCACAGTCGAATGAAAGTGCCTCGTGCAGTTCTATTGGACCTGAAACGGTCTCTGCTTTCCAGCTCCTTAGTACAAAGTGTGTGACGTTAAACTGCACCCATGTGAGAATAGTGCACGTAATTTCCTTAACAAATTCACATCCAGCGAGTGTGTGTGTGTGTGTGAGAGTGTGTGTGTGTGTTCAGTCTTGCTTCCTCTGCGCTCTACCCAAGCAGTACCTCTGCCTTAGTCAAACACAGTGTTTCCCCATAGTGAGAATGTGTCTGAGGCAGGCCTCCTATTGGGTTTCGTGTGAAAAAGCACCAATTCCCACAATGTCGCAACTTAATGAACCTGATATTGTTCAAAGTTGGTAAATTTTTTATGTCGAGAAAAATGAAAAGTTAACGTGACTGCAGCAGCATTTACATTTAAGTCTATGAGCTGAATCTGACCACTCTCTGTGTACAGCAGGAGAGGGGGAGAACACAGACATCTATGAGGCATCGCCGATGCGTCTGCTGGTGGGAGTCCTCGTAGTGATGGTCCTGCTGGCAGCAGCCATCTTTACATACATCTACGTGTATAACCACCCCACGTCCAGCGCCAGCCTCTTCTTCATGGAGGTGCGTCAACCTAAAATCAGCCAAGGTTTCCATAATAGACTTCCCTAAAAAAACGGCACTAGTGGTACGGCTTAATTTATTTGAACCTACACTTGCCAACATTATATTTATGCAAAATCCCGAGTTCCTAGATCCTTTTAATTCCCCCCTCTTTAAAATTAAACTGGAAATACAGTGAATTTTAATAAATTATCAGAAGCAAACCTAACACAGTAAACATTTGGTTAGATTTAATTTGGAGGAAACTACTCACATTTACTATGAAACTAGTTACTCAAACTTCCCTTTAAAACATGATTTTAAATTAATGTCCAGACATTGCTCGACATTTGCAGACGTTACTCATCAGTTATTTCAGTGTGTTTGGAGAAGTGAATCAGCACCAATGAGTCACCTTGTTTTTATTTCCTATTGAACCTACAAGTACATTACTGAGTATGTTTTACACTCATGTACAAAAACATGCAATCATATTCCAAACAGTGTAATTATATAAAATTAAATAATACATATCTTTTGTTTGGTGCTATATAAACAAAATTGAACTGAATTGAAATGAACTGTTTTAGCAACGTGGAAATATTTCCCATTGAGAAAAATACTTGAAGTGAACTTTAACTTTTTATTGTATGGCTCTTATTTTACTCGACATTTGTTGTGAGAGCTCAGCCAAAAATTCTTCCATCAGTTATTATAATATTCAGTGGACTACACATGGACTTTACATACATTAAATACGTCTAAATAGAAGTCAGTCTGATAAAAATGGGCTCTGTGTTAAAACAGAAATGAACACTTCTAAAGTGGAGCATTATGTTTGCTTTAGGTGAAATGTGATGAATGTTTATGTGATCTTCATGAGTGTTTGTTGTTGGACTGTAATGACTGCAGGAAATGGGGGGATAATAGAATGGGCACTATTTTTAATAGTTTTTTTTCCTTGAACTGTCTGCTAATTGTGCCCCCCCCCCCCCCCCCCTCCACCAACCCCACAGCGACGCCCAACCCACTGGCCATTCCTAAAGTTCAGGCGAGGCTCGGGTCGTCCTTCCTACGCTGAGGTGGAAGCTCCCGGTCAGGACCGAGACAGCATCGTGGTCATCGATCCCAAAAAGTGTTTTGTGATTTCCGACAGACGAGAGAGCGAACAGAAAGAAGGATTCATCATTCCTGATCAGAGGGAGCGCTTCCTAAGTTCAGAGAGCTCCTGACCAAAACTACAAATCCCACCATCCTTTGGGAAAGATCTGGTTCTCGATGGACGTCTTCTTCCTTTTTCAGATGCTACAGTTTATTTGTATTTAGCTGTTGCACTCCACTTTAAGGACAACAGCTGAGTACACAGAAACACAAAAACACCAAACCTCTATGAGGAAAGTGTTACGATTATGTTTATGCACCAGTTTTACCTCCTGTTTGTATCCGTTAGGCCAGCCACAGCACTTTTATGAAGCATAAAGGACAAAATAATGAGTTTACTCTGCTCAGGTCATCCGCTCATTTTTACCACAGCTCCACAGAGAGCGCGAGGTGATGCTGCTGAATGGTTTAAACCACCTCTCAAAGACGGCCTTTATTTTCCACAGCTGTCCTTCCCACACCTTCACAAAGAGGAATGTCATATTTGAGTGTCATTTCCTCATCTCAAAATTACAGACTAAATTCCTCACCGTTACACCCACATCCACCTGAGGTGGAAAACAGGATGCACAGTGTTTTCAGCCCTGTGTAACATTTGCACACTGCAGCAACTTTGGCTTATTTCTCTTTATTTTCTATATTTAAAAGGCAGAAAACAACATTTACTGATTGCTTTGCAGATATGTACACTTCAACATGCACACTTAAATAAAATACAGGTATACATTGTAAGTTGTTTAAATTTATATTAACTGTAGACATAAAGCAGTATCACAACATTTCTCTAACATGCTATAACTGCTCCTGTGTAAATGTAATCACTGTATTTTCTATATAATGTACAGTGTAAATTGCAGGTTTTATCCAGTAACAGCAGTGAAATGAAGACTGAAACATTTTCTAAATAAAACATTACGACTTTTTTACACCTGATGTTTAATAATTTCATATTGCTGTTTCACTGTTTGGGGAATTAAAAAGTAAATGATTGATTTTTTTAACAGTGATCAGTGCTGATAGAAATCTGCTGGATGTATCTGATAGAATGATGCAAATCAACTATTTCCTGCATTATTTGTACATCTCATATTACACATACAGTACTAAAGTCTTATGGTATATGATTTGAGGCGTGAGTAGTTTAAAATTAAATTAAGGCAAATGGTGTCTAGATGGATTGTTTAAGACTGGCCTGTAGGCTGCAGTGTGGCAAGGTCAAGGCACTGATGTGTTGGAGGTACTACAGACGTTCTTGTCCGGTGTCTTATTTGTCTTTGTACTCTAAAGCAGAATGAAAGAAAATGAGGAGAAAGACACATTAATTTGTAACCCAGGTACTGCTATAAAAGAGCAACTGCATACATAAATTGGCCTGTTTTACAAAAATATTTTGAATAGAAAAATACACATTAAAAGACCTTCAGGTGTACCTAACCCGAACCCCTAATCCCTAACCCCCCTCCCCATTTGATTCAGTGTCACTGACACAAACTGAGTAGCAATTCTTGCTTCACCTATGCTTTTCCTGGCATGACACGTAATGAATTGCAAAACTTATATAATGTATAATTAATACATATTATTTAGTATGCAATGAATGTAAAGTCCATGATGCCCCAAAACAAGTGGAAATCCTGCTACAACCACTAACATTTTGCAGTATCCAAGCAAGAAACCATCTGCACAGCTATGCTCCTGGGGGAGGGTCAAAAATCAAATTCATGAAGAAAAAATATGTCCTGTACTGGACATAAATTTGAATATTGTCTAAAAGCAGCTGCATGATGCAGTGAAATAAAAAGAATATGATTTGGAAAACAGGGAAGATGAAAAGTTACAAAATAAATAGATATCACTGCAGTACTCCTAGAAAATACTCTACGTAAATGCTGTAATTTTGCATTTAGCTGATATTGGGTCAATAAAAACTAACAAGTCACATATTACATCATAAATATAAGTTCATTATGAATAACTAAAACACTTCATGTGTTTGTTTGTTTTTTACATAAACCATATGAAGTATTTCAAACTCTACTGTTTGAAGTAGGACAGTGTTTCTCCACCTTTCACTGGGGGTGCAGGTAATCGCCTTCTCATCTGTCTCGAGGAGTCGAGGGTGACGGGCTGCAGGGAGATGCATGTGAGAAATAGTTTTGTGTGCACGTGCAAAGTTTGACTTCCTGTTCTGATGGACTCACTGCAGTGTGTTAGTGTAAACAGATACTGTACCATAACTGGAATAGTCCTGCTCTTGATCAAGCGCGACTGTGTGTCCACATTGAGACCGGCATTCTTCAGAGCAGCGATCCTTGCTGAGATGTCACAGATCTACAGCAGACGCAGAGAAAGGATTAAAATGATTTTGTTTTTTTAACAAATAAAACAGCACTGTTCAATATTTGAATTGTTTTTCATTTTAATCTGTTGGTGTAATTTTTATGTTTTTACAGCCAAATCTTTTTTTTAAAGGAAATACCGTCCAAATATCTGTCAATCAAAATCTCTCCTTCTATTTACATATTTTACTAGAAATCCAACCTCGACCTACCTGCAGTTCAGATTGTTGTACCTTGGCAGCTGCTGCTGCCACCTGCTCCTCCAGGAAGGACAACTCCATGTCAGACGTGGAGCTGCAGATTCCCCGGGCACACTCCTCCAGGTCACTCAGCTCAGCCTCCAGACTGTACACTGATCCTGCTGCCACGTACACCTGCAGCACATTTTAAAAATCAAGTTTAAGTGTTTTTGAAACCTGCGTTCGTTTGAACTTTATTTCTCTAAAACTACTAAAATTGCACAAAACAGGAAATAGCAGCTTGCAGTGATGGAACAAGGATAAGTGAAATAAGCACTTATTTTGGAGATTTTGCTGCATTTTAACACATTTTTGCAGACGATTTTGTTTAATACTCATCTTCACAATAATGTCATTAAGCCATATTTGCTCATTTATGTGCTCATTTATAACTATAATTATAACTGCAATAATGAAAAACAAGTTTCACTACTTCCACATTATTCTATTATTGAACAGTTAGATAATCATAAAGGTTTTTGGTTATAAACTTTAACAGGATGTTAAAAAAATTTCAACAACATGTTAAAAATAAAAATAAAAAGTTGGCTAAAAGTATTTATATCCTGGGTAATGTTAGGTATATATTAGATTACAAGGCAATGCGAATATTATATTTTTCATTATTTCTACCCTATCTGAGTTATTGTGTTGAAGTATGGGGAAATACATATGTGAGTAATATGAAACCATTATACTTATTACAGAAGAGAGCACTTCGAATTAGGCATAATGTTAAATATAGAGAACACACTAATAGTTTGTTTATAAAATCTAAATTATAAAAACTAGACGATATAGTGACATTACAGACATTAATTATTATGTTTAGGGCAAAAAATAAAACACTACCTCTTAAGTTACAAAGTTTATTTCTATTGTGTTCAGAAAATGGGGACAGCAGAAGGAAGTTTTATTTTAAGCATCGGTTTGCTTGAACCACACAAAGGCAAATGTGTCCAACAGTCATAGGCATAAGAAACTGGAATTCTCTCCATGATCATTTTAAGGGTTGTACAAATGTTTCTCAATTTAAAATCTGCTAAAAGAATAAAATGATAAACCGATATGAAGAAGCTGAAAATAACAGAAATTGTAGAAAGAATGATCCTTTTAGTTTGATATTTAGTGGTATTGCTCATTGTTGAGTATATTGTTCTGTTTGTTGTGTTGTGTTGTGTTGTGTTGTGTTGTGTTGTGTTGTGTTGTGTTGTGTTGTGTTGTGTGCAGAATAGTGTCAGAGTGTATTTTTGGCTGTAAGTGCCTACTTGTATTATCACAGAAAGGGGGCAGGTGTCAATAAGAATTTATTCTTCTTCCTGCTCCTTTTCATGTTACTTTAATTGAAAGGAAGGTTGTGTATAGGAAATGAATTACTGCTGTACCATGTGTGAAACAAAATAAAAAAACAAAAAAAAAAACAATGCATGATGGAATAACAGCTACATTAACCACATTTTTTATGTGTTAATTACTTGATGGACTCAACTGAAAATTATTAAAAATAATGATTTTAATAAATTATCTCAACAGCAAGTGAAAATCTAGTGAATAAAGTGTCTTTGTTTCTTTTTAATGTTTGTTGAAAGATTTATGGTAATATTTAATTATACTTAGCGGATCCTTTTAAAGCCTAAATTAAAATGCTGCATCTTCAAAACAAGAGCTAACTGTGCTACATGTGATGTAGAATATCTTTAAACTGAACTCACGTTTTCCTCCAGTCTGGAGAACTGCTGGTCCAGTTTTTTGGGGTCAGTGTTGGGGGGCAGGGAGGTGGATGGGGGTGGGGTGTTTTCTCCTCCCTCCACACCCTGCAGCAGGTCTTCAGTGGCGTTCAGCACCTTCAGCATCTCAGTAGTGATGCTGCGCAGGGACACGGCTGAGTATCTCTACAGCACACAAACAGAGACGGGTGTTACTCTAAATACTGACATCTCCTGGCAGTGTGATTAAAGATACCTTTATTTTCATTTAAATTAGAAAAATAAGTAAGAGTGCAATAGAACAACTGTTCATACCCAGGTGACCAAAATATAGGAATTCAGTGTGAAGGATTTTAAAGCTTGCAGTTTGAATTTCCTCCACATCCTGATTTTTTTTTTAGGTCATACTGGGATATTAACGCTCTTACATTAGCCTGGACTCAGATTAATGAAATGCAGCACCACTCCACTTACTGCTCTAAATAAAGTTCAAAATAAAAACATCCAGATGCATGAATGAATTCAAAAGCATTTCAGGAGGAGGGACAGTGGATGGTAATCAGCTATAAAAGCTAGTAAATCATTAATATTATGGATTTTCTTTTTTGGGGAGGTAACGTTGATGACATGTTGAAAAATAAGTTATGCGTGACAAACATGGAAAAATATTAAAAAACAAAAACTAATCTGAGTACCCGTCTTCAACCAAAACAAAGTTCATTCTCACCTGCTCCAACAGAGTCGACATAAACTCTATTGTTTTGTAAAGCTCCATGTCTCTACCCTACAGTTCACACAGCGCAGGAGGAAACGAAGCATACAGAGGAGAAAGAAGCATCAGATAGAAGTTAGTTGCATTCAAAACATGATTTTTAGGGAGTTTGCACTGGACTTTAAAGTGATATACTGCAAGTAAAGGAGACACAGGAGAACCTAAACTCGTAGAGAGCTCTACTGGTGTGTCGGCTCTTACAGCTCTATCATAAACTCTGCATTTCGCATTGTCAGTATTGTTTTATTATGTTATTATAATCTAGTCCAATACAGCAGGAAGCACTATAAGCTGTAATAACACAAATCAAGACTTCTTCTGTAATCAAACTCTTAAAGGGGGCAAAGTTTGCAAATGAAATTTTAGCACAGGCCTGTTGGACTGAATATAAACACTTGAGGTCAAATGAACGGAAAACTTTCAGGAGGTGAGAGGAAAACAGCGATGAAGCAGGAAGTTATGTAAAGCAGGTTTACACAAACGTTTGTTTTCTTTACGACAGACAGAAAATAGAATAAAGGTTTGGCCAGACAGGAATTAATCAGGGACCCTCTGGCAAATAAAACACACCATGCAGACTTGTTAGCACAATTATACATTCTTTGGAGGGTCTTTAATAAATCTGGTTATTGGGACAGACTATGTCTGATGCAGGATTATGTGTAATCCTGTCGCACTGATAGAAATAATGAATCCTGTGTTTTATTTCTTATGAACTGACCTTTTCATTTGTAACTGGTGAAATGTGCACGTGTGTGTTTGTTTTTTCTAAGGTGCATAGGTTCACTTTACCCAGCAGAGTGTTAGAAGGAAATAAGTGTCAGAAAAAAGCTTCTGAAATGGTCTCACAGCTTGAGTGCTTACATTCTGAATCTCCTCTGCTGACAGTAAACCCTCGGGCAGAGACAAAGTGCTGCTTTCTTCCATGATGTCTGCACTTTTGTCTTTGACTTCCTTCATGTCTTTCTTCTCCATGTCTGCAGTATCTCCCCATGTCTCCAGTGCTTGCCGCTCTGCTGCCAGACTTCCTCTTCCATCCTCTTTTTCCTCCGTGTCCTCTTCTGTTCTTTCACACATCAGGTTAGCTTCACTTGTCTCAAATATCTTGGTAAATGTCAAAGCTGTAGGTTTTTCTTTAGCCAAACTTTTTTCACTTTCTTTCTGCTCATTTACATTTCTGCCTGCCTTGTCTGTGTTCTCCCGTTTTGCAGAAATAGCTCCTTCAGTTTCCTCACTTCTATTTTCTTCGGGATGTTTTCTCACCTCTGACTCAGACCTCTGGTGGCCTCTTTGACTTTGAGACTCCTTTGAAAGATGTCCCGTCTCCTCTGAAGCGTCTGTGCTTTGTCCAACCTTTTCTCCTTTCTCTCCTCCTCGATCACTGCTTTCAAATGTCTCTTCATCCTTTAGCTCTTTGTTTCTTCCTCTGACATTATCCATTATTGGTTCTACGTCCATGTCGCCCAAAGTCATTAACAACATGCTGCTGATTATTCTGTCAAATTCTTCATCGCTGTCCTCTAAAGATTGCCTCTTTTTCTCGCTTTCTTTGCTTTCTTTCTGAAACTTGTCTTCTCTGTCTTGGTCGGGCCACTTTGCCTCAAGCCAATTCTTTTGCTGTAAGTCGCTTCCCTGTGCTTCCACCCCTGTTTTTAAGTTAATCTCTTGTCTTTTCTCTGAGTCGTTTTCACTCTCATTTCCTTTGAAAACTTCTACTTTTCCAGCGCCTAAGTGCCCCTTGGCTATTGTTTCATCCACTGTTACCCTCTCTACTGTGCAATCTTTATTTTCCGCTCTCTCATTTTCCTCATGCTGGACAGCCTCGACTTGTATCTGATTGTAAAAAGCATCCTCATGTATTACTTTTCCATCCCTGCCCTCTCTCGTTGTTTTCTCAGTATCAGCCATTAACTCAAACATGTTCACGTCCAGGTCTCCAATGGACTCTGTCCTCTCCCTATCTGCTCTCTCCCAAAGCTCTTCCATCTCAATGTTGTTCTCAGTTTCTCCTTGTTTCATCTCCTCCTCCATTTCTCCCTCATTCTCTCCAATTCTATCCAGCTCATCCTCAGTGGAAGAAAACTGAGAAGCCCTCACTAAACTGACCAAATCGCGTAGCTGTGCTGCTTCCTCTGCTGGCAGTTTCCACAGAGACTCTTCGTCCATCGTCTCGTCTCCTTCTCTGCTCACTCTGTCCAACTCGTCCTCTGTAGATGAAAACTCGGAGGCACTGACTTGATTAACTAATCTACACACTTTCATCACCAGCTCCTCCTCGTCCTCTTCCTCTCCCTTTTCCTTTTCTTCGATGCCAATTTTGTCCAGCTTGTCCTCTGTGGATGAGAACTGTGAAGCTCTGACTTGTTTTTCCAACTGACATATTTTGTAAGTCAGTCCTTTTGGCTTTTTCTCGTCTTGCTCTTTATCTTCCTCCTCCATATCTTCATCGTTCTCTCTTTCCCACTCTCCTTCACTTCTGTCGAGGTTATCTTCAGTAGACGAAAAGTATGAGAGTCTGGACTGTGCAACAAGCCTGTAAAATCTGTATTTCATCTCTTCATCCATTTCTTTCTCTTCCTCATCCTCCATTCTCCTTTCATCCAAATCGATCTCCATTTTCCACAGCCTCTCATCTTCCTCCTCTACATCCGTACTTTCTTGAGTCCTTTTCTTTGTCTGTCCATCATCTCCGTCTTCATCAAGCTTTTCATTTCTTGTGGTCAAGTCAGAAACTCGTGCCGCTTGCTGCTGCAGACTTAACTGAAGCTCATCGTCCACTGGATTGGATTTATTTACAGTGATGTTACCCTCAGAGTCAAACGGTTCAGGGGTCATGGCTTCAGACGTCAGAGTGTCAGAGGTCACATCATCAGAAGGATATGGTGGGACGTTGTCATTTTGATTTAAATCCTGCAAACAGAAAGAATGTTTGACTTAGAAAATATACATTTATTATATTTACCATTGCTATTATTTGTGAAGTGGGTTTGTTGTCTTGAAAAACAGAGACTTGACTGATTGATTTATCAGTTAACTGAGTAATCATCTCATTTCTTTATCATCATAGCTCCATGCAAACAACTGCAGAAATTAGACAAGTTTCAGAGCTGCAGCTTTGCATGTTTAAAGGTCCTTGAATGACTCAGCTGGATAGTCCAGTGTCCTTTCATCTGTATTTCTTTCTTACCGACACAGGAGAAGAAGCCACCGTTTGTTTTTTACTCTTTCTCCTCTTCCGTGACTTCCTCATTTTTGTCACCTTTGTCTCTCCCTGATTCCCTCCTGCTTCCTCCAGGTTAAAGTTCACATCGATGATGTTTGTCCTGTGGGATGACGAAGGTCTCCTGATCTCTGCCGGCACCTTCCGCTTTAAGAGAGCCATGAGAGGTTTTTTAGGCTTCCAGTTCCCCTCAGAGTCTGAAAACAGACCATCTTGGCTGCCTCGCTCGCCCGTTAGTGGCGATGGGATGCTGTCGCCGGCGTCAGGCAGGTGAAAGTTAGAGTCCGTCATCTTCCTGTGGATCTCCTTGAGGACGGCACCCCAGGAGCTGTCAGGCTCTGATCTGCTTTCGTTGTCTGAGCCCAGACCTTCGTAGGCTGACACCACTCCGGACTCCCTCTCCAAAGCGCTGTAGACCAGGCTCTTCCTTTTAGTGAGTAGGCTGGGACGAGACAGCTGGGCGCTCTGCAGGGCAATCCAGTTCCCATCGGGGCTCTTCAGCACTGCGGACACACCGACGCATAGAAGCATTTACACAGACATGCACATACACACACAAGGACGCAGATATCACGCAGAGAAGCAGGGAGCAGTGTGCCAAACGAGGCATATAATGATGCAACAAAAACACCCACACAAGTATTACCTACCACACCTTTAACTAGAACTGAGAGCGTGACATTACAGCTCGCAGTTCCCCAACAAGGCAGAGAAAATTTGGATATGAAGCCAGTTTGTATGAAAACTTTGAAAAGAGATAAAGTATGAAAAAAAGCATTAAATGCTGATGCAAATGTGGACCGTTTTCCTTAAAATTGTGAGACTGTAGCATTGTTTACCTGTCACTTAAATCATGTTGTTCCAGTTACAGGAGCACGCATGTTGTATATATCATATGTAAATGAACCTGTTCCAGCTTTTTATGGTAATACATTCAATCACAATCACCTACATCTAACATTTTTAATAAAGTTGGCTATATAGATAATTACATTAGGTATTAAAGTCAATAAATCTCAATAAATCAATTCAATCTACTGATAAAATAGTGGACTGAAAAGATAATTAATGTAAAAGGAATATTAAAATATCAGGTTTTCTCATTAGTTCCTCTGTTTCTCAGCAGAGCTCCTCATGAATCATTCTGCTTTTATCAAGTAAAATGTCTCAGCCTAATGGTTCAGGGTCCTGTAAAGACATGTTGGGTAAGGATTTGGACTAACCCTGACTCATCACTTATGCGCAGGATTTTATTTGAAGTTAGAAATATGAAAACTAGGTTTTAATATACAACAAATCCTTTGTAAAAAATACATCCATAAGCAGTCTGAGGAGGCTGAAAAAGTAACTGTGTCTAAATTTTAAGACAATTATAGAGCTTTCTGCGACAAACAGTGTGAGGAGAAAAATATACATAAAATAATCCAATTTACAACTGTGAGTTTAACATACTTGTTGAGTTTTTGAGTCTCTTACCAGCGTTATCCAGCCGTTCTACACTCTTCCAAGCCGACCCAGCTCCTTCCTTCTGTAATGTCTGCGGGGAGTCTTCTATAAGGCCCGGAAGGTCATTGTCCAACAGTGAGAAAGCAGATTGTGACCTCTGGGGAAAAAGATAAAAGTCATTGCAAAATTAGAAAAAAAATAGTTTGGTGATATTTGAATTGATCTTTTATTTCTATAAACTGATGATAAAATAAAGGTTCCCTGTTGAATAGTTCAACCAGCAGAGGTCAGCATGTGGAAACAGAAATGATCATGTCATCCTTTGTTTCAGTGAAAGAAGAACTGATGACTTAATGTTCAGCTGCTTCTGATGTGCGTGTGAAGAAGAACCTAAAGGTCCAGCAACATTTATCATATGAAGAACAACCTTTTTACTTGACTAGCTCATTTTGGCCCATGGCCTTCATCAGGGTCATCACAGAACAGACTCTAAGTACCAAATATTCTTTTTTAAAAAAAACACAGCCTGGATGGTACCCACAAAAGAGATTTTTAAATGTAACTTGTTCTTCATACTACATGTGCTCCTGGAGCTTTAACTTCTTCTAAGCAAACTGGTTTACTCATTAAGAATAAATACAAATACATTACTTGAGTTATTTCCCACCAATTATTCACAAAGGTAAAGTTATTATCTGATTTATTTATTTTTACCCAGAGGCTTGGTTGATGTTTCTGTGAGCTGGACGCTTGATCAGAGGGGGACTGATGTTGATGATGAAGGTCAGGGTTGCGTTCAAGGGCCAAGTCGTGATCATATTCTGCTCTCATCTCAGCCAAAGTCTTTCTCCTACTAATGATCTTACATAAACAGAGACTAGGATTAGTGCTGCACACAGCTCAGTACTGTGCAGATGAAAAAATAAATAAAATTAAATGATTAACTCCTTTCTAATACTGGAAGGTTTGAAGAGGCCTTCACATGCTAAATTATTGTTCTTATATTTTTTACTTTTTGCACAATGGTTTTGGCCAGTTCCTCAATGAGCTCTCCTCTGTGCTCCCGCAGATAGCGTGCTTCATTCTGCTTCTCCTGTTGTAAACACAAATAAAAAAGCTATTCATCGCCGCAAACAAACACTCTAAGCTGATTACTCCTCTGAATATACACTACATATACATGTTTGCTGTGCTGCATCCAAAAGCTTTAGCATACTTTGAGAGATTAGTAAGAAGTAAATCTTCTCTAACATAACTGTGTTTTTAAAGATGCAGCAGCATCAGAAATCTAAGTTAGAAAGGTCAAGTGATGAATTAAACCAAAATAATTCCCCCTATATGAAAAAGTATAACATTTTAAAGGCTAGCATGTCACTGGGGTTTCTTGTGAATGAGCAAATCGTTTTCAGTTGAGTTAAAAAAGGTATGCAGATATTAGATGAACTTTGTTTAAGAAAATACTTTCAACCTGCATTCTTTGAAGAGACCAACTATGGTTGAAACAAAGACATTTAGGAAAAATGTCCCTTCAGCTATGACCTCTTTAACGACCCAACCTCGTGGCTTTATGGTCGTACATACTGGGTTCAAGGCTTACTGAATACAATTTTTTTAAATTATGATTCAAGTTAGAAAAGAAAAGAATGCGGTTTCATGGCAGTCCCTCCTTGTGATTGACAAGTTATAACCATACAAGGGTCACTCAGCCAAAACACATCAGCAAAAGCATTCAGATCGAGGATTCACATCATGACTTCCTCGGGTTATTTCATGGAGCGGCCACATTTTACATACAGCTATGAGCAAAGATAGCAATCGCCCTGCCATTGTCTTATATTGTAGTATTAAACCATCTGCTTTTTGGACTGAAGGATAATCCTGATGGTTTAACTTAATCTGACTGAAAGAAAACAAAAAAACAGAATAGTCAGATTAAAAAGAAACTTCATGTAAGGTCTCTAGAGGCTATTTATCAAAGTGCAGATTGAGGATAATCTCCAAGATAATGTAGCATTTCCAGTAGAAGACTGTATGGGTGGATAAAGGTTCGAACAATAAGCAACTATTTGCATGAGAGGAAAAACATGAATAACCTGATTGGAAGTGTCAAATTCAGCCTTGGAAATGGCCTCGTCTATGGCCTCCTCTGCCACCCGCCTGGCCACAGTGAGCGTCTCCGCCATGCTGTGCTCTAAATGCGAAAATAACAACCACGTGTTTTGTTGTTATTTGAAGGACTTTTGGATCAAACAATTGTTTACATTGTTTACTCTGCAAAATTTTATGAAGAAGGAGCAGTTTTCAGTTCAGTTCACTTTTAAAGACATGCATCTGTCTTCATTCAGTCCCAGTTTCTGCAGACTGAGACATGACCACCAGCCCAAAGCAGCTTTTCATTCATGTTTGCCGTCACTCATCCTGTTAGCGCAGTGAAATCGGCGCATGATGACAAATGAGAGCAAGGCAGGACACAGAAGAGAACAGACTGACATAGTTGTTTGAGATGCAGCTAGGAACCTGTGCCAAAAGATTACAGCTAAGATCATAAAACTACTCAATTCTTCTGCTATAAAGCATTACATGAAAGTCAGCATGGGAACAAATATGGATTCATGTGGAATCATGAGAGGATTATTTTTGACCTGGATATTGGGAAATATCTTTTTCTTGTTGAAATTCACTTTAACAGGAAATGGATCACCAATCAGGAGAAAAAGGCCAAATGTTCGAGTAGCCAAATCTGCTGTATGGCAAATAGATGGTGAGCATTTCACTGACCGATTTAGGTAAAAGATGGAAAAGCTCTCACATTCGACTGCAAATACTCTCATATTGGTGAAGGTTATCAAATATTTGCTGTCTGGGTCTGTCTGCACCAATGAGACCAACCCAGTTGCAATGGGTGTCTTTGCAATACAGGACTCAATCTGTTTGCCAACGAGTTGTATTCTTATAGTATATAAACACAAAGTTGCCAAACGCCGTTTTGCCATTAAGTTTCTGGATTTCTGGCCTGGCTGGAACTTCATTATTATCATGCAGCTAAATGAATAAAACATGTAGCACCATAACACCTCTGTTTAAGCTATTAAATTCACTCCATAAGAGATTAAATCAAGAAACATAAAATTAATAGGCCTAAAACTGATGCTCCAGGAAGGGCTAAAAAAATAAGTCAACATTGTAATACAATACATATTGTTTTTTTGCAGAGTAACACAAGATGATCATCTGAACTGTGTTAAGTTAACAAAATCCACCTTTGTGCATCTTAATACTCTTCACAAGAAAGCAAATATTTCCCTGCAAACCCAAATTCAGCTTTAATATATTCAATATAAAAGTTGATGTTATAATATTGTGCTGCAGATTGTTAAATTTGCGTTTGCCCAACCTCAAAAATTAAGAAAAACAGAGCTACGCTGGGACTTAAAGGCGCACGGCTCCAAAGGGCTCACTGATGAGTTAACCAACCCTTGTACTTAAAGTTACTTTGGCACTTCAGTATTTTACAAATACCAGAAATAAAACTAAAACCAATTACATTTAGAACTGCAAGAAAAACTTGAATGGCAGCTCTTTTTTTTGACTTCATTGCTAACAAACAAAAACTGAAACTAATTAGTTTAACATTTTAGCTAGTTACTGGGAGAAAGCTGAACTGGGGAAATCTGTAACTTTTGCACATTAAACAAAGCATTTATGTCACCACAAAGTGTCATACTTTTGATATGTTAAAATCCAAGTGTATGCATGTGTAATTACAACAGCAGGTGTACAGTACAATCAAGCATCAGTGAAGTCATTATTAAATGTGTCTGCACCTTCAGTTTGTCTGTAAAACGTTGAGTCGCTCCCGCAGACGCTGTCCTCATTGCAGATGCTCTCCTCATAGGCGCTGCCCTCTGCAGACACACACATGTTTACATGAACGTGAAAAGACTTCCACGTGGGATTAACCTTTTTATCCTGGAACCTGATCACGGGAATAACCTTTAAATAAGATGAAGAGATGAAGGAGCATCTTTTTGGTCACTGTCATTTTTTAAATTGCGTTATGGAAACTACATTTGTGCAATTATGAGAATTAATTTTGATATTTTATCATGACAAGAACAGTTTTCATTGCAAATACCTAAACCTCAGCTGTGCTGTCTCAAGTGAGATGTTCTTTCCCGTATGAGAGCTTAATTTTTGATTTATTAAGTGTAAGTTTTGATAAAAATGACACTCTACCATGTTTTTTTGCTTGGTTTGATTACTTGTTTCCTCACTACATTTGCTGGTATACTATCTCTGACCGATATTTGAAATAATCTGGTTTTAATGTCGGTAACTGCTCAGTAGAGAGCACTCAGTCACTCTCTACATAGTTTCCCCTTGCAGCTCTTGAGCTCTGAGCTCTTTTCACATCATTTAAATATTCATGCAACAATGCGGCCATTTGTGGTTATATAAGTGCATTAGTTTCCTCATGCATGGCATTACCAGCCGATCTGTGCACAGCAGGGCCTGGTTCAAGGGTACAGCTGAGTACACGGGGTCACTTCAATTCATTTAAAAGGCCAAAGAGCACTTAAGTAATATGAACTGTTCAGATTTTTAAAATGAAGCAAGCACTTTACTCCACTGGTTAAAACTCCAGAGACAAGCTTGATGTGAAATATCCTGAAACAGAGACAACCTGAGGATTTTTTTTGTGTTTTATTTGCAGGAAAGGGGATTTTGTTCTAGTGACGCCTCGTGTATGTCTGCAGACATCTGTGTCATAACAGATGCATGCGATAAGAAGTATGACCAGAACAGCAGCTGGAGGTCACTGTAACCCTGAAGGCGCCATGAATCTCTCGGGAAGGCGAGCTGACAGAGGCATGCATGAGAATATGAACTCTGCAGCAGAAAGTACTTCTCCCGTGTATCATGAATGGCAGAGTATATTCCAGTGATTTGAATAACAAATCAATAATCAACAATCAACAATATCCCACCTTTAGATCTTACAGAAATCCAATAAATTCCTTTAACCACAACTACCAATGAATTTATGAATTCCTTCAAAAATAAAACTGAAACCATTAGAGAGAAAACATTTCTAACCACCTTACAGACTCATTATCATATACAGCTACTTTCAGCACTACTAATATTTACTTAACTTCAATATACACTTCCTCCAAACCATCAACGTGTCTTTTAGACCCTATTCCTGCAAAACTGCTCAGAGAAGTCCTACCATTATTAATTTTTAAATTTTCAGTATGATTAATCTATATTAAACCATCATTTAAAAAGCCATCACTTGACCCGGCTGTCAACTGGCCTAATTATACGCCAATCTCAAACCATCCTTTTATCACTTTCTTGAAAGAGTATTTGTTAAACAGCTAACTGATCAAAGAGTTATTGTTAATCTCTCTTCCATGGTGTGTTTTGTCCTGTGTTCGTCTAATCACTTTCAACCGCTAGCGGAAGATTTAGCCCAGTTCTGCCAGGTTTCTTCCTGTTTAAAGGGAGTTTTTCCTTCCCGCTGTTGCTAAGTGCTTGGCCATAGGTAGTCATCTGTTTGCTGGGGCTGATTTGGGGCTATGTAAATAAAAGTTAATTGAAATTGAATTAAAATGAAAATTAAATCAGTACTAAAGCTAACCTATTATTTTACAGTCTTAGATATCTTTAACGTGCTAGCAGGGCTTAGAGCTAAATGCTAAAGCTAGCAGAATCCTAATAATCATCATTATGCCCACAATGTTTTTTGACTTGTTAGTATGCTTATATAAGTAATCTTTAACACTGAGGATGTCATTTGTTCTCCATGTTTACAGCAACAAATTAAAAAACTGAACAATTAAAAAAAAATCCATCTATCAAAATAGCCAGTGGCACATAAAATCCCTAGAAAATGTTTAATGTGGTAGTAGCTCAAGGGAGTAGATGAATAATTTTCTCATACACCTCTCTACCAGAGGATATGCCCTCTGCTGGCCATTAAAAAGACTGTAGATTCAATGCCATGTTTTATCTAAATGTTGCCCTCCCTACTCACTCAGATCAGATTCATAGATCTACAAGAGTTTCATAAAAAAAATGATTAATCAATTGAAAAATGTAAACTTGCCTCAGCCAGTAATAATATGTATGAGTTGACAATTTCTGATTTTACATGAGTATATTAACACTTAGATGAACACTAAATTCTTATAGTAAAATCTGTTGATTCACATATGAATCCATTAACAGTACAGTCTGAGAGCAAATTACAACAACAGTTGTAAAGATTTGTAGATGTATTTATTTTATAATCATCAGGATTTGACTGTTCGTAGAAAAAACATTACATTAGCCTTTAGGTAACGACTAGTTTCAGAATTCTCAAATGATGAATCACAACAGTAATCACTAGTTTAGATGATAATAAAACGCCTGTATGTCTGTACTATACAAAGCCTTGAGTAAATCATATATATGAGTTCGCCTCACTTCCTCTGCTCCTCAGGGCCACTTTGTTCCTTTGCGTCTCTCTTCAGAGGAGAATGTCTCCAAGCTTTGTTGAATCAGTGGACTGTGTTGAAAGGTCTTGAGGGGAAATGTTTCATTGCTGCACAAATCTCACACAAGGTTCAGGATCACACAGCATTTAGTTCTCAAATGTCAGCTCCGCTAGTTCTGATGCTATTCATGTCATACGCATTATTCATATGCAAAGTAACATCATGAGTCACGCTGAGTCGATCGCATTTTGCAACTGGATAGAGAGTTTAGTTTTCAGTGCCGGTCTGTCATAAAAGTACAAAAACGGAAGAAACAGAGTGCTAAAGAGTGCGTGTGCAGAGAATAAAAAAAGCTACCTACATCAGAGGAGCGGCGGCCTAACGCCAGCCCACATCAGTCCTCCTCCCACCAGGGTCAGAGCTCTGCATCATCTGCAGCAGGTGACCTCTCCTCCACACAACACACATAATTCTCTGAAATCCCTTGTCGGTTCAATCAGATCATACTCTGAACCAGTGGCTCACAGATGCTCTGGTGCTTTGTCACTGACTAGACCTAGATGCCTGAGCATATGTCACTATGAACACATTTATTCAAAGCTCTCTGTGTCTGAACCAAAACATTTTCAGTGTGACAGCTTCTCATTTAGCTGTGAAGACACAAAAAGCTTCTTCTACACTGACTTTGCTTTCATTAAAGAAAAGCTCAAAGCCTTTTTTTCTTACTGTCACTAAAATATAAACAGGTTAAAACTGAAAGATCTCGTGTAAAAACAAAACTTTTAGGAAAAGATATTGCAATGTTTGAAGGTCGTAATGAACTTTTCAAAGAAAATCTTTTGAATCAAATTCCTCTGAGAACAAACTCCTCTAATCTAGAACCAGGTCCATCCCTAAAAAAGTAAAGGGCTAAAGAGCTGCCGTCTCAAAATAGCTGGACCCAACACTGATATTAGTCATCAGGGAGCGCGAGGTGCACTGTTCACAGATGATTTGCTGATGCAGTGCAAAGATTCTGTCTAGCATGACTTTCATCCCTCAGAAATTCAAGCCCACCACAAAGCTGTCGAATCAGTGAGCTGTGCTGAAAGGCTTTTAGAGGAAATGTTTCATTGCTGCACAAATCTCACACATGCTTCAGGATCACACATTACAAAGAAAAAACTGACAAGAAGAAGGTATCTAACCATAACTGGCCATAACTGGCCCTGCGCTAACATCAATTAAAGAACATCTACTGTCTGCAATACACATTACACCTATTAATAACAATAATTAAAGACTAGAGATTATAAATATAAAAACGTTGATCACTGCAGCTTTAAATTACACAAATTCTGAGCCCAAAAACAGAGGAAAACAAATTAAAAAGTGATCCACTGATTCGAGTTAACATAAACTGTGCTTGTAACTGCACCGTCATGTTCACATCTACGTCTGTAAACACTTTTGAACAGTGGATCATAAAACCTGCACACATACAGCAGCACTGAGTCCCTGCTGAGTGAAGATATGAAAGAAGCAAACAAACATTAATAGACTTGAAGTGTAGCAACAGCCTGAGTGATTTGCCAGAGTAATGTGGGATGAAAGCCAAGAGCTTAATCCTGTTTCACCCTCTTCCCAAGTTCATGTTCTCCACTGCTTTGAGATATGAAACAGCAAAAATCAAGACAACTTTGAGCGAGCACACTAATTTCTCATCAGAGTAGATTCTCCCTACAGCAAGCTGTTATGAAACGAGCCAATCATATGTGAGGTTTTAGTGGAGTAAAAGCTGGGAACTGTTTCCTAACTGAGAATCTTAAGCATCTAACGCAGTAGAAGTAGTTTACCTGTTAGCTCTGAAAGCGCACTGTGTTCTGCCAGGTGCTTCCTGTAAAGAGTCTTCAGCACTTTGGCGCTGCCAAACCTCTTGAAGCGTTTCTTCACATTAGTGTAAAACCACTCCAGTGACTGTGTTTTCAACAACCTGAGAAAGAAACACACAAACATACAACAAATTAATATAGATTATGCTAATCACCCTACCAAATGTGAAGAAAATGTAGTTTTCTTCACATTTGTTATTATCCACAGATTTGTTATTATCCACATTTTGGTCAAGCAACATTCAACCAGAATTTCAGTAACCAGGTCAAACACAAAAAAGCAAAACCATCAGTCAGTCCTGGTGCCAATCTACATCTGACTCACAGATGAACACAACCAGCTGCTGGCAGCTGTGTGGATTCATTTCCACTGTCTCTCACATCAATAGCCAAAACTTCTCTGGAGTTACTTCATAAATCAGGAGGCTGAGAGAGACTCAGCAGGAGATGGTTTAATCATTAGTAAAAGGTAGACAGGAGACACATAAGCGTCTCACTTTGATGTTTGCAAGACAGCATGAAATCACACGGGCCGGTTTACACTGAAGTTGGGTCATCATGGGGGGTAATACAATGACAACGCTGATTAAATAGCAGGATTGTCGCATTGATTTCATCTTACACGCTACCTAAAAAATAAGTGTTTTTAAAGCTGGAAGTGAGTTGGAAAAACACAGCAGCTGTTATCATTTGTGACGGGTAAGAAGTCACAGCCAACAAATCACAGTGACACTATCTGATCTGCACCAAGAAGGCAGCATTACAGAAACACTTCACACAAACTTAGCAGAGTCCTGCTGACATAAAGTTAAGAAGCAATCTGTAGATATGAAATCACTGTTTGGTTAACTGTGAAAAGTCTGAACCACCAATAAATCTAAATGTGAAGATGGTTGGGAGCAGCAAAGATGGTTGGGAGCAGTCCGGTGGTGCAGTAATTAGCACTGTCACAGCAAAAGGGTCCTGGGTTCAAATCTAGCCGGGATCTTTCTGTGTGGAGTTTGAATGTGCTCCCCATGTCTGCGTGGGTTTACTTCGACTTCCTCCCACAGTCCAAAACAAAACCTGTCCAGGGTACACCACAGCTCAGATAGGCTTCAGCCCCTCGACAACCTTGAACTGGATAAGAGGAAGATAGATAGACAGACGATAGTTGCGCAGTTATCTTCTACTGAATACAGTCAGCCAAAAAAAAGACTAAAACTAGGTGTTTAATGTTACACATCTCGTAGATACACTGTGCTGTTTTCTTTGTTTTACCTACTGTATCATATTAACTGGAGAAAACCCACACAATCATGTAAGGTCATGCAAACCCCAGACAGAAGGGCGTTTATGTACCCAAACCCAGAACACTGCTGCTGTGAACAGTATTTCAGCAATGTTAAACTTAAATAAGTCAATGTGAAGAATTTGAAGATTTCTGTAGACCTATCAGTTAGTGAGGTCACATGAATTAGACTAATGTGAAAGTGACATGTTACTCTGCAGAATCTGAGTAAGTGTGCAGAAAATGTATCTCAACTACAACATTTACAAATAGTGACTGACTCTATGAAAAGTGTCTGTTTATAGCCTTGCATACTATAACTAAAATTGTTATATGTAACATATGAAACGTGGCTGTAAACAGACCCAGTATATGATCCAATGTGTGCATGATGTTGTTAGTCTAGCTCAGTTACGTGCTGCATTATCTTCAAGTATATTTAAGATTGAAATTCCTATCACTGCTGCTTTTAAATTAACTGTATAATGACACGTTTATGTTTAATGAGGAACCCTCCGATCTCTGAGTGGCTGTAAGTGTGTGTACACAGCGAGTGCTTTGACAGGAAGGAGATGCACAACATAAAATGTCACACATCATTACTGCACTTCTACAGGCTTTGTAAGGTGCCTCCTGGTGTAGACTAAGCAGTCAGGTTTTAACTACCAGCTACTGGCAATGATGCCTCACTGGAAAGAAAGAAGTACATCTACAAAGCACTATAACATTTTTATTACACTGCAGTTTTTTCTTTATTTTAAATCTATTTGGATGTTCTACCTTTAGGTTCTCTGACAAATACTAAAGTTAACATAGCACCTAAATACATCGTTCAATGCATGACTGGATATCTGCAGTCCCCGTTGACCCCACGGCTGAAGCTATATTGAATGATCTGGAGGCAGGTGGCAGGTAGGTAAGCTTATCACAGTGATTCCTGACACCAGCGCATGTCATGGCTCTTTATTCTCATATTATCTACTGAGTTGATTTTGAATGTCTGGGTCAGACAGCAGAACAACCCTGATCCACTGCATACAGAGTGGCATTTAAACCAGCAACTGCTTTAAACGTTTAAAATTTACATCTACAGTGTCTTTGAAGTTTCTGGAATATATTAAGGCTTTTAAAAAGGTGCCATTGTGAAGTATATAATGTAAGCATTTAGCAGAAATCACAGGCTTTTAATTTGGACTCTGTGCAACAGACGTGACCGGACATGGTCACTTCAGAGTTTGACTAGAGGCTGCAGAAATACATTCCCACTAAAACCCCATAAATCTGACAGTCTGTAACTTTCAAACACCAACACCAACATACTCACATGTTTAGAGGTGAGAATGGTGGCTCCATTTTTTTTTTCTTCTACATGCAATCACTTTTGATTAGGAGCCTGTCTAGAAATGTGTTCTCCACACATTTGAACGATTATCACGTCTCGACCTTTTTCATGATTGCTGCATTTTCAGCAGGCCTTACAAGACAGCATTCAATTTGTCATAGAAACTCGTTTTTTGCTTTGTACCCCTCAGCAATGAGAAAAACATATAACAAGCACAGCCTCGTCCTTTTAAAAGAAAATGTCAACTCCCGAAATGTCAGCGTTTCATGAACAAAGGGAATTTTAATTATGACACACTTTCGATTTTATCCATTAAGGCTTTACAATCTGAGCAAACTGTAAAAAATATAAAATTACACAAAAATACAGTGAAGTAGAGCGTGTGGATTTAAAGTTCACATGCTTAATGGAGCGTTTCAGGATTTCTGTAACATTAAACAAACAAGTTGAGTTCGAGAAAAGACCTCTTAAGGGAAAATTTGGGGAAATGTCTTTGAAAATCCATTTTATGTTGCTGCACATCTCCCTACCTCATCTCCTCCTCTGTCATCTTGCATTAGTGCAAATGTTGGGGCCAAAGGAGACTTTATCCTGCACTGTATCTTAGTGTCTATGTTATGTGTAATAAGTGCTAAATCCATCTCTCCAACAGTGGAGTAAGACCTTAATAACCTTTGACGTCACTCTCGGCCTCTCATCCTCACTTAGTCTCCTTGTATATCGCGCACACACACACACACACATACACAGACACACACACACACACACAGATAAACACCACAGCACTTCCAGGCACCACCGCTGACCTTACCTGCTCTTCTGGCAGGCGGAGCAGAGCCAGGTCTTGTCCCGTTTGTTGTACACCCGGCAGGCCTTGCAGACGTTGTAGTGGCAGTCGTGACACTGGCGTTTGGGGTTGAGCAGGAAGGTGAAAGGCGAGCAGCAGCGGATGCAGCAGCGCTGGTTGAAGCAACTCTGCCGTGACAGCAGGAGGCAGCGACTGCCCTCCTCGTCCAGCTCCTGCTTCAGCTCACTGTGGGGAGGAGGGGGGAGAGAGATAGTGAAACCAGGAATGTGTGTGTGTGTGTGTGTGTGTGTGTGAGAGAGAGAGAGAGAGAGATGTATAAAATCTGTTTGAAAAAGATGCTTATGTGTCAGTGAGTAAGATAAGAAGTATAGTATTCCACAGGGATCATATGAAGTTCCTGTACATGGATAAAGCACCAGACCAGGGTTTACTGTGTCAAATAGGATGATTATGTGAATGAGGACACAGAGTGCACAGATGAACGCACACTGATCCTCTGCGTCCCTTTAATGAAAATGGAGCAGAAATTAAAGTGGTTTCAAAAATTCGGTCAGGTCGTTTCATCATTTTGTAAACAGAAAATAAATAGATACGGTGAGAAGTATGGAGCTACTTCATATGTGTATCGAGCTGCTTGTTAACCAGAAAGCCTGTATTAAATAAATAACAGCCGTGGTGACTAAACCACAAATACATGGTTAAAACACACACAAAGACCCCAGTGTCTTCAGTGCATCTTCACTAAGACAAATGAATTCAGTCACTTGTCCTGATAATTAACTAATGTTAATAACTGAACAAGTGTCTTCACTAGTTATGGTGTTAATGATGGCATGAATATATGAGAACTTGTTGAGGCTTGAAGAGAGAGATGTAAAATCAGGTAACATTGGACTGAAAGGGGTTCATTTGAGACCCCTGATGTCTTTTTTTAGGTTAATCTGGATGAAAGTGCAAAAGAAGTGAGAAGAGCTCAAGCCATGGAGATTAATGCAATAATAATTTATGCTAATTAATGTAATGTAATTTTGTAATTGTGTGCCTCAATATGACTTTTTTTTAACATGCCGTCTCGACTTTACACGTTTGATTTAATTTATAATCCTTTCGCAAACACAAAGCACTAACAGACTTACAGCAGCCTGCATTTACAACCTACAAACAGCACTTACATTAAGTGCTTTGAGTGCATCACTATATAAGGACCAGTCCATTTACCATTTTACCATCTGTTTCAGTGCCATACAAAGACAGCAGTCTGCTTCTTTTGTTGTTGAGTTAAATTAATGTTGCTGTTTGACATCATTGGCACAGTGTTTCTGTTTCTGTGCGTTTATGAGGAACAAATCTGTTCTGGTCAAACTGGTCAAAGTAATAGAATTAAAACTGTATGCAAATTCATTATTTGTTTTATTAAAATGAAACACATTAATCTAACGACTTATTTATTTATTTACTCATCTAAATTAATTGGACTTGGTATGCACATCTCTCTTCATTTGTGGTGTTACTAGATCACATTTATCTGAATTTACATTGTTAGAAATTTGTTTTAGACTGGTTGCTTTCTGCCAGGGAGCTGAATAACTGCCAGCTATTTGTTTTCTGTTACATTCAGTAAATGTGACAGCAAACAAACACGGGTAATTGTGTAACAATTTAGCATTCATTTCTCTTATCATTAGCTTTCCAGCAAAGAAATACAGACAGAAGCAGATGATTTGACAGGATCTCCAACATGATGGAATATAAAATTAGTCAAACAAATGAAGGCAAAGCAGGAGAGGCAAATAGAAAGTGTAACTGTGTAGGTAGCACTAGAAAAAAAAATCCATTATGTTCACATCATGACAGCAGGAGCATCAGCCATAACTGAATCATTTATAAATTATTACAGCTCGAAACTGATGGAGTCTGACAAGATGAGGAGAGAGGCAGGAACTGCTTCTGCAGGTATGCAGGTTGGTTTCATTTCAGTTTCTGATGACGTGAAATTCAAAATGCAAAGCACCAAAATAAATTCCTCATTCTGCATGTGACAATGTTTATTAAAGTACGTTTACAGAATGTGATTTATGAAAACTTTGGGGTTTCTTTAAAAGAAAAGATGATGATGTTATATGTGACAAAAGCTCAAAGCAAAAACTCAGACAACAAATGAATATTTTTAGTGTAGAAAAATGTGTCAGTTTCTCTGTTAATCAATAGTAACAAGCAAAAGGTCACATCAGCGATGACGAAAAAGATGAATTTTATTTTTTTTAAAAGAACAATGATAGCAAGCTTTGGTTCTGTTGGCTAATCACTTCAGCTCTGTAGCGTTATATGACTTAGAAGTCCTTTAAAAAATTTAACCACAAATATTTAAATGAAACTTGTAACTTTAAAACCATAAACATTTTACAGTCTCCCTCGGATGCCCCTCACTACAGCACCACATCCATTACTAAAGCTCAGTGGACGATATAAATACCTCCCAGACAGAACAGCATCAGCCAGACTCAGACAGAGACTGTGAGGTAACAACAGCAAGAAAGTGAAGAAACATGCACAAACATACCTGAAACATAAAGCATCCCATGATACTCAACACAAAAAAGCTGTGGACCTTTTTTTTTTTGACCTAATAAGACATGTACAGTAATGTTTCGCAGCACTCTGCAGCTTTATCCTCACACACCCTCAGCGAAAGAAGCTTTTGAGCTTCGGTCATTCAAAGAGAACAAACAAGAAGAGGCTCAGGCTGTGTCAGCTGCAGTTATCCTCACATAAAGTCTGCTTCTTGGTGATAAGCTAACTAATGTCTGCTGGCATTTGTCTGAATGGAGCTTAGTTTATTTTTCTTGTGTTTGAAGATTTGAATGGGGATCAGTTATCTTTTGTCATAAGAAGATAAAAAGATGAGTTGTTCTCTGTAAACAGTGTATCTTACCAAATGAATGTGCCTGCTGTGCTGCTTCTGAACAGCAGGGGACAGCTCTGTTTTAAGTTTTAGGATTTTTGTATCTGGTGAACGGACGTTTTCACTATTCACAATTCCAGGACAGCTAATCTCTCATATATCATCAACTTCTAGGCTGATGCATGAAAACGTCTGACAAATAGCAGCTTATTTACATGTTAGCATCTATGAGGCATCATTTATAGCTGATTTTCTCATCTACTGATCAGTTTTAGTTCAGTCATTTCAATTATGGGAACCATGTCTCAGAAAAGCTTTGCAAAATCACCTTTTTTGCAATGTGCATTTAACTTGTCTCTGATCATAGCTGGGATACAATTCAGTTCATTTCTGATGTTGACATGTACAAATGACTTACTGAAGTTCAAACTATTTATCAGAATGAGGAAGACAGGTGATTTAAGTGACCTTGAATGTGGCCTGGTTGTTGGCTGGTCAGAGTATTTCAGAAACTCTCAAGGATTTACAGACAAGGGTTTGAAAAACAGTGAGCAGCAGTTCTATGCGTGAAAATGCCTCATTGATGCCAGAGGTCAGAGGAGAATGTCCAGTATGCTTTCAGCTGATAGGAATAGTAACTCAAATAACCAATCATTACAATCAAGAATACTTCTAATATTTTTTTTCTGTGCTCATATTTTCGTCCCTTTTCGATCCCTTTATGACCGCACACGATGTCACAAAACTCAAATCATGTCAAACTAGTTTCTTGAACAGTGAGTTTGCCTCCACAGTCACCAGATGTCAATCCAGCAGAGCACCTTTGGGATGCTCTGAGAATGGGAGATTTGCATTATGGATGTGCAGCCTACAAATCTGCAGCAACTGTGACGCTGTCATGTCAATATGGACCAAAATGTCTGAGGAATGTTTCTGCCTCTCTATGCCATGAAGAATTGAGGCAGTTCTGAGGGCACAAAGGAGTCCAACTAAGTATTAGCCCCGGGTAAGTGTGAAATCAATAGATGCTGTATTTAGCTTCAGAAATCCCCAGCACACTGCTTTAAAAATAAATCTCATCTGGAGTATTTATTTGTGTTTTTTGTGTCTTTCTTGCTTTTCTATTATTATCTAATGAAGTAGTTATGCTTGAACATTCTTGAGAAAAACAGAAGAGTATTTTTATCGCACATAATATCATCTCAGATCAGTTATAAACTACATGTGTGACATTTCAGTTATCCAAATCAGTCCTGAACGTCTTAACACAGAAGTTCCTCCTTTCATAAGAAAAACGTGCACCAGAGGTCACAAAGAAAGTCAACAGCATCCTGATGTGTTCTCCTGTTCTTCGCTCATCTCTATTCCTTTCCTAACTTCATCTCTGCCCTCTGATTGCTGTTTCAGATGCATGAACACTCCTGGGTTTCATCTCAGGGATGTCGGTGCAGAAATTGAAAAGCAGGTTGCATGAAGTGAGAGCTCACGTAACAAGTTTGGGAGTGAGGAAGCAGAAAAGTGAACAATCGAAATGACATGACAGATTAAACTCATACGTGTGATGACTGAAAGCAGTACGTGACCTTTTGTGTCAAGCACTTCTGCTAAAGAGGGGATTAGCCGTGGAGATCTTTGGCGACATTTATCAGCTGTTAAAAACTGCAGTATAGATTGAATTTATTATTGTTTTGACCTAAGAAATAAGTTAACTTTTGGGCAAAAGCATGTCTATCTGTAAAGAACTCAGACAATGTCAACAATGTGTAATCATGCCGGGTAAACAGTTACAAGATTAGCTGGTGGTAAGCGCTTTGCTTAGCAACACTTGTTGAAGTTAAGGAATGTAAAAAGCTCACTAACTAATCACTTTTTTTGTCATGTCATGTGGGGATTTAACAGAAAAACTCCTTTCAGTTGCACATATGATTCAAGCAGAGAAACTGTTGTCATTTCAGTGGCCTCAGATAGTGATGATGGGCCTTTTTAAACATTAATGCAGGTACAGTGAAGCAAATACACAGATTTTTGAATATGGACACAACATTGGTTCGATACTGTAGTTCTACAGTGTTTTTAGGCCACAGACGTATGTTCTATGACTAGACTGTCACAGAGACTTAGATAGAGTTAGAGTTTGGGAGTTGGGAAAATAAGTTAAGGTGAATGTACTGAAAATATATATGCAGCTGAGGGTCATAAATTTTAGTCGTATAGTTTAGTTTTTCACTATTTCTTTAACTCGTGTCAGTTAAAGTATGGTACGTAACAACCACCTGCCCATCTAATGTACTAAAGTACACTTTTTTAAAGCATATTTTTCTTACAGTTATATTTTGGTGTCTCTGTTTCCTCAACTTTACAGACACTTTCCTCCAAAATGTAACCGGAAAATAATCTGAAAAAGCATAGATTAAAAGTTTAAAGGAATGACCACAGGTTGAAAATCTGTTTGCTGGTCCTCAAAGACTGCGTCTGAAGAGATGCAGAGATATTTTATGGTGTTTCATAGATAATTCTGTGGACCCTGTTTCATCTTCAGTATGTGGTACTGAAAAATAAATCCATCTGCTTTTTTTTTTTAATGTGAATGTAGCTAATGTAGCTAACTGATCTGGTAGGTGGATTATAAAGTAAAACATTTCATATTAAATATGAAATACTTTCAAAACATATGCTTAGTCTGACCTACAGGCAGAAACCTCATGTCCTCAGTGTGTGGACAGAGTGAGACTGGAGGGTAACAGCAACAACAATAAACAGTTCTTATGGGAAGTTATAATAAACCACACTGGGCTGATAAGCACACACTAGACATACTCCTAAGAATATATATTTTAAAAAAATCTAGCTGTGAAGTTACATTATGAAACACTACAGATAAACACTTAATTAATCAAGCCAGATGTCCACATAAAAGGGCTTTTGCTGATAAAAATCTAAAGGAAATCCTGACAATTAGATTCATCTTGTATGTGAGGTCCTTCTCATGGGTTTTCAGTCCACTGAAAGCATTTTGGTAAACAGTGGAAAAATGCCGTAAGAGGTAAGTGTTTTTCTAAATAAAGCACCAGGACCAGCAAGGACTTTTTTTGTTAAACAGGCAAATCATTTTCCACTATTGTGTAACTCTCAGGCTGAGGCTACAGGCAATGAAACCCACCTATTTACCACGTTATTGTGCCTTTGTATCTATATATGTTGAGGTTGGGGTGAAGGAGGAAGCTGGTCTGAGTGCAGCGGAAAAAGGCTTCACTTCCTGGCTACTGTGTTTAGGACACACTTCAGAGCAAAGAGGCGGGAAAGGAAATCTCCACCAAGGTCTAAAAATTCCTCGAATTAAATTGTGCTAAAGAAAAGCAGCCTGAGAAAATTGGTGTAAAAGACCTTAAAGGTATACTGGTTATGCAGTGCCTTACTTACTTATATGTTCTTCATTTTGTTTTCATTGCCATACTTTATATTTTCATCACCATGGTAGAAATAGTTTATAATCTGAAACATAACATATCTGTCAAACACAGTGGAGGCAATGGTATGACATTGGAACTGTTGGAACTGGGTCATTAGTGTTTATTGATGATGTGACTGTGGATACAAAAAGCAATATGAATTCTGAAGGGTACAGGGCTGATCTCTCTACACAGATTCAGCCAAACACTGCAACTGCAAAAGCAAAGAAATGAGATATAGTTCCCATTCCCAATGGCCAAGTGAGTCACCTGATCTCAATCCAACAGAGGAGGCTTTTCAACTAATAAATAAAATGCAAAACTGGATGCAGAGAAACCCACAAACAAACAGCATCTAAAGGTAGCCGCAGTAAAGGCCCAGCAGAGCATCTCAAGGAAGGAAACAACATTTTGTGATGTTCATGAGTTCTAGGCATCAAGCAATCATTTATTTCAAAGGAGTTAAAATAACCTTCATGTTTAAATTAGGTTGGTTTGTCTAATTAATGCTGGGACTTTGAAAATGGCAAAGTATTAAAATGACTGTAATTCTCTGCACACAAGTGCGTCTCCGTGGTCTCTGCACAATTTTAATTTCCACAATCCTTCTTTCTGTCTACGCCAAGATCTAGTTAAATTGCAACAAAAAATAAAAGAATATCTGCAATAATAAAGCCTAGGTTTATGTTTCTTGCGACACTAAGAACAGAAAAAGTGTACTTTTATAAACTGCTGTGATAAGCTGGTTATCCAGCAGTTTCACATTTACTAGCAGACTCAAAGAAATAAGATTTCATCAGAGGTAAGGAAGTTCAAAACTGTCAAACACTCATATGAGCAGTGAGAGTAACCAAGCTGCAATAGAAAAACAGCAGGATGGGGGGAAAAGTCAGTACAGTTCACTTCCTAAACATAAAATATCTGGAGCTCCACTGCATTTACAGGTCAGAACTCACCTGAGTCTCTCCTCCTCTGTCTTGCGCAGCTTCATGTCCCTCTGCACCACCTGCAGCACGTGCTCCGCCTCATTGTCCGTCAGTCCTGTCAGATCAAGCTTTCGACCCATGGCTGACACCCCACCAGCTGTCTCAAACTCACCGACTGAACAATCAGCTTGTTGTTTTCATCTGGAAAAGAGTCAGGCCAAATAAAATGCACAAAATACAAACAAAAACACCTGACAGTGACAAAGTTCCCAGAATACCTGAGTTTACAGCTGGATGGTTTAGTGCAAACTGGTGGAGGAAAAGAAATATATTCACTAATGAAGGAGTACTTCACTACTTTATAGTACTTTACAGTTATAGTTACGAGTTCTAAGCCTGTGATTTTACTCTTAAAGACATGATATGATTATAAAACACAAACATTAAACTACTGTTAATCAAACATGTTTGAGCCTGATGTTCAAGGAGTCGTTTTTTTTTCTCTTGGGTCTTTAATTAAGACATGATTCCTAAAATATATGCTGAGACTCTCTGGAGAGAGTGAACCGGATCCAGCTAACATGTTTTTCCATTCAGGCTTCTTTATAATTCTCAGCATGTCACATATCACTCCTAGGGACTAATTTATTACAAATAAAGTACTTTTACTCACTTTTGATACATTTGTATAATTAATTATACTTCACTGGGTTTTGTGTAAACTTGTAATCTAGTACTCTGACATAACTTACAGCATTCACAAGAAAAATCAGAGCTAATGACACTTCCTGTAGAAGAAATCTCTTTTCTTTCCGTCAGACCTGAAGCTGCAGCTTACTTTTGTTTTTGTTTTTGAAACCGGAATGCGGACGTGAAACTAATAATTAACTATAACTCTCACAATCACACGTATTTTACTGGAATGTGAAACAAATAGTACCGATTTTAACGCAAAATACGAACACGAACAAAAATGCGAACGTGCAAGTTAATAGTTTTCATTCAGGCTGAAGGTGATAAAGTCATAGCTTGATTACAACAACTTACCAGAATCTGTGGCTGAAATAGAGAAACACCTTTAAAGCTGAACTCCGTTTACTTCTAGAGAGAATTATCAGTGAGACGAAGCCAAACGCTTATTATAATCCAGTCAGTCTGCGATTTTTGTTTCATCGTTTTTTTTTGTTTTGTTTTTTTCGTATGAAAGATTGAGGAAAAAAAGTGTTTCCAGCCTGATCTGCGCAGCCAGGCCTGGTTTCTGAGAGAAAATCAGGATAAATCCTGATTAGGGTCTATCCGAGCGTTTCTCCGCTTGCCAAGGCGACGTGGAAGTGATGAAAGCTTGTTTATATCACTTATTGAGAGGACATGGATTATAATAAAAACCTTAGGTTCTGACTGTGTTCAGTCGTAAATGAACAATAGTCTTGGAGTCATATCTTGATGCTTTGCAAACACTGTCACCATATTATTCTTAAATCGCTTCAGTAACACGTGCTGTTAACAGTGTTTAATGGGTCTTATTTCCACGGGACTTGCGGCAGAATCAGCAAACAAAAAATGTAAAAAGCAGGTGATGAGGGTCAGAAACAGTCAGAAGTTTAGGATACATGGTGTAAAGATAAAGTCACAAACAGCTAAAGGTAGAAACTAAAACTGGTGGGTTGGGAGGGAAAGGGAATGGATGGATAAAGAGCAGGGAACTGAGGGCATCTAGTGGACAGCGGGAGAACTGCAGATTGTAGTTGCCGTTGTGAGGATGTCAAACATCCATCCATGAACCACGGCAGACCTTCTGAATTATGAGACACACATGTGTCGCATATGTTTTAGTATTTTTAACAGCGGCTCTCCTTCTAGGTTCTTGATGTAAGTAGGAACAGCTGTCCGTGGAATCAGCAGTGGTCTGACAAAACAATGATGGTTTGAATTGTACAATGACCCACGTCTCTTTTGTTTTACTTTGCTCCAGTCCTCTGTACAGTTTTGCAAGACAGGACAAGAACTTTTTCTCTCACATTTTCTCTAAACACTTCATAACCCTGCATTTCTGAATGAATGGAAGAGCTCTCAGGCGATACTTTTATTACCAAAGTCATCCGGCTACATGATAAAAGAAGTCAAACATACCTACATATTATATTTGCGGATGTGCCAATACAGCAGAGATACTTAAATAACTCAGATTATGTTAAAGAAAATGATATTAGATAAATAAACTTAATTCAGGCCTATACAATTTTTAATATCATTAAGAGACCCAACACACCAGTCAAATGAACACAGATTCCTGTTTAGAAATGCCTGACATTCCTGACTAAAGTTTGTATAATAGAGGCATAAATATGATCATTTTTCCATGTTACCTCAGGGTCATTTCTGATTATTAATTCAGTAGGAGAATCTATTAGAGTGGTCCAAATGAACCACTCATTTCTTTGTAATATCATTTTGGGGGCTTTTTAGCCTTTAATGTTATAGGACCATGGGGAATAACCAAGGGAAGATAGTAAACAGCCAGAGCCATCTTTACTAACCTTATGGTGTATGGGGCACCGGCTCAAAATGGCATGCCTAATTATTGCATTTTAAACTAAGATGTGCTATTTACTGTACTCATTGGAGAAAAAATCACTTGCACACTTTGTTTTTTTTTACAAAGGTTTAATTTCTCAGAAATTGTTTAAAGCCACTGTGAGGCAAAAAAACATAAGAGAGTAGTGTGCAGTAATCCGTTGTTATCTCAAAGTGATGGTTCATTTTGAAGTTGCTTCCTCCTTATTTTTCTATAAAAGTTGCTGATGCAGCAACAGGAGTCAAACATGTGGTCAAATCAGCACACAAACTGCAGGTACACAAAAACAGAAAAACACGTTCACTGCTGTGTGTACAAACTGAAAGGGAAGCAAAATAACCTTTCAGTATTTCTTAAAAAGAAGAAGAAGAAGAAGACGACAGGGAAGAAAAATCAAGTGATACATAAAATACACACCTACTAATTGAAGTTTTTGTAACTTTGGGGCTTCTGTTCGACTGTGCTTTTTAATTGTGCCCTTTCTCTCTTTGTGAATCTGCTGAATTGTGAAAAATAAGGTTGTTGGTTTTTTTTCCTTTTTTCCTTAAAAGGTTTTTGTTTTCTCCAGAAATGTTACAGTCTCCCACGTTGTTGTGGAGGAAACTTTTCCTTTTCTCCTTTACAAATGTTGCTTCAGTTCATCGAGGTTTATAGTCTATCACTTATGCAGAGCTCTCTACAGGTCCCACCATGGCATTTCAGTCAGGTTGAAGTCTGGACTTTGACTGGGTCATTAAAACCCACTGATTCTTTTTTTTTTTTCAATATAGTACAAATGAAGCACAAAGCGTTACATCATATCAGTGTTTTTAGTTAGTTTATAATGTTGTTTTCTTTTGCTTGTGCAGCTTTCCAGCTGCCTTGTTCCTGTGCAGCACTCAGCTCTGTCGTCAGGTCCTGGTATCCTCCTGAAATAGGGCAGATGTGATCAGGTGATGGAGAACAACTGCCTCGCCTGAAACCACACCCTGAACCCACTCCTCCACCCCTCCCCTACAGCTGAGCCACAAACCACACCCTGCCACATTCAGCCATTTTGTTCTTTTACTGTTGTGCTTGGGCTCTTCATCCTCTTGCATGATTTTATTTTGGCCAACCTTTAGCTGTTGGATAGATTGCCTGACATTTGACTTTAAGATACTTTGATATACAGAGGAGTTGACGGTTGACTCGGTGACTGCAAGCTGCCTAAGTTCTGTGGCTTCAAACAGAAACCAAAATCATCAATCCTCTACCACTTTGCTTGACATGTTCTGAAACCCTGTGTTCTGTTTTCGTCAAACATGGGGCTGTGAATTTGCTGGGACATCTAATCTTGGGAAGACTGTAAGATAATATTAAGCCAAGCTAAGGCAACTTTATTGAAAAACCACTTTAAAAACAGCAAGCACTGATCAAACAGCTGAACCTGGAGCAGCAGTTTGGTGTTGAACGTATTTGTTTGTGTGGTGCATTCAGGCGTGATTTAACAAACCTCAAAACCTTCTGCTTTTATGGAAGTGCTCACACTTGGTGATGATTAATTAATCAGCAACACCTAGCTATTTACCCTCTTAATTCCTATGAAGACACTAATGGTGTACTTAGTTTTTCACAGTACTGCACAAAGTCATGCAAAAAAACATTATTTTTCACATGACTGTGTAACTTTCTGGTATTTCTGTGTTACAAAAGCTGTATCCAAACATCAATATTTAGTTCACACTGAATTTGAAGTCAGTCTCAGAGCATCGGCACATGTTATACTAAATACAGCAATCGATCAACATGTAATATTTTTTACATATTGTGGAAAGATGATGGTAAAGTCAAATCAATTTGACTAAACTGACATTTTCAGTCAAAGAAAAAGTTAAGAAAAAGCTGCAAATTTCAAATAGTTGTTACACCTGACATTTACTACTGATGTGTCTGCTTTATTTTACTGATGGCAAGATAACCTCAGCGGCATTGACATTATTTAAACATGATTTCAGTGCATAAGGTTTAAAATATAACATTTGTAAAATAAATAAATAAATTAAAAAAAACACATACAGTGTACATTTCATAACAGCTTTACTAATAATGATCACCAAAACTATTGCCTGACTCTGCACATTAAACCCATAGAGCTCCTTTTATGGATGGTCAGCATAAATACTGTCTTTGGTCAGTCGACTCTTCTCCCTTCTTGAAGGAATGCACCTGAATAGGTTGCAAGTTCCCCTGACCTTGAGTTTGTCATACCTCCTGTTCCTGAGTTTGTTCCTGAGTCAGCTAGCTGGTTTCCTGCTTCTATGTCTGAATATCTTTCTGTTCCTGAGACCATCCCTTGGTCAGGTAACCGATTTCCTGTTTCTGAGTCAAAATATGTAGATGACCTTTCGGTTCCTGAAAATATCTATGGATCAGCTAACCAATTTCCTCTTTCTGAATTATCATACAATCTTTCTGTCCCCCATGTATCCTGAAACTGTTAGTGAATCTGGGTAATCTGGCGTTTCTTTGAAGCAGCGACAGACTGTCATTATTTTATCAGATGTCTTTCCTTATACCGTCTGAGTTGAAGGCATTCTGTCCTGAGTCTGTTCTGCCATGTGCATCCTGATCCTGAGTCAGCCAATGATGTCTATCCCCTAGAGTTGTTTGACGTCTACAGTCAACCTCCATCAATCTAGACAGTCATTGCCATAGACTCGCAGACCAAGGACCTTAGGTCTGCCAGCTTCACTTGGATCTAACTGGTTTCCAGCTGGTCTTGCTCTCAGGCCTTAGCCTATCTATGTTTTCCCTTCAGCTTCACTGTAAAGATCAACTGAGATAATTTCTGAGGTGCCTTGTCCACCTTCTACTCGGCTTTTACAAGAATTCTTCAGGTTTTTGTCCTTGTGGACAACCTTCTACTCAGGCCTATCGTCACAGTTGTTTCCCCTGTTTTCTCTGTTTCTATATGTCTGCATGTCAGAATCAAAATTAGAATATGTATGTATGTATGGGTGACTTGATTTAATTTTTCAGCAATTTGAGTTATTTCTCTTTGGATGTTTGCCTTCACTTATAATTTCTTTTATCAACCCACTAGAAACTGTCTAGTTGTGAATAAGCCATTTGATCATTTTGTTTTTTACTGGAAGTCTCGGGCTACAAGTTTGAAGAAGCCAAATAAACCTCCATAGTAGATTTCTAACTTTATCTGGTATATCTGGTCAATTCAATAAATGAATTGAAGGATGCATACAACTTTCTATGTCGTGAAATACCTGGCTATAGCGTATGAATTTAGATTGCACAAACATGCACCCAAAAAAACGGACAAGATGGAGTGTAACTGGAACTGGAGACATCACACACTCATAGCTAATTAGGCAAAGAAAGGTTTATAACTTAAAAATTGATGGAAGTTTTTTTCGTTCTGTGTTAAGGCTATAACATAGGTAATAGGTAATGTCTATATCTCTGTCTAAATAATGTCTAAAACTCTGAAAGAGTAGTATGAGCCAATTTATTGTTAGATTTTATACTTGTTTCCTACTCTTTTCTCTACAGATGCTGCGGGTCTAGCAAAGTTTTCCCAGGTGGGCAGGTAGGGCATTAACAGGGAAAGGGGGGCACAAAGAAATACTTTTCTTTCTTATTCTCATTTAAAATGTCTCGCTTTTAATAAATAATTATCTGAATCTTATAACCAAAGTTTTTATTTGATGTAAAATGTATAGAAATCATACATATACCAACAAGACAGTGTACATCACTGTCACAACAGCGTTTGTTTTCATTCAAAGGCTTTATGGCTTTTCTTATAATACCTGGTGGGCCGGTTTCTAGTCAAAATGCCCGGGCCGATTTTTTGTCCCAGTCCAGCCCTGGGCACAACACACAGTGAATTAATCTGAGAAGGTGCAATACAAAACAAATTTCCCACTTGTGGGACTAATAAAGGTTATCTTATCTTATCTTAAAAAAAATAGATGGCCGGGCCAGCGGTGCAAATCGCAAATTTCCTCCCATAGACACATTAGTTGTGCCGCTTCTTAATGACGGTATCTTAGCTAACAACCCCAACTACCAGATTCATCTTGTAATTGGCTAAAAATCACTTAGCCTACCGGTGAGACGGACATTGTTAGCTGGCAGTTTTTTCATGCTATGGCTATCTATCCAACAGCTAAAGGTCAAATGCTTCAGGAGCTTTCCGCTCAGCACAGCATCAGCACCACGGAAACACATCCGTAGGCTCGAGACAGAATTCACAATGTGTTTTCGGGACTTTCAGGTGTATGGACCAATGTTTTCTTTTCTGATCAAACCAGAAAGCTTTAATGAGCAGCTGGATTTGCCTCGCATTAACTGTCTGGACACAGAGGACATCGAAATGCAGCTGATTGAACTGAAAAGCTCGACTCTGTGGGGGTCAAAGTTTGCAGAACTACGAACGCAGCTGGAATCCACAGCTGTGCGTGTTCATGGAGCTTGCATTTTCACCTGCTGGACATCACTACCTGACAAGGTTAACTGTCTTCAGAACATTGCAGGGACATTATTTACAGTATTTGGCTCTACATATCTGTGTGAGCAGATTTTCTCTCACACGGAGAGTGTCCTCAGGTAGCCGTCTGAATGCTGGACACTGGGAGACCTGTGTCTCTGAGTGGGAGACCAGAGATCACATTAACATCTCTATATTAACAAACATGCCATACTGGCTCAGTTTATTTTTTCTTATCATTGTTGTGAGGAGACCATAAATAGCATTTGGATTTTCTGTTGTACAGTTCATTTGCTGTTATAGAGTTCTTGTTATGGGTAAAAAGTGTCTCTTTTTAAAAAAAATAAATAGCTGATAACTATTCGCTGATAACTGCCAGCATCTGTGAACAAATATAATTCTATAAAGTTGTTCTATATAGCGTGTAACTGTTAATATAGAGTGCTATTAAATTTATTGCTAATGCAATCATATGGCACATTGACTTGGCACTCATCATCAGAAAGGTTGCCGACCCCTGGACTGGAGAAAGACCATCTTTAGGGAAAATGTTATTTTCTCAGTTTTTTTATGCCACATGTACATCAGGGTACTAATCGTGAAATATTGGATGAAACCTTTACACCACAAGAAGACAATGTGCTCATTGCAGTGCTGATTCTTATAATGAATTATTTGTGCAATATAGCCTCAGAAGCAAAACTTCCTACTTCTAATACCTTTGAATGTCATTATTTATGCTCGTGACATGCGGATATGCAGCGGCAATTATAGAATTTTTCAAATATGATGGCATTGAAAGACCAGCAACCAGTCAGGAGAGAAGGACTGAGATGGCAAGAAAATTCAGAAATTTCAAAATTTCTGAAAATTCATTCAGAAATAAATGGAGCATTAAAAACTAGCTAAGTAAAAAAGAGGCCATGGTTTTCATGTGTTTTGTATTCGTATTGAACAACTCTTGTAAAACATTTGGACCGTTTACTTAAGCAGTAGTTGCAATATTACCGTGTAAAAATACTCTATTACAAGTAAACTCAGAGACAACCCTTTAGACACGCCCCTGTCCTTCACTCTTATATCACTGGCAGCTTTAGCTGTGAGCCTTAAGGTCAGTTTCACTTCTCTAGATGTTGTGGGGCTGATTGTTTCTTCCTCTCTGAAGATCAAGGTAATGTAAAAGTTTTACATTTTGTATACATTTTTCTGAATTGCTAAGACACTAATATATTACACTAACAGTGTAAATAATCATTTTTCAATCATAAACATTAACATTTTATTTTATTTTATTATGTCAATAACAGAAGAAGGACAATGTGTATTATATGAATGTTTATGTACAAACAGAATGAGGTCCATTTCTTTTTTCCTATCATATTTTTGAGGAATTTAAGAGACACATGATGCTGAAAATAGTTGAGCTACTGTGCTTTTTAGTGTGCAGTCAATGTTCCCTCAGTGATAGAAACAAAAATACACTACAGTCCTTATAGTATGATATGTTATTGTGACTGGTTGTGTGCATGATCTGAAACTACTGTGTGTTTTGTGAATGTAGTTAGGAGTTTGAGAATTAATTTTTGCGTTAGTATAGCAGAGATTAATTTTCTGACATTCCAACTTTATAGACACCTTATACTGTATGGCACAGGTGTCGAACTCCAGGCCTCGAGGGCCGGTGTCCTGCAGGTTTTAGATGTGTCCTTGATCCAACACAGCTGATTTAAATGGCTAAATTACCTCCTCAACATGTCTTGAAGTTCTCAGGAAGCCTGTTAATGAACTAATCATTTGATTCAGGTGTGTTGACCCTGGGTGAGATCTAAAACCTGCAGGACACTGGCTCTCGAGGCCTGGAGTTTGACACCCCTGCGTATAAAGACAGTATAAACAGTATAATGTTAGGGTAAGGTATAGACCAGGGGCCGGCAACCTGCGTTATAGTGCGGCTCCTCGTGGTTTGGGAAAATAAATTAGAAGTATTTAGCTGAAGTGTATTTTATTTATGTTAGTTCTTCAAAAACAAAAAAAAAACAAAAAACTTGTACTTCTAAATTGGAAGATTATTGTGATATTGAAATATAAAAATAAAATTATATTTTATTATTTTTTCATTGCTCAAAATAAGCGTCACACTCGCGGAAGCCAGTGTACCCGCCGAAACGCCGTGCATTTATCGAGACTATGATCTATGTCTATGATCTCACTGGTTCAAGCCTATGCAGAACGGCAGTGGGGACAGAGCCTCTCCTTGGTCCCTCACTTGATGGTGACTTGTGCTATTGGCTTGAAGTTAGCCTCCAGTGTTGTACGCCACATCCCCATTGAGTTCCCGTATCCTCTTGTATAGTTATAGGCATTCCAGGATCCAGGTGTGGGACATCGGGTCATAGGCCTTCTTGTAATGGCTATGATGCCTGATAGGAGCTTCCATGTGGTACTGAGGCAGGTTATTGGCTTGTAGTTGGATGGGACTGGTCCCTTCTGGCAGTCCTTGAGGATCAGGACTGTCCGGCCTTCTGTTAGCCATTCCAGGTGTCTCTCATTGACCAGCAGCTGGTTCATCAGTGCTGCCAGACGCTTGTGGAGTGCAGTCAGCTTCTTCAGCCAGTAGGCGTGAACCATATGAACCTTTCTTTGATATCTCCCACTGTGATTGTTACTGGGTCCTGTTCAGGGAGGTTGCTGTGGTCTTCTCTAAGCTCCACCAACTGCTGTTATGGGTTGCGTCCTTCTCCCATATGCTCGTCCTCCAGCCTTGGTGGTGTTGTTCTCATATTGTTCCCCAGCCACTGAGAGTGCATCTTGGATGGTTCTGTGAAGAAAAGCTGGTTTATTCTCCTGCCCTTTATCTCTTTGGTGTACCTCTTCAAGCACCTGGACAAGGCTGTGAGTTTCCAAGGCAGTTTTCAAGTCCTCCGGTATGGACAGCTTGCTGTACTTATTAGGCACCTTCTTCATCGCACCTCATATACATATATGTATATAAACTGCTGGGCATTTTTTGCTTAACAGGCATGTAAGTGGAATGTATATGTATGTTTACTTACGTTCTATAAATGAATAAATTTTTGTATTTTTAATTTATTATATGTTTAACTGTTTCTTCAGTGCCATCATGGCTTGTTGTACAAAGAGGTAAAGAAATCTGAATTTTTAAAATTAATTATTATGTACTTTAATATTTATAATTATCTACTTTATTTATTTATTTTGTGAGCTATAATAATAGTCAGCACAACTTTATGGATTATGGATAAGTTGTTATATAATTAAGTCATTAAATTTTTATTTATTTATTGGCTTTTCAGAAAAATGCTGGACACGTTTGACAGCCACTGACTAATTGCTGACTAAATCATCAAAAATGGGGAATGCACCATCAGAAAGTAACATGGGCAGCAACCTGAGATGCTGTAAATGTTATAATGTCCTGTCTCCGTGCATGAGCTTCAACAACCTTTCTCAAAATACTATTTATGGACGATATGTATATGTGTTCAACGGAGGTCAATATTACAGACCAGTTGGTCAGGATAATGCGTACGAGTGTAGAAGTTGCTTTGAGCAATGGGGGAGAAGCGAAGCGGAGAGGCAGGAGAGACAGAGGAGAGAGGAAGAACAGAGAAGAGAACAGGAGAGGCAAAGGAGAGAAGAGGACAAAAGAAGAAAAAAATTCAATGAAACTCTGGAAAGTTCTTACCAATGGGCTAAAGAGCAGTTTGAGAAACAGGTGAGAGGGCACATTTCACAGGAATGTGAGTCTAAGCGAGATGTTCTAATAAAGCATCTGCATAAGTCTGAAGCCAGCTATGAATCAATCAGTGACAGTGACGAGCTTCTTGAACTCCTCTCGGTGAAATGCAGTCTCCCAATTATAAATCTCAGTCTGAGTCAGCTCATAGCTGATCAGCTCAGTGAGATCCTTTCAGTCCTGGACAAACTTCTGTTTGATGAGTGGATTAATGCTCCTCCATCCATCAGCACTCTGCAGCACACTCAGGTGTTCATCACAGAGCTCTGTGCTCTGTCTCTGGAGATATCTGAAGAAGTTTCCCTACAAAGCATCTCCAATCATATGCAGTCCCATTTGGGATCCATCAGCCAATCAGCAAGTGGTGTTTTTGAGAGTTTCCTTTTGACTCAAGCCCTGTATCTGAACCTGATGCACATTTTCAATGACCATGACAGATCTGATAATGATGCTGTCCTCATAGCCAAACAATGGGCAGAATACGAGATTTCCACTGAGAACCTCTTTATAATTGAATTCCTGAGCACCCTTACATCATCACTGCAGAGTGCAGGTGGAAGAGCCTCTGTGTTCACTTTAAAGATGGAAATCCAGTGTTTAAAGCTTCTCTTATCCACACTCACAGATCTAAATGGAAAAGAAGTCCACTCAAAATCCACTGAAATGCTCCTCAAACTTGTACAAAGAAACCAATGGACTCCAATGGAGACAGTTACATTGCTTAAAACACTGTCACAGAAATATGCAGATGATGATTCCATAACTCAAGTCCTTTCCTCGGTACAAGTGTATGACATATCACCAGACTGGATAGATGACTGTGGGCACTCTCTAATCCAGCTCCTTGGATCTGCTGCCCCTGAGAGATTTTGTCAGGATTTCCAAAAGACTCTAAGAGGAAACGATGAGAGCAGTGTAACTGCAGTTTTAGCAGAAGTACAAATGTTGTGTAATTTGGATGACTCTGCCATTGATATGATAAAAAACATTAACACTGGTGTCCTGAAATATACAGAAAATGTACCAAAAGAAGAACCTTTTAATAAAGATTCATTTAAATGTGAATCTTTGAATGCAGACAACATACAGAAATGTCTGTGTCAGCTCTGCAAAGCAGTGTTTGATATAAAAGGCTGGTGGCCCACAGTGAGGCAGGTGGTGCGGTGGTGTGGATTGGTGCTGACTCATAAAAGTAGAGTGGTACAACTGGTTGGTGTGGAAGAAGACCCATGTGTTACAGCCATGTTTGCAGCCATGCAAGTCTGCTTGGGAAACAAACTGGACATTGTGCTGAGCTCTGATGTTCACATAGAGGAGCAAACAAAGGAGTGGTCTGACTTCTACAAGCACCTTGACATTTCACTCAACACAAACATGAAGAAGTCTCAGTGTTCTGCATGCTCTGGAACTTTCAAGACTCAAAGACGATGACTCCCTGGTGTTTGCTGCGGAGGTCCTGCAGAACCTCATGAGTAAATTTCACAGTGAAGATGTGGAACTGAGACATATCTTTATTAAGGCCCTTTTTCAGGTCCTCCACAGTACCCTAAACAAAAATACAACCACTGGCAGTAAAATCATCACCGTCTCAAAGAAAATCACAGGAAAGGAATTGCTTTCTAATGAGATCTTTATTTTGACCTTTCTGTAAAATCTCTTGCAAGTGTTTGCTAGAGAAACAGAAGCTGTTAAAAACATGACAGATCCTGCAGGCAAATGGTGTTTGGAGAATTTATTTGCCTGTGTGGAACAATTCCAAAACTTAGACAAAGAAACCAAAGAAGTCTTCACGATGGTTTCAAATCTTGGGGAACAAAGACTTTGGTCACCAGTAGAGGTCTTAAACCTTCTTGGAGCATTAACTGATAACCACCATGACGACGGCTGTATTTCCATCATGAAGATTTTACATTTGATGGAAACATATCAGATTTCTTCCAAGTGGGAAGATGAAAACAAAAAAACTTTCCTTGAGCTCCTTGAATCATCCAAAACTCAGAATCTGATCCAGAATCTAGAAAAGAGCCTTAGAGGTGAGAAAAAAAGAAACATTGACAACCTTTTCTGTGAAATACAGCAGATGAAAGTCATTGATGAACAAACACTGAGTACATCATACAACATAGTAACTCATGTAACAAACCTAATCAAAAATGGTGAAATTAAAAAGCACACATGTGATGTGGAACATGTTAGGTCTCTGTGTCAAAGCAAAGAAACTGAGGACCTTCAGGAGATACTTGCAGTCTTATGCAATGCTGTACACCTCCACAAAGCTGAAAGGAAGTGGTTTCCCAAGGCAACTCAAATGATAAGCTGGTGCCTGTTGGCCTTGTCTGACACTGGGAAGCTCCTGGAGATGGGAACTGGAGAAGGGAAGTCTTGTGTCATAGCGATGTTTGCCGTGCTGCGTGTGTTCAGGGGTGAAAAGGTGGATGTGGTGTCCAGCTCTTCTGTGTTATGTCAAAGAGATGCTGAAGAATGGGCCAAATTTTACAAATACTTTGGCATTACAGTCGACACAAACACAAATAAAAATGAGGATAAAGATCGGAAAGAATGCTATCAGAAGGACGTGGTCTATGGAACCATCGAAGCCTTTGCTGCAGATCACCTTCGCCAAATATTTGAGATGAAGGATGTGAGGCCTGATCGTAACTTTCAGTGCATCATTATCGATGAAGTGGACTCACTGGTGATCGATCAAGGAGTGCAGCTGACATACCTGTCCAGCCCCATGGTCTCCATGCAGCACCTGAACATTATTCTCACCATGATCTGGAGCCACGTCAGTCAGTATGGCTTCCTATCTACAGGACATCAGACATTTGTACGAGGTCCTCCTGCTTCATTCTTCAAGGCCATCTATGACTCAATGAACACAGAAGACACTGAAATTAGTGATCCAATGGATATTTTAACTATTGCTGAAGAATCCAACATTGTGCCAAAAGGATTTTCAGAAGATATCTACAAGAGTGAAAAACATGAACTTCTCAGTAAACTGAAAACAGTGAGTCAGGATGCTATGGTTGACTTTTCAAAGAAATTGAGGACTATGTGCCTTACGGCTTTACTGTTTACACACTAGATGACAAGGGACTGCTCTGTCTTCAAAAGTGCAGTCCATACAATGACCGGGACATTCCAGACCTTTCATTTCTTGTCTTGGAGGAAGGATTGTGTTGTCCTCTCTATGAGTCAGAAGAAGTTCTCATCAAGCCCATTGCAGAAATGATCTCTGAGAGGATTTAGTACACCCCATGTGAAAACAATAAAGATAAAATCAGCATTCCTGGATTCTTGAAGACTCTAGTGGAGAAGAAAGTCTCAGTGTGGGTTCAGAATGCCTTTCTGGCAATGTTACTGAAAGAAGGACGAGAATATGTCGTAGAAAATGACAACGTCTGTCCAGTGGACTTCAGATCCACTGGTCTTGTTGAACTGAATAAGAAATGGGGTGATGGTCTGCAGCAGTTTGTAGAGATTAAACACCAAGTCAAACTGAGCACAATTTCAACAGTGACCAACTACATTTCCAACATCTCCTTTTTTGAGAAATACCAGGGAAAAATATACGGAACAACAGGAACACTGGGGAGCAAAGCAGACATTCAGTTTTTGCAGGACCTGTATCCAAATCTCTCTGTGTGCAAAATACCAACATTCAACAGGAAGAAGTTATTTGAGGTCAAAGGTACTCTGAAAAAAACAGCTGAAGAATGGAAATCTGAAATAAAAGATGTGGTCACAGCTCAGATTTCCCCAAATTCATACAGAGAAGGAAGAGCAGCGTTGGTGATCTGTGAAACTATAAACAAAGCCAAAGAGATCTACAAAGAGCTGAAGAGCTGCATCCCAAATAAAAAATTGATTCTCTACTGCCGCAGTGACAGAGACAGTTTGAGTAAAATAGACAAGGAGCTTCATCCTGGTGATGTCATTGTTGCCACAAACCTTGCCGGCCGTGGCACAGACATTAAAGTGTCCCCAAAGGTGAACAATAATGGAGGGTTATTTGTGATCCTCTCGTTCCTCTCTGAGAACACAAGAGTGGAACTCCAGGCTTTTGGACGAACTGCACGCAAAGGTAAACCTGGATCTGCTCAGATAATCATTTCCACTGAACACCTGCAGCCATCTTTCAGCACAGTGTCCTCTCTGGAGGAAGCCAAGAGCACAAGAGACCGACTTGCAGCAGAAAAGATAAAACACATGATGAACGATGTTGCTGAGATGAAACTGCGGGAGGACCTTTTTTCAGAATACTGTGAAACACTTCAAGATATTTATAACACCACTGATGGAGACGAGGAAAGAGCTGTTGTTGCCATCATGAATGAGTTCTGGGCGATTTGGCTGCAAACTAAATCAGAAGAAATTGATCAGTTGAAAAGAAATCATTTATCACTCCATCAAGTTTGGAAATGTTGCACTGGATGAAAAAAAGTGGGATATTGCAGCCATAATGTTTGAAAAAGCCACGACAGAGGATAAAAGCTGGGCAGCTGTAGCTTTTTACACTCGTGCATACTGCACTATACAACAGGAGGAAGGAGATTACCTCACCAAGGCAATAGATGATCTAATGAAGGCACAGGAATCTCTGAAGTTTCTCAGTGAAGAATCACTAGTCTGCCTTCAGTTTGTAACAATGTCCTCTGCATACTCAGCCAACAGCAACCCAACCAGCCTGGAAAAACAGTTATCAACCAAGTGCAACGTTCTAAGTTACTTTGACAAAAACATTACTGAGGCCATCAAAAAGTTGGATGAAATAAAACAACAGAAGAGGAATCCAGTGGTAAAAAAATCCCCTATTTTCTGCTTGGTATCAGGGGCTGATAAAGATCTCCAAGTTGAAGTCTATACCCTCTATAATAGAGGTCTGAGATATATATTTTCTGTGGAAGATGAGCCTCGTTTCTCATGGGAAGGTCTTCTAGTGACCTTTTTTGCAGTTTTACAGAATATTGGAGGATCATTGCTCACTGCATGTATGTTTCATAGATTGGCTCAAGTTGGCATGGGACTCATTACTGAAGAAAAAACAGACAGCACGAGTGAGTCTACGGTGACAGGAGAATTCAGCTGGAAGTCATGGGCAACAGAAAAAGCCATTTCTCTTGGTGTATCTCTCGTTGGGTTTGGAGTTGGAAAGTTGATCGCAAGGAGCTTCAAATCTTCTGAAATATTACTCAAAGGAATGGGCAAAAAGATGAAGCCGATGCCAAAGTTTCTCTCCAGACAGGCTGAAGAAAATGTTAGTGCTGTGACAAATATGAAGAATGCAGAAATGACAATCATTACTAATGGTTTTGGGAATAAAGAAGAGAAAATACTGGCAGATGTAGTAAACAGCATCAAATCTGATTTAAAAGAAAGGATTGTCCCCAGTGTGGAATCAAACATGGAAAAAGACCCCTTAGCTACATTAGCAGACTTCATCATTCTCTCACAACCTGAGGATAAAAAGCAACTTCAAGATCTCCTAAAGGATGAGAGCAAAAAGAATAATCTCTTGGCCATTTTCAAAGAGTTAAGCAAAACTGCAGTGCAGCCATTCTATGCAGACCTCAGTTGGCAGAATAAACTGAATTCATCTCTCTCCAAAATAACTGAAAAAGCCAAATCACACACCAAAGAAAATGCATCTGCAATTCTTACCACAATCCAAACTCGTTACATGGGCCGGCTGGCAGACAATACCATCAGTGCAGTGCTCAGCCTCCCATATAAGTTTTTCTCAAATCTTCATGAACAGCTGAAAATATTTAAAGAAAAGAAAAGCAACGAGAATGTGAAAGTAAGTGATCTATCTGGAGAGGACATTAAACTATTGAAAGACTTCAAGCACGACTTAGCATCCACTATCAGTACTTTATTGGCTGATGCTCTGGTGGAAGTCTTCGACCACAAGTTTTCTACTTACATTGTTTCTCATGTTCACGGTCAAATAAAAAGCAATATTGACCATCATATAATCATAAACAGCTTAAAGGGTGACAGGACAGAGGAAAAACTCAGAGCTGGGCAGAACAACATATACACGCCAAGAAAGCTGAATTCTAAACACAAACTTAAAGGAGAGGCAGGTCAGTGCTCACAATCACATGCTGAAAAGATCAAGAACTCCACGACTGCAGGCACCATCCTCGATATCAAAGTTCTGTCAGAAGTCACTGGCACTAAAGTTGTCATCCTAACAGAGGACAGCAATGGAAGACTTACCAAAATGCAGGAGCTGAGCCCAGACACTCGACCTGCCAATACAACTGTGACATTGATCTACAGACCAAAGAGTGACCAATACCCTGATGGCCATTATGATGTGCACATCAATAACCAGACAGTGAGCATAGAGAGTGAGGGCAAGAGCTGTTTGTTTCATGCTTTGGCACGGGGTATGAAACCAGAAGGCAGCTCTGCCGAGATCGCTTTGGAAGCAGACCGCCTTCGATCTGTGGAGGCTGATGCTCTCCTCAGTAACCCAGGCCAATGGGAGCCTTTCCTCAAGCACAAAGAGTTGACTGAAGCAATCAGGGGAGGGGACTGGTACGTGGCAGAAGTAGCTGCACCCAAAAAGGCCATAAAAGAAAGCAAAAGGTTACACCAGGAAGAGTTTGGAAAAGTAGAGTTATACCAAGATTGGCAAAAATATACAAAGAAAAACAAGGAACACAATCCTCAGCGTCATCTACTGAACAGGTACAATCACATTTGATATGATACTAAATTACAGCTAAAATAAAAAAAACTGTGCTTTATTTTTTATTGTTATGTTTTGCTCCTTGGTGTAGAGTTATGGATTTATTGTACATTTGTAAAGCAGGATTATAACATTTAATGAATGTGATTGGTGCATGATGCTGTTACATGCAATACTTTGATTTGTGGCGAGATTTGACAAGATGGATGTGTTTTTTTTTTTCTTTCTTTTCTTTCCAGTAACAACAACTGAGAACGAGACTGGTGAACAATCAAACAATTCTTCCGCCTCTCTGATCATCATCAAGAGACCTCTCTATTATGATATGATACTTTTAATTCAGTTTTTTTTTTTACTTTATTGAAGAAAAAAATACAAAAAAACCACACATTTACCTCAATTTGGACATTGAGGCAATTTTTCAATTTAGTTTTAATTTAGATCTTTTGATTCTGTAGTAAAACATACATATTTAATACAGGTAAGACGGCATAAGAATCATACATACTGTTAGAAATCCTTAGTCCTAAATGCTGTTTAGGATTAGGTAAGGTAGGGCTGTTTGATTGCTTTCTAAAAGATTATTTTCAGACTTCAAACAAATTTTGACATGATCAGAAATCAGTAAAGTATAAAGGACACAATAGCAAAGGATAGCATATTTTAGTCGACTGCATTATTAATCAGTCAGGAAAAAAGAAAGGTTAGCCTGTCTATATGTCCTTCTGTTGTCAGTTTCCAAGTATATTCCCAGTTACTGCCCTATAGTGTAACTCTATCTAATATGTAATCTTTTTTCAACAAAAAAGTCATTTATTTTCGATGCAATTTGATTATTACATTGAATATATTGTTTTGCTTATTTACAAAACCAATTCCAAGTATTTGGGATTCTGTGTAAAATGGAAATAGAAACCAAATACAATGATTTGCAGCCTTGTGAATGCTGCCAATTCCATTATTGCTGCCTAATGGGGGAAAGATATCCAATTGTGATTTTTTTTTTGCTTTGATCACTGTACAATTTTTTTTTTCCAGACTCTGAATTTTTTAATGATGTTGGCATATCTTTCTAATTTTGGACATAGTTATATTGTTCTGAAATAGTTCCATAATTTAAAGGCAGTTTCTTGCATATTGGTGAACCTCTACCCATCTTAACTTCTGAGATTTTCTTTTTTTTAACACCCGGTCATGTTAGTGACCTGTTGCCAATTCATATAATTAGTTGCAAAATGTTGCTCCAGTTGTTTTAAGTTTAGTACCACCCTCTTGTTGTTCTTTCATTTTTTAGCTTTTAAAAAAAAATTGGTTTGTAATCTGATGTATCTCTTCTGTGTGCAAGACTACTTAATTAATTTGATTGTTCAATAACATATAATCAAACAAAAGTATTAATCAATTGACTTATATGGAATTGTTTATATATGCGTCAACCAATAAATGGAAATTAAGTAATCATGTAATAACAAGAGATGATGTAATGTTCTTTATCAACATCAGGCACTATCATTAAAGTGTTTCAAATTTATGTTAAAATCAAGACTTTAAACTAACTGTTACCGCATTATTAGAGAACGCTTAAAATTGATATTTCTGAGGTTAAAAGTGATCTGTGCAATTACAAAACCTTCTGTGTTTTAATTCTCACAATTTTCTCTATGTTCTGGATCAATATATATATATACATATATTATTTATTTGTCTTCATAAATCGAGCTTAAATTTACTGTAATCTCTGACTATTTTTTTCCTCCACTGGGTGGTGTAATATATAAAATTATTACATTTGAATTTGCAAATACACTTCATGTAAATGTGATTATTTATATTTTTATCTAAACATAATTTAGTCTTGTACTTTTCACATATTCTTTAAGGATATTGTAGTTTTGCAAAATCATCCTATAGACTGCTCTGCCAACCATCTGGCATTGACCAATCATGAGAGAAAAATGAATATTTCCTGACTGATCATCAGGGGTCCCTGTAGGTAGGCTGGTGGCAGTTGCTAGGTAAATAATGGCTAAGGCCCCAGTGATGCATGTCTACAGACTAGTAGGAGACTCTTGACAACCCCCTGTTGCTAAGAAGAAACTGGTGTTTTACAACCACTGGCAAAAACCACCTTCGGATTTGTGACTTTGGTACCAACAAAGACACTGTCACACTGATCACACTGTCATCAGTATAGCAGAGACTGAAGTGTCCCAGAAGCTGCAGGCAGTCAGACTTAACCTTGGAGAAAGGTATCAGTACAGCTCATCAGTTCAACAAAATAATCAGAGAGTTATGTGGAAGAACAATAGACAACATGAAACAAACTTTTGAAAAGTTAAGCCAAAGCTGAAGTGTCTTAAAGTTGCATTTCTATGGCCACCAGGGGGTGATATTTGTAGTTCTAGTCCTATATAAGTGACTAGGAAAATGGCTTTCTGACTGATTTCTAAACATTTTCCTAGTGAGTTTGTGTGCTCACATTTTGGGTCATATTGAATGCACTAAGGCCCAGTAGAATAATAAATAAATGCATAAATAAATAAATATCATTTTGAATTACTTTGAATGCAAAGCAAATCTAGTAGTCTGAAATAAGTATAACAGACCAAGTTTTACATGCCTATTTATCTTCTGCATTGTCTCAGTCAATGAACTGTCACAGACATTAAACACTAAGATTGTGTAGATGTACTTACTAAAACATGAAACATTTGCCAGAAAATTTAATTTAAAAAAAAACAAAAAACCTTGAAGAGTTTACTGAACCTTCTGACAAAAGTTTTTCAAAATGAAATTGAATATTAATTTGCAATATGAGTTTTGATTTGTATAACATTTGCTACATCTGGCACACCGGTGATGTAGAAGTCTCAAAAACTCAAAAATAAACCCTCATGATGTGGTTTCTCAGCACAGATAACCTTTAATCTTGGAACCTAAAAACTAGCTTGAAGCCAGACAGAAGTTTTTATGAACTAAGAAAAGACATATTTCTCTCTGAATGCCTAAAATTTTGTTGGGGTTATTTCTTCATGTGTTTTTGCTAGCATGCAGTCTTTATTGATACCTTGGTAAAGAGAATACCTACTTCCTTGTTTTCCAGACTTTCTGACAAACTAAGATAACACTGTTTTATTGTTTTATTGTTTTATTGTTCTTCTGCTTCTTTTATCTGGAAATGTGCAACCTAATCCCGGTCCAGATTGCAAATGCTTAAGTACTCCTTGTGATTTCAAAACTCGAACAGGTCTTGGTATCACTCATTTAAATGTCAGAAGTCTTCTTCCCAAACTTGATTTTGTGAAAATTTGGATGAAAGAGTTAGATACTGATATTCTTATATTATCAGAAACCTGGCTTACTAAATCAATTACTGACAAAGACATTGCAATAACGGGCTATAATCTTTTCCGTTGCGACCGCCCCAGAAAGGGTGGCGGTGTTGCAATTTATGTAAAAAGCAAATTCCATGTTACTGTCGATTCATCGGTATCTGTTTGTAAACAGTTTGAACTTCTTGCCCTCAAGCTCCAACTTTTCAAGGGCTATTTTATTACCATTGTGGGCTGTTATAGACCCCCCTCAGCTAGTAGTGAGGCTTTAGTTTCACTTAGTGAAAAACTATCTACTTTAGATTTTAATGAAATTGTGCTGGCCGGAGATTTCAACTGGGACTGGTTGTCCTCTGCCTCAGACAGTTTTAAATCCATGTGTGATTCATATAATCTCACACAACTAATTTACAGCACAACTCGTCCAAATCTTAAATGCCCAGAAAAGTCATCACTTATTGATTTATTTTTAACTAATATGCCGTATAAATATTCTCACACTGGGGTTTTCGCAAATGATATCAGTGACCACTGTGTGGTAGCTGTAGTCAGACAATCGAAGCTCCCAAAATCAAGGCCACAGATAGCTTTTAAACGAGATTTTAAGCATTTCTGTGAGCAAGCTTTCTTTCATGATTTATGGGACTATAACTGGAGTAGAATCTACCTGATAACTGATCTTGAGCTGGCATGGAATTATTTTTATGATACTTTTATCAAAATTATAAATAAACATGCCCCTATCCGCAAATTTAGAGTAAAATGCAGAAACAACCCTTGGTTTTCTCCTCAGCTCTCCAGTCTACTCAAAAAAAGGGATGCTGCCTGGGCTAAGGCCAGAAAAACTAAATCCGAAGCGGATTGGCTGATTTTTAGACAGCTCAGAAACCGTTCAACTTCCTTAATTAAAAAGGCCAAATCAGAATTCTATCTTTCAAATACTACTAAACATTTGAACGATCCTAAAAAATTCTGGAAAATAATAAAATCTTCTTATGGGGACATAACTACAAATGAGATGCCAACTTTTGTTGTAAAAGACTCCTGCACTTTAACAGAGAAATGCGACATTCTAAACTGCTTTAATGAGCATTTTGTTTCTTCAGGATCTCTATTTGAATCTTTATATCCAGATTTAAAACAGCTTAATCAACAAGAGGCTCTCTCTGCAACCGCTCAAACTGAATCTGTGGTCAAACCCTTCAGTTTTTCTCCGCTAAATGTTTTTGAGGTCCACAGGGCTTTAAATCTGTTGGATCTAAATAAATCTGCAGGACCAGATCAACTTGATCCCTATTTTCTTAAGTTGGCTGCAGATTTTATAGCAGAACCAATAACTTACATTTTTAATCTTAGCCTCTCGAACAGTGAGATCCCTGTAATATGGAAATCTGCCTATGTTCTCCCTTTGCTGAAAGGAGGTGATCCTTCAGATGTTAATAATTACAGGCCCATATCTAAATTGTGTGTTCTAGCAAAAGTTCTAGAAAAGTTCATTAGTGAACAACTGAAAGACTTTTTGGACAAAAATTCAGTTCTTTCCCAACATCAGTCAGGATTCAGAAAACAACACAGCACAATAACTGCTGCTATTAAAGTGGTTAATGACATTGTTGATTCGATGGACTGCAAAAAATACTGTGCTGCTCTTTTTCTTGACTTGTCAAAGGCTTTTGATACAGTTGACCATGCTATTTTATTAAATAGACTAAACAATATTGGTCTATCTGTAAATGCTGTAAGTTGGTTTTCAAATTACTTGTCAGCAAGAAAACAGTGTGTCCATGCTGCTGAGTCTTCTTCCTCTTTTCTCCCAGTATCCAAAGGAGTTCCGCAGGGCTCCATATTAGGGCCATTGCTATTTTCTCTTTACATAAACAACCTTTGTGATAATTTGTCAAATGCAGCATTTCATCTTTATGCAGATGATACAATTATTTATTGTTCATCCCCTTCAATAGCACAAACCCTGCAATTTCTGCAGTCTGCCTTTGATGTCGTTCAGTCCCATTTAACTCAACTTAAGTTGGTGTTAAATCCAGAGAAATCCAAGCTCATGTTATTCTCAAATGGCAAAGAGTTGTTAGCTACATCTCCTAAGATTAAAACAATTCAAGGATCTGAAATTGAAATGGTCACATCTTACAAGTATCTAGGGATCATTATAGATCAGAATTTGTCATTTAAGACTCACATTCAAAGGCTTGTGTCGAAGTTAAAACTAAAACTAGGTTACTTTTTTAGAAACCAATCCTGTTTCTCCCTCCAAGTGAGAAAACATTTGATTCGTGCAACCTTTTTACCTTTATTGGATTATGGTGACCTGCTTTTTATGAATGCACCTGCCCACTGCCTAAAGAGGTTGGATACTGTGTACCATTGTGCTTTACGTTTTATTACTGGCTATGGAAATTATGTACATCATTGTTCTTTGTATGCTGCTGCTAAATGTCCATCTTTGCATATTCGCAGACTCTCCCATTGGTTGATCTTTATCTATAAATCTCTCCTTGGGCTGGTTCCATCTTATTTATGTGTTTATATGTGTAAAAACCACAACCAATACAACCTTCGTTCGAACAAAATCATACAATTGATTGTCCCAAAAATCAGAACAGAATTGGGGAAAAGGGCTTTTAAATACGCTGCCCCTGCTTCCTGGAATAATCTGCAGAAGGAACTGAAATTATCAGAATTGGTTACCTTGGGAGAGTTTAAGTCTGTCTTAAAGGAACGAGAGAACAGCTCTTTTACTCAGTGTGATTGTTTTTAATGTACTCTTAATTTGATCTGTTATTGTATATTTTACACATGTTTGTATGGGATATTGTATTTGTTTTAAATGTTATATACCTATGTGGTATGTGACTTTTGTTGCCATGATGCCAGGTCTCTCTTGGAAATGAGATTTTTAATCTCAATGAGATTTTTTACCTGGATAAATAAAGGATTAATAACACTGAATTAGTCATAAATCATATTTTTCACAGAGATGGAGAGAATTGAGCCAAAGGTTTACAATAGTTAGTACGTGACAAGTGATGGAAACTGTGGCTTTGACTGTGGGTTTGTGTGAGCGTATATGAGCCAAGAGATGGCTGTTTGCTTTGTCTATTGCTGTTGCGTGAACTGCTGTTTCCTCATTATTGTTCTGTAGACGTGGCTTATTGTGACACCAGTTTTATTCATCAACTATGGTTGAAAGCTTACATTCACATCACAGGAATAATTTCAGGGATTTTAATGATTTGTTTGAAGTGTTCTTTCTCCCGGTTAGAATGATTGCACAGAGTACATCTTTAATTCTGTGCACAGCCACAGAGAACTGTTGATGTTGTAACAGCAAACTGTACTTTGGCAAATACATGAACAGGTTAAACAGTCACTAAGTACTGAAAGTCATTACTGCAGGCAAATCACCAGCATCAGTCAGATCAGATCAAAGCTCTGCAAATCTACATTTATTACTGCAAGTCATCAAGGGAAGGTCTGATGGATCTTCCAGGAATAATGATGTTGCTTTTAAGAGTAGTGATTGGTTAGTAGGCAGCAACACCTTCACCTTCATAGTATAGAAACAGTTGCATACTTTGATATCTTCAGTTTGTTTACTTGTAAGTTTGTGAAAGTAGATGTGAAAGGATTGTGGCTGCATATTCATAAGCTTTTTACATGTTATGATACTAATTTAAAGGCTTGTAAACAGATCTTGTGATTGTTGAGATAGCATGGATAGCTGTTACATCCTGTCTTCAGTCTTTATGCTACATAATTAAGTTTGTAAGCTGTTTTTTTTTTAAATATAGTATTCCATCTATCGTCTAGGAAGGATATAAGGAAGCATAATGAAATTAAACTCAACTCAATTTTTTTCTAAACCAAGATTAAAGGAGTGGTTTTCACTGTAGTAAAACCACAGCTGTCAATGTATTTGGGTCACACCTCTTATGCACTCTTATTAATGTAAGTAAGTTTCGTGTTGATTATGACTTGCATGTTGTGGACATGACTTGCAGTTTCCTGTTAGTAAGAAAACACAGCTGGCAGTCTGTTATTGCCACATCTTTGTCCACAGCAGGTCTAGTGAGCATCAGCTTTCTGTTCATTTCGTTTGTCAGCCATGGACAAAACTGTGCTGCTCCTGTTGTGCCTGCAGGTTGTTCTGCTCATCACTGCCTTTCCTTCGGACGCAGCTGGTCAAGTCGTGGTGAAAGGTCCAGATCAGGTAAAAAGATCCGCAACAGTAATCAAAAAGGTAGGGATACATACCTTTAATTATCTGTCTGAATTTACTACAAATTCCATATTATATTTTGTGGAGAGAGGAACTTAATGCCGCAGAAGAGAAAGCTCGCTGTTTTAGGTTGTATCAACAGACCTGGATCACGTGGCTGGCAAATGTGTTTGATTTTGAGTGTATTTCTACTTTTCCATTACAAAATTGGAACGTAGCATCATAATAGGTATTTGTGCAGTTTTATACTCCCTTAAGTTCATTCCTTGTGTTTGGAAAGATTCATCAAAACTTGAAATTTTTTGGAAAACATGCATGGCGTATCCTCCAAACAAAAGAGGAGGGACCATCGGGCTTGTTATCAGTGCTCAGCACCAATGGAATTGACACATGTCAACACATGCACATGTCTAAAGCTGCCATTACTGCATATTACTGCATTTATATACATAAATGCATAAGAGCAACAGATGCTCCCAGTCATATGACATATTTTGTCAGGGGGTCCTTTGGATATTTCAGCAAGACATTGCTAAGCCACATACTGCATCTTTGCAATAGCACAGTTACGTAAAAGCAAAGTCCGGGTACCTAACTGGCCTGTCTGCAGTCCAGACCTTTCACCAACTGAAAACTAAGTGCACTGTGAAACAAGAAATACAACTGTCACGTACAGCTGTGTGGCAGGCAGAGGTTGGACGCAAAAGCAGGACTCAAAAACAGAGTTGTAAGCTAAATGAGAAAGCTTTATTGCTGTGTAAAAATATTCAAAAATAAAAGCACTAACAACTGAAAACTCTGAAACTAGTAACAAAACAAGAAAAAAACAATTAGGGAATACCAATAGAAACTAACTGGTTAAACTAGGAACACACGAGAGACTACACAGCTAGCAGAGACAATGTGACAATGAGCAGAGGGCGACTGAAGATTTAAATACACACAGGATAATAAGGGGATGGGCAACAGGTGGGAACACAGGAGGAACAAATCAGAGACAAAAAGACGGGGGAAGAAAAACTCAGCAAAATGCACAAGAGACCAGGACTACCAAAATAAAACAGGAAACACAACACAGAGCCAGACAGTGAGACAGCGATGGAGACATGATGGGGTGGGAAGAACACAGATGAGATCTGGACACAAAAGGAAACAGACTAAATGAACAAGTAACTAAGAACTCGTTACTTGTACCAAAATGGTACATTTTCTCAGTTTAAACATTTGATCTGTTGTTTTATTAGATCAAATGTGGGATTGTGAGATTTGCAATTTATTGCTTTCTGTATTTATTTACTGTTTACACAGGATCACAATTTTTCAAACTCCTTGTGGACTCTGTATATTAATCTATAAATGTCATGACCATGATTTCTTTATACAGTAACAACGTGTCTATATTTTATGTTGATTTTAATTTATCATCATTACATAAAAACGCAATGTTCATGTCATTTCATTATAGGTAGCAAACAGGACGGTCAACCCACCAAAGCAAAGCCCACAGAAGAGAAGGTGTTCCACAAGACCTGGAGCATGCAGCCCATTGGTAAATTGTTTTGTTATTCACATTTTCTTTATTTCCTGCTGTTACAGAACAGCAACTTGATAAACACTGAATCATCTTGTGAATTATCCTTCTGTTTCCAAAGCTTTCTTATTACAGAAAACAATAATGGATTGCAAAGCCCATGTTTTTCTTTATAAAGAAAAAGCTGGTCCTGTTACTATGATCACTATTGAATTTTTTTTTTTTTTTTTAATTTCAAGCACATAGATATTTAAAGCTAAAGCAGAGCAAAGACTGTTTTATCAGTTATTTATTCATTTCTCTCTCTGCAGGGCCAGTAATTTACCCATCACACATTGCTGCGGCCAGAAACTCCTTCCTGCATTTTTCCATTGACCTGGGTGCTTCAATAATCTACGCATATAAACTATCACAACAACAGATTCTCTGCAAACATGTTGCAACATTGCAGTTGGTGCAGCAGTCACCTCGCATACATCACCAAAACAGACAGATGCTAAATTTGAACCAGCTCACTGGACTTCTCTGAGAAGTCAGAAATTAAACACAAATAACATTCAACCACTAAAACTAATTTTGGAAGTAAATATGAGGCGGAGTATTAGGGCCACATTAAGAAAATAAAATATTTTGATCAATTTGAGAATAAAGTCAAGGTTTCAAGATTAAAATCAAAAATCTATTTTGAGAAAAGCATGTGGAGATTACTTTTGTTGTTTCAAGACAAACTGCGACGTTTCTTATACCTTTGTGTAGATGAGTTAGCCATTTCACATTACGTGAATGCAGCTGTCTGCACCATCTTTTCAACATCCTTTTACATTTACCATAATATGTTTGTGTGCTAAAAAAGAAATAATTTCCTTCCTTGTTACTTAAGTCGATTCTGAAGTACGATTTCACTCAGAGGGTACAGCAACCATGGCTGATTGTCTTGAAACAAAACAGAATTACAATATTATTCTCAAAATGATGAATAATATTGTTTTTCTTAATGCGGCACTAATACTACGTCGTATAAATAACCTCGGCATCTTAATTTTTAAAAAAAAAAATCCTAAAGCACTTAACTGTTTTAAGATTTTTTTTTGTAAAACTATGGATTTGAAAAATCGTAGGTAACAACAATAACTGTTTTGATATTACATAAATATATAAACACTGCATGTTGTGAGGATTAACCACAGGAACATAAAAAGTGGTTTTGGTAATTACCAGTATTGTGTATTTAGGGCAGCTGTGGGTACCTTGTGTGGAACCTTGCACTGGATAGTAATAATAATTTTGTTAAGTACTGCATGTTCTGAGTATGGACTGGACTAATAAAATATTTAAAGCACTGCACATTTGCGTGAATTAGACTGATATTCTGAAAAGAAGTTGTGTAGTTAATTGTAAGATTATCCAATGATGACAAATAAAGAGATGATAAGATGGTGTTAAACACAGCGCCAGAAAATCAGATGTATATTTGCTTCTCCTTCAAGCCCCTGACTCACTGACTTTGAACAACTGTAAAACTTCCACATGTTTTCTGCACATTTTATTCAGTAACTTACTGACTTACCTGTGTTTGGTTTTAAGACAGTGAAAGAAGATTTTACTAAAAACAAAATAGTTTCATCAGACAATCTGTTCTTGCACTGAGGATGCAACATCAAAACACAGAAGAAGCTTTTCTATATGCAAAAAAAACCCTTATTTTCTTTGTAACACTCACTGAAACTGTCAAACTTTTTTGAGCAGAGTCACAGTCACATTACACAGTATATAACTGGTGGCCACAAGCAAACACTACAAAATAAGACTTCTGTTGCCCAGAACACGAACACTTAAAAGCACTTGAGTCGTTTCAGTATCAAAAACAGCAATTGTCACACTGCCAGTGTACTTCAATGTAGTTCATTTACTGGAGGTAAAAACCACTGAATGTGAAATTCCTTTGTTTAAATCATCCTTTATAGAAAAAACGTAAACTTCTACACTTTAATACCATCAGTGACACAAAAATATTAGAACTGCCAGCACAAATGTATTTAGGAGACCAATGCATGAGGAGTGAGGAGTGATCAGAGGCACTAAGTGTTCTGACTCATTAGTAGGTTGGCTCCAGCTCAAAGAGTGTAAGCCTGTTTGAGGTGCACATTGTTTGAAATAAGACAAATTTAAGTACAACTTTATCCTACTATAAAATTAGCCTGTGCAGAGGGAAAATTTACAGCTAAGCAGCATTTTAAAGGGATCACCTGACGCCTCCACTTTGACTCCAAAGATTCAAACACGAACAAAACGTAAACTGTAACTGAATAAAAATTGTAAATGACATCAAAAAATCAAAACAAGTTTAATAGTTCAATGACTTTGTATGTACGTTCGAATAGTGTCTATACCTGAAAGTATGTGGAAGATGCTGTCACCTCAGTTGCCCAAATAACTATTATTATCACTTGCATGCTGATAACAGCTTGCATGTTGTGGTCATGTCTAGTAGTTAAAAAAAACTTCTGTGCGATCAAATAAATGCTTAGTGTCTTATCAAGCTGAAAGACTTTGTACGTCCTTCAGCACCACTTATTAGGAGATTTGAGTGAGAGTATGTAAATGTTTGAGCTTGTACTGTTAACCCTGTGTGGATCAGAAAAACCCAAGATAACTTAGTATTTTTAAAGACATTAAAGATGTAGAATCATTCACCCTGAAAAAGAACTGTTAAAAAAATCCTTAAAAAATGATGACTGTTTGTAAGCTTATGAACTCAACTGTAGTTTGTACTTAGTTACCACTAGTATTGTAATGATGACTTTCTCATTATTGTTTTATAGAAGTGGCCAATTGTGCATAAACTTTCATTTATAAACAACATGTTTCCTGTTAAAACAACTGACACTTTCCAAGAATTAAGCGATTAAGAAGGAAGTAAGTTGCACTATTTTTTAAACATGAAAGAGATGAAGATATAATTAAACTTCCATTATTTAAATTCAATTGAAATGCCTTAACAGTGCTATTAATTTCATTTTAATAAAATTTTTAACATTCTTGAAAATGTTTTTTAACGATTTCTTTATCCTGAGCTGTTATTAGCCAAGTATAAAGTATAAATTGGGGGAAGTCCAGCCAAGTTTGACGGGGGAGTTCATGTGTGATGTATCTCATGACATGCATACAATGTCACGATGAATGTCGAACATGAAACAAATGCAAAAGCAGAGCATAAGATCACAAGTGGTTGATAAATATGAAAATCAAAACAGTTGGGATTAATAAAAAATCTTTTTTTAAACGTACAGACGTCATTAGTCGCCTTATGTGTTGCATTTCATTGAGACTGGCTCACTGGTTAAGGGGGAGATAGGATCCATACACACGTATACATAATACACTACAATCATAATAGTAAGTATATAGTAACCAAAAAATAGTCCTAAATGTATTTTTCCCATTGCTTTCCTGCTTTGTTTTGTTTGTTTTTTTGTTTTGTTTTTTTTTAAGTTGAGCAGTGTCAATTGCCTTAGCCAATGCTAACACTGGCTACCTTGTTGTAACAGCACTGAAGGACTGTTAAGTGATTGAAGGACAGCCGTGGGGAAATGATGAGACCTGTGCAATGATGGCACAGCATCTTACCTCTCTGTCTCAGCTGCCTGGACAGGACCGACAGGACTTACCTGTCACTGATCGGCAGACTGCTGCACAGGCTACAACATAAAAAAGTGTTTTTATATTACAGGTAGTAACCTTCACACATGCAACTTAACTCTCGCACAGGCAAAATTTAATTTGCTAGTACTAAAGTGAATTATCTCTCATCCTCATTTTTGTTATCATTCAATGTGTTCCATACTAGCTCTAGGAGCACATAAAGGTTGGCTTTGTGTTATTTTTAGTGGGTCGTCATGGACAGAACTTTGATGCTGATCCTGTCAGGCCTGCAGGCTTTCCTGCTCATCATTGCCTTGACTTCTTCTGCTTCTGCAGCTGCTCTGGTCACAGTGGGTAGTTTATATCCATATCAGTTACGAAGACTCACAACAGCATTCAAACATGAAATGACAGTCAGTCGTATTTAAAATATATAGATGATAATGCGCTAATAACATAAAAAAAAATTATATCTGCTATGTGCAATTATATATTTGTGATGAAGAGGGAAGTTCAGAAAAGCTAGTGTAAGACTGATTAGAAAAGAAGAGACAGTTCTATAGTCTAGATTGAGAGCATGTGGCTGGTAAACATGTTTGGTTTTGACAGTTTTATTCTTTAATAATTAACTGTTCTATAATATATATATCATATTTCAGTAAAGACCTGAATCTATTCTTGCAAGCGTTGATATGTAACATGTTAAACCTATCTACAAGAAAATCTGTTTGCTTTGTAACACCAGCAGTCAGAGCATATCCACAATATGTTACTAGTGTTCAGTAAGACTGGGGGGGTGGGTGGGGGGGTCTTTGTCAAGCAAAGATCAAAGTCATCAATAAGAACAGGATGGACAAAACTGGTACATGTACACTACAAGACTGATAAAGTCAGGGGAACTGCAGGGGAACTAATCAGCATGTGAATGATGGTGGAGTGTGGAGTGAACAACTGAGGACCTCTGGTGGGTGAAATCGGTGTTGCAAGGAAACAGTTATAAATGACCAACAAGGGTATGACAGAAATATTCAGCACAGACCAAACTGGCTTACATAACTGATGAGGCTGTGCTCATGTCATATGTGCCACCCCTACATGTCATATGTAAAGATTAAAAACTGCACTCAAAATGTAATGCAATGTACACAAAGTTTCACACTGTAATAATACATAAATTAATAGACAACCAGCTCCAAAACTACACTTTTGATTTCAAAATTAAGGAAGAAAATATGGCAGAAGAATTGGAAAACAAACATTTTTCGATTAACATGATTTTTAAAAAATGGACATCGTGACGTGGGCGTCGTGTAATTTTCATCAAGATTCAGAAAACAGTCTGCAAGTGAGCACAAAAGCAGAGTCAGTCTGACTTATTTTTAGTTGGTCTGTCTTTATTTTTAACTATTGTATACAAAGTGAAGTATTTTGAGGTAACATCCCTTCACATATACACATATATATTCCTCGGAGTTGTTAAATTTGTTGATATTTACTTGTCTTAGCCTAAGTCAGGGGTAGGCAACTCCAGGCCTTTGCCATTCAGGTTTTAAATCTCACCCTGGGTCAACACACCTGAATCAAATGCTTAGTTCATTACCAGGCCTCTGGTGAACTTCATGACATGTTGAGGAGGTCATTTAGAAATTTGAATGAGCAGTGCTGGATCAAGGACATATAAAACCTGCAGGACAGCGGCATTCAAGGCCTGGAGTTGCCTACCCCTGGCCTAAGTAGATGCTGTAGTGGTCTGTCTTAGTGTATCTATGTACTATGACCAAAAGATGGAGTCAGTCCACCTTTATTTTCATTCAGTATAGTTTGTTGCATGCAAAATTAACTATTTATTTGGAGATGTTGACACAGATAACAATTTACCTAAAAACTGTCTTTAATAAACATCAAAACAAAGAAGAAGCCTTGTTTATTTATTTATTTATTATCAGCTAATGAATATAATCAAAGGAAAAATGTGGTAAATACTCTAACTTTAGTCTTACTAAACTTACTGTAACTTTCCATCTTGTTTATAGTCATATTCAGGATGTGATATGAAACATATTATCCAATATTTCTTATGCAAAAGCTACTGGAAAATTACATGTTTACCATTTACAGTTTTTCTTGTGAAAACCTAAATACACTCTTACTGCTTCCAGGTGTGTCTTACACAATGCCAAGGAGGAAAAACAGCAGCAATAATCCTAGAGAAGCTGCGGTTGCTTCCTATCAATCTGGGAAGGATTAAACACCATTTCTAAATAATAAGTCCATCATTTTTCCAGACGTGGCTGTCTGATTAAGTTCACTGCAAGGCCAATCATGCAGACAAACTACAGATAAAGAAAAAAGAGCCTCAGACTCTAGAGACATTAGTTAACATTTTAAATGTATGCTAATAAGTACAGTTTGGTTTGTTTGGAGTGGTTTCTGTCACAGTTACGTCAAAAAGGGCCCAGATGCAGAAGCCACGGACAACAAGGAAACAAAACTAAGCTTTAATTAGGTCAGGTATAGAAACAAAACAAAACAAATAAAACAAAATCCAGAGTGAAAAAGGGACTGTGAACAGCCTCATGAGACCATGAGAAGTAAACACAACTGGGGGAAACAGGGCACAGGCGAACAAGATCTAGAGAACAACAAAGGGGAGTAAGACTAAATGCAAAACACAGGATCGTGGCAGCTGCCAGGAGAGAGCCGCGTCTTTCTAAAAGGAACATGGCAGCACAGGGACGATGTCCTCTAGTGAGACAAGACCAAAGTGGAGACATTTGGACATCATGCACAGCCCTGTGTTTGGCAAAATCACACACAGAATATCAACACAAGGATCTCATACCAATGTTTAAGCATGATGATGGTGGGGTGATGATTTGGGCTTGTTTTGTAGCCGCAGGAGCTGGGCACCTATCAGTTACTGAGTTGATAAGAACTCAAATATATGAGAAAGTGTAGAGTCAAATGTGAGGCTAACTGCGGGACAGCTAAAGCTTGGCCAAAATTGCAAAAGGCCCAGACAAAGTCCAGACCTCAACCGAATTGAAATAATTTGTCAGGACTTTAGAGAGCAGTGCAAAAGCAAATGTTCACAAATAGCACTGTTCTGCTCAGTTAAGCCCTCAACCAGCTTTCTACTGGAAGCCTCATCCAAGCACTGACACTTGCATTTCTATGCCTACGCACTTTTTAACTCTAACTTCTAAGTAATAGTAGACTAGTGTTTACACCACAGACACTCACCTAATGCATCAGATGGATGCATTGTGAACAACTCAGGGTTCAGTATCTTGTCCAAAGGTACTTTGTGACGCAGATAAGTGGGGCAAATTCTTCCACAAACATCTACTTCAAATTATTGTTTCCAAAGGGGGTTCTACAAGTGGGTCAGTTGAGTTCTAGGAAAACATTCTTCTGTGGAAAACTGCATGTGCTGAAAAGTCAGAAGAGAGTCAGCATTATGAAAATATGTGCATGTGTATGGACAAATTAAATGCCTCGATTCTGCCTCTATCGGATATCGGATTTCAGAATCTTTATTGTAAACTCCCTCCTCTCTGTCCACGTAGAAATTATTATTTAGCAGGGATTATATAAATACTGGAGTGTTTCACAACTGCATTACACTCCTCAGTTCACCATGGACAGAAAAGTGCTGCTGCTCGTCTTGAGTCTGCAGGTTTTCCTGCTCATCACAGCCTTCACTTCCACAGATGCAGCCACACTGCCAGACGATCAGAAACAATCTCTGGATGTGGTAAGAAGTCATAAACTTTGGGAACTGCTGGATACATATTAATGAATGTTTCATGTTGTTGCATTAGATGTTTTATTTATTTATTATTTTTTCCTAAATTTTCTAATACCAATAGTGAATAAAGCATTCTCTTTTTGGTGAAGGGAATAACCAGGGATGACAGACGAAAGGGAAGAGAAAGAGTCAAACGACAGTCCTGTTCCTCGAGGCCTGGTGGATGTTCCCTCCTTGGCCAAGTAAGACCAGATTTCTTTATTTTTTCATTCACAGTAAAATTAATGAATCTAATAATAAACTCATCATTAAAGAGATTGTCTTGCATATAAATGACACAAATTAATTATTTGTTGTTGTTTTGCCACAGGCCAACCCTAATATTCCTGGTAATAAGGTAAACTTACCACAGATTTCTGCAAGTAGCATAAACAAGTGAAATGAGGTGTCTAATGGGAGGCACTGTGCATTGTATGTTTGTGTGCATGCTACAGATTTTTAAAAAAAAAACTGATTTAGAAGTTTAGATGTTGCCAAAAGAACATCTCACTCAGGCAGCGCTGCTTTCATGTCTAACACGTGCAGCCTGTGGAAGCAGGCTGTGTTGTAATCACACTCTGTTTCTCTCTCTGGTTTTATAGAATGGTAAAACAACATCAATGCCTCCCCGGGCCGTTCTGAAGAAAACCTGAAATGTTGTTTTCGATATACAAAACAAAAAAAAGTGAGCAAAAAAGAACTCATCTATGCACTCAGGAAAACTGCTATAGTAATTGATCTATTACGATCAGTCAAATGTTAAATACTTTTTTTCTGTGTGTGTCTCAGTGATCAGAAGAAAACCAGATGACCCACCGGAGAGCTGAAAACTGAGACCTTTACCGACTACATCTTCTCTCTGAGAGACTTTCTTCCTTCGTTACAAGAAATGTTTTTCGTTGTTTCCATGTACTATTATGAAGGCAATATCCAGTGATGCTTTGCATGATGTAAGAAATCCCTATATTCTTCACTGATATGTATCTGCATTAAAAGAATCAATAATCCCCAGTATACATTTGCACTTATCACACCTGACTGAAGGAAAGCATGATGCATTCAAACTTGCAGAAAGGTTTTATGGCCTTACTCATGTTCTACATTGAAATAATAAGCTTTCTCCAAGTGCTGTTGATTTCATAACAGTTCACTTTGTGTATTCTGTGCTGCAAAATAAAGCTGACTGAAGTAGAAATTTTCATCTTTGTGCATCATCTTTAACGGTAATAGAAAGCCATGAAGTATTAAACTTAAAAAAGCTGTCATCATAAGTGCTCAGCTGGGTCAGTAAATCCTGTACAGTTCTGCATAGTTTTAAAAGCAAAGCAGTGGAGGCACTTGAGGTCTGTATAATGTTTAACTACAGTGTTATTATTTCATTTTGACGCTGCCTCTCAACTTCCTCCTCCCTGTCCACATTGAAATTAGGGTGAAGGTAACAGTGGTTCCAGCAGGAATCGGAGCACTTGGTTCAGTGACTCTGAAGCTAGGCGAGTGACTCCAGCAGATCTCAGGAACAACATCCGAGATCTCTGTTCAGAAGAGCTGAGATACTGCGCAGGACCCTCTTTTTGTGAAGGTAATTATGTATGAATGTAAACTCAGAAATCAAAATATTATCTTGCCCTGAAATGAATTGTCATGTGTCACATGTGCAGTTATTACACCCTCAGAGTCATAAAGAACTTGAATTAAATTTATAACCACTTTATGCAGTAAGTAAGAAACAGAAACAAGTCAAATCAGGTGTGCAATATCAGGTCATGTGTACTGCATAAAGAAGTTCTGATGTCTGCTAAAAGAAGATCCGAGCTGGATGATGCTGCCTTCATGTTGAACACCTGCACACAGGAAACAGTGCAGGCTGTGGAAAGATCTCTTTTTACAATTTATGGCAACAACATAACCCTCGACAGGAAGCTCTGAAAAAACAGTGAAACACATTTTGATCAAATTTTGATCACATCTGTTGTGCAGGTGAGGAAAAAGAAAACATCTGTGCATGCAAGAAAAGTGCTGCTGTTTTATTAACATCAGTCCAATGTTAGCTCCTCTGCAATGAGTTTTCCTCTTTTCTGTTTGCGTGTGTGTGTGTGTGTGTGTGTGTGTGTGTGTGTGTGTGTGTGTGTGTGTGTGTGTGTGTGTGTGTGTGTGTGTGTGTGTTTTCAGAAGAAAACCAGATGAAACAAGACCAGAGAACTAAAGACTATCGCAAGAAATATTAATCACTGCAACTTTATATCAAAGTAAATAATTTATATTGATTTGTATACTGTAGCGCCCACTATCTTCATCAAGGATCAATAATTTGCAAGTACCTGCTAGTTATGAAGTATAACACATATATTTTAACATAAAAAGGTCAAACTCACATCAACCGCTACAGGTCTGAGTTATAATCACACTGACAGCTGGAAAGCATGACGAGCATTCATAATTCTATTCAGTAAATATATCACTTGAAATAATGATTTTATTCCAAGTCTAAGGAGCTTGGAAAGAAGGCGACTGGACTCGACTTTTTAGGGTTTTCCATTAGATGGAAATACACGATACAAGATTTTTTTTTCTGGCCTGGGTTCTAAGAGTTGAGTCAATCTTAAAATGTGACATCAACAGACTGCACGCCACCAATCGGCCGCTCAGTGACGAGGGCAACAGGCCGAGCAGCAGGTATACCATCACCTCGACGTCCTCTGTTTTTTTCTGTTGAGTGTGTGTGGCATACAAATGATGTCACAGACTTTTGGACGCATTACCATGACTACCGCAAGCACATTGAGGTAATGCTCAGTTGCAATGGAAATTGGAGTAACTGTATTTGTAATCGGAGTCTTTGCTTGGCCGATTCTGGCCTCCCCGCAATAAGTTTGACACCCCTGTTGTAAAAGAAAGGTCCACATGTATTAAATAACAGCAGGTTTTCCTTTTCTTTACGGGGAATTACAGGACAAACAAGCACTTCTCTTGTAGCTGTAATGTGGCAGTCAGACACAGCAGTGTGTGCCGGCTGTTGGAACGAAAACATTTAGTAAGTGCACATTTCACAATAATGAACCCACATCCACCCACTCATAAATGAAACAACATCTAAGAATGTTCATTTTCTAGTGGGGTTTACGTTATACTATTTCCCTGAAGATTCCCCATCTCAACATATCGCTTGTTACCGTAAAACAGAGATAAAATCCGCTTTAAACCCACACCACTTTCCTTACAGTGAAGGGCATGTTGTGGTTTTATGCATGTTAGCAACACTTTGTTATGCAACTAAGGCCACAGCGGTTAACAGCTACCAAATTATTAACTCTACTGTTTAAAACATATAGTTTAGAACATATAGAAGCAAATATCCAGGTTATCCTTAAGAAAACACCTCAAGAGACTGAAATTTAAAATCTTCCTTCTCGAATGTTGCTTGTGGAAAAAGGTCTTCAATAGAAAGTGAAACTCTGACAGTCCTGTGTTTATTCATTCTTTTTTTATAATGAAGATTATAAAAATGGCATGAAGACCATCACTGGATTCAGGCCAACCAACAGCAGGGGAGCTGAGGGAGGTGAGAATAGAGCTAACGAGTTGAATCTGTTTTTCAATAGATTCGACACCACAGTGTCTGCTCCCACCCCCACAACCTCACCTGTAGTCAGCCTGGAATCCAGAGCCACACCACTGTGCCAGCCTCTCTCTTCACATGGCGCTGTTGCCTCCTGTGAGATTCCTGACACCCCTCCCCCACCCATCACCTTCACTCAATACCAGGTTGAGATGCAAATGAGGAGACTTCACTCAGGCAAGTCTGCTGGACCAGATGGAGTGAGTCCCCTCGTCCTCAAGACCTGTGCCCCCCCAGCTGTGTGGAGTCTTTCATAAACTGTTTATGCTGAGTCTGAGTCTGCAGAGGGTCCCAGTGATGTGGAAGACATCATGCCTCGTCCCTGTACCAAAGACGCCACGTCCCAGTGGCCCCCAGGATTACAGGCCCGTGGCACTGACCTCCCACATCATGAAGACCCTGGAAAGGCTCATCCTGGACCAGCTGCGACCCATAGTAAGACCACACCTGGATCCCCTTCAGTTCGCTTATCAGCCTCGTCTTGGAACTGAGGACGCCATCATCTACCTGCTCAATCGTGTCTACACCCATCTGGACCAGCCGGCGAGCACTGTGAGGGTCATGTTTTTTGACTTTTCTAGTGCTTTCAATACCATCAGGCCGATCCTCCTGGGTGATAAGTTAGCAGCGATGCAGGTGGATGCTTCTCTGGTGTCCTGGATTGTTGATTACCTGACAGGAAGACCACAATATGTACGTCTCCCACAGTGTGTGTCTGACAAGGTGATCAGCAACACAGGGGCACCACAGGGGACTGTCCTCTCCCCCTTCCTCTTCACCCTCTACACCACAGACTTCAGCCACTGCACAGAGACCTGCCATCTTCAGAAGTTTTCTGATGACTCTGCGGTGGTTGGATGCATCAGCAGGGATGATGAGACAGAGTACCGGGCTGTGGTCGACTCCTTTGTCACGTGGTGTGAGCAGAATCATCTGCAGCTCAACGTGGCAAAGACCAAGGAACTGATCGTGGACTTCAGGAAGACCAGGAAACACTTGACCCCTGTTTCAATCCAGGGGGTCAGTGTTGACATTGTGGAGGACTATAAATACCTTGGAGTACACATTGACAATAAACTGGACTGGGCTAAAAACACCACAGCACTTTACAGGAAGGGCCAGAGTCGTCTCTATTTTTTGAGGCGACTGAGGTCCTTCAACATCTGCCAGAAAATGCTCAGGATTTTCTATGAGTCTGTTGTGGCCAGTGCGATCCTCTATGCTGTTGCATGCTGGGGGAGCAGGCTGAGGGTCGCAGATGCCAACAGACTTAATAAACTAATCCGTAAGGCCAGTAATGTTGTGGGGATGGAGCTGGACTCCCTCAAGGTGGTGTCGGAGAGGCGGATGCTGTCCAAGATAAAGACAATGTTGGATAACACCTCCCACCCACTCCATGACATGCTGGTCAGTCACAGGAGCACGTTCAGTGAGAGACTGAGATTACCAAAAAGCACCACTGAACGACACAGGAAATCTTTCCTGCCTGTGGCCATCTCCCTGTACAACGCATCCACTTAACACACTGGTTACTGCTACAACTACACATGTTTCTTTTCCAGCTATTTATTTATGAGTGACTTATGTATGTATATATATGTATATATTGTACTATTCTTAGTTAGCGTATTGTCTGTCTTGTCTTAATGTTGGTTTATAATGGAGCACTGTAACAAAAAATAATTTCCCCCAGGGATTAATAAAGTATTCTGATTCTGATTCTGATTCTGATTAAGTGTTTCATTTCTGGTCTTTGCTGAGTTCAGTGACACATTTTTTTTAACTGTTGTGAAATACCCAAGGAGGGACTGCAGGAAGGAAACCAAGAGATCAGGTAAATAAACACAGAGTAAATGACGTGATCAAATTAAATCAAGATAAGTTAAACAACCTCCTTCAAACATCTTTCATATATGCTGCACGTTTTTGGACAAGCTACATTTTATCTACACACACACCCTATTTTTTTCCCTCTTCAGATGGAAGTTATTTGTTGGCGAAGAGTATATAAAGGCCTGTGTGTGTGTTTGTTTCACATCTTTATCAAACTCTTCAGCCACTCATCATGAACAAAAACACATTGCTGGTCCTTTTGAGTCTGCAGGCGATCCTGCTCGTCACGGCCTCATCTGAGATGACAGCTGAACAGCCGACACCGGTAAGGAGGACAACTTTACAAAACTAGTGTCTAGATTTTCATTAATTGTTACAGAAACTATCAAAATGAAATGAAATAAGAAGATGTGGTGTTTAAATATTGACTATTTGCTTCTTTTTTCCCAGACAGAGGAGATAACTTCTGTACACAACACAAAGGTGAAAAGCCCAAATGTTACACATCTGAAAAAATGCCGCGTGACACAAGCAGGATGTCGACGACACCACTCAGTAAGGCAAATTTCTGTTTAACAAGTAAAATAAATTAAGGAATAATCATAATAATTTCAGTATTTACATCTCAAAACAATTTGCAGCAAATCAGCAGTTTACTCTTTCTGTTGTTTAAAAGAAAACTCAGCAGTTTGACTCTACATCTCATTCATTTTACTTCTGCATGGTGTGTGAAACTAGCTGCTCCCCCTAAAACCTTTTTCTCTTTTTATTACAGAAAGCACAGCAGGGATCAGACATAAAGCCACAACCCTACAGGTAACCACCCAGTGCATTAAAAAAAAATCAAGAATCAGGTCCAAGTTTCTGCTGAGCAGCAGCAACAGTGAAGAAATGTGTGGCATTTTTGGTATGAAGATCAACACAGCAGGACTGGTTCATTTTTTAATTTTGTTTTGTTTTTTTCCTAACAGACCCAAAACTCGTAGAGGGAGTCTGGCTCCAATTTTGCTACAGTAAAGGAATGAAGTGAAGGAGTGATCACGTCTAGCGCGTAAGTACATGAAAAGTGAAGACAATGGGAACGATTACTAACACATTAAATGACTTTTATCTGGTTGATGGATTAACATTGTTCAAACTGATGTATTTATTCCTCCACTCCTTCTCAGTGAGTCTCCTGCTTTGTTTCTTCTGAAGATGATGAAATAAAAAGAAAAACAGAAATGAAGACCGACACTATAACTATAAAAATCACAATATTTCTCAGACCAGTGGTATATAAGAAATATGTGTATAATATAAAAAGGTTATTAAGGCACTACATAAATGAATGTATCTGATACAATTATAATTTGATGTTTATGTTCACAAGTCAGTTTTTAATGTGGCCTTATTCGTTTTACTGGTTTTGATGAAATAAAGAGTAATTTTTCAGTCTTCTATCTGTAACTGCTATTGTTTCATGAATTTCAGTTTCAAATAAAGTCATCCAGAGTTAAAGCACAAAAACTAGTTATTTGTCGAATGTACTACACACGCACACACACACACACAGAGAGAGAGAGAGAGAGAGAGAGCGTGAGAGAGAGAGAGAGAAAACCTCAAAACCTTGCACTTTTGATATCCTTACATACTACCTACTATATCTGTTTGTACTAAAACATATGTGTATATTAACAAAGAAAAGTACATGAATACCACCTCATTTTATCCAGCTTAATAACACAGACTAGTTGAAGCTTATCTCTGGTATAAAAATGACCTAACAGAGGACTTACACCAAGACTGCACGCAAAGGAAAAGTTTAACACAAATTTACCGTAATTCCCGGACTACAGAGCGCACCTGATTAAAAGCCGCAAGCTCTAATTGTAGAAAGAAAATCAATTTTGTACTTGAACAGGCCGCACCGGATTTTAAGCCGTATGCGTTTCACCCATAATATGAGATATTTACACAGAAATATTACATGTGAGGATTTTTAACGTTTAATTTAATCTGTAAGGCAGCATAAACATGGTAACATAAACGTTATGGTAACATACAAAAATACATACTGCAAATGCTTTTTTTCCTCAAACAGCGCCTGTAACACGGCTACCTTTAAGTCTACGTACGTATCGTAGCACACAAATTACGTTGCTTATGGTTTTTTTACGGAACAGCGCACAAACAACATTACAACGTCTCTTAACAACTGATAAAAATATATACCGTATATATACACTACTTATCATTTTGATTGGTCTACTGTTACCAGGCAAAATGTTTTTGGTCGCATGAAAAAAAATATGCATTAGCCGCATGTCAGTATAAGCCGCAGTGTTCACAGTGTGGGAAAAAAGTAGCGGCTCATGACCCGAAAACTACGGTATTTACAGGTAGTTTTAAATGCTGAGAGGGAGAAAACGCTGTCTGAGAAGCAAAGGGGTCTGAATCTGGATGGAGGAGCTGCAGGTAAGTTTGTAGGTGCGCACACACACTGTCAGCAACACCTGAGGGACTCTGGAGAAATCCGCACAGAGGGAATGCTCCAGAAAACAAACTGATGAGCAGCACAAACAGCGCAGAAGCCAGAACACTATACCTCTTGCAGACACAAAGATCTGGTGACAACTGAGGGGTTTCCTCAGCTTTAAACAGTCAGCCCTGATGTCCACATGTGGAACAGGTGTGTTAATCAGTCCCATGAGTGACTAGTGGATAAACCAAAACAGACTCACAGACTACATAATCAAACCATAATCAAACCTATAACCAGTTCAGAATCACCACTTAACTCAACATGCATGTCTTTTTCTGTGGAAGGAAGCTGGAGGATCTGGAGAGAACCCACACAGGCACAGGGAGCACAAAAACAATACACTATAGTGTTAAACTACAACATCACGTTATGTCAAAGGCACTTCTCGAAGTTCTCCCCCAACAGGTCAGTGCATTTCACCATACCACAAAAAACTGCCGAACTCAACTCCCCCTGATCCTACATCACCACAGAGTTTCTAGAGGATGTGATAGAGCCAGGTCGCAGGGCCTGGAGAATATGCTGCCAATTCACTGTTATTAGAAACTCCAGCACCAAGATTAATAAATAACCAAGGTTAAATAACGAAATACTAAAACTATATGCGAAAAAAGTTCATTTAACTAAAAATGCAAAAACAGAAAAATTTAATAAAATATTGAACAAATAAAAACTAGCTTAAAACAACCTAAAACCAAATAAAAACACATGAGGAAATCTCCTTAGTTTTAGTATTTGTTATGCCAATCAAATGTGTTACAACAACTTGCCTAATGTGGCCTTAATGGACATGTTTATTGAGAATTTGGACATCTACCAGACGGTGACTCAACTGCTTTGAAGAAGCTCTGTGTTTTTATCGAAATTCCTGTACTGACTTTAGAAATCCTGCCTCTGGCATATGACCTAAATACAATAATACACTGAAACTAATAAAAACTAAACATATTCAAACAAAAGTGAAACGAGCAAATTCTGGAAACTAGCTGAAACCAAACTGGATTGAAAGAAAAATGTCAAAATGAAATAAAAAATAAACAGAAAATACAAAACTATAATAAACTATAAACTAAACTGAGAAAGCTGGTTTATTCCTTGTGCTTTGAGGGTGTATCTTCATGCTGAATCTTCTGTTTTGCAACTTAGCAGGGCAACTTTGTGGTGTGGCGGGATGTAATGATGTAATTTTTGCCCCATGCAGGCCGCTTTGTAATAATTAAAAAGACAATGTCATTTTTCTGCGATAATCACTGATAGAGCAGCTCACTCAGAGAAATAACAAATGCAAAACAATTTCATTCATAAAATCAGAGCGAACTGAGTGTCTGTTGGTTTCCTGTTGATCGAACAGCTCCAACTGGCCTCAGTGGGAACGCCAAACAGAAGAGAAAAAACTCTGTTCTTCTGCCAAATGTGGATAGATGAAAAACGAATCTTCACTCTTCACTCTGCAGGCTGTTATCGCCGTGGGCATGGGCGTACAGTGAAATACAGTACATCTCTCAGTGGCACTGGTCTACTTCCTCCTTGTTTGAACTCTCCCTGTCCAAATGTTCTTAGGGTGTCTACTCTGACTCAGTCTAAACATGTTCAGTCATGTTCAGACACAGAAACAATTCCTCAATAAACACCACAAACAAATGGTTTAGTGTGACTTGGTTTCTGTCTCCTGTCACTTGACTTCTCTCTCTGTCTGAGTCATCCTTCTCAGAAGTGCAATTGAATTGCACGGTTACAAGATTCAGCTGGACTTGAAACTGGACAGATTTCCTCCCAGTGGTAAGAACAGTTCCTGACTCGATGACAGACAAATCCTTTAACAACTCCGTCAGTGATATATTGTTGTTGGAACGTCAGAAAACAATAGAAATACAAACAGAAATACTTTTTCTTTGTTTTATATCACATGCATTACATAAAAGGGTTTTTCATCACATTGTTTCCCTTCACACAGCAACATAAAACTTGTTTTGAAATCCTGTCCCCTTTATTTTTTCTGCAATTGTGAATGCATTTGAATTCAGCGGGTGCTCCCTTCACACAGAGACAGTCCAAATATAATCAAAGACTCCGGCTGGCAGAGTACATTTGATGCAAGCTAACAAACATTAAATTTGAATTAAATCTGACAAAATATGGAGGAAACCTACTATTAAACTCATCCGGCTGGAAAATGAGTTTCAGCTTTAAACCATATGCTTAGAACAATTTGTGCTTTATGAGAACTGCTGCAAAGCAAGTTGGTTTTTAAGGTGTTAAAACTGTGTTCGGGTAAGTTTAGTGTAAGGTTTGGAGTTATGGATGTGGCTTAGTGGGGATACAGTATTCAAATGCAGAGTAACAAGTGTGTCCGCATGTGTCATCTCCAGGCATGTGCATAGGTTTCCTCCAAGCACTGGTGGGACGTCAGTGGGAGCATTTGAGCATGAGAAGGGTTCAGTTCCTTGATTTGTGCAGAATTTTGTGCATTTTCTCCACCGGCTTCTGCTGGAGTTTTTCATTTACGTGAAGAGAAACCCGAAAACAAAGCACCAGATGGCACAACCAGATTCCCTGAGTAAATCCTTTGCTTCTTTCTTGTTTATACTGTGGGGCCTACATACATCTGTTTTAAATACTGGAGCGAGGTATGCCCGCTGAGCACCCCGAAAATCTCCACATGTGCTTTCTGTTAAATCCAAAGCTTGAGTCTTTATTTTAGTATTTATGAATACAGAGTTGTATTCAATTTGCAATGGAGAAACAAATGGAAACTTCACAATGGCAGTTTCTGTCCCTTACAATAATCCACTCCTGCACATGCATTGCAAAAAAATAGTTTAGGTAAATAAAATAAATGCAGTGGTGTTACATGCTTACCCTTTCAAATAAACAAAAACTTTAAAATAAAAAATCTGAATCGATCAAACTCACATACAGATTTGTTTTTTTGTTGTTGTTGTTTTACTTCCCGCCCACACGCGCTGCGCTGGTGTCAAATCAAACGTACCTCCTCAGAGCAGTCTGAAGCCGGTCAGCAGCTTGGAGCGGAGCTCGCTGTGCACACGGGACCGATCGTTAATAAGACACAGTGAGTAAATATCAAACATCTTTATGTATCTATGAAACATATTCATGTTTCTATTGTATTCATGCAAGCTTCGTTTTAAAAGCTGATTGGCTGCTTAGATTTACGGTGAACACGAGAGACAGGTTTGTTGTGAGTTCGTTTTTTCCACCTGTGCTATGCAGTCACTATTCATTTATTTTTGTAATATTTTATATTACTGAGTGATTTAAGTCTGTTTGTTTGTCAGTTTTTCGTAATGTAGGTATTAAGAACAGAAGTCAGAAACATTATAACAAAGCAGTTATTGAATAAGAAGTTAGATATTTACTTTAGTCACGCATTCCAGTAAAGTTTTCAGTAAAATAAAGATTTAAATAGCCTTACATGCAAATGAATGTAAAATAATCAGCAGCAAGTACATTTTAAAGTAATATTAGAAATGTGATTTATCGTAACTGGTTCTTAGATTGTTTTGATGAATCAATGTGGAGTGACATGCAGATATTTATTCAAGCACAGCATGTAATATGAGGTACTTTCACTTTATCATTTATACTTTAAATACACCAGATCCACTAAAAAGAAATGATAAGGTATTTTACAAGCTTGTACGAAGATAAACATGTATTAGTGAGAGTATGGCCTTTTTCTCATTTATTTAAGTGTAGGACTTTCACATGTAAATGACTATATTTTAACATAGTACGACTGAAACTTTTGAACTTATCAACTCAGTTATTATTATTCCTTTAATACTGTTTTCTACAGTGCAGAGTAAAACTAAAGAGCAACTACGAATTCTGTTCTGTCCCAGAACTCAGTAAACATTAAACAGGAACATTATTGCACAAAAAGAAGATCATCAGTTTCCTCCTTGAGCAGCACTTTGTTGGCTGGGTGTAAAAAAGTCCATTTCCATAGCAAGAAATCTTGAAGAAACCTTCAATCAAGAATCAGGATCTCATTATGGATGGTTGTGAGCTTGGACCGACTGGGGTTGTGTAAATAACACATATGGATTCATTGTAAACCAACATATGTCTTTAATCAGAATCAGAATCAGCATACTTTATTAATTCCTGGGGAAATTATGTGGGTTACAGTTGCTCCAGTACAGTAACATCAACAAAAACAGACCAGACTATTTAACAGTAGAATATGTTAAGATATAGGGAATAGCAGAATATAATATATAATCACCAAATAATAAATCATTCCTTAACATTACGCTTTGATAAGAGTTTTACTTTAATTAGTTTTGGTAATTTTGCCTTAAGATGTTTATTCTGAAGCCATTCTCACATATGCTGAACACGTGTTGCTTTTCCGTCACTTTACAATCCAGCTCATCCCAAGCCATCTCTGTTGGGTCTGTGCTGGGGGAGTAAGGAGGCCAGGTCATCTGTTATGGTGGTTTGCTCACTGGCCTGTTAAAGGACAAGTGATTCAACTTCATTTCAAGTTAGCAATGGTGGCATTGAAAAAAAAACAATTTCTAGAGGAGGAAACCTGGGGCAGAACCACATTCAAGGAGGGTGGACCACAGCAATAACCAGCTATGGTGGAGAGATAATGTTCACTATAAACTCCAAAGAGATGATGATTGTTTGTTGTTCCAAGCTGTTGACTTAGGTGTTCCTTTGAATTCTGAATAAATTACAATAAATCAACCTTGTCACACAAAGATCCTCTCAAACCATCACAGTTCCTTCTCAGTGCTACACAGCAGGATCCACAAACATCCAACCAACTCTGTGTCTTGAAACAGTTAGATCTAAACTAAGACTAATTGGGCCAGAGTAAAAATTTCCACTGCTCTGATGTCATGTCTGACGTGTCTCTTGGCCAGAGTAGTTCTCTAAATCGTATCTGTCTTTCTCGATAATGCTTTATTTTATTTTATTTTGTTTATTTATTTATTTTTTACAAATGAAAACATCAGAGGGACAGCTTATGTTGAATAGTTTTGAGATGAAGTTATAGAGGCAACACTGAAATGGTTTGAACGTTACTTGCCTGACTGCACTGTGCAAGTGTAAAGTTTAGTGGAGGGGGTGGGGGTTGTTTTTTCAGGACTTTATCTGAGGCCTGTGATTCCAGTGAAAGGACAGTTTCATTCTTCTGACTTTGTGGGAAAAGTTGGGGGATGGTCCCTTCCTGTTCCAGCATGACTGGAATCTCACCAGTGCATAAAGCAAGGTCTATAAAGATATGGTTGGGCAGATTTGGTGTGGAAGAACTTAAATGGCCTGCACAGAGTCCTGACCTCAACCTGACAGAACACCTTTGGGATGAATTAGAGAAATGTATTTCTGGAAGAATGGTTAAAAATTCCCATACACGCACTCCTAAACCTTGTGGAAAGCCTTCCCTGGAGAGTTAAAGCTGTTATAGATTGGGTGGGCTGATATCACATTAAACCCTATAGATTAAAAATGGGATCTCACCCAAGTTCATGTGGGTGTGAAGGCAGACGAGCAAATACTTTTGGAGCAGAAGACGAAGCGAAAGACCACAGAGAAGATTCATGGATGTAGTGAAGGTGGACATGCAGGAGATTGGTGTGACAGGATGGTAGAGATAGGGTAAGATATATAGGGTAAGCTATAGTGACCATTAAGTGGGATTTATGGTTCATGACCATATTGTGCTCCTTTGTTGTTGTTGTTTCATGTTTTGGGTCATTGTCATGCTGGAAGAACCATCCACGACCCATCTTCAGTGTTTTTGCTGAGGGAAGAAGGTACTTGTCCAAGATTTTGTCCTGTACCCTTGGCATAAAAACAGTCCCAGGACATTTTTCCACCTCCATGCTCCATGCTTGATTTTGGTTTCATCTGATCACAGCACTTTCTCCCAAGCCTTCTCTGAATCATTTAAATGTTCACTGGCCTGTACATGTCTGTTCTTGAGCAGGAGGACGTTGCAGGAACTGCAAGATTTCTATCTATTAATGTATAGTTTGTTACGGATGGCATTTTAGTGACTGTGGTCACAAATGCCTTCAGATCATTAACAACTCTTCCTGTGTAGTTTTGGGCTGATCCACCACCTTTCTAATGATCATCCTCACCCCGTGAGAGTCATGGTCTGAATGCTGTGTTGGGTGTTGGGACAATAGTCTAGGATGAAGAACTTTGGCCATGTTTAATGTAAGTGTCCATGACTATGACACTACATACAGAAAGGATGCTTTTCTGAATATGGTTGCTCTGCAGAAAACAACCAATGGCCTTTTAATAATGCCCAACAGTTAACTGAAAAACATTCCACATGATAAACCCATATAACGAGGCAAAAGTAATGAAGATACTGCCAGTAGTGTTGTGTCTACAGTTTATTTTACAAGGGGAAAAAAACATATTACAAACAACCTTGATTGAGTCAGTCTGTGCAAATGTTTGACATGGTTCTCTAAATATTTCCCGTGCCATTGCACTTTATTTGTTGATCATTTATTTGTGTGTAGAAGTGAAAAAATGTGGGCATCTCATGCTCTGAACTTGACTCTAAAAACCTTGAAATCAATGTCTAAAAAAGGGGAACACTTTGAAGATAATTATAAATGTAGTTGTATTAATGTAGTGGCAACAATAATATTCCCCTGTGAAAGTCAATGGAGAGGAGATTAATGTGCTGTAATCTTTGCAAGAGGATCTCCAGGGAAATTTGATAACATGCACTGGTAGAAACTAGTGCACTTTGGACTTATCAGTCTGCACGGAGGCTAAATTAACTTGTTTTATTTATCAAAGTGAAGGTACAAAAAGGGAGGAAGAGTTCAAGTCAGGGCATGGTGTCCAGATGTTACCACTGATAGCATCACGACAGAATAATTAACACACAATCACACAACTGTTTCCAGATTGCAGTATTTCTTCTTTACATGTATTTTCTTAAACCCAGGGAACGTGAAGTTTCTAAATGTTTCCTAATGTGGCTCCAGCTCTGCTTACAGCTTAGCAGTGTTGTATTTTACTGTTTTATTGTAATGGGAACATAAAATCCAGACATCAGATCTATAGTTGCCTGCAGCTTTACAGGAATCGTGGCGCTAAATATTGATTTATTTTTGTCAGTTTCTAATTTGTGTTCCCTCTTGATTTAAGATAGTCCCCCTGCCAAGTAATGTGCACACTGTTGCTCAAGCAGAATGTTTAAAGACACGGTGAAATGAAATGCTTTTTGCTTTTTTCAGTATTTTTACAACAAAATCCCTCTCTTCTTTTAACCAATAAGGTATATAATTTGTTCAGTATTCTTGTGTTTGAGGAGTGGTTATATGAATCAACTGTGGTATACATCCTGACCTCTGTTGCACTGACTTCACTCCTTCAGAACAATCTCTCATTCATTTCTCGCAAAAGTGAAACTCTTGAAAATACCAAAAAACTGAAGCTTAGAAGAAAACAGAGAAAATAGAAATGAGAACTACAGCACTCGGTTTTAAAACTACAGCCATGGCAGAATGCGTCCTCTGGTTGCACCCTTCTCTATAACACTAATGGCCACTTGCCTTTAAAGTTGTTGATTAAATTTTCATGAGGAAAACTTTTTCATTGTTTTCCTGTATGCATATTCGAGGTGATCATAAACCCCAAAGCTGTATGGCTTTTGGGAATTTGTGCTAGCGTTACTGACATCCTTACCTTAAAAATACGAAGCACATCATATGACATATTAACCATGCTGTAACTTGGGTTTTGGAATTTGGAATTTGGGGTTCCTGTGACATTTTCTTCTTTTTTGATCATAAACAATCATTATTCATTTTGCAGATTAATTTCACTGTACTCATATCTATTGTTTTGATGAGAGTGGGTCAGCCTATACTTAACCATATTATTACAATAATAATATGGTGTGTTCATACAAAAAGCAAACCAACTTTTCCCCTCAGATATTTGTCCCCAAAATCTAAAAAGATGAGGAGCACGGCAACCAATCACGTTACAGCAACATTCTTTCAGCCGTTACAATGTAGCCTACCTTTCTCCAAACTGAGTTCATTTTCTCTGTGTTTTATCTAAAAGCAAAGTTTAACCAGACCACTCCAATCGTCATCTCCGCATCCTCCATTTCTGATTTGCCAGTGGTGTCAGGAGAACCCCAGCTGGTTCATGCTTAGGCTGTTTTTCAGCAATGTTGCAATATTTTAACTTGCACAAATGTACTATGCCCTCTTCTTTGGTTTTGTTGAGAATGCACCATTACGCAAGCAGTCATAGCTTTTACTACGAATGATCAAGAGAGACCGGAGGACAGGAAAAAAGAAAAGCTTGAAAGAGAATGAAAAGTACAGTGCTCTTACAACATAAATAAAGTTTCAATTGGTTAATCTCTAAGGTTTCAGGGTTTTTGGGTTTTTTCTAAGAGGATAATCAAGGAAATTCTAAATGACTGCCCTGAATTACTGCAGTTAAGTCATATCTCAAGAACTGGATTTAAATCTGCCTCGTATATAAATCCTGCAAGTGTTTGTTGTTTGTATCACTCTGGGGATGTATATTTTTGTGAATGTTTACGTCTGTATTTCCCTTGACAGTTTTATATCATCAACATGGAATTCTCAGAGGAAGACTACGACTATGAAAACACCACCTACAACTTCACCTATGATGACTATCCTGCCGTATGCGAGAAAGGGGACATCCGATCTTTCGCAGCCCTCTTCCTGCCCATCATGTACACCGTGTGTCTGGTGGTGGGACTGGCTGGAAACGTTTTAGTCGTGGCTGTCTATGCCTACCACAAACGCCTGAAGACCATGACAGATGCCTTCTTGACCCACCTGGCTGTGGCCGACTTGCTCCTGCTCCTCACGCTCCCTTTCTGGGCTGCTGATGCTGCAAGGGGCTGGGAGCTAGGGGAGGTTGTTTGTAAAATCGTGTCCGCCTGCTACACAGTGAATTTCACCTGCTGCATGTTGCTGCTGGCGTGCATCAGCTTGGATCGTTATTTATCGCTGGTCAGAGCACAGGATAGAGACCAAAGACGATGGCTACAGAGGGCGTTCACCAGGAAATGCTGTTGGAAGGTGTGTTTAGCTGTTTGGGTGACAGCTTTCCTCCTTGGCCTTCCTGATTTAATACTCTCAGAAGTGAGGCAGGCATCTGATAGAAATATCTGTCTAACCATCTATCCTTCATCTATGGCTCGAGGAGGTAAAGCTGTCCTAGAGGTCGTCGAGGTGTTGTTGGGATTCCTACTTCCTCTGCTGGTCATGGTGACCTGCTACTGGCGGGTGGGCTGTGCACTCCGGGGCCTCCCTGATGAGAGCAGAGGGAAGAAGTGGAAAGCTCTGCGTGTCCTTCTCATTGTCGTAGGGGTGTTTGTGATGACTCAGCTGCCTTACAACGTGGTTAAGGTGTATCGGGCAATGGATACAGTCTACAGTTTAGTGACCCACTGCGGGGCGAGTAAGGTGCTTGATCAGGCGGCTCAGGTGACAGAAAGCCTGGCTCTCACTCACTGCTGTCTGAACCCGATCCTCTATGCCTTTGTGGGGTCTTCCTTCAAGATGCACATGATGAGAGTGGCCAAGAAGTTTGAAGCGAAGCGAAGGAAGAGGGGAAGCAAAACAACAGAAACTAATGTGGAGGAGGGGATGGAAATGTCATTCAACTCCCACACTGCATCCCAAGAGACAAACACATTCTCAATATGAGACATGACTAAAATGTCAGTGAGGTCTATGTGTCTATATATGCACACAAGGTCCAGCAGGAGAGCATATAAAGCTTTTGTTGATGTAGGGTGTAGCAGCAGTAGCAAAATGCTTGCAAATCATTAAACTGTTCAAAAATTCAACTAGTTTTAACAGTCTGTTCCTAAAAACAGTCTTTTTCTGCCAAAGCGAACAGTTTATGTGCTGGTTTCAAAGAGCTCCAATATATATTACGTTTGCCCTCTGTGGAAGAGAAAAAAAAATCATTTCAGCCACATATATTTTATGAAAAGACCTGCTGAGACAGTTTGTAGTTACTCTTTGCAGGAGTAGATGTATTTATTTACAGTAGTATCCATTAGTGTTTGGACAATGACATCCACCACAGTGGGTTCACTGAGAACTAATTCAAGTATTGCATTAACTTTTCAAGAATTACGGACATTCTTATACACAGTCCTCCGTTTTCAAAATCTGGAAATTCATTTTTTGATTTTATATTTAAAATAAATTTTAGATATAAGGATTATTTTTAATAGCTGGATGAAAATCCAAGTCCATGGACATCACTAACTGCTGAATTTCATTTCTTGAGATGCTCCACTTGGCTCTTACTACAGCTACTTCAGTTGCTGCTTGTTTTTTTGGATTCAAAAACCATGCTTTTGAAAGTTGAAGTCAGGTGACCAAGTGGCAAGTTAAGAATATCCCAGCTCTCTGCCTCGAGAAACTCTTGGGTTGATTTTCCAGGATGCTTTGGGTTTTTTCCATTTGCACTGTAAAATGTTATCTGAGCAGAGAGTACAGGCCTGTACACTTCATAATTCATCCAGCTACTTCTATAAGTAGGCACATCAAACACTAGTGACCCGGTTGCACTGGCAGCCATGCCAATGCCATAACACTGCCTCCACTATGTTTGACAGATGATGTGGTTTGATTCATATCACGAGTCATTTCTCTCTTCCTCCATATGTTTCTTGTCGCATCAGTCTGATAAAAGTTCATCTTGGTTTCATTTGTCAAAAAAAAAAAGAAAAAAAAGGAAAGTCTAATCTGTCTTTCATGTTGCTGAATGTAACCAGCGGTTTGCACCTTGTGAAACACACTGTGCTGATCATTTATCATGAGGGTGTATCTGGAGAGTAGACTTTGCCAATAATATGTCTACCTCCTCCCCAGTGTTCTTGGTTGTTTTTTTTAAACCAAGGAAAGAATTCTGCAATATTCCACTTTAGTTGCTTTCTGTGGTCTTTCAGGTCTTGTTTTTGAGCTGGCCTTCTTTTAAAGAACATACTAGATTGCAGAGTTAGAGATTTGTAGACCTTTGTTTTTTGTTTTTTTTTTTCAGCCTAATGATGTCCTACCTCACCCTTTTTTAATATCTTGCGGGACGTAATATAAGGAGTTCAGTAGACATTTACCAAATACAAGCTCAACACTTTGAACCAAATGCAGATATTTGTTTAGTTTTCCATTATTCTGCTTCTCAACTGTCCAGTTACATCTAAACCTCTGAAAATGGGAGTATGTGTAGCTATAAAGTCAGTACATTAATCACGTTTTATCGTTTGATTTAAAAATCTGCTGAGGTGGTGAACAGAGGTAAAATTACATAAAAATATTCTCCAAATACTTATGGGCCTAACTATCCTTTTAATCCAGATCTTCAAGTTAACTTGTGCTTCTCTGGGATTTCACCAGAAACTTGCACTCTGCCCACACAGTTAAGATTTATTACTAAACTCTCTCTGCATTACACACTAAAAACACCCACAAAGGAAAGAAAAACCAGACCTGCTGGAACTTCAGCTTTGTTGAAATAGTGCTTTGTTTAATTACAATCAACCATGAATAAAAACTCCAGACCCATTTCATGTAATAATCTGCACAGCCTGTAAACCAGATATTATATCGTGCACCTATGAAAGGGTGAGCAAAGACTTTGAACCTCTGTATGTTTGCCAAATATCTGTTTTTCTAAGCTCAGGATGTATCCTGAAAACTCTTAAAAAAACAAAACAAACAAAAAAAACCAAAACAAACATTAACCATCAACAGAATTGCTGTAGTGCGCTGCTGGTGTTTCAGAATCGTGTGATATATCTACATCCACTGGGACTTTGGTTTGATGTGGGAACGCCGCATTTGTTGTTTCCTGAATTCCTAGGAACATCTGAAACACACATTTTTCCACACACAGATTCGCTCCTCTGCACTGAGAGCCGAGGCTGCACAGCGGGGTAAAAAACACTTTTTTATGAGGCAATGACGACAAGTTTGTAATCGTACTTTATCACTACATATGGGTTTACCACTGAGCTGAAATTCCTTAGAAAATGTGTAGCTGCAGACAGAGGGAGGGCTGGACACATTCAGATATTAATCATTACCCTTACCGTCCAGCATCGGCATCATTAACCCTGACAGATATAAACAGGATACTGCATAGTTCAAATGTTTTTGATGTCTGTTGCAACTTATTCTTTTTTCTTTTTTTCTTTTTTTTTTAAATGCATGCTCCAATTTGACAAAATGTATACAATCGAATGTTTACTTGTGTCATTAATTTTCTATTCATTAGATGTGAGGTTTATTTATTATTCTTTAGTATTTTTTTCCCTGCATCCCAGCTGGTGGAACTCAAGTATTGGAGTATACTGCAGGTCACACACTTACACACTGTGGAAAGCATCTGAGAGATGTTATCCATCTGTTAACAGAGCAAAACACTTCATTGAGCCAAAAAAGAAAAAAAAAAAAAAAAAGGGGGGGGGGGGGGGGGGGGGGTTTGATCCAGTTTGAATTGTTGCATACCTTCTGTGTGATTCAAGACAATTTTGAAAACAATTATTTGTTTCAGACTCAAAATTTGCATTCGAGTGATTTTTGTTCATTTTCCTTACATGCATTTCCTTTGCAAATACAACTGTGCTCATTTAACTGATTTATTGAGAACATAAACAATATTTCTTACAATAAAAAATGAAGTATACAAAAAAAAACTACTCTGCATTTGTACTATATTTAGAACAAAAGTGCAACAAATTAAATTAAATTATGATTAAGGCAGTCAACTAACTTCAGTTTCAAACCTGAACTACTTTTTTTTTTTTAATTAAATAAATAAAAATATTCAATTATTTAACTAATGATAGGATAAACTGAGGCCTAAAATGGCAGTATCACAATAATTTAGAAAAGAAAACTTTCTGACATTTTCACAAAAACAAGGTAAACAAAATGTAGCCAAAACATTAATTCAATAAATACAAAACGGTGGTTGAAATTTAACTGGGAAATTGAATAGATGAAGACGTACTGCATGAATACAAAGCTTACATCTCCTGAACCGGATCATCAAAGAAGCAAATACTGAAATGTTATTGCAAAGTTCAACTTATCTACAACACTGTTACAGTCCCAAAAGTGGATAAGCTGTGCAAAGGAAAACAGTTATCAACAACTCAAGCTTTCCGCTGGATGTGGAAAAATACAGAGACACAAAAGTGCAGCAGGAATGTGAGGAATGTGAAGGATTTCTCTGTTTACTTGAGACCTCGTGGCTTTATAAATACCTTATGGTTCATTAAATCAGGCACTTGTTTTTGCTGGACAGAGTCTGGATATGTTTAGCTGTGAGGTGCACATCAGTGAAGTCTTTGTTTTTTGTTTTTGTAAGATGACAGTGGTATATCAAAGTATCATCTATGACATTTTAACAAAATAGGACAAATCTTTACAGTTTTTAAGAGGCAGAAAGTGCTTCTCAAGATTGTAAGAGTGTGCATCAGAGTCACCGTCAGACATCAGTAATTCAGGATCTGCACATCAAACAGGTCACACACTCCCTCGTTGTCATCCAGGTTGAAGCTGTAGTCTATACCTGAATTTGGAGAAAGGAATCAGTGCAAAAATGAAAAGATGGCACCCACACTGAACACACATTCCAGCTGTTGATGATTTAGGACCTAGATCAGGATGTGAAAGGCAAGGCCCAGAGTTCAGAATTGGCCCGACAAAGACATTAATCCAGCCCACTGCACTGCTTTGGAAAATGTGAAGGAGGGCAAACATTTACACTTTCATCTGTATTTTCATAAGTTTTACAGCTCCTTTAATAGATAAACAATTAAATAACATTTTATATTCATGTTTAACATTCCTGTTTTTTCATAGTCTACTATAGAATTTTCCCTTTTCTTAATTAACAAAAATGTTTTGAACAATGAGCTACCAGAACTTTTTCTGTAATTTTACACTTTTATTTCTGAGTTTAAGCCCAAAGAGTTGTGCTGTCAGAGCAGCATTTCTTCTTTAGACTGTAGAAGTGGATGACTTGGATGACTGATGAAATGTTTCTCCCACTGAAAACACTACGCCCAGGAGAACAGAAGCAACTTTTTGGGAAATGTTAATATGCCAAATTAAGATGTTAAATATGTCAAATAATAAACCTATTAAGCATCAGGATGTTAGCATTAACTCAGGATCATCTGTTAATCATCATCTGAATGTCTTCTCTTTGACCTCCAATCGTTAAAATGGACACATTAGTGATGCCTAAGGTCTGAAAGGTAAAACCAGAGAGCTTTATAACAGAGTTAGGGGTCTCAGTTTATCTGAAATAGGACTTTATGGAGGTCTATATGTAGGTAGACTACCTCCAGTAGTTAGGGGTAAGTGTGCCCCCAATTAGACAGCATTACAGAAAATTGGGGCAATGAATGGAAGCCAAGCAATGCACTGCTGTGGAGGGGTTAGCAGCAATATATATTTAAGCGTAGATACTGAATGTAGTTAAAACAGGTGCTGTGATGCTTACCATCAGTGGACATGAGTTCATCAATCAGGTCAACAGCTCCTACAAAGAAAATTAAAAACATGTTTCTATTCCACTGTGGTGTTAAACGTTCACTGTTCTGGACCATTTGTAGCATATCTGTAAAGAATTCATTCCTTTCCTCCCACTGAAAGAAAAAACATTCAATAAAAGCATGCTTAGACCTAAGAGCGTCAACTGAATCAGAACTGAAACAAATGTGAAGTAAACATTAAAAAAAGGAAAAAAGACTCTTCTGATTGTATTCAAATCCCTGGGCCTCACCCTCTCGGTTATCCTTCATGTGGTCTCCAGTGGCACTGAGCTTCAGTAGGCTGCTCACATCCAGAACAGACTGGAACTCCTGGTCCACCAGGTCCATCTCCTGCTGCTCCAACCCCATCACTGGTCGACCGTGATAGACTGCAGACAGAATGAGGAGTCGAAACAAGGTCACTTAACCTCATAATGAAGGATTAAATTATCTGGAGGCAGAAAACAACAAATGTTGGAATGTGCACTTGTTTACTTTAATGTAAGAGTTCGAAAAACATGATTATCACCACTCTCATTTGTCCAGTAAATAAGAAGTTAATGCCAAAAGGCTGTTAATTTATTAATGTCCACGAGGTCATGCCTGAAAAGAATCCTATACATGGCCCACTTTAAATCTGAATTATTTTTACCTAACTCATTCTTAATGTACAAAAAAAATAAACACACCCAACCCTATGCACTGGCTTCTCATCTACACACCACTGTGCAAAACATACCATAAGCTTTCATTTTACAGATTCCAAGTGTTTCCAAATGTTGAGTAAGTAAAAATCATTCAGTGAAAGGTCTTGTGATTTTGTTGGGGCAATTCCTCATTTTTTTATTTTCTGGAAGGATGGTCAGACTGGGTTTCGCTTTGACACTCTTCTACTTTTAGTGCAACTCTGACTCATCCTCTATAAAACTTAGAGTCCAGTCTCAGCATTACAGAAATGTACAAAAACAAGTTAAATTAAGGGAGCGCCTACAGGACCCACTGCAGGCATCCTGGTGACGGACACCACAGGATAACTTCAGCGGTCCTGTGACCATACTCAGAGGGGCCAGAGCTGTTTTGCACAAGTGTATTTTTCCACAGTATTAGGCAGGTGGTGAGGCAACCTTTAAGCAGTGTAAACAAGTTGTCAAGTAGCTGCCATTGGGAGAAATTTGATATCTTGTGACTCATTTAGGTGGAGAATGTTATTCCAGAGAATCTGATAAAGAAAAATGAAACTGTCCCATAGTAACAGCACTTTGAGGTTATTGAAGATCAAGTTTTCTGTGCAAAATTTTGTTCATACTCTCCTTGTTTATCATTTTTTTACAAGCTACAAGAGATTGAAGTAAATCTGCAAAGAAATGGGTCAAACTGTGCATACTGACGCTACAGTTTTCCTAAGACTTTAGATTCTTTTCTTATGGCCTAGATCTGGTTCATGCAACTCTGAAAGTCAGCTTGCTAAGAGAGGGAACATCGTGACAGACAGCAGTTTTATTTTTTGTTTCAAGATATTAGCACTGTATAGTATTACAGAAGAAAGTAGCAACTAATAACTTCTGCTGTTCTTGCATGTCAAGACTCTACAACAGCTAATACTTCCAAGTCAGCTGATAAACAGCAATACTTTTAAAACAATAAATCAATCACATTTACATAATCAATTTCAGTGTTGTCCGTGGACAGTGACACATTTTCATAATTTTGCAACTTGATGAAAATCTGATTAACGTGCAGACTTTTCGGTTTCTTTAAAGGGTTTTTAAGAAAAGTACTGCATCAACCGTTTTGGAATTGCAGCTATTTTAATACACAAGCTCCACATTCAGCGGCTCAGAACTCACTAGACAACTGACTGACAAGCAGCTTCCTGTCAAGTGAGGCTTGTTTACCTCACAATAAAACATCTATGACTTCCATGTTGATGTTGTGTGCGTGGTTTACTGGAAGCTGAGTCTGTCTGGACTGTGTCTGTAGGCAAAACATTTCCCTGAAGCCATCCTGCAATACAGTTAAACAACCAGGAGATCCTCTGATATTTTTATAAGACGGACAGGCCAATCATTTTACATTCCAGTGCTGTTGACAAACACCTTTATAACCAGATACTAAAAAGTAAATAGCAAATTGAGAATTTTACACGGTGAATTACAAGAATTACATTTACCTCTATGTACCATTAAAAATAATGATAATGCAAGTTTTTCTTCACCTTGAAAGTTATGGTGTGGATTTGGTAATGTCTGGTATTGTTAAGGAACTATTTTTGAATAAATGCCAGCAAAGGCTGCACAGTACCGGTTGCAGTAATATGCCAAGAAGTGTTGCAATGCATCCAGCCATGACTATGTGAACATCAAAAATACCAGAAGTGAAATCCTTAAATGAAGAAGGAAGCACTTTTGACTGCTCCTGAGGGGTCACCACAGAGGACACATCTGCACGTTTTATTCTGACACAGATTTCACGCCGGATACCCTTACTGACACAACCCCCCACCCATTTATCCAGACTTGTGACTGGCACTCCCAGTACACAGGCCTGGGGCCCCCTGAGGCTTAAATACATTAAAGTGTTAAAAATCAGGACCACACATGCAGTTTATTCTGTTAAAATAGGCACTGAAGTTCAGAAACAACATGCACAACTGTAACTTGAGGCCAGTTTATACCACCTTCACATTATATCTAAAATATTTTATCAGTTTCTTTCTTTAAGCCAACATGCATGGGATTTATAACTATAGATTTATAGTTATCATCCATAACAATCTGGCACTACAGAAAGAAGAGGAACGCAAACTCCATTGTTAAAAGCAGTTAAATGAAGGGCAGTGCTTACAAATCAAATGTAACAGCAAAAGCACCCATCACTCATAGTAGACCTGTTTGTTTAACATCGACAGTGTGTCTTTCTTAAAAGAAAACACACTATCATGTGTGTTAGGACACATTCATTCTTTTAAGAATATATGATGTTTGATACATTTTTTTTTTTTATAGAAACGATAGTCTTTATATAGGACTTCAAAAAAGGGGTGTACAACACATAAACTGACCGACATCAGAACAACATATAATGGCTTCCTGAAAACTTCCTTTTCCTAGCTAAACATGAGTAACTTCCAAGTCTACAACAAAGGATAGGAAGTCTTCTAATGAAAATACGTATTAAATGCTCTTTTTTTAGCAGAAAATTAAATCTATAATTAACAGCTCTCACTAAACATATGGCTAGCAATTAAATCATTTACAAAATAACCAAAATGCTGTTATCAAACAATAAACTGCAATAAAGTTACAACAATATAAGGTAATATTTATTACCCTAGTGCAGTGGTTTTCACATTTGCTCCTGTGCGTGACTCTGACACCAAAAACCTGAAACCTTATGTAGCACCACAAATTGGTTGACTATATAATTAGTAAAAACTGTTCCAACAAAAACTGAACATCAGAAAGTAAACCTAGTTTTTCTGAATTGGTCACTATGTCAGAAGTTTCTTCTGAGGCCACTTTAAATTTCACAAATGACTCAAGTTGTAGAAGTTTTTCTTGACTACAAATGCAAAAATTTTTATTACACGTGTTCACCGCAGCTTCTTTAGCAGGCAGTAAAACTCTGTGGTGGTTTTGTTGAAGAACTTCAACAGCATTAAAATTCACATACCCTAAAGCCCATCCTTACCCATCTGCACGTCAGGAGGGGTGGCCGACGGAGTCAGCACATCATCATGTTCTGGCAGCACCATCTGGTGGTCTGAGCAGAAAGACTCCTGGCTGCAGCAGGAGGTGGTGTTGGTGTTGGAAGTGGAAACTGAAAGAGGGAATCTCTGCAGGCTCGCGGGGGTGCTGGGTGGAGTTGGCATCTGACAGATGTCATCAGTGGGGGGTACAGAGAAGACCACAGGCACTCTGGAATCTGAATCTCTGTTGATAAGCATGACCTGAATGGGAGCAGAGTGGCTGCGCAGGTTCACCTGGTACTTCTTTTGACCACTCTGACCCTTAAAAACAGCAGCATGTCATTAAGTATGTCATTTAATAAAGCAGTTATATAGTTGATCTTTTTTTTAAGAATATTTGAAACTGATCACATGATCACAAGGACATGAAATAAGATGCTTGCAGTGATAAACACAGAAAACTATCAGATAAATGTGCAGTGTTTTTAGGTTTGCACTGTTTAGTTTCTGTGCAACTTTACAGTTTTACTGTTTACCATCACAGCAATATCTAGATGCTCACAAAGTTACAGGCTAGCTGATTGATGTTAGAGCACACATAGGCCATTATGTACAAAATAAAAAGCCAAATGTAACGAGAATCTTGCAGCTCACTCACAAGCTTTTATCCACCTGTAATAAAATCTGCTAGATAAAGCCTGTGCTGTGTCTGGCGTCTGCTCTCATTAAAGCAGAGTCAAATAAAACAGTACATTTCTATACAACCAAAGCAATACTACCATTTCTGGCAGTGGCACCTCCAGCTGAGTTCCAGCAGGAGCCACAACAGCTAGAAGGGTTTCTCCACTAAAAGCGCTGCAGATGTCTTCATGCGTCACAAATTTATATGTGTAGAAGTGTTAAAGAAGCCGGATTACTGTTGGAAGGAAATGGAGACAATAAACTTGAAAAACAAGAACTGTGAGCATTGTGCAAATCGGGATTAGCCTGGATGTCATTTCACTGCTTGACAATGGCAATTATATTTATAATCCCTGCTTTATAGTGTTTTCTCTGATCAATAGGCAAACCATGTTAAAAGGATCAGAGAAGGATTTGTTGTCTCTGAACTGAGTAAATGGGGCCTCAAGGGAACTAGAATTACAAACTATGCAGACAACAATACAAAAAACACCCGGTGATATTTCACTGCAAAACAAAGCAAGCCCTACTAACAGATATTTTACTCATTTAATATGAAAAAACTGAGTTAATATTTGGTTATTTTACAAAGTCTTAAGATGAAAAAGAAAATCAGAACTACTGTTCTGCCAACATATGATAGAAAAGGCAGAGCGATGACATGAGATGCACAAAAGCAGTGTCTCCAAGTGAACTAAAGAAAAACATTTATTTCAAAAATGTAGTCATAAAAAGGATATGTGTTGACAATGGGATCATGGTTCAAGTGTTTGATGTTCTCCTCCAGCCAGGCCTTCTGGTTGTCCAGCTCTTTCTCTTGGGCTTCCAGCTGAGCAATTTGGGCCTTTAAGACATTTACCTGCTCCAAAGCCTCCTCAGTTTGGCTGGCTATGTTCTCACCCCTTAACATAATGTACAGGATAAGGATGTTTTCTCAGCATTTGCTCCATCTGCTTCATCTTCAATTAAAGTGTGTTTATCTTTAAATTAATGTAAGCACCAACTCTGCATGCATTTTTAAATCTACAGAAACATTACAATAATAACAACTTTTTGAAATAGTAAACATTTTGTCTCACACCTCCACTGGATTACATTCTTGTTTTTCTTCTCAATTAGCCCCACCCCTTCCAGTACATTGGTGATATCATATATCCTCCTCTTCTGCTTCACTGCCAAGCTGTCTGCAGCCTGTTAATTCAGACAGACATATCAACATCACATCCATATTTCCATATCAGCTGTTCATTTATAGCATCTTGAGATATACACTTGCAGGTCCATCATAGATACCAGGAAGTTTCTGCAGGAAATGCTTCATCGGTGAATCCAAGAAATAGGGAATTTGGCAAATTAAGCTGCACAAAATAACAAATCAAACTCCTTGGCAGAAGAATCCAGTTATACAATACCAGAGGCGAAGGGAGGAGGGAAAGGGCTGAGGAACCTGCTGTGTAAACATTGCCCAAGTTTGGCGGGTAAGAAGAGAGGGAAAATGCTACCAATGATAAAAATAAATAAATAAATAACTAAACAGCTGCAGTAATTAAACCTTCAAGTAGATCAGAGATTGACAAAGGCAGTTAACATGAAACAGAAGTCTCTAAGGAGAGCACTGGAGTGTGAAAGTCATTTACAAATTTTACTGGATGCCCAATACTTAAGGACATTGCTAGTGGGGAAATTGAATAGATGAAATCAATTACATATATAAAACTGACTGGAAAAAAACTTGATTTGGGTACCGCATTGTTATATGTTACTGCAGGATCCCACAGGGAGTCAATTGATATCTGCTAGGTCTCAGGAGCATAAAGACAGGTAGGCAGAAACCTTAATTTCAGGAGTTAAGTCTTAGCCTTCTGTTTTAAAAGAAGATGATTCCTATTTCATCTTATAGCCCATGGACATATGAACCTGGTGACACTGGGTCACAGGATAATAATGCCATGTTTAATCATAATGCAAAAAGACTGGGGATCAGGGTGCCACTCTGGCATCTCCCCAGTCGCTCATTAAAAGTAGGTTTCAAGGGAGTCTGCTATTAAACTTATTAAGTGTATTTTAGTGCAATTCAATTAGGCCTGATTTAGCATTAAACAAACGATAAATTGATAAAGCATATGAAATACAATGATTAGCTAATTTTCTGTCAACACATACTCTAAAAATATTTTTTCTTTTTAATGAAGAAAAAAAACCTTTTGAGTATCAGTGGAACTATAAAGGAGGAGTCCGGGTAATGGCGGCTTGCTAGTCCACCTGTTAAACAAATCAGTATACCTGACTGGACCCGTAATGACCGACAGCCCTTTGTTCGCATCTGTTGTATTAATGTTGTCAGTGGAAAACACCACTTAATGCTCCCCCCAAAACAACCCACAAAACCCGTCGTCTCCGTTTTACTGACCACTTTCAAATCAAGGACGCCGTCCTTGGCTTCTTGGAGCAGGCTGACAAACTTAATAGTGAGGAGCCCCAAACTTTTCTCATGGCGACTCGATGTCGAGCGTGCCGTCTCAGTCGTCTCAAACTCCATCTTCTTTTTATAAAAGAAACCCTTACTTGTTTTTACTCAGCCACCTACGTTTTAATGCGAATAACGATAATTTCTTTAAGTTAGCAGATAACGTCGGATCCCTTAACGGGACGACAGCAGCACCTGAAGGGTTTTTAAATGAACGGACGTTACGTTAGGGTCCTGTTGCTATGGCAACCCATTTGCGGCTCGTGCCACGGTCGACCCCCACCGCCGAGCTCGTGCCAACTTAGTCCCGCCTCCCCGCACATCAAACATCACTGACCAATCGGTACGATTAGTATTAGTATGGAAGCCCATAGCAGCCAAAAATATAGGTTAACTTTTTTTAACTAATTAAAAAAACATAACATTTTATTGAGCTATTCTACTTATTTAAATTATTTTGTTATAGGTCGTGTTTAATTTTAGCTTTCCTAACAAGGATTTCATACCATCTAAGTATATCTTATCATATTTTGGTAAAATTCCCAAACACTATATTGAAATTAACTTTTTTTTTTTAGCTTTACTTGATAAGTCATAGTAACTTAACATTCTTGTCATTTTTATTTTTAAAATGGGGAAAATCAACTAATCCTAACAACTAATCCTATATACAGGATTATATATAGCACCTATTTAACACAAATTACAAAAATATTTGGACATCTGTAAAATCACAGTGAAGTGACTTTTAAATCTCATGATCCAATGGGGTTTTTTGTCATTCACAACTGAGACATTTTGTTTTATAATGACAAGTTCTAGCTTATTTTGAGTTTGATGGACGGCAGCAACATATCCCAAAAAGGACAGCAGTAGGACAATAAAAGCCATGTGCCAAACTGGCCTCCTACAGTCCAGACCTTTCATCTGATACAAGAAGGCCCAGGACTGTTGAGCAGTTAGAATCAGACAAGAATGGAACACCATTCTCCCAAAAGTGCAAGAACCGATCTCCTCAGTTCCCAGACATTTACAGACTGTTGCTTAAAGAAGAATGGATGCCAAACAGTGGTAAACATGGCCCTAGCCCATCTTTTTTGAGATGTGTGACAATCATCAAATTGAAAATTATCCTATTTTTTTATTTCTTAAAATATTATATCTTTTCACTTGAAACAATTAATGTATTTTATTTTTTCTATTATGACTACAATATGGCTTCATGAGATGTGCAAATAATTGCATTCTGTTTTTGTTTACATTCATCACAGCACCCAAACTTTTTGGAATTAAGGTTGTATTTCTTAATTTTAAATGAAAGGAAAACCTTCTGAATTAATTTCTGTCTATCCGCCTTTCATGAGCAATCTTGGGGCAGTTAGACCACAAAGCTGTAATTTAATAACCATTTCAGCCTTAAATAAAACTGCAGGTTTGCATAACGTAGTGACATAACATTAAAGCAGTCAGTTTTGTGCTTTCCTGTGTTTACTTGGAACTGGAGTAGTTATGATTGTTCTTAATGCAACTCTGTATTTAAGAACACAATTTAGCTTCTTTCTATCTGAAATAACCACAAACTGTTAAATCATTATGTCTCATTAGCCTTTTGTGGTCTCTGGTTAGAAACAGAAAACAAAAATAAGATCAAAGAAGAATTTATTGAATAAATAATACAGTACTAAAATAGAACTTATTCTAAAACAAAAATACAAAAAAACCCGTTATTTGTTAAAAGTCTTTTAGTACACTGCTGAGACGTTTCATTTTCTCTTCCATGATTCTCTTGTTAGTTTCTGTCTCCTCCAGGAGGTGCCGCATCTCCTCCTCCACTTCAAATACCTGAGGAAGAAGCACAGACAGACAACATCAGCAGCAGAAACACAAACTGCTTTTCAAAACATTTGTATGTTAACTAGCATTTTATTAACCATGTCTTGATGGGTAAAATGCAATTAAAACCAGGCTATGACCAGAGCACACATTGGCAACATATGACCAGAGGGCCAGAACCGGTCGCTGAACCATCTCAACCCGGCCCTGGGTGTCTTAAAAGGAAAAATAAACAATCCAACAAAAAAAGGAAATGGCATATTTTATGTATCAATTTTATCTATTATGTATATTTTATGTTGAGATGAATAAGTCTTATATGTCTGTAAATGGTAAATGGCCTGTATTTGTATAGCGCTTTACTTAGTCCCTATGGACCCCAAAGCGCTTTACACTATATTCAGTGATCGACCCATTCACACACACATTCACACACTGGTGATGGCAAGCTACATTGCAGCCACAGCCCAAGGACACAACGACAGAGACTGTCCGGGGCTCGAACCGGCAACCTTCCGATTACAAGACGAACTGCCAACTCTTGAGCCACGATCGCCCCCAATAATACCATTCAGTAAGACTCCAAATGAATGTGTGCCAAACAAACAAAGCTTTTCTGTGCACTACAGCACTTTTTACTCATATTTTTCTGGGGGGGTGTCAAGATTTACTTTATTGTCATTCAGCACTACTTCAAAAATGTAATGCAGAACAAAACTATGTTGCACAAGCTCACTTCTTGGTTTTTGGACTGAGGTCCCATTCTTATTTGTAATGTGTACAAAAATCCGTGGACTATCATTCAATGCTGTGTGTACCATGTTTACATCAAAGTGCAGCACTTTACTTACTTTATGTTAGACAACATAGCCCTCTGAAGAAAACCCACCCCTTGACTGGAGGTATGACAAAAGAAAACACGCTTTACTTTAAAACATTTTCCTCATCATTATTTTTTAATCTAACGCTGTCACAGTCACTTTTATTTTGACCAGAAAAAGTGATGAATGTCATCAACTGTTGCATAACAACAAACCGTTACAGTATGAGAAGAATTTCAGTTTTTCAGTGACTGAATCTTCCCCATAATTTATAACGAATTATGAATCCAACAGTGAAGCAAGCGACTAAAGTCTGTTACGAAATGCTTCCGTTGCAGCCTCTCTTACACCTTATTTTTGAACTGTCACAGAGGAGGCGAACCAACGCTTGCGTTCCCCTTTCTCATACCAAGACATACCAGTTTCTTTCTTCCACTTTGGAGAAAAAACATTTGTGGGAAAGCTGCCCACATTTTACCTTCTGATTGGCCTCTTCTATCTTTTGGTGTTTTTCATTAGCAAGTCCCAGAAGCTCAGCTTGATGGGCAGCCTGGACGGACTCCAGCTGTCGACGGAAAGCATCGTCCACGCAGTGTAATTTCTCTAGTGCAGCTCTGCGGAACAGACCAACACAAACGTGACAGGTTGCGTAAGGAGTGGTACTTTGGATGCTCTCCAAATGCTGCCTTGGGAAAAATACATGTCTGCGTTTTTGAAGGTGAAGGGCCACAGGTATAAAGTACTAACGCCTTATGTGATCATTTATTTACAACAAAAGCATTCACCTTGCCTTGCTTTATGGGGAAAAGACTCAAACACTTTCCTAATCCTGATATGACATCTGAGACTTTTTAAGTACCATAACATTACAGTTTCATAAGGGCTTTGTTAAAAACTACTTCTTACTGGTGCAAAATCTACAAAGCTATATATCATCTTTCTTCTGACTTCTTCCCAGCAGGCAGGCAAACATCAAACACACAACAATCAATGATAGAAACCAAACAACAGCACTCTAGACACCAAGAAAGGCACATAAAATGCATTTCAACATGTCTGACCCAAGAGAGTGAACCAGCAGCAGTGCAAAAGTATCACTGAAAGTCCCTGATAAGGGCAGTCTCTGAACAACCGGGAGAGAATAACTTGATATTTAACATACCTGTGTGCTTCTGTTGCCTTTTCTCTTTCTTCCAGCAGCAAGCGCTCCCTGGAATCAAAGTTCTCCTTCATACGCTTCACCTGGCTCTCCAGCCGAGTGAGCAAGTCTGCCTTCTCCTGCCACTTCTTAGTGGATTCACTAAAAAGATGAAAGACACAAAGCATAAAACATACTGGTTTAGAAACAGCTTAAAACTTTAATGTCTGATCATCTTCGGGTCGCCAGTAGCAGCACTAACATTGGAACTTGTTTGATTTAAACACAATTGTTACCCTAAAATGTCAGAAGGTACTCTGCCTAAAGCAGGCCCTTTTCCTTTTTGTGGTTATGCTGGGGTACTTGCCTGTAAACTCTTTTGACCTGCTCGAGCTCTGCTTCCTTGTCTTCCAGCTGCTGCTTCAGTTCCTCCTTGCGCAGGCTCAGATGTTCCACTCGCTCTTTCAGTTCAGCCTGCTGGGTTGTTTCCTCCTCCAGCTGCTCTTGAAGCCTCTTCTGAGCCTTTGCTGCCTCCTCCTTCAGCCTTCGGATCTGATCATCACGCTCCTGCAAGGACTACAAAGCAGTGACTGATAATGAGAAACTGCATGATAATATGAATAAATGCATAAATGATTACAAAGCACAACAATGACGGTTAAAACTCAAAAGTTTTGTTTTGTTGTTGTTTTGCTTGGAGTTTGAGCCCTCTGGCTTGAGTAATACAAGTTCTCAACCTACCTCTTTGAGTCTGCGAATGGTTTCTGTCTGGTCGTCCATGATTTTGATTTTGATTCTAAGAGTATCATTGTCCTTCTCATTCTGTTTCCTTTGAGCCTCCAACTCAGCACTCAGCACCTCTATCCTGGCCTCTAAACGACCACGGTCCTGAGCCAAAGACGCTCCTGGAAAAGAATAACCCATCAAAATGTCGCTTTAACTCTCTATGTAAACACATGTGGAAGACAAACGTTAAGAGAGATATAAAAAATAAAGCTGGCCCGGTGTTTTCTAATTGTGCATCTGGGCTATAACCACTAGATGGCAGACTTTTACCTGATAAAAATGTAAATCAGCACGTACTGTATTGAGCCTCTTTTTAAATTACCTCTAAGGTGGAAATCTCCAAAATTTTACGAGTTAAGCACAAGTCAGTGCATTAGATTGGCTCCAGGGAGGACCCGCACCACTGATTGCCAATAAACAGCTAAAACTGCATTATCAGCTTTTTCTGTGCACTGCAGGGCAGACTCAAGGTGCAAAACAAGTACTCTCCTGAATTTTTCCCACCTTGCTGAGCGAGCTCCTGGCCCCAAATCTTCCTCTCTACCTTGAGGCCGTCTATCACCGACTCCTGAGCCATGAGCTGAGACAACACTCTAGCCTTATCTTTCTTAAGCAACTCTAGCTGTAGGCCAAGACGCCGGTCCTGTCCTACCTCTGCTTCCAAGGAATGCAGACGGCTCTGGCAGAGAGAGACAGACAGTATTAATGATCAATGGCCATCTGTCATGGATGGCAGATGGGAAGGCAGCTGGACCATTCAGTATTCATGATGTCTCAAAGTAGTCAGTCTCCTACAGGACCAGGGTTAACATGTTTTTGAAAAGGCAGTGACTGATGAATCTGTGCCCATGCTATCTCACATGAAGTCATATTTCAATATTTTAAATCCTGCAACCTGGGCTCAAATCCAGTTGAAATGCTGGAATAAAAATCACCCACATCTCCCTCTCTTACTGCAATGCTGCACACCTTTAGATCAGTGACAGCGTCTCTCTTGGCTTTGATGAGCTCAGAGATGCGGCTCTTCTGTTCTTTGACCATAGCAGTGAGCTCCTGCACTAGAGAGCCTGATTTCCTCTCCCTCTCTTGGGACTGGGCCAGGGTTGCCTTGAGCTCCATCAGCTCTGCAGTCATCTGATCACACGCCTCCTTTACCTACAGAAAAAAGTGAGAGTGTGGAACTGAATGTTAATAAGAAATCTTGGGAGTTAACCAAAGCGTAGGTCCGAGCATTACCTGACACTTTAATCGGTCAGAACAGTTTCAGAGCCATGGCTTTACAGAAACACGTGGCCAGCAATAGCTTTTTCACACTTTTCTCAAAGGTCAAAAGTTTGGGTGACAGAGCAGAAATTTGTGCAAGCAGTAGCAATCAAAAATTAGATTACATTTTTGAACATTCTGAATTGATTCGAGCCCAATCCTTTTGTAAGCTTCTGTCCATGTGGCAATCAAAGACTACTTGTCCAGAGGCAAAAGATCCTAATTCAATACCAGTTTTCCCCATCGTGCTGAAAAAAAAACCCATCAGCCAAGTCTCTCCCAACTGGGTGAAATCAAGTTCAATCATTTCACTTTTTAGTGTTCAAAGTAATCATTTATCAGCTGGACTGCTCAGAGATTGTAGTGTAAAATTCAGGGCAACATTACAGTGATTATAGGCCATCTGGATGGCAGGGGTCCATCTTTTAGCAGACCTCAGAGAAGCGAGCAGCCTCGATGGTTAGCGCCATGCGGAACTCGTCCTCCAGAGCAGTGTACTGTTTCCTGCCCTCTGCCAGCTTCTCCTGCAGCTCCGCCTCCCTGTGGCTGTGCCTTTCTTCCACTGATGCCACTTCCTTCGCCACAGCATCACGAAAATCTGCCCCACCGGGTTGTAATCGCAACTCTAGTTGTTTTCTGTAGGAAGGATGAAGAAAACGACGATAAGGCATTAGCCTCTTTAAATGGCGACTGTGTCCTCAACAGAAACTCTAAAGGCATGTAACTGCTTATTGTAATCTGTTTTTGCATTTGCATCTTTTTTTGCATTTGCATCCGATATTTAATTTAGATGCAAATTTCTAAATTAAACAACATTAGATATTAGAACCCCTTGAAACTTGGCATTAAATCAGGTACCTTGGGGGATTCGTGACAAATAAGCAATAATAAAACTTTTCCAGACTTCTAAGCATTTTATAATATTTCAAAATTTATGAGAAAATGTTGCATTTATCTAGGATCACACTGCTCATGAGAAGCAACTCTTTTACAGAAATGGTTTCCATGGCATCTAAAGATGAACTTTATATTTAGCATGGGTTCTTCTTCTTAGATGTACCTGTGCTCTTGTTCCCTGGCTGCCAGCAGTTCATGCAGCTGCTGCAGTTTGTCTTTGTGCTGTCGTACTGACGCTCTCTGGATGTCCAACTCTCTCTTCAGAGCTGCTGCCTTGTTCTGCAGCTCCTGTTGCCTTTTTATCTGAGGAAGGTCAGCACATGTTTTATACCAGCCTGTCAGAGCTGAATGACCTCTCTGTGCTGAATCCTTTTATCTATCTGAATGTATTCACTCCAGGCTGGATCAGTGAACTAATGCGTCGTTACAATCAAAAATTAGAGCGATAAGGGGAGCTCAGTGGCAGGTAATCGAATGTAGCAGAAGCAGTGTGATAAACTTGCTTTGATGGGAGAAAAACTGCATGTCGAGCATCGATTAGCACCGCCTGACTGAATATACCTTATCTTTATCAACATGATTTGTTCTAGGGGAAATAAGCGAACATCTGTACCTCTTCAGCCTGCTGGTGAGCCCTAAGCGCCTCTCCGTGGGAAACGCTTTCCTCCAGTCTATGCAGTGCAGTTTTGTGCTGCTCCTCACAGCTGCGGGCCTGCTCCAGCTGCTGGGTTAGGGATCGACACCTCCCCTCCAGCTCCTCAACACGAGCCTGCAGCTCAGAGTGCCCCGATCGCTCTTTCAGCAGCAATTCTTTCAGTCTGGACGGGGAGAAAAATACGATAAGGGTGTCCAAGAGAAGCCGCGGTAATACCCTGAATTTCTCTTTTCACTTTATATAGAAATTGGTACCAGAAAGCACTCCCCAATTCTGTGATGCCCTTGGCTGTCCTTCCATAGTGTCAAATATGTGATAGCTTTTGAAATTGAAGAACTCTAACGCTATAGTATAGTCAAAATCTTATCTCATGGGAGAGACAATAGAAGTAGAAATGGAAATGAGGCACACAGGGGACAACTAAGAAACTACAAAACAGTAGAAGCAGCTCACGCACAGTAGTCCACTATTAAAATGTGCTTTGATGAGTCACTGTAATCTGTCTCTCGCTGAGCATGGACGGCAACAGTAACAGCCGTGTTCAGTGTCATTAGAAAGTGACAGTTAAGATTGATTTGTGTAATTCTGCTGACATATGCGCGTCATCGGGCCTCTAATTACAACCATAATGCAGATTTATCTAAGCAGGATGTGGTGCCAGCGAAGACCGTACAGAGCAGAAGTAAAATGGCCTTGTGGCAGCAGAGATAGGAATATTTAATCAAAGCCTCTGGAAATTTGAAAGTTATGGTGTAATGGAGCCAAAATGTGAGCATGATTTCTAAAGAGACTATGGCACCGTGATAGTGAGACATTTTAATGGTGGGATGGATACTCGTTGTTCAACAATGAGACACGCAGCAGGCCTTGGTCTCAAGAGAGCCAATACAAAAGATGAAGAGAGTAGAAACAGATGAGGATCCATTATGAAGCTGACAACTAAAATCCACAGAGAAGAGTTCAATTATCGCTTTTTTTTCCAGCATGATATCTGCTTTAGAGCTGCCTAACAGATTCAAGTGGTTTGTGATGAGAGGCATCCACAGTAAATGTGCCTCCCTCTTACCTGTCTGTAGTGTGCAGGGCCATGCTCTGAAGGTCCTTTTCCTCGCTGACCTTGGTCTGCAGGCACTTGAGCTCCTCTGTTAGCTTTCTCACAGCTTGTTCTGCCTTCCAGCGTCTTTCCCGTTCCTGGTCACGCTCCTCCACAATCGTCTGAGCAGAACACATACACAAAGCATGAATTTCCAGAGTAAACACACACTGAACGCTTAAAAAAAAAAAAAAAAGAAGAAAAAAAAAGGCATCATTATTTTTTCTTTAAGTTGAAATACCAATTTCTTCTTACAGCTCAAGTGTTTTTTACAGTTTTATTTAAAGCATCTCGTTGTTTTTGTAGGAACAATGAAAACAACATTGAGGATTTTTACCCCCCTGTATAAACAAGTGAGTACCCCCCAAAATATATTATTAGGAATAAAAGATATTTCCACCATTTTTCTCTCGTGTTACATCTGCTTTGAGGATAAATCCAATATTAGAAATTACTGCATGGGATACGTGCCAGAAACAAAAGCCTGTGCTGTCCAAAAAAACATTAAAGAACAACTACCGTCTGCCAATAAACATGGAGGACATGACACTGCTTTTTTTTTAAATAATATGCTCTGAACGGGCAGATCAAATAAAAGAGTTGTTTGACCACAGTGGCAGCAGATATGCTCGATGCATATGAATCACAGTTTTTCAGGAAGAGACCCTGAAAGAGTCTGTGAATTATGACTGTAGAAATATTATGACTGGTGTTGCTTTGTTGCCTCAGGATTAGAGATGGCACGATACCACTTTTTTATGTCCGATACCGATACCGATATCATAAATTTGGATATCTGCCGATACCGATATGAATCCGATATAGTGTATTTTTTAATCAGTAAAACTGTTTTTTTAATATCTTGCTGCTTTTTGTATAAGTTAATACTCAAGTTAAAAAAAAAACAAAAAAAAAAAAACACTAAAGCTATTCTGTTATACCTGTATGCGAAAAATACACTGCACCCAAAATATTTCATAGTTCAGCAATACTGATCAATCTAATAAACTTAAACCTACTCCATCCTCCCTATTCCGGTATTTTAAAGAGTAAGCAACCTAACTAATAGGGCTGCAAACTCCCAGCAAAAAAAAAAAATAGGGAACCACCCACCCTCCACCTCATGATGCTTAATCGACGTAATCAACTTTAATTTGATGCAGTGTGAAAAAAAAAGCACAGAAATAAATTATTTTTCAAGAATAATTAAATAGATTCAACATCTTTCTTCAACAGAACTGCAGACTGCACAGATGGTACCTTCCCAAAGGAAAAAGTACTATAGCTTACTAGGGTATATTAGACTTAACAGTTACTTTAAACAGTAATGGACTTCTATACATTTTACATCAGATTAAAACTTTGGGTGTAAGATTGGGATAATTTTTTATTAAAAGCTAGACATTTTTAATGAGAATAAGAAAGAAAAGTATGTCTTTGTGCCCCCCTTTTCCCTGTTCATGCCCTATCGGCCCCCCTGGCTAAACTTTGCTAGATCCGCCCCTGCACAGTTACCAGCCGTCAGCTACGTAGACAAGGATCCTGGTGTAGAAAGTAATATTAAATAAATTCTAACAACAGCTTATCAAGCTTAAACGTGCTGCTGTTGTTCAGCCGCTGGTTTCCTCTTTCTGGCGCGAAGTGGGCGATAAACAAACAAGAGAGACGGACTCGCGACAGAAAAGCCGATCAGCTGATCATTGATCAGTTTCACGATTGAAGTAGCAACAGGAGAGAGAGAGAGAGAGAGAGAGAGAGAGGCAGTCGCTCCATATATTGGTTGTTAAGCTTAACGCGGGAATGCTTTACAAACATTCAGAGATGAACTTACAGGCTTGCTTTACTTCTCTGGGATAACTTCCTCGGAGATGAAATGCCGGATTGGTAGCGAGGCTACAAATACACACAGCCCCTCTATCACGTGATGCATACTGCTCCAACGTGCTACGGTTATGATCCGAGTTACGCCATGTCGCAAGTTTTGTGAGGTGCTTTTTTGATATTTAATGGATCGGATTACATTTTTTATTTCTCTCCGATATCCGATCCAGTAATTTAGGTCAGTATCGGACCAATACCGATACGTAATATCGGATCGGTCCATCTCTACTCAGGATTGGGGAGTTTGCAGGAATTGATTGAACTGTGAATTCTGCTTGAAGATAACAGACGAGCGTTTGTCCAAAAGTTGAAGTAAAAGTGGACCCGTCAGCAGGATAAAGAATGGCAGACAAAGAACAAGAAGCACAGATTTAAATCATTTCAGATGTTGGGGGCACACAGTATAAGTATGAAAAATCATTAATCTCTTGCAATAGAATGAATTTTACATGGAGGTTGTCAAATAATATCAGCAAACTAATGTAAGAGACTTGTAGAGAACTACATGAAATGCCTACAAGAAGTTTGTTCTGTTACTTTGACAGAAGAATGTTGGATCTGTTGATATTTTTGTTGAATAAATGATTGAAAAAATAGAAACTTTCTTTGTGGAAAGGAATCGAATGTTTTCTTATCACAACAAAAAGCCAAGAGTTTCATTAAATGTACTGAAATTAAATAACCAAAAAGATGATGGACTACTGGCTTGAACTCTATTTTGCGCGTAATTTAACAAAGTTACCACAAAGAAGTTATTGACATCACAAAGATAAAGTCAAGGTTACTGAAACAAAGCTCTCAGAAACAAAGAGCAAAACATGAAAAACCTTTTGTTTACTGTGGTCCTATTTCTGCTGTCACCTTCTAGAAGCATTATCCATTTATTCTATTCCTGTATTTTTTTTTGTTTACACAAATGTTTCTGCAAACACACCAATTTACTCTCTTTTTGAATGGGGACAGAACCGTTTCTATTTTACAGTCACTCAATAAAAACAGAAGCAGCTAGGTGACCCGTCCATCGTGTACCCTGTAGGTTTCCTCCTCTTCAGTGGATCTGGTTTTCATATCGCCTGAGGCCTTAGCTGCTCTCAAAGGTCCTTTCCTTGTTGGCCTCACTGCCTCTGCACTCCCTGTGCTACCAGCCTTCGTCCTGGATCCAACGGCAGACTTTGAAGCCCTCCGTTTATGATTCTCCTGATCGCTGCACATAAAACAAATCACAAGTATTAAACTGGCTGTAAAATAGATTCTAAACAACCCTCCAGCTAATGTCTGGCTAAACAAAGGTCAAAGCAGAAAATTTACTGAGTTTTATAGGGAAGCAAAGTCTGAACAACTTTGAATTTTGAAGTAATATTTCAAAGTAACCTTTTTTTGATGAGGGCTATTGTGAGATTACTTAAGTTAAATTTCTGAATCTTAAGCACGTCATTAGTGGATGATGAAGTAAGATGAGGGGGTTGACCGGAGAAGCGTGGCCATTAATCATGCGAGTGAGCTGCCGGCGGTAATTTCTAACACAGAGGAGAAAAGTCTATAACATATCATCTCTCTGAGGAAAATTTATCACCCCCTCTCAAGTGGGAGGTAAAAGGATTTTCCCTAATCAAGATACCTGATAATATTAAGTTGATGCATGATGAACAATATGGAAAAACCCATTGCTGCATATTGTTTGGTGAATGTATGAATGTGATTATCATTGCTTAGAGGTACACTCTCTGATTTTGATGTAGTGCCCACCAGTGCTGAAAATGTCTTCACATAGTTTAGGTTCATCAAGTTTTAGGCTTTGCTGAGTTGGATCTCAGCTGCTATAACAAAATCAGGGAGTCCAAATGTAAACATGATGGCATTTCAAAGCAGCTAACATGACACCAGAAATCTCTTTTGGTGCAGAATCACCTCTCTGATCTCTTGGTCTCTTTGGTGGTTGTCGACGATGTTATGCTGTCATGGTATTTGGGAATTCTCGTCTGCCTCCTGTTTTCCTTCCCGCTGTCACATTCACTTTCTGAAGTGCGGTCTGTGTCCCGCTTGGCTTTCCGTACCATCACCACAGAATGGGCAGATCTTCTGGATTTATTATCTGCAGGGTTCTGGGTAAATAACAAAGAAATACTTAAAAGTTTTTTTGTCACCCCCCGGTTCTTTATATTTTTCTAGGAAATATAAAAAAAGTGGGAAATAGGTACACCAACATCAGTTAAGACAAAAACAGAGTTTTTACAGTTTGAAGCTGTGATCAGACTCTTTTCAGATGGTGGATCAAATATGAATATACTTTGTTGGGGACAAGATCCCCAACATCAGTGGCTGAAACCCTGCCCGAAACCATGATAGAGCCTCCACTGTGTTTAACAGATAGGCTACTTACAGCTGGGAGGGGTAAAAATTACAAGAAAGCCTGGCTCATTATAAGCAAAATATAAAGAGCAGAGAGGTGATTTCGGACTTTTGCACACTACTTTATTTGGGGATAAATCACCATTTAAGAGCCAAACGTGTAAAAATTAATTTATGTAAAGATGACTTCAAAATATTGCCATGAATAATTTATATTGAACAAATAACTTCAAAGTGCAGTAGATTAAGAGAACATCAATTACATTAACATTTAGTACAACTTTTTCTTTCCCACCTTTTCCTACTTTCATTATTTTAAAAAAAGCCAAAAAACAAAAGAAAAAAAAAAACAAGAAGGCACATATGCGCAAAAAATTAATCTTCAAAAAGGTGTACACCTGCTGGATGAGCTGGGACATCTGGTGCTCCAGTTTCCTGATGCGCTCTTCATTAACGGGGTCTCCTTTATCAGTCACAGTGGAGCGAACCGGCTGTGTGCGCGGAGGTTCTGGTTGTGTGACTGGGTCTGTGATTACTTCTGAGGTAGCACTCCTCTGACGAAACTGGGTCAGCAGCTGGTCAATGCGGGGTGTGGTGAGAGGAGCATCGCCTCTGACCTGCAATGGAAACTTTCACTTTTATTTCACAGTTTCCAAATGCAAAAGTGTGGTTTTGAATTATAATGTATTTACAGGACTTCATTGCAGAGGCGGAAAAGAGTTAATAACGGCAAGCCAAATGGCTTCTACTGCAGTTTGTTTTCCTGTAGAAAAACAGACAGAAACTGCCATCTGGTGCAATGAATATGCAAAGTAGTATATTGTAAAGCAACCAAACTTTCATCATCCCAGTATACATAAATTCATTATGTTCCAATAATTCAGTGACAACCGGGAAATCTATTTGGCTCGATGATATTCCTCGTTGCAGCGAAGCAGACCTACATAACTAGGTCTTCTATAAGCAAAGCTGTGTAATTATGATATTTTGTCTTAGGTTAATACAAAGTGTTTGTGTGAGGTTTCTCCGGGTGAACCAGTTTCCTCCGACGGTACAAAGAGGTGCATTAAATGTTAACTTTAAATTGGACAAAGGTAAAGGTGTGAATGGTTGTCTGTCTGTTCTCTGATGGACTGGTGACCTGTACACTGCATCCTGCCCTTTTTGCATAACTAACCACACTCTACTCTTCTGTAAATAGTACGTGCTTTATTTAATTTTTTCTGTGCTTATTAATCTATTATTCTATTTTATTTATTTATTTTATTTATTTGTGTGTAGTGAACCCGAAAAGTAAGAACCTCATTGCTCAACATACCCACAGTTATTTGTGGTGTATATGACAATAAAATTCTCAGTTTTTCTTTCTTTTGTATCAGGAGCCCAGGATTTTGATACGCTGCCTATCAGGCAGTTGAGCATCACTCATACAATAAGTGGAAACTGTTCTACAACTTTCTTGTTCTCATGCGTCTCACATTCTGTTGCGTTATGAAAGCTGTAAATTAATTGTTGGGAAATAACTTTATGCTCCATTTGACTTGTTTGTGTCAGCTGCAAAAAAGCAAACATATTGCGAGAGACTTTCCGGTCAAATAAAACAGGATTTAATAACAAAAGTCCCTAAAGCATGGTGAGTATATCTAAACAAATAAAAGAACTACACTGGAATTGATAGTAGCTTAGCATAAAAAATTACCGCTTCATTGTGACTTGTGTCAGATGAGAGTAGGAGGTCCACGTAATCTTCTAGACCGGGGATATCACAGAGACTACTGAGACTTTGAGGTGATCGGTTTCCCAGTCGGTTTAGGCCATCCAGAACAGAGACCTGCGGCAGTGACTGCAAAACAATCTCCCTGTAACCTGCAGTAAGATAGGAACGCAGGTGTATCAGAGAAACCTGTCGAGGCTAGAGCTGCCTGATTGCCATGAGCCTCTTATTCAGTAATGTCACATCAGTGGTGCATATGACCTTCATGAAAGATCAAATAAATACGTCTGAATGAATAACCTTTGTGCGTCACCTTCATATGCACTATTGATGTACCCTATTTAATAGGTAGTGAGCACAACTTATGCAAGTATATCTACGCATACAGACAGCAAGAGTTGCAAGAGTGCCTTCTCATATTTAACAACATGAAAAGAGACGCCTTCAACAACTAGTGCTGTGAATTAATCATTAAGTGGAAGATATGGATAATGGGTGCAAAGGATCACTGAAAAGCTTTTTACATTAATTTAACTGCAGCCAATCCAATTAATGAAGAAGCCAAATATAAGATAAACAAAGAGATTAAAAGATCACAGTCATTACTAATAGCGGCTGTCAGTTTGACTGATTTTCACTGGACTTTCATTACAGGGGGAGTTTTAAATCAGTTATTCTGCAAAATTGGAAAAAATATCCTCTAAAACTGCTGTTCATAGCTGATATGCTGGGTGCTATTATTAAAGTTTGATCCAACTGCAGTTGGAAAATATGAATTAAATTGTTTATCTTTTATTATATATATATCATTTATGTATCGATCTATTTTTTTCTGTAATTGGATAACGTACAACAAACTTTTGCTTTTTGCAAATTCAGCGAACTGACATACTAGCATTTGATGCGGAAATGCTCAAAATAAAGTGTAATCCAAAGAAGCGATCCTGGAAGACCTGGAACAAAGTTACAATTCCAACTTTTCATCTCCTCTCACCCCTGCCATCAGAGACCCTGGCCTTGTTACCACAGCCAGTCTGCAGTAAACATCACATCATAGTCTTTGGTTCACCACAACAGGAAACCTCATTAGCGCTTATCTCCATCAATAAAGCCAAAATATCATACCCCCTGGAGTGCCATCTGCACTCTAGTCTTCCTTCTTACAAAACTACGCACAAATCTGAAGTTAGCCTAACTCTGCCCAGGAGCACACAACAGAGACACAACCATAAAGCACAACTAACAGAGTATTATTACAAAATGAACATCTTACAATAATAATAATAGCAATAATAATCTTTCATAGTAGCTGATGTGATGATTTCTCACTGACTTGTGAGATTAGATGGTTGACATTCCATTTAAGTGCCCTCATTATGTTTCCTGGGATTTTTCCATTCCTTCAGTGTGTTATAGGACTTTGTTGGTACATGTTAAATGTCTGCAAAGTGTCAAAGGGAGTTTTTCTTCCCCTATTCTTCTGAATTTATATCCATTCTTTGCTACTTAGCAAACACCTTTTTGACAGTCCAGACTTTCATCTACATCACTATGTGATACATGCAAAATGCCTGACAAAAGGTGAATTTGAGATGTTCTTAAACAAAGAATGAACAGCTACCAAGCAGCTTGCCAGATGCTTTTCTTACTCAAAACAATGACCTAAGGCATTAGGAGAGACTGGACTTCTTTGTCCAAGGTGTATTTGATGTCCTATCCACTCTAGAAAACCTCCAGGGCCAACAGAGAGACACCTCCCTGCCCTCTTTGCTCTGGAAGGTGTTCCAACGAGCATCTTTTTAATAGCTGTCCAAAAGCCTTTAGAGGCAAGCACTATTGCTGGTGCCATGACCAGGTCTTCAAGGTAAATGCTTTTAGAAACACCAGATGCAACCATCTGCCAATGACTATCACCTTTATAAGAATTGGAGAGAAATCTCGCCCCTAAGCTGAAACTACCGCCTTGGTTAAGCAGCCGAAGTTCTCAGTCCAGATTTTACTATCAAAACTGCAGCCAGACGTGACCGCTGTGTCCACATTCACCAAGGAAGTAATTATGCTGGAAATAATAGTACTCTGGGAACATCATATGGATGAGGAAATTGAAAGCATGTCAAGTGAATGCGTGCCGAAGGAAAGGCAGGTGATCCCGCTGACAAAAGGAGGACCATTAAATCAGCTGCCAAAACCACAGAGAGAGCAACTATGTGGCTTTCAATTACGAGGGTGGATTTATGGACAATTCCTTGTGGGACACAAGCTGGGATCAGACCAACCTCAACTAGCTCACCCCACTGTTGTAACACCTGAAAAAGCACCTAAAAAAGCTTCCACAAGATATGTTTCATCTAGCTAACTAACATACACTTGGACAACAATGACAACACAGCATTTGTAGATATTTAAAACTTTAAATTTGACACTGAATGTATGCAATATGAGTAAGCTAATTTAGTCTGAATTACAGACTACAGTTTTATCACTACTTAAGTGACAAATTTACTTTGCAACAGTGAGCTCCTATTGGCAAAATAAGTCCCAAAGTCATTTCCTGTATACTGCTGGTTCCATTAAAAAACACATACACACACGCAAACATTTTTTTTTAAATGCAAAAAAGACTGAACAAATTGCGTAAAAAATAAATATATGGAAGACTTGTATATTTTTCCGCTTGAGGAGCAAGTCTCACACGCACCATTAGGGCGCTGCTCTAATATAGCCATTTACATTGATGTCAGTGAAAACGTATTGCTGCACTTGCTGGGCGTATGTTATTACACATTCAGTGTAGCTACAGGTTCATACTAAAAATGAAAGGAACAGAAACAAATGAATTCAGAGGGAAACAGCTCAAATATACAAGTACAATGACTTTCAATGCTGAGTTAATGCCCTTTTAGATAAACCATGTTTTCAATGCGTTGTGTTTTAATGAAAATTCCATTCCAACAAACATAAGCCTTCTTGTTTGGTTCTCCTACATCAGGCCAGTGCATTTACACATCTGATAGGTCAACATGTACAGCTATCACATCAATCAGCTGCTTGATACAACTGCACTCCAATACAGAAGTGGTCACAGACTCTATCAGCTGAAGTGTCTGCTGGCCTTGTGGTTCAGATAAGATATTGAATACATATAACAAAGCTTCTGGCTTGTTTGTTGCTTCCTTTCTCTCAGCATTTTAAATCTGTATTTCTACAATCACTGTTCACCCCCTGAATATCATTAAGTACCAGTTTTTTGTCATAGATGTGAACAGGGCTCCTGTCTATAAGTGTTAAGGTTTCCTACCTGGTGACCTACAGACAGGGTTGTCTCTGCCATCCTGACTTAAAGTCACCTCTCTTAAGCCTTGTATTCCCAGAAGGCACTGCAGGAGGTGATCAATGCTGTCCAGGTAGTTGCTATGGAGACTGAGGTGTTTCAGTTTGTACTCCGTGCCATGGAGATACAACAAGCCTAATGAAGGCATGAAGAATTGACAGCATTGAAGCATCATTCACTTGTTAGCATTCTCATTTGGGTGCAGAAAAAGAAAACACTGTTCAGGCAAAATTCAACTCACCGCTGAGATCATTTATCTGATTGTAGGACAAGTTTAATCTCGTTAAATTCACAAGCCCATTCAGTGCTGGAGTGAAGGGAGAGGACATTAACAACTGAGTGATTTTACAGCTCATAGAGCAGTGACAGCAATGTCAGGGTAAACACAAGATCCACTAATAAAGAATTATTACTTGGAGAACTCACAGAGAGCAGAGGCATTTATTATCTCTGTTAAATGGTGACTAAAGACTCACCTTCAACCTTGGTGATTAAGTTGCAGGATAAATTTAAAGTCCTCAGGGAAGTGAGGGAACTCAGACCCTCAATCTTAGAAATGCAATTGGAGGAAAGGTCTAAGTGTCGCAGGTGCCAAGCTGAGGTCAGGCCCTCGATCCTCGGGATGTGATTGCAGTGCAGATTAAGTGACGCTACAGTGGGTATCAGGGAAATATCTAGCAAGCTAGAAAGAGGGCAACAAGGTCAGATTCACAGCGGAAGGTAAAACTTTGTGCAAATAAGTACATGTTCTGAAGGTAAATGTGTACCAAATAATGACTATTATAACAATAACAATACATTTGTTAATTTATTTAATCAATTGCTTAACAGTTTACTTTAAATGATGTAAAATCTCCTCTGAAAATTCTAAAAACTCAATCCAAGTGTTTAAAACTTAGAAGGTATTCAGTTTTCAATGACATTAAAGACAATTCTCATATTTTACTACAAAGAAAATATTCCAGATAAGCAACCTCTTGTGGAGTACTAAAAACGCGGCATTTATGCAAATACAGTTTCTGTTGCCTAAGTGTCTCTCAGTTGACTGATGATTCTACTTGTACTTCTACTATTCTCTCCGTATTCACGAGTTATAGTCTTTACGCAAACTGTGAGAACTGAAAAAGCAATCAAACATGAAATACTAGAAATCAAACAGAATAACTGTCAAGTGCTGACAGCGAATAAATTAAGAAATGTCAAGCCCTCTGGTTACAGCTTTTCAGCTAAGAGGATAGGTTTCTGTTATTAAAATATTTCTGGGTTTGGATTTTCAGTCTGTCATACACCCATCAGTCACTGTATTAGTTACACCTGTCCTACTGCTATTTAACACAAATATTTACTCAGCCAATCACATTCCAGTAGGGCTCGAGGAAATTGAGGATAGAGTTCATACATGGTCACCAGACCTGAACAACAGAATATTGGAGATATGATGTGGATCTGTACATCTGCAACATTTCAATATGGACCAAAATATTAATAATGAATTGCCACAATGAATTAAGAGAAAATGCATCTTACCCTGCAATGAAAAGGTGTGCCTATTACAGTGACTAGAAAGTTCATATTATATACAGAAGATGGGAATTTAGAACTAATTTAAAACTGACAACCACATAGCCCTTTTTTATTTGCACTTGTTTGTCTGCATATTGCAAGACAGTGATATTGAATTCTTGGTAGTAAAGCTTTTGTCCACCTAACATACAGTCTTTTTAAAATCTGTATTCACTAGATAATGAAGTAGATGACGCTAATAACCTATATAGGCCTTTTCCCCACAGTGCTTAACTTATCTAGGCTTTACTTTAAATAAATAAAATATTTGTGTTACTTCATTTCGCAATTCAACATTATTTACAGCATTCTTTGTCTGCACTCGCAGGAATGTATCATCTTATTTTATCTTATCTAGAATCAGATCTATACAATTGAAGAATGGTACTGATGTCAACAAAATGTTATTCATATGTTATTCACACGTGTCATTCTCATACAGCAATGAGTTATAGTTTACTTTGTATGGGGTCTTATTGTTCCTTATAAACATCACGTTTATCAGCAGATTAAAATTGTAACGTAAAGCTCGTCATGAAGTAAGTAAATATTCATGCCAGACTTAATCGGTTCGTCAGTGGTACATAGTAGTCCCTTATTGGCTGATGTAATGTAAATTTTGATACGTTAGTTGTGAATAGGTAACTTTACCTTGTTATGTTCTTGTCAATAAGACTCAGCTCCTTGCCTGCCATAACGACGACATGTAGCTACGCGTAAAGTCTGCTAACTAACAAAATAAACCAAGGAACCGCTACCGACATCAGGCTAAACACGTAGAAAACTCGCTAAAAAAAAGTCGACGAACACATCCTCTGAACAATCCTGCTAAGTTACCCAGCAGGCTAGCCAAAGTTTAGCGACTACCGAGCGGCCTCAAAGGAGCCAAACTTATTATAGGCCATCAACAGAGAACAACTGCAACTTCTGGGAGAGCCCAAAAGCTTTTCGTACTTCATTTTCTAACAAAGTGTTGTAAATTTATTGTTCGTTGGAGTTCAGTTGAACTAACCGCTTCTCGCATCATACTTCCTGTTTACTAGACGTCGCTAACGGGCACATCCGGGACAGCTTCTTTGCTCCGCCCACCTCTAGAAACGTAACATGTACCTAAATGCATTATATATGATACAAAACTAGAAGCAAAGATGGTTAATTCAGTCAATGCTCCTGTGTGTTAAAGTTTAGTAAGACTATCCACAACAGTTCATACAAGATAAACAGTACTTAACACTGCAGTTAAATTTACAGGGAGTGCAGAATTATTAGGCAAGTTGTATTTTTGAGGAATAATTTTATTATTGAACAACAACCATGTTCTCAATGAACCCAAAAAACTCATTAATATCAAAGCTGAATGTTTTTGGAAGTAGTTTTTAGTTTGTTTTTAGTTTTAGCTATTTTAGGGGGATATCTGTGTGTGCAGGTGACTATTACTGTGCATAATTATTAGGCAACTTAACAAAAAACAAATATATACCCATTTCAATTATTTATTTTTACCAGTGAAACCAATATAACATCTCCACATTCACAAATATACATTTCTGACATTCAAAAACAAAACAAAAACAAATCAGCGACCAATATAGCCACCTTTCTTTGCAAGGACACTCAAAAGCCTGCCATCCATGGATTCTGTCAGTGTTTTGATCTGTTCACCATCAACATTGCGTGCAGCAGCAACCACAGCCTCCCAGACACTGTTCAGAGAGGTGTACTGTTTTCCCTCCTTGTAAATCTCACATTTGATGATGGACCACAGGTTCTCAATGGGGTTCAGATGAGGTGAACAAGGTGGCCATGTCATTAGTTTTTCTTCTTTTATACCCTTTCTTGCCAGCCACGCTGTGGAGTACTTGGACGCGTGTGATGGAGCATTGTCCTGCATGAAAATCATGTTTTTCTTGAAGGATGCAGACTTCTTCCTGTACCACTGCTTGAAGAAGGTGTCTTCCAGAAACTGGCAGTAGGACTGGGAGTTGAGCTTGACTCCATCCTCAACCCGAAAAGGCCCCACAAGCTCATCTTTGATGATACCAGCCCAAACCAGTACTCCACCTCCACCTTGCTGGCGTCTGAGTCGGACTGGAGCTCTCTGCCCTTTACCAATCCAGCCACGGGCCCATCCATCTGGCCCATCAAGACTCACTCTCATTTCATCAGTCCATAAAACCTTAGAAAAATCAGTCTTGCGATATTTCTTGGCCCAGTCTTGACGTTTCAGCTTGTGTGTCTTGTTCAGTGGTGGTCGTCTTTCAGCCTTTCTTACCTTGGCCATGTCTCTGAGTATTGCACACCTTGTGCTTTTGGGCACTCCAGTGATGTTGCAGCTCTGAAATATGGCCAAACTGGTGGCAAGTGGCATCTTGGCAGCTGCACGCTTGACTTTTCTCAGTTCGTGGGCAGTTATTTTGCGCCTTGGTTTTTCCACACGCTTCTTGCGACCCTGTTGACTATTTTGAATGAAACGCTTGATTGTTCGATGATCACGCTTCAGAAGCTTTGCAATTTTGAGACTGCTGCATCCCTCTGCAAGATATCTCACTATTTTTGACTTTTCTGAGCCTGTCAAGTCCTTCTTTTGATCCATTTTGCCAAAAGAAAGGAAGTTGCCTAATAATTATGCACAGCTGATATAGGGTGTTGATGTCATTAGACCACACCCCTTCTCATTACAGAGATGCACATCACCTAATATGCTTAATTGGTAGTAGGCTTTCGAGCCTATACAGCTTGGAGTAAGACAACATGCATGGAGAGGATGATGTGGACAAAATACTCATTTGCCTAATAATTCTGCACTCCCTGTATACTAAATTGTATTTTTTGGCACCTTCCAAAGCAGTCTAGGTCACCTTACAACACAAAATTAACAGACATTAAAAGACATATAAAACTAGATGATTACAGCTGATATGCCGATGAAAACAGATGGGTTTTGAGTTGCCATTTGAACTATGCCATAGAGTGGCTGATGATGGTGAAGTGGTGATAAATTCCAAAGACAATGTCCAGCACAGCTAAAGGGTTTGACACACGGTGTTAAGTCTGAAGCGAGGAGCATTCAGGAGAGCAGATGAAGGTGAGCAGGTGACGTTTATAATAAAAAAATAAACAAAGAAAATATCTCAGCAATGTTTCTTTGGTAAAATAGAAACATTTTCAAAATGTTTCCTTTCTTATTGTTATTCTTCTGTCTGTTCCTTTCAGTGGAGCATCTACCTCCATCTCACCCTATCCCTAGCCCCCTCTGTACCCCCACCTTGAACCCATCTGTCACTCCTCACCACTGTCTCAGTGTCATACATGTTCTACACCAACATGACAAACGTCTCTGGCACTCTTGACTTCTTCATGCTGTACCTTTCTCTAGATATACAAAGACTGAAGCTCCTTCTGACCTTCTTTATACTTCTCCATCAACACTCACAGCAAACATCTCATCGTTCATCTTCTCAGCACACTCTCTTCACTCATTAGTAAAGTGATAAATGACAGCCAGAGTGAAATACATCAACTCTGACCATGTAAAACAAATAGAAGAACATAAAGCTGATGACAGTTGACAGTTTTTGCAATTCTGGAATTATTCATGGAGCAATAATTTAAATACGGATTTCTCCTTTCATGCTTGCATCACCAAAGTTATAATTAATAAAACTTCCTACATTAGCACCGTCCTTGACTTATAGCCCTGTGAAACAATGCTTTCTCTAAGTTGAGTATCTTCACTCAACTATGGCTAATCACAGATGTATTATAAAGATCCTGACCCCTATTATACTCATAATTTATCCAGCAGCTCTGCAGGCCGGTGATTGATTCAGTTCATCTCACAGTGAGCATTGTCCATATTAGAGACGCTGCATGACTGATCACTGTACTCACTGGCTGCTCGCCAGCAACGATAGAACCAATTATACCTGCAACCCAGCCAATGGCCCTCCTTAACCTGTGAAAATGATGATCTGGTGCTAATGAAGTGAGTGAATTAGAAATCCCATCTGTTGATGCTTCGGCACCTTATCTCTCATTGGCTGCAGTTTTCAAGGTCACTGTAATAAAAAATTTCAAAAGACAGAGGGGAGGAATAATCTCAAAGCCAATTAGGAATCAGTACTAATACACAAGGGTGTTGTAATTAAAGCTGACTGGAGAATTTTAGCATCATTCTGCACCTTTGTTTTCATCTTATTACTCCCATTTGTTTTGAAAATTGTTTGAGGCTGGCGTAAAAGGTTACAGAGAAGTAAAGCTTCCGGCTTTGGCACAAGCTTGGAAAAGGTTAATAAGAGTGCCTCCCTTATGCTTTGAGCTGAACACTATCATTTCATTTCCATGCACAAAGTGAGTTTAGCAGGACATTCGGATATATTTTTAATCACATGGCTGGAGCTAAATATTGTTCTAACAACAGATGCTGATTTTTTTGTTTTGTTTCAATCTTCAGAAATTATTGGAAAATATCCTTCTCAGTTAACAAAATCCTGACTACACATTGATAATTGAAGCAATTAAATAATTATATGGAAAGACCTCTCAATTCTCATGTTTGAGAAACTGGAAGAATGAAAACATTATACCAGTTATACACTGTTAATTACTGGAAAAATCTTTTCAGTTGTAAATACACTAATTAGCCACATAATTAAAACCACTGACAGGTGAAGTGATTCATAAACTCGTATAGCATAATGACACCTTCTTTAGGGAAACCTTGAGTCATGGCATCATATGGTTGTTACTTGGACATGTACCACTCAGCTAAACATTCGAATAAGAGGGCACAAGGTCTTGAGACTGATCAGTCTGTCCATGAACGATTCCTGAGATGTACTGAGATAAGTGTGTAATAAATTCATGAAGCATATAGATACAAAAATATGTGCTTTAAAGTTCTCTAATTCAGTGACTGTCTCTACCAAAGGTAAAACTACAGAATATCAACCTCATGGGGATCCTAGATAAAAAGTCAGCAGGCTTACCAACGTTATTAGGATTGGACCATACATATCTGTCGAGGTATTAAATCTGGACCGACAGATTTGAAAATGGCTTGAGAGTGGAGGACGAAGTTTTAGATGAGTCTTACAGAAACTTTCTAAATCTGCTACTGGTGTCATAAGAAGTTAAGTGAAAGTTTCTGGAGGGGAGAGTGGGGCAAGGTTAGCTGATCTAACACCTGTACCTATGCAACCCTACACACCTTTTGTTAACTGACCCTAAACTTTAATTAGCACCTTCCTTTTCATCTTTCTTTGAAAGGAAGAACCTTATGAATGAAGCATTTGTTTTTCACAGGTTATTGTGTCCAAGGTTTTTGTAGAGTTATGAGTTATATCAGGTTTGTCAAATGCTTTTTTTTTTAAATCTCAGGTTATAAAGTTCTATATTTTCATAACATGTATCTGCATTATTAAAAAGTTTATCATTAGTTTCTAGACTAAATATTTTATTTTTTTTATTTAATATTGGCTGTGGGGCAAAATGAGCTCGAGGCTTAGGGGTCAGTTTAGTCAGTGGTTTATCTAACAGCAAGACAAATAAGTGGTCTTAAAATTTATGCGGCATCATAAAAATGAATAGATCATAATAACTACATTGGATATTTGCTTGTGCTACATAAGAAAATAAGATAGACACAATGCACCCTTTTTGTCAACACTCATAAGTTCTAGTATTTTTCTTTTTTGTTCTTCATTTTGAGCAACGTTACCTTCAAAACATGTGATGTGCGAGTGTTTATGTCTCTGCCTCCAAAGTTTTCTATTATAAAAATATTTGCAGCATTTTATTCCATGTTGGTGTTTCTCAGCTAAACATGCAGCTGTCTGTATAAACTGAAAGTAGAAAGAAAATCATCTCCAGCTTCTCACAATGTTGAAAAGCATGAAAAAGGCATTCAATTTAAGACTTCAGTGTTTGTTTGTTTTTCTTAAGAGTTGGTAATGCATATTCGTTGTATGTATTTCGATGAATAGGGAGGGAGAGCGAGGTCTGGGCTTCTCTGCTTAGGCTGTTGCCCCTGCGACCCGGCCCCGGATAAAGCGGAAGAAGATGGATGGATGCAATTTTCCCTAAGCCGCGTGCGTACGCAATTGCGCACTGCTGGCACGGTCTCTGCGCACAGAAAATCTGCGTTGCGCACAAAAAAAAAAACATGACACATGAAAAATTAGTGGGAACATTGGATGGATGGATGGATGGATGGTATTACATTTTTAAAATTAGAATACAAATTTTTGGTCACAAACTTGAGTTGTCATATACATCTGTGAGTTTATGTGCACAACAGTATGCTCATGTACACACATGAAGAATTTGACCTTTGTTCCTTAAATATATGGCATTGTTTCTGACTGATATGCTGCTCAGAGTCTTTTGCTCCTTGCTTTTAAATCAAATGGCACTCTCGACATAAACACAAACTACTGCAGCTCAGCTGTCTTAGCTGAGGAAACAAAGGTACAATTGTTCCTTTTTTGTAAAATATTGTGATGATGTTACATTATATTAGGCAGTCAGTTGCCCACATTACACTGTAACTATCACCAGTTTGGTTATCTATTGTGAACACCTCAGCTGGAAAAAATTCTAAATGGTTTGTACAGTTGGCCACAGGTCTGCATGTCAACGGGAGGTAGAAGATTGCTTCATATTTTGCTATATATAACGTTAGTGTTTCTAAAAAAAATTCTTTATTAACAAAGTAAACTAAAAATACACTTTATCATATTTTATAGTTTTAAAATTGGATAACAACTGACTTGAACACAATATGAAATGATGTGTTTTCACTATAGGAACTTTGGATCCATTGATAGGTTTACTAATCTGAAAGCTTTCTAAATTTTATTTTTGTAGTTTTCCATTTGTAGATGTGATTCTCTGATGTGTATGTGTTTCTACCTGTGCTGACACTAGCATGACTAAAGCTAGCTAAGTACCAGTAAATATGTTAAGCAAGGCAGAAGCATGAACTCATAAAATGAACAGAATCATAAGAATATAACATGACGAGCACTGCAAATGTAACAAAAATATGTTGACATCAAATGGTATGTTATTTGAAATCTATATGAAAAAATGGCACATTGATTTTTTCCAATTTATTTTATTTATTTATTTATTTATTTATTTTACCAGTTGTCCAAATGAGTCTGTGATCGGCCTTAATGTCCCTGGAATCAAATTTATATACAACTAAATATGACTTGCAAATGTGTTTTAAATGGATGATTTCTCATTTAATCACGAATCATCCAATCACATATTTGGTGAGTCCTAAATTTGATGCTGGTGAACTTTTCAGTGGTTAGTTTTTAAAAAGCCCCCAAATCCCCTATGAGTAAGCACTTGGCGACAGTGGGGAGGAAAAACTCCTTTTCAATGGGGCGAAACCTCCGACAGAACCAGGCTTAGGAAGGGGTTGCCATCTGTTGTGACCAAGTGGGGATCAAATGTTCACTGACAATTGTTTTTTTGTTTTACACTCTCAGAATGAGAGAGGCATTGAGGCACCGCCTTCTGCCCCCCGGCATCACTGCTGTGCCCCCTCCTTCTTACAGGAACTGTCTACAGAGCAGGTATGAGTGATGCCTGAGTGCACATACACAAGTCATAAGTTCCTGGCTCTCACGACTCCTCTGCAGAGGGTTTCCCTAAGAAGGGGGGCATCGCAGGGGGCGCCAGGGGACGGGGGGCTGTGCCTCGCTGCCCTCCTCGGAAAAACCCTTCTACAGAGGACTGGAAAGAACCAGGAACTTCTGAGGTGTGTATGTCCTGGTGAGCCTCCACCTTTTACAGGTGGTTGCAGCCTGGATACAGACACTTCAAACCTCATCTGAGGACAAAAACTACAAGAACAACATAAAAATGAAGAAAACATACTTTATAAACATGCAGGGTTTCAGGAGACGGCAGCACTGCAGAGGTGAAGACAGGCAGCTGTTTTAAATACACAAAACAATATACACAAACACTTACACAGACACACACACACTCACAACAACAGAAGAGAAACAAAGAGAGAGAGAAAAAGTGGTTATCAACCACATGAGGTGAGGACATGCAGCCAGGTGAGCCTGTCTGATTGTGAATTTCTCTGCAAAATAAAATGCTCACAAATATATTGTAAGAACAGGCTTTTATTTTTTTTTAGTATATGCTGAATTAACAGTATAAAAGCTACTCTACCTGAATTTCACAAAAAAATTAAATAAAATTCAAGTTTTAAAGGAAAAGTTTTAATAAATGATTGTTTAAAAAAAAAAAAAAACTAACCAAAGTAGAAGACAACTGTTTAGTCGAAAAGTGTTAAACATTCAAGATATTCTCACTCATAAAAACTTCTTTCATAATGTAAACTAGGACATGTAGAAAACTTTCATACTTACTGAAAGATATTTATTAACACTATCTAATTACCAGCATATTTTTCTGAGTGTTACTGAATATGTGTAGGCAGTAGGATCTTGGTGGTTGCCTAGGGGACAGAATGTCAGCTATAGTTTGTTTTAAATTCAGTTTCATTGCTGAAACTAAGAATCAACAGGCTGTAGAGGGAGACTTTAATTGAGGTTTACTAACTCTTGCTTTCAAATCCAAGATGGAAAAATCTGTGCAGATTTAGCATATATTAACCATTCATTGGAATAATAATAATAAGTATACAAACTAAATATCACAGGAGAGCTTATGAGGCCACAAACATTGATGAGGTCCAGTTCAGAGACACAGGTTTAGCAGAAGTGAAGCCTAGAGGACAGCTGGCAGCTGCACACGTCTGTCAGTACCCACCTGTCACAAAGAGCAGCCTTTTCATGCCTGACTCTGCATAACTGTCAGCACTAAAAACTGTTAAATGATGAATAAAGAAATCATCATGTGCATAGTTGTTTTAAGGGAAAAATAAACTAAACCCACAATTTCATTTCAACATTATGAGTAAACTAATGCAGGTATGAGACTCAGGCCTATGCTGTTGTTGTCTCATACTGTTATGTCCATTGCTGTTAGCTTGTTAGCTTTCCTCTTTCTTGCTTTTTGCCTGTTGTTCCCTCTGATTTTTTGTGTCTTCCAGCTGTTATTATCCAGACTTTGAATTCGTTATTTAATTTGTTTGTAAGGTGCCGATTAAAAAATTTAGATTTATTTCAAACAAAACCAGCATTTTTGAGGGTTCAATTATCAATATTTAAATCCGTCCTAAAGAAAACTTAGTAACTGTTTTATTTAACAGTAGAAATATCTTGATAGTGTTAGTGCACTGGTAAAGTTTCAAATGTTTGCATTATGCTGCAGTCACACAAGGGAAAACAGTGACTGGTGACCACGGCACAACCGTGCGCAATGAACTTGCGATCTTATTGGAAATGGTTGCTGAGAAGAATGGAGTCACGTTTCTGTCTTGAAAAATTTTTGGTGTATCAAGAATTTAATAATATGGCAATAAGATGATTCCGTCTTTAAGTATGATATTGTATTTAATTGTCAGTTTGACCTCAATCTGGGATGATAAGATGATTAAGTGAGACAAACCTGTGAAAATTGCAAATCTGTTGTCTTTAAAACACACAGAAATTCAAATGAATTGCTTACATTCAGAGTCTAATCAGAACTCAGTTTTCAAACAAATAGTTGCGTAATTGCTGCAGAACAGTAGTTTAACTTTATAATGACATAAGTGCACAGCAACCTTGTTTTAATAGGAATATAACCAGAAAAAAGACACTTGGAAACTAACTTAGATGAACCCCTTTTTGCAAAGAAACATGATACAGATGAGTTGCAATCATCGATGTACACCGACTCAGACTGATTGCAACATGTCAACAATCTGCCTGCATTTCTACATTTAATGGGAAATATTTGTAATTCAGAAGTCTGTCTGACAGCATTTGGAAACACTTCATCTCCCACTAGGTGACCTGTGCAATTGCCTTGTCAGACACATTGAATGCTCATCCCCAGCCAGAGACTGTCCATGCAACACAGACTCTGGGTGGGGATGAGCACTACTTTTCATCAGTTAGCAAATGCGAAAAAAATTAAATGCAATCAGCAGTCAAACTAGATGCAAGAAGTATATCTCGTCTTTCCTTAGCTTTAGGTCCATTTAAATAGAAAAAGAAACAATACATTTACAAAAATGCGAGCTACACCACTCAGTTTTGGGGAAGAAGGACACAAGTTTATGTCAAAAATGTTTATTATCCATGGCTGTACAACAGAGGCAATGAAATGATCCTTGATAGCCACATTTTTAACATGCTGACAGCAAAAATTGCTGTTTAATTTTTTAAAATTTTAAACAGAAAGTAAAGAATTTCAAATACACGTTGTCATGTAGAACAAATTACAAACATGAAATGCATTCAATACCATGTGGCGACATTGTGAATAAATTACATACTGTACATTTGCTCAAAATGAATGAAAACAAAATGCAGAATTAATGAGTGTCAAAGAAAATATGTTACTGTTACATTCATATTTAGCTCTCTGCCAGCAATGCAGCTTTTCACAGTTTTCAATGCACAGAAACAGAAACAAACATCTGAGGTACAACAAAAGACATAAATTTTCTTCTGATAGATCACATAACTGTATTTTTATACACAATACAGACCACAATATAATAAGCACACAATATACTGTATTGTCCGTATTTTTCAGAACAGCAATCAGTCCGAGGGGAAATGACTGACTGCTGGTTGCGAAGATCTTGCAGTCGTCTGGAGAATATTCATACCCAGGATTTTGATGACGTATGCATCAGCAGTGGCATGTTCTAATGAGGCAAACAAGCAAAATACAAGTCTGACACACTCTTCCACTGCTGTCTGTCACTTCCTTTCCTTTAATGTCAAATGCACCTCCTTGATCAAGAAGATTTTGCTGGTATCTGTCCTCCCATCTTCTGTAATGCAAGCTTCATTATTCCCCAACTTGAAAGAAAAAAGAAAATTATTATTTTTTCATCTCTCACAGCGACCTCATGTGAAAAAAGGTAGCTGCAGGTTTAAATTTTCCTGTGAAGCTTGGAAACTCAAGAGGACCAACATTAAAATTTTCTAACGCTGCTGTTATTACCTGCAACCACTCAGATATCCACCAGAGGACAAGCAGTTCATTAAACCATCATCTTAACAATCTATCATGTTCAGACCGCCTGAGGAAGGAGAAAAAAAAAGGAAAAACTTCCACTCGCAGGCACTTAAGGACAGCAGGGAGGAAATGTCAGCCAAGAGGCAAATTAAATCTCATAGCTATTTGTTCTTAAAAAGAAAATCAGGGGAGATTTAAATGTCGTTTGACAGGAAATGCACATGAGAAAGAGTCTCATCTCTGCGGCTGTTCAGTCATCAGCAATCACTGCAGAGAAGCTGCTTTTTCTTTTGCTCCCAGATGCAGAGAATGACCCCACATTTAGAAGAACATTTTGGAGGATTAAACTCCAAGGATGAGCAATGTTTCTTACTCTGTTACTCTTTTTAAAGCAGGAAGCGAAAGATCCTTCGAATTGCTTTCAACTGCTGGACGCTAAAATGTTTCTATGATTCTGTTTTTCGTACGTTATTCCCAAAAATAAATTCAGTTTTGTGCAAAATGTGTGTTGTTAAACCAAGATTAAATACTGACCTTACTCAGTTGTCAATGTCCGATATGTGGTTCTCTATCTGCAGTAAAAGAAATAAGATTGCTTTAAATCAGTCAAGAATAAATTTTTATAACTAGGCAGCAACATAGCCTTCCCTTTTCTAGCTCAATCCACAGTCATTAAAAAAAAGGAAACACTTCCAGTTCTAAGTCTGAAATACACATCAGTACATATTTAAAAAATTAACTGGTCCGCACAAGTTCTGTTATTCATTTAACAAAAACCATAAACATGAAAAAATGGATCCATGCTGCATTTTATTAACAGTTCAAGCTGCTGGTGGTGTAATAGTGTGGGGAATATCTTCTTGACACATTTAGTAACACCTGAGCATTGTTTCAACAAATAACACTCAGAGTATTGCTGCGGACCATGTGCATCCCTTCATGACCAGTGTTCCCAGGAGGATGACGCACCATGTCACAAAGCTCAAAATGTCTTAAGCTGATTTCTTGAACATGGCAGTGAGTTCACTGTACTCAAATGGACTCCACAGTCATCAAAACCTGGTCAATACCTGAGGATCTTTCATGTCCTGATTTTTAAAACCTTAGAAATGGCTGTACTTTCTTTTTTGTTTTGTTTTGTAAATCTTTTTTTTTCCTTTTTGTTTGTTCGAACCCTGAAAATGTGCATCAATTCACATCTCATCCATGTCCTCTGAGACACATTTTATACAGTGTGTTTTCACTAAATCAATATAGGGATTTGGGGTTTTTGTTTATTCTAAGCCTTTTGGCCACAGTGTCTATTGGAATAACGCATATAAGCTTTAATGATTACCAGTAATCAATAGTTTAGTCTGCTTGCAAAATGAAGCCAATAAACCACCCAACAGTGGGTCCAGATCTCATAAAACAGGAAGCAGGTATGATTATATAACCTTATTATTTCTTTAGTGTCAAAGTAAGGCAATAGTTTTGAGAAATAAAACTGTCACAGTAATAAAACTGGAAAGCAAATGTTCAGTTAGATGATTTCTGATTTTTAAAGTAAAAATTGGTGATATGCTGCATGCATTACGCTCTTTTACTGCATTACAGTAAATTAACACCACCCAAAAAGTTTCACAAGTGTATCCAGAGAGTGATGTAGTTAGTAGCAGATCAGTTTCAAACACCCTGTGAGAAACTTTGCTCCGATTTCATTCTGCACACGGCGAAGCGTCTGCAAACAGCAGCCTAACTTCACTGAGGAGCTGGAGGTGCATAGCTTGTCACCTGCAGCTCTTCATCTAACAGCTTAGTGTTGTTGCTCCGTCTTGTTCCGTTACTCCAGCTGTCTTGTTTCATAGATGAATGACAGCAGTAATTGCTGAGGTAGCTCACAGATGTGTCCCATTTCTTGTAAATATCTTGTGAAAGTCAAGTCTTGTTTTGTCAGTTAAATGATTTTTAATGCTTGGTGGCATCAGTAGAAAATGTTTGGTTTGCCATGGCAGGTTTCAATACAGCAGTTTTTCCAAGTACGTCGCCATGGAAACTAAGTATAAACGCTCTCTTCATCAGTGATCGTGCGTTACCTCACTCAGCGATAGATAGTGACTTTAAAAAAAAAAAAAAAGTCTGGCACTTTTAACTGCATAATTAAATTATTTACTCTTTTATTAAAATAAACAATGCTTTCAGAGATTTATAAAACTTCTATGCCTGAGGCTTTGCGTATAACACAGAGAAGAAGTTTGCCTTTGAGTTCTTCTGGCAGATGGGCTCAGTACCACACATTTTATTCAATCTGAGGGAAAATTATAAGGGTCTCTCCCAAACCTAAGTTCTGTTGCCTGAACCTGACCAAACTAAGAGTTTAAAAATGTAAAATACATTTCCGAAGACAAACTCCTCCCATTCAGGTTTGTCTGAGACAGGGTAGGAAAGCCAAAGTATTCACAGACACCGTTACGTGCTGCTGACTTTGGTGTTTTCATGTGATTTGGTCAGTTTCATGGCGGTTTGTGATAGTGACAACCTCGAATTATTTTGTCATTGATGATATTTATTACTTTGTAATACAATATTAATTCAAAACACATTAAGATTAAGCTTTAAAACAACAGCTACTACTTTTCTTGGTTGCCACAACAACGTGTCCCCACTTTGCAGCATGTATGTTGTTCAGACAGAGACAAAATACACCTCACTCAAAAATAATATAAAATAAAAAATTGCCCTTCTGACTTCAACTAATTTAATTATATGTAATTTATCCATGTAATTTTGTTGCATAAGTACAATGTAAAATGTTATATTTAATGGGATATGGTCAAACTAAACTTAATTGATTGATACACATTTAGTTTGTACCAGGCACATTATCCTTTTTTTTTTTTTCTTTTTTCTTTTTTTTTGTGTCCCGTTTGGATCTTTAGCCATCAGAATTGTTGTCTTAAGGCCAAGAAAGATGCCAAGCGGATTTATTTTACCAAGTGGATCATCATGGCCTTGCCATATTGGTCCATTTGATTGACCTTTATTATAATTATGAATTTATTTTATTTTCGGTTGCTACAAACGGGACAGACATGACTGGGGGATAGGACAGGGAGAAAGAATGAAAGAAAGAGAGGGAGAGAAAGAAAACCAAAGGGGAGAAGAGACGGTGAGAAGGGGGGGAAGAAAGGAAAAAACAAACAAACAAACAAAACAAAACACCTGGATCACCTGTATGGAGAAAAAAAACAGAAGAGAAAGCAAACACCAAAGAGCAACATAATAAAAAACAGCACCATCACAATAAACTAGCTAGCAGTAGATAACAGTAGATACTAAATAATAAACGATATTGTGCAGCACGCAAGATAGACAGCGCACAATGTGCTTTGAGGCAGCAGCCAAGAAAGGTGTAGTCCGCGTCTGTGAACACCCGTGTGTACACCTGTGTGCATACCTGTGTGGATCAGCATGCTTGTATTCCAAAGGTTTCTCCATGTAACGATCTGCTAGGGAGTGTGGGGAGCCATAGCCCCGTCCACCAGGGTATGAAGCAGGCACATTATCCTTAATTATTAATTAATTAAATAAATTCAAATGTAATTTTATATATATTTCAGAGTATTGTATTGTGTTTATTGCGGGTGAAGAATCATTTTCTGAGTGTTTTTACTCATATAGTTTAGACTTTTCAAATCATGCTGATTGTCACAAAAGACAACAAAACTTTGTATCCATCACCACGAACAATCTGATTACTTTTTCATGACCATTTCACCTTTTAGTTTTGAGAGAATCCTGTATGACTCAAATGGTTCCATCTAAGGCAAAGTTATTTATACAACAGAGTTGAATGTACATTATACTTACTGTTATTATTGGCATATTATGTCAGTGGAAAACATTTTCCGCATCATAGTATAGATAAACTACTATGCAAGAGTCTTGAAACACCCCTCATTTCTTTATATCTTGCTTGGAAGATGGGATGGGAAACGTCCAAATATACATGGATATACAGAAAAAGAGGCAAAAACAGAGTTTTTAATAATTCTGCTGTGCTTGAAAGTTGATATTTGGTGTGAGCACCTTTATTCTTCAACACAGCCTGAAGTCTCACAGACAGCTTTCATGTAATTTTTTTTTAAGTATTCTTCAGGAATAGTTCTCCAGGCTTCTTGAAGGACAATCAAAGTTCTTCTTTGAATGTTGGGTGCCTTTTATTCTGTTCTCTCTCAAGATGATCCCACACTGCTTCCAAAATGTTGAGGTCCAGGCTCTGGGAGGGGGGTGATTCATGACTGTGTTTCTCCTCAGCTACTATCGGCTTTTACGGCATTGACAGTGTATTTGGATCACTGTCGTGCTAAAAGAAAATGACATCAGCTGTGTTGCAGATGGTATTGGTGGATTGAAATTTGATGGTTCTGTTCTGCATTCATAGTTCCATGTTCCATGTAGATGCTCACCACTATACCTCTCTCCTGACCTCTGTGCATACTGGCCATGACTTACACTAATGATGACAACGATTTGGATTCATCAGTCTACAGGACTTGTTGCCAACGATTTTCTGTCCCCTTCTTGTGTAATTTGGAAGCTAGGGAAGTACTGCCAATACTGTGCCTCTACACAGGGGGGGGAGTGGACTTTGAAAAACTTTGAAGGACCTTCAGAAAGCCTGCACAAATATGAATCAAGACCACTTTAAAAAATTACAAGAAAATCTGTAGGAAATTAGGACTTCTTGTGACTTTTGCAGACACGCACGCACGCACGCACGCACACTTCGCAGCTAAATTGGAACCAAAATAACTTATTAATACTGTACATGGGTACTTGGCCTGCTCACCATGTCGCTTGTGCCTTCATCTTCAAAGTCGTCTTCACCACCGTCTGTCATCTCCCCTGCCTCAACCTCAGCCGTCCCCTCCACTTCCTCCCCCCCAGAGTGGTCTGCTGCATCACCATGGAGACACTCGCACACCTCCTCCTGCTTCCTCTGCATCTCTGGCAAAAGTCATCAAGAGACAAAGACTGGCAGTTAACATCAGAGCATAATAGATTTATTGACTTTCTATCTTGTTTTGATAATAGAAGAACCTGTATTTCAGACAAGCCTCTGAACAAGCATTTAATATGTTCAGTATCATTCCGTCATCTCTCCTCAAAGACCGTTTGTGTGGCTTTTATTTCAGTCAACATGGCGGCCTCTCTCAGCATCTTCCCCATTTTTCTATGCATGCTCATCAGACAGGTCCTCCCCTCCTGGCTGTCAAATCTTACCGGCATCAGAGCGATGTTGCCTCTCTATCTTCTCAAGCCTTCCCAGCAGTGAGTCGATCTTGGTCTTGATTTGCGACAGTTCCTTTTTGATTGTTAGAAGCTGATCTGTCTTCACTGCAAGCATACATTAATAAAGTTAAAAAGCATAATTAATGGGGATGTTCTACAAGAGACACTGTGACAGCAGCAGACTCTTCTCAACAGTCAAGTTCTTCACTGAAAATGTGGCACAACTGATGAAAAGCAGGAAATCTCACTGTGTTGCATTGAGGGGAGAATAATAATAAGCATGCGAGAGTTTGAACAGTACACCAGCTGCTAAAGCCATAATCTCAGTGTTGTTGCTACCAGCCAAAATGTTTCTTTCTTAGCCGTGTTTTACCTCAATTTTTGTAGAGGAAAGATCTGGCTCTTACTATTAGATTTACCACCTTGTTACTAGCTTAGATGATGAGAAAACAGCTGCCTGCCTGCTGTAAAACAATAGAAAGTGATGAGCAATATGATGCAGAAATGCTACACAGAGCAGAAAATAAAAAAATAACCAAACAACTAGCTGAGACTCTGATCTAAGATTTATTCTGTAGAATTTTGGCTTATTCCCAACATTTCTGGTGTGCTTACTTTTGTTTTAACATGAATAAAAACTCTAGTTTAAATGTGTTTCAATGCATCTCAAGAAAAAAAACAAAACAATTTACTGTTTATCCCAGTCATTCCTAAAGTGTGTGGCGGTGGTCTGCAGGAGGTCAAAGTTTCTCATGTACAAACATGCAATTAGCTTGAAGCTACAATGGAACAGCTTAAATATTTGCATTAAAAAGGTCATCAGAACTACTAAAGAAAAGATGTGAGATTCAAATGATTTGTTTTTCTTTTCAGATGGCAAGGGAAGGGAAAGTGTTTAATGAAGATTCAGCCTCAACGAGCAAATCACCAGAAGATCAAAAGGAATCAGAGAAAACACAAAGAAGGAAATACTTCATCAAGTCTTGTGTTTCAATCAGAGTTTTGATTAAAGGTTCAGTCGGCGCAGGTTTAAAACTTGGCCAAGACATTCTTAAGTTTGACAATGGCTGGCTTTGTCACCTGACTGAAGATTAATCAGCAATGATTGTTAAAATCAAATGATAATAAATGCCATAATAAAGTAATTTTTCAAGAAGAAAATATTTAAAACATTCACTTTTCCCAGCTTTTCAAACGTGACAATTTCCTGTGAATCTGTTTGGTTAGCTTAGGAAGTCATTATGGGCATTTTTTTCCTCCCCATTTTATTGCATTATTTGACAGTTTTTGCCTCAACAATCAAAATAGCTTGCACATTAACCTCTTATTAAAATCAAAGGTGGTGTTTTTAAAAAACTGACTCATTTATTCAAAAAAATGAAAATGATTCAGCATTTGGAAATCACTACAGTTTTTTACATCTCCAATGTGAGGATAAGCCACTTTTCTTTGTTTTGTATGAAAATCTCTTATTATTTTGGGGTTTTGGACAGTTTGGTGAAAAAACAAACAAACGAAGTACTGTAAATGTCAGTTTTGGCATCTTAAAAATTACAATAATTTTTTTTTTAATGCAATCACTAGACACATAGTTAGGTACACCTTACTAGGACCAGGCTGGACCTCCTTGTGTCTTCAGAACTGCCTTCATTCTTCATTCTCTGTGTTAATCAACAAAGACTCATTAAGATGCTGGAAACATTCCTCAAAACCTTTGGTTCAACGCTGACATGATAGCATCATGCAGTGCACACTGCAGATTTGTTGGGTGCACATTCATGATGCAAATCTTCCCCTGCATCGCATCCCAAAGGTGCTCTATTTGACTGCAATCTGGAGACTGTTGAGGACATTTGAGTACAGTGAACTCACTGTCTTGTTTAGGACACCCGTTTGAGAAGATTTGAGGATTGTGACATGGCTTTATATCCTGCTACAACCAGCCATTAGACGATGGGTACACTGTGGTCAAAAAGGCACTGGGCATGGTCAATAACGATACTCAAGTAGTCTGTGGCATTTAAACAATGCCCAGTTGATATTAAGAGGCCCAAATTGAGCAAAGAAAGTTTCCTCCACGCCTTGGGGGCGACCGTGGTTCAGGGGATTGGGAAGCATCTGTAACCGGAAGGTTGCCCTTTCGATCCCCCTGCTCTCTCTGTCCTGGTTGTTGTGTCCTTGGGCAAGCCACTTTACCCTACCGCCTACTGGTGTTGGCCAGAGGGGCCGATGGTGCAATATGGCAGCCTCGCTTCTATCAGTCTGCCCCAGGGCAGCTGTGGCTACAACTGTAGCTGCCTCCACCAGTGTGTGAATGTGAGAGTGAAAGAATAGTGGAATTGTAAAGCGCTTTGGGTGCCTATAAAAGCGCTATATAAATGCAATCCATTATTATTATTATTATTATTATTATTATTATGACAGCACCAGCCCGAACCATTAATTCAAAGCAGGATAGATCCATGCTTTGTAAAATTGTGAAATTCTGACCATACCATCCAAACTTCATTGCAGAAATTGAGATTCACCAGACCAGACAATGCTTTTTCAGTCTTTTATTATCTGGTTTTGTTCAGCTTATGTGAATTGTATCCTCAGTTTCCTGTAGTGCATCTGCTTCGAGGTTAGGCATGTTGTGTGCGGTTGTAATGTCGGTTTATTTGATTAACTGTTGTCTTCCTAATACCTCAAAGCGATCTGGTCATTCTCCTCTGTGCTCTGGCAACAAGGCATTTTCCACCAAAGGACTGTCTCTCACTCAATGTTTTCTCTTTTTCAGATTCTCTGTAAACCCTAGAGCTGGCTGTAGATCAGGAATTTCTGAAATATTGAGATGGCTGGTCCCATGATGCCATGTTCAAAGTCACTGAAATCAGATTTCTTCCCTATTCTTAAATTTGGTTTAGTGAAGTTCAAAACCAATTTGTGAATTTGCTTGTAATTACATCTAATACAGTGCATATGTTCCTAATATAACAGATTTATTTTGACCATGTCATGTCTAAAATCTTTGAGTCGCTGCCATGTGATTGGCTGGCTAAATATTTGAGTTAAAGAGCAGTTGAACGGGTGTACCTAATGAAGTGTCCAGTGAGCGTATACTCTAATCAGTTCAAGAGGGACAATCAAGACTACTAATGAAAATAATCAGGAATTGCAGGCCTGACCTTTTTCGATTATTAACCTTTTTTTTTTTGTTTCCAGAGCTTAGCATTTACACTTGCTGAGTACATTTCCATCATAATGGGCAGAAATGATACCCGCTAACATGTGTTCAAAGTTATGATAATAGGAAATGTTCTTTGTAGCGGCTGAATTTATTTTCTTTGCCATTAACTTGACTCAAACCCCAAAAATGGACATGGAGGTAAGTTCAAAACAAACAATCACATAAAAATCACATTTAGAAAACATCATTTGGCAATCACAACATCCTTTAGAGATGGCAGGATACTATAGGAACAAAAAGGGACAAAGAAAAACCACCAAACATACGTTTAGGGCCAGTGATGGAAGAGCCGACATTGAGTGCTCGGGAGGAGGAAGAGGAGGAGGAGGAAGAGGAAGAGCAAGCCCTGACTGGAAAAGAGGATTTGGCTCTGCGTGTGGTTGGGACAACTAGCCGTGAGCGTTTGATGGGGATCACAGCTCGGGTCGGAGGCACAACACGGCCGTGGTACTCAAACAGTCTGAAGACACATGAAGAATAAAGTTGTAGCAACAGAAATATTCCAAGAGTATTACAATGCAGAGAAATAACAAAACAAAAAAAGTGGGGATATAAATCTGTAATCACTATGGGACCTGAACAGCAAGTGGAGTTTTTGTTCCCTTGTTTTTGGTCAGATGTTTTTATTCAAGCAGCAAGGAACACTTACAAAGCACCTAATAGACATGCTGCAAAAGATGTCTGAATGATAGAGGTACACATTGAACAATGCCACAGCAATTCAATCAAAGCCTGTTCCCAGTTGCCTTTGACATATCAAATTGCCAAAATAGCAATAATGACTCAAAGCTGAAGGATTCTGCTCTTGGGGATATTGCAAAGAAGAGGAAGTAAACAAACCAATGAAAATGTCAGAATGAAGATACATTCTGTGCCTTGCCAGCGCAAATGACCAGCCGGGGGACTATCTGACATTCAGTACCCGGCTATACGGATAAAAGCATCATTAGTAAGCCCAACGGAGAGGAATAAAAACCTCCTCAATATGACATTCATTATGCCTGTGATAATGTAGTTACTTTGCCTCAGAAGGAAATGGGGCCATTCTGCTCAAAAATCATCTTTATTCAAGATGGGAAATGGGGAGAAAGGATGTGTATACTAAGGGCAAAATATCGGGAGGAAAGGGACTGGTTGAAAAAAGAAAAGTTGCAAATGACAAAGACATGTGTTATTTACCATTGAGCCAACATTTTTTTTTTAAACATACCTACTGTAGAAGTCATCTCTGTAGTAGTCGTAGTCAAATTCATAGCCACTGTGGAAATAAAAGAGAACATTTCTATTTTTCTTTGATTTTTTTGTGCACAAAAACATAAAACAATAAAGGAAGAAAATGACAGTGCAAATACATTTAGAATGAATTCTTTATTCAGTGCTGTCCTAAAAGACTATTACTGGAAAATTCCTTCTTGTTAAGATTTGATGTGTGGTTTCTTAACCGAGCTGAGCACTGGAATCAAATTTCCTTTAATCCATTTAAAAAATGAAATGCAACAACAACAAGTTTGCCTCATTATGTTGCATTTCTTTCTTGGTTGGCCATAGCGGTAAACTTACCACATTCTCATCAAACTAGAAAGCGAGGTAATGCAGGCTATTTCTACAAACAACTGCTGACAACAGGAAGCTTCCGTTCCCGGCTACAAATTACACTGTGATAAATCTGACACAACAGGAGTGGCCTTAAGACTTCTGCCACGATATGCACGAGTTCCTGATGGTTATATTTTGATTACTTTTCAAAAATTCAGGATAAAAGAAAGCAGGAATCAAAAGAGCTTGAGAGACTGTGGGTAGCTCAACACTGCTCACAGCTACAGAGCTTACTCTTCCATTCTGGAAAAAGAAAGGAAGCAGCGACGGTAAAACTCGAACAAACTTGATAAATGTAGAGAAATTAAAGCACTGTCATTTACAATATTGTGCCTAACGAATTCATTTTCATGAGTATTTTCAATAACTGTGTGTGTGTGTGTGTGTGTGTGTGTGTGTGTGTGTGTGTGTATTAACATCTTCATGTGGACCAAAAATTGGTAGTTTACTATACTTGTGGGGACAAACAGCCCTCGTAGGCATTTTTGAGACTCAAAATGTGGTTTTTGTGTCAGGGTTACAATTAGGTTCTGATTAGTTTTAGGGTAAGATTCAGGGTTAGGCATTCATTTTTGATGGTTAGGGTAAGCGGCTAGGGAAAGCATTATGTCAATGAGATGTCCCCACAAGGATATAAATACACACAGTGTGTGTGTGTGTGTGTGCGTGCGTGCGCGCGTGCGTGCGCGCGTGCGTGCGTGCGTGTGTGTTGCATAGTGCTGCCATCTTCCCGCCCCTGACACACAGGTCCGAGAGAGCGATCTCTTTTCTGGATTTGGAGGCAAACATCAGGCACAAATGTTTGAATTCTTTTGCAAATTTAAAAAGAAGAAGAAAATCTGAGCTCTATAATGATGCAGGCCACTCTGTTCCCGTTGCATTGCTCACTGTGATGTGAAGAGTATTTCATCTATTGTTACCCCAGCACCTCGGTACAGCCTTCACATTAAAGTTGTGTGATTAGAGCGCCTGACTACCAAAAGGCGCACGGTTCTAATCAATTCACAAAAGGCTGAAACAAAGGAAATTTGTCCAGCTGCTAGCTGTCGTCTTCCCAAACCTCCCCTCCTGCCTTTTAATAAGCATCCCCACTGGCCAACGGCAAGAATACAGATGAAAACACTGTGGTTCATGACAGCTTCCTTCCTAATGTAACAGATTTGTGTTGCTGGATAGTTGTTAAGCTTGAAGTACACTTTTACAGCTATTGGCCTAGCAACCAATTAGCAGTAAAAGCAAGACAGCGCACTAGAATCGTCAACTATGATGAATAAGTAGCTCCCTTTACAGATACGATCTACTATGAAGATTGGATCTTTGACACATTTCAGCACGTTTTACACAGGCAACATGTTTGATGTAATCTCTTCAAAATCAGCCTGGCACATAAAACTGCTACAAAACCACAACATGACCGTTTTACTTAACATACAAACATAAAACATGTGTTTTGTCAGATTTTATTAAATTTTAGTGAGATAGTTTAAATAGGTAGAATTTGTTATGTGTATGTTGTGTTCCTTCTCATTTTCAAATCCTCTAGTAAAGGAGTTCCCAAACTCTTGTTCTTATCTTATTATCTTTTAAATAACACATAATCATGCAAAAAAATAATACTAATAAACCTTTCATAGCCTCATGACTCAATACCAGGTTCTAAAATTATTTAAACACACCATCTCACTTATTTAACAACAAATAAGCAGACATGTTGAAGCAGTGTGAGAAAACCAAGGAACACCCAATGATTCATTAGCTTCAAGTTATTATAGCTTGTATAATAAGAGACTGTTGTAGATTTGCTGCTAGGCTTGATATGTGCATTACCCAGATTCAACCAAGCTTTAGCCGTAGGACAGATGGCCTTACATTTGACTAAAACACGTTGGTATACAGAGGAGTTTATGGTAAACTCAGGGACTGCATTTTCAAACCAAGTCCAATTAACCACCCCTTCACTACGGTGCTTGACAGTTGGTATGAGGTGTTTGTGCTGATGCGTTTGGTTTTTACCAAACATGACACTGCATTATAGTCAAACATTGTCAGTTTGGTGTCATCTGTCTAAATGACATTGTCCTAGAAATGGTTTGTTCACAAGATTTCCAGAACAATGCAAACCAAAGCTGTGCTGCTGTTTTCTTTTTAGAGAGAAGACACTTTGTTGTGCAAACCTCCCAAACAAACCATACTTGTTCCATTTTGTATTCTGGTGAACTTTAACATTTTAATAAGCTAACTGAGTCGGAGATGTATCTTGTGGATTTTTTTGATAATCTTGAATGCTCCAGACCAGCAAACTGTCAAAACCTCTGCTCTTATGGGGGCGCTCACACTTGCTGATTATCAGTTAATCAAGTGCGTTTGATTAACAGCACCTGGCTGCTACTTACCCTTTTAATTCTGATTGAAGCAGTAAGTGTGCACTACATTTTTCAAAGAGTCCTGCCAAACCTGTCTGTTTCACACGACTTTGTAAGCTTTTAACAGAGGGTCTGCTGGGTTGATCCTGTTACTTTGGGACAGAATTTGGTCATGTTTCCAGTCTGTGTCTTAAACTATGTAAATCATATTCAAAGCCCCCGCACGAAGAGACATTTCCCAAAACTCTTCCTTTAAAAGCCTGAATAAGGTGTTATTTTGTATTTTTATTATACTGCCAAGCAACTTTGTGTGGACTTTTTTTGGTTTGTTTTGTTGTTGTTTCTTTCAACGAGATGACAAAAGAGCAAAGTGTGTAACAGCAACAGACAAAAAAAATGGCACTAATAGCACAAGTAGGGAATTGGCTGTTTCTCCTTAAGAGCACAGCCTGCCAGAGAGGATCATAAACACATATTTTACAGACAGCAGAGGCAGAGGGTACAACAGAAAAAGTAGGTCAGGAAAGGAACATCCACCTGACACTCTAAAATAAGAAAAACATGTTTCACCTGTAGAGGGATGAGAGAGGCCTCTTGGAGCCCATCTTAGGCCTGTACGGTTTGGGCTCTCCAGCCATGTTGATATCTGGGGGGGAAAATGAGAGTTGAAGTCATGGTGTGATAGAGAAGCAGTTTATAATATAAAGATCATCCACAACATACAGTTGGATCCACATATATTTGGACAATTGCACCAATTTGTGTCATTTTGCCTTTGTACACCATCACAGACAATAAATTTTCAACTTCAGTTCAAGGGCTTTAACAAAAGAACTGCATTAATAGTTCAGGGGACAAATGTTCAAAGGCTCAAAGGTAACTGGAAAATTGTTAAAGAGTTTTATGTCCAGGTGAACACTTAAATCAAGAACACTCCCGAGGAGGTAGGAGTATCACTGTCAAGGTCTACAATCAATAGAAGCCTTCATGAATAGGAGATGAATGCAGAACAAGGTGCAGACTACTGGTTAAACTCAACAAGAAGGCCAGATTAGAATTTGCCAGAAATCATCTGAAAAAGCCTTTAGTTCTGGAAAAATATAATTTCTACAAATGAAGGCAAGATAAACTTGAGTGATGGGGCGACACAAGTATGACAGAGAGAAGCAGCTCATGATCAGAAGCATATTATCTGTCAGACATGGAGGCAATGTTACGGTGTGGACATGTATGGCTGCCAGGGAAACCGAGCCAAAGCGCTGGTTGATGTGACTGCTGGTAGAAGAAGCAAAATGTGCACGGGGCTGTACTCTCTGCTCACATTCAGCCAAATGCAGCCAAACTGCTCAGACAGTGCTTCATAGTGCAACTGGATAATGACCCAAAGCAAGCTGCACCCAAGAAACCCAAGAGTTTCTCAAGAGACAGAAATTGGATATTCTTCAATGACCAAGTCAGTCAGCTGATCCCAGTCTAACAGAGCATGCTTTTCAGCTACTGAAGACAAAACTGAAGGCAGAGACCCACAAACAAGCAGCTACTGAAGGTGGCTGCAGTAAAAGCCAAACAGAGCATCTGAAGGTAGAAAACACAGCAGCTGGTGTTTTTTATGCAAGTATAAAAAAATAATACTTATATCTAAAATTATTTTATCTTGTCCAACAGTTTAAGCCTCTGAAGTGAGAGACTATATAAAGACAGCTGCAATTTAAAAAATGTTCAAGTGGGTTTTAATTAAAAACAACCAACATGATTTTTTTCTGATTTTTTTTTAATATCAATGCAAATATTGTAGATATTTTCTCTGATAAAACATAACTTGATTTTCCAAGCACTGTAATTTTACCTAAATGTTACACAAAAATTAGTTTTCTGCTTAGACTGGAAATATTGTACATGTGTGAAAAAAATAAATATTTATATTGTAATGAAGCACACAGATGCTTAGATCACAATATTATTTTTTATTTGAATATTTGCATAAACACATTTTAATCCTCTATATTCATATACATGTTATGACAGATGGAAGTAAATCTTCAATGTTTTAAGTGCTTATTTATGATGGTCATTCATGAGTCTTGCTTTTTTCCCCCTGGATGACCATAAACTTTTATTTTTATGAAACCAAAAGACTTCAAAGCAACTCACACCCAAAGCTTTTTAAAGAGTGGCAAAAATAAAATTATGTTGCCAAGGAGACAATAGGATAATGGCAAATAAAGGGTAAACATATCTTCATATGTACACTGTAATCATTTTTACAGTTATATTCTTATAAAAGCACTATACCTGCCTGACTCCAGGAGCTATTTTTTAGCCTGTCCTGCAGAATACCACATCATACGATGTAGCACAGTCTTTATAAAGAGGCTCTCTGGGCATTTTCAAGCTCCTAAGAATTTTTGTTTAAAGGTTTGAACAAATTACAAACTGCATTTTTATGAGATTATCAGTGTGACAGTGTTTTCATTCAGAATTGCCATATTATGGGCCAGGACTCATGTACTGTAGCAGTGTACATTCATCCTCACTGAACTAGACATTCAGCAGAAACTGTGAATTTTTAAATTGTATGATCCTCACCCTCAGATCTCATGCATTAAAAGGAAGTTTATTTAAAATTTCTTAGCTGAATGGTCAAAGTGGGTTTTGAAGATGAAAGATTCTGTGAAAAGTGGGCCAACATCGTTTTAAATTAAAGAGCAGCAGTAAAAGTAAGAGGGTGGTTGCTAGCTAAAGCTAATTACGTCTCGTAGCATTTCTGAGTGCATGACCATATCAATGGGATCGAATAAAGAAGAGAGAGAGCGAGAGAGAGAGCAAGTGAGCGAGAGAGAGAGCGAGCGAAGGTCAGTTTGTGTTTGTCATTAAAAACATTTCTAACAGTCAGGATGTTATGGAGTATTCATTGCTATTTTACTGTTCCCGTTTCCTTATTAACGCAGTTATTCGATTTTATATGAAGAACAAGGATATAAAAGTGTAAACCTGCATTCTTTCTAGTGGCCAGGAGGTGGCGATCCTGGGGAAATGAAAAACAAATCCAGTTGTGTAGAAGTCTATCAGAAAACAACCATCTAAGTCATGTTATTTATGATCTCCTTAAATGTTTTCCTGATTAATGTTTAGTGTCTACCTTTAACTTTAAGACTTCTGTAATAAAGCAGAACGTATATTTTTGTAAATTATGTAAATTATGGCCCCATTTAAGTAAAATAGATGATAAACAATGCCATGCTTTGGGGCAGGCCTGCATTATAACTAGAGAGCTGCTGCCATATGAGCATTTGGCATTCTTAATTTGTAGGTCAGATTCAAATTCCTCAATTTAAGCTTTCCAAAAACAGCTGATGATGTCATAATAGCTACGTCCACCCTTTATATACAGTCTATATTTGGAAAAGAGCCACAAATCTTATCCCAAATGTTCTTATAGTTTAATTAGTTAATAGTCGATCAATGAAAATTCATCTTTTAAGACTTATCTATAGATTGTCTAGTGTATAACATGTAAAAACCCATTTGAAAAAGCCTTCCTCTATTTTCTGTTTTAAAAGGTGTGAAATAGCAGCAATCTCATCAGAGATGAGGAAGTACTGAGAGTTTTTCTTAGTTTGAGCTGTCTGAGTGCCTATAGGGCTCTGTGTGATGAAACTAACCAGGTGAACTGGGGTACAAAACATTGATTCATTTAATGATTTCACTTCACTTCATTGTAACGCTCAAACAGACGGTGCATAGTTTGCAAGATTTTGTAAGAGCCTCGAAACAACTGAGACTCTGACTGTGCAAAAAAGGGAATTCAAAGAAATATTAGGACACTCAGCTAAACAAATCAACAAAGAAATCCCCTTCAAATGCATTAGCAGACAGCTGTGACTCATCTGCACACACCTCATGACTACTGCCATGATTGACAGCCCCTTCTACCTGCCAAGAACGCCGGCGCATTAAACCCGGCTGGTATCACACCGCGTTTAGTCTGTCGGCTTTCCGACGTTGCTTCTGCTCAGATTCTGCTCAATCAGCCTCGAGTGCTGCTCAAGGTCATACACAAAAAACACTAACAAAAATCAAAACGCCACCTTCCCACGCATACACACAAACAAACACAGGGGTGAACCGACAAAGCAGCAACAGAGATCCCTTTCTGATGGATGAGTCACCCTTGAGTTGCAGAGATAAAACATCAGCTTTGGGGATCATGCAGCAGCAAGTGTCATGACTGGAGCTGGAGTCAAGTTGTTGTGCCTAAAGGGTTGCAGTCGCAGTTTTTTGGGCTTTTTCTTCCAGGGGTGGGGTAAGCATGAACTCCCTGCTGCAATATTAATGCACCAAGCTTATGAATTAAAGAATAGAAAATATCTCAGATAAATCCAAGGATTCACATTTTCACACAGAGTCCTGCAGCTGCAGATGTGTCTGGATCTTCCATCACATTGTCTGCAGAATCACCATGGGTGCAATGGTTGGAGCCCAGACTGTCTCGCTCTTTCTCATTCTCTTGATTTCCTCCTTTCCTTCCTTGCTCTCCCTAATGGACTAATGGAGTGGGGGGGATGTATCGCTAGCTCTCAGGTGCACAGGGACAGCTGTATCATTATCATTAGGACACAGGAAGACGTGAGGAATGGTTCGCACTGTAAAGCCTGCTCTTCTTTGGGCCCCTGCTAGGGTCATTAAAGAGAGAGTGGAGCACTAAAAAGCACTCTAAAATGAACACTGTCACCTCACAACACCCCTTCCCTCCACATCGCAACAGACACACATAGAGTCTCTGATTAATTACAGTCATTATACTAATCATATACAAAAGTCGCATGAATAAGTATATGTGTGCTTGCAGCCTGACTTGTTTGTGCGTGTATTCATAAAAAGTTGAAGCGGGAGATAGAGGAGATAGAGCCTGTGTTGCTAAGCAATAGCCACTTAGGACTTGATTGATACTATAAACTGCATGCGGCATCGCATTGAAGGGGAATATAAAAATGTACTTTGCTGAAGCCATTATGTCCAGGTTGGCCACAAAAACCTATCACAGAGGTGAACTCAAAGTAGAAGAAAGTCTGTCTCAGACACTGTAAAAACACTGGCCGCCCTCTTAACTCCTGAGAGCATACTCCTATTGGCGCTGCTACAATGCAGAATGCACTGCTGTCAGAATATGATGAACAACGCACATCTACTCACTTTATCAAGTATGCCTGTTCAAATGCTTTTTAAAGCAAATATCTAATCAGCTAGTCACGTAGCAAAAACTTAAGGCATTCAGGCATGCAGACATGGTCAAAACAACATACTGAAGCCCAACACGAGCATTAGAATGAGTATGGACAGTGATTTAAGTAAGTTGGTAAGTGTCATAACTGAAATGGTTGATGCCAGAGAACTGCTTTGAGCTCACAGGAAGGCGACAATAACTAAAATACCAAAGGTATCCAGAAAACCTTCAAACAGATGGTCTACAGCAGCAGAAGACCACACAGTGCCATCAGTGTCAACAATTCACAAAGGCTCAAAATTGGGTGTAAACAACTTGAAAGCATTGATCCATGCTGCCTTGTATCAACAGTCCAGTAATGGTGTTAGGGATATTTTGTTGGCACACTTTGGGCCTCTCAGTATCAGTTGAGTATTGTTTTAAAACCACAACTGGCCTAAACATTGTTGCTAACCATGCTTATTTCTTTATGAAGAGTGTACCAGTCTTCTGACGGCTGCTTCAAACAGGACAATGTGCCTTTTCACAAAGCTCAGATCATCTCAAGCTGGTTTCTTGAACATAACAATGCGTCCATTGTACTCAAATGGCTGCTATAGTCACAACATCTCAATCCAATAGAGCACCTTTGAATTTCCGAGGAATGTTTCCAGCACCCTGTTGCATCTATGTCATGAAGAATTAAAGCTTTGAAGGCAAAATGTTACAGTTTTATTGTTCAGAAATATTTAGTTTCAGTGTTCATGTCATGGTTCACTGTGTGGCAGACAGGAAAAGGACCTCAGTGCAGGAGACGAGACTGACTTAAACTTGCAGCTTTATTGCTCTACTTCAGCAGAAACAAACAAACAAACAAACAAAAAACAAACAAAAAATCTCAAATCAGGCAGAAACTAGGAAATAACTAGGCACTTGGGAAGAGACTTGGAACAATCTGCAAACACAGCTAGAGGGTAGAACGCAACAAAGAACAGGAGGAGATGCATACAATATATAGACAGCAGGAGATACACAAAAGGAACTAATGTAATAAAACAAGAACCAGGAAATAACAAAGTCACATTTACAAACACTTGAAACAGTCACACAGACACAAATTTATAAAATTCTATATTTATTTTATTTTATATTTATTAAATAACATTTTTTATAGCTTTTCTTTATGTTAGCTAGTTTAGTTACATTTTGTTTGGTTACAGTGTGTTTTTTTAAATTTTAATCTGGTTAAGTAAATGTTTTCATTGGCTGTTTTTAGCTAACTAAAGCACTCAACAGACATTTTGTCGTTAAGTGCTCCAGTATGCTCACCAGCTAGTTACTAACTTCAGCTGTCTGCTGAAACAACCAAAGACTTTTATACACTTCATAGGGAGGGTGATAATTATCGGCAGGCTGATAATTCTTATGTTCACTTCACATTTAGACACTGGTTCAAGTGTTAATAACAGAAGGACAAGGACATCTGCCAGGGCCGATGACACTATCTCACTATGTGTTAAAAAGTCATTCAGATCCACACAAAAAATTCATCAGACTTCTTCCTCTTCCTTTCCACTGCCTGTACAACAAGTCTCACAAAATATCATCTTTATAGTCTTTGTGCGATTCTGCTAAAATACACAAACAGATAGTCAAATGGTACTGAAAGCATTACCTCCACAAAGCATCTGCATCCTTTCAGGAAGTAATACGACTACAAATAAAACTACCTCTGTGGATGCTACACAAGTATTTCCTAAACCTGAGCACTGCACAACAGCAGCTTCTCACTAATGTGTAACTGATATTCCCTGTTTACACTTTTTAAGACTTTAAAAATCTGGGAATTTCAGTACTAACATATTTACTTTTTTTGTGTAATTTGGTGCATTTTCTCTCATAAACTTCTCAACTAACCTCCCTCTTCTACAACTCCATATTAACATTTCTACCTACAATGGTACGTCCTATTATTTACTGTACAATGTGAAATATTCCAGCCATGTTTTTCTGTCTCACACAGTCAGTTTGTAAGTCACAGTCTCAAAAGCTGAAGTGGTGTTTTCACACTGTCTTCCTCTTCCTCGTCTGTGTAGAAGATGAAAGGGCCAATAGCCGACTTTACAAGACCTCATTTCAGCTCAGCGTCTCCTACAGAAAAGCTGCGACTGAGCTCAGTAACAGTTCTATCTATCCACAGTGGCTCCTTCAAGAATACAATCATCTGCACCTCAGGGGCCCTCTGACTCACTTTGGATTTATTCATATTAATGAGGCTGTGCTGAATTACCTATGAGTGCTTCGCCGTGTTACTGCTTGCATGCGTGTCTGTTTTAGTTAGATACTGATCCCTCAGCTCACCGTGTCCTTCGTAACTTTCCCCTCCGGAGACATGATAACTGGACTGGGCACAGACAAAGGGAGTCATAGCACAGGCTAAATCTGAATCAGACGAGCCTGCTTTTAAAAGTAAAAAGAAAAAAAAAAAAAAAAAAAAAGGAAATGGATGCATAACCCCTCCGCTGCCTCTATTTAGCCAAGCGTAAGCTGAATCACAGAGCACTTGCAATTTTCCTCTTGAGTGAGGTTACTTTGATATGTGATAATACATTTGAAGAGACTTTACAAAGCAACTGAACATTTAACACTGCTGTCCTTCAGTGTTCTCGCTGCAAAAACAAAACAATTATGACAGAGGAGGTGAGTGCTGTAGTAATACAATATCACCTGAGAAAATAAATGGGAGAAAACATTTCCTTCCTCAGCTAATGCCAAAACATAATCTTTTGGCAAGCAAAGGATCAATTCTGGCACAGAACAAACTCCCATCTCTGCGGAGTCTACACGCATCCTGAGAGCAGGTGAGCGATATTTGATTAAGAGATCATCCAGGCACCTGCATGAATACAAATGTACCACTAAGAGACATCCTGCAAGACAGCGGCCGCAGATTCAATCTAGGCTGTGTTCTCGCGCCCTGTAAATCTGACAGAGCAGACTTGAATAATCTCCGATCGCAGCTCATCGGCACAGGCAGCTCATTTTTTTTTTTTTGCGACACCTGAAAGTGCATTTTCTCAAATGGAGCAGGGTAACTGAAAGGTTGAAAGAGGAGACACGGCGAATGTGCCGCTGGGCGTTTGACTGCTCACACATGCGGACATCATCATCTCTGGTTCACATAATTATATTTAGTGGATTATATATTGTCCTAGAAATAATACCAAGAAATGATGTTAATGTAATTTTCAGACCGTTTTAAGCCAGTTATCCAATAATATTAATATAAAAACAAAGACCTATTAATTCTTAAGGATATTCAGTCTGGAAGTTGATGACCTGATTACTGTAATAGAACGAGACTGCTACTGCTCACAATGAAAATGGAGCGTGATTTACAGTCGCAAGGGATGACAATGGGATTAGATCTGAACTGAATGTTATTACAAACCATCTATTTTCATGTTAGGCTACATATATTGTAGACTACATTACACGATGCAATAAAACACTATTTCTTCTCCCGATTTAACACACATTTATTCAATTTAGAGCTGATTTCACAAGAAAAGTCTCTGAACTGAGTTGTGGATCACAGGGATAGTCATGTTCATAAATGAATCATCTGTGGTGGGAACTTCTTGAGTGTTTTAACCGAGAAAAATTTCATGATGTTAAGCCGTATGAAGCGAAGCAGACTTAATAAGTTGCGGCATTTTAATTTGGAAAGGCTCAAAGCTTCTGCTGAATGGTCAGCCATGTTAAGGATATCAACCTGGTCTTTCCGGGTGGATTTCGGATGCTGTCCTCTCACTGTGTCTGTGTGATTCCCCTCCCACTCTGTTTTTCTCCGACAGTCCAAGGACTGCGAGTGTGTTTGTCTGAATCTCTGTTTGGTGGACTAACGATGCTAAGTTTGAAAAGTTGGAGATAAAAAGAATAAATGGATGTGGTGAGAGTGCCATTTAAAGACAAACTCTACCCAGGCATCACATGCGTTCTCCCATGGATTATACTAAGATACCAACAATCCTGCACACTCATATATTACAGTGGTGACTTGTCAATAACAAAGTATCAATACTTTAAAGTGTACCCTGCTTTATCATTTATTTACCACACCAAAAATTACAGTAGATGACCTTAAACTTTTGCCTGGAAAGCCTAATCTCATCAGGCAGTGTGTAACGAGAAATCACCCACAAACAAGAAGTAGGAACTTTCTTTTGTACAGTTGGACTCTTTTTTGCAACCACAGAAGTCGCCCCCTGCTGGTCAATACTGGCCTCTCTTTTAAGACCAGGAGGCTACATCCTATCTTTTGTATATTTATGACACCCAAATGTTTGCCCTGTTGTTAATACTTTGTTTCAGCCTGTAAACTTTTACCTGAACACCAGGATTCAGGAGTATTCGCCTTTTGTGTCTACCATTTCCTGAGTTCTGGCAATTCAATCAGCGCTAGTTTAAAAAAAGGCACATCTCCATGATTTGACAGCGTGGATTTGTTGTGACAGGCAAGATACTGAAAACGTGTGTACTGCAAAACACAGAAATCGGTGCTGTGTGAACTAATTTTTGAAGGGCTCAGGTGTGACTGATGTTCATTTATATGTAAAAGTCCAGCAGCGTTGATAAAACCATCAAAGCCGGCAAAGAATCTGAAGGTAAACTGATCAGAGATATAAACTGAATTATCTACTGCATTAACATATTCTTAGTATGTATGCAGACATAACACTAAAGCAGTGAATCCTTTCCTCAACACACCTAGGAAGTCTCGGTTAATATCTTGAGGTACAAGTTGTTGATGATGATGACATGTATACCTTTCTACTTTTGTTCTGAAAAATATCGCCATTCCTATAAACACACACAAAAAAAACCAATGCCATGCACTCTCAATAGCATTGCCAAAGCATCAGGTGATGATAAAACCGAAACGTAGGCCAATCAGAAACTTGCAAACATTAATAGTGCACACAGTCTGACCTCAGAAAAAAAATACATAAAGGCACATGCTTTTGAAAGAAAAAAAAAAGTATTTTCCCTAAAATGCTGCTTATATTAGCACAGGGCCTAAAAGAGAAATAATAGGGTGACATCTCGTTATAGATTGTGTTTTAAATGTCCCAGAGTTTACTTGTACTTTTTATTGAAAAATTCATGCCGCCCAGGTGTAGCACTGAGTCCTTATTCTATATTCTATGAGAAAAACATCCATAAATTATCCTTCCTGGACCAGCAGTGCCCAAAATAGCTCCCCCCTCACTCCAAGCTCCATAGCAGCTTAACTAACATAGTTACGCTTGATTTATAGTACCCACATCCAATCTACAGCGTAGGCCTACACCCTATGCTGTAGCTTGACCTGCGCCTCCCCAAAATATGTTACTACATGTCGCAGCGATGCAGCAGCTGTGACAGGTCTGACTGGTGGTAATATGCACACATTGATTAGCACAAGGCTCGTGACTCTGTGAAACAAAATGTAATAGGCTGTAATTGTATTTAGTGCGCCCATTATTCTACTGCAACAGCTAGTATTCTGCCAGTGTGGACACAGGCTGTTTTTCTTGTTGTCACAGCTGTGTGTGACATTATGTGTATAGAATCAAATATGTATAAAGTGTTCTCTCCTCCCTGCACTTGATTAAAAGTAACAGTTGTTCAATATTTACCAGCTCCGAGTTGAAAACGATCAGCCGAGTTTCACTTGTAAGGACGGAGCAATGCAGACGGATCAGCTCACAACGTCACGCACTGTGACAGGGATTCAATGCAGTACTATGAATGAAGCTGTAACTCCACTTTTTTGTTAGATCTGTGACCAGGTAATTACTGGAAGATATCTTTTATCTCAAAATTCCCTGTAAGTCGCTTTGATTTAGCTCATTCTTACTAAGAGGAATTTGAAATAGCTTGTTATATATGTTTCAATGTGAAGTCAAACGCAGTTAGAGTGAATTTAAGATTGGACTGCTTTAATGAGCTACTGACATATATGAATCATCCTGTCAATATCAAATACTTTAGTCTTAACCTGCTTGCAGGACTCCCACCCAAGAAGTGTACTGTAATTAATCTGTCAGCTCTCTTTGAACAGCATGGCTCCGTCTAACCATGTAGTTATTCCAATATGGATGAGGACCTCGGGGCTTAGACAGTTTTTGTTGTGGGGATACGGGGATTAATCGCTCAACAGCTTGTCCTTCCTTAATGAAATCCGTGTACTTTACTCTTTTGCCCTTTTCAGGAAAATGGTTTCCTGGCAGTGCATAAATTTGGCAGCCTGTCTTCAAGCTCCTGAGCATCTAATGAAATTATTTGACCTGCTGATCTATGAGTCATTTAGAAGAATGTGATGTTAGGCCACTGAACTTCCAAGTTGACTGGACTCTAAATATCACATTGGCGATATAACTATTAGTAGGCGGATGTTCGTAAGCACAAAAGGCAATATTCTGATGCCACTGTTGTACCTCCCAACATTGGTATGTGTTAATTTTTTTGCATTAAAACATAATGAGCATACAGCTGTAGCCTGAGGTAAAGATAATTTAAGAGTCTTTCATCTCTCCTGAGCTGCACTCCTGCACTAATGCACTTTCCTCCTTTTCCAGTTTGGCATTTTTTTTTCCCTATGATGTAACTACGTGGCTCTCAAGTGCAACACTTTGAAACACTTTAACCCCTGGAGCCGGTCCATCACTTCCACATAAGCACACGCTTGTTAATCTGTGCAAGCAGCTGGAAAACAAAGCGGCAGCTGCAACCTGCTTGAAACTACTTGAACATCTGCTCCAAAACTTGTGTACTTCATTCAAAGGTGGACTGTAGACAAAACCACCTGCCTAAACTAATACAAACCTCCCGTGAGACATCTTTAGCAAACATGAATTGTCACCAACTCTGTGATGAGCTACTTTGATAATTCATTGTTCAAACCAGTAGGTCCCAACATGTTGGTACTCATCCTCCAATAAAAGGCCAAAGTTTAATCAGACAAGCTGTGTGGAGGTTATTTGTATTTGAAAGGAGAAATATTTTTGTGACATTTTCCTCCTTTGCAAGCTAATAAAAGGTTGAAAACCACTGGCTTAATCACATTTAAGCCAAAATAGAAATACAAAAATTCACATTCACATTTACTGCATGGGTTGATTTTATGTAATAGTAGTGACTTAGATTTCTTTAAAATAGGAAATATTACAATAATAATACTAAAGTTAATGATGCGGTGCCATTTAGCTGCTTCAATTTCAGAGTCCTGAATGCACCAGAGCCTTACGTGACGTTACAAACTCGGGGCTGTGCGTGTGTGAATGAGCATGTCTGATGAGAAAGCCCTGCTGCTGACAAAAATAACGCTCAGTTGCGGGGCACGTTTAATTAATTTCAATAAAATATTAATAGGAGAGTTAGAAACGCAAACTGCAGCCTTTTATAAATAATGGATGACGATTATCAGTTAGTACATATAGAGCTTGGTACATGAGGTTCATTAATGTTATAAATTATTCATGCACCCACAAATTTGCAAAGATGGACCCGCAGCACTCAGCCTCGTACGCGCACAGGTGCGCACACACCTGGAGCTGCGAGCCACTGAGCAGCTCCAGAGAAGACGTCTTACTCGTACAACCGCACTCTTAATTTGTCTCCAGCGACAGTAAAATTAAATCAGATCCCGCATCCTCAGAAATCTCCAAGCCCTCTGAAAAGCAAAGAAATAGGAAGAGGATGTTTTGCTGTATGAAGTACTTAAATGACTCCGAGGTGTTGATCCTGCGCGATTTAGTTACAGTGCGACAGCCCACGCTGTGATATCAAGCGAGTTATTCGAAAAGGTGCATCCACTCATTAAAATACTGAGGATGGAGAAGCAGTGGTTACAAACTTTAATCCGAAAAGTGCCTCAAATAAACACATTTCCAGTTACTTAGTTTATCACTTCCAGTTTAACAACTTTTTAATCATTTACACGACTAAAACAAAAACCACCATCTTCCTATACGTTCTGCACCAGATGTTTAAAGTGCCAGTAATGACCTCCTCATACTCACATCTCTGATTGCGACGCCTGCCTTTGTACATGGTCATGACGAGCGTGGAAACAAAACGGGTGATGCTGTGGCTGAGCCGACTTTGCTTCCTCTTTCTCCTAAAAACCAGACAGACTGGAGCACCTCCAGCTCCAGACTCCGAGCAGAGCTGAGCAGAGCCGCTCCGGACCGTACCATTAATCCACCTATTCCAGGGGGAGCCATAGACGCAAACGCTCCACTAAGCTCCAATAGCAAAAGCACAGAAGGGGAAGTAAAAATCCTGCTTTCACGTCTTTGCGCGGTTTATTTGCTGAGAATTACAATGCGTTAATTATAATGATTATCTAAGGATGGCAGAAAAAAATACTGGCTACTCTCCCCTTAAAGTTTTGCCTAATAGAAGTTGTTGTAATATCTGGTATTTTTTGTGGAGCCCCTGAAGCCAAAAAAAAAATAAAAAATCTTGAAGAAGCTGTATGACTCCAGTAGATAAGTCTTCCAATGTTTTATATATTTTGCCCATGGCTACATTCAAAGTCTCTCCATTCCTTCACAAAGTTTTTACCAAATTAACCGGGTTTTTGTCATTTTTCATTTCTCCTGTAATGTTTGAATATTTTCAAAAGATGCCACACATCATATTTCACTTACTTAGTGGCCAAAATATGCTTTTGTTATTATTAGAAAATTTTGTCTTATATTCTAATTTTCTGTTACATATAAACAGTTCCAGTGTTGGATGTTCTTATTAAACATGGTCAAAGTTTTCAAAAATTAGGTCAGTGTAGATGTGAGTTATCCCCATGAGACAAAAAAAGAGCTGAGGCTCCACTTTTTTCTACTTTCTACATAGCTACACTCACTTGCAGTTCAAACCTTCTCTTTTCATGGGGCAGCCAATAAGAAAGGGGTTGGCTTAAAGTGAGGGTGCCGGAAAGAGAGAGAGGGTTGACCGAGAGTCTGCCCCAACCCGCCATTGTATGTTGAAAATCATTTATTTTGAACTATGCTGATCATGCAAAGCTGCTTCAGTAGAATCCACTTTAATCTAAGACTACTGAATCTAAAATAGCCATGATAGATGCAGAAAAATGTAACTGTCATGTCACAAACATGGCATGTTTAAAAGACTCTTTTCAAAGACTCCACAGATATGTCCTTAAAATATCTTCTTTGGTAATCTGAGAGTTAATGATTGAATGGATGGATGGACGATTTGTTTTTCTACAGATGAAAATAAATTAATAAATTTGGATAACATCAGTTTACATCCCCATTGCATCCGCCATCTCATTATTTCCATCGTCTTTAAGGGTGAAATTAATGGTAATCAAATAATTTAAAGGTTACACAGATTCTTCCTGACTTACAGGGTCCTCGTTGTTCTCAGTTTGATGGTGAGGAGATGAAATTCCATTTTATTTGCAACAACAGTTACCTCAAGGTGCTTTATAATGTGAGGTAAAGACCCCACACTAACATAGAGAAAACCCAGACAATCCGACGCCCCCCTATGAACAAGCACTTGGCGACAGTGGGAAGAGTCAGGCTGAGGGAGGGGCCGCCATCTGCTGCGCCAGGTCGGCGGTGAATAGACCCACTAGGCAAAAAGGGTGGGGTTACATAGACTAATGGGTGTCCATGAGACTCACAGGTGACCAATATGGTTGATGCCAGGTGTATCAAATAGGCTTAGCCTTAAAAATCTTCATTTAAAAAAATAAAAATGAACATAAAATACTTGCATCCAATCTACAGTGTAGGCCTAATATAAAGCGAAAACAGGAGCACTGAGCAGCACTGTTCCAGTTTGCATAATCATGACCAGATGTAAATAAACATACATGTGTGATATTGTTATGTAAACATTGCTGGCAAGGGGAAACATTTTGATAACTTTCTGGGTTCTTGATTTTAGCCGACCTGGTCTGTGACCTAGGAGATTTGAGCAGGCTTAGCTTGCATGCAGGTGAACAGCTCATGGCATTTGTCCAGATAGCCTTGAACTTTCGTCAAATTATGTTTCCACTTATTGTTCTTTTCTAAACAGTGCCCAGCAGAGAGAAACAGCACAGAAAAACTGACCTTTGCCCACATTAGCCCAGACTGGGTCCCCAAAAGAGAAATGGGGTTGTATCAAACATAAAGCTGTAGGCAGTAAAAGCAAGACTAAAAGCTGAAAGATGCTGAATTGTGCGCCCACCTGTGTGAGTCTGCACTTATGAGCGGCCCTCTCTAACTCACTTAACCCAACAATGATATAAAAATAGTGATTGGTACAACAACAAAGATGCACACGTGTGTGCACAGTACACTCCAAATATAGACTTCTGCATTGTGTGAACACTTGCCCAGTCACAGATAATATGTTTAACATGTTTAATTACATACACACAGACTGTTGTATTCATTTTATTACTATATAATTTCAACTGTAAGAACTGTTAAGATGTTATCCTTAGTTCCATGATGCTTTATAGGTATAATGACTACATACAAGCATAAAAAAGGTCATTCTTTCTATTAATCACAGAATTTTAACCAATCTTTTTAGCAGAATAAACAAAACAAAATCTAATCACGGGGGTCACAAATGAACGATTCATTTGATATTTCAGCTACATCTTTAAAAAATGTCCTGATTTTTCTGTCCTCTAAAGCCACAGAAATTTTCTGTTTGACCTCACTATTCAAATGGCATCCAGTCATAAAAGTAAATCAGCCTCCCATTGTCACTGTCTCTCATTCATCAATCAGGGTTTTTAATTCATTTTAAAGTGGATAGCCTGTGGACTTAAGAGACAGATTTAAAAAAAAAAAATCAGCAGTGTGTCTAAAGGAGCCGACTCCCCAGCTGTTGCAGCTCTTAGGCTTGGATGAAGATGAAGCCTTGTAATTGTGATATCTAATTACACTGACATGGGGTTTGCAGCTGCCTCGTGCAAAGCCTGAAGTCTTAATTGTTTCTTTGTTCTCACAAAAAAAAGACAAGAAACTAAAAGCTCGTGAAGAAAACAGGCTGAGTGAGACGATTTGTGGCTTCAAGTCGCCGAAATCAAACTCCAGCGACATCAGCTATTGTCTCAATTTGACATCCCTTAAGAAAGAGTAAAAGTACCGCTGTGTGACTTAAGTGGTGAAAATACTGCATGACAACAACATATAATATATATATATAATTGTGTTCTGGCATATTTTCAAAAAAGTCGCCTGAGGCTAATTTAGAAATAAACCACATTGAGTGGCAGGCGAAGAACTTTCTAACAAACAGAGAAAAATCTTTTTGTGGAATTTAATGATTCATAAATGGAAAAATGTGATTGGATATTCTGTGCAGGATGCATGCAGTCTTTCCCTCGCTGACTACAAATGAATGATACATGCTGAGGGACAGCATGAGATGTCCCAGTTTTGGTCTCAATGCTATTCTCTCAGCACCATCTAGTGTTCATGCAGATGAGAAATTAATAAATGCATCAGCAGAGGCCAACAAACTGCTGGTATTGGAAAGAAAACAGAGGAACCTTTAGATAAAAATTTAAGCATTAATAAATGAATGTCAATGTGGCCTCACAGCAAGAAGGTCCTGAGTCCAGCTGGGGTCTTTCAGTGTGAAGCTTGCAGGTTCTTCCTGTGTCTGCATGGGTTATGTCCGGGTATTCCAGGATCTTCCTACAGCCCAGAGCCGTCCATGTTGTACCAATTGGTGACTCTAAGTGAATGTGAGCGTGAATGATTGTCTGTCTCTCTGTGTTAGCCCTGCAAAAGACTGCCAACCTGTCCACTGTGTACCCCTATGACAGCTGCAATAGGATACCGCACTCGTGCAACCCTGAACTGGATAAGCAGAAGAACATGAATCAATATAAATATCAAATTAGCAAAAGAAAAACAAACAGGCATCTAATCAATCCTCTGTATTGATTTTATGCCATTATTCTTGTGCGTATAACGACGTTTGTTCTCCTTTGTTATCTTTTTTGTTCCTGTGAAGCCCTTCAAAACGTACTATATAAATTGATTTTAAACTAAAGCAATTTCAAAGAAATGTTTCTCCTTGTGGGGTTATTTTTATTTAAGATGGAGTTTCAGTAAACAAGCCTACAATCAAACTATTACTAGCTAACTACTACAATGTAACACCTTTCCTGACTCAAACTCACAAGTGCAGAATTTATTATAGGACCATCCGCTCTTCTCAACTAAACGCCAGGATTTCACAGGTTTTACTGTAGTATCTATTTCAACCACAGGGAGGCACTCAAACACTACAAGACTGCTGTCACCCATGAACGCTCTCAAACACTATAAACCTAAGCAAGATGTGATCACACAAACACTGATTATGAAAAATGAATGTGGAAAATATCAGTACATCTGTGTCCAGATTTTATCCACGGAGACATTACAAGAAGGAAAGCTGAGTGAGTAAAAAAAGAAATGAAACCCTCCCCTATGACCAGCAGACATCTTCATCAGGGCCCAAGAAGCGGTTGCGAGACGAAGAACGCATCAGGGTGATTGAATGTCACTTTTAGTCACATTTAACACTTTAAGTCATTGTATCTGCAATCCGGTCATGTCTGAAGAAATTAAAACAGATAAAGCAAGCACGTCAGTATCTCATTGCTATCAAATCTACTCATGCAAGGGGTGCTGTGGTACCTCAGCAGGCTGAGCTGCTCACTGCAGGATATACAGGTTTGATTCTGACCTTGTAACATTCCTGTCACATATCATACATTCACACAGCTGCATTTCCTGTCATGCTTCAGTGAATATAATTTAATTTAAAAAAAAAAAAAAAGAAAAATGTAAAGGAAAATATCAAGCATTAATATCTTAGGCAGGCTGCAGATGCCTCTGGAGCATAATCAAATATGAAGTTCATGCTGCAGATGCCTCTGGAGCATAATCAAATATGAAGTTCATGTTTAAAAGATAAGGTGTTTAGGGTTAAATTTCTTGGAAGAATAAAGGCAGAAGAGATTACTTCCAAAGTAGGAAGAGACATTACTTTAGGCAACTGCAGAGCACCTCAGACACTTACTACTGTGCATTGTTAATATACTGGATTTAATGTCGGTGTGTGTGTGTGTGTGTGTGTGTGTGTGTGCGTGTGTGTGTGTGTGTGTGTGTGTGTGTGTGTGTGTGTGTGTGCGTGTGTGTGTGTGTGTGTGCGTGTGTGTGTGCGCGCACAGATGGTCAGACAATCAAGAGCAGCCAGTGGAGCCACAGTATGGCACACTAAGCAAAGTTTCACTTTGGCTGCTGTATGAAGCTCAGATGACGTGTTGACCCGAGATCTTCTCTAGACACTCTTTCTGTGTGTTTCTCAGAGAATACAACTGTGTCAGCATGCATAACAATGAGGCGAGCTTCTTTTAGCAGAGCAAAGGGGACGTGGTTTTGTGCTGACATCACTGTGAATATGTCTGTGTTGTGGCAAAGTGAAACAGAGTGGTGTTTATGACTACGACTGTTTTTCTTGGCACTAACTGGGTCTTATGAATGCAGTGATGAGCAGCTTTTATTGGAGATCTTATTATACCCCCAATTTCTGGCCTACATTTAGAGCTAAAATTTTTATTTACACCTGAGCAAAAACTGTGGTTGCTACTTAGACGAAGTGATTGATACCATTTTTTTCATGGTACATTTAACACAAAGCTAGAGCCAGCAGAGACAGGAAGATAGGGACACAGGAGGGATAGCTAGTTAGGCTAGAGCCAGCAGTCACTTAATTTGGAAAGAGAGCTAAAATACTGAAGTCAGTGCCAAAAACTCCCATGTTACAATGCCCAACTTTGCAGCATTAAAAGCACATTTACAGCCTGGTACAAACAGTTTGGTCCTTTATGGATTGTTTAACACATCATAACAACTCTCAGGAGGGTAATTTATTTTTTTATAACTTATCCACCTGGACACTGAAGGTAGGAGCTTGGCTGGTTTGACAGGCAGATGCCTCAACACCTGGCAGCTGTGGTGGATCATCTAATTAGCAGCCTCACCTCTGCTAATTAGAGTCACTAAACTAAAACTTTCTACTTTGTCTGCACTGTTGGTGTCTTTTGGAGCGATTTTAGGAAATAATCTGACACTTAATATGGCTTGCTCTTTGGTGCATCCTTGTGCTTCAGTTTAGGTGAGTGAGATTCTAGTGTTTCATTAGTCTGTTAGCACTAAATAGCAGTTATGCATGTCTATAGATATCTATAGATATCTTGCTAGCTAAGCTCATTAGAATTAACTAATAACTTCACTGCCTTGTACAATTACATGACAACTTCTAGCTAAAAGGAAGCTAACATAAAGACCACATCTATTTTTTAAACACAATCTTTGCTGGAAAACTGTTTAAAACAGTTGATTGGGCTCTGAGCTGAAGCTAGCTGACAGATAGTCTAACTTAGCCATAAAGAGACTGTTCAAAGCTAGAATACTGCTATTTCTAAAATAGACCTATGGTCTTTATGTAGTTTTGTTTTGTTGTTTTTAGTTTTTTCAAACAAAAATAGAGAGAAAATCAAAAGGAGCAAACCCTGGCTGGTCTGTCTTTATTTTATATTTGTTTCCTAAAGACACAGCTGGTTTGCCTGATAAGCTGACAGCTAGCAAGACATATAAGCAGGGATTTGACATTGGGTTTTCATTACTGAGCTTAAGGGTTTAGCTGACAAATGTCCTGCAAACACACAGGAGACACTGTGATACTTTTTCATATGTTGTCTGATAGTGAATTGATGCTAATCTCTGGTGCCCACCTATCAAATTTCACTATACTCTTGAAAATTTTTGAGTCTGAACAGCAACTTGAATTAATCATATGCAAACCACTTTGGCTTTTGTAGCATTTCTATTTTAACTATGATGTAAAAAAAAAACAAAAAAACATCACAGTGCTTACTGTTTTTGCCAGTTTTACTAAATTAAGTATCCCTGAAATGTCTCTAATATTGTCTCTGCCTGAGACAGCTATTCACTTTGAAAAGTAAAGCCTTATAGCAAATGTTAGAAAGGGTTATGTTATCTGAGGAGCTGTCGGTTACCAAATTTCAGTTTTTATATTTTTACCTAACTGTGGTGAGCTCAGGTATTCTTTTAGTTAGTTGGTGGACTGCTTTGACTCTACAGTCCTCAGTTAGCATGTTAAAGTTCCTGACAGCACAATTAGAAAATAACTGGACAAGTGTGGCTCATTTGGAAGTGTTACTAGGAGAAAGTCTCTTCTCTCTAAAAGGAACAAGGCAGCAAGGCTTAGGCTTCCAGAGTCGCATCTGATAAAGACACAAGACTTGTACAAGTGAGACCAAAAGTGGAGATGTTTGGCCATAATGCTCAGAGCCACATTTGGCAAAAAACAAACACATCAGAATAAGCACCTCGTACCAACTGTCACACACGGTGGTGGAGGGGTGATGATCTTGGCTTGTTTTGTAGTTACAGGACCTGGGTGCCTTGCAGACATTGATCAACCTGTATACCAAAGTATTATAGAGTCAAATGTGAGGCGAACCCATCTACCAGCTAAACCTTTGCCAGAACGAGGTCATGTAACAGGAAAATGATCCCAAGCACAGCAGCAAATGTAGAACAGAATAGCTGAAAAAGAAAAGTCCAGACCTCAACCTGATTGAAATGCAGTGGTGGGACCTTAAGAAAGCTGTGAATAAACGAATGGCCACAAACATCAATGAACTGAAGCAATGCTGTAAAGAAGAGTGGGCCAAAATTCCTCCACAATGACGTAAGAGACTGATAAAGCCATACAGAAAATGGTTATTTCAAGTTATTGCTGCTAAAGGTGCTTCTACCAGCTATTCAATCATGGGGACTGAATAGAGGTCTGTGAAAACTCTTTTTCACAGGACTGTAAACTACAGAGTCTTGTTGATGTATAAATGCAAAATTTGGTACAAACTAAAGGACAAAACCAGAAACTTGGTCTTTAAATTATAATGAACTGATAGATTGGGTAGTTCCAGTTAATCATTTCCAGAGAGGTCTGAGATCTGGAGGGTTCCTCACCGTTAGACTTGCACTGATATCTTGGTGAGTACAATAATCATATTATATGAATAATCATCAAAAACACTCGTGTGTTCTTTTTTTTTTTAAAAGGATACATTTTCATTACTGGCTCAGGCTGATAACTTGAGTGACAGTTTCACTAAAGAGATCAGTTATATAGTTACAATAATACCAGAACAGTTCTCAAGTCACGTAATTATGTGTAATAACTGTTAACCTTGCAATTTTACCACTGCCACATGTAATTTCATATCCAGAAATGCATGAAACTGGGCAAATATAAGGTGGAATTACAGATGTGACCCTGCAGCACTCTTATTCATATTTAATGAGAGAACAGGGCTTGGGGAAGACTTTTATTCTCTATGGAGGAGGCTGTAAGCCAATCAATAAGTAATATAAGGAAGACTTAGAGGGATCCACTGAATGCCTATGAGGACTGAGGCCTGAATGCATGTACGAGCTCGCCTTGTGTCCTTCCCGCAGCATCTCCCTTTTTAACTCAGCTGATTAAGTAAAAACGTATTCTGTATTTTAGAAACTTTGCCGAGGCCATACTTCAGTTTATTAAATTATTTCATACTTTTTACAGATCAAATATAAGACTGACAACCAGATACAGTGCAGAACTTTTGACCATGAATGGTAAAAACCAAATGACAGCTCAGGGTCTTCCGGCATTATTGATTAAAAATAAGAGTTGATCATTTGTAAGCTGTTCAGGCTCCATGAGGTTGAAACATAATTCTAGAAGCCCTTACACGGACCAAATCAATCATATTTTAAATCTTAAATTAAAACTGATTTTGTTTAGGTTTCTAAATAAACATTTATTATTGCTAGTTAATTTATTTAAAAAGGGAAAAAACTTTCAGGTCTACTAGTTCATCTCAGAAAATGTAAATATCTGGATGGGTAAGCAGGAACAGATGGATTTATGGATGGAAAATTTCATATATTTTGGATTTTTTCAATGTAAAGTGAAATATCAGGTCTTTCCTGTATTTGGCTTATAGATCATGAAAATCAGAACTCAGGCTTCTCAAATTGTGAAAATAATCATAAGAACATTTCCTAATATTCTGTAAAATATGTTCATTTTTATATTGAGTACTTGGTTGGGAGTCGATGCAGGATGGCATGGAGACAATCTGCTTGTGACACTGCTGAGTTGATACTGAAGCCCAGGTGGTTTTGATAGTAACAGGCCTAGGGAGCTGAATACAGTAATGACATGTCTAGCAAACAATTTGGTAGTAGCTGTGGCATTGTGGGCAGGTACTAAGTCCTGGTGGAAAAGGCAATACACATCTTCCGGTAGACGACTATGTTGACTCTGGACTTGGTAAAACACAGTGGACAAGCCATTCCAGCAGATTACATGGCACCCCAAATCAACCCAGACTTAGGAAACTTTACACTGGTCTGGATTCTGTGCTCTCCACTATTCCTCCAGACTCTGGGACCTTGATTTCCAAATGAAATGAAAGAATGGACCTTCACCAGAAAAGAGGACTTTGGACTATTGAGCAGCATTTCAGTTCTTTTTCTCCTTAGCCCACACAAGATACTTCTGACACTGTCTCTGGTACAGGAATGGCCCCTTTTCTGAATACCCCTGTGTGTGGTGGCTCTTGCACTGATACCAGCCTCAGTCCTTGTGAAGTTCTCTTGACAATCCACTGTTGCTTGTCCACCTTTTCCCATCATACTTTTTCCTTCCAGTTAATTTTAATACGGGAGGGCCCGTTGTCACAAACCCTGCGAGCCTACGTGCGTCACCATCCAGAAGAGGATTTTGCAACAGTCCATCGGGAGGCGTTGCTCCTAGAGGAGGAACAGTTGGGACACCAGGGATTGCAAACTACGTGCTTGGCAGTGGGAGAGTCCAGGTGTGTTAAGCCACCTTATGAACCAGACTGGAAAGAGACATTTAAAAAAGAAATTATGGAGGATGTCAAGGGTCAAATGCGAGATCTTGTCAAAGATGTTGTTAATGAGATTAAACCGCTCTTGCCACAGCAAAGCCCAGCCGGCTCAGCTTTTAATAAATCAAGGTTTAAGCCAAAGCGTTCTGGGTATGCTAATAACTGGACCCGAGAGGGAGAACCCATTTGCCATCGTTGTAAACAAGCTGGGCATATTGCCAGATTCTGTCCGAGCACACTAGACCAGCAACCACCTTTAAACTAATAAACCCCACTGCTGAGGCCCAGGCGGTGGGGACAAGGGACATTTCAAACAATCAGGGGGCCAGTACAGCTTTTGTGGGAGAATGTCCACTTATTGAGGTGTGTATGGGAGGAGTTAAAATGACTGGATTATTAGACACAGGCTCTCAGGTTACACTGGTGCAACAGCAGGTAATGGATCTCCATTTCCCTGAAGTGAATAAAACTGACACACCCCTGTTGTTCGCCTTAAAGGCCGCCAATGGACTTGAGATACCATACTCCGGCTATGCGGTTATGGATTTTGAGGTGGAAGGGGTGGAGATACCAGGAAAAGGGGTTGTGGTTGTGAGAAATGACTGTTCCACACACCCTTTAATTATTGGTATGAATGTTATTAGTGCATGCTGGAATGATGTTTTTGCCAAAGGCAAGTCTGCTTTTCACCCTCAAAAGCTGAAGTCCCGCAGAGCATGGAAAGAGGCGTTTGCTGTCTGTCAACAGACTGCTACCACCAAGACTGATGGCTTTCTAGGCTATGTTCGACCTGCTAGCCGCAGAGGAGTCAAGGTGCCCCCGAACTGTGAAGTGATGGTCTGGGCCCGGACGTGTAAAGGTAAGGGTGGGACAGAATGCGTGGCACTAGTAGAAGCCTTACCTGATGCTGGACCCTGGGGGGTAGCCCGAACCCTGTCAGTAGTCAAAGGAGGGAGGCTCCCTATCCGAGTCTGTAACCCTAATCCATACGAAGTGACTATAGGACGCTACCAGAAAATGGGCCAGTTGTATCGGGTGGAGGAGTCGGATGTGGAGTTGGACAGTGATCTTAGCCTGACAATGGGACCCGATGGTGTGATCGAGGTGGGCGTAGTTGAAGCAGCTGGGGCCGAAGAGCCTGTGATCCCTGAAGAGGAGGTGAGTCAACTGATTAACGGCATAGACTTGACCCCCCAGCAGAAGGCCGAGCTCCAGACCCTGCTGCAGAGGTGGCGAAAGGTGTTTGCTGTAAATGAGGAGGATTACGGAAGAACTGATTTGGTCCAACACCAGATCCACACAGGTGATGCACCACCCATTAAACAAAAATATCGCCCCTTACCACCACTGATGTACAAGGAGATTAAGATACTCCTAGCAGATATGCTGAAAAAAGGTGTCATTCGGGAGAGTAGTAGTCCCTGGGCAGCCCCCATTGTGTTGGTGAGGAAAAAGGATGGCAGTTGGCGATTTTGTGTAGACTACAGAAAATTAAACGCAGTAACTCATAAAGATGCGTTCCCACTCCCCCGAATTGAAGAGACTTTAACATGTCTGACCAGAGCTGAGTGGTTTTCCACACTGGATCTTGCCAGTGGATACTGGCAGGTGGAAATGGATCCTAAGGATCGGGAGAAAACTGCATTTACCACTCCTCTGGGTTTGTTTGAGTTTGATCGCATGCCTTTTGGACTCTGTAATGCCCCTGCCACCTTCCAGCGCCTGATGCAGCGGTGTCTAAGTAGTCACCTTTCTGAATCTGTTTTGGTATATCTGGATGATATAATAATCTACTCACCTGACTTCTCTACTCATCTACAGCAGTTGGAGAATGTCCTGCAGAAGCTGTGGCAACATGGGCTGAAGCTGAGGCTGGACAAATGTAAGCTGTTTTACCGTCAGGTGAAGTTCCTGGGGCATCTTGTCGACCAACAAGGGGTAAGACCGGACCCTGAGAAAATCCAAGCTGTCCAGAACTGGCCTGTTCCCTCTACCACCCGTCAGGTCAGAGCCTTCCTTGGCCTGGCAGGTTATTACAGGCGATTTGTCCCAGGGTTTGCTAGGTTGGCTCGACCTTTAAATGCTCTGCTCGTGGGAATTTCTAGCAGGTCAAGCATGCAGGTCCAGTGGTCTGCTGAATGTCAGGAAGCCTTTGACAGCTTGAAATGTGCTCTTACCGAGCCCCCTATTCTGGCTTATGCAGATTTCCTGGAGCCCTTTGCACTTTATACTGATGCCAGCAATCAAGGCTTAGGTGCTGTGTTAGCTCAGGTGCAAGATGGCAAGGAACGGGTGATTGCATATGCCAGCAGGAGCCTACACCCCACCGAGCGAAATGACAAAAACTATAGTTCCTTTAAACTGGAACTTTTAGCTCTAAAATGGGCCATTACTGAGAAGTTCAAGGATTACTTGACAGGTGCCAAGTTTGTTGTGTATACCGACAACAATCCTGTGGCCCACTTACAGAATGCTAGACTTGGGGCAACAGAGCAACGCTGGGTGGCACAGCTGGCATCCTTTGACTTCGAAGTTAAGTACAGGGCTGGAAAAGAGAATGCTAATGCTGATGCTCTCTCTAGGTTTCCCACAGACTGTCAAACAGCCTACATAAACATCACGAGTACTCCACGTCGGGATCCACAGGGGCTGGTGCCGCAGATGAATGACTGGAAGGAGGCACAAGAAAAGGACATGGATCTGCGCATCCTGAGGGAGTACGTGGAACAGGGAATCCCCCCTGATGCACCAATGAGGAGATCCCTGCCTAGCCCTGTACAGAAGTTATTACAGCAATGGAGAAGGCTGCAGGTTTGCGAGGGTACGCTGTGCAGAGAGGTAAGGGACCCTAACACTAACGAAATGTACCTTCAGATCCTATGTCCTGCAGAGAGACACAAGGAGGTGTGGGAGAAGTATCACGAGGCAGCGGCGCATGCGGGAGTGGAAAAGACACTGTCCAGGATACATCGCTTCTTTTATTGGCCCAGCATGGAAGAGGAGGTGCGCGAATTCCAGCTAGGGTGCGCTGCGTGTGGCCTGCGAGATAGAAATAGGCCTAGAGCCCCTTTGCATCCCATTATTGTGTCCTACCCCCTTGAGGTTGTGGCCCTGGACTTTCTTACATTGGGGAGGCCTACAGACAGGTACCAGAATATTCTGGTTATGACTGATCTTTTCACGCGGTACGCCTGGGCAGTTCCTACCAAAGACCAGACTGCTCAGACTGCGGTGCATGCTCTTTGGGCTCACGTGATTCAGACCTTCGGTTGCCCGACCAGGCTACACTCAGATAGAGGTGGTAGTTTTGAGTCTGCCCTGATGTACCAGCTGTGTAAGTGCTATGGCATTACAAAAAGCAAGACCACCCCATACCATCCGGCTGGAAATGGTGGGGTTGAGAGGATGAACCAGACATTGCTGCACATGCTTCGGTCCCTAGAGTCGGAGAGACAACAGAGGTGGCCAGAATATCTCCCAGAGCTCTTACAAGCATACAATAATACTGTCCATAGTGCCACAGGGTATGCGCCGTCGTACCTGATGTTTGGGCGGCATTTGAGACAGCCAGTGGATTTGAACCTAGGTGTTGAGCGGGATTCCCCATGCCACGACCTGGGAGGGTGGGTTAAGGACCATCACCAGAAACTATCTTTTGCCTATGAGATGGCTAGGAAGAAGATGAGGGCAGCAGCCACCCAAAACAAGAGGGCTTATGACCGAAGTGCGCGGGCCCTGCCGTTGGTGCCAGGCGAGAGAGTTTGGATAAGGGACAGGAATAGGCAGGGACAAGGCAAGTTGCACCCAGGTTGGAGCTCAGAGCCGTATGTGGTAGTGGAAGAAGTTGGCAATACAGGTGTAGTATATAGGGTGCGTCCGGAGAAAGAGGGGGGGGAGAAGGTCCTCCATCGGAATGCACTGAAGTTGTGCGTTACCCCAGCAGCAGACTACCACTCAGAGGGGCAGGAAGTCAGCCTTGAGGGAGAGGTGCTAGTTGAGCCTCCATTTTATGGTTTTGTGCCCAGCGCTCCAGCCCAGCAGCCGGGAGAGTTGTCAGAGGTGCGGCGCTCGACGAGGCCTAATTTTGGTCAGCCACCCGCCCGTTATGGGTCGCTTGACTAGTGTGACAGGGACTGTCACAGGTAAAATGTGGGGGGATGTCACACAGTGGAAAATTGTGTTTTTATATTTTGTTTTGTATCAGACTGTGTGTTGGTATATAGTGTCGATTTTATTTGCATGATTTTATTGTAATAGTGATGTTGCATGTTTGTTTATTGATATTCCTATTGCATGATTTTATCTCCATATTTTTAGTGTGTGTTTGGTGTTGTTGTACAGTATTTTTGTTCCACTGTGGATTGGGCGGACAATTGTGGGCACCTGTGAGGTGGGGGCGTTCCCCGGGGTGGCCTATCAGCCGCCTCTGCCTGCATCTGTGAGTATCGCTTTCCCACTGTTGGGCGCTAGGCGTAGCTTTGCCAGGGAAGGATAACAGCGGCTGCGCCGACAACGTTGCTGGCCCGTGTCTGTTGTTTCAGGGCGGAGCTACGAGGGAGGAAGTGCGCGGGTGGGGAGAGTGGCTGGACTGCACGATCGCGCACCGTCAGGTGGAGATAGGAGCCTCCTCCCTGGTCTTCTGCTGGCGAGATTCCCCATCCCGGAAGAGGAGTTCCTCTCCTGTCTCTTTCAGCTAAGGAACATTTGCCCGCGTGTGGCTGGACCGTGGGAATATAGGACTCTGGGGGGGGAGTTTTTAGCATATGGAAAACATTCATTTAGCTTTGTTTTTTTTTTTTAGTGTATGGTTATTCCTGCCGGCAGGGCTTTTAGCGGGTTGTGAACATTATTTTTATTGTATAGCGGGGATTTTAGCTTGTATTTGGGGTTCTGACTGTGTTTTATCCTGAAAATAAATGGTGTGTTTAAAGCCGGCTTAGCTTCTGTGCTCCGAGCGCTGACCCACTCACTCCCTTTCCGCTTGTATGTATACAGACGTGGTGGTGAAGATTTAGGTCCACCAGTTTAGCGGCTACATATACTTCTATGAAATCGTTCATAACAAGAAAGTCTTTCAAAGATATAATGAAAGACTCAAATTGCTGTACCGTATATGTCATGTGCAAGTGACCTCTATAGCATTTTATTGTTATTGATACATTATTGAGCAGTAAATGAGCCCTGCAGCAGGTCAAGTTGGAGCACAACTATATTGTGTGCATATAACATTATAAGAGTAGTATCAGGATGGATTACTGAATAGGACTGCCAGGCACAGAGCCAGATCACATGGCCTTAGAGATTTCATTTGGCCAGACCCTGGTAAGACATGACTGTTAACATCTCTTGTTGGGCAGTCAATCAAACAACAAAGAGACACAAAAACCTCTCAAACAGCCACACTACTAAGAGGCACAGAACAAAAAAGTCACAATACAGATGAAAATGCCAACAGCTTTAAAGAAACACAAAATGTTTGCAGTCAAAGCAACACAGTAAAAAAAAAAAAAGCACAGAGACAAAGATAAACCACCAGCAGGCTTTCAGTCTGGTTTTGCTGTTGTATAGCACGGATGTGGGCTTTCTGGGTGAGAGCGCCCAGAAGTTTATTCTGTCATAATCAGATCTGTCAACAATAGCAGCTTAAGCTCAGAAGTAAATGTATTAAAGTGTATTGAGAGAATGTAGTAGATTTACTGCAAATCCAAACACTTATACAAGTACCTGAAAATTGTACAGTACGGTGTTGGAGTAAATAATCACGTTAATTTCCTGCTCTGAATTTTCAGATCAATCTGACGATTAAAAGTGGCCATGTAAACTGAAAACTAGAAACTGCTGGTACACCAGCATCCCTGTCCACAGTGCAGCGAGATTTACATGTAGAGGTGTCAATCAAGAAGGAAGCCCCTGCTCTAAAACCTTCGGCATTCCTCGCTTCTGCTAAGAGGACATTAAAGATGTATGTTGTACAATCATTACACTGTGGAAAAGGTTTAAAAAAAATAACAATTAAAAACCCCAAACTACTGTTGATCAGTGTATGGAAACTTCTGACCACAACTGTATGTCCTGACACACAGTGAAACTAGAACCAACTCCGAAGTATTGAAAGTATTTAAGCTGTAAACAAAGAAGTTCTCTCTATTTATACTGCAAGTACTGAATTTACTGCTTCAGTTGATCATATGTTCACTGTAGTATATGTGGAGTATAATGGAAAGTTTCACCTGTTCATGGATCAAAATTGTTGCTTACCAAGTGATTGTCCAGCAACGATCCTGGCGTTCTCTCCAGCCACGGCTGCCCGGGCATTCCTCTCGCTGGCGTACTGAACAAAGGCGTAGCCTTTGTGGACAGAACAGCCCACAATCTTGCCGTATTTGGCAAAGATGGCCTCAATGTCAGCCTTGGTTACTACGGCTGTGTTGAGGTTGCCGATGAAAACGCGAGAGTTGAGGGAGCGTGGATCATTCTTGTTGGTCACGTTGCTGGTCTGGGTCTTCCCAGTCATCCTATTCCTGCAGCAATGCCTGCAGGGAGACACAGTTGAACACTGCTCAGGAAGCCAGGAAGGTTAGATTGCAGAGGTTATACATAGAGAGTCAAACAGCGAGCAGCAGTGGGATGTAAACACTGGTCAGATCTGAGAGCATATGTTGTAAATAATTCCTCAGATTTTCTTTGTGCAGGCTGAGAAACAAATCCCTTCCTAGTAAAACTGGAAAAAAAGGCTTGCATGTTATCCTAAAGGCTGTTTGTAGACAAATCTTTAATGATTTCATATTAGTCATATTCACGTATTTATTTATTCATTTATTTATTTATTTTTACAACTGCCACTTGTAAAAATTATAATACAGCATGTATTTGGTGTCATCTTTCCCTTCTGAGAATTTTTTATGATTAACCAAATGAGCAAAAGGACTGACAAAGAGGAAGACATTGATAGATAATAATTACAATAAATATCAAGCAAAGTTTAAATCAAACTCCAGGCACCATTGAACATAATTTTACAAAGCCAAACCTTGATTGCTGACATTTTCTTTTTCAATCATCTTTCAACTATTTTCTCAATTAATCATTTAAAACATCAAAAAATAAAATAAGGTAAGAGAGAAGTCTTTCCTGCTGTCTATTTTTTTAGTTGATAAAACCCAACAATATTCAGTTTGCTGACATAAAACAAAGGAAAAAACAAGAAAATCTATAATTTAAAAAATGACTGACTAGAAGCAAAAATCAAAAACCCAATGAAAATCTAATACATTTAAAATGTCTGAACAGACTGATTTTGGTTATTTTTGCCTAAACTGCTATTTTAAAATTCTACATTATTTATCTCGAGTATTCAATGAATCACATGGTTACAGCTCATGAGTCGTTATGCTGCTTATGCTGTTATTATCCTTGTCTAAGTGTTCACTTGTACTTGTGCCTACCTCAGTGGAGACTGAGACAGATTGCTGTCTGCAGGAGGGGAGAGGAACTCTGACACGGAGGCGGCTGTGATTCAGGCGTGTGAATCTGATAGATCTCACTATATATGTGAACTGTGTTCCCACATTTGAAAATAGCACATCACACTGAAGTCACAAGAATCCCCACTCACTGTTTTACCCTTTTCATTTTTTCCTTTTGAGTATCTTCTGTATGCAGTGCCAGCGGTGGCCTTTATACTCCAACTGAGTATTTCACATTATAATCACTATGTTCATCTTTTTCACAGAGTTTCAAATGGGAGAAAATGTAGTGTTATATGTTGTTACAGCTATGGTTGACACATTGTTTCTATATACCTGTTCATGTGATAAATAAAGCACACCCTACTTATCAGCACATTAAAAAGTCCTTAGCAAGTCTTAAAACTAGGTAAATATACCAACATTATTTATTTACATCCATTATTTATTTATTTACCAAAAACGAAGTGCAAATGCAGAAGTATGTTAATGTTCATGACAGTACGATTACCTTGTTTGTAAAGGATGCCATGAGAAAGTGTCTTTTTTTTTTTTCTAAAAACAGCATGGCAACACAGCTTAGGATCCCATTATACCTGCCGCTTTGGTTGCTTTGCACATTGCCATTGATGTTGCATTCACTTGAATGATAGGTGTGAGGCCCCAGACATCAGCACTGGTATAGGAGGAGAAATCTAATCTAATCTTTTCAAACTTTTGCAACAACTCTCTCTGTATACACTGTGAATTCTGGGCTTGTACTGATATATCATTAAAATGGTGGTTTAAAAAATCGACACGACAAACTGGCTGTATCGCTAGCAACCAACATACAAGGTGTAGGTAATTGGTGCACAACCGGCCAAAACAAGACTGAAGCAGTGGCTTCGACGAGGAGATGTGACATCAGATTTGTCGTTCGGTGTGGTTCACCAGGGCAAAAACAGCAAATGTAATGGCCACATTATACAAACGACAAAACTTCAGTAAAAACAAATTTTTTTGCACAAATCAGACTAAAGTGGAGATGTTTGGCCTTAATGCAAACCAAACACAGCATACCAGCTCTCAGCACGGCGCTGGAGGGGTGAAGATTCGGGCTTACTTTTTAGTCACAGGACTTGGGAGCTTGGGGGTATTGAGCCATCTCAGTATGCCAAAATAATCCTAAGTCAAATTTGAGGACATTTGTCCAGCTAAAGTTTGTTTCAAATTGGATCATGTAGCACGACAATGATCCCAAACACAAGAGCAAATCAACAACAGGAAGGCTGAAAAAGGAAAAAAAAAATCAAGGTGTTGCAATGGCCCAGTCAAAGTCCAGACCTCAACCTGATCGAAATGCTGTGTTGTTGTGCATAAACGAATGTTGGCAAACCTCAATGAGCTGAAGCAATGGTGTAAATATGAGTGTGCCAAAATTCCTCCACAGCCATGTGACAGACTGATAAATTCATACAGAAAACAATTACTACATGCTAAAGCAGCTAAAGGTCATTCTACAAACTAACACGTTGTTGTATTTAGATTTTTTTTAACAAGTAAAAACACAGATATTTTTTATTATATCCTGATAAACACCTGATAAAACCTTAGACTTGAGAGGTGTACTTTCTTTTTTACATGACTGTATATGTACAAACTTGCTGTGTGTAAAGGTACCAACCGCCCAGGTTATCAGCATTAAACTTGTAGTATGTCATTATATTTGCATCATAATATCACAAATGACATTTAACTGCATAACCACTACTTATTCTTAGGTTAAGTACTCTTTGAATGAAAGATTTATTTGAGTGCAGCATGGTATGTGAAAGGATGTGAATATTTTAACCAACAGAAGAAGAATTGCTTTCAAACAGAAACCAGGTCAACAGAAATAAAGATAATTTAACTGGACTCCTAACATTAATTTGCATTTAAGCATAAAGCAAATAGGTCATCTAGAATTAATCTTAGGGCAATCCTTCTGTAAACATCAGCAGCACATCATGATCTTTTTACACCTCTGTGGAGCCTGCACTGTTTGCTCCTATCATGCCACAGTCCTGGGAGACGAGCATAAAGATGTGCACCACAAGAATCGGACACATCCACTTCAAGAGGAAGGAAGAAACTTTCAGGTTGTTTCTTCTTGGAATTCCCAGTTGGTGGCGGTCTTTGTTTGTGAGTGAGAGTGTGTAATGAGGCTTTCTTAACCCAGATTTCACAAAGTGTAGACACATTGTCATGCAGGATAAGCTCTCGTGAGGCTATAAGGACAGAAGTGAGTCCCAGTGGTTAGCGCTGTTACAGCTACTCACAGAGAGTAGAGAGATTAATTATTAATACTAAGAATTATTTGACTAGATTTAGATATATTTGTTTATATATAGTCATAATCAATTAATTTACAATCTCTGTGGTTTAAGCTTCTTAATTGAGAGGGTGCTCTGGGTTGTTCTTGTGTTATGGAGTCATAAAACTGGAAAATGTCAACATCATAACAAGCACTATTTGTTAGCCAGGCCCAGCATTTTCATAATATATAATGTGTTAATGAAAGAGCTTTAAAAATTCTCATTAGTAGATTTTATTTCCTGTACTGAATCAAGTTAACTGTCTTTGTGCTAGGCTAAGCTAATCACCTGCTGGATGAGCGTCTTCTTCTAATTAAACACTAAAGCTAAGAAATCCAAAAAACTCATTTTATAGAATCTAAAATATTTACTGTTTTCTATATAGTACTTGCTAGCTGAAGTGCCTCTTGCGAATATATTTAATTGCTTGATTTTGCTGCGCAGCTGAAACCAAATGAACTGAACATAAAACATATACAAAAAGAGGTGCAGTTATATCCATAGGTATTTTCTCAGAAATATTTTCCCTGCTGGAGGTGGAGGTGCGAGCATGTCGAGTGACAGTTACTCTAAACATCTGCACACATATACACCAACACAGACACACTGACTGCATTCAATCCTCTCTCAGGTTCCCATCCTCCCCAACCGCTTCTTTACTTCCATCCTTTGCCTCCACCCACACATAATCCACTCTAAATCTCCTCTGCTGCTCTTTAAAAAATCTCCTTTTGCACAACAGAGAAGAGTAGATGAATTAAAACTGGTGCAAGTCCCATATTACGGTAGTGCTGTTAGTTTGGAGTTAATTGACTTAATTATCGGTAGTGAGAGAGCAGGAAGCTGACACTCTATCCAATCAAACCTCAAATCCCATTCACCCCGTCTCTACCTTTTGAATGGTATCGCACCCCCAACACCTTACCCAACCTGCGGAGTGACTGATGGATGTGGAGTGCACTGAGTGGCCTCTTTGAGGCAAATGTACAGAGGTGAGGCCATTAGATGGAAGATAGTTGATTAAGCAGGAGAATAATTTAAATAGATTTAATAAGAGAAAATGTGATTCAGACAAATGCTGAGCACTGAATGAAAGAGGTGGTATTTGCTTATTAAATACTAGTTAAGCGGTTTAAATGCACCGTGCTGGAAAGACTACAGTAGTTTGTAAATAATTTTTTTAGGTATTATATATTTATTCATTACATACAGTGGAGTGGGACATGCTAAATGGAATCTGCTGTTCTTACATTTAATTAATGGACACTCAGCATTAACCCTACGATGTAACCTACGCCATAACAGATGCCATAATTGACATGCAGCTCCCTGGAAAATCGAGCTACACATCATGTCGATGCAGCCTACAACTATTGTGTTTGGCCTGTTCAGTACTGTCAATCCCTCCTGGGTTTCCAGATACTTTTTTCCCACAGTTTTTTCATTTATCAGTGGGAGAAAAATAATCATAGCTTCAATATAAGGATTTTCCGAGGCAGACGGTACGCAAAAGCATGAATACTCGGTCAGTTACACCGTAGCACAAAGAAGATTCACCACAGAAATTTAAATCAGCCTGTATACATAAAGGAGTTTCCTTCCAAACAAACAGGAGAGATTCACTTTAGAAGCGTTTGCATCCATGAGCCTTAACAAATATGCAAAAGGCAATTTCTTTTTTTTTTTCTTTTTTACCTGTGGTATTGTTCACAATCACATTAACTTGTTCGTTTGTAGTATTCTTGTGAATCAACACATTTCTACAGCAGAACAGTTTAAATCACTGCATCCACTCTTTAAAAAGACCTACAATATGTCTGTGAAGGTTCTCAGTCATCCAGGTCATCGTAGTCAAAGGAGCTTGCAAAGAAAAGCGTCTGGACTTCTTTAAGTTACTTGAAGACGTTTCACCTCTCATCCGAGAAGCTTCTTCAGTTCTAAGGTCAAATGGTGGAGAGTCCCAGTTATAAACCTAGTGGGAGTATCCCCCCACAGAGGGACAAAAGGACCCCCTGATGATCCTCTAATCGCCTGAGCCAAGGTGTGAAACTGGGTGTGGGTCCCAATCAGCCAGAGTTGATTGGCTCACAGTGGACATAGATGGCCATCTATGTCCACTGTGAGCGACCATCTTTGAACACAGGCGGGGGTTTACGACACCAACTCTCTGCCATCTATAATCCAGTTTTGAGATCCCTTCCCAGACGCCTTAACGCCCACTCACATCCTGGGCCATCTGACCTCAGGAATTCGCATGATAAGGTGGGGCCAGGTTTCACAATGAACACACCCGAAACTCTGGCTGATTGGGACCCACACCCAGTTTCACACCTTGGCTCAGGCGATTAGAGGATCATCAGGGGGTCCTTTTGTCCCTCTGTGGGGGGATACTCCCACTAGGTTTATATCTGGGACTCTCCACCATTTGACCTTAGAACTGAAGAAGCTTCTCGGATGAGAGGTGAAACGTCTTCAAGTAACTTAAAGAAGTCCAGACGCTTTTCTTTGCAAGCTCCTTTGACTACACAATGTAAAGCCACTAAAAAGGTCAAAAAGAGCAAAAGGCAAAAACTGAACAATTATACATATTCTCTCTTAAAACAGAGAATGAGTTTTCAGTGATCACAAGATTAATCACATGTATTAATATGAGACAAAAGAGTCTTACATCTGCACCATCGCTCATTCTTAAAAAAAAAAAAAAAAAAAACTGCAGTGAGGATTTATTCTTTAAAAAGAATTTTAGCTTTGGAGGTGGGAATGTCGCTTTGGTCCAGAAAATATTCCAGTAAACTACTGGAAGTACAGCCTTGAAATTATAATTAGCAGACTTTACAGCATGCATGGTTGTATTGTTTCAGAGTTAATGACATATTTTAGAGGCTACCTTATTATTTTATTATTTTATTTTCATGCAGTTTGAGGAGTCAGTATATGTGTTCATTATTGCTAAAATCCAACTGTTCCAATATACACTGAACTGTTAAAATATACATTAGAACCCAAATGATCCACACTCTTAGCCACTTATCCAATTCAGAATTGTAGGGAACCTGAAACCTCCACTGGGTAGAAGGTGGGGTACCCAGGGTAGAGCTATGGCCAATTTAGAATGACCAGTTAACCTAACATGGATGTCTTTGGACTGTAAGAGGGAGCTGGAGTACCCAGAAAGAACAAAACACCAACTTCACACATAAAAGCCTGTAGGCAGGTTCAAACCAGGAACCCTTTGGCAACTGTAACCACCTAACCACCGCACCATCCAAACCATAGATATCCAAACTTTCATTAGATAATTGCATAGCAAGTGGCTAAGCTTTCCTACCTGAATATTAGAAGCTCACCGGCCATCAAGAGTAACTTTGGGTTGAATATATGTTGTTCTAAAACTGCCATCTCTGTGACTAGGGGACATTCCCTCTATAGCTTGAGCCACAGCTGCTCAAACGTTAGCATATAAGTAAGGTAATGAGCACGAAGACAAATGCCTGCCCAGCATCAGCAGGTTCTTCAAAGCCTGAGGGAACGGCATCGAGCAAAAACAGCTATATGGACCAGAAACAGTTGAAAACAGCAAATTGCTTCTTAAGTGTTTGTATGTCTGTTTCTGAGTTTAAAGCCTGGTGCAAAGTTGCTTGTAGACACAAGACATTACCTCGACTAATGGCTTGAAGTTTCTTACAATGTCTGCAAACTTGTCAAACTTCTATTAGCAGCTGACAGCATCAGATGGTCACTGAGCAACCGCTCAAGCAACGCTTTAAATAACCGCAGGCTGCATCTGGTACAAAAATACAACCACAGTCAGTCTAAGCAGAAGCTTTCAGTCTCCACATTTTTCACGTAGAGCATCACTCAGTTATCCTCAATTACATGTTTTTAATGAAAGTGATCACAGGAAAAAGGAGTAACATTATTCCTCTGGTTTTCAAAATGGAAAGAAAGAGACTTCAAAGGCCATTTACAATATTCATGAGGCTCTAAGATCCTCAAAGCCTTTTAAGAAGAAGCATGTGGCATAACTGCTGGCAAATGCTTGGTGGAAACGTCCCAGGCCAGGAAACACGCTCACATCGAATTCAAAGCAGTCTGATAGGCAAGACAGGAGGAGAGAGATGGTGCTGGATTCATCTTGGCATGCTTAACGCTCCTGAAATTAATGCAAAATTGCATCTTCATGCATCAGCGGAGCTGTGAATACATCCAAACTCATCACTGGCATGTTTTTCCACACACAGACTTTGTTTTGTCTATTAAAAGTCTTTCTTATAACACAGAAGTGAGTTTCTGACAGTGATGTTTTCCTTTCTTTTTTTTGTTCAGGGCTTCTACAGCATCCTCCCGTGTTGCAGAGGTTCCAAGCGTAAGTATTTCATGGATCCTCTTTGGTCCTTTCACACTGACTGTCAGGGGCTTCAGAGCCTGAATTCTCCTGAGATAAAGAAGCGAGGAACTGGTGAAAGTAATCATTTTAGCACTTCCTCTCTCCCTGATCTCTCCTCACTGACTCACGCTCCTGTCTGAGGAAGAAAGATGAAAACTCCTCATCCGATATGACAAACACATATGGGATGTGAAAGATGCATTCAGGCCACACTCACTCCCCACTGTTTGAATGCTGCACTGCAGCATTTTATCTTTAGCAAGTTGACAGCATACAACCGAAAGTGACTAACCTTGACTCTCATCAACAGAGGAAAGTTTAATTTGCAGACATCTTCATAGTCTGTCTGAACAGAGCCATCGACACACGTCGGTTCTGCTTTATCAGGAGGCAGGTGTTTTTCAGCTGTGTCTCATGTCTCTTGCTTGTAGTGCCTTTCTGGAAAAACGTGGCTGCTCAAGTGAACAAAATATTGGTTTATAATAAGACACCTTTTCACCTTTTTGCCTCATTTCTTTGATGGACAGCCAAACACATTACAAGGGAAATAAATGTGTACTGAAACCTAATTATGCTTTCATACAATCTAAATTTACAAACTGGGCACCAATGCAGCTATGGATTATTTCTTCTCTTTCTACTGTTTAACATGTGTAACGCAAACCATGAGGATCATCATGTAGATTAAAATAGATCAAACAAATGTTAATCAGCCATAAACAACAGGTAGGTTTAAGGTGTTTAAGATAGATTCCACCTTAGCGTATGTTTGATAAAGATGAAGCTGGAGGTTAGCTTAGCCAAAAGAGGCTAAACAGCAAGAGTAGCATGTCTGGAGAATAGAAGTTCTTCAACCACCTCTAAACCTTTTATCAGGGGACCGGAGGTGTCAAACAGGGGTATTTAACATCATGGGCCACTGAACTCTCCTGTCAGTGTGAAAAACTTTGAATCTACTGCTGTAAAATAAATAAAAAATTATTGTCAATTGTGAAAAAACAGAAATCTTTTCCAGGCAGGTTCTGGCCCCCAGGCCTTATGTTTGACATCCCTGCCTTATATTAACACTATATACCCTGAATGTTTAATGTGTAATAAGAACAATAAACACTATGGTGATACCAGGCTAATTGAGTTTTTCTCTTGACTGTTGTTCCGAATTTAACAGACATGAAGAATGAAGCATTCGTGTATTTTAATTCTTTCTGGTATCGTTTTTGTTTTGTTTTTTTCCTGCAGACGCGTAGCACTTTCCATGTTTCTGTTGTGAAGATGTGAGGATTTAACAAAATGCTTCAATAACTTTGCTGAAATCACTCAGTTACTTGGTCTGTGGCTGTCACTCTCAGTCATGGGCCAGTAAAAAAGCTTAATTACAGCAGCAAAACATCTCCAGACAAAAACAGGTTTAATTTTCAAAATTGAAAAACCTTGTTAAAATTGCATGAGGAGTGCATTGAATACAATCTTCTCTGAGACTGTAATGAATTCAACTCAGAAAAACAGAAAAATATTTTGTTGAATATAAACTGATAACACTGTTGTATTTGTGAGTTCAGTATAAAGGTGCAAAGAGCCGCCCTGTAACTTATAATAGAAAAACACAACAGATCAAAGTAACAATTGGATGATGATTAAAAACTATTTTAACTACTCATCATGTAGAGTGATGTAGATTAGTGAATGTTATTTACTAGGACTAAACCTAGTATTATGATTTATTAAATGTTATGCTGGAAATGGGCATTAATGATTAGTTTGAATGCAATAAACTAATCACATCTGGTTTGTAATTTCAATGTAATCGCCGCACATGAAAGGAAGTAACCACTTTCAATCTCAGCAAATGAAACTATCTGAAAACAACTTGACAGCACAGTAAGAGATGTGTTGTTCCCACGGAAAAATTTGTATTCCCCAATCAGTTGCTATAAACTTTATTGGTTGTCCCACATTCATGGAGGCTTGAAAACCATTGGTAACCACCGACTTGTGTGCAAACACTCTACTCGTCAAGCAGCAATGAAACTGAAAAACCAGAAATGGAGAATGTCACCTTCAAAGTTGCACCATTTGAAATGTGGTAAGGCTGGGGAATACATTTTCCATAGCAAGCAGAGGTTGCCAGGGGGTCAACAGCTGATTACTAGACCTATATCTCTGAGGCCGTAGGGAGTGAGAATAATATACCTGAAGGTTATTAATCTAATTTATGTCTCCTTTTTCAAAGACATGCGCATTACAGAGGAATCAGTTTTTATGATACGCCCATTTTCTCCATTCTTTTGAATCACAGCCAAACGAGAAACTAAATGTGGACAGAAAAACATTTATAAACTATGCTGTTTCCATGTATGAGTTTTTTTTTTTCCCCGTCCTCTCTTATGTGAGAATATACACAGCATGAGGTGTGAAGATTTATCAAAATGCTGGGGAAAATGCTGTTAAGAATTTCTCAGTGACCCACCAGCTTTTATTGTTACTGGGAGACTTTGGAGCAGGAATAATGACTGCAGCTGATAGGACCGCCGCAATTTTTCATTGTCTGTCACAGTCAAAGAAAGAGACGTCATCACTTTAAATGCACAAATTCCACAAAGGCACAATAATATGCTTAATCAAAAAATATACAATTAAATTTGCATGTGAGTGCAGAGTCAAATTGCATTACTGCTAAATTAAATTTAATTGCAGAACATAATGAATTTAACTCAGACAAATGGTGAAAATCAGCCAGAAAAAAAGAGCATACCACAGACTTCTGAGCATTAACATAAGGTGGCTGTGTAATAACAACACTATGTGGGCACCAGTGCCCTTTTTTAATAACACTGTCTCACCCTCGTTCATTATTCCATGCTCCCTCTCAGCCATAAATTACTCGGCTAATGCCCCAACAGCAGCAGCTATTGCTGAATCATTCAAAGACCCCAATTAGCAATTAAGGACTTAATGAATAGAGGTCCTTGCTGGGCCGTTTTCCTCCCTGCCCAGAGGAGCCTGGTGGAATCTAATTTCTCCTGCAGGACTTGTACAGTAAATACTGGCTAACAGTGCAGAGGAAATAGAGAATAGCCCATTACTGCACACATTTAACCAGAAACCTGCCTTCCAGTTTCGAGCCCTGTTTACTATGTAGCAGGAATTTCAGTTCTGCTGTGGATCTTAACAAGGAAGGATGACTGTCAGGCACTATTCTTATATTTTTTCCCTTCAGTTCACACCCCATTACCTTCTGCATAATACCTGTCTTGAGTTTGAATTGAAGAAGGAGAGGGGAAATGGCAACAAAAGGAGAGAGAAAGAGAGAGGGGGGGTATAAAAGGAGGTGAGATGGAAGGAGAGAATGAGCGAACTTCAAAAAAGGAAGAAGGGAAAAAGACATTTGCAATGCCAATCATTTTCAAGGAGCTTAGAACTGGGCCTTGGACCGGAATATCAAAGATGGAAAATGCAGGCATACATCATGCGGTTGGTAGGTAGTGCTAGCTTATAAATTATTACTGCGACTCTATCCTTTTATATTACTATCCCATCAGCCTTTTATCGTTTACATATTTTTCATATATTTGATGAATTGACTTTTGAACTGCAAGGCTATGCTTTACTGTGTGAGAGTCCACAAGTATGCGAATATGCAGAGTTTCTCAAAGGAGAATACACTCTATTTTCCATCAGCTTTACCAGCCTCTTTATGGAGTCTCTGTGAAGCATGAAGACTGAGGGCACACGGTCACGTGCCTAAAATGAGCAGTGCCATAATCTGATTTGAGCAACCTATAGCGACGACAGCCGGGAGATAAAGCACAATGTGACCTGTACAGTGAGATGGGATGAAGTCATATCTCTGGAAGACATTTTATCTCGCATCTTACAATAATAGAAGTTCTGATTATCTCTGAAATCGGTGCAATTTAATAACATACCAGAAACGTGATCTGTGAGGTCAGTGTGTGTCTTTCACACTACTCTGTTTTGGGGTGATTCTGATGGTAAAAGCTGCTTACATATAGTCTCACTGATTCCACAGGGACATTGTTTTCAGGCATTTTTGCTTTACTGCATCGCTGTGCACCAATTCATTACATTCAAAGTATTCTTAAAATTTTACTTTCCGTCTTGTTGGGAGTCTACCCTGTTCTCATGAAAACAGAGGATTTCTCCTGCATTACTAATATGTGTATGTGAATGAATGACAGGGGGGGGGAAAGACTCCACCTGCTGTTGCAGCAGGGGGAGTCCACACACAGCTCTGCTCGAGGGCATATGAACATATGCCATGCTTTCCCATATCTCTTGGCACGGACATATTTCTCCATTTCCTTAATTCTCCTCTTGTGTGACTGCCAAATTTAGCTTCCTCTCCAGCAGGCTAAAGTAACTGGGTCACTAGAGCTGTGGGTAATTAGCAGATAACAAAATATGTTTCCGCTTTATGACACCAGAAGGGGGAAGACTGGGGGTTAAAAGGCATATTGAGGTAATAATTTGGGGCAGGAGTTGACACCCAGGGTGAAAGGTCAAACGTGAAAGTCAGAAATGGAGCAAATGAGTCGAAATATGTATGAGGCTGAGGGGGATGCGGATGATGTGGAGGTTCTCTTCCATGAATGTGAAAAACAGCACGACAAAGAGCTGATTATCATTTCATTTTAGGAAGAATTTGCAATTTAAATGAAAAATAGGCTCTCTTCTGCTGCTAAACGTTACGTGCCGACAATGTTTTCAGTTTATTGTGCACAACAGATTTTGTAGGCAGAGTGACGGCATGGTGAATGCATGCTGTGTCACAAACACTAAATAGTGTTCATTTTAATGCAAATACACATCCACTGTGATGCAAGCAGGAAAGATTCAATTAAAAAAGAACAAAAACATTCGGGCAGGAGCCAGTTTTTCTCTCTTCGTGATCCTTCGCTTTCTGGTTTCTGTATTTGTTGACAAAATTTAAAAAAAAAAAAATCCCAATCCCAAACAAGAGTCGTGTGGGAAATGCTACATTTGTAAATATTACAGTTCTTATTTTGTGTTGGAGATGAAAATATAGGGAAGAATGTTAATTAACATCCACCAGCCAATTTTTTTTACGTAGACCTGGAAAGACTGTTCTGATTTTGGTCCATATGGACATGAATGCGTCACACAGCTGCTGCAGATGTGTCAGCTGCACATCCATGATACAAATCTCCCATCCCTGCACAAAGACGCTCTATTGGATTGAGATCTGGTGACTCTGGAGGTCGTGTGAGTACGGTGAACTCAACATCATGTTTGAGAAACCAGTTTGACAGGATGCGAGCCCTGTCACATTATGTATTCTTTTACAGGAAGCAACCATTAGAAGATGGGTACACTTTGGTCATATAGGGATGGACATGGTCACTGACAATACTCAGGTAGACTGTGCTGTTTAAATTATGCTTAGTTGCTACTAAAGAGCCCAAAGTGTACCAAGAAATTATCCTCTGCACTGTTACGACACCACAAGCAGCCTGAACTGTTGCTACACGATGTTTCATGTTTTTACAAAAAATATTGATACTTGCAAGCAAGTTTTTTTTAATGCCTGGTCCCATCTGACCTGATTAGAGCGATGCATTAACAAAGAGCTGAACAGGTGTATTTAATAAAGTGGCCAGTGAGTGTCAGGTAGAGCATATTCCAGCTTTGTTTTGTTTTGTTTTTTACCTGTGGCTTTGAAATCTAACTACAGAAAAGACCAGTCTCACTTATACAACTACATAACAGCTTCTTTCAGCTCCTCATTCACAAGGGGTCGCCACAGTGGGAAGCTCTGCATATTTGATTTGGCAGATTTTTATGTTGCGTGGCCTTCCTGATGCAACTTCCAAGGGATCTGTGTCTCCTCCTGGAATCCTTTGCTTTTTAGGCAAAAGTGTAGAACTCATAACTAATTTACTAAATTACCTGGGTGCTTTAGAGCAGTTTCTGACAGTGAGTGTGCCTGAAATAAACCACATTTTTTTAGGTTTACAGTAATGATGGAGACCGTGCAACAGCTTGATTCATTAATGAGTCATGTTCAAAATGTGTGTCTTTTTAAAGGTTTTAAAGTGGCTGCTATCAAACACAATCAATTTTAAAACAGCTGAATTTCTTTTAGTATTTTTAGATTTACTAAGCCTGGAATTTCCCAAACTTTGAGCCTGGTATGCTGCTGATCTGCTTTTGGTCAAATACCCATTTCAGCTGTAAATAAATAGCAACAAATGGAGTCCTGTGCAGCTTTCACACCGACAGTCTGCATAGCCCCTTGGATGACGTATCCCTGATTGGGAATACTCGGCACGGCGGTATAATCTTTAGGCTTTGCATGCAGACAATACATGTTGTGGGATCAGTCAGTGGTTGGTTTTAATGGGATTTGTGATTAAGGTTCCTATCTAAGTGGATTCCTCAGAGGTGTGTTCAGTCCACAATCTGATGCATTTTGTTTTTTTACCAGAGTTTGACTGTTTATTAAATTCTCGAGTAATTTTTGTGTGTAAAGTAGCAAAAAAAAAATGTATCTGCATTTATTTATTGTCTGTGTGGCTGCAAACGTGTTAAATCTCAGTGTGCTAAAGTTTATTTCCGCCAACAAAGTCCAACTCACAAAATGCTTTCTGCTTCTTCTTCTTCTTTGGTAAAAAATGGTCATAGGGTTACTTCTGTTGGGGTTGGGTCAGAAAACCCTCTGGGAAATGTATAAATGTTCCTGATACTGGTAAAACAGAAATATCTACTCTGCTACACTTCTGTTTATTCTTAGTGCATAAGATTAGAGATTAAATACTAAACACTACAGAATAAAACACAGCAGAAATCATTAAAATAAGTTATTTCGTTAGGTTTTTAAAATTGGGCCGGCTACACTTGAGCTTCTTTAATGAAGCTGGTGTTTAATGTTTGCTGAAGAAGTCTCAGTTAAGCTCTAGAGTAACTTAAAGGGCACAGTGTGTGCTTTTATAGTGCTGTTTATATTTTGTCAACACAAACAGCTCACTGTGGTCCCTTGAAAACACACACACTAAAAAAAAAGAAAATAATGTAATCTTAAATGTCAAGGTTCTGGCTTAATATCTCTAAATTTTGTGTTACTTCTGAGCAAGTCAAAATTTTGCGATACAAACATGAAATTTTGACCAAAACATTTTTGTATCAGCGGCATAAACAAACTTCCACAGATCACATGCAGTATGAGGGGGAATTAAAAGAATCAAGCCCACAAGGATGAGCCAAAATGTGCATTTTCTCTAGTGGCCAATTCCTGGCTGTAAAAGTGAGTCGACCCATATAGACTCATGTTAAAATGTCCAAATTTCCAGAATTAAAACGTACATTTACAGCCCAGTACCTCTATGGATAGTCTTACCCTTCACAAAAATGCCTGAAAGGGATTTAATTTTTTGTAACTTATCCATCTGAACACTAGAATAAAAGGCTCTTTTAGTCACTTAACTGGACCACTGCACTCTGGCTGTGTTGTTGGTGCCTTTAGGAGCATTTTCATGGACAGATGATAAACATTACAGCTTCAATCTATTCAAAAAGTTTGTGCTTCAGTTTTGGTAAATGTAATCTTAGTATTTTAATCTGTTACTTTGCACTAATGATTAGATGTGAGTGTCTGCGCAATGCAGGGATGTAATTTATGAATACAGCTTGCTAACACCTAACAAAACAATCTGACATTAGCTGATAGCTTAGCACTCCACCCTTTCATCCAATCTGGCAAACATCTGGCTCCAAAAAGCCAACATGCCAGCAAGGGCTAATGTCAAAGCTCCAAAATGTATATTTGAAAACCAGCTGTTGACATCTGTCTGTTTATCCTGTGTACAGTCAATCAAAATGTCCAACTCTAAGCACTAAAAAGCATGTTTACACCCTGGTGCTGGAAATGGTTTTAGTGTCGAAAGCTGATATTCTCTTTTATAACAACATAACAATGATCACCCTTGAATTTGTTAACAATTAAATTTAGGGGCGCGGTTGATTTGATTGAGAGGAGCACCGACACAGGCAGCTGCAGGCGATCTGCTTAGGCCTCAATTTGTGGTGTCAGTTCCTTCAGGAGCACATCACTGGAGTTATGTGATAAATAATAAGGCTGACTGTGAAATATGTGCTGTCTAACAGTTTTGCTCTCTGGTTTGGGAGAAATTATTTTATCAATCTGTTACTAATTAGCAGGTTTCTGTGTCTGCGTGATGCACCTGTGCCGTTTATGGGTGAGGATTCCAGGTGTTAACTTTGCACTCAATTCTCTCCTCTAAATATAGTCACTTCTGGGAACAGAAAACAAAGATGGCGTGGGTCATAAAACAAGATTTAATTCCCCAACATGTGAATCCAGAAACTAATTAATTCTATTTCATATAAAGTATTAAATTAAACTTATACTTTAGATTCCTATATTGAAATGGTTCAAGAAATGCTCAAATGTTTAATTTAAACTACTTTCCCTGTTGATAAAACACAAAATGATAATTATCCTTTCTTAGGCTTTTGAATGTGAGGTGCAGAGCTTGAAATAGCTGAGAATAAGACGTCTGCGGTGGAGAGGGCAGGGGTTAGTGAGTAGAGACGCTCCAGACTTCCAGGCAAGAATCATCTCGCTCCAGCTGCCAAAGGAATAAAGTGTTGGGAGCTGTCCATGGTGCTGAAATCAACCACTATTTCTGCGCACAGGGAATAGAAGGAACTGGCCGTGATGCCGAGATACTGACGCTGCAAGGCGAATGGCACGTCTCACAACAAAAGTGAGCATCAGGTGCATGCATACGTACACACTGGCTGTCGTTCAGTCAAGCTGCTGCTATCCAAACACACACTCTGCCCAGAGAAATGTGTTGAATATGACAAATGCAGGCGTAGAAATAGCATCCAAGAGCAGCAGCCTTAATAAGGAGCAGTGGGTATTACCACATGCATAATGTAACACAGAACTGAAGTAGATATCACACGTATGTGCTCATTTAGCCCACTCCTCCACATGAGCATCCCATCATCTTTCTTTCTGTTTCTGCCTTTGCCCATATGCTTTTCTCTTTGGTTATCTCTCACATGCAGGGGATATAAAAAGAGACAGAGAGAGACAGCTCTCCTAATCTGTTCTTTGACCTATAGTTTGAAAGCTGCAGCCGCTCTAAAATGTTTTTCATCCGTAGCTCACTGAAGATGGGCTCTGTGGTGCGTGGCTTCAAGGCAGCCCGCATCGTACACCTGCTAAGGGTCAATGATCATCTCAGCCCACGGGGGCACAAACGTAAAGCCGGGCCTCCGCTGGATACGGGCAGGTTGCTGACCGGCCCAGAAATGCCTGGCTAAACTTTATTCCTTCCATCCCCTCTCTGAGCTCATAGCGATTCAGTGCATGCGTGTATCGGCTGGCTATTCCAGAGTCAGCCTCCCACCCTCATCCCTTGTGAGAGATAAGTATTGTTTGCGTAGCAGCACATTTCATGCTCGGCTTCCCCCACCTGTTCCCTGACCTGCGAAGTCTGAAGGCTGGAAACGCTGTCAAACGTCTCCACACACATCTTTTGAGGCTGATTGAAAGGTTTTTGTCTAGAGCTCTGAAAGTTTCCCTCAGCGGAGCACAAAAACAAAACTTTGGTCAAGGATTCCAGCAGCCATTTAAAAGGGGAACGTCACATGGATTGTCCGGGATTTAGTGTTCTTTTTGGATTTGTTGCCTGCAGGTTTGTGGGTGAGATCTGGCTGATACAGCAAGGTCAAACTATTAATCAAATCTATCAAGCCTGATTTGCATAATGAGCTGTCACAGAATTTCCAGCCAACTCCTTTCCCCTCTTCATTGACTCATTTAGTGAGTTTAAGTTTCCCAGCTTCTCTGCGTAAAGCCTGACTGTCAACCAGTTATCAATCCCACATGCATCAAGGCTTGTGTGTGCAGCAAGACAAACAGGGCAGAGAAGCACAGCTGTGTCTGGTTCAGCTGGCAGGAATCTGTTTCCTTTTGCATACCAGCGATTTGCATTCATAAAGTTGTTTGAATTTTGCACAATGCTGTCACTGGAAGGCAAATGTGAAGAGCAAAAGAGCTGAATGCCTTCACCTTTTCCAGTCGCTCTCTATAGAAACAAATTACACATTTACAATGGAGATTTTTCTAACTGTAGTATGGTGACTGATTTATGTTTCTTCTCTTTTTTCTTCATTAAAAGAGCTCAAATTAGTTCATTATTTAAAACAAATCCAGGTTTGTTTGAGACATTTACTTAAAAAGACAAAAAAAAAAGGAGGAAAGGAAAGTTCAGACTTTTCTCATCTAGGCTGCAGAAAGAAGTACAAAGACAGCACCAAAACAAACTCCAGCAAAGTTAAATTTCTCACCTATTGGAAAAGCAAAATCCTCAAAGATGAAAATCAAAACTGTTATTTTTGCGCCCGAGGAGACGTACAGCCTCGAACACCAGAGAAACACTGTAAGACCCGAGAAAAGCACCAAAACCACACCAAAATAAGCCATGATAAAGGAGGAAAAAGCCAGAAAATAAGCAAAAGGTCGAGATCGGAACAAGTGAGCTCGTGAAAAAGCTGCTTCGGGAAGAGGAGAGGAAGACAGAGAAGAGGGGGAAAAAATATCAAGAGCGTCCGCAAGCACGTAGGGCTATTTCTCAGTGGATGTCACCGGAGCACAAACACTCTGCATCCAAGATTTAAATCATTGCATGCAGAAAACGAGAAAACATTTTCCCCGTGTCGACACCAAGAACAGGAAGAAAGAAAAAGAGGACAAAAATATGCTTAAGAAAATGGCAGTGGGAAATGTACTCACCGAGCGGGAGTAAAAGGTTTCAATTAAAAAGAAATTGGGCGTATAGCCGTGTCGGATTGGCGGTGTGCAGGCTTGTGTACACCGAGGCTCTGCGTCTCTTTTGCGCTCTCCGTTCGCTGCTGGTGGTTGAGTCATGTGACTTCGGATTGGTCAGAGTTTTTGAATCAGTCCGAGCTTTCTTCTTGTATTCGCTGCTGTCTTTTTCTGCTTTTCTCTTTTTTTCTGATAATGTCACTGATTTTTCCACGCAGAGCTTTTCCAGTTTCTCAAAATAGAGACCGGCACCTCTTTGAGGGTCACTGCGGGAGTCCCAGGAGGGTCCATGTGGTAACATAACATCTATTTCCCAATTATTTATTATGTTCATTACATGAAAAAAACACATGCAATGTGATTATTTTAATAATACAGTTTAGAGACAGTTTTCAAGCTCAGTTTGAATTCACAGTCTGCAAACATCTTGTAACTTTTCTGCTGTATAATGTGAAGATTGATTTGATTTGCTGGAGGAACACTGACTTAAAAGGCCCGATAGCTCATCCTCTGATTGGTCTGAGAACTGTTTATTAAATCCGAGTTGACCCAGAAAAGCAGAGATGTATGGAAGCTTGTTGCTGCCAGTGAAATAAATAAATAAAAATAAAAATGTCAAGCAGTGCTAAGTCAAAGTTTGGAGTTATCTCAAAATTTCTAGTTACACAGTTTTGGGTGGATACAGTAAAAAAACAAAAACAGGCTTCTCTACAGAAATGTTAAAGCCCTGCAGGAGCTGCTAGATTCAAAAGCACATCTGCCGCATGAACTTACCTATAAGACATCTGAGCGTCTTTGGGGTCTTTAAATTTTTAAATTCTGAGAATTACTGAGATGTTTGTCTAAAAAAGTTTCTCCTAAGCATACTACTAGTATAACTCCAGCTTGTAGGTCATCATTTATATCCATTATATAACAGTACCCAGACAAAAATTAGGACTGCATCACTAAAATTAGGAGAGATGGGGCAAGAACGTTCACTCTGAGGTAAAACGACCACACCCCAAATCTTCAAAATAAGCTGAACCCTTTTCTATGGCGCTCCCTGAAGACCACAGAGGACATTTTTTTGTTAACTCACCATAAAATGTAGATTTCTTTGCAATGATTTTGCCTTTATGTCTCAGTAATTTAGTCCTAATATGGTTTACATGAATTTTAATCCACATGGATATTCGTTGTGATCCAGTCCAGTAAAAGAAAGGCTGCAGATAACTTGAAGAGGAGAAATGATGTGACATTTTACATGATGCATTTAATGCTCATTACTCATATTAAACTGTAGATGTCCAACAGCATCCAGCTGCAGGTTGTGAGCACAGCTGCAGCTGTTCTTCCTGCTGTGACTGCTGAACTGCGTCTGGATAAGTGGTTATTGTTCGGACTTGTCCTGCTGCTGCGGTTCAGTCTCTAGTGAATATGTAGCAGGAGAAATAACTCAAAAGTATTGTGAGGTTATGTAAATGTTCCATAACATATTCTCATCCCAGGTTGTCGCGCTGTATAATGCCACCCTGCACAAGGTAACAATATCCGAGAAATAATGATCAGGTTTAACAGACCTACAGTATCCAGACAAGAAGGCTGGAGGGGGTGGGAATGGCTAGGAGACCATAGTTTGCACTCACTTTTTGCTTTCATTGTCACTCGTTGGTTAGGTTTACTCACTAAAAACTGCTTTTGTAGCTTAAGGAAAAGCATGGTTCAGGTTAAAATGATCTACAAAACATTAAAAATGCATGTAGAAAAGTGATGAGCTGGAAGTGACCCCTGTTTATATTGCCATGGCATGAGCTCTGCAGCCCCACCAATGTACACTCTGTGTATAATGTGACACACCAAGGACTTTGACAGAACATTATTTTCTGAGGCCGACGAAAATGGACTACGTTTATCTTGAAGTAACGCAAAAACAGTCCTTAAACAATTTTCTGTTGAGCTTAAATCCTGTTCGATCACCTGATGAACTGTCTTCCTCGTTTTAGCCATCGCGGTCTCACAGTGGTGATCTCAGCAGTTTCACAAGTGACATACATGATGTTCAAAACTGGGGAAAAATAGTAATCTTGTCACATGCATGATAAATTGAAGCTCCTTTATGCCGCTGTCAAATGTTCAACATAACAGAGAATTACTTGTGTCACTGACATCCATCAACATTTTTCATTACACCGCTCCTTGTAGCTCATTATGTTATTTACATAAATTCAGTCCTTTTGCCAATTAACCATCATTGCTGAGGGCAGTATCACCCTCTAAGATTTTCATATATCATCAATTTCCAATTCAAGCCTCTTTGTGCTCTCATTAAAATCCGCTTAAATGATTAATCAGCTGAGTTTCTACTGGGCCTTATGAGAATACTGGTGATCAATGAAGATGTCAATGGCAGCGGCTCAATAACAGAGTTTAAAGCTCAGTTAATGTCCACTTTGCCAGTTGGCCACAGGTAAGAAGCAGTATTTACTGAGCTTTCTGCAGGATGTTAATACGACTCGAGGACATGAAAGGTGCAGCATTTCTTAGGTCTGGAAAACTTCACCCCAGCTTATCATCGTGTTTTATTTGATCCTGCTGTGCAAGGTTGACGGCTCCAGGGTTTCTACCCATTCTTGACGGAAACACGAGTGGTCGTGCTGTCAGGGAGGAACAGAAGTCTTTGTTGTTGCTGCAGCATCTGCCGGGCATATGAGCAAAGGGTCTGCATGGATCAATGACTTCTCAAGGCCCTGATAGGCACAGGCAGATAGACGCAGGGGCAGCCTGCTTCCATGCACCTTTGTTTTTTTTTTTACAAAGACAAATAACCTAATAGACTTTGACAAATACCTCGGGACCAGCATTTATCAGACATGTTCTTTGTGCTTCTTTGATTTGATACAGTGTGATTTAGGAAAACTTGTGTAAAGTGTGTTTTGTGACTGATACAGATAACAAACTTTAATCTCTTGGAGCTTCACTTGATATTTGTAAAGCTTAAAAAAACGTTAGTGCCAATAAGAAGAAATTCATTTTTGCAACACGAAATAAACAAATGCCTATAACGCCAGGAGCCACTTTGTTAGGTACACCTTAATAGCCCTGGATTGGAACCTGTTTTTTGTCTTCAGAACAGCCTTAATGATTCGTGGCATAGATTCAACAAGTTTCTGGAAACATTCCGCAGAAGTTTTGGCCCATATTGACATGACGACATCACGCGGGTGCAGATGATTTGACAGCTGCACATCCATGATGTGAATCTCCCTGATTCACCACATCACCAAAGGTGCTGTGTTGGACTGAGTTCTGGTGACTGTGAAGGCCATACACTCACAGTGAACTCATTTTCATGTTCAGCATGGTCAGCAACAATACTCAGGTGTGCTGTTTAAACAATGCTCAAGGGGCCTACAACACTGCATCACCAACAGCAGCCTGAACCATAGTGCAAGATGGATCCATGCTCTCGTGCTGTCTACATCAAATTCTGGCGATGTGAAAGCTGAAGCAGAAATAAAAACTCACTAAGTCAGTGAGACTGTTGGTTTTTTTTGTCTAGTTTTAGTGACCCTGTGTTAACTGTAGTCTCAGTTTCCTGTTTGTAGCTGACAGGAGTGCCACCTGGTGTGGTCTTCTTGCTGCTGTACCGGGTGTGCATTCAGAGATGCTCTTTTGGCACTGGCCATTCTCCTCTGACCTCTAACCTCTAAGGCATTTTCACACAGAGATATTTTCTCTTTTTTCAAACAGTTCTCTGTAAAGCCTGGAGATAGTTGTGCAGGAAAATCCCAGCTGATCAGCAGTTTCTGCAACTTCCTGAGCCCCTGACACTGACAACCACACCTATCTGATGTTCAGCTTGATATTCAGCAGGCTGCTGCTGTGATTGGCTAATTAGATATTTCCACTGAAGTTTGATCAGATGTACCTAACAAAGTGGCCAGTGAATGTAACTATGCATCAGGAGATAATGTTTTTACAGAGACTTAAAATATTTGTATACAAAAACATAACTGATGCTACTTTTGTGATTTCATTCTGTTTCTATTATGATGCTGACACATTTTTTCACAGTTTATCCAAGAGACGGATTTTTTTTAAACAACCGTCAGTTCATGTGTTAAAATATATGTCGTAGTTTATTTGCATATGCTGGTATCGCTTCCTCCATAGATTTTGCTTTTAAATGGGGTTCTGAGTAAGGTTTCGTTCATAGCAGGTTTTATCACTGATATTTGAGACTGTCCTCCCCCAGACAGTTGCTATAGGTTATTTGTAGTTTTATAGTTGTTTTTAATCTTAAACACTTTGACAACCGACAAAATGTATTTAACATTGCACAGCGTGCAGCTGCCAAGCAGTTTAAATTTTGTGGTCAAAAGTCAGCTGTAACATTTGTGATTCCTGCACCCTGCCTGCCCTCTGATTTTTTTTTTCACTCTCTTGAAGTGGAGCCACTCCTGCACTGTGCAGCTTTTCAGTGGTGCTTAGGTGGGTTGCTTTAGATGTCGGGAACAAATATATTGTGTAGCTGGAGGCCTAATTTGTGCAGTCATTGACTCAGTCACTCACTTGCCTCTTCAGTCCCACCTGCCCTGCTGCATTACCTGATGTTTCCTGACCCTCTTCTCACCTGTTTTCACACCGCTCATCAGCCCTCTTCAGTTTATGCAGCACATTCCCACCCTCCCACCTCTTGTTGCCTCAGCAGAAACCAGAGCGTCACCGTGTATTTACGGATTCAGATTTCAGCTCTTAGTTCTTGCTTGTTTCTCTGAACTCTGCCTGTGCTTTGGATTCAGCCTCGGCCTGCTCCCGTGTTGTGTTTTCATGCTTCGTTGTTTTGGAACAGTTAACCTTCTTTTTGTAAGCAATGCTTGCTATTTTTTCTTTTTCTTCTTTTGCTTTTACCAGCTGCCTCCTGTGTGCCATGCTCTTGGATCCTCTGAACACAACCCTGAAATGCGGGATAATGGTGGCCGCAACATGAGGTTTTTTTCCTCCTTTTTATTCCCATAGCAACCAGTAAGTCAGTGGTGTTTTTAGTGCAGCATGGGATGTTGTGTGAAAATAATTATATTGCATGAGACACAACCCCCGTTGTAGACGAGGGCCAGAAATGCTCACGTATTAACGCTACACAACTTGTGAAGGTCACTGTGAAACCTTCGGGGCAGGAATCTTTTACACAGGTACACACAGATCAGCCACAAGATGAAAACCGCCGACTGGTGAAGTAAGTAAAACCGATCTTCTCATTAAAATGCAGCGTTCTGAAGGAAGACCTCAGGTCCTGCTATTGATGTGGATGTTACTTTAACTTGTGACATACACCTAAACACCTATCCCTGTGATCTGAAGGCAGCAGCCTCTCTCAGCAGAGTAATGGCCACAGCTTTGTCCCAAAAACTGCCCTTAACAGCACGGCTGAGATTAAAAACTCCCCAGATCCCAATCTGAGCTGCCAAAACGAACCCACAAGGAGGTCCTACTGTACAGTACAAAGGACTAAAGGGTCCGCTGCAAGTGTCCTAGAGCGGGAGACACGCAGAGTTTCATGCTTAGACAAGGACCTACAAAATGTTAGGAAGCAGGTTTTAATGTTGTGGCTGATCATGCACATCAGATGTGACAGACTGCATAATGGCTACAACTCATCATTTACAATAATGAATGATAAGAGTCAAAGACCAGCTACTCAAAATAACTGTCCCAGTTTCAGGTTTTAGGAATGTATTTTTGTTTCTAGCAGTATCCTTTTGTTCCTCCTTCTGTCTTGTCTCTGTATGAAGGCCTTTGCCCTCATGGTTTTCTCCTCCTGTTTTATTTTGATATATTTCTTTATGAGTCTTCCGTGCTTTTAGTTCCTGTCTTTCATTCAAGCTTGTTTGGAGAGCATTTTGATTTGGATTCATCCAGCATACTCAGTACCAATGTTCCCTCTAAGCTGCGCAATTGCGCACTGCTGGCATGGTCTCTGCGCACGGAAAATCTGCGTTGCGCACAGAAAAAAAATCTAACCTGAATTGAAATTAAAATTAATACTTTAATAATTCTGTTTTGCAGTGTTAGTCAGTAAGTGACTGGCTGCTCCCGTATGGGATTAGAACGATGCCACCTCATCCCATAGTCCAGCCAATAATGCAATTCACATTCGTATATATGCAGCTAATCAACGTCGCTGACAGGCTATGGCAGCGTCCTTATGTGCCGACACATGCTGATGTGGAGTGAAGCCACGTTAATGACAACCTGTACAACCATTGGAGATGTGAGCAGGACAGACGGAACAATTGACGGAAACAGTGTGGACTTTATACCAGTTTTTAAATTGTGTTGATAGGCCACGTAAAACCAGAGTTACAATAAAAATATCTGCAATGTTTGGTTTTCTTCCTGAATACTATCGTTGTTTATATTTACTGCGGGAAGAAATGGTAAAAACGGCGTTTTATAAGGAAAACGCTTGAAAGCACTCTCCGCCTGTGAGCAAAAACAAAACAAAAAAAACCCCCACCCTTTCCTATTGGTCGAAAAAAGTACCATGTCGAACAATCAAAAAATGATATGGCAACATGGCATTTAGTTGTTTAGGAAGGGGGAAGTTTTAGGAGTGACGGCAGTGTTTTGAGATGTGAGAGATTTTCGACGTTTAGCACAAATCTTGTGTAGTTAGTGTGTAGTGTAGTCAATAGTTTTGTTATGTGTGTCAGAACAATAAGGCGACTGCTTAATGTTACAGGAGTGATACATCTCCTGTTGTCATGCAGGTATCAGGCTGTTGTTCTCCTTTATCTCATAGTGGACAGAAATTATTTTTTTGAGTGGCACAAATAATTTGAGTGGTATCAAATTTGATGCAGAACAGCTGATTGTTCTGTAAATAGTTTGAAATGCTTATTTAAAAAAACGCATTTGCCGCATTTTTAGGCAAACAGCTGCAAAAAACCTTTGTTGTTTGCAAAACTCAGTAACTTTTTTTTGAAGAAGTAACTATATAATTAATTGCCCAACATTGGTCGTTATATACTGTATTTTGCAGACAGAGAGTTACAGGACTCTCTCCCAGACCACAGACTCATAATACAAGTCAGAGCTTTATAAAAAATTTAAAAAAAGAAAGAAAGTTGTGTTTTCAAAATTGGAGTTCAAGTTATTTTTACTTCCAATAGTGTTAACATACTACACAGGTCATGAACAAGATTTATTTTTAAATTTTCATTGTAAGTGGGCTAAAGCACTTAATTAAAAGTATTCTAACATAAATGTAAATGATGTAATTTGATTATTTTAATAAACCATGTAACTTGGATGGATTCGATGCTGGCGTGACCACAGTGCACACATGTGCTGTTGCTCACAGTGGTCCAAGGGATCGCTCAGGGAGTTTGTGTGTTCGCTCAGACACATGAAAAATTAGAGGGAACATTGCTCAGTACTACTTGCTATTTAAAATAGTTATTACAAAAAATAAACTACTTTTGCTTATCTCTGTATAAAGAACCCAATTACATTAAAAGAGCAGATTTAATTAAAGATGACATGGATGGGGGTCTACAAGTCATTGACTTTGATGGTTTAAACTGAAAATTATAAATGGCTTAAAGATTAATTTTCAAAAACTTGGTTGGTAAAGTATATTTTTTAATAGATGCAAATTCATTATAATAAATCTCCCAATTAAATTATCCCCTTTTTGCCAGCAGATCATGATATATTGGAAACTCCTGCATAATCATAATGTGATCCATAATAACACACCTTTGTGTGGGATAATAGGTATATCACTGTCAAGAGACTATCACCGTGTAACAAGCACTGGATGGAGAGAGGTATTTATGTTGCACGTGGTTGATATTAAAAGCTGCCATACAATATGACTCATTCTGTACTCAGAATACTTTCCACTCAATATCTAATTCAGTTTTATGCTTATTAATTAATTAAGACAAACTTCAACCTGATCACCTGTCTGCTACAACTCTTTTCTCAAGGCTCTGACTTTAGTATGGTTGAAATGTAGAAAATTAGAAATATGAGTTCCTAAGATGTCTTAGAGAACATCTGTCCTTTACTTCTTTCTAATAAATATCTGAAGTTCCCCATAAATCCCAAAGCCAAAGAAATGTATTTTAAACTTTTAATTGGAATGCATCTATTCAGCGAGTTTTTACAATAGAATAGAAGAGTAGAATTGAAACTAGCAACAGCATATACTAGAGTATTGTGTGGCCAGCAATTTTACTTCTTAGTTACAGTCGGTGCATAATATACCATGCATAAGTCAGGTTTTGTGGATATAAATTATATGTTACTGTCATGAAGTTGAACTGGTCAGATGCTTTCATGAGGCTTTACAGGTGCATAATGTGTCATTTTAGCCTGTTAGTAGGTGGTTGCTAGGAAACACAATGACATCATAATGTGGGATATAGGCCTAAAATGTACCTGTGTGGCAATTTTGGTTTCTCAGCTTCTGATCGTGTAGGAGTTTGCACACATACAGACAGACAGAGATTTCTGTATTACAGCAACACTGTGACACACTCATGTGTGTTTGGTGTGTTTGTGCAGTTGACCCTCAAAAAGTAATCTAACCAAAGCATACTAAATAAAATTATACATTATAAGTTGGAAAAATTATCTCATTTTTGCTTGCTTCCTGCAACGCTTTGGTCTTGCTGTACAATCTTAATGTTGTTGTCTGTTAACCGGTTGTTAGGCAGTGTGATAATGTTATAATACCAATTTAGAACACTGTGCAAAAGTCACTAGGCACGTCTTTCTTTATATTTTGCAAGGAAATTGGGAAATGGTTGCAGTAATTACAGCGTATCAGGCAAAGCCAGAGTCTGTACAATTCTAACAAGCCTGAAAGTCAATATTTGGTATGACCGCCTTTATTCTTCAGCACAGCCTGAACTCTCTTAGCCAACTTGTAGATACAGTTCATCTGCTGCAGACTGTTTTTTAACACTGCCACTTCTTCTTTTATCCTCATTTGTCCAGTTTCTTCATTTTTTTTTAAGGACACACTGCACATAGTGCTAAGATGGGCGAAGTTTACAGCTAATAGCTTTTTCAGAATCACCTCGTTGGTGCATTAATTGTGTTTTATTCCTGTCAAACTGTCCTGTCATTGACATGCTCATTCAACTGAAGAAATGGTACCAAATGATGCATTTTTGCCAAAAAAAATGCCTAAAGATACCATTTAAAATGGATTTATTTCTACGTTGTTTGTTATGTGTAGACATATCCACTGACATAGGTCAGTGTTAAGCGGCTTACCAAACAAACTAAAAGCATTCCTCTGAAAAAAGTCAGGTGCAAGAACTGGACTGAAAGTGAGTGGAAAGCAGCCAAAGTAAAAGCCTGAAGAACGGTTGCTCAAGACCGCTTTAAAAATGACAAGAGACTCAAGGATTTTTCACCACACTGTAGGTGAGAGCCATTGTTATAAGAAGCATAAACTTATTTTTACTGACCATATTTCACACAATGTTAGATCCAATGCCAAAGTCTCAAACAGAAGCCAGAAAAAAGTATGCTGAGGGTAATTTCAGCTTTTTATGGAAATCTGTGGCCTACTGTTCCTAGAGCAACGCATCTGAAAGGTCTGAGTCTTCACTTCTGCAAAAACCTAAAAAGCAACAAAGGGAAAATGCACACCACTCCTTTCTGCTTAGTGTCACACAAATCTCAGAGCAGATGCCATTCCAGCACAGTGTGACTAAGGATTTCTGTATCTATTCATCTCAAGCCACATTCCTCCACCCCGGTGCGCATGGTAATTCTCTGGCTGGGATCCCGAGCTCTGTGTGGATAGACCAACAATATCTGGCATGCAGCTCGCCTTATGCAGCTGATACTTTGGCTGACACTCCCAGGTCCGAGCCACACGCCTGCATTGGGAAGAGGTGTTCGCAGCCGAGCTGTGTGTGCTGCAGGGCCTGATAAATCCAGTTTATCAGGCTCATCCTCAGCCCCTGATAAACTGGATTTATTCCCAGCCTCAGGTCGAGACACGAGTCTGAACTGAGGCAGAGAAAGAGCTGTAATTATAGCAGGGAACGGGACATGTAATGCAACATTAATGGCAGACGGGCTGATGCTTCGCCCACAATGCCCCCTCTTCAAACACGACTAGTGCATTAGCAGCAGGCTTCACTATCCCCACACTGATTGAAGCTATTAAATACAATTTAGGATATGCAGAAAGGGAACAGAAAGCTGGTGGCTGAGTGGTGTATCTATGAAGACCAAATCATTTTTTGTCCTGGTGCAATGCTGCTGCTATTATTCAAGGTTCTTTGGGAGGAAAAAATACTGCATTTTAGTGGTGTCTAAATTACAGCTCTGAGGAAATTTTGAGTGCTTGTCCTGTAATTTTTTTCCCTTCACTGTTGCTCTGTTTTTGCTCATACCCCATTTTTCAGGCATTGCTTTGCACACCCTGCCATTTCTCACAGAAATTACTATGCAAAGAAAAGTAATTTGGTTGTCTCTGAGATTCATGAAAAAGCCATTTGTGCTGCTTACTCAAAAATAAGGATTAGACAAAAAGGTCATTTACTGATGCAGTCAGTCTGTGTGTGTGCTTTTTGTGAATCTGCCTGCATTTATTTATGTGGGGGTTTTTGTTGTCTTTTTTCCTCGAACGTCTAAGAGTGAGCGTCTGTTCGTGTGCAGATTCGTCTGTGCACCTGTCGGGTGCATGTGACTGATGAAGCGTAACCTTTTAATGTGTTTACACATTGACATTTCCCAAGATCTGTCGTGTTCCTCAGAGAAACTAAAACCCTTGACATTCTTTAGGCTCACATTTCCTTGAGCTGCTGGCTCCGTCGGCTCTCATACCAGGCTTCAACATCATAATTACATCAGCTTCACTCCATCATCTGCCCCCTGTCAAATACAAATGAATGTTTTTGCTTTAAAAACATGTTCCACCCACGATCTGAGCGCAGTCCAGGACTGTATCATGGACATCTTCTACACTCGTGACCTCTTAAAGATTTCTAAGGTTACAGAGGCTTTGTGTGTGTATATATACACAGCATATCTGTCGTATATTAAAGTTTATTTTCATTTTGTACTTAACTCTGTTACTTTAAGATTAATTTATTCACTATTTAATTATTTTATATGAATAGAAATGTTCTATAAATATATTTTAAGTGGCTCCATGGTGTAGTCCTTAACCAGCGGTTAACCAGACTTGTTCACCTCACACATCCCTAGTTTGGAACTGGGAGGGCACACAAACCCACCCTAGGAAGGTCACATGCTAGCATTTCTAAGTGCTGGTCCCAAGCCCAGGTAAATGGGAGGGTAGTGTCAAATCAAATATTCAGATCCATGTGTTGTGGTGTCCCCTCGGGGAATGAAAAAGTAACTTTTATTAAACTCACAATAATAATTTTATTTTAAAAATATATGATCATAGTTAATGAAGTTCAAAATAGGTAATTAAATAATTTATTTTAACTGAAAAATCAGTAACTAATTAATAACAGTAGCCCTGTGTCACATTTAAAAGATAAAATAAACCTGAAATAATCTGTTAATCCTTGAGTATATGATTAATTAGAAGTGACCACTGCGTCTAAAGAAACCCCAAAAGCAGCCGAGTCAGCCTTCCTCACCGGTGTTCAATCTAAATGTCAGCGTCTACCTTCCCAGCTGTCTGTTTGCAGAGCACTGTGCCCCTTGTGTTTCCAATTTGAGAAACATGCTTACTTTCATTTGGGCCCCGCTGCTCTTGTCAATGTAAATCAGGTAGGACTCTCAGACCAATCAATACAGACCTGAGAAAGGATTCACTCTGCACACCCCAGGGACTCATCAATGACATGAGTCTATTACACCAGAGCAAACGTGTGAGGGAAGCTGCTATGAATTGCAAATCAGAAACTACAGACTTGCCTGCTATGCAAACTGTGTGTTGTATTAAAGCACACTTGGGAATGTTACTATTGAACAAATCAAGGTCTTACTGCACAGTTGGCTAATCCCTGAAAATATATGCTTTGTTAAAAAAAAAAAAAAGAGAGAGACATACTGGATTTGAAACATGATCCTTATGGAAGTTTGTTTCCACCATTGGAAAAAAAAAAACATTTTGTTTCTGCCACTCAAAGGAAAATCCCATCTATAACTTAAAATGTCAGATTATCAGGTTATTATCTCAAAATTTCAAGTGAGGCATGTTAAGATTTTGACTTACTGACTCCAGCTTCTGATAAAGTAACTTTTGACTTTATTTTGACTTAAACCTGTAGAAACAAGCTTCCATACAGCGGTGGTCAGAAGTTTACATAGGGTTTACATATACTCATTATGAACATGAATTTTATTGTAATTTCACTGCAGCCTTCCCAAAACCCCAACCTCAACCCAAGGGAAATTCGTGACGTATGCCTAAAAGTCTGGTCTGTGCAAAGAAACCGACTACTTTAAATGATCTCTACCAATTCTGCCAAGAAAAGCGGTCCAACAATATCCAACAAAAATTTTGGCAGAAGCTTGTTGATGGGAAGTGTCTGGTCGAGGTGCAATGCGCTAATATTTAACCAAAGATTAACGGGGGAGCATATTTGACCATATAATTTTGAAGCCTGTTCACTGAATTCTTGTTTTTTGAAGTCTGTACAATCATTCCACCATGGAAAAAAAAAACAGTTCACTTAAATCATTAAAAACCCAAAATGATGAGTTTATGTAAACTCCTGAGTGCAGCTTTATGTGCTTAAGATTTATCATTCCAATGGAAATCTGTATGTCCCACTGAAACCCCACTGTAAGGTCATCACTTTGTATTCCACCTTGACTTCAGTCTAAACTTCCACTCTGCTATATGGAGTTTAATGGAAGCGCAATGATATTTTTGTCCCCTCTCTCCTTGTCTGTTTAAAGTCCAATTAGGGACACACTGTGCTCTGACTTGCAGTCATTAGATGTGATGCTAGCCTGTGCTCTGAAGAGTGCTCTCAGGCTCCTGATTAATTCAGCTGATGGAGAAGTTTGATGCTCTTTCTCATTTCCCTCCTTTGTTAGTTAAACCTCAAGGGGTGATTATTAAGCTTCCTGTGGGGATTTGAAATGTTCACAAGTCGTCAAAACCTTTCAGTGCATACTCATGACCAATTACAGTAACCATTGCCAGCAGAGGGTCTGACTCTGCTGAATTTCCTCAGCAGTAATGTGCTTGAAATGATGCTTGTACCCTTGAAGTACTTGCTGTGTACATAAAAAAAAATAGCTAAATAAAAGAACATATCATATTTTGGTGAATGTGCTTAATTTTCAAACAAAGAGCTAGATGAGCTGTTTCAATATTTGATATGAAACTGCAGCCAGAAGTTAGCCTAGTACAAAGAGAGGTTAGGCGAGGACAAACAGAGATAAGCCTAGCACAAATAGAAATTAGCACAAATGGAAGTTAGCCTAGGACATGCAAAATGTGTCCCAATTCATAGGCTGCATTCTTCGGAGGCCGCATTTGAAGGCCGATTACGTCACAGCCAGGCGATGAAGGCTGTCCCAATTCGGCCTACGTAGGCTGCTAAGGCTGGGTCCTTCGAAGGAAGCAGCCTATGAATTGGGACACAGCTACAGAGGTTAGACTAAAACATACAGAGGTTAGCTGGGGACAAATAGAAGTTAGCTTAGCACCTCACACAATCTGTCCGCCTGGACATCAAGAACACCCTGAACAGCATCTGCTATAGTCTTATTTAGTAAAGCAATTTGCTATTTACCAGGCCTTTACTCTTAACTACGAAGTTTCAAGTTTCATTTTTACAAGATTTGCATGCAAATGTGCTAACAATATTAATATTCATTAATAAAACGGCAAAAAGAAATTTACTTGTCAAATTTCTCCCCCAGGCAAGTGAGGTAATTTTTTTTCTTTAATTTTCTACTAAAGTTTTAAACTGGGTAGAGTGCAAAAGAATGAGATCCCAAGCGGCACAAATTAGCTTTCACTGAAGGGTGGCTGGCCTCAGCCTTAAAGACAGGGTGAGGTGGTCAGTGTAGAGCTGCTCCTCCCAATTGAAAGGAACCAGCTGAGGTGATTAAGAAATCTAAGAAGGATGTGTCCTAGACCAGCGGTCCCCAACCCCCGGGCCTCGGACCGGTACCGGTCCGTGAGTCGTTTGGTACCGGGCCGCGAGAGTTGAGGCTCAGGTGTGAAATGTATAGTTTTCAGGTTTTTATCGGTTTTTAGCGTTATTTTGTTATCGTTTTTATCGTTTACTCGGTTTTCCTGGGTCTTTTCACTTGTGTTATGAATAACTCTTCTTTTTTCGGTACCGGTACTAGTTTTATTTTGTTGTATTTATCCGCGACACCTTAAAGGCCGGTCCGTGAAAATATTGTCAGACATAAACCGGTCCGTGGCGCAAAAAAGGTTGGGGACCGCTGTCCTAGACGCCTCCTAGATGAGGTGTTTTGTGCATGTCCTACCTGGTTGAGGCCCCAGGGCAGAACTAGGACATGCTGGAAATATTACATCTGTCGGCTGGCTTAGGCACACTTCGGTGTTCTCACAGATAAGCTGGAGGAGTGGCCAGGGAGGGGGATTTAATAACATGCACATGCACATATCTTACTAGACTTTCCAATAGGGAGTAATATAACTTGTGTAAATGTTCTTCTGTTGGGATAAAACAAAAATGTACAGATTTTTTTTTTCTGTATATTGTTGGAGATCGTTGCTTTTCAGTGAGAGAAGCCCAAACTGCATTGATTCATTCGTTTCAGAACATGATTAGTAATTCCCTTTACAGCCTATTTATAAGGGAAGGAGTCACAACGATCTTTCTTAGCATTTGTTGTGATGTGGTTTCAAAATGATGAAGGCTACTGAAGAAGAATCACAAAAAGTAATGCAAAAAATAAGATTTGTTCTACTTCTTTTTTTGATCAACCATGCAACAATCTATTGTAAATAGAAAATAGTTGTTGCTCTGTGGAGTTCTCCGTGCCTCAGTGGACTACTGTTTTAAGTTTGGCGATCACTGTTTCTACCTGAAACTAGAAGCTCATATTTGTACAACAGGTTGGAGCTGTGATTCAGGATTTAGAGCAGTCATCTACAAGTCAGGAGGTCAATTTTAGCAGACTGCAATGTCTTTTAGTACAGTGGTGCCTCGCTATAACGCGGTTCACCTTTCGCGGCCTCGCTGTTTCTTCGCTGATTATTTTTTTGTGCAATTTCGCATGGTTTTTTTTGTTGTTTTTTTTGTTAACAGCGCATTCTGTTCTGCATCCTGATTGGCTGTATACCCCTGTCAATCAGTCCCATGCCATGTCTCCTGTACAGTACAGAATGCGTTCAGGTTGTCAAATTTACATAAATCTTCGGTCGCTAGTGGTGTGACTCTGAAGTGCTGCACTGTATGTTTGTAAGTTTTCTCTCCAGCAAACATAAAACTGTCGATGAAACATTTTGCACCATCAAAGGCACCTGTGGGTTTCTTTCTATAATACTGAACTTATTTTTCTAGGAAGGTTTGAACTTTGAGAGTGTTTAAACAGGAGAGAAAAGTGTGAAAATGTTCATGCCTGTGTGAGAAAAGTGTATAAAGTGTGCAGTGAGGGGTTCTACAGTCTTAAAACATCTATAATAATTGTAAAAAAAAATAAAGCTTACTGTTATTGCTTATGCGTATTGCTATGCTATGCTTATTTTTAGAACATAACTCCCGCAATAAACGAGGGACCACCATACAGCTGAATCCTAACAAGACAAAAACACCCACCTATCACTGGATGTGATCATGCCCCTTATTCATAACTTTAATCCTGAATGTAATTTAAAATGGTAAATTATATACAATTTTATGTACAACTTTACCTCCTATTTGCAGTTGTGCTAAACGGATTATAAAGCTATAGAGACTCGTTTTTGTTGCCGTATGTAATTGCATTTATTTCTGCTTTAAATTGAGAATATAGTGGGGTTTATCTTACTTGTACGCAGCCTCAAGTGGCCAGTCCAGGAACTGCAGTTCTTTGTTCTTGAGACTCAAAGGCCGCTACTTTCTTTTTCTTAAACTACACATTTTAAGCTCCGTCATTTCATATTTTCCTGGCCTGAATATTTACCCCTGCAGCTGACTAATACATATATGAATATATTGTTTTTATCCATTATATTCTTCGTTTCCTGCTGGAATATGCAATAGGAAAAACACAACACCAGCAAACGGCCTCTCCAATCTTACAACTAAACTGCTTTCTGAGTTATGGTTAGGAACATCGCTGTTGTGGCAGATTCACATGCATAAAACATAAAAGCAGTGCCCATGTTTGTATGTGAACCTTCTTTTCTAACAGTATAAAAGCAAATAAGCAAAGCATCAAACTTACATAGAGGTACCAGTGTAAACCTTCTGAGCAGGCTCTCCAGTCCCAGACGTAATTTTTCTCTCCCTACTCATGTCAGGTCATTTAGGTTCATTACCCGTCAGCAACCGATGATAATTTGTGCGCTCGGCTGGAGGTTAGTGTCATATGCTCCCTCATTGTGTGTGACATGTGGGTCCCAGTTCTCCAGTCCAAGGCTTGAATTATTGAACAGGTTCTGCTGGAATGACCTGACAGTGACCTGGTGCTGCAGCACAGTAAGAGAGGTTGGACAGAGTGTGACTGAATCTTCCTCCCTGCAGGGCAGATGATACAGGGCATGATTGGAGGGCATTAGTGAGAACATATTATTAATTAATCATCAGCTACAACTGGTAGCAGAGCAGGGTTAGCTGAGGATAAGAAATGAGAGTCAAATGTGGGCATATTTATTGCATGCACGAATTTTAATGGCTTGTCGTCTCCCTCTTATTGATTCTGCAGCTGAATATCAAATACTAAAAAGTAAAACAATTTCATATGTTCAGTAAATATAAGGTGGATTTTACACTAACACTCACAAAGACACCACCATGTTAATTTCTAGAGGGCTTTCTTGTCAGTGTCAAGAAGCAAATCAACAATCGCAACCTAGATTAAGACCTAAGGGGGAAACAGAAACACAAGGCTGCAGAGCTGACTCTCCTCTCCAAATGAGCTCAGAAGACCAGTTTGTGCATGTGAGAATAGCTGAGAGGTAATAGTAGTCCCTGCACTAATGGGAGGTCTGTTCTGCTGAGAAGTTGTTACTGTCAAAGATGAAAAACTAGCTGAGGCCTCCTGTCTGTCTGCACGACCGCCATAAATCTCAAAACGTCACTCACAGAATCCTCCCGAAGAGAGTTTATGCCAGAAACATCAGATGGCTTCCGTGTGATTAAACATTACTGAGTCCCTTTTTAATGAGTCCCAGTCTTTTTTTAAAAAATTGACAAATATCAGTTTTGCTTCGAAGTATGTGTTAACTGTGGAAAGTTTAAATAATGCAGCGGGGAAAGTACAACTTTTCTGGAATAAATCCACATGCTTTACGCACAGCGCTGTCAGTTTCAGTCGAGAAATCTACCTTTTTCTTCATTCCCTGTAGGTGCTTCTCTCCCACGTGTGTCCCACGGAAAGATGAGTGCTGGTCTTTTATAAGTTTCAAAAAGGCGCCATCTTAAAAATGATCTTCTTTGTGGCTGGCAGCTGCCTTCAATCTAAGCTCAAGAGTGCAGCAAGAATCATCTCAGTTCATGATTCTGCATACTTTGTCACCGTGCCTTGGAGACTGAGGATTTTCTGTTCTTATCCAACCTTAATACCCAAGGAAAAATTGAAAGCTTTGATTCCAAACGCATACATAGAAAGTCAAAAGGTTTCTCGTGTGTGTGCACGGAAAGAAACAGACACCAAATAACAAACACTTCCAGGGGCTACTGCTAGGGCACGCTTTCAACAGCCTGTTAGACCAAAAACGAATTCCTTCGCACTTGTTTTAACCTTGACATCTGCCAAGCATCAGTTTCATTACGTCCGCCTACGAGCTGCAGACCGGTCAGCTCCATGCTTCAGAGACAGACCAAATTAAAAGCACATAAACTGCCAGATACAAAGCCCTGCTACAGGTAATGATCAGCTCTGCAATTTTCCAGTGTATTTCACATCACTCTCTACCCCAAGCCTCCACAGTGCATTGATTTCAGTAAATAATAAGCAAATAGAGATAAAAATGAGTGCAAGAGGAAAGAAAGTGTACCAACAGCAGCTCAGGGAGTACATTAGGAAACATTGTGTAAGGGCGAGCGATTGAGAGTAAGAGTGGTTTCATGTAATTCTCTGTTCCCGTGATTTAAAAGGGTCTTAAAAGGAATGGTAGGAGAAACTACAGGAAGTAATATCACATCCATCTGATCCTCTCATGGTACCAATTCAGAATGTGGAACCAACATGGACGCTGCAATGATCTGTTGTATTTTATTATTCAAACTAATTGAAGATAACACTTTATTGTTATTACATAAGTCAGTGTCTATTTTCTGTCTTTTTATTAGAGTTACTGTTAAATGTCTAACTAATCTGACTTACTATAAATAGAGAGCAATTAACTATCACTGCCATGTTACAAGTAAAGGGAAAAGCAATTAATATGTGAATTAGCATCATAAATCAAACATTCCTTACCATCAGCCAATTTATTTAATTTCATCCACCATGTCTTATGTATATAGCATCAACAACTAACCGGGAGACGGTAAACTTTCCTCGAAAGAACCTCACATTTATCTCTCACTATAAGATGAGAAGTTTGATCCTACAATCCATCCTTTCCATCCATTTTCTCCCACTTGTCTAATTCAGGGTCACGGGGGGCTGGAGCTTATCCAAGCTGCCAAACACACCCTGGACAGGTTCTTAGTCTGAGACATGGCTAACAAAGAGAGGTAGACAACCATTTACACTCACAGTGGGAGGGAATCCACACAGACAAGCAGAGAAGCTGCAAACAGCACATTGATTCAAACCCATGACCTTGCTATAAGGCAACTATGCTAACCATCACACCTCGATACTGCATCTGTTGCTACCTCCGGTGTGTTACATATTATATGACAGCTTGGAGGAAGCAGACAGCATTGCTCTGTCCATTGGTGACAAAATTAGCCATCAGGGTCTCTAAAGCTTTCCATGAGCATCGAGTCCTTTAGGCCCCGGTCACACAGAACGAGAGACCACTCAGCAACTGCTGGTCACTAAGTTTAAATTAGTACTTCCCAACTGGTTGGGAAGCAGTTGCTGGAGGTTCCTGGCTGTCTATGAATTTAATGCTACAGCCACAGTCATGCAGGTGTAGAGATCAGTTAGTGACGCTCCTGGAAACCAAAGGTTGCTATGGGAAAATGTATATCCCTTCACTGAATGGCGAGTGGGTGTTAATTGATTGATTGATTTCACACAATAAATAATATGGAAAATAACAATAACAATCAAAATAAGCCACAAAAATGTGTAGACTGGTAAACTAAGGAAAAAGGACACAATGTTGTCTCCCACATCACTATACTGCTCACTTTACATGTTTGAAAAGGAGTAGGATATGAAGAGTAAACCTATTTAATCTGTTTGATAACTATCAGCTCAATATTGATTTATGTGTAATCGCATACACACATTTACACGTAAAGAAAAAAAACACAAGTCTGCACACACACATATATTTGTATATATATATATATATTACACAACAATCTATATTATTACACCTAACCTCGCTTCTATATCCCTGTACCTGATGACAATAATATAATTATTTTGATTTTTAAACTTTTTCATGTTTGCACACTGCTTTAGATCCACACTTAGTCTGCTCCACATTTTTCCTCCACATTATACACAAAATCTCCTAGTCATCTGAATGCTGTGCGTCTTTAAACGTGACGCGCCCCTTAAATTGCAGCCCCCACACTATCACATGTCTGAATATGTACTGGCAACAGATTGTTCCTCGCTTGATGCGTTGTTTTTGCTGTTTTGAATTCTACAAGGTCAAAGAATTTTAACAGTTTTGACTGTAAGAAAAGAGAGTTTCTGTGTTCAGTGTTTCTGACATTATGTACAATTCTTATGGCTCTTTTTTTTTTGCAGAATATACTGTGATTATAATGACATTTTACATGTAATTTCTCACTGTGCCTTATGTTAACTTAAATAAGGTATAATAAGAGAACAGTCATCACTGAAATGTTGTTAATTTGCTTTAAACATGTTTTTTTATTCACATTTAGTGATAACTTATTTTTATCAAATAAAATTTTTAAAAATTAAAAAATAAAATTCTTTATTACATTTTATTATTATATTTATTATTGTTATTTGTCATTATTAAACTCAGACTCGCTGTCCTGTAGTTCACCTTTGTCTTGTCTCTCTTTGCCCTCTTTTCCTCCTTCTCACACACAAATGGTCAGGCCGCTCCCTGAGCCTGGTTCTGCAGAACATTTCCTTCTGTTAAAAGGGAGTTTTTTTTCTCCCCACTGTTGCCAAGTGCTTGTTCATGGAAGGTCCTCAGATTGTTGGGTCTTTTTGGCTCTTTACCTTGCATTATAATGCTCCGTGAGGTGACTGCTGATGTGAATTGGGGCGGTCGTGGCTCAAGAGTTGGCAGTTCGTCTTATAATCGGACGGTTGCTGGTTCGAGCCCCGGCTCGGATAGTCTCGGTCGCTCGGTCGTTGTGTCCTTCATCTACCACCTACTGGTGTTGGTCAGAGGGGCCAATGTCGTGATATGGCAGCCTCACTTCTGTCAGTCTGCCCCAGGGCAGCTGTGGCTACAACTGTAGCTTGCCTCCACCAGTGTGTGAATGTGAGAGTGAATGAATAGTGGAATTGTAACGCACTTTGAGGGTCTCGGAAATCGCTATATAAATGCAATCCATTATTATTATATAAATTGAACTGAACTGAACAGATTACTCAAGTGCAGATACCTGAAAATTCAATTTAAGTATTTGTACTTTGTTACTCCCCACCTGTGATCTATATTTTTTAACCTCATGTTGACCTTTTTGTTGTATGTTCTGCTGAAGTTACTGAAATCAAGAGAGAACACCAATCAGCTGGTTTGCCTCTGCACGGCTCTTTATATTAACGAGAAGCAACGGCCTATTCAAACCTCCCTGTGATGACTCAGGACCACTGGATCACCACAGGAACACAACAGCACAGCAACCAGCTAGTCTCATGGTGACACATCTTCATCTAACACGTAACACAAAATATGGTACAGAACAAACACAGAACAGCTCATGATCAGACAATGTGAAAGACTTTGTAGCTGAAGTGCACCAGCTTTAACTTCCCTGATGCACCCTTCCAGGACAATATAATACGAAGACGTTCTTCATTTTGTACCAGCGAGTTTAATGTGAAACATTTGTATGGTGTACCTTATACAACAGTGGCTATAAGAAAACAACAGAACAACCCCCAAAATAAATTTATTTAACACAGAGTTACAGCGTGTCTGTCAGCTACTTGTCCAAACACTGAGATTTTTACACTTTGGTTTTTGTGCTATACTGAGCTATGCTAACTGGCTCTTGGCTATAATACATATTTAATATTTCACTGACAGTCTTCTCAGCTCCTAAAACTATTCCTGAAACACACAGCCACACTTATCATCAACTAAAATTTTTATTTGATCAGGCACGTGGACAAAAAAAAGGCTAGTCTTCCATTTGATCACATTTACTGTTGTGGAATATGTTGGCGTTACAGAGGAGTGTTTCATCAGCAAAGAACAAAAGGCGAGATACGTGATATGTGTGTACCTCGGGGGGATAGAGTAAGCCATCCAGCTGCGAGCAAAACAGAATAAAAACACTTGCTGGGAGTCTGTTCTTCCAAGATTTCTGCAGAAGGCAAAACAAGATGGTTCTGCCAGTTATCCTTGTTTCACAAAGACGGTGGTGTGTTGCTTTCACAGACAAAAGATGTGTCATCTTGTCTCTCCTCTCCTTTCTCTTCCACTCAGCTGCAGCAAACTGACCTTCAGTAAATATTATGTGAACCTGACAAAGCTGGGACTCCTTTCCTTCTATAAAAAAAACGATTTCTTTTCATTTATCTTTTTTTATTTTATTTTAATTTTGTTATATAAAAGAACCACCCAAGGCAAAAAAAAAAAAGCTTATGTTCCTTCATATAGAGCATCATCTATGCCTGAGATTATGACAAGGATGTTGCTTTGGTTTAAACCCCTAAAGCCCAGATGATTGTTTCAATGTGTGACAGGAACCTGAGAGTATTTGGGTCAAAGAGATTTCGAGCCTGACCTGTGAAGTGTCGTTCCAACCCGCAGCCAGAGCACAAGAGTTTAAGATGTAGCAACCATGGGAAATTCATGCTGAGAGGAATATTCTGGATTGCAGATGCTTCAAAGCAAATGCTTAACAGTGTGTGTCAAATTGTGTGGATGTTTGTGGGGTGTGAGTGTGTATCTGTGTGTGAGTGAGTGTGGTTTTCCATTCATAATATGGTCAATATCATTGAACTCTATGACGCTTTGAGTCTGAATTTCACTTCTGAATTTAAAGTAAGAAATTGTACATCTGTTTTAGCAAATTCACTTTAAATATCATTTTTAATTAAAAAAAAAAATCAGTAGCCTCTGTAAGTATTCAAAGAATAGTAACATTAAAGTAAATTAGCTGTGGTGAAAAAAAAATAAATAAAAAACATCTTATTTTATTAAAATCTTAAATTATACTTAAACCCTGAAGCAGAGAAGCGCTTTGACAGCCTCGTCGCCTTTGAACACACACACAAAAAAGTTTGTATCCACCAAATTAAAAAATATAAAGCATTCAACATACTTGAAAGACGTATGCCAAATTCCCATCAAACCATGATAGTCCTCTTTACTTTGGTTTAAATCTTAAGCAGCTGGTTTGCTGAGGGAATATTTCCCCCAAAAAAACACTGACAGTCCTCCAGAGACGAGAAACAGTTCTAAGCTCTTTGTCATACTCTAACATGAATTTAGTGGCACGAAATGAGAGCAACTTTGTGAATTTACAAGCCGTGTGACATCTATTGTTCCAGCTCTGCCAACAAACAAGCTCTGAGCTGTTGACTGTGGCTCTCTCGACAAGCAGTGCATCAAATGCAGCGCTGCATACATTGCAAATAGTCTGTTTGTCGTCTTTGGTGAATGTCTTTATGCAATATTTGCAGATTTTATCTGCAGTGATCCTCATCTAAACAGTAAAAAAAAAAATGCCGTCAATTCTCTAAGTTACATACAGACAGGGTGGATATTTGAAAACTTTGCTTTGAAACAGCAGCGCTCACACTGAAGCTTTTCATTTTAAACTTTTGATGAACAGACTGCAGATGCTCTTCGTGTCCTGAATCTAAAGTGTGGCTCACAGACTCAGGCAGTGCAACGGTTTGGCACTGCTGTGCTGAGGGTGTAATAAATGTACAGGGGAGATAATTTCAGTTAGCTTATTCACCTGCACTGTCTCCTTCTTATTCTTATTCTCTTCATTGCCATTCATGGACTGCAGGTTTGATTGGACGTAATGATATCCCCCCTGCTCTTTGGAAGAGAGGGTGCCGAGGCCTCGCTGAGGCACTGTCAGCACAAACCTCCGCCGTGCTGATTCAAGCACCAGTGAAACTCCCACTCTGCCCAGGTCTCCCTCGCAGCCTCCAAGGCCAAGAAGCTTTGTAGCAAGTCAGCTAAAAATCGCCACCTGCAAAACATGAAGAAATGCCAACTGAATAACAACAGTGTACTTTACTGGTTTTTGATCACTGAACACCCCAGGGTGCCTCCAGCTCCTTTACCCCCAACTCCCACGGTTTGTTTATCTGTGCATCTGTCAACTTCCATCCCTCATCTTTTTTTCTTTCGCTCCCCCTGTCAGCTTTTCTCTAAGTCGCCATCTGTCCATGTGTGTTTGTCTGTCTCCGTCTCTAGTTTCCACTCTCTGTGCTTACTGTATCTTCGTGCAAATATCCACCAAAAACCACAGCTGTCCCTTATTCCCACTCCGTCTCCTCCTGCCTCCCTCATCTTCCCGCTCCCGTCCTTGTTCCTGTTGGTGTGAGTCGACGGTGACAAACAGCCGGCATCCCCAGGTTTACCAGCGGGTTTGATCTCTGCTGGCGGAGCTGCCGAGCTGCGGCAGATCGATGACAAAGCCTGTCAGGGCAGCTCACTGTTATTCAAGGATAGATTGCATCTGAAAGCCCATGCACCATGTGGTTAATGAATTAAAGAAGTGGCCAGCCAACATTGATCAGATCAGCTGACAACCATCAATATCTCCCTTTTTATGGGGTTTATGGAAGGAAAGAGCAGTTGTTGAGAGACGTAACGGATGTCTGTTTTATGGCAATGCTGAACAGGCTCAGTTTTTATTTTGTTTCATGGCTTCGCTTTCAGATTGAAGAAAGAGAGAAAATTAAGTTACTTTTTGAGCTTGCAGATTCATTCATGGCCTTAGAAAAACAAGCACGGTAAAAAATGACAACACAAGGTTCAGTATACTGACTCTTCAGTCACATCGAGTGGATTGTCCTCTTGTACTGAAATAAACTGATTTCAGTGGCTCTATACCGAGCGTCTGAAGCTAAATGTATGAAAACAAAGGCTAATGTTTGTTGAGCTGATAGAAACATTGCATTTGTAACTACTTAAACAAAACATGACTCCCTTCATGCTTCCTCCGCTTCTGTAGTGCTAGCTAGACGCAACCACCGTAACCACCGCAACCACAGCTTATGTATATGGGCAGAACTTTGTGCCATCAGAAACTGAATGCTAAATGATTAATGTTAAACCTAAGGTAACGAGCTTCTTTTGAAAATGTAAGAAGTAGAAAGTACAGATATTTGTTTAAAAATGTAGGGACTAAAAGTAAAAAGTAACAAGTAACAAGAAAACTAAATACTCACGTAAAGTACAGATACCTGAAAATTCTACTTAAGTACAGTAACTATTTGTACTTTACATTATTTCGTTATTTCCCACCTCTGGCCACAACATATTAATGTTTTTTTTTATAATGGCCTGTTAATGGGTGGGAAAAGTGCTCAAGTACTTCATCTTGCATTCACAAAAAGCCGCTCTATCACGTTAATAACTCATTAATAAATACTACTAAAGAAAGCTGTTTTGTGTTCATTATCAAGAAGACTGATAGCATGACTGGACTGAATTGTCAGGGAAGTTTTTACATAATCCATCATTGCTTCAGACTGTGTTTATTTATGGAACAGTCCGCATTGTATGATAATACAAGTCAGGTCAGACACAAACACACAAACTGCTTGTGTGCAGTTTGTCGCACAGCGTGTTGCTGCTGTATTTCACAGGGAGAGAAAAGAGTGCGAGTTAACTTCACTCTGAGGTGAAGAAAAATGTAGGAAGACAAACAGGACAGGAGAGGAAGAAGAGAGGTTAGATTTACTGCTCAGTGACGCTCGATAAACTGCAAATTTTATGCATATAATGTCATCATTTTAATCACATATTGGATCTGTATATGATGTGCTTTGATAAATTATTGTGAAACAGCCTGCAAAACAAACTAAGGATGAACAGTTTAGCTTGCATTAACGTGGTGTAAAGCTCTGTGTTGGACTGGTACACAGTGATTGTGGTGCTCATGGTCAGATTTCGGGTACATCAAGCAAAGCAGAGATGAATTTGCAATTTGCATTCATTCACTGAATTCCACCTTTATACCAACTGTATACTGTTTAATGTAAAGACAGTTTAAACAGTGTAGTGTCAGTGTAGGAGATGGACATCAGCCATGATTGCTGGTCAAACTTTGTGCATCTTGTTGAATTCAGTTGTGTAAATCCACAAAGAGCTACTGGGAGTTTGGGAGGTGTGGAGGCAAAGTCACTCTCTATCATGTAGGCAACTGGAAATAGTAAAAAAAAAAAAAAATCCCTTTTACAGCAGGAGCCATACATGACAGATTGAAGTTTCATTGAAGATTCATGTACTAATATTGTTTTACACACAGATTGTTGGTCCTCTCTTTTCAGATCTGGTTTCAAAACAGCAACAATGACAAGGCTCATCTCAAGGCTTCAAACTGAGACAGCCACTGGAAGTCCTTTTTGATTGAGCTTTTCTTTAAGGCCAGGGCCAAGACACCCTGAAAATCCTTCAATCATGCTCCGATAGGCTGACCGTTTCTTCTTCACTTGTACATCACTGTTGTATTTGGACATTTAACCCAGTATTACTAATTATTAAACTGTAGCCTCCTCCAATGTGTGGATCTTTACGCTTTAATATAAAGTGTCTTTGGGTGACTATTATTGTTACTGGTACCCTATAAATGAATTGAATTGAACTTAATGTCCATTGTTTATACTATTTATGTTTTTATGTTGGTATCCAAATTAAGGAATTTTACTCTGATGAACCTGTTTGCAGAAATAGGTTCATCAGAGTGAATGCACATCATGTTTCATGTGCATTCACTTTCATTTCATTTTTTACAAAATGCTCTGAGCCATCTGATATTTTGTTTGTTTCTTTGTTTCTTTGTTTCTTTGTTGTTTTAGTAAAACCTGCCCATCTATCCATACTGCCAGTCAGGAAATCATTTTAATCTAATTATTGCTGAACAAGATTAGATTAGCATCACAAAGGTTGCTTTTTACAACCAAATGAATGTAAAGTCAGAGGCATTATGAATCTTGTTTTAAAGTAGACTGCAATATTTACATTTTCCATTAAATCAGCCTCCTAAATACAGCAACAGTTGCACAGCTAGCTGTCAATTTCTGGCAACTTTTTGCATGTAGTGCTTTACAGTCTGTAAACTACAGTTAACTGTCGGGAGTCTGAAATCTGCAGGTGGTCACCTGGCTAAAAATGTTTTCATGTTATGTTACTGGTCAGAGCCTGTTCCAGATAGCCAGCTAGTCCTGGAAGTAATTACAAGACTTAACTAAAGCCCAAATCTGTGTTTACGCAATAGAAATTCACCAGAAATGAGCAGGTTAGCGTTCATTGCTTATAGTAGAAAAACTTGAGTATTCTAACTTTAGGAGTAACTGACAGGTTTTAGCTTCACATGCAGACAGAAATTATGAAAAAGTCTTTGAGCGTGTCGTACAGCAGCTGCCAACAGCTTACCGTTCCCTCCCTCTGGTCCCTCAGCAAACATGGTAGACCAAAGGCACAACTGCATAAAAAGTAATACAACTTTAATTCATCAGAGAAAACAAAAATTACCTCTGTATTATAATTCAGAAATGAAACAGGCTCAAACAGCCTTGGCAGGGAAGAAATAGCACTGAAATATCTTAGTGCAATTACTCCCCTGCAGCTGCGGGTCTTTTCTGTGTGACAATAAAAGAGGCTAGATATATCAGGACGAATGTTTATGTAGGAAAATACATTTTAAGAAAAGAAGCAGTACAGCTGAGAATCTCTGCAGGGTTTCTCTTTATGTTTGTGCTTTTTTCTGTCATCTACCGCTGGCTTGAAACACAAAAATGTTTAAGGAAGGATAAGGTGATACGTTTTCATTTAACAGGAGACACACAGAATTAGAAATTAAAAACACAATCGACTTATTCTTTTCATTTCCCTACCAAAATAAAATGGGAAATAAAGTAACATAAAACAAAAACAAAAAGCTGAATTTTCGCACTTGCACTAAAACCAATCGTGTAGCATCTGCTTTACTTCAGTCACAGCAAAAAAAGAAAAAAAAAACACATCGATATGCAGAAAGTTCATCAGATTACTTAATTCAAAAGCACACAGAGAGCTAATACAGTGCTGACCTTTCAAATGACTCACCCACTCTGCTTGTCACACTTGCTTTCTCGCACAACTTTTAGTCTCCCACACTGCTAACCATTAGCATTTCCCATCACCTCTGAAACAGTAAGATAATGCAGAGTGCACAGAGTGGTCCAAAAAAACACAATTATCATCTGTAGCACAAGCGCAGGGCTCCCTACGGGCCGCTACAGTCGAGGCCTTGTCAATTTATGGCTATAGTCTACCTTTTCACTTTATTGCTTCACTCATATAAAAAAGCTATCCCGTGGACAAAGCAAAGAAAATGAAATCCTGTCTTCAAATTGCTACTTTAGACTCAGTTACTTTATTGGTGGGGAGGTTCTAGAGGTTCTAATCCCACTAACCTCAACCAGAAACAGCGCAGGCTAATCGCAGAGCCACTAAAGCTCAGATATCCACCTTTCACTTTAGTTCTGACCAAATGCAGCATGTTTGTGCCTTTGAGTTATTAATAAATATCGTTTCCATTAGTTTTGTCATCCTGCCTCTAAATAAAGGATGGACTCTGGATAAAAATGTCTGCTTTGGAAATGGCGAGCATAAGAAAACCTGCAAGTTAAAGCTCCTTTTTTTAAAAAACAAAAAAACAAAATCTAACCACCAATACTGAAGCTGGCTGTGGACCCTCTAGGGATAATACATGTACGTGCGTTGCACATAGATATAGATTTTTAGATGTGAATAATTCAGAGACAAATCTCAAGGGAATTTATGTGCATTTAGTGCCATATCTGTCTATCTGTCTATCTATCTATCTGTCTATCTGTCTGTCTATCTATCTATCTATCTATCTATCTATCTATCTATCTATCTATCTATCTATCTATCTATCTATCTATCTATCTAAATCACAGGCAGGAGTAGGAGGGGAAAAAAGGGTTTTCATGGCAGATAAACTCATCAGTAATTTAGTAATTAACACAAAACAGGCAGGCATGATAAACCAGTAGACTAAATGCGTTCCGCTGTGACAGGCTGAAAGGCGCTTATCTTAATATCATAATGTTTAAAATCCACAGTAATTATTCTTCACGGAGGCGTGAAATTGATTCCAAACATTTTCTTTTTCTCCTCCTCACACGGTTTGATCTTTGCTCCCCCAAGACGACCTTTAATGAAATTCAATTTTGAGCTTTGACACTTTATGCCGCTCTCACATGTCTCACACCGAAAGATATCAAAGTTTCATCTCTGATGAATTGTTTCGTACAGCTCGGATTTTAAAATGTTTTCACTTGTATCAGCGAGGGGTTGGACTGCTGACATAACCGATGCTGGATAAATTGATTAATTAAGAGAAAGGACTTTTATTGACAATGAAGGCTTTATTAAGGCAGGCCTGACACGCACACTGAGATGGAGAGTGATTCTGTCAAACAGCTGGATAACCTGAAGCAGCTGAAGCAATGAGCTCTGAGAGGTCAGCCCCCCCTGCTGGAGGTGACATGCAAACATGAAGCCTAACACCCCAAAATGAGGTGAAAGCGCCTCTGAAATGTTGTACTTTGTCTTCTTTATCTCAGTTAAACACATTTACACAGGAAATGGTTTACTGGATTGAGGCTTAAATGAAGCAAATTAAATTTTGAGAATTTAATTAGTAGGTCACCTTTAAAAATTGAATTTGTGCTAAAATGATCTGAGTGAAACGGCTTCACAGAAGGGCACGATGAGATCTGATAAAAGCAAGAGTGGCATTTCAGCCAGTAAAAGAATTCACACAGTAGATTTTAGCAAGATGTGTTTATAACAAACAAGTTACAACTACAGTCCAGGACCGATGTTACCCATGTCATGTAAAAGAGTAACACTCTCCGTGTGACAGAACACCCCTAGAATTTATTTTAATGTCATTTTTTACCTAATAATAAACAGAAATATCAAGATTCACATTTTAAGATTCATTTAATTTGCATCATGTATGATGTGTTATCAGGGTGAACAGGCCATGATTGGAGTGGATATTCCAACTTGATAATCTGATTGTGATACCATTGCATCCGTGAATCCTTGTTTTACTTTGTGGTTTCTCTGATGAGTTTCTGTGTTTTGGTCGTAGCAGGGAAGCACTATGCAGCTTCCCTGTTGGCAGCACATGTTTGGAAAGCCACAAACAACAACCAGCTGACCTGAGTCGTGCAGATCATAAATGAGTAATCTACAACTTGTTGTAACAGTAAATAAAGATTTTTCTCAACCCTTCTCTGTCAGACCTTCTCTGGCAAACTTTAGACAGAGCTGTTCACGTGTTTTTTTTGAGCAGGGGGACATTGCAGGGGCTGCAAGATTTCAACCTATTCCCAATGGTGTTTTAGTGACTGTGGTTCCAAATTCCTTTAGATCATCAACAAGCTCCTCCCTTGTGGTTTTGGGCTGATCCACCACCTTTCTCAGGATCATCCTCACGCCATGAGGCAGGATCCTGTGTGAATCCCCAAATTGAGGAAGATTAATGGTCATTTTATATTTTATCTGCTTCCAAATACCGTATTTTCGGACCATAAGACGCACCGGATTATAAGGCGCAGTAAGCAAAATAAAACAGTCAGGTAAGTCAAATTTTACTCAACTCATTCTTCTTGCTTCCGACATTTCCATACCATTGATTCATTAATGTTGAATCCTCTTGCAGCTGCCCATGTTGTTGCAGTATATTAATGACTAACCTCGTATTGTGAATGGATTATGTCAGAGGTTCTCCTGACTGAAGTTTGGTCCGTTTACAGCATCCTGCCATGCAATTGCATTTGTCCCTAACCATCAGGAACCCTCACTTTAACTTTTATCGAGTGGAAAAAGTTAGCGTTCATCCTCCAGCTTCACTGTGTTTATGTTATGCTAACAAAACTGTGTCGCTAGCGATCACATAGCACATCATTATGTACCAGCTAGTCCAACTTCATTAACCCGACAAACGACAAACCCGACACTGCTGTTTAGTTTTCTGTCTTCATTTATGTTGGAAGAGATGGCAGAGCTGTACGTTTTAATTTTTTCAGAAATCTCTCAGTCAGAACATGCTATATCATGTTTAGGTGGAAACTAGCGAGCTAACTTCCTGCTAACTTCTAACCCTGACATCCTTTGATGGCTCTTTGATATAGCCCATGATGGTGGAGAGGTCAAAGAAACTGATTATGTTAAGTGTACTTTATACATAAAGCAAGTATCTGTAACTGATCAACTGACTGCTTGATTGTAATCACCTGTAATCTATGGGTGGATTGTTGGGGATCCAATACTTATTTCACTCAATGATGCCCAAATCAATTTCTGACTTTAATGTAATGTTTTTATTCTGGATTTTTGTTGCCTCCATATAAAATGAATGAACCATAAAATTTAGAGACTGTTCATTTCTTTGTAAGTGAGCAATAATTATTCCCCAAATGTAGATTTTAATCCAGCCTTTGCACGGTGGAGTACATGTGCCTCCCCAAGCCCAGTGAAGTTAAATTGTTGTAACAGCATGTGATAGGCATGTTCCTATGGTAACTGAAAGAGTCTGTGGATTAGTTGGATCTTGCACACATTGTATATTGTATATCAAAATGAAAAAGTTCTGTACAGAAATAAAGCAGTATTCATTTAAAGGACTTGCACTACAATGTATAACCTTCGGTCCTTCACTACACTTAAGAAAGTAAGACCCTTTGAACTCACAGACACAGCAGGGTAAACCACGCTGGTCTGATGCAGACCGTTTTAATTCCAGCACAAGCACAAGAGCTCAGCACAAGTCCAAACTTTACAGGACAACAGCTACAATTAGCAACACACAGCGCTTTCTTGCACACATGTTGCATGCAGGTGGTCATTACAGGACCCAGCTGTGTATTGTCTGCCTTTAAAACTGTCATCGCCAACAGCGTTTGCCTGCTCCAGGTGACTGTTGTGTGCTTCAGCTGCTGAAACGTTTGTTATGGAAAAGCAGTCCTTGTATCCGACAGCTGCAACCCATTTCTGAAATGTGGAGTTTCAGGTTTTGAGGGAAAAACAGCACCAAACGGCAACACCAACTACTTCTTAAATAAAGATTGAGAAAAATGCCTTCATTCATCATCCAAAGTGAATGTTGGGTCTCATTTTTGTTGTGATCAGCTGGTAGACTCTCTGATTCTGTTATGTGTGGAGAGAGCTGTATGATCCCATAAAGAAATTTATAAAATGACCCCATCTATGTGCTGAAGTACACATATTACTTTTTATGGTCTACAGGAAGCTGAATATATTAACATGTACAGCTATTATTTAATAAAAATGCAGGGGGAAAAAAAGCTCAACAGCCCTGTTACAACCAGACAAGCACAGGCACACGAACTCTATTTAAAATAGAACAAGATAAGCAACTGCTAACATTTGTCTTCTTCTGGGGATTAAATTGTGCTCAAAAAATTGAAAACTTTATAAAACCTGAAAACAGAAACTCAAGAAGTTGCAGGAGTCTCCCAGACCTCCTGAGTTAGGATATGCTTGATTTACAATAAATGTGGGGGTTTGTACAGTAACAGCAAAAATGCCAGTTTGCAGCTGCGTACAGGCTAGAAAGCCTGCATTGATTAATATTGCCAGAATAACCAATCCTAAAACAACTACACTAGCAGTTTAATTTCCTGTTTCTCATTACTTCATCACACTGAGATTCTTTACATGTCTAGTGATAAACTGAACAAATGAGGTGACATTGAGTTTAGAAATCTTTAAAATATCTCAAATCATGTGTACCATCAAGATTTCTCTGATTAGGGGTCCAGAATCAGCACGGCAAAGACTCCAGTATTGTATTTTCATAGATTTTAAAGTTTTCCCTGCTGATAGAGACCTCCCCCGAGGTCATTCATACTACATCAAAGTAATATAGTAAAAGATAAATAATTAAATGACACAACAGTTAGAGACATAGAAATGTGTTTTGATTCTTCGTACAGTTTGTCCCCATTAAAATCAACAATTAAAAGTAGGACATTTTCTGTTAATTAACAAAAACTTTCTGTTTTATAATTACAGGACACACAATATTTGACACATTTATTTCTTATAATTTAAACCCAAAGAGTTGTGCTGACAGATTTGTTATTTACTACATCAGCTTTTCTTTAAATATGCTGTTGAAATTGCACTTTTTTCATATATTTAGATCTCTGACAGATTAATTGGAGATAAAGTATCTGAATTTCGGGAGCGGGACCATGAGTTCGGACCATGAGAACCGAACATGCTCCTTTCGCTTCTCATCTATATAAGTTCCCCCATCTCTACAAGCTGTCCGTTCTTGTTTACGTGCCCCACCCTTCCTCCCCTTTTCAATTCATTAACTTCTTCACTTCTATTTAGTACATGGGGATCTGCCAGGCCCGGGAGCCACCACCAGTCCCCTTTGAGGCCTTCCCCAAACCGCAGCTCAATTCATGTCCAAGCCATTCACCTCTATCTACTAAAACGCTGTCAAACCTCAACTAAGGACGTGGGCCCAGCGAGTGAAATGCAGAGTTAAACTTCTTTACACTGGCAGAAAGGAGGGTTTCACTGGTCCAGAACACAAAAGTGGGCTGTACGTGACCCGCAATCTAAAATGAATATGACATCCATGCTCTAATGCATTGAGTAGCATTATTGGCATAACTGGTCCTTTGAGCTTTTAGCTCCATACTCTGGACTTCCAGCTACACAGCAGGTTGCGCTTCAGATAAATGAATTGGTCACCATGGAGCTGTAACCTAAAAATATATATTTTGTGGGGTAAGCCTAACCTTAAAGCAGTCACTAGGTTTTAATCATTGCTAATTATATTTCTGTAAGTTTATGGGATGTCACCGCAGCATGAGCTCATTCAGAGCTTGTGCAATTTGGACTTGAATGAACTGAAGAATTTCTAGCAGCAAACACCTTCACCCACCTCTGATTTAATGATACTTAATGTCTGTTTTAGCTGTTGTTTGGAATTGGGTTCAATCAAGTGAGCATGTCCTGGCCTAAATTGTTACCTGGCCCATCATCTTCATGCATTAGCAGAATGCTAGCATTTTAAAGGACTTACCTTTCCTGTAAGAAAAACAGGGCATTTGTGATTAACTCAGACATATTATGGATATTTTACTTGCCCAAACTAAGAAACAATGTTGGCAGTTAGCTCCATTAACTCCATCCATGACGGCTAGCTCAGGTGCAGCTAGTTTCTATACTATGGGTGTCACGGGAAGTGGAAGGGTTTGCCATGATTAGCCTCATCATTTCCTGTCTGCATTCGTGTTTCTCTGACAATAGAAGCAAAATGAAAAGAAAAACACTGCCTCTAACCTCAAAAACATTCATCAGGGGTCTTGCAGGGTTGCTTACTACCTTTCAAAATATATATTTATATTTATATGTATATTTATAATATGTATTTATGGTAATTGTATTTGGAAATAAACAGCTTATTGTTGCACATGTTGCAGCAATAAGCTGTTTCTATAATGGGCACAAACCGGTGAAAGCCTAACACTGTTTGCCAGCTGGTACAATACACCCCTGCATGTTCACTGCAGCAGCTGGGGACTGATGCATGGAAATGATGTGTATAATCACGGAGTAAGCATCACAGTATTTGGAATAGATTGACTCTGTGTTTTGCTTCTTCTCTTTTTCTATGTTTAGCTGCCAAGCAGATGTGTCTGTGACCGCAGTGTAAACAACAATTATCTAGAAATTAAATTCAAGTGATTTTTTTTCTTTATTTAGAACTTTACAAAATCTAAACAAATGAAGCTCTGTGAGGATCAAAGTTACAGAAAACCACTGAAACTAACTTTAAATACACTCAGGTAAAAGGGAATGTACAACAGAGAGAAAATCCTGCCCACTAATTTAAATTCAAAGTAACCTAACTCTACCACACATCTATACAAACGCCTCTTTTCGACAAACATACAAACATAACACACGATGCTATACGTGGCATGGCACTCTTTTCTTGTTCCTACTTTATAAGACCAGACTAAAACTAGGAAGCCTTCACCTTGTTTGAGAGAGTGAGATGGATTATTTAAAAGCTGCATTGTTTTATGATTGATCTGAAGCTTTGTGAGGTCTTGAGGTTTCTGTCGGAGGTTGTGGTCGAGGAAAATTAGAGACTGCAGAATGAGCTGCATTGCCTGGCAGGTGTTGGTTCTGAGACTGATTTATTTTAAAATCTATTTGTACTGGTTCATGACGCCCCTGAGGAAATCTTCGAAGCGTGGAACAGCAAGCTGTGGACCAGCAGCCTCCTTGGCCGGCTCATCTGCAGCGGAGGCTGCGGCGGCGGGCTTAGCACGATGCAGGCGGCAGTTGTAGTCGTATTCAGGATCGCAGTCTGGATCAGGCAGGATTATGCCATCCTCACTTGATTTCATGGCCTTGGCACCAGAGGGTGGAGCAAACTTGTGACAGTTGGGGTCAAATGGATGGCAGAAGAGCTTGGCTGGAGCCATGACGTCAGCCTTAGCCTCACGACTACTCTCGACTGGGATGCAGTCTCTGTCATAATGCACATAGCAGTCGTAGCCCTCCTTGGTCTTGCCACGGACACCAAGTTTGTAGCGTACCTGGTTGATTGATTGATTGATTGATTGATTCATATGTTTTTGGATCAAAACAGATGCAAAGCAGACCGTGAAAGCATTATTCAACATCAATATCATTTTACTACATTATTAAACAGACCAAATGTTAAAGAAAAGATGAATTAAAGAATTATTCAGTCAGAAGGATTACACTAGATTAGATGAAATGACAGAAAAATTCAAGCCTGTTTACAGGACTTCAGATTCAGACCTGGTGCTCTGGTAGCTGTGGAGGCGGCTTGCGCAGAGCGGCAGCAGCTGCCAGTATGCAGTATGGGTCGTAGCGAGGGTCGCAGGACAGAGGAGCAACAGGATGTGCAGGCTGGTTCATGGGGGCGTACTTCACCACAGGCTTGGTCAGGCTGGCCAGCCTGGTAGCAGTCAGGGGGTTGCAGCTTGCATCAAACAGGGGGTTGCAGTGTTGCTCTTTAGCAACCAGAGGAGCGGGAGCGTTGGTTGCACACAGAGGATCAACAGCTGGGTCACAGCTGGGTTGCATCAAGTGGTAGAAGCCAGTAGGAGATTTCTGGACCAGGGAAGCCATGCAGTAGGGATCCTTTGGGTTGCATTTGAGGGCAGCATAAGATGGAGCTGGACCTTGGGCTGGACGGTACCCATAGGCTGCTCTCAGGTGGTACTGCAGACACTCTACATCTTCAGGTTGGCAGATTCTGAGCAATTCAGCCCTCTGCTCAGCACCCAGGAAGGGCTCCAGGACAGGAGCGTAGTAGTAGAAACCAGTTTGGCTCTTCATTGGCACCGGGGTATAGATAGGCGCTGGCACTTTGGCTGGAGCTGAAGGTGGCTCAGGGACTGCAGATTTGCTGGTAACAGGGAACATGCAGTAGGGGTCAGTATAGGGGTTGCATAGCCTGACATCAGCAGACTTGATGGGGGCAGGCATCGCCACGCCCGCCTTTGGTTTGCTAGTTAACTCGGCGATGCACTCCGGATCTTCAGACTCGGCACAGGTCTTGTAGATTTCGCTGAGGTGGTTGAGGTAGTGGTTAAAAGTCGGTCCCTCCTCTGACCTGTGCTTGTTCTGCAGGTAGGCCACATACAGACGATCCAGGTCCTCAACCTGAAGATGTTTGGAAAGGGGAAAAACAAGTTAACCTCCTCAAATCCAAAAATCAAATCAAATGATACAGAGGCCATAGAGAGTAAAAGTAAAACAAAGAGGAACTCCAAAGATAAATTTGCACAAATCCTCTGTTGAGAAAAACGGTTACTTTTTCACTTTTGTGTAAACCACAGAGCTTTCACGGGTACTACACACTGAACACATTAAGAGGTTAATAGCTTATTAAAAACTGTTCTATAAAAATATCTAGGCAAATTTAGTTCTCTGAACTGCATAAATAAGGAATCTGTTAAAACTAAAAAAGTGGCTGAACCTTTCTGTTTCCTGCATTAAACGTGGCATATTTAATTTTAAAAAGGAGAGAAAAGCTCTCCTCAAAGTGCAGAGTAGTGACGCAAATTGTTGCCTCAATTTTTAAAGGAAAAACAAGCACAGTTTCATAATCGTGACTGGGAGAATCTGAATAATTAATGTGAAACAAGCTCCACTCACTCCCTCCTGGTTGTGGCTGTCCATGAAGTATTTGTACCATCCCCAGAAGTCAGCCACGCGTTTGAACTGGGGCACAGCCACGACGGGGACGTTCCTTCTGTCACGAACCAGCTTTTTTAGGCTGGTCATTGCCTCGGCTTTCACATCATCAGACACGGCGGCCACTGAAGGGACGGAAGAAGAGAAGACATACAGGACTGTAGTTAAACTATATATATCATTTACTGCTTGTTATGAAGAAAGGTTCCATGATCTTTTTTGATTTATTTATTTTTTTTAGAAATTATTAACACACACACATATACATAGGTATACATATATATATCTATATATGTATAGTATGTATAGATATATATGTATAGATAGATATACATCTATATATCTATCGATGTATATAGATATATATATACATATGCATAGGTTGGTGCAAAAGATCAAAACATTAGCCACAGTTTTGTTTGTTAAGTAGGCTGAATTAGAGACTTTAGGTCCAGTGGAGATGTTATGAACCAATTACAGGACAGTAGAACTCATTGATATCAAACTAGAGCCACAGGAATGTTTAATGTAAAATAAAAACGCCAAATCTGTATTTGCAGAGGACACAGTGCACAAAAGTCTGATGAACTAACTGTTGACCTTCATTAAACTGCATCTATAATTGGAACGGTAAATCCTGTTGGCAGCAAAGGATGCAGTTTGTTATAGTTAAGAGGCAGAGTCCATAGATGGGTGACAAAGAGAGATCACCCTGCTCCCCTCAGCTGTAGGTGAAGGAGAGCTTGAGCTGTGAATCTATTGTGCAGAGAGTGGGCAGAGCTTTTTCACACTTTCTTTTAAATAGTCATTTCAAGAACAACACAGTGACAGTGATTCTGTTTAAAAGCTCCAAAAGTTTAAAATACACTAAACACAGTTATTATTTCTGAAACCATCGTTATAAACGTCTGTCTTTGGATTAAGGTGCTGTCCAAAGAATGCACTCAGTGTCCCGGTGCCAGACAGCACAGGAGACCCACAGAGATGCCAATGCCCCAACAGGGCACAATATATTACCGGTAGAAGGACCTTCACTAATTTTAATTATGTTCCTATAGAACGTAATTATATATACTACTATATAGGCCATCACACAACTAACAGTGAGCAGGTCCCTTTCCACTGGTACAGACCAGGTGAAGCATTTTTATCGTAATATATATAAAAGCTGTGTTAAGTTTAAAGCAAACCAAACATTTTCTACTGCTCGAACTTCACACTGAAGCTTTAATCTGGGAAAGCATGGGCTGGCTTTTACAGCCACCAGAAATTCATCCCTATAGAAGGCTGCTGCTGTGACTGGCTGCACCTCCATAAGATAGCCTAGAAGCTCTTTTATATTTAATTTAAATGTGTGAATTGCATCATATTGTTGTTAAATCAGGTTCATCAAACTTTATCTCAAAGGAGAAATTTTCATCAACAAAAAAATGGCATAATTTTAATTGGCCCAACTATTTCTATTATAAGTAGATTAATCTCTTAATCTCTTGGACTGTTAATTATCGTGTATCATAGGCTGACGTAGTTCTCATAGAGCACTTTAGCTTCTTACTTTAATCCATTATCACAATCCTGTTTCTGTTGACTAATTGTTTTAGCTCCAAACTAGATCTCCTCAGACTTTGTGTTTTACTGTGAACCAACATGTGAGTTATTTGGTGCTAATTGGCTGAATGGAAAGAAAAAGTAGCTACGTGGAGCATTTATCTCCCTATAAATAGCAGCGTTTAAGGTTTCTGCAGTTGGTTTTTAGGTTGTTGAGGTTGTTTTGCCCCACGTTGCCACATCATACGTCCTCACCTTCCTCCTGCTTGTGCTGCTCCACTGGAACGGCCCCCAGAAAATCTGTAAAATACAAGCAGCAGCCACATTAGCAGCAGCAGAGACGTTCACTGATTAGGAACAGATGTTCCGCTTTACCACAACATCAGGGAAAACGCTGACCCACTAATAAGCCCCCGGGTGAAACACGGCAGGTGCTGGAGCGCCAGGCAACATCCTGCAGATTAAATCCCCCCCTCAACACCAAGCCCCCACCCAGCCCCTAACTTGTATCGTATATCTTTGAACCAGCCCAGTGAAATTAATGCAGGTACTGGGGGCCTTCTTAAAGTTTACCTGTAAAACTACAAAGTCAGGCCTCACACACACTAATTACAGATACACTGTAAAAATGTCTGGTGGGAGGGGAAGGACGTCTCCGGGTCTCTTATGCTCCTGCTGAGGTTTACAACTACAAGAAAACAGCCAAGTCAGCTGATTATCCCTGGAACTTTCATCTATTAATGTGGAAAATCTTCCAAAGGGGAGGCAGTGATAGATGTGTTTTTTATGACTGCAGAAAGGTTTTTTAGTACTAAAGGGCATCATCATGACAAGCCATTTTACTGCTAAAGAGAGAAGGGTAATAGTGTTCTTATGACTCTGTGGCAGAGATTAACGTGCCCGGGGTTGGACTATACTACCAGGTCAAAATGCTTCTAAAGTATTTTTGTTTAAACCAAAAATAAGGAGAGAAAAAAATCAGTACTCAGGTCTTTAATTGAAGTAAAGACACAGAGGAAATCGGAAAATGTAATTTATTTAAACCAAAACATACTTACAGTATCAAAAGTAAAAGTATCGTTATGTACGTCAATAGACTGTCGGTGTGATAAATAGTTATTGATATGCTGATGTTAAAAGAGCATTGTACTGTTGGTCTTTTAGTTGTGTGATCTCTGTGAGCAAAGGAACTATATGTGTCAGACGTTCAGTATGTAATAAAGTAGATGACATCAAGCTTTAGGAGTTTAAAGGGCATCTAGTTCACCTTCATTGGTCTAATTTAAAAATGTTGTATCTGAAATCTCAAAATTAAAAAAACAAAAAAACAAAAACTGATGTAAATGGCTCCTCGGCTCATTAAATTCTCAGTGAAATATTTCCTAATATCATAGATGAAATTTATGAAAACTCTCACCTGGTAATAAAACAGCTGCTAACAGGAATCCTGTGCGGATCAGGGAAAGCGACGGTCGCCCAACACGTGCCATTTTCTGTTGTTTCTTTGTGCTTCCTGGGGGAAAAGGCAGTTAACAATATTCAGAGTGTCTGCAGGCTGAACTTCTGGAGGCATAGTCTATTATTTCAATACGACAAGAGTCTTATAAGAATTTTATTATTTTTGGGAGGTTTTTTTGTCTTTTTTAAGGCAATTTGTCATGTAACTGATAGATATGGAAATCCTTGAGAAGACAATGCACTTGGAACAAAGAGAGCGCTTTTATTTAACTTTCTGATGCCAAGACAATGGAGAGGATTGAGGACATGCTGTAATAGAGCTTTTCAGAGATTAACGAGAGAAATAAGATGTCACTTCTGAATATCAGAATATCAAATAAAGCAACTGAACTCGACAATTCAAACAGCCAAAAGCTTGAGATGTTCTCTTGGATCGATGCGTGGAGAGCTGCTTAATTACATCTGTTGTTCTCAAAAAGACAGATGGCTTCTAAAAGTTGGACGACCTCACTTTTCTAACAAAGACAAGGCAGATGAGACTACAAGCGACCACTCCAGAATTATGAACTCCAGGGGTTATTATTGGCCCTTACCTGCAAAAGGTGTTGAAGTTGTGGCCTCTTGGTCCAGCAGCTGTCCTGGGAAAGGGGAGGGGCTCTCTGCACACTGGTTATCTGAGCTGTCTAAACCTTCTACCTCTTTGCTCTCTGTATGGGCCGGACACACGCGAAAACATTTTAAAGGCGCTCTCGATCATTAAAAACAAAAAGGCATGTGATACAGTTTGCCCGCTCCAGGATTGGCTCCTGTGCTGCCACCCATCCAACCAATAGGGGTCCTGTAATTATGAAAGGTGAGAAGTATGACAGTATAACTGCAAGGTACCATTTAGAGCTTCTTTCCTCACAGGTTTGGAATTTATTTTATTTTAAAATAAAATAAATGGGAAGGTGTGAATGTGAAAGGTAGTGTAAGTGGGGCACTCACAGAGGTAAACCTTAAGAGACTTTAGAGCATGAGGTACTCCTGGTTTTCCTGGTACTTCCCAAATATACTCTGGAACTAGTAGATAAAATCATCCTCCACTACTAAAGGAATGAGTCTCCTGTGTTTTCTTTTCAAGCTTTCTCTCCCCAGGAACAGCTTTTCTTGCAGAAAATCGACTGCAAATAAAAAAATATTTCTACTCTGTTGCGTCAGTGTATTGAGTAATTTGTGAGCAATATTTGCAGGATGACAGAACATGACTCATTTCACCTCAGTGATGCAATGCAACATCCAAACAGCAACAGTTGCAGCTCATTTGATAATGTTTGTGAACCTCCCGTGAGTCTGTGGTGTCAAAAGTCTGCACCCACTCAGCTGTTTTATACTGGATGTGAAATCTGCTGCTGGAGAGAGAAAAAAAAACCCAGAGCCAAATTCCTTCAGCCAACTCTGAATGGAGATTTTAAATCCTACCAACCAGAGTGATGGTAAAAAGGGTGGTTTCATATGTTAAATACACATCTTTTAGATGATTAAAAATGCTTGCTTTTGTTGCACAGGCATATTTTCTGCTCTGAAACAGCACAGAGGAGATGTAAGCCATTAGGACAGGCAGGTCTCATACAGAGAGCTACTAATGAAGTAATCTGCTTCTGCTGTGAAGACAGAGCCATCAGGGCCAGCATGCCAACAGCACTGTTTGCTACATGATCCTGATGCTTGGATCATGCCACGTAGCCGGCACAGCCTGCAGCCTGTGTCAGTGGAATATATATATACTGGATTTGGGAGCTATGGAAACGGCAAAAATGAGGTTAAAAGAGTCAAACAACATAGGAAGCTAAAAAACAAAACAACTCATTGAACTCAGTGTACTTAATTGTACTTTTTAGCAAGCTTTTTAAATAATTTGTGTGTATCCATGACTTTATGCCCTTTACTTCAATCATTTTTCTGTTTTAGCTAACCCTTAAAAACTGTGACCATCTTCCATTCCAACACATCACTCAGGTGCTCTACTGGATTTGCAATCTGGTTGCTGCTGTGTTAACCTGCTGGAAGCGGCCATTAGAAGATGGATGGGTGCACTGGGGTCATACAGGGATGGACATGATCTGCAGCAATACTCAGGTAGGCTGTGGTGTTTAAATGATGTTTAACTGGTGTACCAAGAAAAGCCCATGGATGCACGGTGGGATCGATCCATGCTTTCATGCCTTTGACATTCAGTTCTGACCCTACCATCCAAACGTGACAGCAGAATTTGACACTCAGATTAAAGTCACCTAAATCGTTTTTCTTACTCATTCTGACATCATATATACATGCTGAAGTGCTATGATTTGCCACCATGTGATTAGATATTCGCTACTTAATATTTGTGTTAAAGCAATTGATTAGGCATACTTAATAAAGTAGCCTGTGATTATATATACATACATAAATATATGTTGACAGAGAGACAGACCGAGACTAAATCAAATTACTAGGTTGCCATTTATTTTCTAAATATTTTCTGCATTCGCACAGTTTGTTCTCAAGGACATGTGACCATCTCGCATGACTGACAGTGACTCAGTCTTGGCTATGATCCATGCAATTTGCACATTTCTGAATTACCAGGTTTGTCACAGTGGGAGGCAAATTGCTGTCCTCTTCATTTTTAAACAGATCTGCCATCACAACAAGTCAATCTCTGTGTCTGTGTGGAAAATATACAGCAACTTAAGAGAAATTTGGGGGGTAGGGGGGTGGGGAGCCCAGAAAGTGCTTCTTGTGAAGAAAAAGCTCATTAAAAAACATAGATCCATGTTAATGATGATGCCTGTCAGAGGTTTTTACAGTACTTTAGCTGTGCTTTGAGTTACTCGTCACACTTAAAGAACAACAGCAAATTTTTGCCATGGTTATTACCACATTTCAAACAGAGTTCATAAGTGCATGCAGCACAAGAAAGAAGCACATTAATGGATGAGATGATACCAACAGCTTCAGCTGTTTTAAAGTTATAGCTCAAAGGAGTCGGCGTTTAAATCGAATGAAACTCTTGAAGCAGTTTTTGGTGAAACCTTTAACAGGCATTATGTCCGGTTAGAACATTTCTTTTTGCTTCAAATCTATGATTTACTGCTAACATGTAATTTCAGCCTAAAGTATCTTAGTAACTATTACCTGTGAAATCTTGCACAAACATTCCTTTACTGGATGAGGAAAAACATAGATGAGCCCCTTAATTTTTTGGTTTGGTTAACCTTTGGCTCCAGGCACAAATGTGGAAAGAAGGCTTCAGAGGGAGCTGTGGGCTCTCAGCTATTGAATGTAATATACATTAAAATATGACCGTTCGATCTACATCATCCTGCACACTCTGAAATTCCTAAATGTGTATATTTTGCAGTGAGTGGGCAGGATAATCACAAATGTGCAAAGGTGTTGTAATAAAGCTCATGATTTCATTCTGAGACTTTTGTTAGTGGCTGTGCCCCTTAAGCCTGTGTTCCATTTCATTTCATTGGAAACTTCTTCAAGCTTGATGTATTTTGCTGCTTAATGCACAATTACCAGTGTCTTGTATATAACTATTGGACATCCCTCTGCTGACAGCACACTTCTCTGTTTTTCTGAATCTGTACAGCCAGCTTTTAAAAACCTGCAGTTTGCATTTTGTGTTCTTCAGAAGCTTCTTATCAGTCTCCAACTTGTGCTGAATAGTAATAAAACCCCATCATGCTGCTGCCCACCACTGAAAGCATACAGTAGGTGACCTTCAGATCAGCATTCTCATCCATGCTTATATTGAGGTAGTCTCTCTTTATACAGCTAATTTTGGAAATGATAAAATCCACATGACATCCATACTGAGAATAATAACTGCTCTGTTCTCTGTTGCATTGCAGTCATTTCTCCAGTCTCTCTCATCTTCTCTAGAAAGACTGTATGTACACACACAGCAGTCTGTGTGTGTACATAAGTATACATGTAAGTGCTTCTCCAGATGATATCATATCTCTGTGTCTTTATTGGTGTGAACTTTGCCTCAAGCTCCAGTTTCCTCAGATTAGTGAAAAACCTCAATGAAGTCCATTTAGTAAATTTGGTGTCTTTATTAATTAATAATAGAGACACTTGATGATGCAAGAGTCCCAGATCTTTCATGCTCAAAGGCATGACGTTGAAGGTAATTCATTGCCAGAGTATGCTTTTGGTTGCTGGATTCATTTCAAAATTACAAGCTTACACTATGTAAGTTGACGTTAACATCTGACAGCACAGACTGTTCCTGTTGAGTCCTGTTAATATTTGCTTCTTTGACCGACAGTCGTTAGGAGAGGGGATGTCTGATGTGAGAGCTTCACCAAATGTGAAAAAAATGAGGTGTCTTACATGGATAAACTGCTTAGCTTGCAGATTAGTGCCACTGCTGGAATGAAACAGCTTGCTACATGCTCAAACATTCATTTTGATCGTTCATATCAACAGCTCACCTTTTCCTGTGAAGCCAAAAATAACTGTTATCTGCAGCTGATGTAGTGTCTGGCTGAAAGTATTGAAGCCATCAATCAAAACAGATTTTTTTTAAATGTCACTACAAAGCAAGGTGGCGCTGGATGCTATTAGACATTGTTTGCTCAGATCTCAGAGCAATCCAAGTAGAGCTCAGGAAGGTACTTTTTAAATGTTACTGGTAAAATGTGCACTCAAAGCTTTTTAGTTTGTCAAAACTGTTTGCCATGTACTGGGATGCACTTACACAGTAACATCTCTGGGTAAAATGATGTCACTATGTATGAAGAAGGTTAACAGTGGGTGCCAATGGCCAGAAAGATGCTTTGGGATATCCTTCAAGAGGTCTAGACGATGATTCTTGGACTACTTACAGAAATTACAATAGAAAAACAAAAAACATAGACCTGTACAAACTCTGTTTTTGCCTTATAAACTGTATTTCCATGAGTGTTTGCACATGTTTCAGTAAACCGCTGCAACTGTTTTTCCTGTTTTCATAGAAGAAATGAGGGGCGCAAGACTGCACATTCCTGTATTAGCTATCCTTGAAAGTCGGCATTCTACTACATGGATTGTACTAACAATCCAACTTGTGACTGAATACTTTAAATGTGCGTCTGTTAAAAATGCCAAGTGTGCCATCAGTACAAAGAAAGAAATCTCAGGGTTGTTTTTGATCAAACAAACAAAGCTTTGTATCAAATGCCCTGCTGATGTTGACTCTTGTTTTTCACTTATGCTGGACCTAGCGTTACTTCACCAGTTCATGTTGTTCATAACCCAGGCTGGCAGCTAGCTGGTACACCTGTTTACATTATCAATACAAAACTACCACCTAAAGTCAAATCCATTTTAATTTTTGCCCTAATGTGGAGTACATGTTGTGGGTCTTTGTTGTGATAAGTGCTTAAGAGATGTACTACATTGTTATTATGTTAGCAGAAGACACAAAATGAGCTCTGGAGTGAGCACAAACGTCACATCATTTGAATTTTCATAGAAAGTTAAGGCTTTCTTTTTAAACTTACATTACAAGCCATTCACACATGGGCTGTAAAAGCTGTTAAATTGAGAAAACCTTCAAACATAACCTTTAAACATAATACTGCAAGAAAGCATGTTTTCATTTTTTAAGCACTTTAAGCATCTAGAAAGGCACAATCAGTACTGCTACAAAGTTAATCGTATACGCTGATGTATATACTGGTTTGTATGACTAAAGTTCTACTTTAGAGGTTTTTGACTGTGTTACACCAAAACAACTGCAGACAATAGGAGACAGATTTAAAACAAGAACAGAATGTGATGATGACGACACACTGTCATTCAAATCATTTAAGGCATTTTGAACAGCTCATCATTTATTACATGCCATCTGCAACATGTTTATGGGTAACAGCGATTGGTGCCGTTTCCTTGTATAGGTGCTGTGTAATTACACCTCTAACAGGTGTTCTCAAGCGCAATGAAACCTGCAATCCAGCTCAGAAGCTGTGAAAGGCATGAACAACATAGAAGCTCATAATTTTAACATACCATATCTCTGCAATGTTAAGAATTTCACAACATCTGGAGGTAGGGGGGTGGGGGGTATAAGGAAACCTGAAACTAAGAGAAATATGGAGGGAAATTATATGTCATTTGACTGTAAATGGTTGGTTTGCGGGGATAAAACAGTGAAAATATTATCTATTGCTTCTTTGGAATCTGTAATCTCTCATGAAATTACAGAACAGAACAGAACATGTCTCTTTATCAGCCCGGTTCCATGAAGCGATCTTGCAGATTGATGTTGGTTTGAAGGACTTCAGGGTGATAAAAGTGAAGGATCTGTTAGGTCGTGTACAAAGTTGCCTTCTGGTGGATCTGATAGTTTGTGAGGGCAGAGGTCGGCAGGAGAACTGAATGAGCAAGAACAGGAATATTCGTGCATCCTTGATTTCTGCAGGCCAGCCAGCCTTATAGTCAACACTCACTAGAACCCAGGTGCTGTTTAGTGGTTAGCAGTTAATGCAGGCAATGCTAAATCTGTCATGAATCCTGGGGATTTGTGCTTGGGTTTGAGTTTTGTATTTAGAACTCTTGTGTTTGAGGTATTTTGAGTTTTATATTCTCTCAGCAGTTGTTCCTGGTTGACCCATATGTGGGTCCTTGAGTTTTAAGTTTATTTCTACCTCCCCTTTGTACATCTGCTATAATGTGAGGACATTTTTCTGACTGGCTCCACTTGCCTCCTTTAAATAAAGGAGCTAATTCTGTACAATAGAGATGGAGACTTGACAACAGGACACAGTTTTGTTTTTTGTTTTTTTTTTTTACTTTAATTTGTCACCTGCTTATACTTCAAAGTAAACTGGACATGTTTTTGTTCTGGATTCTTAGTTCGAAAACAAGAAATTTACATTAATTTTATGTGAATCTAGATTTTTTTTTTTCCTGTAACATCGGCAAGTATCACTAAACTCATAGGCAAAATGAAACCATCACAAGGTTTTTCATACACTGGGCCTTTGTGTGGTTGTTTTGATAAATTAGCCCTACTTCAAGAATCCTATTGTTCAATCCCTGCTAAAAAAAAAAAAAAAAAATGGACATCAGGCCTTTTGAGCGGTGGCTTCGAAACTCTGGAATGAGTTGCCCTCATTTCGGCATTTTATTGCTTCAGAGGTAGCTTTTAAAAAAAACTTTTAAAGGCATTTCTATTCAGACAGGCATTTGAATAATCTGAGTCTGACCTTCTTCATGACCTTGCTCATTTACCTGTTTTATTGTTTTTGTTTTTTCCTCTTCACCCAAGTGACCCAATGCCCCTGCTTGTGAAAGGTAATTTATAAATAAACTTTACTTACTTTAAAAAGTTTTGAACTGCTGTGAACCAACCGAGCTCATGGGCAGATGCCCAGCTTCAACCCTCAACAATCATAAAGTATGGGTAATTATTTGATGAAATAACTCCCTGATAATATTTACTTTTATTTTTGTTAAGGAAAACCTGTGTTATGCGCTGTACCAGTTGTCCTGACATTGTTTGTGTTTATTATTGAGGTCGTAGAGTGTGTGGTGTCACTGTACTGCATTAAACTGAAATAATTTTAGTGTTTTGCTGAAACTGAAAACAGATCAACTTAATAAATAACTACTTATAACAAATTTGTTGTAAAATAATTGTGGTGTGGCTCATAATTTAAATAATGTATGGTTTTCTCTTGAATTAAAAAGTAGAATATTGTAAAGAATATATAAAATATATGCACAGTGATCTTTAAAGATTGATCTGATGTGCTTAATATATTTTGTTTGTGTCCTGGTCCTGTGTTTGGGGGCTTTTAGGTTTATATTTATAAATCACAGTTTTTTTGGTTATTATCTTTGAGTTTTGTTGTTTAGAGTCTTCAGTTTATAGTCCAGGCTTTCATTACTTAATGAGTCTCAAATGGTATTAGGTTCATGTTTTCCTCTGCCTCTGTTTAGTTTGTCTCTAGTTGATGTTTTTCTTTAATATTCCTGGGTTTTTCAGTGCCTTTGCATTTTGTATCAGATTCATTATCATGCCGTGTTTAGTCTTTGGAACTCTTAGTTTTTAATTCTTTCTACTTTTGTGCATTTTTATTTTTTATCACTGAAACAAAATTTAGGGTTATTATCTTGAGATTTCAAGATCTTTTCCCAGAAGTTTGTGTAAGTTGAAATTCTGAGACACCTGACTTAAAAATGTTGAGTTAGTAACCTGAAATTTTGACTTATGGAGTCACAGCTTGTATTTATATCTTCTTTGTATCTTCTTGAGTAGTCTTCATTGTTGTGTTATGTGTTTCTCTTTTATATTCCTACCTGTTGTACATCGTTGTGTTTTGTCTCATGTGCCTTGCGTTTACTTTCCTGTGTCTGATTATCAGATTTGGTTGCGCTGTGTCTTGTTGCTCAGGTGTGTCCACGCTGCCTTGATTGCCTTCGTGTGTCTCTCTTTATTCTCTGTTTATTTTGTCTTGAATGCTCACAAACACTTTTTAATTCTGCTCTTCAATTTCTGCGTTTAGATTTTTGATGGACTGAGTTTCTTCTTTTTTAATTTCTGCCTTGAGAGTCTTACATTTGGTTCCTACCATTCATAATAGTGATTTTTTCTGATGTAAAAATAAGAATACCACAGATTTATTACCTTTTTTGGCCTTTTTTCTGGCTTAAAGATAAAGAAAGTTTGATTACCTGAGTTTTTGAGGCATTGTGTTCTGTCAACACAGACCTGAACAATTTGCTGTTTTCAGGCATCTCATCAAACAGACACAAACACTGAAATCTTAGAATAAGATAGAAAGCAGTGTTAAGCTAAATCACAGCCATCATAATATAGACAAAACACATGGCCTACAACAAGAGACAGATGACAATGTTCCTGTTTTCCCATTGCCAATGCACCAGTTGCACTACTTGCCCAAAGATATGTAGACAAATTTTACTACTATACCTTGAGTCTTTTCCTTTTTCAAAATAACTTCATACGCTATATTGTGCAAAATAGCTCTGCAAACTTTTCACCTTAACTGGAACTAAAGGGAATCACCCAAACCATGAAAACAGCCACAGGCAAAAGCAGCTGTACACTGTCAGTCTGTATCAACCTTTTTCTTAACAGATTAACATGAGCGGCAACAACAAAATTAGATTCATTTCTCCAACCTGTCTAATTCAATTTTAAAGTTGCCAACACAATTTAATCATGCAGGATTAAACATGCGAGAACATTGCTGTCAAACTAGATTTCTTTTCCTCAAAGAAATCTTTGATACTGCTGTTTTTTAAATTTCTCAAATAAATAAAAGCTTCTTGAAAAAAACAACAGCAACTTTAAAGCGTTACAGCCAGACTCATACAACTACAGCACAATTGAGTTATTTTTCCACGGAGCTCCTGTAGCCTGGATATTTCCTGGCAAATTAGCACAAACTGTCAAAGCAGTTTTATTTCTATGAATGTGAAAGAATGGAGCCAGTGTGACACTGATTGTTCAAATTAATGAACATTTAAAATCCCTTTATAAATGTAGGCTGCGGATTGGGAGCTGCTTCAATGGGCCTGGAGACAGTTAAGTGGAACACGTCTCTATGAGAGAGGAATAAAGACCGCCACACGAAATGAGCCTCATGCAAAGCACATCCACAGAGCTCCTGCTGTGAAGTCTGCGTGGAATCTGTGTCGCATATGGCACAAAGTCGTGGCTGTTTGATGTAGCAGCGCCCTGGGACAGAGTTCACGTTAAATTATTAGACACAGTTTGTAAAAGGGGAAGGCGGGGGACAAGGAATGTTTTGAGGCCAGTAAAGAGATTTCCTGCTGTGGAAAGAGCAGCACTCTTGATGCCCAGAGGTGAACGAACATCATGCGCTGCCAGATTCAGTCGGCCCTGACTGACGTGCTCCTCCTCAGTTCCCTCTAAATTACATGACTGGCAAATGCAAACAGTTTTCTGGGAATCGTTACACTAGAAGGTTATCTAATATATTTTTTCAGAACTCCAGACTAATTAAACCATTTTGGATAATCAATACTGTAATCAGAGGTTCACCCTAACAAATTCTCCGTAAGATCAGACCATGCACTAATCAGAAAAACTGCACAAAATTCAAGAACTACATCTTAGATTCTATAGATCTCATTTAGCAGGTTAAAGTTTGGGACAGTACCATTAGAAAAAGACTAAACAAGTATGATTTGTTTGGACAGGTGGTCAGGAGAAAGAAGACAGCAGCACAGCTTTGATTTGCAAAGCTGCATCTGAGTAAGTTCCTTTATACAGATGAGGCCAGAATGGAGATGTTTGGCCATAATGCACAGCACCACATTTAGCAAAAGCCAAACACAGTATATCAGAATAAACACCAACTGTCTGGGGTGGAGGGGTGATTATTCAGGCTTGTTTTGCAGCCGCGGGGCCTCGGCACCTTACAGTCATTGAGTCAACCATAAACTCCTCTGTAAACCAAAGGATTCCAGAGTCAAATGTGAGGCCATCTGTCTGACAGCCAAAGCTTGGCTGAAATTATGTCATGCAACAGGACTATGATCCCGATCAGACCAGCAAATCAACAACAGAATGGCTGGGAAAAGTAAAGCATCAAGGTCTGTGTGACACTGAAGCCTGACGTGCCTTTCTGTGAATCTTCCCTTAGCCACTAACAAAAATGTAGTTTCTGGTACAGAGAAGAACCAGTCTGCATTTCATTCATTTCATATTGTGTTATTTTACCACTTAATATTGAAGTGCACATTATAAGCAGATTTGTTTGCTGCACTTTCTGATACAGAAAATAAGTTCTTTGTTTTCTATTGTCCTCTTCCTCATCCTCTGGGAGTTGCACAGTACTTTATCTAGAAGAATAAAAACAGCATATTGATTTTGTAAATGTTGTATGGGTGATGCGCACAGACACAGCTAACTGTTGACATATGAACCATTTAAATGAGCAAGTTGGTTGGGAGACAGGAGATGAAAAAACATTTAATATTGATAAACTGTAGTCTGTTCCTTCCACCCACAACATGTGCGACTGGAACAGTGTTGTGAAATATCCATATTTTAGAATTCTATAACTGGGTGGATGCTCGATATAACAAATAAATCAAACTTAAACTATGCATATTTCCAGTTCTTTGACTGATATCATAGTACAGCATGAAGGGCAAAAGACCTCGGTATCTCACTGGCCAGGAGGAGATGATTCATACCCTGCAGTCCACCAGGAACAGAGTGCATCATTTTATCTTTTGATTCCAATATAAGCAAAGATTTGTGTGTGTGTGTGTGTGTGTGTGTGTGTGTGTGTGTGTGTGTGTGTGTGTGTGTGTGTGTGTGTGTGTGTGTGTGTACACAAAACCCCACTGGAAGCATGAACTGCCTCTTTATTGGCGGGCAGGTCCATCAGCAGTCCTGTGGTTCCCCCAGCCTGCCAGACAGCAAACATGCAGCTCAGAGGCACAAAGTCAGCCAGCAGCTCACCAGCTGGACAGCTGCTAACGCTAACAAAGTGTTTAGCTAATGTTGTCTTTATAATTCTACTGTGGTAAAAATCTGCCAGCACAGTCCTTTCTTTTAGTTTCTTTTATATGTGATGAGGAGCAAACTAACAAAGCTTTGTTGAATGTTGTTGCTGTATTTCTTTAGTTTTCATCACACTCAGTACAGCACAGTTTCAATGAAAACAGTTGCTTTTCTAACTTTATTGGGACTCACAGGGAAGGATTGTTCATCGATCATCAGCATTAAGCAGTCATCACAAAGCTTTGATTAGTAGTTAGCATTAGCCAAAGCTAGCTGCCTGTTCACATACAGCTGGCTGATAATTAGCCACAGTGACCAGCAGCTACATTTTGATGCCACAGTGCACAGGCAGCCAACTCCCAGACAATGTTGGCATAATGGTCGCACTAGAGCATTTGAGTAAACACAGTTTGATGCTTCTAAAAATGAATTTCTGTCAACTTTTAGCTTTGGGTGCCTTGAAAAGCGCTATATAAATCCAATCCATTATTATTATTATTATTATTATTATATCGGTTTTCAGTCTGCTAAGCTTCAGCTCTACTAGTTCAAGTGACAGAACCAAACTTTTTGGCTGCCATGTCTTCCAAATTAATTTCCAAGTTTTGTAAGTACAGCTCTTTTTTCTTTCTGGCTCTGATATTGTTTGGCAGAGCAGCTTTTTTAGCTTTTTAAGTTGAAGGCTGGAAATGAATCAGAATGGATCAAGGGTGACAAGAGGGTTCATCTCGTGCTGTGGGCAGAGGTCGTCTCATGTCCTTCGTTCTTTAAGGGCTGCACAAGTGTTGTTCTTTCACTCTTCACAGCCGAATGACTGTAATAAAGAGCTTGAAACTAATGCAACACACTGCTGTCCCTCTCTGTACCTTGTGACATCTTTATTTTCTTAGTTTCCACTTCGACTCAGTCTTTAATGTATATTGAGCAAAAGACCGAGTTCTTTATGGAGGAAATCGTTAACAGGGAGCCAGAGGCCTCTGTCAGGACCTATTAGTTATCATAGCACAAACACAGGAAAAAGAATGACAGTGACTGCGTAGTTTGATTCATGGTATCAAAAATGTAGATGTCCTCCTCACACAGGCAGGAGAAAGAAACCCCCTCTTTCAACATAAGTCCCTGATCTTTAACAACAGGGAATACTCATTTTAATGTCTTTATTTCCTCAGTTATAAGACGAAAAAAACAGCCAACAACTTCTTCAATTCTTCTAATTTTTAATGATTAAAATAAAAAACAGAATCTCTGCTACTGTTCAGTAGAAAACTTTCTTACTTCTTTTGCACATCACTGCTAATCTCATGAGGTTCCTTCGACCCTGGTTCAGGAAGAAGCAGCAACACCTTGTCAAAGGAGGCTCTTCGCCTTTGAAAAGGTTGCCCTTTACAAATTCTCTGACATGCCTGTGCGACACTTTTCACATTTAACAGCATTTTTGTTCTCTCTTTCACTCTGAAGTCAAATATTTCTATGTTCTTCTCAAGCTTTTAAGTGTGTGCATGATGTTACTGCAGCGATTCAAATGAAAGCCGCTGCAGTGTCTGACCACATAAGCATGACAGAGGAGGAAATGTATATATTGTGAGAAGTACTTCAAGCACTGAGAATGAGACCACGGGGAAATTTATAAACACATCTTTCTCTCTCAGTTTTGACCTTCTGCAGTTTTCTCCTCAGATTTTTTTTTTATAACTAAAATGGGCTTCAGGGTTTGTTAATCTGTAAATCTGTCAATGGGGTAAATGGTTTAGTAACAATTACAAAAAGCTTTGCAGATTATGTTTTAATTCTATTGTCTCCTTGGTGCTATAATCTGTTGCATTAAATGTATTCAAATGGTAGAAGTTTACCACAGAAATCTGGTTATGATCTTCATTTTCTGCAGCGCTCAGGCTCTCATGGACCCTCTGCGTAAACGCCACAGGGGAACATTTCAGTTACATTAAGCTAACTCATGTCAGGTCAGCACATCAAGCACTTTTTTACTTAAAATAAAAAAGGTAGATATTTACAGAAATGAATCAAATTGAATTAAATTCAATATAGAGAAATGCCTGCTATAAATAACTCGTATCGCTCATTGCTATGCTATTTTTGCTAGTTTCACGATTTTCTAAGGCAACATTTGGATAACTTACACTGAAACTTTCCATGTGACACAAACACACTAGGCCTCATTAACTATTTCCTATTTATTTAAAAAGGGACACCGCCGTTTAACATAGTTCCAGTATGGAGCATGCTTCACAGAGAGTTTATGGTAATTTTTTTCAGCCCTTGTTGGGCTTATACTAACACAGCCTGTTCTTACCCTGCTCAAAAAAATAAGTGAACTGAGCATTGAAACCAAAATAGATTTTTTTTGATATTTAATGAAAGTGGAAGAAATAATAGTACACAGAGGCAGCTGACATCCACAGCATGGACACTAAAAATCACAGTTTAATTCCTTAAACGTGCACACCAGCCTGTTTTGTTCTTACCTGTCTTTTATAGCGCTATTCTACGCTGTACATCATAAATTTGCATGCTAATGATTTGAAATGATTCTGAATCCACAGGTTGTGTCGGGTGCCTGCAATCTTCATAAAACCACACACCTATTTCTATACATACTCTAGGAAAAACACATTGACTTGTAGCCTCCAATCCTAAGCCCAAAAAGCAGGAGAAAATCCAACTGAAGAAACTGAAATAGCTGAATATTGTTTTCCCTGAGATGCTCAGTGTGGCTCATGCAAAAGAAAAAAATGTCTAAGAAGTTAAAAAAATGACTGAGAGACTATAAGAAAAAAACAGAATGGTAGAATTGTGATAAATGATCATGTGAAATGTGAAACTGCCGATATTAAAAGGCAGTCTCTTAAGCAAGACCCAGGAGAGAGCGCTTCACAGTTCAGCTCGTTTATTAACTCAGGAGCAGATGTCTGCGAGGAGGGCTCAGACAGACAGAGCAGGCGGCAGAGAGACGAGTCACTGGGCGAGAGGTAGATTAATCCAGGTAAGTTGGTTCGCAGATATTCTGCAGACAAAGTCCAAAGGTGAGCTTGCAGAGAATAAGAGAGAGCTTACTCACTATGCGCAGGGGGGAGGCTGTGGGAGGGCCAGTTGTTTGCTTTGTGACTGCAGCTGAGGTCATGGGTTGCTGGGTGGGCAAGCGGAGGTCGTGAGTTTTTCAATGAGGGATTCCAGAAGGAATGGACCAGCTCATCAAGGACAGGGAAATGGATCTGAGGATTGAGCTGCTCCTCAGCCACGGCGAGAACATTGTAAAGTGGAGAGACAAGGACATTAAACTCAGGAGCTTAAAGACCACAGGTGAGCCACATTGAGGGATCAGGAGAGCCTGTTTACCACTCTGGTGATGCAGACAATGTTGATGAGGCAGATGTGGAGCAGGTGAGCTTGCTGAAGAGCAGGAGCACAGGACAACACCCAGAGACGGAGCATGGCTGCTCAACCCAACCAAGCCTAGCATGACAAGGAGCTGGAACACCAAAACATCCCAAAAGTGTTTAGTTCAAATTCTAAGCATTTTAACTTTCTTTGTGTGTGTTTCTAAGACTGCTAGGACTTTTTGTCCCAAGACTGTGGGTGTGAACTAATTTTCAGGTAAGAAAAATGTTGCTGACAGAGCTGTCCTAATAAAAAGCTCTTACACACAGTTTGCACACAGATTTGTTTGTGTCCAGTGTTTTTATGATTTCAGTGTGGATGTATTTCAGTTTTAAAATTATATCAAAGGTTTATCAAACAGCTTCTTGGCAGCTACATAGATCCACAAACAGTGAACATAACTAACGGTTTCATCTGGTGCACAATAAATGTGGTGACTGTGGTCACGTTGAGTCTCCAGGCTGGCGTCTCTTGTGCCAAGAATTCAGAGCTACTTTGTTTATATACTGGGCAGTTCACAGTACAATCATCTCAAGCACCTTGAGATGATTGTACAGTATTAGAGGAGCGCAACCATCACAGAGTCCTCTATAACAGGAAAAGTCCTTTGGCAGAACCAGGATCAGGGAGGAGTGCCGTCTGCCTCGATTGGTTGGGGGTGATGGGCGGGGGGAAAACAGAAAAGAGGAACACAGAGAGACTGGGAACAAACCGAGAGCAGACAAAAGTTCTCCAGAGTGCCGTTAAGGATCCAACTGCTATAAATAGAAATGGTTTACTCAAAGTAACACAAGATTCAACAATAATTTCTGAATGCAGGCCACAACATGTGCGGTCAGCTCTAAATGTGAGAAATGTTTAAATGTGTCATCAGTGACTTTTACAGAAAGGCAACCGTCAAACAGAAACAATCACTGTTTATGGCACTTTATTTTCCGTTGGGTAGTTTAATATTTATTACTGTCCTGTGAAGACCACGTAGGTTTTCCTCCTTCCTCGGCTTGAGTGCTGCACGATGTGCTTAACTTACCAACACTTTAAAAGTTACTTAACACTACATCCCGAAGCCTTGTCGTCACAAAACCTTGATAATGAAGATTAGACAACATGTCTGTTAAGATTATGAATCACAGTCTAATTTGTCTGTTTCCATTTTTCAATTCAACTTGGTTTTATTATTATTTAGCATCAATTCAATCCAACAGTTGCCTCAAAGAACTTTACATTGTGAGGTAAAGAGCCTACAATAATTGTCCACATGTATCTGTGCATGTGTAGAATTACTGTAGTTGACGGTGAAGCTGACTAGCACACTTTTCGGCAGGTAGTCTCGCTTTAGTCTTTAATTGCAAAGAAGCAATAAGAAATCTTTTACAGGATGGGATTTCCACAGTCTTGGTGCTAAGATCATGGATATAGTTCAAGCAAAAAAATAAAATGTTCTCCTGTTTAAAAAAAAAAGTTTCTTAGAGTTTTCAGTGGTTTAGTGGGTAAATCGTGCCTGCATGGAAAAAAAAACATGACAATAATAAAAAGAGAGACAGAAAAGAGCATATAAGGTCTTGAATAATCAAGCCTGTCTTATCTTAATGACCTTATAGTACCATATCACCCCATTCTGCAGGATTACTGCTTACCACCCATTATGTATTTATTTATTACTCATTATTAATCTCTGCTTTTCTTCCACAGCAAGTCTTTTGTCCCGTCTTCCTCACGGCACCCCCAACCGGTCGAAGCAGATGGCCACCCCTCCCTGAGCCTCATCCTGCTGAAGGTTTCTTCCTGTTAAAAGGGAGTTTTTCCTTCCCACTGTCGCCACAGCACTTGCTCAAAGAGAGTCATAGTCGCTTGGGTTTTCTCTGTTTTCTTTGTGTTACTGTAGGGTCTTTACCTTACAAAATAAAGCACCTCGGGGCAACTGCTTTGGTGCTGTATAAATACAATTGAATTGAACTGAAATGCTGCGGTAGAGTGCAGTAAGTACACATGCATGCTTCAGGCAGTTTTATCAAGTCTCGAAGCTGGCTTGAAAAAACTGCACTAATCCGCAGTGTTTACATATCCATGTGAGTGCCTCTAGGCAAGAATAATCCTTATCTTTTATCTTGTATTTTGTTTTTTATTCCATATTTCTTATTTAAAATTAACCTCTGCCCCACCCTTATTGTCAATAATTATTACCATACCGTCGATCAACGGGTCTGTTTTCATACATAAATCTCTCAGTCAGAACATGCTATATCATGTTTAGGTGGAAACTAGCGAGCTAACTTCCTGCTGACTGCTCCTGACATCCTTTGATGGCTCTTTGATATAGCCCATGAGTTGGAGACATCAAAGAAACTGATTATGTTAAGTGTACTTTATACATAAAGCAAGTATCTGTAACTGATTGACTGATTGCTTGATTGTAATCACCTGTAATCTATGGGTGGATGGTTGGGGATCCAGTACTTATTTCACTCAATGATGCCAAAAGCAATTTATGACTTTAAGGTAATGTTTTTATTCTGGATTTTTGTTGCCTCCATAAAAAATGAATAAACCATAAAATTTAGAGACTGTTCATTTCTTTCTAAGTGAGCAATAATTATTCCCCAAATGTAGATTAGACCTCAAAAAAAAGCTAAATTTGAATCCAGCCTTTGCGTGGTGGAGTACATGAATGCCTCCACAAGCCCAGTGAAGTTAAATTGTTGTAGCATGTGACAGGCATGTTCCTATGGTAACTGAAAGAGTCTGTGGATCAGTTGGATCTTGCACACACTGTATATTTGTGTGCAACGAAATAAAAAAAGTTCTGTACAGAAATAAAGCAGTATTCATTTAAAGGACTTGCACTACAATGTAAAACCTTCGCTCCTTCACTACACTTAAGAAAGTAAGACCCTTTGAACTCACAGACACAGCAGGGTAAACCACGCTGGTCTGATGCAGACCGTTTTAATTCCAGCACAAGCACAAGAAATCTCTCTGAGCTAACTTTCTGCTAACTTCTAACTCCATTAAATTTAATCAATTCTGTTTTCATGGATGCCTGGATGTTAAACTTAATTGTTGCATCTGGTAAAGCAGCAACCCTGATCATTTTATTAAAGATGAAAGAATTTAGGCAGTTTTTAACTCTCAGTGATGCCGCGGTGTTCATTTGACTTTGGGACCTTTGGACCCAGATTACTCCGCGAGGCTCTTGACTACGGTAGCCTTAGTGCTCTGACAATCCATCAAGCAGTGCAGTTTTGTAACTTACCAAAGTCCTACTAAAATACTTTTCAAGCACCATGTACCACATAAAATTGCTTCAAGGTCAGTAAGCACAACCAGAGTTCATACATAAGGACGCACCGGATTATAAGGCGCACTGTTGATTTTTGAGATAATTAAAGGATTTTTTAAGAGCGCCTTATAGTGCGGAAAATAGAGTAGTAAAAATATCCATGTATTTCAAATTATGTCTTATATATATATAGATAGATAGATAGATAGATAGATAGATAGATAGATAGATAGATAGATAGATAGATAGATAGATATAGATATGTATACATAAGGTATATTGATAGGTGTCCTGCTCCTGTTTATTATATGTAACACCAGCTACAGATCGAGACATCGGTCACCTTCAATTACATCATTAATCGTTTTATATTTTGTATTGACTTCAAAAAACTCTACCTACCTTTCAGTTCGCTAGAATCTCTTTTAAGAGGGCAAAACTCACCTCAGTGAAACACACAAAACCCAAGATAAATGAGGACAAACACACAAAAATCAACAGTCTTCAGTCTTTTTAATGGACACCTGGATGTGGTGTTTTATGCTGTGAAGATACTTTAACTCCCGTCAAGGTCACCTGAATCACCAGGGTTTAAAACTTTTAAGAACATCTTGCTGCAAATACTTTGAATTCCCAGGCCTTTATTCTCATGTTTAGCCTGAAAAAAACCCTCCAATGTCTGTCAATAGGAATCTTTAAAACTTGGACATTTTGAAGGTTTATTTCTAGATGAATTTCATGTTTTACTAAATAATAGCAGTTTTATTGCTGCTTTTAGTTGAAAATGCCTTTCAGCACGCTTATACAGAACATGAGCGTAAATAACAGTTAAAACACTTAGAAAGTATAAACAGATGGTAAACTTCAAACATCGACGCTATTTTAAATACGTTACCTTTAGTTGTCATCATTTTACAGATAAAGCAAGACACCTTTCAACTTTCAAATCAGTTTCTGTGTGTATTGAAGGCTTCAGTGCAGCACGCTGACGATTTCATTAAAAACACAGTAAAGATCACATGAAATGAGATTCACTAACTTTTTTCGACACTAATTAGATCCTTCATGTTTTGAGTTTGTGTTCAGATTACTCAGAATCATCTGCTTGCAGCGAATAAAACATTTCTCTTAACACGGAAAGTATTCCTCTCAACTTGTACTGTCACAGTCGGTGTTGTGCAAAGTAAAAACTGGAGAAAACAGAGAAACTAGTTGAGTTTATCCTGCTGGAAACAATCACCGTAAATTATTAATCGTAGATTCATCGAGGCAAACAAACACTCGGATAATTTACCCCCTTCTGTTGACAGCAACATTATGCCGTGTTGCATTTGTGTTGCCGTGTCGCTGCTCACAGCATTTTTTCACAGCCCATCTGCCTGCTTGGGATCATCCTGCTCACGTCGATGTTGTTGTTTGCAAAGATCTCTTTGGCTTTCTCGATGGTGGATTCTGGCAGGGTGCGTGTTCGCCCCAGGATCCAGGCAAAGTCGACGTGGAAGAGCCTGAGGATGTCAGTGCATGAATACACCAAGGCCGAGTTCACGTAGTCAGTAGACAGGATCCAATAAGGGGAGTAGGGAAGGACTGTGATCAAGACAAAAGTTGTAAGAGTGAAGAGACAAAAGTATCACAGTATTTTATCCTGAAGCTACACATACTGAGAGAAAGTCGTATATCTAATATGTGGCTTATAGAGGCTGATTAACTCATTACATTTCCACTTCATTCTTAACAACTCACAACACAGCCAGTCATTCTCAGTGTTGTCACCAGATGTTGCTCACCGTAGGAATAACTTATTCCCAGCTTGGCTGGATTCTTTATATCCTCTACGACCCCGATCCCTTCAATTTTCTTCACCTCTCCTTTTCTGTTTTATTCCACACAGACAAACTTCATGTTAGACTAAAACGGCTGCACGACATGCAGACATTACCTCCTGGCTCCACGTTTGCACAGATAAATTCAATGGGACTCACAGTATTTCCGAGCTGACCACTCGAATGGAGTTGCTCGTCGTCAAAGTGAAATTGGTTTCAATGCAGCGGCCTTTCTCAAACTGGGCTGGCAGTTTGGCAATTTCAAACCATCTCCCCATGAACTGTGAGGGCAGAAACACGCACGGGTTCAAAGACAACTCAGAGCAATGTGAGTGCAGACTATGAATAAATCTACATACTCTGATATATGGTATGTGTTTTATAAAAACCTACTCTACACCAGCTGAGGAAGTAATTAAACACAATGTTTTGCCAAGTTTCCCCTCTGGGAAAAAGTCTGTCTTCATTTATTCAGTTATTGTACTAATGTATGCACATTTCTATGCTATTAAAGGTACTGAAAAGCTTTACTTACACAATACTTTGGGTACTGAGTTGACTTACAACAAAGATTATGCTGAAATGCTGAAAAAATATATATATATTATAAACTATATAAATAAAAAGTACTTTTAATAGATTAAATTATATTTTTTTTCACATGAAAACAATATATATATTAATAAATTCTTGTTTAACTGTGGTGTAATTATAATTAGTAGTAGTTGTATTTAATTATGTCCATATGCATGTGTCTACCAGCCTCGACTTTTTGGTGCCCACACGACACAGAGACAAATATGATGACAAACACTCCTATCTGCTTCCACCACACACTATTCTGATCTATATCACAAATGCCAGCAATTACTAAACATGTACGTTTTGCTACTTAATAAGAATGTATCATAAACAGTCAGCAAATCTTTGACATATGAAAATATTTAAACAGAAATCTCTGATAATGTTTGTGGTGTCAGCTTTTTCCTTTTCAAGAGAGAAGAAGGATCTCATGACATTCACGCCTAATGTGTTCAGCGTATTCTGCACAGTCTGCACCGTCACTGGTACCTGTTTAAGGCTGAAGGCGGGTTGAACAGCAGGCTCTGGACACGGGCCCCAGTGGGGAACCTGAGCCCTGATGATGGGGAGGGTGAGTGCAAACACCAGAGCCAAAGGTAGCTTCATGGTAAAGATGTGGCTTTATTACCTAAAGAGAGTATGAAAGAAAAGCAGGTAAGGTAACACAAACCAAAAAGAAACATGGCCAACGCAAACAAGATTACTGCTACATCAACTCAGGCAACATTTTTCTTGGCAGAAATATTCTAATATTAACTAATTTATAGTTTAATCCTTCGCATGTATCTCCACAGATTTCTCTTACCTCTGTGTCCCAGTGGTTCAGATATGTGCTCTGTCTTTACCGACTCTGCTGTTTGAGTTGGAGACGTAGCCCTCTGCGAGGTTTTGCAGTTCTGCATCCTCAATGGGCGTCTTTGTTTAGAGCCAGCTTTATTTCAGACATGAAGTAAGCTATTAGCAAATTGGAGTCATAGGGGACATACCAGGAGGAACGTAATGAATGTAATAAAATAATCTGGATGCCCTCCTGCCCCAGATGGACACAAAAGTATATATTTTGTTTTGTTTTTTATCAGAGGATTGCTTTAAATGACAAGTTCCAAGGTTACATGATTTTGTACACAGACACACAAGTACTTTAAGACAGAAATGTTGATCCACAAAACTTAAGAGCAAGCGTGCTATACTCATGTGTGTTTATATGAAGAAAATGTACAAAATGATTAGATTTGATCTGATTTAATAATATCTTGTCTGGCAGGACTGAAACCTTCAGATTTGCTGCATGGCCTCACAAATGGTCGATGGTTTACATATTTACATTTCCTGCTCTTTAATGACTCTCTGTTTCTCTGTAGCACCAACAGCATATAATAGCATTCATGGTTTACACCAAGGATGTCAAAATCACTGTAATTTGTGGGTTACATTCAGCCTGATTTGGTCTTAAGTGAGCCTGATCACTGAACCTATTCCCTAAAAAAAGACACCTGCAAATTCCTTTTCTTTTAGTGTTAAAAAATTTAAGTACGCATTGTATGAACCATTTATTTATAAAACTGATGATGAATACCCCAAGTGTAATTCATCTTCATTTCTTCTGCACTAAGAAATGCTACTGCCGTCAGCACGGCTCTTAGGATGTACACAAAAAAGAAATATTACAGAAAAGTTGCTTATTTCCAGCTTTTATTCTCTTACTAAAAGGCCAAAATTTTCTGTTGATTCAAACAAGTTTTACTCTCTGAGGTGTTTTATGTTGTTGTTACTGAGACGGCTGTTCAACCAAATCTTTGCCTTTCATTCCTTGTACATGCAGGAACTCAGCAGACACACTTGACACATGGGTTCATCCCACCAGCAAACACTTAACAACGGGCTAAAATGACCTGGTTTTGGCACCTATGCACCTGCAACACCTTCCAAAAAGCACTGAATGATTTTTATTTCATGACAGTAACTTCTCCACCAAAGCTGAATTACATATAGTATCATCATGTTGCGTAGCAACCACCAGCAGTGGGGTAAAATGACCCTTTTATGTTGCATTTGTGCACCTACTTTATAAAAACCTGGAATCATTTTCATTTCATTGACTTCAATATTAATTTTATCTCTTTATATGCTCACTGGTGCAGCTGGTGCACAATAGTCCCCGTTTCTCATGTGGCTCCTTGGGAAGATTAAGTGCCCACCTCTGCTCACAGCCTCCAGGTGGGCCAGATTTCACGCTTTGGTGGGTTGGTTCTTTCCCCCTATGTTTGACATCCCTGGATTAAACTGAAATATCTCAATGTACTGAATGGATTACCAAATGATCAGTTTGGTGTTATTTCTGTTATTTCTCTGTTATTTATGTTATTTCTCTAATTCCTTTCATATTTTATCTATAAAACATCTTGGCTCTATCTTGGTTCTGATTTGCTCAAACTGAGATGTGTGGGTTGGAAAAGTTGGAACTACTAGACCTCAAGCATGACCTCATGATGATGTCATCATCAGGGAGACCCCTAATTTAAAAAAAAAAACAATAGAAAAAGTCTGTGAATATCGACTGCCATCTCTTTTGCTTTCTTCCGGTTCCTGTTCAGCCGTTGTAATTCTCATCCTGTCAGTCCCGTCGATGAGTCACAAGCATGTAGCCTGCAGCGTCTAAGGAGGAGTGGACCGTCGAGCTAAAATCTGTTAGAACGTGTTTTGACAGCTTAAATTAACTCGTGTACTTTTTGCATTTTCTTGGTAACATTGACAAACAACTTAAAAACTTAAATTCTTCTGAGTTTGTCTTTGTAACAAAAGATCAAACATACACATACACCCAAAAAACTGGTATTAATAATAATAATAATAATAATGGATTGCATTTATATAGCGCTTTTCGGGGCCCTCAAAGTGCTTTACAATTCCACTATTCATTCACTCTCACATTCACACACTGGTGGAGGCAAGCCACAGTTGTAGCCACAGCTGCCCTGGGGCAGACTGACAGAAGCGAGGCTGCCATATCGTGCCATCGGCCCCTCTAACCATCACCAGTAGGCGGCAGGTGAAGTGTCTTGCCCAAGGACACAACGAGCGAGACTGTCCGAGCCGGGGCTCAAACCGGCAACCTTCCGGTTACTCTTTGAGCCACGATCGCCCACAGTATTGCTGTTATTGTTCTGACTTTCTGAAAAGGATTAATTTTCTCACATGTGCTGATAAAGTAAATAATTTGGCATCTTGACAGTGAGCGCCAAGCCTCTGCCAATCCAGTCAATTGATTTTAATATACACAAGCATCTGTGCGGACTTGGTAGGGCGTTTTCTTTATGCTTAAAACACGACGAAAGCAAAAAGAGTTTATCGTGAGTATCTCTGGTTATACCCCGACATCTAAATATTTAAAATGCTGCAATATTCTGTTTAAAATTCAAAATAGCTTAAACCAAAAGCTGACAGTTACATCTGACGACGGAAGGCTCCCAGACAAAGCGTTCTGGCAACCAACAAGGTTAAATTACAAAAAGGAAAAGATCAAAAGGCTCAATTTCCAGCTAATACACTTCAGAGAGGAATGACTTGTTAGCTGCACTCAGATGCATCAAAGCCTGTTTTCCCAGGATCAAGGCAATAAGCTCGACTGGTCAGAAGATCAAGGCAAAGAATCAGCCTCACTGGCAAACTAGCAGCAAGACAGAGAGGGAACGCTTCAAAAGGGTGCATTAAAGATGCAGAATGTAAACACTGCAAAGCGACAGGACGTTCTGGATTTGATTGGGTGCATGTGATTTAAAGTTTTTGTTCTGATAATCTGTGGAGGATAATCCAGTTTCTATTTTCTGTCTTGAGTAAACTGGACTGTCTTGACGTTTTTCTCTCGGTTTTCACTTTTCACTGTTTACTCATCCTAACACATGCACCTTAACCAGCCACTTAATTGTAGAGACAAACTCACCACCTCTGTGGAAACACCCACCTCCACTTCAGCACCTATCATCCCACATACCCACACACGGGTCTTATAGTTCAGCGGGAATTGAAGCATGTTCCTGACACTGTAAAACTGCATGGTAAAAAAGTTGTTGCTAAAGCTCAAATTCAAAAAATAAACTTTAAATCAATAAAATACATTTTATGATATTTTACACATGTAGTTAAAACAAGCATCTTGGACTCAGTTTTGAGTTTTGTGGGTTTATGATTTCTTTTGGGGGTTGAGATGTCAGGGCTCTGTGTGCGGGCAGGTGGAAATGTGGACTGAAATGTAACTGAAAACCACAGCTTTTATTGCTGGCATGAAACAAACACAGAAACCAAACCAAACCATGAAACCAAGCAGGAACACACAGGCAGGATCTGAGGGTACAACGCAACACTGGGTTGAGGAAAACACAGGGCTAATATACACAGGGTGGTAATCAGGGAATGGGTAACAGGAGGGAGACACAGCTGGGAGAAATTGGGGCTAACGAGACAGGAGGAGCAAAGCTGGACACACTGATATAAGACACAATCCTTCAAAATAAAACAGGAAACAATACACAAGGACGCAGACTAGGAAACACAGACTTAACACGGGCAGAACTAAAAATAAACCAGAATAAGCTGGAACATAGAACATCATCATCAAATAGATCAAGAAGATAACCAAAAAATACAAAATCAAACCAAAACATGAAAACTCAAAATACTGGGTCATAACTGACGCAGAACTGTGACATGAGAGAAGGATTTATCCTCATCTGTTTAAGATTTCATATTCCCTGCTGCAATTAAATCTCTTTATTAATTTTACTATTAGTCCTGGTGATGGTGATAGTTTTTTTCTTTCTTCTTCCTTCCCTTCATGTTTCCTTCTGTCTTTCCATGTCTAGGTCACATGTGTGATTCTGTCTTCTGTTTAGTTACTCCCTGCCTTTCTTTGGCAGTCTTTTGTCTCTTGCTCTGTGGATCTAGTTGAACATACACTGTCTCATCATCTCTAATTTGTTCCCACTGTGTCTTTGACCTGTTGTCCCCTGTGCTCATTACCTTGGAGCAGCCACATACTGAACCACCAGCTTACCGATTAGTAGCTGACAGCTTTAGCCACACAATCTCCCGTCTGCATGCCTATCCTATATCCTTGGGCATTATACTGAACCCCAAGTTGCTCTTGGATGCATTCATCGCAGAGTGAATGTTAGAAAGCACTTAGATAGAAAAAGTATTGAAAGAAAGTGCTTGTATAAATGGGCGAATGAGCCATGTTGTATAAAGTGCTGTGAGTGCCCAGGTAGATTAGAAAAGCGCTGTATCAGAACCAGTCCATTTACCATGTTGTGGGAGTTTCCTCTTGTCCTTTGTCATGTTGTCAGTCTCAGCTGCGTGTTGCCGTGGTTCCCGTTTTCACTTTATTCCCTGGTTCAGACTTTTGGATTATCCTTTGGACTTCATTCTGAAGTACCGGCATTAAAGGCTCGCATTCTGTTCGACTGCCACTTTGCTTTTACTGTTTGCTCCCTGTAAAACTGAAAGACAAATTTAGTTGGACTTCTTCCAAAATAGATAAGATTGAAATATTTGAAAAGGTAAACTGCTATTTTTAACTGTGAAATGTAATTGGCACTAGTTTTGCTAAAGTTGCAGTTGGACTCACACTGATGTCAGAAGCCAAGCAGAGATTCCTGCTTATTTTATTTTTTTTATTTTTTTATTTTTTGTACACTACCTGCTTTGATGATAATTATGGTAGATTTAGGGCCAATACTATTCCTGAACATGCTCTGATTGATATTTTGGCCACTTGGGGGCAGCACGAGGAGCCATAATAAACAAACAGCTGGGTTTATATACAGCACTGACTGCAGAGCTGGATGGTGATGTAATGTGTGGCCATGGTCACATGAAATACTGGCTTACATCTGAGGACGCATCAGAAATGTGCTCAAGCTCATGAGTGTTCAGTGCTTTTAATGTGTTAAAAAGCTGAGCAGTAGACTTGTTTTATAAGAATTGTGTCTTTTATTTTGAAAGGCATTTGTTGTGATGCCTTTTGTGCAGATCTTACCGTTACAAAAGTGAATTTCCGACAGTATAAACAATAAGAAAAGAAATCCAACATGACTGCTTTTTTTGCCTCTTTTTCTTCTAATGTCATGAGTGACAGCGTTACTTTTGTTCATTGCAGAGAAATGCGCTTCTGCAAATGCGTAAGCATCATCTTCAAACTGCTCACAAATAAATATATTCAGCCCAGAAATTATACGCTAATAAAAAATTATAATTTGTACCGCATGTTGCTTCTGACGAAGCTTTACCAGAAGTTACATTAATATGATCTGTCAGCATTGCGTGACAGCCGCTGTTATGTGCATTTCATGTCACGCTGGGGCTCCCGCAGCTATGCACACAAGCATGCTGTGGGTTAAACATGTGGAAGAGAACACACTGCTCTATATATAGTGCAATGTACATATGCACTATACTTAGAGCTTGAGAAAATGTCCTTCTGCTGAAGAACAACAAAGCTCACAAATTCACGTGCAAACTTTCACTGCTGTGAAGCCAGTGCTGTATTCAAAAGAGACTTTGTTTTTAAGTTTGGCAACACATCAACATGACTGGGGACTTTTGGTCTAACAGAAAGAGTATTTATTGAGAGGGGACAATATAGTGAGGGTACACAAAACTGAAATCATTTTCTTTGCTTTAATTGACTGAGTTTGTCTAATAGAGAACAATTATATGGTGTGACATTCACATTCAGGGAAGACTAAAACACTGTCAGCCTCCAGGAGAGTTTGGTGTGGGATCTGTCTCATGCCTCAGGGCCCTGCATTCAGAGCCTTTGTGTGCTTTGACTTCACTCTTCTAGTCTGAAAATCAGTTGAATGATAGAAAACAACCACAAAGAAACACAAATTCAGTTCTGTATACGTGTGACCGAATACGACTGTGTGTGAGTGGGTTGTGGATTAATCAAAGTTTTAATAGCAGCTCAGTCCAAAACCTCAAGCAACAGAAGAACAAACCACAACAAAATCTGTCAGACACACCAAATATTCCTTTGCTGTTGGGCGTCTGTTCTGCTGCAGTAAATTGTCTGTTATCATTATTGTGTCCGACACTTTTTCTCTATCATTAATTTCATGAAATAATTAGAATACGGTCACAGAACATGATCTCAAATCTTCCTGAACAATAATTTAAAAATGAAAATGGCTGCTTCCCGTTGCCGTCGGCTAATTAAGAAATCTGCATGTTTCTTCATGTTAATGAAAATTAAAACAGGCTCGTCATTTCAGGGATTTAATTGGCCTTAAAAAGACTTTTCTCCTTTTTTTTAAGTGTCATGAAGCAGATTCCTTTCATGAAAAATGACCGAATGGAGCATTCACGGCTAAATTAAATTAAACACAAACATCTTGGGGCAAAGTGATAAAAAACTTAATATGTGATATAAGAAAAATAGCAAAGCACCCTTATTTTTATGTATTTATTCAAATGAAAAACAGGATTTTACCAGCACTTATGGTTATTTTGCCTTTATGCATTTATTAAAGAAATGTGTTGTTCACTGCAATCGACACTCCAGAATTGGAGGAATTTGTCTTTGTTATGTGGAAGTGAAATTGTGGAGCTGTAAAGCCTATATATGATAATGTTTTGTGTTTCAAATAGTGAACAAATTAGAAATATGTAGCCTGTTGTTATTCAGATTCCCATCAATAAAGAAGCTGGAGACATAACAGCTGATGATCTGTGGAGATGAAGTGGGATTAATTAACTGTGCACTGCTTCCCACTTTTATTCAAATATGGAAAACCTAAATCATCAAATGTTAATTTTTCCTTTTTTCTGATATACTTTATGTGCAGTGTTGACATGTTTGAAAACAACTTATTTGAGACTGGGGAGTGTTTGGTTAAGCTTATACAGTATGTGGTGTCTTTAACATATCAAACATGGCTGAGATGATGATGATGATGATGATGATGATGATGATGATGATGATGATGATGATGATGATGAGTTCCACTCTCTGCCAAAACACAAACTAACGCAGGTTTACAGGTTATACAGAAAAAAACATCACAGGATCGAGCTTAACTGAACTAAATGAAAACCTTTTTTTTGAGTAAAGATAAGGTAAATCAGTTAAACTGTGTTTCTTTTATTACTTTATGGAAGAATATCATCGTGTTTTGTGGTGCAAGTGTGTAATTAATCCACCTGTTTTATAACATTTCCAGAAAACTAGAAAAGATGAGCCCCAGTTTGCTCTGACTTTGGAGAATAATTTTTCAACTCTTGTGTAAAATACTCTAATATTCACCTCCCTCTCAGGTCCGACTGTCATGACAGTAGATGTTAGTAACACAGGTGACTTTATTCTTCATAATCAGGTCAAATATCCTCCAGGACAAGAACATCTTAAACGTGCCTGCTGGCATTAGCACTTAGCTGAGAGAACCAATGTGCCGAGCATCACCAGCTTTTGGACTCTTGTCTCTGGTTGGATTGCAAAGAATAAAAGTCTCACAGTTTGATCTTTCAGTCTCAGACGATTTAAATGAACAGCTCTGAATCAAAGGGCAGCTCTGCTGTAAAATGCTTCGGACGGCGGTTTGCAAAACACTTTCTCCAGAGATGTGATGCAATTTTTCTGTCTGAAATGAGACTTGGATTATCTCGAGACAACAGTTTTATTTTCTACCAGGCCAATCACAAAGCAGACTGTCGATAAAAGTAATAATTAATCATTTAATATTCCGAAATGAGCGCAGCAATTTATCACGATACACTGCTGTTTTCAATCATTCTTGTGCTCCATGTAATGATCTCTAAATTTTAAATGTTTTTAATTAGTTTTTCAAGCCCTGCTGCTCCCTGTCTGATTCTTTTATGTAAATCCATTTTATGACAAACCCGCAAAAACTACATCAGCCTCAACCCACTTCCTGTCTGAGTGCATTTCAAGGCACTCAAAGCCCTTTGTTAAAGAGATGAAAAGTGAGTCCAGAAGCAGAGAGAGCTGCAGTGGGACCAAAGCGTCCAGAAAAGCGGGGACACCTGAGCTCGGGTCGTGTTTTTCACACACCTGTGTGTGCTTGGCGAGAGGAGATGCAGTAAGCACCGACCTCATGCTGCACTTTTGTCTGAAGGTGGAAAGACTGATGCTGGCTGCAAAATCTGTTTGATGTAGGATGAGGACACAGACACTCTTCATCTTACACGTCATCTCAGGTTCCCTGAAAATAGCCTCTTTAGAGTCTGGGTCATTTCATGTTTCAGTATGATGATATGTGTTTTATAACATCCCAGAGAATCTCTGTCAGGTGTAGTTCAGTAGATGAAACAAATGTCTGCCTGGACAGAGCCACTCTATCACTAAACTTTTAGCTCCGCTTTAAGGGTGTAAATAAATTTGAATCACTGGTTCTTTTCATACAAATCTTCATTGTGTTTCCTCTCCTTGTTGCATGTTCCCACACTCGGTCTCCTCATTTATGACCTTTCAAGCTGTTGCTGGTCCATGCCTTTGTCTGCCACCCTCATAATAATACATATACTGTATTTTGAGCAGTGACTGTGCCCCCCAGTCTCCTGTGTCTCGTTTCTCTTTTCCTGTGAAACATTTGCAGTTGTGCAGGGCTGCAGTTAGCAAGTATGACTTCCTGGATATCAGTTCTTTTCAATTTTTTTTTTGTTTTTTTAGTGCCAGGCAGCCTGTTTCCTCCTCAACTGGAGAGGTTTATCATCAGTTTTCTGTCAGAAACAATAATTTCACAGACATGATCTTTTCCATACCAAACCACAGGGTTGTGCCTCTTTTTGTCTGGATTTAATTAAAGTGAAAATTAAAACAGCTAAAAATCAAACTTTCTTTGTGTCACAGTCGCTGGGCCATTGACACACTTTTGGCTTCATCACTGTTTTGTCTTGAGTTTGTTTCTTAGTTGCTGTGTTTAGTTTTTGTTCCCGTTGCTGCTATGTTTATTGTTTATAATATTCCTTCTTTCAGTTTACCTTGCCTCCTTGGTGTTCCCCATGTATTGTCAAGACTCAGTAAAGGATGTTCCCCAGTTTAGTCACTTCCTGTTTTATTTTTGTAGCCTTGGTCTCGTGCTTTTTCTATTTAATTTTACTTTCCTGTGTCTCATTATCCCTGATTTGTTCCCGTTGTGTCTGCCACCTGTTTGCCCCGTGTGTCACCCTGTGTCAGGGATCCTTTGTTCCCTACCTCCCAGCTCCCCCACGTTTATTCCTTCGACTTGAATAAAAGCTTGTTTTCTTTTGACGCCTACCTGTGAGTCAGCATTTGGGGTCCTTTCCTCCATTACTAAATATGCACGAAGTTTCATGCAGGTTAGTGTCTTTAAAGTGCCTCACAGATTAGGAAGGCAGAAAAATATGAAAAATATATATATTTGAGGAACTTAAAAATGAAACCATGTTAAGTAAAATTAAGTAAAAATGTTAAGTAAAATCAAGTTTATTTCCCTGGGGGATCAATAAAGTATTCTGATTCTGATTCTGATTCTGATTAAAATAACAGCTCAGTTTAAAGTCAAGCCTTGTGTTGTCTCTGTTTCTGTAAAATGTGCAGGAAATTAGGTTTTATGATCACATTTTGGGGAATCAATTTTTTTTTAATATTTATAGGTGCAAATAAGCATCTGCTAACTTATCATTTTTTGAGTGTAACTTCAGTAATTTTGATGTTCATCTTCATATTTGTTGTCTGTCTTTCAGGAAAAAATAAGTGTGAAGGAGGGAGCAGTGATCCAAGAGATCCAACAAACCCAACGATGTGATTACATGACCAACCTGTTACTGTTTGAACAGAGTATTTATTTGAACAGGTGCCAGCTCTCACACTGGCCCCCTATCATGACACAGAGGTGGGACCCATGATCGATAATGAAGTGATGCAAGCATTTGAATCTTTAAAAGTCAAGTCAAGTCAAGTCAACTTTATTTGTCAATTCTGCCACATGTACAGGACATACAGAGAATAGAAATTTCGTTACTCTCAAACCCTAGATTAAAAAATGCAAATAAAATAATTAAAAATAAAAATTTAAATACCTCAGAACCTCAGAGGCTGAGTTCTTTCACACAGCTGATTACCTGCAAATAAACAGTCAGTGGCCGTGATTCTTTATGTTTCTTCTCTACATTTATTCATTCTTTTCACATCTCAGGCTCTTTCTGTCACTAACTGACACTCACATCACGTTTTGTTCAGTGAACTCCAGCATGAACTCTTGCTGTTTGTTTTTTATTCTCTGCAGGTTGAGGTGAGAAGATGAAGCCTGCACAGGTGGTTGCATTGACTCTACTGTCTGTTGTTGCGATCGGCGCTTAGGTCTTGAGGTTGGGCAAATGTCCCCAGCCTGCTGTTCAGGCCAACTTTGACGCCAACAGGGTGAACACTAAATTTTTTCCTCTTCTACTGTTTATGTTGTGGGACATACAGATGATATCTATAGACCTGCTTTTCCTACAAACACAAAATATTAATTGTGGGCTCTCTGAATCTCGTGCTTCCTCTGCAGTACATTGGAAAATGGTATGAGATCCATAAGTTGCCCACAAGCTTCCAGAAAGGCCAGTGTGCCACTGCTAACTACACCCTGCTGAGTCCTGGAGTCATCGAGGTCCTGAACACTGAGCTTCTGTGAGCAGCTAAAATATTTCCGTTTAGATTTGACATTTTGAAAATGTTTTAATTTTTAAGAAAACTTCTGCATAAACTCAGAAGGACACATGGTCCTTGACATAATTGTAATAATCGGAGGGCTTTTTATTCTTCACACCACCACTTCATTCTACTAAAAACAGCATTACCGTACAACCGCTTGCTTCTGCTTTTTAAATCCTCGTTCTAGACGTTTCTGCTTCAGATGTTTTCAACGTCCCTGAACAAAACTCATGCCTCATGAACACGCAGGGTCACTGGCTGAACCTTTGTACTGTTCCAGAGTTATACAAAGAGAGCATTTTGTAGAAAAAATATATATAATTGAAGGAAAGTACACGAGTAGAATTAATTTCTATTTCATGTTTCATTTTATTAGCGATAATGGAACCGTTAACGCCATCGTCGGCTCTGCCAAAGTCAAGAACCCCGCTGAGCCTTCCAAGCTTGAGGTCTCCTTCAACAGTAAGTTGTCATAAATGACTTTCAATTTCAGTCATGACAGATTCAAGTGAGCCACATATCCCTGCTGTTTTCACCTCTCCTGCAGACTCTCCTCCCGGCCCCTACTGGGTTCTGTCCACCGACTACGACGGTCACTCTCTGGTCTACGGCTGCACCGACTACGGCCTGTTCCGTGTGGAGCTGTCCTGGATCCTGAGCAGGAAGCCCACCCTCTCTAAGGAGACCCTCGAGAAGCTCCAAGGCATCCTGTACTCTGTCGGAGTCAGCGTGGAAAACATGGTCCCCACCAACCAGGACGAAACTTACTGCAGCCCAGTTAACCAGTGAACCAGTTAACGTACGCTCCTACTTCAGCCCACAGGACTGTGAGGCAGGGGGCACAATGATTGCATGCAAAGACAATGCAACAATAAAGCTGTGTAAAGAAATTTCATGTTGTCCATTTTGACATTGCAAACACAATCTGCACCTTTTAAAATCTAAAACTAGGATTTAAATTCCAACAATGCCCAGAAGACAAAAGTCCCAATTTCTCTTTCACCTTCAGCACTTTTCTTTTCAACTTTACTTACTGCTGATGGGGCTAAACTCCTTCTTAAAAGCATGTTTTTAGCCTTCTTCCTTTCACTGGTTAATTTCAGAGTTGCAAAGTTAGCTGTCAGTCACATGATGTTTTGTTTTGTTTTTTTGTCTTTTTTCCTAATAAAACTTAATGATACACTTTATTTTTATTGCCACTTAAAAAACAAAGTGCTCCATGAAGGAAAACAGACTTTTTTTAAAAAGCCCAATTTCATCTCCATTAAGCAACAGTGAAGGCAAAGAGGATGAGGATGAAACCTAACAAATGAGCAGCTCCAGTTAAAAGATTTAGACATAAAAAAGCAAAAACTTATTCTATGGAACAAGGTGAAGGAAACTAAAAAAAGAGAGAAAAGTCACTTAAAGCCCAATTTTTCATTAATAATGTGTAAGAATTCCACCCTGACCACCGCTTAAAATCTTTTTTATCCCTTTTTGTCATTCTTGATGTGTGTCACTGACTCCACCCCGGCTCACAGGCACAAATGTACCCCAGTTTGATCCCAGCTTCACTAAAGCACAACTTTAAAAATAGAAAATTGCCTTAAATGAATGTATTTATTAGGTGAAATAAAATTACCCCAAATAAAGTTAATTCACTCTAATGCAGCTGTCCTTAAAGATGTGTGTTGGTTCAGTTGTGTGTCAATGTCAGCTGCTGTATATTGAGACAGTAAGAAAAAGGAATGCAGTGAGAATGGTCCACTTTTATTGGTGCAACAATATAAATATTGAGTTAAAGCAGACATTATATTAGCATATTAATTAATCTTGTATTATATCTGACAGTAGGCCCAATTTTTTTTTTTATTTTTTTTTTTTTGCATTGACCTATCATGGAGACATTCAGTGGTAACCACAGCACATGTTTACTCGTGCATGACTCTGCAGTAATCTCTGTCCTGATTGGTGTCAAGCAGCTTCTCCACACTGGCTCCAAAAGATGACAGGATGGTCTGCAGCTCCTCCAGGGTCTCCTTAGGAAGGGTGGGATTTCTGCTCAGGATCCAGATGAACTCCCCATGTAACGATTCGATTTCAGTACAGCTGTAGACCAGGGCGAAGTTGTCGTAGTCGGTGGACAGAACCCAGTATGGGGAAGGGGGAGTGTCTGGAGGTGTGTAAAAGGGATTTTTGTACAACTCAGCTCTCCAGTTTAAAATGTTTAATATGTGTGTAAAAACAAAAAACAAGGGTCCATACTCTCAAAGAAGGTGACCAGCAGCTTGGCAGGCTCAGATGAACTTGCGGCCTTGGCAGTGCCGTTGATGCTGTCAATGGTACCGTCAGGACTTAAGCAGATAAACAGTTAAAATTTAGAAAAATACTTTTTATATTCAGACTGTTCAGAGTCAAAGCAACATATTTACTCTTCAAAAGTACTTTTCATTTTATTTAGTATTATTTGTTTGTAAATGTAAAATTCAAGTTCTCAGGTCTCAAGTCAACAGGTGATTTGTCATTTCCTTAAAGGGTGGGCTGGTAGTCAGAGAACACCACAGCCATTAACAATCAAACTAGGCTGGGGGGGGGGTTCTTTATTAAGTTAATTTATGTAGCACTTTTCACAGACATGAAAGTCGCAAAGCACTGCACAACAATTAAAACACAAAATCAAGAGAGAATTGTGTTAAAACAGAACTGGAAAAAAAAAGCAGAAGGCTCGATTAAACACCACTGACTCCACAGAGTCATTTAAACTGAGCTTGAGTGGTAGACTTTTATGGATTGGATTCATTTTAGGATGAATCCATCTTCTCTATAGACTTATTCATTTACTGGTAAAACCTAAACTGTGTCTCACCTAAAATATTTTTCAGATGCAGTCTGAGGTTTGAGGAATAACCATTTATTGTGAATGATATTTTAAATCCAAGAAGTGACTGAAGAGCAGGACTAAGAGGACACGGTTCCAATAACAAATCTGTCTGCTCTTCCAGCACCACACACAGCACCATGGATATATCCATATCTACATCTTTTACATGTATTCCAGAGAAATGGTGCAGGACAAAGACTCTGACTTGTACAAACATTATTCGGATAACGGATCAGTGAGCAAAGGAGAGCAAACTAACAGACTCAGCTCTGTGCCTGAGTGCTCTGAAGTACTCACAGCAGCTCCTTGTTGAGGACACCAACGACTCCTGGGCTTTGCAGGCTGTAGGTGGCAGTGCTGCACTGGCCCTTCTGGAAGCTGTTCGACAGTCTCTGGATCTCATGCCATTTACCAAGATACTGCAGAGGGAGTTGAATTGGTTTTGTTTGTGAGACAGATGTGCACACTGGACATTCCAGTTTACCTTAATGAAGATAAATTAAAATACAGCTCAGAGTGAGGAGTTTGGTATTCACCCTTGCAGCATCAAATTTCTCCTGAACGGCAGGCACGGGGCATCTTCCTGGTTTTATAGACTGAGCACCGGCTGCCACAATGGACAGCAAAGTGAGGGAAATCACCTGGATGGCATTCATTTTTCCCCACAACCTGTAAAGAACAACGAAAAAAAGTTTGTCAGCTTTTAAAGATAAAGCATAAAGAACAGGGGGTACATGCAGGTGTTACTCACTTGCCTGTTTTACTGGGTAGTAGTGACGCTCTGTGTTTTCATTCAATATTTATACACCTGTCATCAGCCCCGCCTTCCCATTAGCATGTGAGGTTATTTTGAGGAAGCAGGTATGAGATGCTCAACATCTGGTCCCATTCTCATCTACTCCAGAATTGGGGCCTCAGATAGAAAGAGATTAGTTTCGTGTGACAGTTAGATAAGTATGCAGAACTTGACTGTTGAATAACATTTAAAGAAAAATATAGTGGGAACCAAAGGTGATTATGTATAATATAAGATGGCTTCCTTTGCTTGTGTGTGCCCCATCTAGTGGCTGGAACTGGTGTGCAGAGGAGATAAGAGGACTGCAAAGGATTGTCTGAAAACAGCAGGTGCTCTTACTGATTAATCATAACTTAATGGTAACAAGTCATCATTCATCATTATTATATAATACAAAACCTTTTTTCAATGCAATAAAACCAAAAATATTCATAAATACATCTTAACTGCTAAAACATTTTCAGAGAAAAAAAATCAGCCACTTGTGATAATTTCATTTGTGAACAGAAGTCTTTGGAGCAGTGGCTTCCCCAAGTGAGAAGGAGCGTCCCACTGAGGTACAAGTACGTAACTTATAAGGAATTATCCTGATGATCTCTTTAACATTTACTACCCACAGTTTATAGCAGAAGAAGCCCACAAATATGTTGCTGGCAGTGATATATCAGCTGATACATAGCTATCAATATTTATAATGACCAATAAATGAAAAACTGAAAAAGTAAAGAGGAGACAGGAGAAACACCCTTCAGCCATGTTAGGAATGTCAGTGTCGCAAAGTTGGTCCACCAGAGGGCGCTGTGCAACTTTCCTGCTTTTGAAATTCCACAAACTATAACAATCAGCTGATCTGAGCAGTCTGGTAGAGCATTATGGGTAATCCATGACTTGTGGTATAATTGCATGTGACAAATTTTATGGAAATTGTTTTATGTTTCGGGTCTCTGAAAGAAATAAAAATGGCCAATATATCGGATTGTTAAATGTCGATGTTGGTTTTAGTCTTAGAAATCTGTTATTTGTCAGGTTCTATTAACACAAAACCACTAATCGGTTTTATTTTTTCATTAAATCTGCCGATTTTTTTAACTTCATGTAATTTGTCATAGCAGAACAACACAGTTTTCTAGTGTACATGTGAAGAGACCTATTTTTGCCGATAGCCTTGACACAACATACCTGATGTGTCACACACAAAACTAACTTTAACCTCCAGATAAGCTAAAATAATTTAAACCTTTTTCATGTTTCCTCCAGTCAGACACACAACAATATCTTTTTTGGATTCAGTGTTTAACCCTCTACTGCATGACTTTTTAATTTTTTGGGAAAAAAATATTTCTCCCTATTTTGGGGGAGCTTTAGGGTCCCTAATAATATATCAATCATAAAATTTGACAGACCTGGTTTGCCAGAGGTGGCCCACACATGGGCCAGCACAAGGCCAGTTTCAGACACACTGGTGGTCCTGTGCTGGCCCATGTGTGGATTACCAAAGGGCCGTCATTCATTGCAGTATGTGGGCCATCTGTAGGTGATGTGCAGCCACGGGCCAGTTGCAGACACACTGCTGGCCCTGTGCTGGCCCAGAATGGTTTCAGCTCTGGCCCTAGATGTCAGCCTAATGTGTACCTTAATCAAGCCATGCAATAACAACATCTGCCAGAACATGCAAAACAGTGCAAAAGTAACATGCCGAAACTCTGTTCAGACAGTGAATGGACTGATTTTTATATAGCGCTTTTCTACTCTCCCAGATTGCTCAAACTGCTCTATACAACATGCCACATTCACCCACTTTTGCTTAACTGAGTGCTTCCTAACTACATTCATACACATTCACACTCTTGACATGCAGACTGGAGGAGCCAGGGATCGAACCACTAATCTTCCTATCAGTTTGTAACCTGCTCTACCACCTGAGATATGGCATGCCATCGCATAAACAGTGGCGTCATTGCCAGACCTGGCACACATCTGGTTGACATACACTCTGCCAAAACACCAGTCAGTCAGAAGTGCCAGCTTGATGCCAGATCTGGGCCAGACCTGTTTTCTGTAGGCCTGGGCCACATAAACCAACCCACAATCAAGCCAGATATGGCATGCCATCACATAGACAGTGCCATCTATGCCAGGCCTGATGATATACGTCTTATCGTGCCAGAAGTCGGCCAGTAGTGCCAACTTGATACCAGATCCTGGCCAGACCTGCTTGCTATGTGGGCACTAACACACACACACAGACACAGTTACTTTACCAACTGACCCCTGAGCTCGTAAGTATCCCCCAAATCTCATTCAGGGATCCACTACAATACTTCAATGTCACTCCCTGAAAGCTCACTGTCCAGAAAGTGCACATTCCCTTGGTTTCCTTCCATAAAAGGTATTTACATCCATGTCCTGTAATTATGAGTAGATTGTAAAGTAAAAAACATTGACTATGATCATATAAATGCACACAAACACATCTCTACACTCATATGCAAATGCATTATATTGCCTGAAAAAAATTGGGCTAACTGCGCAGTGTTGCCTTGAGGCAACGAATGAAAATTAACAGTTTTACTGTATAAATAAATTTACAAAAGTAGAACAAACAATCAAATATGCTTCTTAACATATTCATGCACATACAAGTATTTTTTTAATATGCATTTATTTCACTATAAACATGTAAAATAGTGATCTTTATCTTGCCTCCTAATGGAGATGTCCCTCACGTAGTGCAGCTTGCAGAAAGGGGTCCTCCCCCACCAAAATGAAAGTCACACCACCTTCAACTCATCATTTTATTGGAAAGAGATGTGTCTGGTAGCATTATTTGAAAAAAAAAAGTTGTTTTTTTTTTGAAGGGCCAGTGTAAGGCATGAAAATGTGGTTTGTTGCCTCAGGGCAACGCTATGCTGTAGAGGGTTTTAAGTTAAAATGTATAAAATCAGCACATCTTCACAGTTTTTGTTCAGGAACTCCAACACAAACTGTTATTTCAGGGAATCTTGATCCTGAAGAATCCTAATATCTATTATCTCACAGTAATCAAGGCCTAAACAAGATTTCCACCAGCCACAAAAGACGTAATGCTTCCAACTTAGAGGGATTACGGCTTCGGTACAGTCGTCATTTGGTGTGGAGAAGAAGGCAGGAAATACAGGTGATCTGGACACCAGATTGTTTCTGTAATTAGAAGATGGATGGTGTCTGTACTGACCCAGTGAATTTATAGCCAGACCCCTTTCTTGAGGTTAAACCTGCTCTGATCCCTTTGCCTCACTGTGACTCCATAATACTGGGTGCAAGCAACTTGGACAGAAATCCCTTATAAAAAGCTTACCCCCAGGACATTCCTCAATTGGCGGTTTAGATGTCCTAATGCTTTGTTCTCTTAATTCTTAAGTACTTTATTAATGCTGTTGTTTTTATTTAAAAAAACTTAGTTGTCTCCCAAATCACTGCTTAAACACACAAGAAATATGCTGACCCAATAAAAAAAAACATAGGAATACTAAATAATGTTACTTCAGCTGGTTCATCTGATACTCTTAGTTTAGTGTATTTTATCACCTAAAATGATGTATAAAGCAATATGTTGCATTTTTTTATTTTTTAAATATTTTATTGAATCTAATTGTATTTATATGGTGCTTTTAAAAAACAACAGGGTTTGACAAAGTGCTGTACAAAGCAGCAAAACAATAAAAAACAATAAATAAAAATAAAAAAACAAGTAGTAAATCATAATCCAGTGGGTTTAACACACACCTGCAGAGGACCCAGGTCTACGAGACAGGCAACACAAATACTACTACTAATATAGATATGGATATCTGAAGTCTGAAGACAATGACCTCAGTCAGACTGTCATTGAATGTATCCTAAAAATGTATCCTATTCATGCTTTAATGTCCTTTAGACTCGCCAGTATTTGTTCACCTCCATTATTTTTATGAGTGAGTAAATTTGGGTGTCATCAGCATAAAAACGATGGGCTAGTCTATGTTATAGTATTTAAAGCAGATAAAAAAGTTTAAAGACAACCCTGAGAACTCTGGCTAACCCTGAAAGAAAGGTGCGATGCACCCAGGACAGGTTCACGAGTCTATCGCAGAGCTCAGATAACAATACTCAGATAATTATGCATGCTCACATTTACACCTACGGTTAATTTAGAATAACCAGCTGATGTAACATGCATATCTTTGGACTCTAGGAGATAGCTAGAGTACCCACAGGGTTCTCCCGGTGCCCATGCAGGCACCGGGAGAACATGCAAACTCCACAGAGGAAGTGTTATATGCAGTTTGAGTGCTATACTGATTAGTACTGCTGTTGTGGAGAGACACAGAACCACTGATGCACCTTGTAAATAAAACTGGGTGCCATCTTTTGCCCACGGCTGAGATTGTTGGTCACACCTATGGTAGGATGAAGTAAATTCTCTGGAAGAAACCTTCCTTTACAAGGAAAATGAAGAACTGTCACATGTTAAACTGATGTTAACTCACTTAAATTGTATTTTTTTAAAAACTTGTAATGCAGTTACAATCAGGCTTTATAGTGCAGTGCAATCACTTCTGAGAAGCACTTACACTGATGTGACCTCTGCAGTATTTCATGGGAATTTGGTTGATTTAGCACCGTTAAATGTGAGTTTACATTAAAAAATAAAAACCTAACACATTAGTAACATCTCATTGGTGGTGGATTCTAACATATTTGGTCCACTGTATATAAAAATAAATAGTTAAAAGTCTCTACTTTTCCCTTTTTGCCTTTAACTGATGTATTTGACATGTATATGATGAGCAGTCAGAGTGCTCAGCTCTCTGGAGGCTCATTGCTTCCTTGCAAAGAGATACAGAAGCACCAAACTGTCCCACTCCATTTAAAATGTCCTACCAACCCACCACCTGTGTCCCTCCACCCCCCACAAACCCCAGGCATTAAGGAAAACATCATTCCTAGAAGTGCAGCTCTATGCTGTAAGCGGCTGGTGAGCACAAACTGTCAGATTAAGAGGTCTGAGAGGATGATCTGGCCAACATTTAGTCGGATTTCTGCCAAATTACCACCAAGCATGTTTGGGTCAGCCCTTTGGCACCCTGTGGAGAGCAATACTTCTGACATTCAAACTAGACATGTGAACAAACAACAAAAACTAGAGCAGTAGGAGGTCTGCAACCTGCGCCATGCAGTTTCCCTGCAGGTGGCCACAGAGCAGCTAAGGACGGGTTGGTCACTTAACTACTGGAAAAGGAAGCTAAGCATTTAGGTGTCTTAACTATGGCCTAAAGTGCTAACAAGGGATTAGTGAGGTGAACGTTGAAAGAGGTTTAGCACTCCATGCTTAGGGCCAGTGCTGCTTCAGTAATTACACATCAGTTGCAAGGTGCAGCAAGCAGTTGGATGGAAGATCATAGTGATGTCAGGGCAGGGAGGGCTTAAAACAGGAGATAAGGCCAGCTAATGGAGATGAAATGAATCAGTATTTAACAGGTCTTTTTTAGTTAAGGCAGTTAGCTGGCAGCAGACTGAACTCAAACCACTTGGCCAGAAGTCCTTGGAGGCCATTTAGTTGGACGTGAAAGAGGGAACGACGAAGATCTGTGAGCTCGCCAAAAACTTTTTGGGAAACATTTTTAACTTGATTTTAGTTCATTGGCTTTTTCATTTTTCTGGAATTGAGACACCGGCATCTTCAATTTCTGCTCAGCAGTGTGAACCTAAAGGTAGGTGGATGAAAACATCCTCTTTCAGTATTTTACACTCTTTGATTTTCCCTGTACAGTTTTATGTCTTTAATTGTCACAAACTCAGTGATGTTATAGGATGTCCTATCTTATGTTTAGTTTTATCCTCTTTTTATTGTCCAGCTTTCTATTGGAATTTGCCATTCTGCTTTTGCTTTTCTGCCAATGCATTTTGTAAAAGTGCCATATATGAGTAAAGTTACTGTTACAGTATTATAGAAAATGTAGACGCAAACTTAAAATCTCTAAAACCCACAAAAAATACAAAACTGCAAAACTTTCTATGCTAAATATTGTCATGCTTCATTTTTTTCCGTATGTAGATAATCTAGAGGCCAATACGATTAAAGGACAACCTTGAAATCCGAATAATTAACATGATAACTAGCCCAGATTCTGCATATAGCGCTACCTGAGTATTTCCGGATTGGCTTCTTGTATGTTTTTTGCATTTGCACATATAAATTAATACTCATCCTTTCAATCAACACTTTGTCTTGTGAGTTTATGACTACAAGCATTTCTTAAACTAGTGATATCTGCAACTCGGCACTTATTGTCACGAAATCTAATCTGCTTCATGCAACTGACAGTATTTGCATGGCTTTAGCTCATGTGTGTTTTGTGAGGGGATTAGGAAAGGCTAGACAATACTTCTGTCTTGTCTGATATGACCTCCTCAGGGCTCCATCTAAGTTGTCAGCAATTTTTCCCTTTAATTCATGCTTGTAATGAGATTAACCAGGCAACAGTAAATCCAAGGAGTCCAATCCCCGGATTTGGCAGCTGCGGTGTGGCCTCTGCTTGTCAAGGAAATATGACAAGAGTTTCCATAGCTCACCTTTGACTAAAGTTTCACTTAGAAAAACACTGCGACCACTTCAAATTTTCATGTCTCACTTCAAAAGAAGCCAGTTTTGAAGATTTGTTACTGCAGTAAACTCAGTCTCAGGCTACGAATTCACTTAAGAGACTTAACGTGATCAGAGTGTTAGCTGTTTCCAACAGGCCTTATAAAGGATTCCTCTAAATGGCTCAAGTTCACAGACACTGCAGTTTCTGCCTCTGATGCATCGCATTTAAAGAGCAAAGCATTAATTTCAGTAAATATCAGACTCACTGTTTAAAAACACTTTGTTCTGTTCTGCTGAGAATCCTAGCAGGCTTATTTATACGTCAGCTCAAAAGGAAAGAAAGAAAAGAAAGAAAGAAAGTGCAAATGCACAGCAGGAAGTTATGCATAGTCTGTGCACAGGCTGAACCCACATTTAAAATGTTATATCAACAGCAAACCTCACACACTTCAGATACATTTAGGTACCTAAAGTAGATTTTCTGTTTATGATGCTTGATGTGAATTAATCTGTTAAACTGAAGAAGACAGGGTGTCACATGCTGTGTGTGCAGAAATGTGAGTTGAAGTAATAAATTGACTTAAATGAGGAAAAGTGCTTACTGTGATAATGATGCTGATGTTTAAGATAATAATGAATATTTCCCCATTTACCAGGAGATATTTAAATTCGTAATAAAAAAAAACTATTATGCGCAGTTTTAAGGAATTTTAGATCTTCATCACACCGCATTTATCTGTGCAGCTGTTTAAAAACTGGATCGCAGGTAAACACAGGTGTTGCTGCTGAGAGTGAACCTGTATTTAGGTACAGGCTCTTTGGAATCAGACTTCTGTTCCTTCGTTGACATGTTGACTGATTTAAACTATGTTAGGTGTTTATCCACACTCTGAAAAACAATTAGTCTTTAAATAAATTCTGCAGTTTACTTACTTTCTGATGAAAGTGTAAATATTGGCTGTGTGTAAAGGCGATGACACTTCAGGCGAGGCTCGGAGCTCAGTGCCCACTCGGGATTTACACGGACATTAATGCCATGTAAATACATTTCTTCTTATTTGCTGATGGCTGCGGTGACATTGGCAGAGAGGGAGGTGAAGGGGGCATGTGTTCCCGCCACATAGCTCCACATAAACCGATTGCATCCCCAGATTTATCCCCAAGGTGTTTTTGGGACATCCTGGGAGCTAATGGAGACTAATAGGCTTAGCACTTAGGGTGTATTGTCCGGGATGCTTACAGGCAAGGTTTGCTGAGGGTAAAACTCTAAACGTGCGGATTACCTCCAACACATCCCTTTAAAGTGCTGTATAGCCAGGACTTAGCTAATAGGATCCTGAGGGTAGCAGGGGCCTGTGAAGGTGGCGACGGGGGTTGGATGGGGCAGTAGGGCGGACAGTAGGCAGGTCAGCAGATGTAGGTGGCAGACTGTTGCAGAACTAACAGGGGGATTAAAGTCGTCAGATTAGATGGGCTTCACAGGGAACTTGAGAGACTGTGGGTAATGCACAAGGCCTGGGGGCAAATCTAATGGCAGCATTTGACTAGGGGGAGGGTGGTACAGCAGAAATAATATGTCCAAGTGCATGTGCACAGCTTACACGTGTCCCTGCACTGGCAGGCTCATCAGTTCAATCAGCAAACCTCATATGAAGAGGTGGTTCTGTGGGGTGAGCATCCATATTCATGTCTCCAGATGCATACCGGCCCTGGATTAGCAGCACTGGATTACTGTCGTTTACAGTATCATATTTTGTAATGGGATTTCTGCAGTGTGGAAGGCTAATTGGAGGTCTCTAAGTCGATTGCACTTATCTGCACAAGCTGCTGGTTCAGCCGAGAACAATGCGGGTATCTGGGGTGAGCGCACATGTGAGTGCGCCTCTATCCATGTACAGGAGGACCAGCAGCATTTGCAAGGACAGAAAAGATGAGAGGAAATCGTCCAGTTGTTTGTTCTGGCCTTCGTGCGGGGTTAGGATTTGGATTTAACGGTTCGGGATTGATTGCCTTACGGCGAGGTATTAGCGTTAAGGTAGGTTTAAGATTAATACTTAAGGCCAGGTCTGTGGAAAAGGTGAGGTAAGAGTTATACTTAGCTGTTGTTAAAAAGGTCGCTTACAGGCCGTTTGCAAATATTTACATGCTGCTGAAATCACTGCTGCATCTTTGCAGTCATAAAGTATGTAATAACATACTTTTCTTTTTTTATACTAAGTTAATATACTGTGTTGTGTTGTTTATTGCGTTGTGATGTGTCATATCGTGTCGTGTTGTGTTATATGTAGTGCCGACGTAGGACAGTTTTCCAATTTCATTGTACTATTGTACTATGTATGACTGTGCAATGACAATAAAGAGTTATCTTATCTTATCTTATCTTAATAACAGACACTAGGCAGAATTTACCTGCAATGTTCAGTAATCAACACGAGATAGAGAACTGCTGCCCTCTAGTGGTGATGTGAGGGAATTACAAAAACGCACCCAGCACTGAGGGGTTTGTAGTTGGCTCAGTTTCAGCTACTGTGAGAAATAATCTTGTGTGATTTCATTTTACCTGCCATGCGAAGCGTTATAGGATCAATGTGTCAAGTAAACTGTCTAGTTTATAGAAATCCTTCAATTGGCTCTCTTTCTTAACAGCATTCAGGTGGAGGTCAAAGGTCGTGAGTGTGTCATGACCCCACGGGAGCAGCTGAGGAAGATGACAGCGCTAGGGGAGCAGGGGTCTTTGGATGAGAAGCACTGGTACCGACTCGTCAATGGGATGTCTGCTGGAGGTGAGGAGGATGAGCAGCGTAACAACATAAACCAAGAAAATATTATTTAACTTTTCAGGTTTTATTTATAGACAGAGTTGATTCTGTATTTGGCAATTTGGTGATCAAGCCTGTTTTCCCTCACCTTCCCTCATGTTGTTTGCACGTTGGTGGATTGCTCAGTAGCACCTGCAGGCTCCAGCTTTAACAGTCAGTGCATGCTCCAGGTGAAGCAGCTAAAACGGCCTCCCGGTGACCTGTGGTGCTTTTTCACTTCTTGCAGAGCTGAGGCAGAGGCAGGAGCTGATAATGAGGAACCAGATGGCTATGGCACCGCAGATCCTTGCCCAGGGGCAGCAGAGGTTACAGGGGGTCCCCGCACAGTTCGAACCACGGTTCATGGAGAGGTCTGTAGCTGAATTCTCTCCTAAACTTACAACAATAGTTGTCTGAAAAAGGGCAACCACAAGAAAACGAGTAGAAGAAAATGCTGCAAGAGGTGTCCGTGTGAAAACTCTGCTGCTCTTTTCTGTTCTTTTGGACAATTAAAATGTTTATAAGGCTAAAATAGACCTCGCAAACCAGCTGTTTTTATATGGAGTTCCAAAATTGCCAAAATGATTATGTATACATTAATTTATGTGCCTAATTTCTTCCCCTCCTTCAAGAGGCATTTTGAAAATCTCTCAGTTAAAACTAAATGTATGTGAAACAGAAATGCATAAAGAAATGTCAGAGAAAATCAAATAATAAATAATTAAGGGGAAATAAATATGAAAACAGTAATTCATAAATACAAATAAATTAATTTTAAAAAGGAAACATAAATAGAGTAATACACACTTTGTTTTTGGCCGCTTTTGATCCTACAAATATATGCTTTTTAAAGTGTTTTCCAGTTCATAAGTTTTCTTCTTTGTTTATTCCTCTCATCAGGGAGTTAGTTCCACCTACCGAGATGGTCCCGTCTGAAGCCAGGCAGATGCACATGGGCCCTCACCTCGGTCCACCTCTGCCTCCTCATGCCAACGTCCTGCCTGGAAGAGGTTTCCCTGCACCAGGTGAGCGCCACAGAAATATCGCCTGAGATAATTCCCAGACGGCCTGTCTCGTTTTAATGCGCGGTGATAGGCATTGACAGCCTGTCTGTTTCTTCCTGTTTCTCAGCTGGATATGGCTTCTTACCCTCAGAGCCCATGGAAACTGTTGCCCGGCGACAAGAGCTCATTCACAAGCAAAATATAGCCAGGTATTACGTGCTGAATATCATCATCACCATCATCATCTCACAGAAATTATTCCACCCGCAAGCTTTGCGTCACTGTTTTTACTGAATACGACTGAGACTTGATCCCCCCACCCATGCTGCAGCAAGGGTTTTATATCATGGCTCCATCACCACTGCTGCACAAATATGTCTAAAATATTTGTATGCACTTCTTTTCAGAATGGAAATGAATGCCATCCTGCATCAGAAGGAGCTGGAGAACGCGCACCAGAAAGGCTTGATGGGAATTGAAAATCCCATGTCATACCCTTCCAACCCCATGGTGTTTAGAGGTCGTCAGCGCATGCCAGACGGCCACGATGTCTTCGTCCACCGGCCCACCCTGGATGAACTGCACTCCAACAATATTCTTATGTCAGCCAACCCATATCCAGCAATAAGCACGCTGCACAGAGAGCGGGGACGCAGAGCAGGTCGGAGGCCAACTGTTCACAAGAGTATGGAGAGCCATGTGTCCAACGTGAAGGGTCAGACTGAAGATAAAAGTGTAGAGCAGAGCCCAGGGGCCGCATCGGGGGAGGAGAAGGAGCTTGAGCCAAAGGGGGACATGGGAGAGGAGTGTGCCACCAGTAAGACACATCATCAGGCCAAAGTAGACCCTGAACTGGCCACCGGAAGCAGGAAGAACTACAAAGATGGGGAGCCAGGCCTCCGGAAAGCCTGCGTGAACAGCCAAGATGGGAGTTCAGATGCAGCCAACAGTGGAACAAATGATAAGGACATATCTAGCCAATGTTCGACGTTCCAGGAGAAATTTATGTATCCTTCCACTGGAGGAACTCTAACAGGGATCCCTTACATGTTCCCGGTCCCTGGAAATGGTTTCCTTCCTCCTGGTGAGTTAAGAAATATTAAATAATAACACTTGTGCCTAAAACTGTGAAATGTTCTGCTGCCAGTTATTTAATATACTTGCATTTTTTGTCTTTAAAGGCCCACCAAATCTCTTTCTAAATGGTGAGGAGGTACCCGAAGACATCAGGAAGTGGACAGTGAATGATGTGTACAACTTTATTAACAGTATTCCCACGTGTTCAGAGTATGCCCAGGTTAGTAGCCTCACATTTTTGTAGTTGCCGCCTCTAAATTCATTCTGTTGTGACTTTCTAATGTTGGGTTATTTTTAATAGACTTTCAAGGACCACATGATTGACGGAGAGACGCTGCCCCTCCTATCAGAGGAGCATTTATTGGATACACTGGGACTGAAGCTGGGGCCAGCTCTTAAGATCCGCTCACAGGTACAAAAACACAGATTCTGACTGGAAATGCAATCCCGAGCCACGAAAGACAGGATTTGAAGGGATTATCTGATGTACGAGGATAAATCTTGAATAAAGGTTTATTTACATGACCGCTTATTTATACAACTCCATGTGAGGAGGTTTTATAAATATCCTTGCTGAGTGTTTTATGGGCTTTGTGTGGAAGCTTATTTCCACAAGTGACAAAAGACCATTTTTGCTTTGGGCTATTATCCTAAAATTCTGACTCAATAACTAGAAATTTCAAATTGTCTCAGAAGTTTGAGTCAGTAAGTCAAATTTTTAAGATAATAACCTGAAATTTTGAGTTTTGGCTAACATTTCGTTGTAGTTGTTGTTGTTGTTGCAGAAACAAGCTTCCATAGATTTGAACTGAAGTTACCTCACTTTATTAAAGGGATAAAGTAAAGTTTGTTTAACCAAACATGTCCTTAGTGGAGTACAGCCCCTATTAAAAAACCCAGTTTTTTCTTTACTATGAGAGCTAAAATGTCTACTGTGAAAAAGTTTATTCACTAATTGTATTTCATTCATTCTTATACGCTAATGTCTCAGTTATAGCACAAATTATTTCAGTTAACATCTACGTGCTCCTTCCCTCTTGCTCTTCTTCTTCTACAGGTGTCCAGACGTTTTGGTAGCATGTTGTACATGATGAATTTGCCACTCTCCACCGCCCCACTGCAGGCCACCCCTGAGAAGCCCGGGGAGCGCTCATCAGAGATCGGCTCTCCCATTAACTGCAACAGTGAGGAGATGGTGGCAAGTCCAAGAGATCCCGATGTCATAAAATCCGCTGACCACCTCCACGACGCAGAAAACAACTCGCCTCCATCTGCCAGCAGTGAGACTGCCTGACCAGTGGAAAAATGTAAACCAAAACAGGGTACAACAGCACGCTCTGGTGAGCTGCTGCTGCCGCTGTGGTGGACTTGTTTACACTGTGCTGAACTGGACTGAAGATCCACATTTCAGGTTCCTGTTGAACGTTTTATACATTTAACAGCAGCAGCTGCAGTGGAGTGAAAGTGATGCGGATTTTAAGATACAGTATCAGACGCTGATAAGGTCCTACATCACTTTTCTTCGCTAGTCTGATTATAGCTTCTTGAATTATTCTTGCAAGCTGCTAAACGCTCCTGTAGGCTGACGTGCAGAGCATAGTATTCATGTTTTGGAAATATTTTATAAACAAAATAATGACATATTTAAATATTCTGGATTTTGATGCTTGATACATTTTTTTGCATTTCTTATACTGTAAATAAAGTGGGGTTTTTTCTACACAGGAATCTGCATCTTCTTGTCATCACATGGAATCAATAGGTTGGGCTCAATGAGAATATTGTGTGAAGTTTGCATACATTCGTCATGAGTATTAATTTAATATGTTAGTTTGTGGCTTTTTCTTTGATCTCTTTTTTTCAGTTTTAATGACTTGTTTAAAATCAAGAACTGGCTCCTGTAACACCCCACAGCTACTGAGTCAGGGGAGCACACACAAACATGTCCTGGCGTGTCGAGGCAGCTTTTAGAACTGACGAAGCTTCTGGAATGAGAGGTTAAATGTTTTTAGGATCAAACAGGAAGGACAGTTGCCTTTAATTCAACCTCTTTAGTGTTTCATGAGTCATGACCTGGATGACTATACAGGGAGTGCAGAATTATTAGGCAAATGAGTATTTTGTCCACATCATCCTCTTCATGCATGTTGTCTCACTCCAAGCTGTATAGGCTCGAAAGCCTACTACCAATTAAGCATATTAGGTGATGTGCATCTCTGTAATGAGAAGGGGTGTGGTCTAATGACATCAACACCCTATATCAGGTGTGCATAATTATTAGGCAACGTCCTTTCCTTTGGCAAAATGGGTCAAAAGAAGGACTTGACAGGCTCAGAAAAGTCAAAAATAGTGAGATATCTTGTAGAGGGATGCAGCAGTCTCAAAATTGCAAAGCTTCTGAAGCGTGATCATCGAACAATCAAGCGTTTCATTCAAAATAGTCAACAGGGTCGCAAGAAGCGTGTGGGAAAAACCAAGGCGCAAAATAATTGCCCTTGAACTGAGAAAAGTCAAGCGTGCAGCTGCCAAGATGCCACTTGCCACCAGTTTGGCCATATTTCAGAGCTGCAACATCACTGGAGTGCCCAAAAGCACAAGGTGTGCAATACTCAGAGACATGGCCAAGGTAAGAAAGGCTGAAAGACGACCACCACTGAACAAGACACACAAGCTGAAACGTCAAGACTGGGCCAAGAAATATCTCAAGACTGGTTTTTCTAAGGTTTTATGGACTGATGAAATGAGAGTGAGTCTTGATGGGCCAGATGGATGGGCCCGTGGCTGGATTGGTAAAGGGCAGAGAGCTCCAGTCCGACTCAGACGCCAGCAAGGTGGAGGTGGAGTACTGGTTTGGGCTGGTATCATCAAAGATGAGCTTGTGGGGCCTTTTCGGGTTGAGGATGGAGTCAAGCTCAACTCCCAGTCCTACTGCCAGTTTCTGGAAGACACCTTCTTCAAGCAGTGGTACAGGAAGAAGTCTGCATCCTTCAAGAAAAACATGATTTTCATGCAGGACAATGCTCCATCACACGCGTCCAAGTACTCCACAGCGTGGCTGGCAAGAAAGGGTATAAAAGAAGAAAAACTAATGACATGGCCACCTTGTTCACCTGATCTGAACCCCATTGAGAACCTGTGGTCCATCATCAAATGTGAGATTTACAAGGAGGGAAAACAGTACACCTCTCTGAACAGTGTCTGGGAGGCTGTGGTTGCTGCTGCACGCAATGTTGATGGTGAACAGATCAAAACACTGACAGAATCCATGGATGGCAGGCTTTTGAGTGTCCTTGCAAAGAAAGGTGGCTATATTGGTCGCTGATTTGTTTTTGAATGTCAGAAATGTATATTTGTGAATGTGGAGATGTTATATTGGTTTCACTGGTAAAAATAAATAATTGAAATGGGTATATATTTGTTTTTTGTTAAGTTGCCTAATAATTATGCACAGTAATAGTCACCTGCACACACAGATATCCCCCTAAAATAGCTAAAACTAAAAACAAACTAAGAACTACTTCCAAAAACATTCAGCTTTGATATTAATGAGTTTTTTGGGTTCATTGAGAACATGGTTGTTGTTCAATAATAAAATTATTCCTCAAAAATACAACTTGCCTAATAATTCTGCACTCCCTGTACAATCATATAACTCCATCATCTATTGTCTGGTGGATGCAAATAGTTGCTGCAACAGTCAAGGCAATTATCTGCTCAATCATTTTCAAGCTGAAAAAAGTCATGTGTTATTTTTTTGTGAATGGAAATGAGAAGGCTTTAGAGAAAAAGCTTTAGCTGGCAACAGTGTTTGTGTTCCATTCTGGGGCACTATACTTTTCCCAGTTTGCCGGGACTACATTCACATTATTCTATTATCTTCTCCTTTTTTGGCAGCTCTCTTTAGAGACCCTCACACCAGCCCATCTACCTCCATCTCACCCTGGCCCTAGCAAACTCCTCTGTCACACCATTACTCTGCATGTCCTCCTTCACTACATCCATGAATTTACTCGGTCGTCTTCCTCTTCTCTTGCTTCCTGGCGCCGTCCAGTTTATCCACTGTCTCCTCTGCAAATGTCCAAACCGTTCAACCCGACTTTCCCTCTGATATGCTAAATTCTAATAAACTCGTCTCTTTCTGTCAGTGCCATACATACCATGTATTGTTTGTATCCAAATTCTTAATAAAAACACAATAGTTCTATGTAATAGAATTATCCTTATCGGTATTATATCTAATACTGTATTACAAATATATATTATTAAAATATTAAATGTATTAAATTAGATCTTGAATTTTATCAATGGGAAACGAACGTTAGGCTAGTCTCGCGATACTACGTTCTCCATGCGCGTGCGCAGCCTCGAGCACGGATGAGCTGAGTTGGAGGATCATGGCGGAGCGCAGGAGGCACAAGAAGCGGATCCAGGTAACATCAATTTAATTCTTAAAAAAAACCCCGGTTGCTGTGGGTCGGGGGGCATGGGTGAAAGCGGGCGCCGGTTTATGACCCACTGCTGGATCTTTGTTGACGGCAGCGTCAGCGCGGGATGCTGTGAGCAGGCGCCAGATGAAGCCAGAGGATGGCAACCGTAGCTAGCGTTAGCAGGCTAGCGAAAACAAACGATAGGATTTGTATTTTAACGCGACCTTTCCAAGCTGGTTCTTGTGTGCGCTCCCAGTAGCCATCATGTGTTTGTCTAGACTTCACGATTAGGTCGTTGTAGTGTCTGCTTAGTGGTTCCTGGGGTCGGTTTTCATTTTATCTTGGATTGAACTGGCTGGCTGCAAACGTTGGCTGGCTAAGCTGCGTCAGCTTTAACCAAGCGTGTTTACATAACGTGTGGGAACTTAATTAATGAGTCTATGCAGCGCATCTCCACATAACTGACTGTGCAGCAGACTGCAAATTAGATCGGCTCCAGGAGCAACAGTTTAGAGACGTTACAGGTCACGTTTGCATCACTTGAAATACGCCTGAGGTCATTGTTGGTCTGTTTTTCGTGTCCTAAACCAAAACTTCTCAGTTCAGATTTATTTATAAAACTCCTAAACATTAAAACGAGTCATTTCACTGCGATTTATATATTAAGGTTAACACAGCAACCCCATTTGAGCCACACTTTGAGGCAGTGGGGAGGTAAAACAATCCTTTGAAACGGAAGAAAGGTCCTGCGCAGTGTGGACAGGCGGCGGGTCGGGAGAAGATTTGCATTGACAAACAGAAGATGATAATAAGCTCTTGGTAGGTTAGCGGGATCAGTAACAGTTACTCAGTAGGAAACAGGAGAATGGGCAGACGGGGGTGGGGACAAAATCACCTGAAAAGAACACAATGGGGCTTTTATCTAAGCTGGATAGAGGTACATGAGATCCAGATGTGCATAATCGCTACTTAGGATTGTTTTTGATTTGGTACAATTGTATGGTCATACTAATAATTAAAAAAAAAAAAAGAATATTAACTAGCTTTGTCCAAGTTGAAATAAAGTTCATACAAAGAAAAGGTCCATTTCTTTAAGGTAAAAAAAAGAAAAGTTTAATTCTGTTGTCCTGCAGTTTGCTTCACAAAGGAACTGGCAAGCAGGCTCACAACTATAAATGAGGAAAACAGTTTGTTTCTTTGGTTGGCTGTAGCATTTTTGTCCCGCAGCGTAAACCACATCGACTCCTGCAAGTATTTCCACTGCTGCTGAATTTAAAGCGGCTTAGCATATATGGTTAAATATGTTAAAAGTGGAAGAGAGCATGTTAAAATGAGAGTGCAGATAATAATCTGTTGGAATATGTTGCAATGTAAAGAGCTCTTACATAAGTTATGAAAGACTTCCTCTATCAGTCCTTATGGCAGTGGAGCTGAATCAGTCTGTTAGAGAAGCTGCTGCTCCACTGACTGTCGGTGTAGAACTTGGACACAGCAAAAAGTAGTGCAGTGAACTAAGGTGAGCTGTTTTCCCTCAGTAATATAAATATGTGAGGGTCAGATCCCTCTGGGACTCATTTGCCAGGGAGAGAAGTAAGGAGCAGGCGACTGACTGATGGATTGGTGCAGCGTCTGCAGTAATGTGGATGTATTGGTCTGAAAGAGCTGCGTGAGAAATCAACGATGTAGATTTGCTGGTTCATTCTCCATTCACACCCCCACCCATGGCTTGAGTTCTGGGTAGTGACTGAAAGAAGACATTGTAGATACAAACAACAAAAGAGTGTCCTCCAAAGAGGAGACCCTCCCAGATAAACTTTGTCTTTCTAGAGGTTGTCACACTACTCCTCCATATCAATAGGATGCCCCCTGAGGTGGTTCGAGCAGGATGCCTCCGGCCACCTCCTGGGTGAGCTTTTTAGGGTATGTCCAGCCAGATTCGAGACCCCAGGGGAAGATCCAGGACACTGTAGAGCTTGAGTCTCTTGGCTGCCCTGCCCCGGAAGAGGTGTCTGCAGAGAAAGCGGTGTGGCTAACTGTGCTTAAACTGCAGTCCCCCTGGCCTGGATTAGAAAGTGGACTGCATTGGATTATAGTGAGATGTGTCTAATACTTAGATTATTTTCATCAGTGACCACGGGAATCAGTTTACAGTCTTGAACAGGTCCATCCTACCTGATAACACTCCATGTGTTTCAGCCAACAGCTCTATTACAGCACATCCTGTTATCTCATTTACGAGCCTGCCAGCCTGCTTTTTATTTTACAGCTTTCAACAGTCAGAATGTCCTGAAGCCAAGACTATTATGTCCGTATACTGGAGTGCTGTTTCCTCCCTTATACCTTGATTTAGACTTCTAACTTGCGTAGTAACCGGAAACCCCTTAAATGCCTACACCGCAACCTTCCACACCATTCGAGTTGTTGTGGTATGCATCGGCCACACATGTAGTTGCAATTCTCGGGAGGTGCACGTCAGGCTACGTAGAAGGTTACAGTGTTGGGTTAAAATGAGTTTCCAGTTACAGAGTAACTTACGACATACCTTACCTGGTGAAACATTATTCACACACATGTGGGGCAACAATCAGATGATGCCGTAGTTATCGCTTTTCTTTTTTTAATTATTCAAATGGCATGCCCATTGTGTTTTAATGTTGTTAAATGTATAAATATACGGCTTAAAATGTAAAGTGCTTTTAAGTACTGTGCAAAATGTTTAGGTAAAAAAATTAGCATTTTACTTCTTCTGCAAAAGTAAATATCTTATTTTAGATTTCTAGACGTTTGTTAGTATCCAACTGAGACATTTGTAGTCTGTTAAAACAGCAGAGCAACAGGTAATTGTTGTCAGGAAACAACTGAGCTCCGTTCAGATGTTCAGTATAATTTTGCACTCAATTTAAGTAGTCCTATTCACCCATTACAGTGTTAACCACAAATTATGGGATAGCTCAGACAGAACAGCACAGGAGAGAGGAGGGAGACAGGGAGAGCACAGACTCATCTTAGTGGACACAAAGGTGTGGGTTAGAAGCTGAACAGCTAAAAGCTTTTTACTATTTTTATTATTATTTTTAAAAACAGCAAACCGGAGCAGCGGGATAATAAAGAACTTTAGGAAACTTAAGAGTCGTAGCTTTTGTCCTAAAAATAATTTAAACTCCCCAGTGCATACGTGCTCCGCAGTCCCTTCCAGATTTTCTGCAGAAGCACAAAGGAACAGGCAGGGTGGATGACCAAGAACATAGTGGAGCCTGTAAAGGACACATTTGGCTGGCTTTCCTCGAAATCAGATGACAGTGCAATGAAGACAAATCTCCAGTCAAAGAGATGTCTGGACAAATGTGGCCCTTAATGCAAAACCAGCAGCCACAAAAAGCTGAGGTGTGTGACTCACCTGTGTTTTTTTTTTTTTTTTTTTTTTTTTTTAAACAGGTAGCAGATGGTCTGCTTTGTTCTTGACTTTATGGTTTCACAGCTTTACAGCACAAAGAGCCTGTGTTTTATTCTTGGTGTGGCACACTAGCAGTTAGTGTTTACATACTGAGAGCGGTTCAGTTCACATGGTTAACAGAGAACGGCTGATACTCCAGTGATCAAGCCAGGTAGATCATATAGACGGTGACGCAGGGGCTTCCTGTGTAGCAGTCTCAGGTAACTGAGCTGTGTGTGATGGATACCTGCTTCTCCAAACAAAGGCTTGTTTGATGGCTTCTTTTCCTCTTCACGTTGTGAACCGGAGCAGACTCGACTGGGTGAAGCAGAGCTGAGTACCACTGGCGTGTTTTTCAGTGCTGAGCAGACAGTGCAGATGTTGTGATGAGTTGGAGGAGGGTCTGGATGCTCTGACAGATTGTCTGCGGTTTATGAAAATCGCACTAAAAACAGACAGAAGCTCTAGAAGTGGAGAGAGCTTCTGCCTCGCTTTTAGTTACCTGTCATATATGATTACAAGGAATCTAGCTTTTAGTGCAGCTTGATCCCAGACACACTGCTTACTGGTGTGTGAGCTTGGGACAGAGAGCATAGCCACAGATGTTAGCACCAGAGGTTGTGTTTGACCTTCTCATCAATGGTTTGTCATTCTGGCAGACAGAGTTGGTTTAAGTCCTGATAAATACGACTTTGTCACATCTGGTGAGTCTATAGATTGGTGGCAGTAGCCCAGTTAACCTTACTATATGAAAAATGAACATTTCTATTCAAGTAGAATCCTACAGCCAACTTCAAATGATGACTTCTATAACAGTGAGGGACACTGACCTCCACCACCTCTAAAACTGAGCTGACCATACTTGATGGGAAATACAGATGGGAAATTAAATTTATGGATGTTGCTTTTAATAAAATTGTCACATTTTCTTGTTAGCTAGAAATCTAGATCACAGGATTTGTGATATATGAGTGCATTGCTTTTACTGGCTCGTAGTCGGTGAGTTGGGAGACTGAACAGATTCATTTGATGCCAGTGTATCTATTCTCAGCTGAATTTCACAAAATATGTGAAATTCATAATTACAATAAATTAGGATAAGGATGTTTTCCTCTTGGTCGCTTGTCTGCATTTCTGTGCCAATTCCTCATTTCACCAGATGGGAAGACTGCATGTGACACGTTTTTTTTTTTCCTCTGCTCTTGCAGGAGGTGAGCGAGCCCACCAAGGAGGAGAAGGCGGTGGCCAAGTACCTTCGGTTTAACTGCCCCACCAAGTCGACAAACATGATGGGCCACCGAGTCGACTACTTCATTGGTTAGTTCTGGCCTGAAGTCTGTGGCCTCTGTCTGCAGAACACACAGATGGAGCAGAGTCTCCGTCACAATTAATACAAACCAGCGCCATGTTGGATGTAGCAGTATTTGTGTGTCACGTTGGTAAAGAGCTGTGAGATTTTCCACATGTTTCTCCTGCAGTTTCACTCACAGACCTGACTGTCCCACACAGTGTTTATGTTTGATTTGTTTTTGTAGCACAGGTGCACCGTTTTGTCAGTTTTGGGAAGTACTGTTGACTCAGTAGTTGTAGGTTGTGCAGGTTGTGACTGCTGAGGTCAGCTTTTCCTCCTATCTCATGACCTTACCAGTTCTTACCTTTGCTGTGGGCTACAGTAGCTCCAGGGCCCAAATGAACATATTTGAAATAACAGTGTGGCCTATAGCTCATGTTGATTCCAAGATAAACAGCAGCCACTGTCTTTACTAAATGTCATCTAATTATCTACTAGGCCAAAATCTGCAGAGCCACATGGAAGGTTTGGACTCGGTGGCCACAACAGTGTACAACATTCAGTGCAGTTTAATATTGCACTTGTTTTTTTGTGTTTGCCTCTATTTATTACTCTACCTATTTATTTCTGTGTGTTTTTACATTTCTTTATGCATTTCTGTTCACTTCAGTCCAATTTTATTTATAAAGCACCAAATCACAACAACAGTCACCTCACAGTGCTTCATATTTCAAGGTAAAGCGAAAACCCCAACAATCATTTTGCAAAACAAGGGGAAAAGTAGGCATGACTCAAACCAGATTAGCTCAGCTTTCACTTCTGTTGTTAAAGGAAGGACAAAAACAAAGATGTTTTGGGCAAATTAATGTATAGATGTATGACCTCACATCTGTTCTCATTAGGAGTCATGAGTGCATGGATATCAGGTGAACCGGTAAAACTATAGTAAGACTGAACATTTGCCTGGTTCTGTATCCCCTTTTTAACATCTTCATAGTTTTTTTTTTTCAAGCTGCTAGATAGATAGATACATAGATACATAGATAGATAAAAGGAGCCAATATAATTACACATCACTTATTTTTTTTAAATAGAAAAGGGATTTATCATCTGAATCTGCAGCTTCTTTCAAGTTACTGTCTCAAAGTGACCAAAAAAAGTCAGCATTTAGAAGTTTTTAGTGATGATTATGTTGGGCTTCTTCTCGAGTGCCTCATATTGTGTTGATCAATAGCTTGGAAGCAGAAGTTAAGACTGTTTAAGGCTTTGGAGTGTGAAAAATAAAAATCTATGTACTATTTCATGTTAAAGGCTGTCCACATCACCGATGCATGTTGTTGTTGTTGATGTGCCTCCTGTTCTGTCTCGTATTGTGTTTATTAATACGTTGAACAGTCCACAGAGTGTTTTGTCATTTCAGTACACCTTCAGTGCTGTGTGTCTGTTGCATCTCCTCATTTAGCCTCCAAGGCTGTGGACTGTCTGCTGGACTCCAAGTGGGCCAAAGCCAAGAAGGGAGAGGAGGCTCTGTTCACCACCAGGGAGTCAGCGGTGGATTACTGCAATAGGTAGCTGCCCCGTGGAACACATTCTACCACACAAGCTAGGTTTTTTTTATCACATAACAGTGTATTTTTGCTTCCAGCACTGGCAGTAGAGTTACTAACATGTGGACTAACGTGGGGTTGCAGTTAAACCTTACTATACATATAAACAAGATGGAAATAACCCCATACCGTAAAGAAGAGCTCAGTGAATACAAATACCAGTGCAAAGGACTAACAAGTTTAAGTAGTGTTTATTTCCTGTATTTCTTCATCATTGATGATGATTTCTTTATATTGTCTAATATGTTAGAAAGTTAGAAACACCTGCAAATACTTAAATCTGAGAAGCTGGAACCTGAATAAACTTTTTACAGAATTATTTGAATGATAAAAAAAATGCTGAATAACTGATAAAAAAAAAAGATTATCCATATGCTTATATAAAACCTTTTTATTAACTTAACTTTGTTTCCATCTAGCACAGCTATCAACTCTTGTAAACTCACCAGTCGTTTTACTTGTCGGTGAATTACGCACATCGGTATTTACAGCCCTTCATTATCTGATGTCCTCTTTCTCTAATTGTAGGCTTCTAAAGAAACAGTTCTTCCACCGAGCTCTCAAGGTGATGAAGAAAAAAACAGAGAAGGACACCAAGAAAGAAAAGGAGAAGGAAAAGCCCAAGAGTGACAGCAGCAAAGAAGAGGAGAAAAAGGGGAAGAAGGAGAAAGAGAAGAAGAAAGAACCCGAGGCAGTTGAAACTAAGAAAGAGAAAAGTGTATGTGACCCTCTGAATACAAAATGAAATGTGCCTTATTCACTGGGATAATAACAGTTTACCTTTAGCTGCTTGTTCCCAGGTGGAACCAAAGTTGCATGTTTGTTTAGAGTTACCTTGACCCAGCTGATGGGATCATCCTAACCTGACAGTAAATGGGCGGATATGTTGACTCAGAGAGTTTAAAGTGCGCATAGAGACAGATCTGTAGACGCCCTGGAAAGACGCCCAGTTCAAAGTCATATTTACATGGTGTCTGGTCTATGTCGGCAAAGAGAAAGCATGACTAAGCTGAATGTTAACAACATACCCTGACAATTTAAACTCCACAGTTTAAATTAACTTATAACGGTTCAAATAAAGTATATTTTTTAAACGTAATTTTGATTTGACCGGACAGGATGACAGTCCTGGGACCCCCAAAAAGAAGAAAGAGGTGAAGAAGAAGTTTAAATTGGAGCCTCATGAAGATCAGCTGTTCCTGGATGGAAATGAGGTGAGTACGTAAATGGTAAATGGCCTGTATTTGTATAGCGCTTTACTTAGTCCGTAAGGACCCCAAAGCACTTTACACTACATTCAGTCATTCACCCATTCACACACATATTCACACACTGGTAATGGCAAGCTACATTGTAGCCACAGCTGCCCTGGGGCGCCCTGACAGAGGCGAGTACGTTTGCAGGATTGTTAAATCTACACAGGAAGGGCTTGTGAAGTACTCAAAGTGTGCCTCTCTCCTGCAGGTGTACGTGTGGATTTATGATCCCGTCCACTTCAAGACATTTGCGATGGGTCTGATTCTCGGTAAGTAAGCGGAGTTCTTCTCCTCGACCATCAAGAACAGAATGAAAGAGTTATCTGACACGAATTTTCCTGTTTTTTGTCTTTCAGTTATTGCGGTGATAGCGGCCACACTGTTTCCGTTGTGGCCAGCTGAAATGCGTGTTGGAGTGTATTATCTAAGTGTTGCAGCTGGCTGCTTTGTGGCCAGCATCCTGCTTCTAGCTGTCGGTAAGTGCAAACAGTAATAAAATCATCGGTCCGGGCAGGGATGTGATGAAATTTGTGCCAATACATGTTGTTGATGAGACGCATTTCCACAGCTGAAGACTGTTCTGTATTTATTTAGTGAAAACTGTGCCATATGTCAGAGGGAAATCTCCGCAGTTCCCACCATTTTTCTCCACTTTTGCACTGTAAAAGATATTCTATGAAAAATTAAGGTAACACATGAACAATTTTAAGTTGGATTTTTGCTGAGATAAGTAGAGGACGATTCAGGGTCAGCTGATCCAGCAATTATAAGTTTTATCAAAAAGGAAGGTTTGAAGTTTAATCTTAAAAGTAGAAGGTTCTCCCAAATCTAGACTGGGAGCTGGTTCCACCGACTGAGGGGTGTGAAAGCTAAAGGCTCTGCCTCCCATTCTAATTTTAGAAACTGCAGCAGAGGATTGAAAGGGATTCACAAAATAACCCATGGGGACCAAAAGCGGGCGGAACCTGATAATAAACTTTTCTTAGCTTCCAGGAGACTGATTGAGGCAACTACCAATGAGAGCGCAGGATACTGTAAATGGTCATATAGCCTGTTAGTAAATAGAATATAGGGTTGCCTAGGCAACCGTAGCCTGGTGTGTCTGCAAGCAACCAGCTGTCAGCTTTCAGTGTGGACACAGCTTGAGCCTGCAGTCTGAGAACAGTGCCTCATTAGGTTAATATGATACTGTGAGGTCTTTAAGATAAGATCAGGCCTGATCATTCAGGACTGTATGAGGAGAAGGACTTTAAATTGTGGTTTTAACAGGGAGCCAGTGATGAGAAGCTAATGTGTGAGAAATATGGTCTCTCTTTCTCCTCCACTTTTTGATGCCCGGTGTGTGTTAAGTTTATCTCACTGCTTGGTTCCTGTCTCCTCAGCTCGCTGCATTCTCTTCCTCATTATCTGGCTGGTGACTGGCGGGCGCCATCACTTCTGGTTCCTGCCCAACCTGACAGCAGACGTTGGTTTCATCGACTCGTTCAGGCCGCTCTACACCCATGAATACAAGGGACCTCGAGGCAGCGAGAAGAAGGGCACAGACAAGTCAGACGAGAAGGACGGCGGCACTTCCACCAAGGCTCAGAAGTCAGACAGCGACGAGAAGTCGGACAGCGAAAAGAAGGATGGCTACGAGGAAGAGGAGGAGGATGAAGAGGAGAGTAAAGAGGTAGGGCGGGAGGAGAGTAAGGAAGGGGAGGGAACGGAGGAACGCCAGTCAGACACAGACAGCGACCGCCGAGAGGATGAAGGCTCACAGCACAGCAACGGAAACGACTTTGAGATGATCACCAGGGAGGAGCTGGAGCAGCACACGGAGGAGGAGGAGGAGGAAGAGGAAGATGAAGAGACACAAGAAAGGAAAGAACGGTTTGTGAGTGAGACTAAACCTCAGACTGCTCAAACATAAACTTCTTCCAATCCCATCACTCTCTACTTCTCTCTGTCCTTCCCTCCCTCCCTGCTGTGATCCCAGGACCTGCTGGTCCGGCCTCTCTGAGGCCGCAGAGAGGTTCCATCTCTTGTTGTTGAGATCTTCCACTAAAGTACCGAGATAGACGCAACACTGAAAAGTTAACACCCACGACAATGGGGAAACAATGTTTAAAAAGAAGCCTTACGGTGGATCCATTTCCTCCCACCCAAATGTTATTTATGTATAAATGAAACTGCCACCGGACACATTTGCCTGAGGAATCCATCAGACCAGACCACCTCCACTTTTTTCTTTTTCTCTGTGTCAGTTCAAACCAATGTCTCTTATTTATATCCCATCAATGGATTCATTTGGATGTTTTGTATGAGGTCAGATCTAGAGCCTAGGTATGAGTTTAAAGAACGATGGTGTTAAACTGACCAGTAAATAAAACACGTTCTGTTTTTTGGCCACCTTTTTGTCATAGGAGCTCTGTATTGTCGGTATAATCCACGGTAGTTCTGGAGAAAGCCAGGAAGCCACTGTTCTCTCACATTTTGTGGTAATTTAGCAAGCCAGCTGTGCCAGGAGCGGCGAGTCTGATAGCTTTCTCAGGCAGCAAAATGACCAGCGGGTCAGCTTTGAAACCTGAACCTCACCAGATGGACCAAAACCTGTAGTTTACTCAAAAGAAAAAAATAAACAAATCAACTATAATGTGGCTGGATGTAGCTTCTGGACAGCAGAGCGTTCAGCTCTTTGAGGTACTTGCTATTTTCAGTTTTGGGGTTTTTTTTTGTTTTTTTTTTAACGGCTTATGATCATAGTGCAATCCTGTACACACTGTGTGAAGTACTTCTAGTTCATGTTTGATAATGTGGGACTCATCTTTAACAGTTAGTGTGAGCAACTGGGATGCAGGGCCTACTTCACTGAAAACAAAAATTGCGACATTTGCTGTACAACTAAAGCAAGGAGAGGTAGAGTCGGCTCATTCATTTGCAAACAGAACCAGATAATAATGTTACGCAAACTCTAGTGCCAAACACAGCTCACGACGACGCATGCTTTAAGACGGAGAGCTGAGCGCGAGGCGCGTTCGGGTCAATTCGTTTTGTTACTGCCGTGTCAAACTCAACACAACTTTCGCAGAGAAAAAGCACAGCACGGTTGTCGTTAGTGTGCAGCTAAACAAAGACTTGTTGGTCTCAATGAAACCGTTTAAAGGCATTTGCACTAGACTCCAACCATGTCGGTCCCCGTCTCGTCTCGCACAAGCCGCCACACAGCAGTTGGCGGGCGTCGCTTTGTGAATCCAGCTGGCGGCTGTGGTCCCGCTAACCGTGGTCCAAGCTGTTCCTTCACGTTATCTTCTGGCTAGAAATGTCTTAGATGCTGTTTTTAGTCATAGCGAGGATTTTATTTCAGAATATAAAATAGAAATGTATCATTTATAAATGGATTCTATTGATATATCAGATATATGCATTTACTCAGTCTAAGAATCAAAGTTTGCCCCTGCTTTTCTTTAGGAGGTGTAACTTTAATCCCCAGAGTATCTATTTTTGTTTTTAATATGATCATAAAGTGTACTCATTATTTAAAGGTAACAACAGTGGGAGTCTATTAGATATCAGCATTTTTATGTCTTTTTTAATACATTTGCCACAAAACTGTTGAGCGTGTGACACGGCGGGTTAGTTGTGTGGTGCCATGTGTCTCACAAACAGTGGTCAGTCATTAACTTGAGGTTTGCGTAACACTAACAGTGACCTGCCGGTTCCCCACACATTCTGATGAAGTAATATTTTAAAATAATCCACACAGCTTTCTCTACAACTCTTTTAGTTTCTCCTCTAGCCTTTGTAGTTTGTTGCTTTGTCTGCTGTACTTCCATTTAGCTCTCTAATGACCACGATGTCGTCTTGTTTATGTGTTTTTTTTTTTCTTCCCCAGAAGGGGTAGTGTCTTTTTTTTTTTCCCTTCCTGAGTTGCCAGTGTGTCAGTGGCTGTTCCCTGAATATTGGCATAAATATTTCACAAAAGAGAGAGCAGGGGAAAAAAGATTCTCCCAGTTGTTCTTGACTGTTGCACAGTATCGGTCTGTTGTATATTGTAGTATTACTCTATGCTGCTGCTGCTTCTCATCACGCATTTCCGGGAGAAATAATGAAAGTGGAAAAAAACTGTAAAACCTCCATGTTTTATCTGTGGTCAGAACAAAAAAAATGTGTCTTTTGATCACCTAGTTGTCCACATTTGGATTGATATCATTCTCAAGACTGTCTCCTGCAATATTGGAGTATAATTTAATAAAATTGGATGTCTGGAAATATATCTGTATCTTATCATTGCAATAAAAATATAGAAAGCACAATGAGCACTGTGATTTTGTTTCTAATATTAGATCTGTGACCACCAAAAACAAATTAATTTTTTTTTTTAAAAACTAGAATTAACGCCTCACATTTCGTCCCCCACAAATATTTGTAATACATGTAGCAAAGGCACTGATTAATCTAAAAGGTTTCAGTTTAGCCCGTCTCTTCTCCTCTTCAAGATCTTTTGACTTCTGGACAGATTATAGGGCAGTGGGGAATTTTTGTGGGATTATTTCCTTATGTCCTGCTCTGGCCACTCGTTTAAATGTGTGACTCCAACTCAACTTGTCCCTCAAACTACCTGACCTTTGTGTCAAGTATCATTGGAGCGAGTAAGCACTACAAATCAGGGACAGAATGGCTTTTTTCACAGATTCCAGAATTTCCAAACCCAAAGAGGGACTGCATTCCCGAGGTTCAAACTTCTTCGGTCCTGCCATGAATCTTCTAAGAGAGAACTGAAAGGACCTAATCTGATTGTACGTGCCAGCACGCTCTAGCACATTAAAAAAATACAAGGTGTTTTTGGCCACACCACACCAAATCTTCACCCAATCATCAGATTTGTATGAAAGCTTGTTTCTGCCTTTGAATTAAAAAAAAAAAAAAAAAGTCAGGCAGAACAAAGTTGAAATTTTGAGGTATACCAAATTTGAACTTACCTACTGAACAAGTCAAAATTTTAAGATAAACTGAAATTTCTATTTCAGTGCCACAAACATTCAATTCAATTCAAGTTTATTTATATAGCGCCAAATCACAACAAACTTCATAGATACAGAGAAAAACGCAACAATCATATGACCCCCTATGAGCAAGCACTTTGGTGACAGTGGAAAAGGAAAAACTCCCTTTTAACAGGAAGAAACCTCCGGCAGAACCAGGCTCAGGGAGGGGCGGGGCCATCTGCTGCGACTGGTTGGGGTGAGACATGCTTCCATTAATTTGCTTACCTGCGCTTTCACCCACTTCCTGACAATTAATTTCAAATACCTGGCTCACTGTGCGACTTACATCTAAAAACAGCAGCAGTGTTAACATCAGTCCAGAGGAACAGGAGTGAATGACACGTAATTGTAGAAAATGTGCTTATTGAATGATTTTTACTGGCTAACTAGAACTGCTAGTTTTCTCATGAGAGCTAAAAAAAAAAAAAAAAAAAACTGATTTGATGAAGGGAGAGTTTGGGTTCACACAAAGATGAAAGAAGAAAAACAGTTTTTTCTTTATTTTTAAGTTTGGCTCCTGCTACATCTTTTAATCATTTCACAGTCTGTCGATAACGACGGCGACACAGCAATCTGACTTACATTATAACTCAGGCTGAGAAGTTTGTAAGGCAGCTGAAACATGAAGTGTTTTACGGTGAGAACAGAAAGTAGGCCGTGAACTCCACAAGACGTTCATAAAGTAGAAAACAATCACATACAGTCGTCTTTGGCTTACTCCGTGATAGAAATTTCATTTTAAGTCGACTGTTTTCTTAAACTTGCTTCAAACTCCTGTCCTGAAAATATTCAGATATTATATAAATATGACATTAAATAAATTAATCCTAGATTCTTGTATTTACAAATTTACATTTAAAGGTTGAGTACAAAGAGTATGCTTGCTTCATTTCAGCTTTCAGTGTATCTCTATGTTTATGTCGCTATCATCTAGCACTCTTACACTTATCATTGATGATTGTTTAGTACTCATGACGAGCTTTGGGTGGTCATCATCATGCAATTGTTAAGATCTTTTTTTTTCCAGATGAAACATGCTTTCTTTCTGGAAGCTACACATAAACTACAGTGTGTATTCACTGGACTGTAATGCGTTGATGACTTGGGGTGCAAATGATCACTGTGCACCGCTGATTTGACGCTGATTTGGTTGCAGACGATTCCTCAGTTCGTCTCTGAACAGACCTGATCCCTTCGTTCTCTCCGGGCTGCTGCAGAGAGCTTCAGCTGAATGTCTTTGAACCCCAAACATACCAGTCAGTTTTCTGTGTCTGACGAGTCAGAGGTGTCTGCGAGTCGGGCCTGCCTCTTGCGTACGTTCCAGTGCAAACACTGAGCCAGACTTTCAAACCAGTCATACACCAGGTCGTGACAACAGATCGACGGCACCGGGTAACAGGAGGTCGTGATCTTAATACTGTGGGTAGAAGAACAGACGGAAGAATCATCTTAAAACTGAGGAAAAAAGTATTTGTAGTGAATCTGTTACAGACGTTGACACTTGTGCTTACCAGTCTCCGTGCTGGATCTCCTGCCTCTTCCTGCCATCAAACGACACCCAGGCAGTGTTCCTGGCATCAGGGGACAACGTGATCTGTTTCAGGGAAGGCGAGGACAGACTGTCAGTGTTAGAGTTAAAACAACATCAGCCAGGCGAGCAGCTCCATTTTACTTTTAAAACATTTTCTAACCAGCACTGACAAACTTACGGATGAGAACAAAGGGCACGTCACTCATTTTGTGAGCATCTGGCCATGAACCAAAGCACCAATGCAAAAACTGCTGTTGTTACCAGATAAAACAAAGTGACTATAATTCAGAGCGGCTGACAGAAACAATTTCATGAAATATATCCAATATTTCTCATTCAAACCCTTGTTAGAGCTGGTATAAGTAAGAGGGTTACTGGAGTTATTCCACAACGGTGGGGTGAAAATTTAATTAAGATATTTAAGCCTGTAATAAAGTGATGGACAGACCACCAGCCTCACAGCAAGAAGCTTCCTCGTTCGAACCGCCTGACCTGGTACCCGGAGGATTGTGGGTTTTCCGTAACAGTCCAGAGACTTGCATGTTAGGCTACCTGGTGTTTGTTTGTAGATGCCTCCAGACCAGAGTTAATGTCACTGACCAATACATTTCACAGTTTTCATTAATGGCCTTTTTTTCTGACAAAAACAAAACAATATCTAAATAAAAACTAATGCACGAGGACAAAAGCTATGATGAAATGTACCGACACTTTTATGAATGACCTGAAGATACTCTGTTGAGACGAAATCCAATCAGAACTAATTAAGTTGTGTAGAATGGTGGTACACGTTTGGAACAGATCTTCTTGTGCAGTAAGGTTAGACACGCACATTTGTTGTGCCCATAAGACACAGTCTGAGCTGGGTTGGGGGGCGGCCACTAAATGGTACATGGACTGGTTCTTTCATAGCTTTTTTCTACTGTACTTGTTTTATAAACCATGCCTCATTCCCCCATTCATAGAAGCACTTTTTTTTCCTATCTAAGATTCACACACTCACTCTCTGGTCGGATCAGAGAGCAACTTGGGGTTCATCATCTTGCCCAAAGGTCTATTTTGTAAATCTTGGTGATACCATGTTTCAGAGAGGAGGATTATCTGTAGTACGCTCATTGGCTAGTGACTTGTGACTGACATGTCATTAGCGTATGTGCGAACAGCTGCACAGTCAGATGCGCCCATTCCTCTGTTCATCTTTTGGTTTTGTTTATTTTAAGCCAAGGTAGCAATGGTGAAAACACTAAAATAGAGGCTTCAAAACGGGACTTCACTAACCAGTGGATGATCTCATGGCAGCTGCATCATTTATACTGTGTTGGCAGATCGTGTTGATGGCTCTATTCGCATTATTTTGGCTCAAGGTGAACACAGTGAGTGAGTTTGGGCTATTAGTGTGGTGTGAAAGCGCACTGTTGTGTGGGGGGGAAAAAAAGATGCTGGATTTCTAGCAATATGGACTTCTATAGATTATGTTAGATTCATAATTGTTGTTTGGCAACATTTAAATATGATTTTGTTTTTTCCTTCCGTGCACAGTCAGCACTGAGAGAACATTTAATATATACAAAACACAATAAAGATGTTTCCAACCTCCTCCTTACCATGAGCTCCACCCCAGCAGGAACCACAATGGGCCTGAAAGAGAGCGAGTGGGGGCAAATGGGAGTGACCATGATGGCGGGGACATTGGGATGGATCATAGAAGCTCCTGCTGCAGCCGCGTACGCCGTGCTGCCTGTAGGTGTGGACACGATCAAACCTGGAGAACAGAGAGAGATGGAGGCAGTTTAACACATTTGCCTTTGACTTTGAGTTTATTTGTACACAAACACTTTGTTTCAGCTCTAGTAGAAACCAAATCAGTGCTCTGGAAGAAGCACAGACCCACCGTCTCCCTGCACTGAGGTGATGAGTCGTCCGTCAAGGTACAAGTCCACGTTGGACAGGTAGGAGGAGGGTCCTCGATCCACCACCACCTCATTCAACACCTGCACACACACACACACACACCCGATCAGAAGGCCTAGGGAACTCTGCCATGTTCTTATAAAGGATATAAATCCTCTCTCCGAATACTGAAGACCCAAAATAAGCAACTGCAGTGCCATCTTTTGGCCAAATGACACATACTTAATATGAGCAGTAATCTATAAATGTGAATTTAGTGCAGTAAAATGAAAAAGCAAATAAATGTCTTTAGCTCAGGATCACTAAAACACAGTTCAAAAATAAAACTGTAGGAATGGTTGTGATTTTACAGATCAAGGAAACTAAACTGTATGGACTCAATAAGACAGCAGAAAATATTGTATGAACTTGCCAGTGTGTCATGCTGTTAATATCCACATGGTGGTGCTATTTACAACAAAATTAAATCAGTTTGTCCTTTGAAGTTGGCACTAAAATTTCGGCAAAATATCTGGTTGTTTTTTCCACTAAACATTCAAACAAGCAAATCTAATGAAAAGGAAACCTCTGGTTGGAGATGAAGGTCTAATAAACAAACTGGTTGTCATGTAAATTGTAGAGAAACTCCACACCCATTGAGCAGTAAAACACAGAATAACATATCCATGTGTTCCCTGAAGACAGCCTTAAATCTGCTCAGTGTACTCCATAAAACAATAAACTAGTACATTACAGAAAGAAAGAAAGTACAAGCAGACTGACTGCAAACAAATCATGTTCCACACTTCAGTGAGTCTCACAGCCTGCTGCAGCGCCGTGCTGTGATGTCTGGCAGATATACTGACGTCAGCTGACCACAATGCAAACATCCTGCTGGGCGCAAGCAGACATGATGTAATGTGAGGTCAAACTGAAGCTCAGGGATCAGAACAATCCGTCACTGTCTTTTATCGATGAGCCTAAAAACTCCAGGGGGGTGAGAGGACTAAGGAGAGGGCTGTGCTTAGAGAGAGAGGCTATGTGTGTGTGTGTGTGTGTGTGTGTGTGTGTGTGTGTGTGTGTGTGTGTGTGTGTCGTGTTTGTTAGTTACACAGTGTGTCAAACCGAGAACGTCAGGAATCATTAAATATCCATTCGGCACCGACTCCACTGTTGACGCCACAGTATCCTTGGAAACTGGCTCAACAAACATTCATAACATCCGAATTTCTCTCCCGAGCAGCTTTATTATGACTGTTACCATGGCAACCAAGCTGCTGATCCCTCACTGAGCCCTAGACTACACACACATACACACACAGTCAGGTTCCATCATCTTAATGCCGTGCAGGAGTGTGATCGGGAATTAACAAGGAGGCCAAACTGCAGTCCCATGAGCCCAAATATTTACAGGAACTAAGGAACCACAGGAACTTAACTGGGAACTAAGAGGTCCCAGCTGCTGAATCTAAAGGACATCAGAGAGATTAATCATATGATAGATTTAAAAAGGACTGCATTTTAGAGACCCACAGGGAAACAGAAACATGGTTGTGGTGCTTTCCTTGGCATCTCAATGATCTCAGGTACAAAAGTTAAACCTAAGGCTTTTAGAGAGTTAACTGGATTTTAAATCAAATAATCAGGTTGTGACTGGAATGTAGACTTTCAGTTTTAACTTAAAAGGTTTAACAAAAGTACTGTTTAAGAATTCATTTTCATACATAGTCTCACATTTTCAGAAGTCCTAATTTTGAAATCCTTCAACATACTGTTGTTTTTTTGCAGGCTGATTGGCTGGTAACCCTATCATCATCATCATCTTCAGGGTTTCCCACAAAAACCTTAGGTGGTTTTTGTGTTTTAAGATTTCTTTTAAGTGTGTGTTCAGTTAGATAAAGTATTTTATCAGCCTTTTACACAGGTAAAACCTGCCTGAAAAGGTTAGTCAAACTATCAAGCACAGCATTAAAGATGCAGTCACACTGAGTGATAAAAGTGTGTAAACAGCATACTGGAAATACATTTAAGGGCCTTTTACTGGTAATTGTATATTTAAGACATTTTGAGACTCACAGACACCCTGATAAATTCAAAGGAGCCATGACTGTGAAAAAGTAAACTGAAAACTCAGCGCATCTGTCTCCAAAGTACACAAACAGCTGAGGGACGCAACGAAGCAATCAGCTAATTAACAGATGCTTCTCTCCTGCCCTGACACTGTTTTTTCACTCTCTTTGACATCAAACTGTTAGGTCGTTCAATGAAGGTTTGTAACCCTTGCCCTCATTATAATATTCTAATTTATCATTTAGTGGCACTGATAACCGCGTGAATAAAAGTTTGCATCAGCCATGCGTCTTCACAAGAGTTTCATCTGTTGCCTGAGAGCTGCACACTTTCTTCACACCAGAAACCCCAGAAGGGTTGACTGTGAATGGGTAAATGTGACCTGTGGTGTAGGAACTGAGTGCTTCATAAGAACAGAAAAGCTCATTCTATCCACCTACTAAATTCCTAAAATTGTTCTTCCAAATCATGAAAAAGTTCCAGCCTGTAATCTACATTTATGTTTATCTTGAGAATTGTCCAACCATTAATCTGATCATCAGAATGACGTACAATCCACCTCAGCTTCTAAACAAGAACACAAAAGCCAACAAGCTTATTTTTGGGGCGTAAACAGTCCAGCAGCTGATATTCTCACTGACCATTTTAACAAACCTGTAGCTGCAGGGTGACCTTGCCAGCATCGGTGTTGGTGTGTCCATGAGGAAGGAGTCCATTGTGCTCCGGCTGTTGCTGTGGCCCTCCGCTGTACGGCTGCTCTCCTGTTCTCTGAAGCATGTCCTTCACCACCTTCACCTTCAGACGACTGCGCAGAGTGATTGCTGCGTTGCCTGAAAGTCCCCCAAAAATTGCCGATCAGATAAAAAGTTTCCAATGAAACTATTATTATCCAGAAAGAGCTGCAGTTTACCTTCAAACACTTTGGCTACTTCAGTCTTGTATGACTCAAACTTGAACGGTGTCAGAAAGCCCAGAGAGCCAAGGTGGAATGCCATGACTGGAGGGACACTTCCCTGTGGAAAAGAGAAGGCACGCCATTATGTAAAAATTAAAACCAACTCAGAACAATAGAAATGATCCAACCTATACTTTGAAAAGCTCATCAACAGAAAAACTGTAATTAAATATTCAAGTCCAAGCATTTCTTTTTATATTTTAAACAAACATTAATTTAGAAGAGAAGGAATCTGAAAGATTTGTTATGGTTATAATGCAATTACAATGCAAAATGAACATCTGTTATAATATTACACACACGGCAACTTCTAAAACACAGTGTGTCTTTGATGTGATTCATTTTGCTATTCTGAGTCTGTAACATGAAGGAGCAACAGTCATAAATTACTCACCAGGGTTAAAAACGCTACATTAAAATAGAAACAGTGGAAAATGTAAAACTCGCTTTTTTTTCTTTTATGTCACCGCTACAAAGGTCTTGGCTAACGTCAATAAGGTTTTCTGACATTTAAAAAAATAAAATAAAATCACAATACCTGGAAGAGCGAAGAGGCGTAAAGCAAAGTCCCGTCGCCACCCAGACAAATGATGAGATCGATGCAGTCGGATATATCATCGTAACCTGACGTCACACAAAGTAAGTGCTTAAAAAAAATACAACAATGTTACTTCAAGCACGAGCCATTAAAAGATTTCCCCCTCATCAGACACTGCCAACATCTTTCATCATATTTACTCAATACTCAGGATCCCTTATTAAAGTTTCACTTTTTGCACTACTTTATATCAGTCACAACACAGATTGTCAGAATATTTCATTAATGGCAGTTTAAGTGTTTTTAATAGAAAAACACATTGGAAAAAATGCTGCATGGGAGCATCCAATAACATGAATGACAAGGAAACAGCCACCATATGTAGTGAGGTACTGATCCAACACAACATTAACTAGGAAAGCAGAGCAGTGGTTCAAACATGCAACATCCTCTCTCTGATAGCAACTCTTCAAACTGAACACGCTTATTTAACAAACAACGACACATCTATAATATCTATAAGTACTATAATATAAGATCCAAGCACTGGAGCCTATCATAGCTGTCACAGGGCAAGAGGTGGGGTACACCCTGGGCAGGTCTTTCAGATAAAAACCTACATGAAGTAGGGACAATGAGACTAAAGAGCTATGGGAACGAAAAGATGCAAAGCACAAATAAACAGAAAAACCCAACACTGACAACACTACTTCGGCTGTAGCTAATGTAGTTAATGGAAACAATAATTTAATAAACCCAACAAAAAACAGATCAGGAAAGAAAATTTAGCAAAGCTGCTCTTTATCTTAGTTTGAAGGATGACTTTATAAATAAAGATCATTTAGTTATACTATAAAAAGAAGAAGAAATGCAATAGAAATAACACATTGTTATACGTGTTTTGTTTTTTAATACATCTCCAGTACCCTTTCTTTTTTAAACAGAAACACAGGAAATAATGAAAAATGAATGTAAATAATTTTAAATATGTCAGGCACATTAGTGGATGTATCACAGATCGCCTAGACTTATTTTCGTAATCATTCTGAAAGGAAAACTTTAAGTTCAGCAAGTTCTTTGCATTGCTGATGTGGTCATCTTAAGAGTAGAAATAGAATAGCGCTTAGGGTAACATAATCAATAATTTAACACTTCATCTTTGCCATTTTTACACTTTTACTGAAGAATAAACATCAAAAGATTGCACCTTTTACTAAACACAAATATCTGGTCTTCTAATGGTCAAGTTTTGTGTTGCTTTGGGTCTCACCTTCTCTGAAGGTGCAGAGCTGATTACGGATGGAGCCGAACGCCTCGTCCTTCGACAGCGTGGCGTCATCTGCGACCCTGCGCTCCACGTACACCATCATCTGCTTCTCCTGACACAAAAATGCACAACAGCAGCCAAAACACACACAGACATCTCTTAAGTGTAAGCCTTTCAAAATAACGTTAAACATGTGCCAAACACATGTAGCTAGCTTAGTGATAGCATCTGTATGGAATGCAAATATGTGGATTCACTGTCCAACACCGACCGTCTGGTTTCACAAAGTACAGCTTGTTTTTTTTGTTTTTTTTAAACAAACATCTGGTCACAAGGTGTTGTAACTGCTTGAAACCAGACTATAACTTACATGTCTGGACTCTTTCCTGCATTCTTCTTTATGATTATTTGTTGCTCTTAAGGTCTACAAGTGTGTCAGTGTACACTCGGTTCTTTGCCATGTTTCTCAGTAGGTACATGGGTGAAGTTTACAACCCGCCAACAGACAAAACTGAAGTGAAATCACTTTTAAAGAGACGGCTCAGCCCAAACTCTACTTTTGTTCTGGCCTATTTTTTGTTATTAATTTATGTATGTTGCCCAATTTTGGAGATACTTGTTGTTAAAAAAAAGTCTGTCTTCTCTGAAAGAAAAACAAACAAACACAGTCTGACAGACACATGGTAGTGTCCACTGGATATAAAAGATAATTTAATCAGACCAGGCCACCTTCTTTCGTGGCACTCAGAGCAGTCTGTGCCACCCTGTGTGATCCGTCAGTATTAATTTGTTCTTTAGCAGCTCTTATGTAGGGCTGGACCATGCAGGCAAGCTTTCCCTGACCACAAACATCAGTAAGCTTTGGGTGCCTTTGTCCTTTTTGCCCCAGGTCACCTGTAGACCCTTAACTCAAACTGCCACAAAACACCTGCCATTTTGGGGATGCTCTAACTCAGCAGCCTAGCATCGAAGCTTTTATCTCGCTGACACATGTACTTTGAAAACTGTCTGATCGCTGCCTGACTAACATACTCTTAACAGCAGACACAGTAATAACATAATCGGTGTCAATAATTTTATTGTTGTGGAAAATGGGAGTGCAGTACATTATCGACTATACAACACTATAAACGCTGGGTCCTGTACCTCTACTAGAAACCTGCAGAGCTCTTTGAAAGGTTCAGCCAGGCTCTCATCTCTGATTTTCCTGATGACAAGCACATTCACTGGAGGTTTGTTCCAGGTGAGCCTCTGGCTGGCCGGGTCTTGGATGTGCCTGGGACACGGACACAGACATAGAGAAACAAGTGAATAAACAAACACCTAAAACTACAAACGCCGTCTCTCCGCGGCAGGTTATAAAACACACACAAAAAAAGAAGAAATGATCACATATAATATATTTAAATGAGTTTAACGTAACCTTACCACATTGTACTGATAGTTTAGGTCAGTAAATCCGACTGATACCATGTCTTCTCAATTAAATAAACATGATTCAATATTCTCCAGGAGCCGAGTCATTCATTAACTGTGATGACACCTTGAGGTCATGTCTGTACAGGCTGGGGTCAAATTCCAAACACAAGAATATATAAAATGCTCTTTTCCTCGTCCCTTTACCTTTTATCTCCCTTCTTCTTTGTGTGGCGGATAACAGGCATTGTGCAGGTAAATCTGTCTGTATGCGTGTTCACAAATCAAGGCCAAAGAAACTCTTTACGATCAGGTGACGATCACTATCTGTAGCCCACTTTGTAAGCCTTCCCATCTCAGGTAATATCCAATCACAGCATTCTAAATTTATCTTATCTCATTCAGTTACACAAACTCATCTGTGTCAATGTCCTAACAAACACAAAGTCCGACTCATTCAGCACCCTCATGCTTACATGACTGAAGTTGGGTTGGGAAGAATGCAGGCTTTGGGTCCGAAGTGAGTGGCTGGATACGGTCCATGTAGAAAGTGGGCTCTTCTGTGAGAAGGAAAGACAGTGGAGTCAAGAGAACATCACCTCACGTCCCAAGCAGCAGAGCTGTGCCAGTGGCACGAAGGACCAGCTGGCAACCTGCAGTGCAAACCTCTTAGGAGAACTTTCCGCTGTGTCGCTTGCTGAACTGCAGGGCTCCAAGTGCTCGTGTTGGCCTGGCAACCTCCGGCGCTCGATCTCCCACAGCAGCTGTTCATGATCGCCCCCCCGTCGCTGCGACCTCTTCCCATCCCGTCGTTTCCTTGGTGACTTGGACGAGTGCTCCCTGTGCTTAGAGGCCCTGGGTGACTCTGACATCTGACCGAGTGGGGCGGAGGGTCGCAACATGGCTCTGTCCGGCACTGCCAGGGGCCTCAATGGAGGATTGGTCTCTGAATTTTCCATCCTGCAATCAAGGAACATAAATACTGGGTTTGGATGATTTCTTATAAAATCAGTCAAACTTGAGTAAAGTTCACATCTGACAACACAGGAATCAGGTGACTGGTTTTGGTACAATAAGCCATTCAAAGTTTTACCCTCATGCTATGAAAATCTTCCAAGTCACAGGATCTTGGAGTACATTTTAAATTACATTAATTTTTCAGGCATTTTTGAGTCCTCATATTATATCATAAGGAATGTCAACTTTTTACCAACATTTCAATACATGCTCATCTTCTAGTCATGATCTCCTAAGTTTAAATACTTTTTCAAATATAGTAATTCCCAATGTCCACCAAATACCTGTGCACTTCAATTGTAATTCTTAAGCTATTCATAGCACGAAGGTAAAATTTTGCACAGCTTTGTTAAATATATTAAAGGTTTATAAACAAAGAAATCTGACTGAGGCACTCAGGTGGGAGGCACTCATTGAGTCGAGGCACTCATTACTGAAATACTTAAGAGCCCCCCCGCCCCAAAAAAAAAGGAAACAATGACAAAGCCTGACTATTTGAAATAAAAATCACCCAATGCTTTGTTACGTTATTTATTACTTGGTTCCAGCTTCTCAAAGAGGAGGATTTGCTGCTTTTTATTGTTTTATAAAATTATATATTTCATGTCCTAGGATTGTGACATGTTGAATAGACCACAGGAAGCTTTGCCTATACCAGACTTCTTCTTTCAGCTGCTCCCTTTAGAGGTCACCACAGCAGATAATCAGCCTCCATCTCACCCTGTCCCTAGCATCCTCCTCTGTCACATCAGCCCTTTCTATGTCTTCCTTCTCTGTCCTCAGAATCTTCTCTGAGGTCTTCCGCTGTTCAGCTCCACATTCAACATCATTTGGCCAGTATATCCACTATCACTCTTCTGCACATGTCCAAACCATCTCAGCCTCATCTCTTTGTCTCTAAACCACTTAACCTAAGCCATCCCTCTGATGTACTCTTTTTTTTATCCTGTCCATCCTGGTCAGTCCCAATGAAAATCCTCACACCTTCAGCTCTGCCTCCTGTCTTATTGTTAGTGCCATTCTCTACCCTATACAGCAACGCCTATACCAGACAGACAGACATTTAAAGGCCAAATAATAATAATAATGATGATAAATTATAAAAGCTCAAGAGTCCCACAACGTAATTGTTTTTAAATGTGCCCGATAAAGTAAACCAGTATATGTATGTATGTATTTAGTGAGCAGCTAATCCTTCAACCTGAGAGGTTGAAACCTCTAAATGATCCTAACAAATCACAAATAAAATATTTTTACTTGACTGATAAATAGTCTCTGTTCAACTGCAGGTTAATTAGAAAAATAATGACTGATCATTTCAATCATATGGACTTCTCCATCCTAACCGGTGAAATATACGTCAAGAAAACACAGCTGTACAACTTTCTGTTCAGCCCTTATTTTCCAGCAGTGGCCTTGGGCCCAGTTCGGCTGAGATAACCGTCCGTTTATAACACATTGCGCTCGCAGAAATTAAACTAACAGACACACATATAGACACACATAGACACACAAACACTTCAGTACCTGCCGTGACTAACGGCTTTGGAGCCGCTGATCTGTTGACAGCTACCGTTACCTAGCAATGGCTAACCGGCTAACCGGCTAACGGGTCCGACCGGCAGTGAAACTTAACAAAGTGAAGCCTTACTGTGTCACAAACACGCGAACGCGCACATGTCGTTACTAATTCACCACGGCTCGGGAATATTTAGACAATACCGAGGGTGTATTTTAAAAACGGAAGCGCTGCTGTCAAAGAGTACAAGCTGGCACGTTACAGAACGGCGCGTGACCAGGGAGGTGACGTCACCGTTTGTCAGACAGCGCTACAACCCCCGCTCTCTGAGCGTACTTAAAGGCACAGCGCCACGCCTGCCTCTGCTGGTCAAAGACAGTACTACACCCTCATAATGCACACTAAAAATACACTCACCGGACACTTTATTAGCTACACTTTGATAGTACAGGGTTGGATTCCCTTTTTTGTTCAGAGCTGCCTGAAGTCTTCGACGTCTCAAAATATTCATTACAGGTTTTGGTCCATGCTGACATGACAGCATCACACAGCTCCTGCAGATCTGATGGCTTCACATCCATGATGTGAATTTCCTCTTCCACCAAATCCCTAACGTGCTCCTGTGGAGACTATGGAAGACATTTAAATAAAGTGATCATCACAGGTTTAAGAAACCAGTCTGTGATGCCACGTGAGTGTGAGTTTGCCTCACATTTCATCCACAGCTACCTGCTGTTGGCTCTCACAGGAATTTTTCCTGGGTATCTGTTGATGTGTCTTCCTGCTCACGCAAAAATAACTTATTTAGTTTTCTTGGTGTTTACACCAACTAACAAACCAACAATCTCTGTATCATCAGCAAAGCCAACATTGAAGACATCAGATGAGCCAAGCCAGCATTCATTAGTATGAGTAAATAAGACTAAAGATTTAACATTCCCCTGTGGGACTCCAGTGTCGGTGCTAATGGTGGGTGATACTTATCTTATTTATCACTCAATGATCTATCATTGAAAAAGGACTCAACCCTTATGATGGCTGCGCTGTCGACCTTTTTCTGTGACCACCTTAGCATTGTGTAGTCTTACAGTGGTCTTTCATTATGAAATCCAGATGGAAAGTCCACAAACAGAGCACATACATATGTTTTTGTTTTGGTTCAGATGACAGTGTATTACATGCACCATGTAGTCTTCCTTCTTGTGGGTCCAGTTTTTTTCTTGCATATCATTGAGAACAACATTCTCTCAAAAGTTAATGCTACTGGACAATAATCATTTGAAACCCGTGGTTATGACGTTTTTGAAGCAGGAGCTATTGATGATGGTTTCCAGGTTCTGGGAACACACTTCTTCCCTCCACCCTACCAGTTAATCCATCAGGTCTGGCTGCTTTTCTAATATTGATCTTTCTAAAACGTTGAGTGCTGCAATCACTTGCTTGTCAGGCTTAAGCCGTTCCCTAATTCAGATGTGTTGAAGTGTGATCCTTCAAACCTCCCATAGAATTTATTCAGTTCTTTCATCCCCACAAAACCTTTAAGTCACTTTTCCCTCTCTTGCCCTATCATTGTGTACACTCCCTGCTCCATCTGTGTTAAGTTATCTTTCACTCTATTTTCTGCCTAGACACCTCATCATCACCCAATTATGACGAGGTGTTTGTTGGTTCAAATCCTCAGAGTAGCATACAGAGCACTGCAATGGCCCACTGCACTCATGGCTGGTTGGGCTCATTTTTACATCATGACTCAGAGGTTGCAAGCTTCCACCTTCAAGCCAAAATGATTCATCTATTTATTAGTTAGCCTACTGGCGTCCACCTGCTGGTAGACTGTTCTTTCCATCTTCCCACTGCCTGTTTCCCACCACCACATGCACAGGTGCTGAGTTTTTCACACCTCTCAGGTCCTGCATATTGCCATGCTGCTTGTCCTGACTCTGTGCTGCACTGCGTGCTCGCCATCCTCTTGAGATTAGCTGCTACATACAGATATCTGTGAATTATCCTCCTTTGAAACCCCAAACTACAGAATAAATTTGCACTCAGTCCGGGAGGAATTTTGTCAACCAAGCTCTGTGTATATTTCTCAACACTTGGACCCCCTCCCTGGTTTTTCTGGCTGTTCTCTTTCTTCTACCCGCAGGAATACCCTCATACCTGGATCCGAACGGGGTCTGGCTGCGTTTCATCAACAGCCTTCTGATAGCGTCTGCCCAGCCTTGCCTTGGCTGCAGTTCCTCCTGACAGCTTCTGTGGTTGGAGATTTAATTTTAGCCTGGCTGCAGAGGACAAAACATGACTGCACAAAGCATTTTACTAAAGAACCTACATTATAAGAAATAAAAAACAAACATTTTATTTATTGGAATAATGTGGATTTCCCTGTAACAAACTACAGAGAGGTACTATCTGTTGGCTTAAAACTTTGATCACAATAGCTCAGCTGAATTGATTATCATATCCCAGATCTCCAGAGGACCTCGATGATTTTGGTAACTCCCTGACTTTTATGTAGCACCAGTTTGAACTCAAAACCATTGGTGACATTATGCAGGTACAACACCACCAATTATAAAAAGGTAGAACATTCTTTAAGATCATCTTTAAGATGTAGTGGTGTAGAAATAATTTAGATAAGCTGCACATTTTTCAGCAGGGTTGAGGTCCAAAACTAGCTGCTGGACACGTATGTCACTCCTGGTGTTCTAAAGTGGCGACAGGTTTATTTTAGCATTGATAACTGGAAATAACTGTTTTCTGTATGACTCTATCAGTCTGTCACATCATAGTGGAAGAATTCTGGCCCGTTCCTCTTTACGTTGCTTCACTTCATTAAGAATCACAGGCAGTCATTTATGCACAGCTCTGTTAAGATCTCTCCACAACATTTCAATCAGATTGAGGTGTAGACTTTGACTGGACCACTTACATTTTTCAGCAATTCTGCTGTAGATTTGTTGCCGTTTCGTTGTCCTGTCCCAGTTTGACGCAAGCTTTAGCTGTCAGACAGATGACCTCACATTTGACTTTAGAATACAGAGGAGTTTATGGTCGACTCAATGACTGTGGCTGTAAGACAAGGCCTACTCATCACCCCTCCACCACCATGCTTGACAGTTGGTATGAGGTGTTTGTGCTGATGTGCTGTGTTTAGTTTTTGGCAAACATCTCCACTTTGCTCTCATCTGCCCAAATGAAATTTGTTCAGATGAAGCCATGCTGCCATGTTCTTTTTACAGAGAAGAGGCTTTCCCCAGTTCAGTCCTTTTCTAAATATACTGTCATGAACTTTAACATTTAACATGTGAACTGATGCCTGTAGAGCCTGACATATAGCTCTTGGGTGATTTGTAGTTTCTCTGAACATTGCACAATCTGACCTTGGGGTGAATTTGCTGAGATGTCCACATATGAATGATGGACTTGTCTGGCCTTATAACCCTCTTTTTTCCTTGGCACTGAGTTAACACACTGACCTGCTTTTACAGAAGAGCTCAGAGTTACTGCTGATCAGTTAATCAAGTGGATCTGATTATCAGCACCTGACTGTTATGTGTAAGGATGTACAGGACCGTAAATGTTAGTGAGCTCTATACTTAAAGGCGGTCTAGAAAAAAGACATGACGGATTTTGACACTACAGAACTTTACTTGAATTTGATCCAAGTTCATTGTCTATACAGGGTTTTATTTACAAGATCTGAAATCAGGAAAGGGCAAAAACAGAAAAAAAACAAACACTAGATACAACTGAGGTATTAGCTAAAAGCATTTACAGGTATGTAATCTTTCTAGTAAATATCTATGATGATAAACAGAGATGCAGTGTCTTCTGCTTAAAAAACATCTTTTTTTTATATATATATCACAACATGAGGTAGGAGAACAGTGTCTCAATTCATGCAAGAACAAAAGTCTCATCACACTGTAGTATTGGCAACATAGTATGCAATGGTCATACACAGACACTGTTTCATGTTTCAGAACAGCATCAAGGGGGAAAAAAAGGTTTGTCTTTTTTCCATCTATAACAGGATGTGTATCAACGAAATCAGGGTATTCTTTTTAGTGACCGGCCATCAGTGTGATCAGCTCTACTTAAAAGGCTAATTACAGCCTGAAGAAAAGAAAAGAGAAAACAAAGAAATCACACACCCAACTACAAATCAAACCACCTTCAAACACTTCAAAGGTCAACTTGTAGCCATTTACAAGTTCTCGTCACATAGGCGAATGGTTATGCAAATCTTGCATTCAAATCTGTTCATGTGGTAAATAAAACACAGCTACCTCCACTTTTTTTTTCCTTTTTTTTTTTTTTAAGTCAGTTGGGCAAAGTTCACACCTGTAAAAACTGTACAAACTAGATCCAAGTTCTCATAACACAGCAAAATGCAAAAAGGCCCAGCACGCCCTCATTATTCTTTAGTCCTTTTTTTTAATCATTGTGATGTAGTTTAAAAAAGTTAAACAGCGCCCCCATGTGTATAAAATGCAAACTACTCAGAAAGTACAGACCTCCCTTAGATATCTGCTCGTGTGTTGAATTTTTATATATATTTATATATATATTTATTTATATATATATGTATTGATATATTTTTCAGCTGAAGAGGTAATTAAGTGAATAAAAACTAATACTGATTATATTCTAAAGTGAGAAATGACGAGGATAATATATGATCTTAAATCAGGACACAATCGCACGTCCAGAGCTACATGAGCAAGTTTCTCCCGTTTCCCTTTTCAAAGCTGCTGTGCTTCAGTCAGACATTGGAGGCCCGCCCACAGACAGACACACACACACACACACACACACACACACACACACACACACACACACACACACACACACACACACACACACACATTCCAAACAAATTAGGCTACAGGTTATACTCTTCATGATCTGACTCTGACTTTATATTCAGCTAGCCTCTGATCCACTCGCGATATAAAACTTGCACACGTTCAATATTCATGCATATGAGCCAACTCAATAATCTGTGTGTTATGTGCAGGGAAATCTTTTTCTCTTTTTTTGTTTTTTTTTGTACATTAAACAGACCGATAGTGGCCCACAGATACAAAAAGTAAAGGGGCAGTAAACCATGCAAAGAAAAGAAAAGAAAAGTTTTCATTTTATCCACAAAGCATTTTCAATTTTGCTCAGAGGAGACGGAAGGGAGGAAAACAGCTTACATTACACAGTAAACAGTCCATTATGATGAAATCCACAAAAAAGTATTTCCATCAGTTCATAAAGAAGGGAGGGGACTGTGTAACAAAGTAATATTTTCCTATTTTTTGCCGTTGTCCTGCATCGCATCTCAGTAAACCACGTGTTCCACTCCCCCACATCCACACAAAGTCAAGTTCTCACATCAGTTTTCATGAAGAAAGCAAAAAAGAAAAATAAACAAACACTGGGGCTGACTGAAGCCTCGGTTCTGATCCAAATATTATAACCTTTTAAGATTATTTATTTATAAGAACAGTTAATATATTAATGACTACTGTATTTACAAAGTGAATATAAATCTTTTAGTTAATACGTTAAATATTTTCTTTCATAATTTCAATAAAGGTTTAAATGGAACAACAGTAGAGTGTACATTTGTGGCATGGGGGTTGATTTTTACTGGTTTGTGCACCTGCACCTGCTTTTCTGACTGTCAACAAACTACAACTGCCCCTTCTTCAGCTCTGTCATCGTAAAGGGAAGCTGTGTGAGAAAACAGGATGGAGCACAGTGGAATGTCTATCAATTTGCATTACTGGCAGATGCATTAAGAAAAAAAAAAAAGCTCAGAGTTTAACCGAGGCAAACCACCTCCCACACCCCCCCACACACACGATTATTTACACACACGCACACACACAAGCTCGCTCGCTTAACCGGGATCTTCTTAGTGGCAATAAAAAGCTCCTTTGCCTGGCAACTGACACAAAAGTTTTCTCTTCCTCTGGCTGGACGTATATAAGCTCTCCTGGGCTCTGACAAAAAAAAAAAAAAGCAAAAACAAAAAAACGCCGCACACCCCCAGCTGATCTGACGCAGGAGGCGGATGCACAGGCTGTGTGAGCGAGTGACTGTGGGAGAGGGGGCAGAGAGGGAGGCGCTGGCTGGGAGATCCTGTACAGTCTGGCTCGGGGTGGGCAGAGGGCCTCAGACAACAGCAGCTGCCCCCGATTCTGACGGCACAAAAAAAAAAAAAAAAGAAAGAAAGAAAGAAAGAAAGAAAAAAGCCTCCCTCGGTACCGCCGGCAAACGGGCCACCCAGCCTGCCGCAGGGGTGAGGTGGGGGGAGAGTGCGCTAGTCTTCTGGGCCCTCAATCCTTCCCGCTCTTCCTCTCCCTGCCTGCCCGGTCCTGTTTGTTCAGTCAGGCAGAATAACGGAAAGCAGGACCCAAACCACCCTGGACTAACTGCCTTCACCTGCGACCCACTTCTCACATGCAAGCAGGGTGGGGATACAACGGTCTGCTAACAATAAAGAAGCCTGAAAGCAGAGGGGCAGACTACAGCTTTGATCATCTGCTGGGAACTCTGGGGGCCATTGTTCTGCCTGAATGCCTGCACTGCACCGACGCAATCGAGTGTGTGCAGGCACGTAAGGATGTTGCATGAAGTATAGTAACACGGCACGGCTACCACGCGCGAGGGCTCTGCCTTTCTTCTTTCGGCTCGGCACGGCCCCCATGTCCAGACGCATTCCTTTCCCAGAGGGATCTTGGGGGGGGGGCAAGGAGTGCACAACTGCACAACACACTGTTAGTGAGCTTCTTCAAGCCGAGCCTGAAAACAGCAGTGTTTCCTTTCTAGCTTGAAGATAGACAGGCTAGAGGTGAAAAAATAAAAACATAAAAATACACAGTGTTAAGGAGTTTCCGAGCAGAGGACAATGGAAGGTGTGGGCTCTTCAGAGGAGATGCGGGGCAGCTGGCAGTTCATCTAGCAGACTGTTTGGTCTACATCAGGAGAGCCCAGGTGGCCCAGCAGAGAGAGGAGAAAACCAGTCTGTCGCTAGGAGCAGCTGTAGTGCAGGAAACACTACTCCCTAGCTAGCTACCTTGTAGAGATCACACCCAAAAACACTCATTTCAAGTTCAGCATCACTATTGGCATATTTTCATGAGGTCCATTTTTTTCTTTTTTTTTTGTACAGTAAAGGTCTTTGTCCCCCATAAAGACTCGATGTTTTCGCATGTTACACAATGCAATAAAATGTCCGTGCAGTTTCCTGCGGTCGCTGGTACTTGGGCTTTACATACAGAAAGACAGAGTAGGGGCACGGGTCAGGCGGCGCCATGTGTTCGGGAGTACTGGCCGCTGTGCCGGTAGTAGCGTGATGTGACTTCCACAAGGAGCAGCGAATCTGTATCCGAAATCTCAAAGTCAAAGTCATTATTAGCTCCAGAAACCAGTAAGCAGGAAGGGAGGGTCGGAGAATATGGATTGGAGAACAGGGAGGGTCGGGGTGGGTTATAGTGAAGGATTGAGTTGGTCTTCAGTGGACCAGTCTCCAGTCTGTGAAGCAGCTATTTGTTCAGTAAAAACTATAAATTAAACCCAACATACATGCCCAAAAACCTTTAAATACTGTTTAAAGAGAGGGAAGTGAAAATTAAAAAAAAAAAAAAATTTTTTTTTTTCCTTTTTTAAGTGATCATTGAATTACAAAAACAAAAGTCAGTCCTACACTAAGCAAAAGGGGAGCGTAATGCACAACTTCAAATCAGCCTGAGGAGACGTGACGCTCCTTTCAGCTTTGGGCTGATCTTTTTGTGTCTGTACACTTGGCGGGTGATGAGGAAAGGAATGAGGGGAGGGAGGGGAGGCGCCCGGAGGGGCGGCAGTTACTTTTGGCCAGCCGCTGGGGCCTCTGAGCAGGGTGGGGAGTGGGCGTTAGGGGGTCCGGTGGAGGGAGTAGGAGGAGGAGAGGGGCTGCCTCCCATCGTGCCAGACTGGGCCATCTGCTGCTTCAGTTGGGCGATCGTGCGCTCCAGCTTCTCGCGCGCCTCCCGCTCCATGCGCAGCTCCTCCTGCAGCTCCTGCCGGTCAGCCTCTGCCCGCTCCAGCCTCTGACGCAGGTCGGACAACTGAAAGGAGACACAGAGACAAGAGCCACATTACTCTCACACATTTCCACATCTAATAGTAATCTGTCAACAGTCTTCATTTCAGATTTTTCTTAGCAGGCCCGCAACTGTTCATTCCTCTGCAAACTACTTTGGTCGTAAATATTTAAAGAAATGTTCCCAACAAATAATTAACTAAAGCCCAACATGACATCATCAAATTGCTGTGGCTTGTTCCGGCAACAGGCCAAAAAGCAGTAAAATCCCCATAATCAGGCAGGTGTTAACCATCAAAAACAAACCAACAGAGACCCTGCATTTAGACACATAGCTGGCTCAGAGGCTTTTACGACACACACTGCAAAGTGGTGCAGACAGAATAACTACTGTTGTGTTTTGAGAGCTCTTAAACCATCAGTCAGAGTAACCATTTATTGTATTTTTCCCCTTTTAGCAGTAAACAAAGAAATGTGCACCAAACCTTTAAAAAAAACCCAAAAAACCCATGTTGAACTCTCAGAGCCACACAGAAATACGCACACCCGTTCTCTTAACAGGGGGACAGCTTGATGCCAAAGGCAGGAGGTGGAAGCGCTCAGGCCGATGTAACAGAGATTAAGATTAGGTCTACTGAAACCCAAACAGACGTCTGAGTATGTGCTCCGCACAGAGACTCACACGGCATCACAGTAAATTCTTTCTATTTGACTGGTACGTTTAATAAGTGCAGCTCCAAATAGTTTTACCTAAAAACCTGATTTAATCATGACTCTAGTAACTACAGATCCAAAGATAAATGTTTGTACATACATGCTGATGAAAATGAAAAGAGAACTAATTGCAAATGCTTAGTGAGCTCAACTTTAATATTAATATGCAGAGTGCTGTGCTAAAGTGTGCTTTGTTTGAGTCCCACTGGAGCTTTGCAATCTTAATGTCTTTAAGATAAAAACGCCATATGTTAAGTGATGCAAGCCGGTGAACACACTTTATGTCACGGAGAGTCACTCTGATGTAGAAGTCTGTGCATGCATGTGTTCCCCTGTAAGCCCGTACCTGTGCTGTGTAGTGGGCCTCTTGCTGGCGCTGCGCCCCTGGCTCGCAGGCGCAGGCCTGCTGTCGGAGCTGCTCCAGACGGGTTTCCAGCTCCAGCTGCTCCTGGCGGGCCTGGCTGAGCTGTCGTGCCTGCTCGCTGTGCACTGCCTCCAGCTCGCTGCGCAGCTCATGCTGCTCGGCGCTCAGCTCCCGTAGCCTCGCTGCTTCGCCTCCACGCAAAGTCTCCAGCTCCTGGGGGCACAAAGAAAAAGTCACATTTCAGTGACTCCTGCAAATGGTAAATGGACCGATTCGCATATATAGTCTTTCTATCTAATATTCACACTCTGATGAAATGTGGGGGTCCAGGATCTTGCAAGGATACGTTAACATGCAGGCTAGAGTACCCAGCAACCTTCCGACTACTACCTGCTCTACCGCCACATTACAGAAGCTCCACAAGGAGGCTGTTTGCTTCAGTTTGCTTACATTTTATTTCATCAGACATTTTGTCACCAATACTCTTTAATGGTGGCATCTCATTTTAGATTACAAATGCAATTTTCCCCAAATCCCATTAGTGGAGAACATAATTCAACTGTAGATGCGAATGTCACCATAATCTAGTTCAACTCCGTTTCCATGCATCCAAACTGAAATTAAACCCAGTGCTTTAATAATACGCTAAACGAGTGAAACACTGATTTATATGAACTGTTCTGCTGACTTGTGTTAAAAACTGGTGGAACAATCTGATACTGACATGTTCCACGTGATGGGAGGAAGTAATAGAGGGGGTTAGTGGAAGGTGAAGATCCACATCCACATCAAGGACACTTCTAATGGGCGGAAACAGTTATCGGCTCGTTGATCTCGGCCTCGTTTATCTTTCCGACCACCGACTCACCATTTCCAGCTGCAGCTGCTTGTGCAGGGTGGAGTTGAGCTTCTCCTGCTGCCTGCTGTACATCTGCATGATCTCCACAACAATCCTGTCCTTGTCGTCCTCCAGCCCCCCCACCGCCGCCACAACGCCGCTCGTGGCAGAGCTCACGTCCTTAGCTGCTACATCCGTTACCGATGACAACAGCGACGCAGGAGGAGGACGGGGAAGAGGGGTGTGGGCGGTGATGTGGGTGGCTTTCTTGTAGCCTGGGCTGCTCGTCTCCATGGAAACTGCCTGGGTTTGGCATTCCCTCTCAGTGGCCGAGTCAGCAGCAGCACATTGGGATTTGGCCTCCACGGCGCCAGCAGCGACAGCAGGCGACGCGTGAAGATCTGAGGAAGGAGGGAGATGAAGAAGATGAAGAAAGAAGTTAAAAAAAAAAAAAAAGAAAAAGAAGAAGAAGAAGAAGAAGAATGGTGGGTGAAAGACAGGAAGTGCGAGCCGTGCTAATGCACACTGCCACCCGCGCTTAGTAACACCCTCGCACAACCTCATAAACGCCTGCACTTCTTCCTCAGCACCAGTGCACTCACACAGCGCACAAGTATGGCACGGCAACAGCCGACGAACCAAACACTCGCCCACAAATTTTCTGTGTGTTTGCCCTCAGACGCACGCAGAATAGAGAGGAATAAAGGGCCATGTGTGGGAGCCGCGCTGCTCTGCGTGGGCTCCTCCACTGTTCAAACCCTGGCTTGTTCCCTCGCTGCGGCCTGTGAGGAGGAGCATCATGGGAAACGGTGGGTAGGGTGGTAATCTCTGGCAGTATCGTAATTTAATTTGATTCCAATCACTTAAATGAGAAGGAGAAGACTAGTTTCATCTCTAGTTCAGTTCCAGCTGACCTGGTTTTAATGTGGGTGACTGGCTAATAAAGAGGTTAGAGTTATTTAAGCACCTCTCTGACAGCTTCCTGTGAGACAACTGTGACGTGAAAATGTAATTTGAAATACAACTTGTTTCATAATGACTAAAATTTATATGTATGTGAGAGCTGGAGAGATGTTGAAAAAAAGAATCAGGTGTTGGGCATCAATGGATGTTTAGTGCCCAATGTCTCTTTAGCCACTATGTAGGCTAATAAGAAATAGAACTTGGAGGAAAATGTGCTATCAAGTATAAAGTCATCAGTATGAATTAAAAAACAAAAAGCACCAAGAAGCTATAAAGCTAAACAGTGACGCTTAATGTGTTTTCAAATGTGATGTGTGAGTTTCAAAATTTCCGCAGCACCGGCGCTTAACGATTCTCTTACATTTTTGATTCTGTGGAGTTAGAAATTCATTTTTTTGAATCTCCCTCAGGCTTGGTGATAGAAACAAAGACTTGCTGTACTTCCAAATTCGTTTGCACTTCATTTATCCACTGAGGTCAAGGTTGTTCATTTGTGGAGTTCTCGCAAAACAAAACAGTGTTTTTAAGGTGGAATTTTTAAAAAAGCAGCCTTTCTCCAGCCTCTCTGCAGTAATCTTACTATCCCATAAGCCACGAGGAGACGTAACACAAAGGCACAGACTACAGATAGAGTTGTTTTCTTTGCCCAACAAGACTTGCGGAAAGTGCCCTAGTGTGCTGCTCTGCTGGGCTTAGCTTCACTCACAAAATACAAGATACAAGATCCAACTGGCACAGTGACACACAAAAACACAAGTGCACAAATGTAGGTTATGTATGGCAGTGTGTTTGAACCATAAGCTCGCAGACAGACAAAAATGATGATGAAGAAGAAGGTGGGGAACAAGAAGAAGATAATGATGAAGAAGGCGAAATGGTGAATGGTGACAAAGACATCAGGAGAACAGAGGGTAATGATCATGCAGCATGTGCGTGACAGGAAACGGGATGCTCTGTACACGGCATGTTGGACCCGGAGAGGACAATCGTTTACTGACTCAAACTGGCTAGTGCATGTGTGTGCCTGCACACACACCCAGATCCATGCTCTGAAGCGCACAAATAACAGGCGTGAGTCATTTGGTGGTAGATCAAAAGGAAATAAACAGAGGAGAGAGAGAGACAACCACAAAAGGAAGAGTGAACGGCACAGATATAACAGGGGGAGGAAGGCATTAAATGAGGGGAGAAAATGTTTAAAAAAGAAAATGATGAAGGGGTAGAAGGCTTGAGATGAAAGAGGCAGAAGAAGGAAGTGCAGGAGCAAACGGAGAACCCGCTCAGAAAGGAGGATGTGGAGACAGCTGATGGGAAGAGAAAGAGGGAGGAGAGACGGACTGGTCGGAGAAGAAAAAGACGAAAATGCCTGAGAGGAATGAAAGAGAGGGAGGGCGACAGCTTGGCAGTCAGACGTGGTGAAATAATGGCATACAGAGAGCATTCCTGTGATTCATCCTCTCTCTCTCTCTCTCTCTCTGTATAGACGTAGATTATATAAAAATATACAGTACACGCACATCTCATTAATGCGGGAAAAACATGAAAGCATGCACATGAAAACACACACAAGGAGGTCATGGCCATTTCCACCCCGCCAACACCGAGGTGTCCCCTGAGTCTTTCTGTGAAGGTCAGCGCATGCTTGTGTGCGCCACTGTCGAGTGCAGCACGTGTCGGCTTGCCGAGCGTGTTGCATGAACATGATGAACATGCATGTCACTTCTGCTCATGCTGTATGTATGCACACTGCTCATGCTTGCTATATATACGAGTCATGTATTTTTAGCAGGCATGTGTCAGCCTTGTTTCTGTCTGATGTGCACATGCAATACTGTAACACTTCATATATAGAGAGACAGCTGTTGTCAAATTGTGTTCTTTGAGACTCTGTGTGATTATTGTTGCAGTATATTGTGTCAGGACTTTGTCTGCACTCATTTAGCAGTACAGATACCAGCTCTTTCCCCTGAATTTTCATTTAGAAATCTTTGTATGAAAGGGAACACCGAGTCCATTCGTGCAGTTGCAGGATGGTGGGAATTATTACACAAGTAATGGATCAAACCACACAGCAACCAAGAGTGTGACATACCACCTGAATGACAAGAGGAAAACTGCTGGTGAAAGTTGCACATGTTATGGCCCCGACTGGATGGGCTTGGGATGTCAATAGCTCCCAGCCCGAGAGAGAGAAGAAGCTGGCTAACACTAATGTGGTACTCAGAAACCAACATCACCTTTCTAAGAGAAACCTAACCTACTCCTATCACCAGCAGTGGCAGAAAGATTGTTTGAACATGTGAGTGAGATATATCTTAGTGGAGCGCAGCTGCATGCTCAGTCCAGACACCACAGATGCATCTCTAAATAAAAGCTGAACTGCCAATTTGTCACATGACACTGCACAGCTGTGAATATGGCTCATTTTTTAGGGCAATTTTGATGACACAAAAATGTTTGAAAACTACTATAATACCCAAATATCATTCGTGCTGAGTGTTTGTGGAAAGCGTTTATACGAGCTCTAGTTTGACAACTTTCAGCTAGAAAATAGTGGAACACAACTTTGTCAGAGATGAATATTATCACACTCCATGTAAATGTTTTTTTTTGTCTTGTTATAGCCAAAAAATCTGCACTGTTAAATCAGTCTGAATGTGTGTGTGTGTGTGTGTGTGTGTCTCCAGTCAGTTTTATGCTTTTTAATTAGTCAAACTCCAAGTAACTTTCCATCTTCACGTCTGACACCGTTAATTAAAGAAAGACAATCTGTGTACAGAAACTCTTCCTCTACCTGCCCACTCACGCTGGGTTCTGCAGCTAGACTCCGTGTCTCTGCAGATGTGCAGCTCTTATTAACTGCTGGAGATCTAAGGCCTGTTATTAAATGGATAAACTGGAAGCAATTTCCTGCCTTTTGGCCCATTATCGGCTCTGCCATTTTCAGCTTTTCACTTGAACATAATTACAGAGCGTCAGCTGTTGCTTTTAATTTCACAAGAAGGTCAAGTAAGACAGGGTATGATCTTATTTGTTGTTCTATTTGGCTGATTTGTATGGTTTCCAAAAAGCATGATGAAGTCAGATTATCTTGGCAGCTTTGTGTCGGAGGAAGTCGCATCATCTCTGATCAGATTTTTCTTCTCGTTTACATGACAACAAACATGTTCCTGCTCTGCTTATCCAACATCAAATCCCTCAGGCAGAAGGCAACAATAACATGGTCACTGATTTATTTCTAATCCTAATTTGAAGACCAGATTGTGTGTTTAAGTGGTTATAGCATGTATGTTGAGCCATTAAAAAGCTTTACACGCGTCTTTGCTGGTTAATAATTCAGCTCTGCTGGGTGTATTATTACTGACCCATTGGCGGCTCGTCGTGGCCCAGCACTCTGCGACTGTAGTGGTGTTTGAGCAGTGCGCTCAGCATCTCGGGGCTCATCTCCGCCTCCCTTCGCAGTGACACATTGGGAGCCACCATCTTATCGTATGTGTACATGTAGTAACTGGAAGAAACAAAAAAAGAAGGCATTTAAGCACTCAAATAAACATCTAATTTTGAATCAATTTTCTTCATTAACACCAACATTTGTCTGGTTTCTAAATATGTAAAGACTGAATTAAGCATCTGTTCTTTGCTCTTTTATTCTAGGCATACAGGAACTAGCGCCACCTTTTACATAATCTTGTCTTTGAAACGATGATCGTACCAACAAATTATTGACTCGGCAGCTACTTTAACTAATGTGGCGTTTGCTCTAGCCCAAAGTAAATGGACGCTGGGAAGGCTGCAGGAAAAAAAAATCTCTGCCACATGTTTACAGGATTTCAGCCTAAACACATCTTTTGCGTATCACAAATGTTCAGGTAGTGGACACAACTGGGAGAAAGAGAGATTGTGCTGTGAGATACTCCCAGGCCACTAAACCAACACTGTTTCATGATGGTGGGAAGGGAAGTTGAAGAGAGGGAGAAAAAGAAAGAGGAGGAGAAGAGAGGAGCTTTGAACCCCTCCCCCATCAGCAGCCCCCTCCAGACAGGGCTGAGACTGGAACAGTGAACTAGGTTAACACACAACGCTTGGTCTGTCTGCTCGCCTGAATGAAAACCACTCCTCTACATGAAACGGCTCAGAAGCAACTGAATAATGTAAGCCTGGCTTGTATGTGACAAGTGTAGCTCTAATGGATGTTTGTGGCGATCCAGATTCGACTTTAAGTGCTGCGGATGTCTGGCATGACATCCAACTGTTAGGGCGCTGCATTATTACCAACTCTGGGATGCAAAAGACACACTGCAAACTGGTCTTGACTGGTTTGTACGTGTAGCAGTCATGTGATGCTGACAGGTGACCAGAGCTATAATCCCTCCAATTTGTCTGGCCTGGAGTCTGCAGGCCTCCACGCAGTCAGTAAGTCAAAGGCAGTCACATGTAGCTATGGCTTTAATCTGGGTCAGATTACTGTGAGCCACATCTAAACAAGAGCTGGTGTCCCCTGGGGATGGAGAGACGGAGGGAGATGCAGAGGACTTGGAAACGAAATGAGGAAGGAGCGAGTGAGGGAGAGGAGGAGGAGATGAGGGAGTGCAGTCACAAGAAATTAAAAGAAGAGGAAGAAACCGAAGCCAACACAAAACTTAAAAACATACACCTACAATATCTGGCAAGGAGAGTCTTATCTCTTCTCCGTGTTTTTACAGATAACACCAGGCCATCTGGCACAGATTCAGGTATCGATAAGTTCTTAAATAACTGCAGCTTTTAATTTTGTCTAGGACAACCAAGTAAAACCAACTTTAAAGTGAATACCACTCATCTCCTTCAGCAAGATTTAATAAAGTTCTCTACACTGGAAAAATAAAACAATGTGAGGGGCAACAACTGCTCCATTCATTGATTATGCAAGTTAATATTCATACTTTCAGACATTTCAAATTTTTTGAACAAAGTCCAAAAATTTTCTAATAACCAGAAAACTCTTCACACATGTTGATTTCCTGCTTTTCTTTCTTTTATATGAAAACACACAGAATATGTTTATTTATGCAGCACACGGTTTTAAAGGCAGCCTGCTGCAGGCTATTAAAATTTCAGAGATGAAACAACTAATCAAGGGAAGAATCTTCTACATCTTGCTACATCTCTAAAACCACCAAATAAAAGTGGCACTAAGTTTGAGATGGTTAATTAATGCTGTTTATTAACAGGAAAATATTCTGATAATCATCATTTATTAAACCAGAATGCCACACGCTCTCTGCTTCTCGACTCCAATTTATATCTTTGTTGGAGAAATTTGATCTCTTTGGTGCAGTGGAGATCAGAAATATGATAGTTACAAGCCTCAAAGCTTTTACTGGAATAACTGACTTAGGGTTAATAAGGTGTAGTACCTGGGATGGACCAGGGTGGGGTGTCCTGGCTCCTCCTTAATTTCTGAGAAAAGCCGGTTGAACACAAGAGTCGGTGGAGATGCTTTCCCCTGTTGGAAACACAAACAAATAGATAAATGTGGCACAAAACAAAAAAACAAAAAACAAAACTGCACATCTTCCATCCTCATATATTGATTGGTGCACAGCCTTCACAGCGCATTAGAGAAATTATTACAAAAGCAATGAGATGCATGAACATGCACACACACACAAATACGTGGAGAAAGACAGCGAGAGGAGAAAGAAATGTGCTGCACGTGGCGCTCTTGGAGCCATAATATAGTTAATATGCATGCATACATGTGAAAGGGGGATCATCCATCAGGCATCAGTTGAGACACTGGGCACGTGCTTGTGTGTGCACGAGTCAGAGAAAGAGATAATCATGATAAAGCTTCTTCCCTGCATGTAAAGTTGGCGGGGGAGGGGGCGAGGAGCAGAGCAGCTTGGTACAACAGAGGAGAAGCGTGCCGCTATGAATGAGTGAGCAGGGGGTGTGTCTATCAGTGGGGGGTGGGGGGTACCTGAGCGTGGAGGAAGGGGGAGGAAAGGAATGGGGGAAGGTGTCACAGGGAGGGAAATGATAACTGACCTTTCTCGCTGGGTCAGCATCAGCCAACTTGTCGCCGGTGGAGCAGATATCTAACGAGGGTTTCCTCACCTGGCTCTCCTCCTCCACCACCTTCTGAAAACAGAAGGAGAGAGAGAGATGGTGGTTAAATAGACGAGCAAAGACACCCCAAGGTTAAATACAGCAGAGAGCGAGAGGAAGACACAGATGTAGTGCTGCACCGAATACATCTGTTGGAATAGTCTGAACGACTCAAAATGAGCATATCTGTCAGGAGGTGTGAGAATGAGAGGAAGCACGAGGAGAGGAGAGAAATTACACCAGGCGCGCAGACGCAGAGGGGGAAAGATGGAGACAAACGGCACTTAAACGATAGGAAATGGAGACAAATGACACTCAAGATGTAAAGGATGGATACAAATGTGTGCAGAAGTAAGTGAACTAGCCTGAGCTGGCCATAATGCAGCTGTGAGGAAAACGAAGGCGGCGAGGAAATGGATAAGCCGAGTGTCGCAGCCGAATGAGCCCGTAGAGGAAGGCCTATGACTAAAACAGAAAAAAAAAGCCTAGCTGTGAGTCGACGCGGCCTGTTGCTACACGCTTCTGAGCGTGTCAGACATCGGCATACATGCAACGCAGCTGGAATCAAAACACGCGCTGTACAGGAAAATGTACGTTTGTGTTTCCTGTGTCAGTGTCATACCCTCAGAGGATGTTGAGTAAAAACTGCCTGCTGCCTCTAGTTTTGTCTATCTCACCGTTTCGTTTTGGGTTGAGGGTTTTTTTGCGCATATATCCAGGCCACGCTCGGCGAGAGGCCACAAGCTGATGTAGCTGATGCTTATCTGTGACAGGCAGACCTGACACACATGCTCCATGCATTTCACAAACACGGTCTACCTAACTGACAGGTAACAGAGACAGCAGAGGAACAACAATGCACAGCATCGCAATGCGAGCCGTTAGGGAGCCCACAGCGACCGACAGACAGCGGATTGAGAAGGGAGATGCAGAGAGAAGAGAGATGGTAAGAAGAGGAAGGAGACGAAAGAAGAATGGGAAGAGAAAAGTGTGAAAGCATCAATAATTGACTTAGTACCCTTTTAAAGCCCGCTATAAAACGTTTATCCACAAAACGCAGACACACAAGCTCTCAGTGAATAATAAACAGGCAGCTTTTCATCAGCTGGACTAAAGGATTTTCCTCTGTGCTGTACCAGCTAAGAGCTTGTGTCATTACCAGCGCTAAACAGCCTCAGAACAATGCCAGCAAATAACTGTGACAGCCACGCATTAGCCGCTTATCATTTATACCGGTCCAGCAGCAGCCTCATTCAGCAGCTTAAGCATGTATTATTTACAAAAAACACAATTATTCACCTGTTACATATTCCACGAAGCACACATGATCATTTTTATTTATCTATTCACCTTCTGTTTCGCTACCTAGAGAAGCCACAGTGTCTTTCTTAAAAGAATACATGTGCCCCTTGAAGAATTGATGTGACACACGGATACCTCTAAATGCCATCTTACTTGCACATAACAGTCGATACCAACATCTATTTTTAACAGCAATTAATTCACCGCAAGTGAATGTGACCTGTGACTTTATGCTCTGTACCTCCACCTCAAATCACAACTTCTATATTCATCAGCAAAAGAAAACAAAAACAAAACTAGTAGTAGTGATTTGCATGAGAGTTTTTCTGAACTGTATGTAGGGGGATAGTCCCTTATTTACAAGGCCATGCATGAATGAGCATGTTCATGCAAATGTTAAAAGGCTGGAGCCGTATGTGTGAGCCAGGTGTGGTTGTTAGACTGTGTGTATACAGACGGGACCTCGATCATTTGTGAATGTTTATGGTTAGTGTGTTTTTGGTTTTTTGTTGTTGTTTTTTTACCCTTTTTTACCCTTCCAGCACTGCAGCACCGAGTGGAGGAGGGGGAAGGGACAGAGTGAACAGCTCAGAAAGAGAGAGGGGTGACAGGGAAGAGACAGAGAGAAGGAGGACTGACAGAAACCACGATGTAACCACTGCAGTGGTGTGGCGGTGAGCTGGGTCTGTCCAATGTAAAGAATGTGTGTGTGTGTGTGTGTGTGTGTGTGTGTGTGTGTGTGTGTGTGTGTGTGTGTGTGTGTGTGTCAAACACATACAGAGGGAGCGCGTGGGCCAAACTGATAGTAACGTCAGGTCATACAGAGGTCTTTCATCTGCTTGACCTCTACAACGACAGATGTTTGGCTGCTAAGACGACTGACAGCTCATTAAAGGGTAGGTCTGCACCCTCCTTTGTCTGTGTGTGCATGTGTGTGTGTCTGTATTCGCAAGGACCAATTAGACCTTGAGAGCGAGGACATTACTGGAAAACGAGGACATTTTGGCCAACGCTCATTCTGGGGCTGTTTGAGGGTCAAGACTGTAGGTTTTATGGTTAAGGACAGAGAACAGATTAAGGTCCAGGGTTTTCCCCTCATATCTGACGCCAATTAAAGAAGTCTGGAAATTCCACCAAAGGAAAATAACCAGGAAATAAATAAATAATAAAATTTAAACCCATGGCTTTGCTTCATTAGTTTTGCTTTGTTTTCTCATTTTAAACTACTTATTAAACCACAGTCGAAAAAGTATCCCAATAAATGTTATCCTATAAAATCTCATAAGAATTACACCAAAAGGATTATAATTTGATTCAATCTTTGATTTGATCGAGTCACATAAAAGTTTAGAAGGTGTGAATTCAAAAATGATTTAAGAATTTAATACAAATCGCTAGGTCTACCTGCAGTACTTTTACTGCCCACAGAGAGGCCACAGGCCACACTTTGGCAATCACTGATATACAGTCTGTGTGACTAATGGTGGTTACATGCATAGTCACCCTTCAAAAGGAAACTCCCAGGGTCTGGGTTTTAGTATAAATGTGAGAAACACCCAGAAAACACAGTAAAAGAACAAGGCTGCAGGTGGGCCATTACTTCTGTATGTTCTGTATCCACACACAGACCAAACAAACATGCACGTGTGTGCTACACTAATGGCTGCCTGTCGCTCCCAGTGACTCCTGCATACCTGACAGCTGACGGCTAAAGCCCACCACCCACTCACGCACACACCCCTGCTCATTATTCCTGCTGCTCTGCACTCTCTCTTCCTTAATGAATATGTGCCAGTGCAAACGTTTGCACATTTCGGCACTACTACCATTTTCCTCACCTTCCCACCCCCACCTTGCTTTATTAAAAACACACCAAACTGCTACTGGGTCCTAATCTGCAATAACGAAGTACCTCTCTTATCTGGGCTGCCTCTGCGACACACAAACACACACAAACACACACCTAACCCCCTTATGTCTCCAACCCTTTGTCAGGCTGAAGCTCGCCGTATGACAATGTGGATTAGCATTCCACACACTCACTCGGCTGAACTCTGCCCTGTTGATCCTAATCACCAGCAGTCTGCCTGCTGCTGCAGCTTCACGCTGGCTTGTCCCACCACTGTGTAGCTGGATGTAGCCGCAGCCATGTGAACTCACAGTGACCCATTTTTTCACCATACGTGACATTTCTGCAGCAGACGCTTTAATGGAGTAGAAAGTGGTTTTTCTAATGTGTGTCTGTGTGTCTTTGTAAAGTGCCAGTAAATCAAACAGTAACAAGCGGCACTTTACTACGCAGGCACCCATGACTGTACATTAGCATGCACAGTCTGGCAGAGCAAATGTATTTAAGCGATAGCCCACACAGCAAAGGAGCATTTCAATGGGAGCATGGCATTCTCCTGTGAGCAGGGAAAAAATAAAAGATGCTCTAACTTTGCGCATTTTTGCAGGTGGTTGAGGTTTTTGTTCATTTTTGCTAGAACCAAGATGAAGTAGATTCCATAGCTCGCCACGTTGCCAACGAGCTGCTGCCTGACTGGGGTGAAGGCTGTCAACCTACAAAAGTTGACAGTGAATTTCTTCATACCTGAGGACTGCACTTCATTTAAGTGAGTCTCCTTCAGCTCATCCTGACAAGACAACAAGAAGAGTCTGTTTTTCCTACTCTTGGTGTAATTTATATGAACCACATATGAACCAACGCAGACTGACACACACACACACACACACACACACACAGAGCAAACAAGCCCGAGGTCAAGCGCCACTCCACTCCTGTCACGTGGACCCACTAAATGACTGCTGTCTCAGTGCACATAAACACATGCGTGCAGTTACTCTTTGCTATAAATACACATCCGGTCCCCATACATGCATAATAAAACACACACCAGGCTCACCCCTCTAACAAACACATACACATAAGATGGAGCAAACTGGCACTTGCGGTCTCTGTTAGTTAACAAATCTCAGGAAAGTCACAGGTTGCTTCAGCTCAAACTTGCACGATAAGCTGACAGAAAACCATTTCAGGAACTTGCGTAAAAAGAAGTTACAGCTCATTTCCAGCTCCGTGAACTCTACTGGAGTAGGTCTGCAAAACTCGCAGATCAAAATAATCTCTGTTTATCTTATCACGAGCCTCTCACTGAAATAAGCTGTATTAACTCCTCCTGACTGGCTGCTCTTCGCAAACAGAAGGTTTATTTGGGCTTGTGTGCTCACAGCAAAAGCCGTGTGAATGCGTGACGACAACAGAATAAAATATACCCACTGTTTGACAATATACAGAGCCAAAAGTAGAAAATCCTACCTGAAACCGAGTGTTTAGAGCAGTCTGAAGCCTGAGCTTTAGGCTCGTAGGGATTATGTGCACATACGCTGACCTCATTATTTCAAAGTCTGACCATGTTTAATATGGGTATCCAGCATTGTAACAGCATATACAGAGAAGAAAATAAGAAAAGCGTAACGTTTCACCTTTAACCTCCTAAGACCTGAACTCTTCCACGGCATGCATTTTTAATTTCTCTTTGATATTTGGGCTGATTGGGACCCGATGAATGTAAAGACAAAGAATTACCTGATTTTTTGTTTTACCTAATTTTTGTTTCTAAGAAAAATGAGAGCCACATATGAGGATACTTATTTAAAATTTCGATAGAACAGTAGCAGTATAATGTCCTCGTAAGTGGATATCAGGCCCTTGTAGAGCAAAATTGAGTATTTTGGTCTAAATAATAATAATAATAAATGTGATGTCCACATATGTGGACGCCAGGTCCTAGGAGGTTAAAATAAACTGTGTTACTGAAAAGCTTTAAAAACAAAAAAGATGCATTACATCATTTTGAGTAATATTTCTCACCATTTTCTAGGAAAGAACAATTACTTGCATTGCAAATAAACATTAGCTGCAATTTTATTACTGAATCCCTTCTTTGCCTTCATTATAAATATTTTGCTCTTTGTTCAGAGAAAACACTACAGATGTGTTAAAACTTTAAAACCCTGCCCAGGATATAAAAAGCTCATACAAACACAACAGCAAGTCTTGACATGCCTGATGGCAAATCTTATCTAGGCCATAATAAAGAGTGGGCAAGCCTTGATCTGACCTTTCATCCCACAGCAGCAGTGTGTTTGCGTGTTATTAAAAACCCTTCTGTGCCCTCACACACACACGCACAGCTGGGAACCACTCTCTTCACATCTGCTGAAACCGTGACATCAGTTGCTGGGTATGAAAACTGAAAGAAAACCCCAACGAACACCACAACCTATTTCAGGGGACGTGAACGTAAGTGCGCCCCCATCCTCCAATCATTCATGTGCCCGGCATTCAGGAGAGGAATGGAGATGGTGAACGGATAGCAGCAGCAGGAGGAGGAGGACGACAAAGTGATGCGGCTTATTCTCCTTTTTCCTCTCAGAGGAGGAAGAGAAAATTGTGTGTGTGCGCGTTTCTTTAGGCAGTGAGAGAGGACTAGGAACACACACGTACACAGACAGTCACACCCTGTCTGTTTCTAGACCACATCCTGTACTGCTGTAGTCGTCAACTGTGTCAAAGATCGAGCAAGAGATACATCGTTTTATATACACTTCCTGGCTGAACTGCAAAAACAAGGCACATTTATTTATCTCTGATAAGTCACTATTTACTCAAAAATCACCAAACGGCTCAGACTTTTCCACTGTTTTTGATCCTTTAAGTAGGTAGGGAACCATGTTTAAAGTACTGTCGAGTGTTTTTATTCACTTCATTTCCCTGTTGTGTTCCAAGGAAACAAAGATGTGTTCTTTACAACAAATAACTGACATATATTAAAATCTTTCAGCTGTATGAGAGATAACTATCAGCCACGGGGTTCTGGCTGATAGCTGTGCATCCATAGTTTTTAATAGATCAAACAACATACTGTGTGCATTTGGGAAAATATAGAAATAATCTGTGGTTGCAGCAACACCACTTTCTCTGTGCAGCTCCCACTCAAATCACAATTTTTTATATCCGTCGACCTCCGCCGTGGTTTAGCCGCTTATCCCTTTGCCTGCAATTAAGATCAGACAACTGTACGCTGGTCTTCTGGGTTTGATTTGGGTTTTACTGGGTGCTCTGGTGGTCCCACCTGGCCCCCATACATAGACACAGGCGCTGGAGGGTTTTATATGGAGGTCTTAATCCAGTAAGCCATTTATCCACGGACTGGGAGCCACACTTTGTTTCAGCAGCCAAATCAATAACAGCCCACAGGGGAACCGGGCAGCAAAGTGGGGCAATTAAAGGAATACACTTTTAGTAGAGGCTCTGTGATTAACTCACCATAGTGAAATGAGATCACTTCGAGGTCTGGCTGTTCGGTTCCTGACAAATGTCAGTTACATTTTAACTTGAGATACTCGGGAAATTGCGCAACTAAATTTTTCATTCGATTTGGCACTGCAACGCCAGATAAGCAGGAAAGAAAACAGAGCAGGGCACGCATGAGGACAGGTCTGACAGGTGGACGCTGAGACAAACAGGTGACAGAAGGAAACAGGAAATAAAAAAAGGGGGGCAGCCGAGACAAATGAGGGGAAAGAACGACAGCATGTGACTGCTTGTCTGTCTGTGCCTTCCCCCAGACACGCACACACCTGTTCCTCCCTCTTTCCAAACACAAAGAGTAAGACTAAAGCCAGACAAGCACACTGATAAGCCAGACCAGTCATGCTCCACAGACACACACACACACACACACACACACAGATAAGAACAGGTTCATTCCCAACTTGCGTTTGGCTTCGGGCCTTGAGTACATTTTTGCGCCACAAAGGCACTCTGTCTAGACAGTCATCACATGCACGTCAAACACACACACACACACACAGCTTTTCCTCTCCCTGACAACATGCTGAACTCCTTCCTCTAACAGCTACAGTTCCAGTCAGCCATTTTACAATCCACACACTGCAGCCTTGATTGCGAGAACAAATGGGACCCAGTGGAGAAACGGTTAATGGGCAGTCTATGGCAGAAAATGAAGCGAGTTATAAAAGCCATCTCTCCCCACTAATAAACGCATAATCTACAGTCCACCGACTGCAGCTTTACGGCAGACGGGGGTTTAATTTGGAGAGCGGCAACACTATTTCTCTGGGATCCTTCACATAAAAAAAAAAATGTTACAATTTTTCTCAAAAAGGTGCCTCTTGAAGCTCTCTCGATCAATTTTTCTATTCATCTCCCTCCCCTCCTTTCTCCGTTTCTCATGTTTCACCGTCAACTCCCAGGCGGCAGCTTCCAGTGTGTGTTCAAAGCAGTGTATGTGGAGGGTTGTAATGATGTTACCTCATGAATGGACAATTTGTCTGACTGGAATACACTATGTAGGCTGCACAGACTAAGGTAATCCCCACCCCCACACCTCACATACATACAGCCCCTATAACACTGTATATATTATTGTAGAGGGTGAAAAATATACTTCTGGTGAAAATGATTAATTTGCCACTGACTTTGTGGATAATACCAGTTTTCCTGGGTCAAAATGGGAGGGTGATAGCTGACAGAAAACTGGATTTTTCTGTAATTGTATAACCCCAAACAACCTGAAATAGTTTAATCGACCAATCCATAATCAAAAAATACCCTGAGAAACAGATAAACCTGTAGATATCTACCTTTCCTTAAACAAGTGATATCTCAACGTTTTGGGCAAAAAGGACAGCTCTATTTTGCTCATTTTCAACTCTAGTTTTATTCTTGGACTCCACTAGAGTAGCTTTGAATGAGTCAGTCTTATACTGGGTGTTGGTAAAACACATCAGTTCAAGCGTCTATTTTTTTAGCTCCCTTTTCGCTAGCTTTAAACCAGCTTTCTTCTGATTGGCTGCTCCCAGCAAACAGAAGGTTTGAGCAGTTGAGCATTTAGAGCAGTTTAAAGTTTAAAAGCTGAGCGTTTGGCTCACAGGGATTACATGCACAAAGTTCATAAATTGAACATTTAGTCATGTTTACTGAGCATCTAATACTTTTAACAGTATATATATGGAGAAAAAAAAAAGGAAACGGCTCGTAGGTCAAACACCTACAAAAATGTTTGCTGGGTTTCAAATTCTCACCTTTGAAAAAAGGTGCAGTACATATAAGAAATCCCTTTGAAATCTGGCACGGTATGCCTTAGCGTCCCCAGAAGAAATGATGAAACACACTCAAAGGCATTGGTGTGGTTGTTATCCACAGACATTGCATCAGTGGCAAGAAGTACAACTCCATTATGTCACACTTGAAATCATCCGCCTGCACTACAGTGATTAATAGTGATGAACAGACAGTGTGTGTTGCTAAATAATACAATTTTAGCCATAATCACACAGCTGTTTTAGAAAGGAAATATGATTCAGCCTTGTAAAAGAGAGACTGGCTGTCGCATTCAGAGGAAGATCTATGATATCTGAAATGTAATTTAGTTGCTCTCCCTGCTGCAGAGAGACAGAAAAACATTAAAAACAAAACTCCAACCAGGTTCATGTCACGTTCAGAGCAATATTATGCGAGTGTGATGGTTCTGACTCCCATCTACTCAAGGTAAGTCATTAGATTAACGTGATGCATTATAGGCCTGTAGTGAACGTGTCTAGTAACATTCATCCTGGAAATGAGGGTGTGATTTTTTTTATTTATTTTTTCAATCTTCACCCGACTCAAACACAGAGGGCAAACTGAACACACGTGAGCTTACCATCACTAGCACAGCAGCTCAGTGCGACACGTTTCCTCTCCAGGGCCCACACCCACCCCCACCCCAGTGCGTTAATTATGAAAGCTGTTGGGGCTCACCTAAGTGAGTCAACCAAGCCAGGAGCCGCAGACATATGCGCACGCGAGTGAGCAGACATCTGATCAAACAGCGGCTCCTTCAAACAGCAAAACGTAGGAGGATGACGTCGTTTCTGCGGGCAAACTGTCGCGCACCGATGTGCACGCAGACTCGAGCAGACACACTTCGTTCTCCCAGGAGGACGCAGCGACTGAGAATGAGGCCAGTGGGCCCTTGTCGTCTATGTGGATGACTGTACTCATCACGTGAGCTTTACTTGGGCCTCTGTGTGTGTGGGGGGGGGGGGGATTTAACATCTTTAAAAACCAAAAGAGAAACTCTAGAGAAACGTGCCACCATAGGATGCTGTGCAGAGGTAGGTTACTAGTTCAAATCTGCAATTAGGGACAAAGATGCACACACTCTGCTGTTGCCATCAAAAACCACAAATCAGCTGCCTGGTTTTCTATATAAGGGAACTTGGCTTACTATTCATATTGGATGAAACAACTCGGGAGTGCTTGGAGATAGAGGGGAGTGAGAGAGCTGCAGAGAGGACGAGCGTTGCTAAGCAGACTGAAAGCTGAGAGAGGCTGTCAGTAAGCCAGCATTGCACTGCTATCACTACACTACAGAGAGAGAGAGAGAGAGAGAGAGAGAGAGAGAGAGAGAGAGAGAGAGAGAGAGAGAGAGAGAGAGAGAGAGAGAGAGAGAGAGAGAGACACACAAAAAAACAAAATGGAGACACTGCCCGACCCTTTTTCTTTGCAATGAATTACACAGCACCCACTGAAAGGCCTCCTAATGCATGCTGAAGACTGCTTCGAACAGCCGTTCGGTAGCTAAATAGGAAACAATCCTGCATTAATTTATCCCAAATTGTCATTTGAAGAAAAGTCTGGTGAAAAATAGAAACAAATACACTTGCCCTTTTAAGAGGGTAGCAAACGCAAGTGCCACACAGTGAAGTAGGTGTTTAAATGAGAGATTTAAAGGTTTTACTGCAGGAGTCGCCCCTGACTAAAACCCTCTTTTACTGGGCCTCGTATGCGTACGTATCGATCTGCGGTTTGTTTACTTCTTGCTCAGTTGTAACATGGAATACTGCAGTAAATGTCAGTGCTTGGCTGGCCATCATTGTCTGCAACAAGGCCAGAGGAAGGGGGTGGGAAGGAGGAGGGAAGGATAGGGGGGGTGGAGAGACATGGAGTAAGGAGGCTATCCCAGTCGCTACAAACAGAAAGCTCCACCTGGCCAAAACGACCCGCAGGGTAAAATCTATCACAGACACATGGAAAAGCAGACAGTTAAATCCAAACTGGCCCTAGGTCCTCTGACTGTTCTGCAGGGAGCTCCGGTCTCATCCATATTACATGCGGGAGCTTGTTTGAAGCCTCCACTGCTCCCTCTCTGCATGGGCAGCTTGGCTTTGCTGTTTGGGCCCCTCAGGCTCGACACCCTCTCCATCTCTCCCTCTCCTCTTCATACAAACACAGCTCCCATAATGCAAATCCATCAGCTCCCATCACTCTTCCTCCATTTTTCTTCACAAGCTCTGGCTTTCAAAATAACCCTCCGAAGACCTTTGCAAAATTTAAATGTTCTTCCTGAACGTGGTTCACTGAAAAGATGAAACCTGCACATAGAAATCCTCCCAACATTTGGCCAAAGGCTGCTGTTAATTTCCACCCTGTCTGCACCGAGCTTCATGTACCAGAGCCTATGACAGGTGAACTCGATCGCCAGACTTCCTTCATTAACACACAAGACACATTCAATGTCTGATGCAAGCTCTGACAGCAGCCCAAGAAAAGCACAGTTGGGATTGGCAAATCTCATTACGGTTGAGTCAGAGCTCTAAGTGAACACACCTGGGTGCAGATCAAACAGACTGAGTGAGAGACCAGGGCGGTGATAAATCTTTGTCCTGGCTCCACAGTGACGCTGATGAGTGGAGAGCAGACCGCAGCACGGATGGAGCGCCGTGACTCACGCTGCAGGATAGGGTTGGCGTGGTGAGGGGGAGGAAGTGGCTGGTTTCTGGTTGGGTTTGTGTGTGAGAGTCTGGCTGCTTCTCTGACTGAGTATGACCCTTTGACTTCCTTTAAATCACAGACTCCGCACTGTGTCATCCAAACACTAGCCTGTGCTTTCATCGCTCTAATAAAAGATATCACGCAAACACATTCAAAGCCTGTGTCGAGGCTTCTGTCATCCAGCTCCGATGGCACAAACTTTGAGAGTTTTGGGGTTTGAAATTTCAGGGTCAGCCTTCGCTCCTCTGCTGCTTTACAGAATAGAAAATGAGGCAGATTGGATGTCTGCCAGAGCAGCTGACAGAAAAAGGCAACCTTGCCAAAAAATTTGCCATCGGTACACTGTGAAGGCTAGAAATCTTCACTCAGCGTGAGTCACTCTTACGAAGAACTGCTCTGCTTTCGGACTCATCTGGAATCAGGATGCGTTTCAGCCAGCACATTTTGATAGTGATGACAGAGAAAATTTCTGGCATAACAAAGTGCACTTGTCACAGGAATTGGTTAAACTGTAGCCAGACTGTAAACCACAAGGAACTCGTCAGAAGATAAAGTCAAGGGCAATAAGTCTCCATGAAGGTTGAGCCTCCTTTAATAACAAAGTTGTTGTTTTTTTTTACATGAAAGCCCAAAAGAAGAGCTGGACACGCAAAGAATAAGTGTCAAACCTTGTAGACACGCCACTTTATTGCTCGGTGGCGATGGAGAGACTTTTCTCTTAGCTTGCGTGCAAGGATGCTGAAGTGCACTCCAAAGCCCCAACCCGTGCAACCCTTAATTATGCTCCCATAGCTTAAGTATACTCAAATAAAAACCCACACTATACCTTTTATGGATGCTGTTAAGTAATTAATTGCATCTGGAGGTCAACAACCTCAAGGACTGTCTGCTACTTAGTTTAGGTTGTGAAGAGTTGCAGTGGGGCTGCTGGAGATCCAGAGGGAAATCCAGATCCAGGAGTCCTCCATTTACAGTATCTAGATGAGCTGGTTTGGACCCCAGGAGGATATGGTACAAAGAAGACTGTATGTTTGCATGTCTAGTGGCTTAAGAAACATCCCAGAGATGGATGAGTCCCATGAGTGTCGTCACTGCAGGTGGGAATAGCGGAGAGATAAACACATCAAGAGAAAATGGGAAGAGAGGAGACTGGGCAAAGCTTAAAATGTCCCTTTTCCCCATCCTTATTAATGCAGTCCATTTCCCAGTTGTTAACTTCACAGATTTGCCCGGAGCAACATCACCCAGGCTCCTGGAGAGAGGAGGATTTACAGGGTATACAGAATGAAAGGGAAAGACACCATTGGAAAGTGTTTGATGTAAGTGGAGCAAAGGTGACGCCTCAAAGTGAAGGACTTATAGAGCAAGCGGTTCACTGTGCTTCAATTTGAGGCTCCAAGCTTAAGGTCACAACAAGGCATCGCAACTAGGCTCAGTTTGATAGAGGCAAATTAAGAGAAAATCAAACAGGCAGGAACACACTTGTGTGGAAACAACAAGTCGTTACCCATCAGGGAAATAAATGGGGATTTATTAATCAGTATTTCCCCCTGCTTTTCACAGAACTGCAGTACGCATGACTGATATGCGTTTTGACCAGGATTGCGGTTGGCAGCCCATTGGGATTCAACGACACGCCTTTGATATCCGTTGTTTATCTGCTTGTCTCGGAGATTGGGGCTGTGGGAGAAACTATAACACTGCCCATATGCCGGGCGTCTACGTGTACTGTCTGATGTGTACATGGTGCTCCTATGGAAAGCGGCGTCTCCGGGGTTCTCCATTTATATTTTCATTAATCACCGTTCCCACCGGGAGGCCGCACAGAGGAGTCTTTCAAATGCAAACGCGTTCTCTCTGCTTGCACACAACACACACACAGCCCCTTTACAGTATACCCACCAGCGAAGCAGCTCACAACACGCACAACCTGTCCGGCTGTCCAGCTGTCTTTCAGGAAGACCTGACAGTGGACAGTTAATCTTCTCGTCAACAGATCGATTAATTAATACCAAAACTCCTCATTATTCTGTTTTCTTCTAAAGCCAACTAAGCAAACGAGTCAGGCGTGTTTTGATCCAGAAACCTCTCTCTTCTTGCATCTTGTTTGAACTCGTAGCCCCACTATTCTCACTTTGTTCTCAATCTCGTTTTCCTCAGAAGCAGCAAACTGGTCTGGCGCCCTGAGGGGGAGCGAGCGAGAGCGCAGCAAACATGCAAATAGGCCATCAGTCGAGGCTTCTTTTAAAAGCCTGCAGGACGTTTAGCGGGGAGGGGCTTGGCAAGTGTGTTTAGTCTGTGTGAGTGCTGGCAGACGTGGCAGAGGCTCCGCTGTATCTGGACAGACCTGTCTGTTCTGCCCACTGCTGCGGCAGGCTCACGTCAGGCCCGGAGCAGCACAGTTTCCTCTTATTTTTACTTTGTTATCCAAAATAAAGAGCAGCAGCTGTTCCAGCCCAGTGATGGTACATTTCTAAATGTGGGGCTGTGGTGAACAGCACAGGCTGATGAACTGTGGCAGAGGCCTGTGGTCATGTGAAACCTAAAGCTTTAAAGGATGATTCTTATCTATTTCAGACAAAGACTAGGAAGTAATGGTTTGGGCACTCCTCCAGCGAGCTGCAACTCTGTTATAGAGCTATGATACTGGCACTGACCTGACGATGACATACCAGAGGCCCCTCAGCTAAGCCCCTCCTACCTTGAGGGGCCCCTTTTAGGCCTTTTACAACAGGCTGCAAACATGGGCCAAGGCATGGCTCGTTATACACAGACTGTCTCCCACACCAAACTACATACAGGCCTAATAGACTGTAGGTTAGTGTGGGCCAGCATCCAAAAAGCGGCCGTGTATTCAGTATAAGGGGACAATTGTTCTACGGAAAATGCACAAACAGACAGAAATATGTGTATGTGTGTCCTTCTTGTTAGCTGGGGAAATCCAAGCTAGCAGGCATGTGATTGGCCAATAAAGAGGGCTGTTACAAGCAACATTTGAGGTTGAGGTTAACTTCATGTTGGAAGAAAGGAAATTTGAGGCCAGAGGCCAAACCCCCACCCCAAATAAATAAATAAATAAATAAAAAGTGGAGCAGTTTTGAGTAAACCATATTCAGGGCGACGTGTCCTGGCTCTAACCTCACATCCTTTCATAGCCTTTACTTCTCTTATTTGCCCAAGTGTCTTGCCCTCAGGCGGTCAAAGATACTGTGTTGCCCGATGCTGCTTCAAATGAATGCATGCAACAGCAGAAGCAGTAGAGAAGTGAACTTGGGACACTGATTCACATGTCTGAACACAGACAGGAACTTATGTAACACTGGCTGTGCCCTCTGTAAAAAAAAACAGTCTGCTCCTTTCACTCTTCTTGTTTCCTTCTTCCTCCCTCTCCTCTTGATGCACCCTCCCCTGCCACCCACCCCCACTCTATTCAGCGTCCGTGTCACCCGGCAACTCGCTATATCCATCAAGGAGACCTGATCAATAGGCGCTGGCCTTTCCTCCCCATCCACCTCGCAGAAGCGCACAAGTGGTCTTATTGCTTATGTAACGATTGACTTATCGGGTCATTTGGCTGCCTACTTTGCTACTGTTCGCCAATTGGGGCCAGGGAGGGGGCATTGACTGTTTACAGATACATGTGAGAACGTCTGAGTTGGGAGAAAGGGGGTAATGGTGAGCAATGGGTGGCAGCGTGAAGACCAGACTGTGGGTCTGAGGGCAGGAATCCAAGAGAAGGCAGGCAGTTTGAATGTCGAGGGGAGGTAGATGAAGAAGGCAGGCGCAGCGAACGATTAGCATGCTCGCCAAAATCCAATTAGATACCGCCCAAGAGAAAGACTGACAAGCAGACAGACAAACAGCCCAGGAGACAGCCAGAGACAGCAGCTGCACCGGTCTGCGGTAATGAAGTCACTGGTTTCCAAATAGCAAATAGAGGAAGCCAGAAAGATGCAGCTGTCTGCCGTCTGTGCCGCAGCCACTGTGTCAACCCGGCCAGGGAGACAGACAGAGGAAGGCTGTTCTCTCCGTCTGACACTTCTGACTCGGGGCCAGCGCAACGCTACAAACAAGGCTGAGGCAAAAAAAGAAAAGCAGCAAACTGCTACACCCACCATGTTGGGGCTGCTTATTAGAGTTAGGAAACAAGCCCAAAATATCAAATCTGATTGTTTCGGCTCTTTCCTCTCTCGCTTATAGTGTAAAAAACCTTTTTAGTAGCATGAGCTTATTTACACAATACATTTGAAAATGGCTTTAAAAATATGAGGAACCATTTTCAGTCTAAAGAATGAGCGTCTGTAACAAACCCTGAGGTCAAAATGAAATCATTGTCTGTCGAATACTAAAGTGACTCCGGTGATAAGGTTTCAGCTTGTTGCTGTGTGCGTTGGTTGTGTCTAGTAAACTGTTTACACAGCAGGGATCAGTAGACAGGCTAGCACTGCCTCCAGGCACAAAGCGCCTTTATGGAGCGCAGGTCCTGGAGTTTTTAACTGCACCTTTTTAAGCCAAACAGTCCGAGCAGGATTTGGGACTGGGAGGGGGGGGGGGAATTCCAGAAAGCTCCCCTCTTGTTTTCTATGAGGTCCCAGAAATCTCTGTTAAAACTGCTTGTAAATGTGCACATTGACACTGTGTGTAAATAAGGGACATTGGGTAACGGTATACATTTGGGGTTAGACCAACACGCATGAAGGCGAGCCATCTTTCTAAAAAGAATACGCAACTATGAGCTTGCCTGCCTGGCCGTCCACCAACATCCACTGGGATGTGGAAACTATGAGTCACGCAGCCAGTGCGGTGGAGGCGGCTGGACACAGAGAGTCTGGAGGATGTTCAGGGTGAGAGACACGTCCGTCTGTTTCACTTCCTGTTCAGTTAACGCACACTTTCATTACAGGAATACACAAACAGAGAGTGGCTGAACGTGAAGGGAGAGCCCCTGTGTCCTGACTTCAGTACGAGGTCATCGTGTTCCTCCGGTCACTGACCTTTCACACACTCGTAAATCTGTTCAGGAGGGAGGGGTGTGAAGTTTATACTGGCATCCTCTATCAAGTCACCTGCTTCCTGGACACTCTCATGCAAACATCTTTCCAGGAATTTTAGCCATTTGTGACTTTGTCTGTCTCTGTCAACACCAGCATAACTGTTACTGTTGTAGCATAACTGTTACTGTTGTAGCATAACTGTTACATAAAATTTCACCACTGCTGTTAACCCTGCAAAAACCATTTCCACTGAAACCAAAACACCACAAACACCAGAACATGGTGTTTGTGGGGTTTTAACTAGAAGAAGAAAATGAGAGAAAAAAAAAAAAAACTTTGACTGAGAAAAAAATAAATTTAAAAAATCATCACCTCACAGAGGAGACAGCACCTGAAACTGTGGTGAGACACATGCTCCAGAGGGCCTGGCAATGTGTGAGTGTGTGAGACAGAGAAACAAAGATGTGTCATACTGGCCTACACACACACACACACACAGGGGCAATGTGTCTCACACATAAACACACACACCACCGACACTGCGGGACTCATCAGCCCCCTCGACAGTAGGTACATGGTGCAGTAGTTTGTGCGCTAGTTTCCCTCTGAGCTACAAAAATGTCTCTGGCTTTCAGAAAGAACGTCTGTGGCTTCCCACATGCATACCGGCTGGGAAGAAGCGAGACAGGAATGTGGTCAGGACGCTGGGCGAGACGGTAGATGCTATTTCCGATGAATTCGCAAAAGGCAAATAATTCCTCTGTCTCGCACACATAAGTTGTGTGTCTTGAGCCGTACAAACCTCACACTCTGCACAAACTCTGCTCAGTCTTGCATGCAACCAGCTGCCAAGTAGTGACATATAAATCCTGACAATGACAGCCAACTTCACCAAAAACATGCATATAGATTTGCGTGTGAGCTAACCAGCCATTCACCCAGAATACAGTGCAAACCGGGGTAGTCCGCTGTGGTCACAGAGAGGTCATGAGACGACATAAACCAGTTAATAGCAGTGAAACGAGCTGGAGTTTCTCCCCCTCCTCCTCTTCTAAACACTGACCTTTCAATAGGATCGCTGCCCTTGTGGCTTCTATATTGCACTGGCATGATTTTTTTTTTCTACACAGCAACTTAAAAAAAATACATAGGAGCAGTAAAACAAATTAAAAAAAAAAAAATCACAATCAAATCAAATATAAACCCATTCCAATGTGCTGGGAGTGACTAAATAAAGCTAAACGGTCTGCTGAAAGTTAAAATAAGACAAATTTCTTTCAATAAATGTTGCCAATCAAAACTATAACTGAAACTAAGCTTCAATTAACTGCACAGCCCTGCTTAACATCGGTTTATGTTCCACTACTGAAAGTGTGGCTTTCAGTACATGTAGACTGTTCCAACATTCATTTTTTTAAACCAGCCAAAAGGCTCCTAAGCAGTGAACGGCACGAGATTTCCTTTCCATCAGCCATTATCTCAGACTGTGCTGAAAGGAGATGAAGTAAACCTGGGTAAACTGGCCAGTTATTAGTCAGTAAAAAGGGACCAGCTTATTTCCTTTTTAACTCTGTTTAGCTACAGTTAGTTTCCAGTGTGGGCTTCCCTGTTTCAGTTTAGTTTTTAATAGTTGAAAATGTTAGGTTTCAGTATAGATTTTATTCATTTTACTAGTTAGGTTTATAAAATGGAGGGCTTTTGCCATGGGCATCTCTCTCAGAAGTACAGATTAGATATTACAATATGAATAAAGCGCTTTTTGAAGGCAGCTGACTCGGTCCCATAGACATGTACCCTCATACAGGTAGGTTCCGATACCAAATTTGACTAAACAATCATTCAAACTAAACATTTCCTCTACAGTTAGTTGTAAGTGCAATATTGTGTCACTTAGTTTTCTTTCTTTTCCCTTTAAAAGTCTTTGTTGGCTATAATAACCTTGGTGCTGACAGATAACTCCAGTACCGGAGTTTCAGGGTTGCTTCCTGAACCTCGCATATTGGCCTTTTGTTCAGTCACATTCCCACCGACCTCCAGGTGACCCGGGGGGACAAATGATGCACTTCCCCTTCAGCTGTGGCCAGCTGGCCTAACTTCGTCTGATCAGACCTGGCCAGGCAGATGTCACCACCTGTCCCAGGCCTCAGACACACACACACACACACACACACACTAGGTCAACACTGGTTTAAGAAAACACCAGCCATTTTATTCAAATGAGCCCAACACACAAAACACAAGTCTGGAAGAGGGCAGGACAGAGGACGTGTCAGCTAGACAAACAAATATGGAGACTTTAATTCAACAGAAAAGCTTTCACCGGTCAAACAGCAGAATGGTGATGAATGAGGATTTATAGCAAGCAAAGACACACTCAGCTTACACAGGTATCACTAACAGGTGCACTTACTTTGTCTAGCGACCTCTTGAGCTGATAGTGGAACTTCTCTTTGACCTCGTCCAGCAGCTGCTTGAGTCTGGGCTCCTCCGGGGTCCCCTGGTACTTTCTGGCAAGCTGCAGGTAGCAGGGCCACTTGGCTGAGTCAAAGCCCCAGTGGCAGGTCCTCTTATCGGGTGACTTGTGCGAATGCATGACAAACTTCTGCGGTGAAAAGAGCAACTGGCACTCCACACACTGGATGCAGGGCACCTCGGGCTGAGTGTAGAACTGGGGCACAAAGAGACCCTGGCACTTCCCCAGACACTGGTGCTCCACCTGGAAGCTGGCTTCACTCTCCTTCAGGAGGCCCTGGGCTGACAGCTTACCGCTGGGGTCAGCAGGCAGGGCTGCACCAGGACGCAGCAGAGCGTTGCAGAGCCGCTGTGCATCCGTCAGTGTAATGAGGCCACAGGAAGGCGCGTTGAACGGCAGAATGCCCAGCACCTTTAGGATGTGCAGCTGCTCGGCGTCACAGCGAGAGCAGTAGACGTACAGCTCGTCGCACACGGTGTTGATCTGCTGCAGTGAGAAGTCGCGGAGCACGGAGTTGAGCACCTGGGGCAGGCAGAGCCGCTTCTCACCCCCAACAACGAAGCAGGAGATGGACTCTCCCTCCAGCAGGGAGTGGGTGAGTTCAGTAGAGCTGTCGCAAGGAACCAGCAAAGGGCCCCCTCCCAAAACAGGAGGGGAGGGCAGGGGGGGCATGCCGGCCTGGGAATGCTCGTGGCCCGTGCGCGCAGAGAAAGCGGCCGGGCCCCCGAGGGAGCTCTGACTGCTGAGGGTGAACTGGGCCAGTGTGTGTTTAAGCCCAGGGCTCAGGTCCAGGGCTTTAGTAGAGCCCATAATGTGCAGTTCAGCCCGGCCTTCCATGTCCATGTCACAGTCGGGGAGTGGGTCCTCAGTCTGCTCCCTCTTCACCTTGGGAGTTTTGGGGAGGGGGGGCAGGGAGTCCAAGCTGCGACGCTTCAGGTTGATCTCCGCCATCATGCGCTTCTTGATGGGCGCGTCTTCCAGCCGCTCTCTGTACAGCCGTTTCATGTTGCCCTTGAATGAGGTCAAGTCTTTGAAAGGGGTTTTCAGGCTGGTCTGGGTGCTGGCCATATCTAAGCACAGGGTTATTGTCGTTTCTGCGAGCTGACCAAGTTCTCGTATTCCTCTGGGTCTCTTTTCCTCCTTAACTCTTCTCAAATCTTCTGGCGATGAGACACATGCATGATTGTTACTGAAGATTTCTATCGTCTGATCTGTTCCCTGAGCATGAAAACACAAGGAAAAAAATAGAAATAAAAAATTAATCATAGTCTTTTCTACCTTTCCTGTAGACAGATGAACAAACTGAAAAAATATCTGGAGCATTAAAGGTTTTATGGTGTCCCTGCGGGGTTGTTGAACAAGTCATCGGCTGTCAGTTTGGCCCGCTATACCAAATGGCCATTACCATACTTCACACAAACACGGGGGTTTTCTTCTTGGCTCTTGTAATTGAACCCCAGAGGAAGAAATTTACATCCACCAAAGGTTCAAACGACAAAACTTTTCAGCGCTGAGTGAGAATTTTAACAAGCCAAACCAGTTGACCACACAAGACAAACAGAAATCCTCCTCCACCACCACAACACCCTACCTTTACCCCCCCCCCCCCCCCCGTCATTACATTGTTAATGAGCGGCTGATCCACAATGCTCAAAAACATTTCACTTTGCAAATGAAAGTGCCCTTCCCAGCCATATTGTACGCTCCCGTAGGTGTGCTTACCCCACGCTGACCCCATCAACTCCGTGAAAAACAACTGATAAAAGCGTTAACAGCAGTCATCCCCTTCCCTCAATCCTCTCACAGCTTGACATTCAGCACTGTGGAAACCGATGCCCCCCCCCCCAATCTCTCTCTCTCTCCCTCCGTCTCCCTTTTTTGTTTTTAACTCTCGGATTTTACTAATAAGGTAAACACCGAGCGGCTTTATCGAATTTAAAACGCCTTGTAGTTGGTAATGGCTGCATTATGGTGCTGCAATATGACAGCAAGAGACAGCAGATTCCATGCACTTCGGCTCTGATGATACGCTTTCTGGTGTGGTAACGAAATGCTTTTTCTCTATATATACACGCATAGAGAGAGAGACACACACACACGCCAAACGGAAATTTTGGCTTGTCAAAAAGGTAAACAGGCAGACTCGGTTAATTAACCACAAGACATGGTTTTGCATGCTTCTGCAAATTTTAGCATCCCGATGTTTTCTCTTTTTTTCCACTGACTGACGAGAAGAAGAAAAAAAGCTGTCGCGGTGCAAAACCTCTGAAACGGGTGGATGTTTGTGGGCGTAATAATGGCAAATACCACCGTGGGCCAATTGGCAAAACAGCCATAAACACGGCAAAATTCAAATCAGTGGCTGACATAAAGGAGCGTTTGCCCCGGTTTTTCTCGTGTTTTTTTTTTTTTTAAACAAATCTATCTCGGTTTACTTCCCCCAAGACACACACCGTCTTTTCTCGTGCAGCCTCTTGCCCGAGCTGGACTTATGTCTTCACGTCACCCGCACTACTTCTTAGTACCCTTTTTTTTGGTGCAAGGACACCGCGTATAACGCCAACTATCCCCCTCCTCCTCCTCCAGTCTGCAGCCTCTACCTCGCCTCCTCTGCTGGCTCGGCACTGGTATGCAGACAGTGCTGATAATGACATTCACTGTCTGCGATACAGTCTGCTGTGGTGTGGTGAAGGCACCGCGGTTGGGCATTTCTGCGCACACGCCGATTTTGGTGAGGGCACGGGTTTAAACCCGTGGCAATCTCCCCTCTCCAATCCCCTCCAAACACAGGTAGAGCACTTGTCACTAAGGGTCAAAACACTTGCAATAAGCGTTTAATATTAAAAATATGAGATCTAGATTATTTAAAACAAGAATATGTTCTGAGTGTAAAAAATGTGCGCATTTGACTGGAAACCCGCTGAGAAGCAGCTCTCGAGTCCTTTAACACTAAATCATCATAGCGCTAGCTAGCCCGACCACCCCAGTCAGCCTTGCTCCGATACAGCCGCTCGTATAGCAGTCTGAACAGCTCAGAGGGCTGTGAAGCAGGCTAACCCAGCTCCCCTGAGTACAGACTGGCTCACTTTTGCCCAGTTCCCTCCCCCAGCAGCAATAACAACCAGAGTAAAGCAGGCAGAACAGACTTCAGCGCTCATATACATTGTAAGCATTGACCGCGACCGTTGGGGGGATAAACAGCCACCATATTAAGGCAGGCTAACCCCGCGCAGAGACTAATAAAGCAGGCTTACCGAGAGCACGGAAAGCGTTAACATCACGACTGGCTAACCCCAGATAGACACCGATACGGCAGGCTAAAGCAGATTAGCTTCGCCCCCCTTCACTCCGCTACTCACTGTCGGCCAAACGCAGGAATTCAACCATAACCGTTAATCACCGGCTCGGATTCGCTACTAACAAACCAACCTCCCGTACCTCCTTAACGAGCCCGTTTAACCGGCTCCGTCCTTTGAAACGGCGAGCACTTGCCTGGACGCTGTGTATCGGCCGTCCTCACTCTCCCGGGGTCCTCTCAGTACTGGAAAAGCCTGGCGGAGCGTCAACAAGATGCAGCTAGAGGCTCCACTACAGCGCCGTAACGTCACGCTGCACACGGCCGAGAGGCGGAGACGTCATCCGGCTGACGGAAACTATGCGGGGGTGTCTCTAGCCTGTCTCTCCTCCTGTCTGTCGGCTCGCGTGTCTGTCTGTCTCACACAGTCTGTGAGGTTTGTTTCCTTCAGGAGCAGGTAACGCTGCAGAGGCGGCCCCAGCTTTTTAAACGGGGGGCGTAGGAGCCGGCGGGGGGAGGGGGGTGGTACAGGAAATCTAAACAACTTGAAAAACACCCCCCATACAGATGTGTTAAATACATCCTTTTGTTAAAGAATTATAACAGGTCTGTTCAGTGTATTAAAAAAAGGAAAAAAGAAAGAAAAACATGTACAACTGTTTTACAAAGTGACTAAACAAGTATTTAGACTGTGAGGTCATATCAGAAATGGCACTAATCTTAACTCCATGTTATCGCCATGTGTAATTTATTTATATTTTTAATTGTTTTTCCAAGTCTTCCTGACATGGGGCAGTTTTCCAATTTCACTGTACTATTGTACTATGTATGACTGTGCAATGACAATAAAGAGTTATCTCATCTTACGTAAAGCAAGTGCACTTATTTTCAGAATCATATACGTTATTATATTGAATCATCTATATTAATTAATTAATGCACATTTCACTTTATTGCTGCAGCTTGAGATCATCTTAATAACTAATGTATTATTATGTATTATTATTAATATTAATAACAATAATAGAGCTCAATGGAGCAGCTCTATGGCCTGATACAGATGTAATACATATAAGGCAAGGCTGTACAAGAGTTTAAGCATCCTTTTGTACTGAATAACTTGAATAACTGTGGTGAGCATTTATACCCTCTGAGTTATTTATTGTATAATTTAAAATGATCCAAAGCCATCAATGAAGTAGCTATCGTTGACTATAAATACCTCATAAATAACCCTAACCCTAACCCTAACCTCAGTCTTTTAAATGCCTAAAATATAATGCCATTATTTTGAAAAGGAAGAAAATGTTACACACTAAATAAGAGAAATTATTTTAATCCATATTTCTTTATTGTATTTTACTATAAGCCTTATTATAACTATTTGAAAGGGTATGGGAAACTTTTTTTTAAAGGAAACTGGAGTTTATATATCTTGATGCATTCTCAATCATCCAGGTAAGTAAATCTCCAAAGGCTGATTTTGTTCATCTGGACGTGAAAACGCTACTTCCAGATGAACAGAGTCAACCTTTGGAGATGGAGTTTATATATTTTTTTAAAGGATCAGCTTTATTTGTTATATAATGTAAGCCATGCTGCCATGCTAGTTTGTTATTTCTTCAGAAATTACGCAGGGTTTTCTTTTATTTATTTATTTTTTCTTGAATTATATTGATTGCCATGTTTGGATTTAAAGGAAGATTTTTTTTTCTGCAGTTCCCTGGTTTGACTTACATATATTGCACCAAGTAGACTGAAAGCATAGCCTGTATATAAATGATGGACATAGTCACTCTGCTGCCTCTCACTATTTGGGGAAATTTCATTATGAGTTTATGAGTTCAGTATTTTCATCACCACCTTGTTCCTTTGAAATTAGATGTGGTGAGAGAGGGGTAGATGCAACTGTGAAACCACCCCCTCGTTTGCTAATTAGCATATCCTCAACAATCATACTTACAATTCAAAATAAGGATGACCAGTCTACAACAGTTCAGAGCAAAAAGACCTGAGGACAATTTTCACATAGACTTCTATATAATTGGAACTTGGGATCATTACCTGCTAGCTATAACGCTACAATCATGTTTCATACTATGTATGAGCTGATCTGTGCTGGACTACTATGTAAAACCAAAAACTTGGTGACAGTTGGAAGCAAAAAGCACTGTAGCCAGGCTGACAAACAGTCAGAGCTCTGTTGAGCCAACCATCCCTTTAACGTTAACTAGTAATGACTTCATGAACTTCTTCACAAATAAAATTTTTATCATTAGAGAAAAAATTACCAGTAATCATCCCACAGATGTAATATTATCTACAGCTACTCTTAGTACCATTGATGTTAAGTTAGACTCTTTTTCTCCAATTGATCTTTCTGAGTTAACTTCAATAATTACTTCCTCCAAACCATCAACGTGTCTTTTAGACCCCATTCCTACAAAACTGCTCAAAGAAGTCCTGCCATTAATTAATTCTTCGATCTTAAATATGATCAACCTATCTCTAATAATCGGCTATGTACCACAGGCCTTCAAGCTGGCTGTAGTTAAACCTTTACTCAAAAAGCCATCTCTAGACCCAGCAGTCTTAGCTAATTATAGGCCAATCTCCAACCTTCCTTTCATATCAAAAATCCTTGAAAGAGTAGTTGTCAAACAGCTAACAGATCATCTGCAGAGGAATGGTTTATTTGAAGAGTTTCAGTCAGGTTTTAGAGCTCATCACAGCACAGAAACAGCTTTAGTGAAGGTTACAAATGATCTTCTTATGGCCTCTGACAGTGGACTCATCTCTGTGCTTGTCCTGCTAGACCTCAGTGCAGCATTCGATACTGTTGACCATAATATCCTATTAGAGCGATTAGAACATGCTGTAGGTATTACAGGTACTGCACTGCAGTGGTTTGTATCATATCTATCTAATAGACTCCAATTTGTGCATGTAAATGGAGAGTCCTCTTCACACACTGAGGTTAATTATGGAGTTCCACAGGGTTCAGTGCTAGGACCAATTCTGTTTACATTATACATGCTTCCCTTAGGCAGCATCATTAGAAGACATAGCATACATTTTCACTGCTATGCAGATGACACCCAGCTCTATCTGTCCATGAAGCCAGATAACACACACCAATTAGTTAAAATGCAGGAATGTCTTAAAGACATAAAGACCTGGATGGCCGCTAACTTTCTGCTTCTTAATTCAGATAAAACTGAGGTTATTGTACTCGGCCCTGAAAATCTTAGAAATATGGTATCTAACCAGATTCTTACTCTGGATGGCATTACCTTGGCCTCCAGTAACGCTGTGAGGAATCTTGGAGTCATTTTTGACCAGGACATGTCCTTCAAAGCACATATTAAACAAATATGTAAGACTGCTTTCTTCCATTTGCGCAACATCTCTAAAATTAGAAATATCCTGTCTCAGAGTGACGCTGAAAAACTAGTTCATGCATTTATTACTTCCAGGCTGGACTACTGTAATTCATTATTATCAGGATGTCCAAAAAACTCACTGAAAAGCCTTCAGCTAATCCAAAATGCTGCAGCAAGAGTACTGACAGGGACTAGAAGGAGAGAGCATATTTCTCCTGTTTTGGCTTCCCTTCATTGGCTTCCTGTTAAATCCAGAATTGAATTCAAAATCCTGCTCCTCACATACAAGGTCTTAAATAATCAGGCCCCATCTTATCTTAATGACCTTGTAGTACCATATCACCCTATTAGAGCACTTCGCTCTCGCTCTGCAGGCCTACTTGTTGTTCCTAGAGTATTTAAAAGTAGAATGGGAGGCAGAGCCTTCAGTTTTCAGGCCCCTCTTCTGTGGAACCAGCTTCCAGTTTGGATTCGGGAGACAGAAACTATCTCTACTTTTAAGATTAGGCTTAAAACTTTCCTTTTTGCTAAAGCATATAGTTAGGGCTGGACCAGGTGACCCTGAATCCTCCCTTAGTTATGCTGCAATAGACGTAGGCTGCCGGGGGATTCCCATGATGCATTGAGTTTTTCCTTTCCAGTCACCTTTCTCACTCACTATGTATTAATAGACCTCTCTGCATTGAATCATATCTGTTATTAACCTCTGTCTCTCTTCCACAGCATGTCTTTTATCCTGTCTTCCTTCTCTCACCCCAACCGGTCGCAGCAGATGGCCGCCCCTCCCTGAGCCTGGTTCTGCCGGAGGTTTCTTCCTGTTAAAAGGGAGTTTTTCCTTCCCACTGTCGCCAAAGTGCTTGCTCATAGGGGGTCATATGATTGTTGGGTTTTTCTCTGTATCTATGAAGCGCCTTGAGGCGACTTTTGTTGTGATTTGGCGCTATATAAATAAAATTGAATTGAATTGAATTGAAAAACCCTCTTTTAACAGAACAGAAAGAAATACTCAATTCTGGCTTTCAAATGTCAATGCCTCTTGAGAATATGGGGGTATCTAAGAAGAATATTAAAACGTAAACAGCAGGATAGCTCTAAACACATCTCAACACACCAAGTGGCAAAACGCTGCCCCCTGGATGTGAAAGTCTTAATTAAATTTTATGGAAGGTAATTATAAAATGTAACTTTAAGTAAAAGCCATAATTCTATTTAAGTAATAGCACAAATTTATTACTTAAAGCACCAGAAGTGAAAGCGTTCATTGTCAGACACACATTATATCACTGGATCATTACTATCGATTCTTCAATGTGTAGCTCACTCTAATGTTGTAGCTGGAAATTACTTTAATTAAATGTAGACTGTATGTAGCATTTCTATAACTATACATCATAATCTACATTCAGTATGTGCAAATAACAAATAAGTAAAGCTTTAAAACAAATGGAATGAAGTAGTAAAGTACAATATTTGCATCCAGAATATTGCATATCACAAGAAGAATAGGAGGAATAAAGATGAGGCTTTCGAATCTAAGAGTACTGCAAGTACTCAAGCATGGTGGTGGTAGCATCATACTCTATGGTTCTTTAACTTCAGCTTAACTCAACAGGTAAACCAGGTAGTGTCAGTCATTTTTACATCATAGTTAATGACAGAATTCTAGCAGCAGAACTTAAAGTGTAAGAAATTAATTTTAAATAATTATAGGAAAAAGTTCTGGTTGCTTATTGCCCAAACTGTCCTGTAATTATAAATTAAAACATTTTTGTTACTTCATAGAAATCCTATTTTACTCATTTATTTTACTGTGGACACTTTGTATAAAACAAAAAAACAAAACAAAATGAAATTTCTATAGTAGTTAAAAAAACATTAAAAAAAAATGGAACCTTTCTGTCATACAGTTTTTCTTCTATTACATCGTTACTATCCTAAAATGTATTCCTTCCTTCACATTTCCCAAAGAGGTCCCAGAGGCCGGATTGGAGTCTTTGCTAGGCCTGTTCTGGCCCTCGAGCCTTATGTTTGACACCTCTGAGCTAGACGATTGAAACTTGGACACAGTTGGGTGTTCCAGTAGGACGATAATCTAAAACACACATAAAAACTAGGTTTTAAATGGATGAAAGAGACTCAAATTTAACATCAACCATATCGAAGATGTGTTGACTACGTGTAAGAGCACCTGTAAGATTACAGGAAGCCAACAAATTTAAATGAATTCTAGCAATTCTGCCAAGAAGAGTGGTCAAATATCCAGAATTATCCCAGAAGCTTGTTGATGGCAACCGAAAGCATCTGATCGAGGTCACACGTACTACAGGACATTTAAACAAGCATTACCACAACTTTAAGTCAAAAGTAGCAAAGCCAAAACTTTTCAGGATGACTTTCCTGTAGAAAATCAGTTCAAAAATTCTGTGCGGACATCTTTAAATGTCTTGCTTTTTCCATCCAGCCACCCACCAGGATACTCAAACATATTCAGTTTACAAGGATATAAAACGGATACAAGCAGAAGTCATCAGTTTCCAAAATTACATTTACAGCAGTTCATGTGTCTGATTATTTATGGCTTAGATCTTTTTGTGGTTATTGACATGGCCTCAGTTGATATTTCCTGGCACGAAATGGCACTCCAGTTGCTTCATCTATCTCACTGGCTTCCCATCAAGTTTGCAGTAGAAAACACACACACACACAAAGCTAGAGAGAGGGGGTGGGATAATAGAGGGCAAACTCACTGGGTAAAAAGGGTGGTTTCCTCTCCCAAAGCTCCCCTCCCCCCTTTTTAATACGGCCCTTTCTTTTAAAAAAGGTCAAGAGGTCATTCAGGAGCACCATTGTCCTTCTAGGCACTGTGAGAGTTAATGAAATCTGACTACGAGGATGTTTAGACGTTACATTTTCTAATTTAAAGACGGCCATGTTGTATTAACTTTAAATACTCTTGAATCTGAATCCACACTATCATTTATAAAGGTCCTGTTTTCTGCAGGAATCTGTGAAGGTTATCTTCCTCTGTCGACACATGCTGGCGTTTTCTCAGCTGGAGTGCACCGTGGCTGGCTGGCTGACCCACAATCTGATGTCACACGTCTGTGAGAACAGAGAGGCTCGATAAAGCTTTGATAAACAACACGGTCGGACGTTTCGCCGCAGCCTCTCTCTGCCTCTCTCACTGGTTCGCTCTCTGACAGCAAGGTCAGCAATTGCATTATGAGAGCAGATGTGCATACACCCCATCCAGCCCCAGAGAACAACAAGAGGGACATTGATTTTCCTGTAATAACATCACTCTGTGTACTGCAGGGAGTAAATTAATCTCATATGTGCAATAATGTGACCAGCACTGATTGTTCATTAGGGGTATGCAGCAAAAAGAAAAAACACATCCGAAGGATGAAGAGGACAGTGGTGGGGGGAGCTTGAGTTCACAGACAGAGAGTAGCAGTCTTCTGCATTGATAAGCCTCTCCATTAGCCGAGAGCCTGTCTAACCGTTATTGGACTTAGTACTAAGTGGACCCTGGGGCCAGACACCTCGCAGTTGTTTTCATACATCTCATCTGGGATCAATGGCAGATATTGAAATACGTACTAAGCCGTTCAGCAGATGTATGTGGAGCTCGCTGAAGTGGTGGTCTGAGGTCTTCGCGCCTTCACCGCAGAGTGTGAAGTGTCAGAAGGACACTCGCGAGGTTTTCTTCTCCGTGATGTGTCAGCATGTATCAGGTTTCTCCTCGGTATCAGATCATCATTTGTCTCCTATAATTAAGCACGAAGCAGCGGGGAACTATGTAAAATTTTATGCAATTAGGTGCTTTAAATAATGCTGATATTAAATCCGACTGATTGGATGCTAATATGCTCCCTCTAAACCCTTCTAAATCACATGGCCCACTTTTTGGAAACTTAAAGCCTATTTGGTACACAACTTGGAGAAATCTGAGAGACACCAGAATACTCTGAAACCCGATTCGAGTTTGGGAAGCAGAACAAAATCTGGAAACCAGAAACCATCGCAAATGATCCAAACCTCTAACTCGTGTAGCAGCTGCTAAAGTTAAAATAATCAAAGTACAGCATGAGATTCTTCCTGTCCTGATATCTCAGACCAGTCCGCCAATGGAATCTGAATAAACCAAGTATTGATCTGATAGAAGCGTTTGCTTTTCCCCAGCTCTACAGGGAGTGCAGAATTATTAGGCAAATGAGTATTTTGTCCACTTCATCCTCTTCATGCATGTTGTCTTACTCCAAGCTGTATAGGCTCGAAAGCCTACTACCAATTAAGCATATTAGGTGATGTGCATCGCTGTAATGAGAAGGGGTGTGGTCTAATGACATCAACACCCTATATCAGGTGTGCATAATTATTAGGCAACGTCCTTTCCTTTGGCAAAATGGGTCAAAAGAAGGACTTGACAGGCTCAGAAAAGTCAAAAATAGTGAGATATCTTGCAGAGGGATGCAGCAGTCTCAAAATTGCAAAGCTTCTGAAGCGTGATCATCGAACAATCAAGCGTTTCATTCAAAATAGTCAACAGGGTCGCAAGAAGCGTGTGGAAAAACCAAGGCGCAAAATAACTGCCCATGAACTGAGAAAAGTCAAGCGTGCAGCTGCCAAGATGCCACTTGCCACCAGTTTGGCCATATTTCAGAGCTGCAACATCACTGGAGTGCCCAAAAGCACAAGGTGTGCAATACTCAGAGACATGGCCAAGGTAAGAAAGGCTGAAAGATGACCACCACTGAACAAGACACACAAGCTGAAACGTCAAGACTGGGCCAAGAAATATCTCAAGACTGGTTTTTCTAAGGTTTTATGGACTGATGAAATGAGAGTGAGTCTTGATGGGCCAGATGGATGGGCCCGTGGCTGGATTGGTAAAGGGCAGAGAGCTCCAGTCCGACTCAGACGCCAGCAAGGTGGAGGTGGAGTACTGGTTTGGGCTGGTATCATCAAAGATGAGCTTGTGGGGCCTTTTCAGGTTGAGGATGGAGTCAAGCTCAACTCCCAGTCCTACTGCCAGTTTCTGGAAGACACCTTCTTCAAGCAGTGGTACAGGAAGAAGTCTGCATCCTTCAAGAAAAACATGATTTTCATGCAGGACAATGCTCCATCACACGCGTCCAAGTACTCCACAGCGTGGCTGGCAAGAAAGGGTATAAAAGAAGAAAAACTAATGACATGGCCACCTTGTTCACCTGATCTGAACCCCATTGAGAACCTGTGGTCCATCATCAAATGTGAGATTTACAAGGAGGGAAAACAGTACACCTCTCTGAACGGTGTCTGGGAGGCTGTGGTTGCTGCTGCACGCAATGTTGATGGTGAACAGATCAAAACACTGACAGAATCCATGGATGGCAGGCTTTTGAGTGTCCTTGCAAAGAAAGGTGGCTATATTGGTCGCTGATTTGTTTTTGTTTTGTTTTTGAATGTCAGAAATGTATATTTGTGAATGTGGAGATGTTATATTTGTTTCACTGGTAAAAATAAATCATTGAAATGGGTATATATTTGTTTTTTGTTAAGTTGCCTAATAATTATGCACAGTAATAGTCACCTGCACACACAGATATCCCCCTAAAATAGCTAAAACTAAAAACAAACTACAAACTACTTCCAAAAACATTCAGCTTTGATATTAATGAGTTTTTTGGGTTCATTGAGAACATGGTTGTTGTTCAATAATAAAATTATTCCTCAAAAATACAACTTGCCTAATAATTCTGCACTCCCTGTATAATCAGTTCACTGAGTCATTTATGTAGGGAGCAGTGACTGAATAAATGTACTCTTCTGTGTTGAGTGTTGAGTCAACCCTCATTTCTGTATAAATGGAAATTATATTTATACTACCTTTATACTTCATCACTGAACTCTCTTAGACAAGTTTTCTTGTCGTTTGTCAGACTGCTTAAAGGACATTCAAAGCTCTTCTTTGGATGTCGGCTGACTTTTTGTTCTCTCCTCTGTCAGGATGATCTCACACCGCTTAAATAACGCTGACATCCGAGCTCTGGGGAGGCCAATCCATGACTGATAAAACGGAAAATTTGAAAATTCAATTATTTTAGCATTAAAAACATGATTTCGGTTAAAGAGCTTGCACATGCTTTATGTTTCTCAACAGAAACATAAAAAATGAGTTTGTTATTTACTAATGGGTCTAATAAACCTGTTAAGCATTGTATGCTTTTACTGCATTGGCAGTGTGTTTGAGATCAGTGTTACTCTGTCCAGATGGTCTTACACAGTGTAATTCCATCTGTTTTGAAAAGATCCCCAACGCCACAGGCTGAAATTCAGCCCCAAACCATGACACAGCCTTCACCGTGTCCTGACATATTGATGATGATTTGAACAAAAAAGTTCAAAATTGGATTCATCCCTCTGTAAGACCTGTTGGCACTGATTTTCAGTCCAGTTATGGTGCAGTTTGGTATACCTGAGCCTTTTGTCCCTTCCCTAAGAACAGCTTCTTGACAGCCACCAGCACTGAGATCAATTCTGACAAGGCGTCAGTAGAGACAAACAGTAGATCAGCTGAAGGGTCAGATGCATCTCTCAAGTCTTTTTTTCCCTTTTGCTTATAGACACCACTTTCAGATACTGTTCATCTACTGTAGATATTTATATAATTATTAACTAAAGATAACTAAAACAAATGATATGGATGTTACTGGCAGCCTGTTACAAAGTGCCATGTGTATTACAACAGTCAAGAGTTTTGTGTTTGGCCTGACCTATGAATCATTCAGTGTCCAAAGAAAATTTTTGAAAGACCTTCAGAAGCCTGGAGAGCTATTGCTCAAGACCATTTTAAAAATTACAAGTTTGACTTCTTAGAAACAAAATACAAGGAAATGAGGGGTGACTCAAGAGTTTTACACAGAGCTGTACATAATAATAATAATTCCACCTCGTATTGTGTCATATACACACCGTTACAGAGGTGTACGATCACGAGAAAGAGCTTCAAATAATGAGATCATTGTATGTGAAATCCTTGTGTGCGCTCTGTTTTTGACTCTGTTTGACTTCAAAGAAAGAGGATATCCTTAATGTGATCGTTGAAGGCACAACCCTAGCTGTGTGCACAGAAACCCCACCCACCTGTTGGTAAAAGCTTCTGTTCGTGAGCGGCAGCAAACCACAAGACAGTTCTGCTTAAGCAAAGAGGAGCTCAAACAGCTTGTTTCAGACAGTGATTGACCTGAGGTGCTGCAACAAAGCCAAGCATAAGACAAATAAGCTTATTTTTGATACTTAAAATCATACAAAGCTATTCTAGAAGACTTGCATAAATGTAGAGCTGGAAATGAGCATAGATGGTCCACTTTAACCTGGACTGGTCTCCAATACCTGAACATCTTTATGGAGTCCAGACTGCATGTGAATATTATTGAAAAAAATGCACAATAATGTCACATGTGAACACCAAAATAATTCCTATGTTATTCCTTCCTTTGTGGAAATTCACTGTAAGAGATGGTCTTCAAAATTCACAGTTCTTTTGATGCAGAGGTGAAACACATAAGAAAGGCTGCATCAATAGTAGGGACCTGTCTTTAACAAGCAGGTCTGTACTGCCAGACTTGAATGACTGAAATAATATTCAGATTCTTCATCACTGTCATCATAAATGTCAGCGTTTCTGCTGGAAGTTAACTACATTAACAGTCCTGGTCAGGATTATTAACTCCCGTACATAATCCCGTGTTTGAAGCCGTTTCACAGATTATTAAAAAAGACAGCGCTGCTCACTTTCATCAGATAATGTACTTTGAGTCAAGTTAAAATTAGTATTCAGTGTTGCTGTCTTCTGAGTAATAGCCTTAAACCAACAGCCCCTTATGACGCACAGCCAGTATGTGATTTATGTACTAAGAATGAAATAAAAAATGACAACACACTCTAAAATGAGAAACTGCTGTGGGGGGGAAAGAGCAGACAGAAATGTGGCAGACGCATACATCATCATACTGGGGGATTTCCAAACACTACACCTTGTCACGCAGCTTAATAAGATCCACATCTGTAACTGTGGCTGCTCTGATATTTAAGGGGAACTTAACATAATTGATGCTACATGCAATACTGTACAAAAGTCTTGAGTCACCCCTCATTTCTTCATATTTTGTTTCCAAGGAGTCACTTTTTCCTAATTTCTTAAAAGCAGTCTGGAGTTCTTCAGGCTTTCTGGAGGCTTTCAGAAGTTTGTCTTTGGACATTGGCTGCTTTTTCACTCATTTGCATTCCAGTCCTTGTACCTGACCATTTTCTTATTTTAAGCTACGTAACACTGACCTAAGAATAATTCTAGGATAAAAATTCACCTAACTCAAGGGATTATACACAATAACAGACAACTTAGCTAAGAACCAATTTCAAATTATATCTTTAATCACTGTGTTACTAGCACCCTGTCACAAAAAACCATTTTTGTTGTATTTCTTTAGTTGAATCAATTAAAAATTCTAATGATAACATAATATATAGCATATAATAGTTTTTTTGGAGCAACGAGCCGATTCCCAAAGCATTATTAGCTGAAAAACATATCTTGGCATGATTTACAGTTTATACTTCATACTAAATTTGAGGAAACTGTTATGGTCAGTGGAGGCTACTGACTGAATGCAGTGAGGACCTCAATGAAGACACTTGGAGGAAAGTGAAGACTGATCAACTGAACGCACACAGTACAAAATGATAAAAACAGAACATTATACATTTACTTAAACCAAAAACAGAGTAACACTGGGTCAGGTCACTCTGATAAATAAAAGGAGAGATAGTGACCATAAATATGCAGAAGGGCAATCAGGGGAAGTGGAGACAGCTGAGGACGACGAGACACAGGTGGACTAAACCACAGCTGACGAGACAGAGGAAGAAAAACTCTGAAGAAGAATCCATGAAGTAAATGGAAACACTGAACAAACCAGAAATAAATAGATTATTTAAATAAACAAAACTTCAAAGTCCAAAAAATAAAATTAAAAAACCTTGGAGGACAAAAGAAGAAGTGGTAGGCAAAGATATCTATGGCAGATGTCAAGACGCCGTTCTTAAGGAAGGGAAAGATGGAGAAAAGACTGAGGTATGCTGAATTACGCTGAAAATGAGTGGAAACAGGTTTGATGAATGTAGATATTAAACTTTCAACACATTTTAGATCAATTCAATATTGATATGTATGAAGGAGATCACAAGAAGTGCAGCAGTGAGTGTCTACAGCCATCTGTAAAACACAGTGGAGGGACTGTCATAGTTTGAGCCGGCAATGTTGGAGATCTTGTCAAAACTGATGAAATCATAAATGCAGAAAAGTACCATCAAATTTTGATCGAGCATTCAAAACCATCTGGGAAGTGTCTGATTGGAAACAGCTTCATTTTTCAGCCAATGCAATAAAACCATACCACACAGTGAAAACACACAGTGGACACTGTCAGTCATCGATTGGCCTCCCCAGAGTCCGGTCCTCAACATTATGGAAGTTTGCACATTTCAATAAATCACTGCACCCGTTTCCTATTCTCCCAGCAAAATATGCAGAAATGAGGGGTGGCTCCAGACGTTTGCACGGTACTCTATGATTATATTATATGTTGCTGTGTTTCTGGTTTCTTCTTGCTGCTGAGTAGAGCAGATTTAATGAGGAGAACATATGTAAGCATGTAAATACATGCAGACACCCAGTTCCCCCGACATGGATTAAGAGTATTGCTGAATTTGAAGACAAATTAAAAGTACTTTTAGTCTTTAATCTTTAAAGTGGAGTGTGGTGTAATATCCAACGACTAAATCAAACCAACTACAACTGAAATCTCTGATAAGATTTTTTTTCACTTTTCAGTCATCGGTTTGCTGTCTTTACTGCAGCTGAGCACATTTGTCAGCCCGACTCATTTACACACAGTATGAAGGTGTTCCTCCCATGTTTTTGTTACACTATGGCTCAAGAAGCTTTAATGGCATCGTTTACAGTCACTTAAGTGAATATGAAACAAGCCTACATGTTTGACTGCAGATGTTAGTCACTCAGAGTAAGTCATTAGCGTTACAGTGAAGAGTGCCACTAAAAGCAGTGAGATGCACCTCACCGTGTGTTTTACTAAGTATAATTTTTGTGTTGCTTAATTAATCCCTTCAGGGACGGAATAAAACACCCAACAAGATAAGTGCAATTAGAACAAGATGGTTTTTTTTCAGCCCGTTCCCTGTTTTACATCATTAATTATGCAAGGTTAGCCTTCCCCGTGCAAACGACTGGGCGATGTGAAGCCACAGCGCCTGGGGAGGCCTACCCCTGTTCTCCACCAGAGAGGGCACAGGAACAATGTCAAATATGCCATCAGGGGAATAGAGAATTATGCAAAAGACATTTATCCTTGTCCTGCTTGCAGCACCATGTCTTCTGCAGTCGCACAAAGGGAGCAATTTCTACAAAATTTCCTGGTTCATCCTCTACGATGGTTGAGAGGAGCAGGATGGTTCCCTGCCCACTGCTGTGCGAGCTATTGCGGCACACTAATCAATATATTTTATTATTTTTGACACACCATTATTTCCATGACCTAACTTTCACCTCTTAACGCACAGCGCTGTCTGTGTTCGTGACCTTTTAGCCCACTCGGGATGACAAGACCCTTCTAAAAGTCAAAGAGGAGTCATGTGACCATTAGAGCCACAGGGAGCTGGAGTAAAAGAGCACAACCTTGCACCTTGAGTATATTTCCCTTCTCTCCAGACAATCGTGTGGGTGAGAGCTCATGTTTGGGAGTGGGCAGCAGTGAAAAGTCCCATTGTGATGTTTCATGAGCCCACTAATGCACCAAAGAAAGAAAAATCCTCTTTAGTGCAAGAGCCACCCTGAAAAACTGCTCCAGTGTGGGTGTCACTGGTGCAGCATACTTTATTTATTCGATTACAACTTTTATTGCCAAAGTTTCACAACTACTCAATGGATTTAAACACACACACAAATCCCAAAAGGAAGAATCTACCTGACTTTGCCTCTAGTATAACAAAGCATAACATAGTATTTCATATTCTCTCCCACATGTGAAATTGGTTATTGCATTAACATATTTGTCATTAATAAAAACAAATTAATTATTTGCAGGCAGATTTGGTTGGGACCATCACAAAAACACCAGCCGGGGTTTGATGAAGAGGTCCAACTGTGCTGAATCCAGCGATATGAAATCTATGACTGCATAAGGTTGAGAAAGGGTTTCATATTAAAAAGTCTACGATGTGCCTGCGCAAAATAAACAGGTGAAAAATGGTATTATTCTACTTAAAAGTATACAAGTTGTTCATCCACTTAAAACCACTTTAAAATCTGGAATTTGGTCACTGTATAGAATTTTTGAAAGTTTTCTCTTTTCACATCTAGTTTTAGTTTAATTTTAGATCACAATAATAATCTTGGTTCCCTGATTACCCAGTGACAAAATAAGAGTTGATTTCAGGGTTTAAGCTTGCATTTGGTAAATTTCACTTAAATTCTCAATGTGAGGTTCAAACGAATGAGAGCACAAGTGAGGGACGCCATCATTAGGCTGAAAGACCAAAATAAATCAAATAAACCCATCAGAGAGAGAGAGAGCGAGCAAAAAAGAGCTCAAAGAGAAAGAGCTCAAAATCCTCACTTTAAATTAAATGTGTAAATTTTGTTATACATGTACAATATCAAATGTAATCGAATCAGGTCAAATAAAAGTTAGTTGATTGGTGTACATTGTTTATACGAATCACATTTTTCTTTGTCATTAATTATCTAAATGAATAAATTTGATGTTTGGTGTACGTTTGTAAAAAGAATGGACGCACTGGACAATTCAGCAACATTGAAAGGCCTGAAAAACCACAGAGGACGACTGAAGTGGTTGATGACAGAATTATTTCCATGGTTAAGAGAAATAACGTTACATCTAACCAAGTCTAGACTCTCGATGAAGTAGGTGTATCATTATCAGTGTATAATCACCAGACATCTTCATTAATGGAAGAATGACAGGGTGCAGACCACCGGTTATACTCAAGAACAGGAGATTAATTTATAGCAGGATGATGGGAATTTGTATGCAATACTGAAACTATCAGTTAATGTGTGTGTGGGTGTGTAACCGCTGAAGTACACTCACTCACACTGACTGAAAGTGAAATGAACCACATTATATGAAACAGAAAGTAAAGTACATGCTTTACAGAGTAAAATGATGCACCTCCGAGAACCAAAAGGTTTATTTCCATCATTAACCATGGTCTCTGATGTCTGAGTGATGTAATCAGAGGGACCAGTGAGAGACAGACTCAAAGAAAAAAAAAAAAGTAGAGAGAAAAGGAGCAGAGGCAAAGATACCCAGCGTTTCATCCCTGGCACGAAAAACCAACTCCCAACCGTGTTAAATTTTTTATCAAAACATCTGAATCCTCAGCTGCACGGCAAGCAGCGGTGACGTTGCTGTGACGTCACCGGAGATCTACTTGACAAAGCTCCTCAAAGGGAAATGAAAACTCGTACTGAATATTAATTATTCCTCTGAACCACATGGTAACTATTCTGAAAAAAGTGTTACATATATGTTTTTAGTGGCTGAATCAAACAAATCAGTAGACACGTTGCTGTATTTTTAACCACAATCAATATCTGATGCACAAAAATGAAATTCTGAACCCTGTACTGCATTCACTCCCACTTCCTCTAGTTCTGTTTTTTTAATTCTTGCTTTTCATTGAACGTACTAAAGGCTTTTCCTCCTAAATAGTATCTTCATAAGTCATTAACAGCTCTAATTTATTTCCGCTTCTTTTGTACTTACTAGTGCCTTTTAAACCAAAGACAGAGCCACACCGACAAACACATATTACCACAAGGAGAGAAATAAAATGTTTATTTTAGTGTCTGTTTTTTCTTTTCTTTTTTTTCTCTGAACGCTAATAATAAAGTTCACCAGTGTCCTGTGGATGGCAAACATCCTCAAAACACAACAAGTACAACAAAAAGTGTTTCCATTGGGATCACCCAGTAACATTTTGGAATCAATGTAGTGATATTAAAAAAAACAAAAAAAACAAAAACAAACAAACAAAAAAAAACAAAAAAACCAATCAAACTAACCATATCCACAAAAGAAAGAAACAACAAAGCAACAGTAACAAGTGTAACAGATCAGAGTGCTCCGTCAGAGGACCCAGAGGTTTGTGTACCCCCGCTTACAGTTTGCAGGTACAGAGCGAGTCTTTATGATGCTTTATGTTTTTAACAGTTTTATAAAATATCTAATTCAGAAAATAAACTGTGGGCCGAACATGGTAAAAAGTCCAGTGGATATGGGTTACAGCTTTAAAACCTTTTCATGGTGCAGTCCGCTGCTCTTTTGAGCTCTTCTTTCTTTTAATATTTGATTTGCAGCAAAAAAAAAAAAAAAAAAAAAAAAAAGACAAACATGGAATGAATACCAAAGAAAGAAAGACAGATAACAGATCATACGTTTTTAGAAAGATGTGTTAAAATAAGAGGGGGGATCTAAATATACATTTCTATGACAGCACATCTTCCTTACGTATTCTGTACCCTCTAATACGTACCAGCAAGACATTTCATGTGTTTAGTTTTTGGTTCTGTATGAATGTGAGCGTCACCAACAGCCCCCGCGCAGAAAGATACAAACCTGTGCTCCAGCTTTCAGGTATCGTGTGCCATTTTTCCAGAAGGAGCGTCTTCATTTCACAGTTTGAGAGCATTTCCTTGTTATTAGTGTTACGTTGCCGCTTCGGTTCCTTTACCGTGGAAGAAGGGACCTGAAGTAGCCCCTTACTGTCCAGATGTTGAGCATTCATGTTTTTTTTGTTTTGTTTTTTACTCAGGGCTGGAACATTTAACACTTTGACAAATGGTAAACAAAACATGAGAAAAATATATCGTTTTTATTTATTTTTTCATTTCTACTCTTTTCCTTTTTCTTTCTTTCTTTTTTTTTTTTTTTTAAAAGGCTAGTGTTATGATTTTTTCTACAGAGAAGGGCGGGGGACGTCGTGACAAAGCTAATTCCAAAAACTTTAAGATGTCAGTGCTGTCCGACTGGCTTGAAGCTAAAAAGTCGCTGTCTAACGTTTATCCTCATTAGTATTTTCATATATGTACAAATAAAATATGCATTGAAAACACCCCACCAGCTGGAAGAAGAGGAAGCTCAGTTCATCTGTCGGGAGGGGGCCGTGCCTCTTCCCCCCCACCCCCCCACACATACAGCGACACTGGAAGAACTTAGCAGCCACTTTGGCCACCGACAAAGAGGCCCCGACGAGATATTTCTGATATCAGTGCAGATTTACATGATATAAAAATAATTAAGAAAGAAGGTAGGCTTAAGGACAAGTGGCTATAAATGGCAGAGTGTGAGATTCGTTTTGGCAAATAAGCGTTCTACTTGTGCATGTGTGCGGCCCTCGAACAGAAGGTGGATGTCATCGGGTTCTCTCGTAACCATGCAGCTTGAAGACACTGAGACGCCACGTAAACACGTGCATGAGTGTGTGTGTGTGTGTGTGTGTGTGTGTGTGTGTGTGTGTGTGTGTGTGTGTGTGTGCGTGTGCACAGACGCCACGCCCCCTCACACACACTCTTCCGCCGACATGAGCAGAGGGTTGATGTACTCGAAGCCTTCAAACTCAGACTGGTCGATCTTCTTCACGACGTCCCTGAAAAAGGAAAAAAAAATGGAGGAGAAAAGATCAAAAAGTTGGTTAAAATCGACAGAAAACTGAGACTGCAACAGGAAATGAGCACAAAATAAAGCGCTGACTCACTCGTCATCAGGCGTGAGCTGGATTGGCTCGTTGGTGAACTGGGCGTCAAAGTTGTCCAGTCCGTATTCCCCTGAGATGTTGGGCTTGAACGGAGGGACCACCTGCTTATGTTCCAGCTGGAAGTAAAGCAAAGGACGAAGGTAGGACCCAGTTTTTAAGTAATTCTTTAAATAACCAATTAGTTGCTTAATAAAAAATTAATCTGCAAGTGTTTTTGTGATTGATTAACCAAAAAAATAAAAATAAAAGAGCTTTTCAGAGTGGCCAGAAAAATCTAATTTCAAAGCATCTGTTTGGTCTCTGAGAAACTGACTATATTTTTCACACCTTTTATACACTAAGAGATTAATCTATTGAGAAATAATCTGTGAATAATGGAAACAATCCTTGTTTGCAGTCTTATTAAGAAGCTTCAAATAGTGACTGTATCAAGGTTGTAAATGAGTTTGTCCGACAGAAACAGGATTTCTGAGAGGATAAGCTCTCCCGCAGCTGTAATCAGGCCTGAGTGACGTCCTCTCCACTCAAAAGCATTTGAACACAGAGTAAAAACTTTTATTTGGGACTTCCACTCATTTCCTCTGCCTGTGGTTTCATTTATCACAGTGTACGTGCAGCTCTCTGTCCCGAGTGTTACTGCACTTGTTTGGAGGGCAATAACTGCTCCCCCTGCAGGCCAGAGAGCACACTGCGGGGCAAACTTTAACATCAGCATTGGGGGAAAGGGGGTGGGAGGGTTGTAAGCTGATCCTCCAGACACTCTGACCGAGTGCTGGGTCTCAGCTCCAGACCAAACAGGGAAAAGAGGTCATGGTGATCCTGGCGAGCTGCCCTGTCTGTCTGTCTGTGCAGATAAAGCTGATGTTACGTGCTCTGTCTTCTTTAAAAGATATAAAGCAGGTTTAATCTGGATTAGTTTAACACTTAAATGACCATACTATAATTTATACAGTAATGCTTTTAATGGCTTTTAAGAGTTGTCTTTATCTATGAAACACTCTAAAATGTTCTGAAATTTAGTCAAATATTAATTTCCTGTATTTTCTTTTCAATAACAGACAGTTTTAATTATTAAGGTGTGTTTGAGTGAATTGTGTATTACAGTTTGCTGGGAGCTTAACACCAAACTGGAAACTAACTTTGATCAACAAATTACAATCAAGTCTTCACAGTCAGGGTGCTTTATTAATCCTTTGTTGCTTCCAGGCTTCTGTTTAGCATACACATCACACCTGACCACCTCCTGGTATATCAATAAAGACTAGGGTTGGATGCCCATTGAACGGTTTCTGGGTTTTTCCATAGGCAGCTGCATAGGCAGAGACCCCTCTCCTTGACCTCTATAATAAAGTCAATAAATGTGAGGTCTAACACAGAATTGACAGAATATGATCACTCTACAAAAGAGCTTCAAGGCTCACTCCTAACAGGCTTTCAAGGGGTAAAGATATCTTGTGTGTCTGTAATATATGCATGTTGTGCAGAGTAATATTTTGATGACACAGTTTTCCATTATCCATGCCACATCAATGGGCCAATTTCATAAGAGAAATTTAAGATATTGGAGGTAGGTTAGTATTTTTACAATTTAAAAATGTCACGACACATATAAACATGTGGCGAGGGTCCTAAATGACTCTAGAAGAGGTCACTTGAGAGTTAATTAAGTTTATAAATGGGTAGAAAATGTAAACTTTTTTTAGTAAAGTACGACGAATACGTGACAGCAAATTCAGATATGACAGATTTGTTCTCATCGCTAAAAATACCACAACAGTATAATTTCATTCTAATTAAGTAAAAAACCCCAAAAACAAATAGTATTAAACACAATTAGCCCTAAACTGCAAAATTCACTTTCATCCTTTACCTTAAACCACTTAACATAAAATCAAATTATTTATTATTAAATTAATTAATTTAATTAATTAATTTTATGTTTCCTTAAACAACAGAGACAGGTAAGTAAAACAGATAAATTAAATAAAGAAGGTTCAATAAAAGTGTTCAGAAACAAAGTTTTTCACACTAAGTTGTGTTTGCCTCATCTTTGTCATTACTTTATGTGATTTCATTTTTTAATCAGTTGGCATATCAAACTCCCCCCCCCTCCAATTGTTGTCATTTTTCAAGTGCAGATGTTATGTATTCACTTGGTTTCAGCACATCAAAGATCTCTTTGTGCATCTTTAACTTTGAGTTTTGGGTGATTAATCAGATTAGAAATACGCACATTCTGCAGATGTGACCTTAGAATTCTCACCTGTGTGCGTTCTCCACCTTTTATAAAACACAAAACTAGAAGGTCAGTGACTCTGTAGCTCAGGGGTTGGCAACCCTGGGCAAGGGTTAACTGATGGCACGACCATAGCTGGACTGGCCATCGGCCCACCAGGCATTGTTGGTGATTTTTCGTTTTTATGGGCCGATTTTTTTATTTTATTTTTTTTGTAACGGTATAAACAATGAGAGGTGGTGGATTGGCCAGATGCTGGTCAATGTGTAAAAATAACTCAGTTGTTTGGTGGTGGCTATGGCGGAGCTTCCACAGAGGCCAGCAGGTGGATGAGAGAAAGGGGAGGCAGGAGGAGGAGAGACCAGAGGCGGCCGCCGGTCCCAGTGTCAGGTGAACTGAACTTCAGGTAAGAAGTTATGACCTGCAATCTATCTGGGTCAGATATAAAACAAATTTAGGTGGAGTTTATTTTCGTTGTGCTGACTTTTTGTCAGTTACAATAACTCGTACTGCGTACTAACAAGCATGACGGAGTTTCTATACAGCTGGGTGGGTGCTATGATGTTACTGATAGTGAACTTTATTTTATTCATAAGGTTAGTTAGTAGAGTTGCCAACCATCCCGTTAAAAAACGGAATCGTCTCGTATTCAGAGAAAATATTACGCGTTTCGTATTGAGGTGAAAAGGAACACAGTTTGTCCCGGACTTCAGCTACAATGAAAAAGACACAAAGCTGAAGTTATTCTGTGTATTTACGCCGCACAGCTGCCTCTTCTTCTCTCATTCTTTCTCCTGTTTCTACTTCAATCATGAAACTGATCAATGATCAGCTGATCGGCTTTTCTCTCTTGTTTATTTATCGTCCACTTTGCGCCAGAAAGAGGAAACCAGCGGATGTTGCGCTAAACAACAGCAGCACGTTTAAGCTTGATCAGCTGTTGTTAGAATTTATTTAACATTAATTTCTAGTATCAGCTGATGTTTGTTGGAACCACAGCCTTAAAAGCTGCTGGTCATGATGTCGGTTTGTATATCTGGTGAGAGGGAAACATGAAGATGAAACCAGGAGATGTCCTTACTGAATCATCAGAGCTGAACAGGTGATGGAGAAACAGGTTTACCTTTTAGGTGACATGAATGAGTTGAAGGAAAGCTATGAACTGTTTCTGAGAGACAAATAACACCAGGATCCTTTTCTATGTAGCTGACAGCTGGTAACTGTGGAGGGGCGGGTCTAGCAAAGTTTTGCCAGGGGGCCAGGTAGGGCATTAACGGGGAAAGGGGGGCACAAAGAAATACTTTTCTTTCTTATTCTCATTTAAAATGTCTCGCTTTTAATAAATAATTATCTGAATCTTACAACCAAATTTTTTATCTGACGTAAAATGTATAGAAATCATACATATACCAACAAGAAAGTGTACATCACTGTCACAACAGCGTTTGTTTTCATTCAAAGGCTTCAATACCTGGTGGGCCGGTCTCTAGTCAAAATGCCCGGGCTGTTTTTTTGTCCCAGTCCAGCCCTGGGCACGACACACAGTGAATTAATCTGAGAAGGTGCATCAAAAAATAAATGGCCGCGCCAGCGGTGCACATCGCAAATTAGCTCGCATAGACACATTAGTTGTGCCATATTGGCTTCTTAATGACGGTATCTTAGCTAACAACCCCAACTACCAGATTCAACTTGTAATTGGCTAAAAATAACTTAGCCTACCGGTGAGAGGGACGTTGCTAGCTGGCAGTTTTTTCAAGCAATGTTGAAATTTCCACATTCTGACACTTCAAATGCTTCAGGAGCTCTCCGCTCAGCGCAGCATCTGCACCACGGAAATACATGGATACATCCGTAGACTCAAGACTGATCAAACCAGAAAGCTTTAATGAGCAGCTGGATTTGTCTCGCATTAACTGGCCGAGTTAATGCCAGTTAATGCGACATTGAAATGCAGCTGATTGAACTGAAAAGCTCGACTCTGTGGGGGTCAAAGTTTGCAGAACTTCGAACGCAGCTGGAATCCACAGCTGTGCGTGTTCATGGAGCTTGCATTTTCACCTGCTGGACATCACTACCTGACAAGGTTAACTGTTTTCAGAACATTGCAGGGACATTATTTACAGTATTTGGCTCTACATATCTGTGTGAGCAGATTTTCTCTCACACGGAGAGTGTCCTCAGGTAGCCGTCTGAATGCTGGACACTCGGAGACCTGTGTCTCTGAGTGGGAGACCAGAGATCACATTAACATCTCTATATTAACAAACATGCCATATTGGCTCAGTTTATTTTTCTTATTATTGTTGTGGGGAGACCATAAATAGCATTTGCATTTTCTGTTGTACAGTTCATTTGCTGTTATGGAGTTCTTGTTATGGATAAAAAGTGTCTTTTTTTGTTTCAAAATAGCTGATAAGTATTTGCTGATAGCTGCAAACATCTGCGAACAAATATAATTCTATAAAGTGGTTCTATATAATGTGTAACTGTTAATATAGGGCGTTATGATTGCATAACATTGGCACATTGACTTCTGAGGAAATTTTAGATGGCACTCATCATCAGAAAGGTTGCCGACCCCTGCTGTAGCTCATCCATGAGCACAGTTCGGGCCCCATCAGCTCATCAGTCCTTCAGTTGGATACATTAACAATACATACATTATTCATTCATTCATGCGCTCATATGTAAGGTTGAAGCTAATATCAACATGAGGCCGTGAGTCTCATCTGACACTCATTTTATGGTTCTAAGGGTCATAAAACAGGAACCTAAAAAGACTCCTGGGTGATAATTTACTCATCGCTGAAACTGATAACAGGAAGCAACAGAAATAACGAAGTATTTTTAGCCCTAGTTTAAATTTCACCGGTATTTCGAGATACCAAACAAGTGACTAACATCTGTAAATACAGGTCCACATCTTCATTTCCTGCACTGCGTTCTACATTTATATTCACACTCATACTGGTTTTCAGGCATAAACTATAAATAAGGATTATACACAGACACAAATAACAGTCATAGCAAGAATCCAGTCAAGCATGTGGTTTTCAGTATTAGTGGCAACGAGTGCAAACCGCAGCTTCAGAGAAAGCATCAGCGATATCCGAGCCAACCTACGAGCTTCTCTGAGGTTCCAGTAATCATGCCGAAATTTGTGAATGAAACGATTTGTAAACAGCGGCGCTGAAATTAGAGTGTTAATGGCTTCTCCGTCAACATGAACCACTGCTCGACAATCCGGACATGCAGAGATCGACATATCGGCCCCGTGTGATCCGTCCCCTCTCGTTTCCTCTCCGTCTTTAAACTTCCTCTGTGTGTGTGTGTGTGTGAGTAATCGTATCTGCTGCTGTCAGTCTTCTGCCTGGCCTGTCTGTTTCCAGCTGCCTGCTCTTCACAAAGAAACAAGTCTCACCCCACAGCTAATAACCTCAGTATTGACAGAGCGTCTACACCTGCAGGGCAGGAGAAAGAGCGCAGGAGACGGCGACCCTGCGCACTTAGATTTGACCTTCTGCGGTCTCGTGGCAGCTCTTGTTTTTCTCCCCCTTTCCCCCCGCAATCGATTGTATGGATTTATTTTGACCTATCCGACATGCGGCATGCACCAATGCTGATTTCCTTCATTTGAAAGAACTGACTGAGAAAAGCAGAGGATGAAATTGAATCACTCACGAGCTCCCAGTCGACGTTTCGGAAGAACGGGTGGCCCATGATGTCGGCAAAGCCCGTCTGAGGGTGGCAGCCCAGGCGCTCCTTGGGATCCTGTGGGAGTGAGTGCGAGAAGAGGGTGAGAGACGGTGGGAGACTATGGTGGAAAGGAAAGATAACAAGTCCAATACCCGAGAAGAAAGGTGGAGAAAGTGAGAAGAGAGAATTGGCAAGGAAAGTGGATACATTTCCCAAAAAAAAAAAAAAAAAAAAAAAAAAAAAAAAGCCAGTAAGAGGTGGCACTGCTACAGGCCTGTCGGACCCTCTCTTACCTTGTTGAGGAATCCTTTGAGGACGCTGGCAGCTTTGACTGACAACGAGCGCGGGATTCGGATCTGTTTTTCCAATATTACTGCAGGAGGTGACAGAAAAGGGGTCAAGGTGTGGACAAGAAGATGAGAGGATGAGATGGTGCCAACACTGCTGCTGTTATGAGTTCAATCCTGCTGGGTATGCTCGCAGCAGCCCAAGATATGAATCTTTTTGTTAACCCACCTCACTGTTAATTATAAGAAACAAACACAATATAAAACCCTATTTATACTAAAATAATGGGGTGGGGGGGGTGGGGGACACATGGTTTCACACTTCTCTCTGTAACAGATGGCATGTTCCTGGTATTGAGAGAAGCCAATAGAAAGGTGTCGACATGAAGGTGTTGCATGAACTCAGCAGTTTTTTTACGAACCGCAGAAGCACGCTGTTACCTTGGAAGAGGTAGTCTTCTGTGTTCTGGTCCGGGTTGTCGGAGCTGCCGACGATGTCGAAGGGCGACCGGCCCGCCATCATCTCGAACATGAGCACGCCCAGTGCCCACCAGTCCACGCTGAACCCTGGGACACACACACAAACGCACACACATATCGTACGTTACAGCTCTGACGCTTTGAAACGCCAAAACAACACAAATGACCGACAACTGCAGGGGACAAAAAAAAAAAAAAAAAAAAAGAGCAGCACAATTATCTTTATTGCAATTAGAGAAGAGGAACTTTTAATTGCCACTTACAAAACTTCAAAGTACACCAGCATTTCAGGGTTACTATAGCAACCACCTTCACTTTGAAAGTGGGTGTTTCTGTATATTATCACACCTTCGACAACAAGCACATTATTCAGATTGCCTATTTCTCTCTCTCTCTCTTTTTTTTAAGCCATTAGGGCAGGAGTGTTACAATCAGTTTAACTCTGAAAGAAAATGAAGGACAGATGCATTTCCAGTAAATTAATTTGTATGTCTCACACCACCTTCTCACCTACAGTTTGGTCCACATAAAGCTCTAAGCTAGTCTACAAACAAGTTCCGTAGTCTTTATAATACTTAGTCAAGAAAATAATGCTAACAGTGCTAATAAGATGCTCAACCCCATCCTCAGCTGAGAAAACGGAGCGAGCCAAATGTATTTAAAAATTAAGAGACATGTGGCCTGCGGGCCTTGAATTTGGCACATGTGCATTGGAACTGAACAGCTGCATCATTTCACCAAATCTTAGCTGTCACTTCACTTGTAACAGCACTTTCAAACATCTGGTTTTGCTCCACATCACAGATTTCAGAAGACTGTAGTGTTACTATGTGAGTTAAAACAGGACAAGACTTGATGACATAAGCATGAAAGGAGAAGGGCAAACATGGAGATATAAGGCTGTTTTTAATGTAAACTGCATACATTTTCACAATATGAATGTGAGGCGAGCAGCACAACATATGGGATATAACATATGTATTAATTAGTAATAAAGCTTAAGTAATCCTGATATGTTGCCAACCAGAAACTGGATCGAAAATGGAAGTGGCTACACAAAAAACAGAACTTCCAGTTTCTTCTTTACAAGGAGGAAATCCTGGAATCAGATTAAATATCCATATCTCCCTAATGTTAAGAAAACAGATAGAGCTGAAAAACAACTTAAAATTTAAAATCTACTCAGGGTAAATTTCTGTGAATCCTAAATTTCTGTCAAAACAACGACAGAAAAGAAGCCGTAATGATGTGAAAGTTGTAAAACAAGTAAGGCAGACATGAAAGAGAAAACAGAACATTTTAGATGCCATTGTGGCGTCCTCAAACTGATTCCTTTGGCTATCGCCATCTTGATGTTTTGAAACGGGACATGATAAATGAGGGGAAGACCGAAAAACTGAGGGACAAGGTAGACCTTCCCTAAACTACACCCTCCTTCTCATGTTCTGGACAAAAATATGCGAAGATCATATATACAATCTGACTTGTTTCTGCAGCCACACGAGTCGCCCCTTATATAAAAGTCCATCTTTTATATGCAGTCTTTGACTTCATTAAGTTTTTTTTAAACTTAAAAATAATTTAATGTATGTAAATTATTATTAAAATAAGGAAAGAAAACCCTGGAACGCAGTTTTCTGTGTAAAGACTAAAAATAAAGACAAAAAAAAAAAAAAAGAGGTCAGATCTGACATGACTTCCTCTACTCAAACAAACAACTGATGCATTTACCCAGTGAATTTGTTTTTTGCTGATTTCTTTCATAAGTAACAACCAAAATCCCCAAAAAGGGCCTGACATTTGTTTTTCTGTACACAAAGACAAGCAGGTGTGATCATCGTGGAGTGAGTGAAGTTTAACCATCTCATTGATCGGGTTAACAGTTTGAATGATAAGAGGATCACATTCAGAACAATGGTGGACCTACACTGGATCACACATGTCCCTGCTGTGACTCTGATGTCCACACAATTTGCCGTTCGGCCCATTTTTTAAAAAAAACCCCAAAAAACTTTCCCACTACAGCCATCACAGTATGAAGAGCGCAGGTGTTGTAAGCAGGTGTTGTAAGCAGCCTCGGCAGCGCGACAGCTGAGCGAGCAGCTAAAATCAAACCCAGCCGTCATTAATTTCATTATTCACACGTGTGCTGTTCCTACTGTGTCTAAAAACAGCTGCTGTGCTCATATGTGTTGTTTTTTTTTTTAATAAAGGAGGGAAAAACAATCAAAAACTTTTTCTTTTAACAGTGAAATTTGTTGCCATGACACCACATTTGGTGACCAAGGAGGCTTTTCTATTTTTACAGCATTGCGTGTATGGATAGTCGAACACGCAGCACTGAGGATGTAGAAACTGATATTTCACCGAGAAGCTGAAAGTACATCTGAACTACGAGATGCTTTAAGTTGTCAGCTTCACACAATTTGGACTCTTTATATGAGTTTAGATGGAGCAGCATTTATTTATGATTAATTTATCATTATGTCTAAACGTTGAGAATAAAGTAAAAATTTCAAGAATAAAGACGAAATGTGAGAATAAAGCTGTCCGTTCAAGTCGAGCTACTTCTGTTAGTGCACGGCTGCCTCTGCAAAATGCCTTTTGTAGATGAACCCGTGTTAAAGAATGGAGTTAATGTTATCAAACAAACCCATTGTGTTAGCAACTGTTAGTACTACTGAAGTTTAATCAGCATTTCAAAATCTCAGACTTTTTCTTCACAAAATTGTTTTACAACTTAATTTTTTCCTCAATTTGCTCCTTTGTGATTCAATGAATATTACAAATGCCTCTTTCCCCCCCAAATGTATCTGCACATTTTTACATTTTACTGCATTTCTTTTTGGGCTGTCTCTCAACTTTATAATTAAACCGTGCAAATTAACTGAATTAATGTAGCATTAACTGAATAGCTGCTGAATGAAGACAGAAATGGCTGCTAGGCAAGTAAGACATACACAGGCAGAGGTCAGCAGATTTAGAGAAACAGACAAGCACGCTATTTAACTTTAAAAACTACCGTTTTTAGACATTAAATGTCACCCAACTGGGCCTTTACTTTTCCTCAAAGGGGGTGTGGATGCTATATAAACCATAACTTTGACCAAAAATCCCCATGTGGACAAGCTAACGGCACGACAGAATGTGATTTCTGCTACATTTGAGAGGTTAAAATGACACATCAGAAAGAAAGTTAGAGGACTACACGAGTAACAAAACATCTCTCACTCCTTTTTTTCCCCTCTCACATTAAGCCCATCCTGCAAATAGGTGTGCCTCACCATTAGAGAAGTCCTGAATTACCCAGATTAGATTAGTTGAGAAATCCCCAACAGCAAAGATGGTGCTAAAAGAGCAACTTCCAGGAGAAAACAGCTTTTTAAAACTTGTTTTCGGGGTGTAGTTAGGAAACTTTTAATGCACTTTATCATTACATTTGCTGAAAATAGAGCTGATTTAAATAATAACAGCTTCAATAATTGTTGGAAAACATTTAAAGACGGTTGCACACGCTTATATTGCAATGCAGAACCATACACAAATTTCAGCTAGGTGTTTTTGTTTTGTTTGTTTTTTTTAACCAAGAAATAAATAACCCAGGGGTTGCAAAAAACTCTTCTACCAGTCACTACCCACTAGTAGCCCTGGTTTATGGTGACAGTGTAAGATACCTGGCTTGTGTATTGTGGGGTATTGGTGACAGTGGTGACAGTTTTCCTTTGGGCACTAAGATCACTGCTGTATGTCGTGCACCATTTAAATAAATTAAATATATCCTAAATTTAAAAAACTAATATGTATCCAAAGAAAAAGTGTTCCTACGTTTGTCTACAGTTGTTGAATTGTTTATACATAATGTAGCTTGAGTGTGTTAGTGCAGATAAACCCAGTTTTGCCTCACACACTTTCTAACTGCAGAATTAGATAGCATTTCTGGTAAGTGCCTCCATGTCGTAATCCTCACCGTAATCCTCTCCTCTGAGTATTTCGGGGGCGATGTAATTGGGGGTACCGCAGAAAGTGCTCGTCGTATCGCCAGGTCTCAAGCCCTCCTGAAAGAAGAAAAAAAAAAGAAAGATCATCAGCTGTGAGATCATCTCAGAGGGCTGTAAACCGACACGTCTGCAGCTGTGCAGGTGCTTTTATCCAAAGTGCACTGCGGTATCATTACCAACCACATTAATCCGTAAACCACACCTTGCACATGCCGTAGTCTGTAAGCTTGATGTGACCCTCAGAATCCAGCAGCACATTGTCCAGTTTCAGGTCTCTGTAGATGATTCCCCGCTCGTGGAGGTAGTTGAGCGCCAGACTGATTTCTGCTGAGTAGAATCTGAAACACAAAGAGGGAAATTACTGTGTTTTTAAATTCAGCTCCGGCTGCATAAAGAAATTAAAAACGCATCTGTCAATTTAATCACACGTGAAGCAAACGGCCAGACTGTACCTGGCATGTTCTTCTGGGAGTTTCCTTTGCCTCTGCATGTGGAACATGAGATCTCCACCATTCACATATTCAATAACAAAGAAGAGTCTGCAGAAAGAAACAGAAGTTAATTTCTCTTAAATACAGAATTAGTCATCTTTCAATCATCCATAAGACATCTGTCAGGGTGGCTGGATGAGCGCTCTCATTTTTTTTTCCTGCTAATGTGCTTTACTGATTTTATTACACTCACTGTATAAAACTTGCATCCAACACAGTCAGCCTGGGGTGGATATTTACTACAGCTTCAATTAAATTTTTACTTCCAAAGGCGATAAAAACATAAAACATTTTTCCACTAAGCGATTACTTTTCTTGCTTTTATGAAGTTCTCGTGCACAAAAAAAGAACACATCTTTCCTTTACAGCTGCGTACTTTTGCCCCTCACTCAAATCTCAAACTTGCTCTTCAGTTCAGCTCAAAACGTAATGACGGAGAGCAAGCCTTCAATCACTAAGACCTATTAAATCAGGCTCTCAATTCAATTCAATTCAATTTTATTTATATAGCGCCAAATCACAACAAAGTCGCCTCAAAGCGCTTCAAGGCGCTCTCTCAGATGAACTTGAGAAATATTGATGACAGTCAAAATTCAGGGCCTTTCAGTCCACCTGCAGGTTTGCACGAGTCTCCCATGAGTCTGCTGCTGCCTGAGGCTCTTTTAGCTCCTACCTGCACCACCAGACAGTTGGGTTATATGGTAGGGCCAAAATCCCTACCATATAACCCTGTATTTAAATTTGAAGTTAGTGAATAAGAGATTCCAACAATGACCAAAATTAACTGATTTTACTATAACTTAGCAGCCTGACTGATTTATACTTCAGTTCAGTTCATTTTTATTTCAAACATATACATCCACCAACATTTCATAACTACACCGTAACCTGACCCGCGATACCTTTATTGCCGCTGTTTTTTAATTTATCAGTGAGTGAATATTGATCGACGCCTCAATATAAGGAGTAATAATTATAGCATCGATATAAGGGCTCACAAATGTCAGCAAATTCCTGGTGGGAGACAGATGAAACTACTGAAATGTAAGGGAATCAAAGGGGAATCTACAAAGAAGTGAAAAAAAAACTCGAGTGACAAAATCTGTCCACAACAAAGACCGGCGACCCAGAAGGGAAAAAGTCCCAGCATTTTATTTGTTTACATCGTGGGTGTAACCGCACATATAACACCAGGACACGACCACAAGCTATTTAACACAGAACGGAGGAGCACAAACGTAAATGTCGGCAATGACGTCTGCCACTCATGCCGAAACTGTAGGTCCCACATAGATTCCCTGCAGAAGTCTAACCCAGGCCTTACACATGACCTAGTAAAAATGCACTTAATAATTTTGTGTTGCTTGTGTTCTTTGTGCTCTCTTCGCTGCTTTGGGATTAAAGTATAATGAAACACAAGGGACTGTTTATGTGTTAGCTTCTAAAACCAAACTTTGTCATTTTAGTTACGTTTACTGTCACAAAACATGTTTCACCGCGACAGGGATTTTCCTATAACCTTAACCATGAACACGCTTCAATGACCTAAAAACAAGTGTTTTGTTTACATAGAAGTAATAATACCTCAACCACAGGAGCGGCATATTTAACTGTGTTGTTGTACAATGGTGTTTTGATGACCTCATCTGGGGTTTGGTACCTTGCCCAAAGATGCTTTCGAGTGGGTAGGAACTAGAGATGGACCGATCCAATATTACGTATCGTATCGGTCCGATACTGGCCTAAATTACTGGATCGGATATCGGAGAGAAATAAAAAATGTAATCCGATCCATTAAATATCACGAAAGCACCTCATGTGACATGGCGTAACTCGGCTCATAACCTTAGCAGTTGGAGCAGTATGCATCACGTGATAGAGCGGCTGTGGCGTGCGAGACCTGTCGGCGGTCTGGTTCAGCATTTGTAGCCTCGCTACCAACCCGGCATTTCATCTCTGACAAAGTTATCCCAGAGAGAAGTAAAGCAAGTGTGTAAGTTCATCTCTGAATGTTTGTAAAGCATTCCCACATTAAGCTTAACAACCGATATATGGAGCGACTGCCTCTTATTCTCTCTCTCCCCTGCTGCTACTTCAATCATGAAACTGCTTAATGATCAGCTGATCGGCTTTTCTGTCGCGACTCCGTCTCTCTTGTTTGTTTATCGCCCACTTTGCACCAGAAAGAGGAAACCAGCGGATAAACAACAGCAGCACGTTTAAGCTTGATAAGCTGTTGTTAGAATTTATTTAATATTACTTTCTACGCCACGATCTTTTTCTACTTAGCTGACGGCTCGTAACTGTGCAGGGGCAGATCTAGCAAAGTTTAGCCAGGGGGGCCGATAGGGCATTAACAGGGAAAAGGGGGGCACAAAGAGATACTTTTCTTTCTTATTCTCATTTAAAATGTCTAGCTTTTAATAATGAATTATCTGAATCTTACACCCAAAGTTTTAATTTGATGTAAAATGAATAGAAGTCCATTACTGTATATAGTAACTGTTAAGTCTAATAAATACCCTAGTAAGCTATAGTACTTTTTCCTTTTGTTGCTGGGAGTTGGAACCCTATTAGTTAGGTTGCTTAATATTTACGCTAAGTACTCTTTAAAATACCAAAATAAGGAGGATGGAGTAGGTTTAAGTTTTTTAGATTGATCAGTATTGCTGAATTATGAAATATTTTGGGTGCGGTGTATTTTTTGCATACAGGTATAACAGAATAGCTTTAGTGTTGTTGTTTTTTTAAAACTTGAGTATGAACTTATACAAAATGCAGCAAGATATTAAAAAAACAGTTTTATTGATTAAAACAAAACACTATATCGGATTCATATCGGTATTGGCAGATATCCAAATTTATGATATCGGTATCGGACATAAAAAAGTGGTATCGTGCCATCTCTAGTAGGAACCACCAACTTTATACTGGTAGAATACAGGCCAAGTCTTGAACCCCAGGACCAATCACTCATTCACACAGCACTTTGAGCTAGCTCACATGCTGCAGCCACTGTAGAATCACCAGTTCACCTAACATGCTTGTCTTTGGGCTGCAGGAGGAAACGTATGCAGGCACAGGGATGCATTTATGTATTTACTCCAACATAGTTACTCACTGACTGTAACTTTACTTTTCTAGGGTGGGTTTTGTCCAGGTGTATTAACAAGGGTGCAAATTATTTACTAGTGAACAATCCCCTTCAGCCAACCAGGTAGCCCCAGCCCTTCCCTCTTGTGCATCCCTAAATTGATCAGATTATGTTCATACCAATCCCCAAAAAGCCTAATCTTCAGAAATTCTAACGCCATCGTGGTGTAATGCTGCTGGTGACAGAAGTCCTGCAGAAAACTAGAACCTGCAGCAAATGGACGGCTGGTTCACCATGTTTGTCGTGGTGATGAGGAACTCAGTTGAAAGACAGCTGATTGTCCAACTCTTATGGGGATATTTAATGATATTTATTAATGTATTTAAGAAAGTGTGGTGTCCCTCTTTTTGCACCCTGGCTCCAATACTGCCACAAGCACAGTGCAATTCTGCGAGAAGCCATGCAATGCATTTGTGAAGCTTTATTTAGAAAATTTAGAAATATGTAAATGTAGCAAGAAATCTGGGTCTTTAGATTCATTTCATTTGGGACGGTAAAATTTAAGGAAAGGTATGCTCTGGATTTATATCCCACTGACTGCTTTCTCAATCACTTTGTTTGATAATCAGAAGAAAGAAAAACTGTAACTTAAATTAAAATCTGAATAAATGACCAGAACAACCTGATTCAGGCAGCAGTCCCTCCTCAGACCTGTAAATTGGTAATTGTAAATTGGTGTAGCTCTTATATACAGAGGATTTTTCCAAAGCCTAGTGAAATAAATAAATTAATAATAATACTAATAATAATCACGACTCGTGCAATAGAAAAGCTCACCTGCTTTCTGTCTGGAAACAGGAGTGAAGGCCGACCAGGAAGGGATGATTAGAGGCCTGCTCGAAGACATGCTTTTCTGTTTGAACCCAGTCGATGTCCTGGAACAAAAACACACAAAGAAACACCCAAATGTCAATCAAGGGATGTTTGTGAGCTAACTAAAAGCTGAATAAGCACAGGGCTCCATCGACCATCCTACAAAGCCTGAGAGTTACTTGTGTGTAAGGTGGACAGCGGTGGGGGAAAACGGCTGAGCCAGTAGAAGCGGGGGCTGGCCTCTATCGGTAGCTGGATGATAATATGTCTAGACACGGATGCTGCTCACGCTGACAGGGCAGGGACGGCACAACACTTTGCCACTGATCGAGAAGCACTTGTCAATCTGTCAATCACGCTAAGTGCGCCTAATCAAGGCCAACTACTCCCGCTGCCACCGGCTGTGCTGCTACATGTGTTCACGGAGATCAATTTTCCATGACGTGATAGTTTATCTGCACGTTCTGACCTCTTCGAAGCCGCCAGTCTTTCTAACTCTGAGTATTAAGGGATACATAAGAGCGATGCTGGATCACATGACACCAATCAGCGTGTTAGCAATAACAGCTCCCATTGATTGTTCTAGTCATATTAATTAGACTGACAGGAGACTGATTGCTTCATTATTAATTAACCTCACAGAGCGAGTCCTGGTGTCTTGTCACACTGTATGGACTTTAGTGACAGTGGCACCATCCTCGCAGATATACAGCTTTAGACCTCTGGAGTTTGCTGGTCTGAATAAGTCAAAAACAGTAAAATATCGAGTCAGTTGATTATCTATTAAAGAGTCAGTAAGAGAACATTAAAATCTCAAGTGATTAGTCAACTATTAATAATGTTTTGACTGAAAATAATTGCACCTATTTCGATAATTACTGGCATTCAAGGCCATTAAGAACAAAAAGCCACTTTGTGCTTGAAAATCCTTCCATGTGAGCATTAAAAACTGAAACACTCTGGATCTTGGACTTCTGAACAGTCAAAACAAACAATCCGAAGGTCCCACTTTAGTAAATTAAGAAACTTTGCTGTCAATTTCTTGTTTTTCAAACATTTTACTGTGTAAACAGTTAATCAAAGACAAAAAATAATGAGCAACTAAAACAGAAGATCATTAGCGGCAGCTGTTAAAAGGGCCTTACTGCGTCCTCTTTACATATGCCTACACAGAAAGGAGCAAAAACACTGGTTCAAATAATCATTTTCCATGATGTTGTGTAAAAATGTGTTTCAAACCACTGCATAGGACAACAAAAATCACCCAATTTTGGTGGAAATTACACACTTTAAGAAGCCTTTATTATGAACTCTTATATTCTGCCCTATATTAAACATGGACATTGCTACAACAGTTTCTAATAATCACCATATGTGTAAGAAGATCCTGTGAGCCAAAAGCTCAGGCTTCAGATGCTCTAAATCCTAGTTCACCAACAGGTGGATTGCGGTCTAGATCAGGACATGGATCTATTACTAGATTCTGACGGGCCATCTCCATTTTACTCTGCCCACCTTTTCTCATATTTACGGTACAGTTCTGTTAATTTGAGACAGAGGATGATCTGAGGGAGTCTCGTATAGCATAAACCAAATATTTTGAACTGAATCATACAAAGCTATTCTAGCGACTCCAAACAATAAAAATATGGATCTTAAAAAGAATATAATAGATCGCCCTTGATACACAAGTACAAAAATGCTCCATTTCATCAGATTTCATCCAGATTTCTTTGATTTCTTTCTTTGCCTTTATTAAAGGTGATTTTATATGTCTGGTAAGCATGTCAGGCATCAGCAGTCTTTACACCTCTTCTGATTTACCTCGTCATCGTTGACCAGCTCCTTCTTGACGACCTTCATGGCATAGATGCGCTCCGTCTTTTTCAGCTGTACCAGCAGCACCTTGGCGTAGCTACCTCTGCCGATCACCCGCAGCAGGTCAAAGTCGGCCAGGCCCAGACTGGAAGTCGATTTCCCTGTGTCTCTGCTACTCCGTGCCTACGAGGTGCAATATAAAAAAAAAAAAAAAGGAACCCCAGTGATGGGGCCGAGCACGAAATACTATCATAACAAAAACATAATGAATTCAACTCGGAGCCGATTAATCACGCATCGTTTTGGCTCTGACTTTCTCAAGATAATTTTTTTCACTGAACTATTGACAGAGCTGATGAGTTGGTTTGAGCACGAGTGTGATTTCCTTTGGGTGATTTTGTAAATGATATTAAAAAAGCTCCCAGCACCACTTTTAGGCAATAAATCTTAGTAATGACTTTCTTGTCTCGATTTAATACCATCATGATGCTACCATTAGATCAGGCCCTGGCTGTATTATAGTCCTCCTTCTCTGTAAACATGACTCCCACCTTCACCGTTTCCTCGCCCGCCTTCTCTGCTCTCTTGTAATCTATCCTGTAGTGAACCATTTCGACTACCTATCTATCTAACATCCCTTCACGTGACAACCCCATCCCCAGAGTCAGACATGGAGCTGAAGATAACATCATTCGGCCTGCTCTCTTTTATCTCAGTCTATCGGCGTCCAACTCAATTCAGTCTTTATCCATTTCCAGCTCTCCTGCCTCATCCAACAATCCTCCCTACCAACCTCCAAACTGCATCCCTGGCCATTAATCAGCCTCTGGTGTTAAGAGCTGTGATAAAAGGTTACTTTATTAGCTCTACCAAAGGAAATCAATACCAACACCACTACACGGGTGCCTACGTCTCCACGCTCTCTGCATCCAGCATGCACAGCAGGTGAAAGAAGGATCGCCCAAATCCTCACAGATGAAAACCTGCTTCCAATTACAGATGATCTTTCTCCCTCTCACCCAAACAGCACCAAACAGCATCTAAATATACATATATCCATCTAGTCAGCGTGACAGGTTGACAGATTACGAGTCACGTATCAAGAGTGTTTGAAAAGATTTCTCTCTCACCTCTTTTTCTTCTCCATCGTAAGTCAAGCTTTCTCTGGAGTCTTTATTCTGAGGGCCTGCGAAAGGGGGGGGGGGGGAGTGACAGACAGAGTGACAGACAGACAGAAGGTGAGGGGGAGGCAGGAGAGGAAAAAGGAAAATGGGAGAGATGAGAGAAAATAGGTGAGAGACAGTCACACGCTTTGTTCACAGCTCTGCAGCACCAGAGCAATTTCTCTCTCCTTGGTTCGAAAAGAAAACAGCCAGTTTGTATTGACCCTTGTTTAGCAATACAACAAAACCAGACCATTTTGTGAATACATAAGTAGGAAAGTATGCCTTTACACCTTATAAATTATTTTAATGTTAATCAAGCCACAATATCAGTAAAGCAAGGACATCTGCACTTCAATAATGGCACACTGAGCTTTAGGTGCCCCTCTAACAGCAAACAATGATCCTAACCTCTTTCAAAGTTCTCAACCACTCGACTGCACCTAAATCTGGAGCTGCTGGTAAGCTCGCAAAATCAGCTGATCAAGGTGTAGTCCAGGTGGTCAAGCCCTGCACAAGCTCCTTGCTGAGTTCGGTGTTATCTAAACACTGGCAATAAAATAATGGGCACTCAAAATCAGCTCCACATTTTGTTCCTAATCCCCGGGATTACACATGGTGCGAGTCTGTGGCGTGTTTGATTTATGCTTCAGTGGGAAATTAAGATTAAAATTAACCTTCTGTAACGTTGGGTCAACTTAGCCCGCAACTATTGTGACTGACCTGCTCAGGATTGTTGATTTCTCCTGTTCATTTCACCGCAGTTTTTAAATTTATCAATGAAAGAAAAAAAATCATCACCCTAGTATAAAGAATAATAACCATGGCATCAATATAAAGACTCACAAAACTCAGCAAATTCCTAGATGAAGACTGCTGAAACTATCAGGATTGATGTGAGAGAATGTCCAAAGAATTAAATGAATGCATTTGCCCCCGGAAAAACCTGACTACCACAAAGAGTGGGGATCCAGGAGGGGGAAAAGCCCTAGTATTTTATTTGGCTAGCACCACATATAAAACACTGGGGACACACCCACACGACATGTAATACACCAGTATGTGTAAATGCCGACGACGCCGGTCACTTACTAAGGCTACATCGTAGGCTCAACAAAGACTACACAGAACTCTAAATCAGGTCTTAGTCTGCATGAGGTCTTTTATTTTAAAAACAAAACCAAACTGACTTCCCCTCGTGCTAATTTGCACACAGGCTTAATCAAAAACTGACTCTGTGTACATCTTTCATGACGCAGAGCAGAAAGACATTTTTGGGATGCTTCTGAAATGCCCTGCAGTGCTTCTGGTGGAGTACAAGTGCTGTCTTAGGGTGTGTTGCTGCACTCACTGGAATACAGGGTGCTCTTACGGGACCACTGAACTGTGGTAAAAATAATAATTACTTTAAATCTAGTGAGTGTTAAGATTATTTATCACATACCTCAAATTCTGAAACAACAGGCATTTACTGTTTGGTAGTGTGCTTCAAACCTAGTCTCTACCTGAGCTAATACAGCCTGTGCGTGGGTGCATGTTCGCGCATGTGTGTGTTCGGGTGGTTGGGGGTGGTACTGCTTTAAAAAAAAAAAAAAAAAAAAACTAAAAAAAAATCTAAAGAAAAATTGTTTTATCTCAGCAGTCTTATTTTCAAAATTACTGCAAGTCGCAGCTGGAGCCGAAATTAAATTTCGGTTAATTGCAGAGCCCTACCATTGATGCATTAAATTAACATGATCACATTATAACATTTATAGTTTCATATTGCATCTCCACTCATAACCGAGTTGGGTGGATAGTGCTACTCTAACAGGCGCAACCTAACATAACCCAACTTAACCTGCCCAATGCCCAGAGGTGATGCCGTCAGTCATCAGTGATAACGCACGAACGCACTGTGGAGCCGTCTTACATAACTGAGCCTCTGAGGCTAATTTCACAGATTATATTATGTAAATTAACAGAGAAAACTGTGCTTTAAAACTTTAAATGATTTAAATGTGTGTGTTACCTGGTTGTTCATGTGGGTCTAGCTGACTCGGCTGTGTGCTGGGCATCATTGGATCCTACAGAATAACATCCATCATTAAAGTACAATCAGCACAGAGACAAACGTTCAGTGTGTATTTGATTAATTGATGGTAACAGATCTCACATGGATCATCGGTCTGCCGCACTCTACTGTCGCCAGTTTATGGCACTTCTTGTGAACCAGCAGCTTGCAGTTGATGCATTTGTAGCCTTGTCTTCCCAGACCCCAGATTCGGTCTGTACAGATGGCGCAGTGGGCTCGCTGCTCGGGTGGGCGAGAGGAGCAAAAATCATTATCATAATCAAGTACACAGAATAATCCAAAGAGTGGCACAGAGACAACAATGACTTCTGAAACATGAACGCGTCTGCTCGTCTAGAATCAACCCCCTTACTACTTTAAAATCACTGAGGTTTAAAACTTCCATTAAGCCATTGCAATATTTAGACACTAATGTACAAAACAGAAGGAAAATAAAGGATGTATCAAAAAGAATGACACAATTACATGGAAGATTGCAGTAATTTTAAAATACATGGTTGTGCTCAATGTGCCCCCCTCTGGACACGGCATACGTCCATATGATAGTCCAACCCGTCCCATACGTTTGCAAGCATGTCTGGAGTCACTGCTGTTGTTATGCTACCTACCAGCAACCACATGAAACTCACAAAGCTCCTCTAAACAGTATGTATTTTGATTGTTACTGGTGAACTGCTGTTGAATTAAAGCACGTTAGATGATCGAAAACAAAAAAACACTTAAAAATAGGCATAGCAGCGCAGAGAACTACACAATTCATTACGTCTCACCCTGTTGAAGCGTTTGGCCTGAAAGGCGTGACCGCTGGCATAGTAAAGCTTTCTCCAGCGTCGAGCTCCACGGCGATATATTGACTCTGTGGAGGGAGGGGGGGGGGGGGGGGGGAAAGCATCCAGCTTCACACGTGTGGTTTCTATGCATTTTTAGTGTGATCGGACAAAAATGTAAACTTTCTAAATTCACAACCATATTTGAAACACCACCATCACAACACTTTCTGCAACGTTTTGTGGATTTTCTGTGTAATCTTGTTTGCTGAAAAGTGCTAAAACTGTTTGAGTTAAAGTTTATAAATGTGGTTCGATACTCTCTCTTTGATTTTTAAACAGGTAAAAACATTGAATTCATTTCTTGCATGTTGAGTCAAAGCTGTGAATCAGTCGGCATCTCTTATGACTTTTAACCATCAATGTGTCTTTACTGGCTCTCCTGCATGAAATAAACTTCAGTGAATTTGAACCACATTATTCAGTGTGAATATTCCACTTCTTCACTCTGGAAAAAAGTGGCAGAGCCTCATTATGGCGCGTTCTGCGGTAGGACTACACCTATGAGAGGAACGTGTAGTCTGTCATGTCTCTTGGTGATGAAAAGGAAGGATTTTATGAGTGTATAATCACCTAATCTCACACAGTGACCATGGTAACAGACAAAAATATCATGTAGTCTGAGCCTGACACTGTCTCACAGCTTCATAGGCAGCCATTGAATCACATTGTTTGTAATGGAGGTGGATGTGTTTCTAAATTATAGAAAAACAGAGTGGCTCTATGGTGTAGCAGTTAACCCATTTGCCTTACATGCAAAGCAGACTGGAAGGAGACACAAACCCAGTCTTAGAGGTCATAAGCTTTCTCCTAGTCCTGAGCCCAAGCTTGGATATATCGGAGGGTTATGGCATCCGGTATAAAATCTAAATCAAATCACCACAGGGATCATTCTGCTTTGGATGAAAGTATATTTATGCAGTAAGGACATCCCATCTCCTGCACGCATGTTATTGCTTTTAATTTTCAGTTATGTAACTGTTGTGCTGTATTTTCACTTGGATAAACCTACAGACATTTCACTGTACACCGAGGTTACTCAAACATGACTTCCTGTCCTCAGGAGACAATAATTTGTGCACACATCATATTCAAATGATAATTTATTTTCTGCAACAGTACTTCGTTTCTATGCTTTTACAAACTTCTGTTTCTCTGCACAGACTCGTTAAGCGTCCTTACTTGGACCCAGACATTGAACAGTCTCCATTACACCACTGTGCCGTTTTAAGGTTTCCTTGGTGTGTGATAGATTTGAAATACAAGTTAAATGCAGGATTGTTCAGCTGCTAAAAATGAGGTAAAAATAAAGAAAGAAAAGGTTCAACTCACTGTCTTCTCCCGGACAAGGCATGCCAGGTTTCTCTGGTACACAGGGGAACACTGGAAAGAAAAAGGATGACTAACTTTAGACAGTGTTAAAGTCAGACATTTCTATCATCGTCACGGTGAACCTGTAGCAAAAGGTAAACTTCTTTTCAGGTGTGTATGATGTGTATTTGTGTATGATACTACACAAACTGGGAAAAGACAATTTTTATCAAAGTCGACAGCAGAGCGCTCGAGTTAGACTGGGAGCAGCGTGAGTCAGAGACGAGGCGTGGGCTACAGCCAAAGAGCTCGTTAACAAGCAGACCTGGTGGCCCCTCACGGAGCCCTCACTTCCTCTCCTAAACATCCCCCTTCATGTCTCACTCATCCTCTTTCAGTCATCACACTTGAATCTGCTGCACTCTTGACCCACCACCTCTGATTATATTAAATCTTTACATTATCCACAGCCCCAGGTTTTATACTCAAACACACACAGCCTGCCAATCAAATCTACCCACATATGCAACCATCTCCCTTCAGCCTGGACTCATGAGGTTGTGTCTATGTCAAACAGATTAAGCTTAGACGGTGAATTAGCTGCGGGGCCCATAAACAGTCGTCAGCAGCAGAAGTAATGCTGTTTCACAGTTCAGCGGCACATTAAACATATGTGTGGATGCCTTTTTGTTGTATGCATTATTTAGCCATCTGTGATCAGACATAAGCAGAAATGTACATGATTACTGATGCATAAAAAGCAAAAAGAAAAGAAAGAAAGAAAGAAAACTACAAGCCACCGGACAGATGTTTAGGTTGACTGTTTGTTATGTCGGTTTTAAGCATTGCAGTTGCACTAGTAAATTTAATTAACATTATCACTTTACTGTCAAACACTGTCTGCAGTCAGGCATGCTCTGCTGGACAAACTATATGAATTTTTTTTTCTTTATTATGTGCTGCAAAAAATAATAGTTCTCATAGAAATGTGTTGTAGCCATGACTACAGCCTGTTTGATATGGGATTTTTATTGCAGACACATATAATATTTTTTCCTCAGAGATGCACTAAACAGATTTTTCTAACATTTGTTACGTGTTGTTATTTATAAGTCCTTAAAATAGAAAATAGGATCATACACTTTAAAATTAATGTTATTTTATTATCACAACAAGTCATCGATTACTCATTTATGCTCCACCCGACTCTGCATGCATGCTGGTTGTTTCCAACAGGGAAGGTGGAGATCGCAAACTACACAACATCAATACTCATAACATGGTTGACGGGTGTTTCTTCTGTCTCATTTTTACCTTTTACTTTAATTTTCCTTTTACTGGTTGTTACAAATGCCAATCTATCAGCAAATAGATCACATCGGCCGATGTGGTGGGTGGCTGGCTCTTCGAAGATCACCCCACCCAGCTTGAAAATAGGAAAGCATCTCAAACTCCAACACTGAAAATTAACAAATAATGAACACTGCTGCTTGTCAGAAGATGTTTGCAAGGCTTTTTTGTAAAAACGTGGGAGGTTTCTGTGAATTCATATCCAAAGACAACATAACTTGATATGGATAGTGTGTACTAGATCTTTGGCAAACGAATATTACACAGTAACTTATTGTGCAAAATCACTTTGTCAGTGTCTTTCAAGTCCCATAGTCTATTTTGATGTTTTTATATCTAAATCATTAAAAACTCTGAAATGCTAAAAAGAAAAAAAAATGATATTGCTTGCAGATAAATGAGTAAAGCAAGGAAATGTTTTTCATTCTGACAAGAAAAAAATCTAAATATATTAGGATCTATTATTGCAGTGAACACAGGCTCACAATAAAAAAAGGTAATTCTGTTGTCTTGTGCCTAAGGTGCTTGTAATTATAAACTAAAAACAACATTAAGGACTGACGCTTTTCACTCTGTAAAAGCAGGAGAGCCTGATTATGAAGGAGGACATTAACTACTAATAAGTCAAATTGTGGCAGTCTGTGTTGGTACTGGCTGTCAGCCACGATCCAGGCCTGAGGGCTGTTCTACTGTAGCTTAATGACCAGAAATGGAACAAACAGTAATGCTGCTAGTTTGGCTTGTTATAAAAAAGCCCAACAGGGAGGTGAGTGGACCACTGGGAAAGCAAAGACTCAACAATAACAGGCTTTTCTTAGAGTTATTACAGAACTGGTCTGAATTAACACATTTCTAACAGCAGCATACAGGAACACACGCTGAAAGTGTAGATGTAACCGAAAAAAGAGGGAAAAAAGGACTTGTGTGAAAAGCAGAAAGGCTCACCATGGATAATGAGCTCTGAGTCTTTGTTGAGTTCATAGAGACGCAGAGCTTCCTCCAGTTCCAGTTGCGACGATACAGTGCAGGGGTCACCTAGCAGCGGAGGAGAGACCAGATGTCATTCACCACATTTACATGAACACAAGAAACCAAAGTTACTGGGAGTAATCACACGTGGGAGGACAAGAGAATATTTTTACTTCCTTTGCAGTAAAACTACTTGCAGAAAGAAAAACAACATTTATTGAGTTTCAATGAGCTTCCTCTTTAGAAAGAAAGAAAGATTAAAATTACGGTGTAGAGTACATAATGTACACCTTTTTTCCTATGTTTCTAGAATAGATACTAGCAATAGAGATTAGAAACACAGAGACACATAAAGCCAATCTCAATCTCCCGAGCCATCAAAAAGGTTTTTGTAGATTTTGCACATTTAAGTGGATTTCTTTTTCTAATTTTACAAAATAACCCTGCTATAGTCTGGCAGGGAGTAAATCTGGTGTTTTATTAAGAGACAAAAATGTTTATGAAGGGGCAAAAATTAGCACATTTATTGTCTCATCACAATGATCTTGTTTTAATAATTAGTGGAAGCCAAAATTGTTACTGGAATTTAATTAGTTAATAGGTGTGTCTGAAAGCCCCCTCTCCTTTGTTCTTTCAAAAATATCAGCATTTCATTTTCCAGATGCAAATATTAAAGCCTGCTTAGAAATATAAAAAGGAAACCACGGCATTTAAGATGTGGCCGTAGGAAAATCCACAAAGTGGATGCTAATTTTTTTTTTTTTTTTTTTTTTAATTTTTTTTTTTACACAGAACAACAAGGGAAGCAGCTGCAAAGGACAATTAAGAGGTAGGTAAACTGTATTTCCAGTAAACGGTGCAAAAGGCTGTAAGAGTTAAAGGTGAACGAAACAGCGGGGCAGTTTGACATTTAAAATACAAAAAAATTCAGTCTAATCGTAGGTGTGATACAAAACGCAACACATGAACTTTTAAGTAAACACTGAAAGTGTGTGGGTGTGAGCAGACGTCGATGATGCCATTTCGAACATTTTTATTTTTAATTGTACATGCCTATTTGTGCAGTGATCAATAATTAAAATGCCACTCAAACACAGATCTAATTACTTCCTCATCATTTACAGGAAAAGTCCAGGGTCACTCGTGAGGAGGCTGGGCAAGGCGACGCTCAATTCTGCTCTTACCGCTCGACCCGACCGATCACCATAAAAAAAATATTTTTTTAAAATGCTGATAGTATAAATAGCACAGGAATGGAAACTATGACACATTGTATCATTTTAAATTTGCACAAACTGCTGGAGGTGGATGTTGAATTAGTGGGTGGACTGCAGCAACTACTGTGTCAAAGGTAAACGTGACAGTCTGGTTTAATCAGTACAGACAAAGTTTTGGTTTCAGGAAGAGGACAGAAGTGACACTTTGTTTAGCAGGTTTATTATGGGGTTGTTGGGGTTTTTTTTTTTTATGTGTTCATCAGGTTTATCATGTTTCCTGAAAATTTTAACTAATCTGGGCTTTAAAACATAGTGAAGAATTTTCTGCTTTTCAAGTTCATGGACAAAAAGGTGACGTATTAAAATGCTTTGTGATATTGAAAGATTTAATTGTTTAAGCTTATTCAAGCATGTCTTGTACAGTGTATGTAAGGAGCGCCCTTGATATTTATGGCTGCAATTAAAATATTTTCATTACTGCTTCACTGGATTGACAAATGAGTCATTTGTTATAAACACAATTTCCCAAAGCCCAAAATGATTTATTCAGGTTGCTGGCTCTCAACTCTTTATCTGAAGATCAGCCTACTGGTTTAGGTGTAATTGTTAAGAAGCCATTTTTGTGTTTACAAGAAAAGCCACCTACATACAGAAGTCACCTTAACTTCTGAAGCCCACTAGGAGTAACCCTTGGCGTTCTTTTCTGAACTGAGCAGTTTTTATCATATTTCAGGTAGGTCTGGGTGATATATCCAATATACACGATGTATCGCAAGTTTTTCACGTACAATGGTGAAAAAGACTATCGTAACCATTGAGTATAAAGTGCCATGGCCATATTAAACTGTCTGAAAGTAATTCACAGAGTTTTGAAATTAAGGGTACAAGGGGAGGTTGTTAGATGTCGTTTTTATGGATTAAAGACTTAAACTAACTCAGTACTATATTTTGTTTATAGGAAAACTGAGTGTCTGAAGTTGAGTATTTTTAAAAACACACATCAGCAGCAGGCAGACATACAGACAAACTCCAGGTCTATTCTGTAATTATAGCGACGATGACCTGAGTTCACGGTGTGCACTTTGGGGGCAGGAGGAGAGACAGCAAGCACAGAGTACGTAGTAACAACATCAAGCAGCTTTTCTGCCTCACACAGACTAATGACTCCAGCGACTTTACGTGGGTGGCTATCAGTGGGAGCTGATCTGAGTCTAATGAGTTTGAGCAGGCCAACCTTCTCCTGAGTGGAATGATCTGATGGTTCCATCTCCATCTTTCCTATGACACAATGACTTCTGCCAAATAACTCGCTGACAAAGGACTGAATCAGCCTGCATACATCTGGACTGACAAGACGTATGCAATGGTAATGGAATGCAGTGGTAATGACATATGTGCTGATGTGAGCCTGCGCTCATCATATGCTGCCAAATTCAACTGGTGGTTCCTAAATCATATTTCTATAATGGTTGTTTTTCCATAAGTTAATTTGTGAAAAAGCCCCAGCTTTGATGGCTGTTCACCTTAAGGTGGAGGCAGCAGTCTGATTAGAAACGTACCTTCCTCATCAATCCACTTCATGGTGAAGAGCTGGTCGTTGTCCATGGAGCACATGTCCTTCACCTCCCCATACAAGCCTTCGTACGAGATGGACGGTTCAAAATGTGTGATCATGATGTCCCTGCAGGAAAGAAAAACAAGTATATTATTTAACTTGAAACAATCAGACATACTGGATCAATACCAACACAGTCAATATTTGACTTTCCTGCCACTCCAACATTTTCTATTAGACGCATTCACAGCCAATAAAAGTCATTCCACTAGATTAATTTCAGTATTAACTATTTAGACCAAGGCCAAATAAATAAAAACAAATACAGCTACAACATATCACTTTTAGGGGTGTGATGTGACCATCATACATTGGTTTCTGAAGTCATATACTGAAACCCCAAGACTGGCATCTCTATATCTACTATCCTCATCTTTTGAAAGTGGCTGCGACCAACAAAGGGCAGAGCTGACTGTACTGCACTCTCAGTGGTTAATGTCTTTGATAGCCAATGAGTATGTCCTGGATAATCATCTCTGATGCTTAGAATAAAAATTTACACCATAAAATATCAGGAACATATTTAGAGAAGTGAAGCTTGCAAGTTCTTTTTGCAATTATAGCTATCGCCCCCTGGTGGTCATAAAAAAGAATGCAGGTCTAAGGTACTTCTCAGATGCCTTCAAATTTCAGACCCAGAAGTTAGGCCCATATTTTATACAGCCGAGAACCTCTGGAGTTAAAAGCGAATAAAGAAAATGATAAGCCAAAAGCTGTAGTACTTCTAAAGGCCATATGAGGGTGATTCCAAAAGTGAGCCAATCACCATAGACTCACATGTTAAAATGCCTAAACTTACAGTATTAGAAAGCATGTCTACAGCCTACACGACATCTGCCCCCCTTCATAAAACTATAACTCATCCATCTGGATACTAAATATATCTGGAAAACAATGTATGATCTGATGTAGAGAATCATTACGTTGCTACTTTGTACAGACAGTGATGCTGAAAACATGCAATGTAATCTTATCTATATCCATCCATAACCAGCACAGTACATTGTTCTACACTGTTCTGTATTGTTTAAGAAACAAGTTTCATAAGCAGAGAGGAAAAAAGGTTGTGGGTGCAAACCGAGTGCAGACACTATTTATTGCTTATTATATGTCATTACATACCTCTTATTAATTTCCACAAACATACAAATGGCCTCCTTAGTCAACAAATCTGAACGACTAGTGTTTCAAATCTGAATATCAGTACATGCATAGATCCATTCTCTGCAACATGGATACAATATTATGATCCACTTCACAGACATCAAATATTGTTACTAAGGCTGCAGAAGAAAATGTATTGTTATTATTACATAATCTGCTGATTACTGTTTGTACAAACCTTTCAGTCCTTTAAATATCACAATGCAGAGCCAAAAATGTCTATCATAAACTCCCCAAGGTTCAAGATGACGTTTTGTCTGGCCAGTAATCTAAAATACAGTAATACTCAATTGAAATGTAAGAAACCCTGAAAGATTTGAGAGTGTGAAAGGAGAAAAGTTTGACATTTTTATTTAATAACTGGCTAATCAAATGATAAATGATTGTATCAGCACTAGTCATTACTCATAAAGATTTGTTAAACACTCTACTCCTCCAATCTGTCCCCCGCTCTCGCTTATGTCGTCAAACAAAAACTCTCGAGAATGTCAGACTTATGATGGGGAGAAAAGAGGTGAGAGAGCACTTTTTTTTTTTTTTTAAAAAACACTGCTGTATGTGAGTCACAGTCTGTCACATTTGTGTGTGCATTCATCTGTACAGCATGACTGTGGGTGTGAGAAAGAGCAAAAACAAGAGCGAGAAAGCCTGCCATGGAGTGAGCGAGACAGCCGCACACTCAAACAAAATGGCACAGCTGATAGTGGCTGTTCTTGGACCGTGACCGCTGTGGTTTAGGGCTCACTGTCCACCACTGCAGTCCCTTTATGGAAAAGCAGGGAAGCTCAGTCAAGAACAAATATAACTTCTGACAATGCTAGACCTCGCTGATCAAACCTTCATCTCATGTATGATGCTAATTTGGCCTTTAATGTACTGGGAACCTGTCCAGAGAGTAACCCTGGAAGGATGGACAGACAATTTGGGCTTCTAATGATTATGAAAACAATATAAATAGCATAAAACAATTATTCTTTTGCATTTTTGGCTACAAAGCTCTTGTTTTTTTTGCACCCTCTTTCATATACATAGATGAGTTTCCTCCCTTAAAGCTCAAACATCTCCAGACATCTCAAGGAGTCTTAAAACATCCATCTAGATCACTCGGTATGACTGCCACCCCATAGCTGCCCCGGCACACAGGTTCATCATCTGTTGTTCATCATTGCAACACTGAAAATCCCTGAAAAGCAAAAATATTTTGCCATTGCTGAACACCAGCTTTGTTTTTGTTTCTTTGTAATTTTATGAGCCCCGTCTATTTAGGGGTAAGGGGGAGTTACCCTAAAAAGTAGGCAGAAACAGATAGATGCAAAGATAAGATTTTTTTTAAATGGGTGACAAATTAAAAACAAACCAATTAGCACAAAAAAGTAAACTGGAAAATGTCCTTACAGGATTAGTCACAATGTAAGAGAGGAGAGAGGGGAAACGACTCAGGGGCAAAGCACTATACACATGGTATAGGACGGCCTTTTCCCAATTCCTTTAAATGAATTTGTTAGACAAAAGACTGTCGTGTTATTTGCACAAGTGTCACCACTAGAGGGGACTGTGTGGTCCCATTCAGGCACATCACATTTGGAAAATTAGTCATTAAAGGGATGTAGGTGTTGGATGGTTGTATAGATTTTTCTACCTGCTTAAATGAACAATTTGGCTAAAATGCAGGATTTTACTCTTTAACACTGCATGGTGTTGTACCTGTTAAATTAAAAAACATAAGAACTGCTGAGCAGTTATCCCCATGGAAGCAGTCAGCACTCCACTCATAATTTCATGTTAGCGCCAGGATAGACGTTACCTGCTCCCTGTGTTTACTACACAATAAGATGGGGGTAGAGATGTGAAACACAAGCTTTTACAGGTCTGCAGGCGACAAGAGATCTGATCTCAGGCGGCTACTGGAGCAGGATCAGGAATAAGAGAGAAGAGGGAATGGGCAAAAACAAGGAAAAAGGTCGTGATGTGTAAATGCACTCCCCACCTCCAGCCGGGGACAAAGACCTCTTACTCCCTTTACAGCCTTCATCCCAGCTGGTTCCAGATTTTCATCAACTTGAAAGCTTTTTATCACAATTATAAAATCCCAGTCTTTTAAAGGCAGCTACTACACAAGTTCAAGGACAGACTGAGGTGTGTGGGGTCAATGCAGGTTCAGTCCTCAAAAGGGAACAAACATAATTAATACCAATAAGCTGGTGAAAGACATTAACAGGAGGATCTGAAATGATTCGTCAGCGCACAGCTTCCGCACAGCAGGTATTAAACTGTCTGCGAAACCACACATCAAGAATGAATAAAGCAATAATATGCTGACGTCAAGAGACAGCCTGATGCCTTCTTCTCCTTCCCTTCCGCTCTCTATTTTCTCACCCTCTTCCTCCATCCTGCTGGTGTTAATCATTACCAGTGAGAGGAGGGGGAGGAGAAAAAGACTGGAAACAGCACTCCTCAAGTCTGATCTCTCCTCCAGGACCAGCATGGCAGCTCCACTTCCTACTAAAACCCTGATAACATCAAAGGTTCAAGAGTATATGAACACACACACGCACTACAATTCCAACACCGTGACTGTAGATGATCCAAGCGCCGTTTTGATGCCAGCGAGTGACTAACTGAGTCACGTGTGACTGGACCGGAGCTGAGGGTGTTCATTAAATACTGTGCGGCTACGCTGTAGTTAAAGTTTAGCCAAATCTCCAGTGTTTCAAACAACTTCCTCATTAACACAGATACGAGCTCAGCTAAAGACTGCAGCTGATACAGGAAAGAAGTAGAACACAGTGATCAAAAATAGACTCACTGGCCACCTCATTAGGTACACCTGTTTCAGTGATTGTTAATGTGAATAACTAATCAGCCAGTCACATGAACTGCATCTAGACATGCCACTGAAGTTCAAACTGAGTATTAGAATGGGGAAGAAAGGTGTTTAAGCAACGCTGAATGTGGCATGGTTGCTCAGTTCAAATCTTTCAGAAACCTACTGAAATCTACTGGGGTATTCCCAAACAACCATCTCTAGGGTTTGTCAAGAATAATCTCAGAAACAAACTATCCATTGAGCAGCAGTTGTCTTGGTGAAAATGTATTGTTGATGATAGTGGTCAGAGGCGGATCACCACACTGCTTATAGGCTATTAGAAAGGCAACAGAAACAACTCAAATAACTGCCATTCAGATATGTCTTCTGCAACGAAGGTATGCAAAAGAGCATCTCTTAATGCACAACATGTCAAACCTCAAAGAAGATTGGCTTTAGCAGCAGAAGACCACATCATGCGCCACTCCTATCAGCTAAGAACAGGAAACTGAGGATGAAATTCACAAAGACTCACCAAAATTTGACAACAGAAAAACAGAGTCTGGTGACTCTCAAAACAACATGAAAACAGGGATCAATCTTGCCTTATATCAGTGGTTCAGATGGTTGTGTAATGGTGTAGAGGATATTTTTTGGCACACTTTGGGCATTGCTTAGTAGCCCTTTTCCACTAGTACCTAGTCGGATCAGCTCGGAACAGTTCAACTCGGTTTTTAGGGGTTTCCATTAGGTGGTAGTACCTTGAAGGGTTCCAAGTGATCTGAGACTATTCAAAAACGTGATTTCAAGAGAGTACATGCCACCAATTGGCTAGTCAGTGGCGTAACTCAAAGAGTCATGAGAATCTAATCCACCATGTTTTAAACCTGGCATTGAGAGAAATGGCTACTCTAAAAAAAAAAATTTAACTTTTTTTTTTTTTAAAAACCCAAACAAACACGGCAGTCCCTGAGTCTGACAAAACGCCATTCAACGGGCACCAGGTATACCATCGCCTTGACGTCCTTCATTATTGTGGCATTCATGCCGCATACAAATGATATCACAGGACTTTCCGCTGTGTGCTACAACAAATCCACACACATTAGGTTATATGACCGAAACAGAAGCCGCATTGAGTCGAGACAAGTAGGTACTAGTGGGAAAGAACTATTTGACACCACAGTCTACCTGAGTATTATTGTTGATCATGTCCATCCCCAGTGTACCCATCTTCTGAAGCCACTTCCGCAGGCACAACACACAAAACAAACAAATTTCCCTTGCGCGTGTTATGTGTAGTTATTTATGAGTCCCTAACAAGATAACATGACAGCCTAAGAATAATCGTGCTTCATAGTCACAGCAACTCTTGGATTACTTGACTTCAATCAGCACAACTCTGCTCAGCTGGTTGTTGTGTTTGTTGCGTTCCAAACGTGTTGCCAAGAGTGAAGTTGCCGAGTGGCCTCTGGTGGACAATGCAACATCAACACTCATAACATGATTGAAGGGTGTTTCTCCTGTCTTTTCTTATTAACCATCATTTTTTAGTCATTATAAATGCCAATACCAATATATCATGTTTCTGTTACTTGTTTTTAATGTAAAAACAAGTCCTGCTAGAAATACTTTTTTTCCTAGTTGATTTTCCTTTGTCGGAAGGCAACACCCTGGAGGGTTTCAAAAGTTTTTATTTTAAAGATGCAGGAAAACCTTGTTACTTCTCACATTACAGAATTCTTTGTTTTAAAAATATGATGCAACAAATTAAAAAGACCTCACCTTGGATTCTCAGAGTTCAGACATTTCCAACATTTAAGATAATTTCTCACATAAACAGTTAAATATCAGATAAATAATGAACTAAAGAAAACCAACAGACTTGTGGATAATGAACATGACTGTTACTGAACGGTTTCTCTTTTTTAATCTCACCAGGACTGAAAGTAAGGAAGCACAAAGGTAATGTGTTTTCACACATGACACAATGAGCCAAGATGACACTAACAATCACTCAATTCACAAGACGGTCGACAGAAAATTTACAGCATTTTTTTTGAAAATCTATTAAACACTTTTGGTCATTTTCCCTTTTTGTCCTCATTGAGTCAAACTTTAATTGAAAAACTATTGATTGTTCCAAACCAATAATGACTGTGCTGAACTTAATTGAAAGAGGTTGTTTTTCAAGGCCACCAAGCAGGCAGCTGTTTGATGACTGACGTGCTGCTTCTTTTGATTAGGATTCTTCACTTGTAAGTAATTCAGCAAATTCATACCAGAAACCTTCACATGTTAACTAGGGCTGCCACGATTAGTCGACTAGTCACGATTACGTCGACTATCAAAATCGTCGGCGACTGATTTAATAGTCGACGCGTCATTTGAAGCTTTGTAAGATCACAAAAGACGCAGGAATAAGTAGTAGGATTTAAGAGTGTAATAACGAACTGAAACAGAAGATGGCAGCACTGCATGTACAAGGATGCCAGCTGCCGTTAAACCCCGAAGAAGAAGAAGTAGCTCTGTCCCAGAATTCATAGCGCGGCCCAGCGCAGCCCAGCTCATTTTCCAATAATGGCGGCAGCTAGTTAGTTTTAATATTACTCTTATTATTCTTTCTGGGTCACAAAATAAACATTTAACATATTTTCAGGCGAGAATGTAACTGCGTAAACCTCAAATATCTGCTCAATTTATCAAGACACCACATACTTTCAAAAGTGCTCCGACGTTTTCGGAGACGTCTGTTACCCTCTAGCTCGATAGCTAGCCGGGGGTAAGACTCACTAGAGCCGGTGAGCACACCGGACTTCCGGCAAATCGTTTTCAAACCCACCGCCGTCTTTCGCTACTCAGGTTAAACATGATATATAAGTCACTTAGATAACTTGAAAATGTTATTGTTTGGCTTTTTTTTTAGTATTTTATTTGTTCCTGAGTAAATCGGTTTGGCTGAGATTAAAGTTATAGTTTTTACACAGCTGAATAAACGTCAAGCAGACAACTGATTATCAGAAGCGTGAGATGCTCGAGAATATACTCCGGTGTCCCGTTATATTTTAGATAGCAAGGAGTTTATTAAACTTCACCGAAACAATCTGCAAATTTCATTAAAATTTAACAAACTATCATCTTGTCTTTATTTTTAGTTAGCACATACCTTAAACACTTAAAGCTATAAGCTAATGATAGTTATATAAGAGCAGATGCATGCTGGTGCAATAAGCTGTACGTTTTACGTCCAATGGATGATGATCTGATTAGTCGACTAATCACAAAAATAATCGGTGACTAGTCGACTATCAAAATAATCGTTTGTGGCAGCCCTAATGTTAACTAACAGTTTTAAGTTTTAACTTTGCTGTGGAGTTAACTGCATTACTAATTTTCCCATCTGTCCTGATGTCAGGGCAAAGCACTACAAGAAGATTAAAAGCTAAAACTGGTCAGTTAGGTACATTATTACTTTTTATGTGTAACATAAATAAATAAACCTATGCTGGTTTCAGTTTAGTTTCCACAATTTAAAATACTCAGTTTTGTCTTTATTAGTTTAATTATTGTAATACAGGTGGCATTTTTCAAGAATGACATTTCAGATGTCCAGAACGGATATTACACTACAAACATTTCACTTTGTGGAGACAGATGACTAAGTAACATAAAAGACACGCCAGAGTGAAAAAAAAAACACCAAAGCCCCCTCAGGCTTTTCAGTTTGACCATACTGACAAAGGATTAAAAATAAAGCAGTTTTACTTTTACTTCTACTTTTTATTACTACTATTGCTTCCACAGAGGAGGTAGTGTTTTTAGTAGTGTTTGCGTGTTTCACTCTGTCTGTGGGGTGTAGAGTAGGGTCATGTTAACAATCCATTAAAATTTAGCTTACATCTAGTCTTCAACGTCAACTTAATGATTTATTGGACGAAAAGTGACAAAAAGCCTTATAACTATGATTCTCATGAGTGTGGTGTTCATCATCAACATATAGCACGTACTGTAAAAAGATTTACAGATTTGACCTCTGACCTCTCTTTAAGGTCAACAGTGATCTGAAGGCCAAAGTGATAATAATGCTATATAGATTTTTTTTTTTTTTTTTTTTTTTTAATTTACATACCTAACTGCCATTGTTTCTATTGACAGCATACAGCCACAAAGGGAATGGTATATGGGGATTCTAACTGTTATGTTACTTTGGACCTCTGACCTCTTCTTCAAGAGAAACTCAGTTCAAGTTTTCATCAATTGTATTTTATCTTTAAAACTACGCTTAGAATTACTGCTTTTGTTTGTATTGGCAATTAGCAAATTATATTGTTATATGGGATTCTAAATATCACACAATTAGTCACATTTGACTTCCGATATCACTGATTGCTGACTAATTTCACATCTGACTTTATTCAAATTGTCCCAAAATGTGGCATTTTTACTACACCCCAAATTTCTTAAGTTTAAAAAGAATAAAAAACAAGAATATATACAAAAAAATACAATGCCATTCCCTTAAAATTAAATACTGCCCAATGAGTGAGCTGCCTTGGCAGAGTAATTCTCATTTATTTATTTTAGTTCTGTTAGCACAGCACGTTTCAGCTGCAGTTTTGTTTTTTTATTTTTATTTAAGTTAAGTAAAATGGAGTCTCAAACCATTTCAATCTTTAGTTTAGTTTCAGTTAATTATAATAACCACACTGCTGTTCTTGTGGTTTGTTTGTGCACTGTGTGAGACTAAAACAAAAGACACTCTGCAGTTTCCACTTCTCTGAGTGATTTTACACATAAAAACGGCCACAGCACACCCTTTTGCCAAATTACACCCTTTTTTCCTGGGTGTAAAAATATTCTGATACCCGCCAAACAGGTTTTGTTCAATGAATGGGAAAAATAAAAATGCATAGACTTCTGTTATGTCTGGCATTTCAGACTCTTTTCCTTAAGTATATGCTAATTTATCATGTTTACGGGAATAGTGGCTCTTCAAAGACTCCACCCCATTAACAGAGATTAGAGAGTAGGTCAGTCTGGTTCAAAACATTTACTCCATTTGTGTGAAATACATGTTACAAGACAAATAACACAGTAAAGAAGTAAAGTAAAGTAGAAATTTAGTGACCTGTCTCAAAAAGAAGCCGTGCTATAGGATTCCTTCGAGTGGTGGAAGATTTGTGTTATGAGCAACTAGGAGCTCGTCGCTCGTGAGGAACAAGGAGGAAACAGCATTCCACACGAGTCTGGCATTCCTGTGCCCTGTTCTACGGCACGGCTAAATTAAGGGAGGAGGAGGAGGAGGAGGGGGTGATAGCTGTGATTAGGACTCTGCAGTCCCAACTGCCCAGCATGAAGTTATTCATCACTGATGAGCGATCAAGCATGGAGGAGGGTCAAGGAGAAGGGTCCTATGAGGGCTGCCACAGACCCTAGAACCATTCATCTCACACTCAGCGCTACCACATCCAAGTTTACATGACCCACATATACACGCACAGCAAAGCTTTTCATGAAAACACAGACAGATGCTAATCTCCAACATAAAGCTCACATACGCACTAAAGAAAAGACAGGTCGTGTAATGAAGCCATGCAAAATTTTTACCAAAACAGCCCCCCACCTCCAAAACAAACAAATAATTCCCTGATTCCTCCCAGTCCATCCTCCCAGTCAGGTCTGGCCTTTGCTGGTGTTTACCGCAGGATGCTGTGGTCTCCAGGCAACATAGCTCACCTGCAGAGCTAAACAGGGAGTGTCACTCTGTGCAATAAAACAACAGCAGCCAAACACACTCCTGCTGATCTCAGAGACAAGATTACGCTTAACACCTATATGCAACACATGAGCCATAGCTACACACAACATAGACCTTACAATGCAGGAATCGCACACATTTATCTGAGAATCAGATACAGTGGAGGAGCATTCTGGTAGATAGATGGGCGTTTAGGTGGGTGGCTCGGCGGTTGAGTTCTTGAGCGGCTTTCAGACCAAAAATAACGAGAAAAGGGAAGAACTGCTTGCCATATTTTTAACAAAGCCGGGCCTTCGAGCAGGGATGCAGATGGCAGAGTCTTTGACAAAGAAGAGCAAATCCTTTCAAAAGAGGAAAATAACTCCACTGCTCCATCAGGCCTGTGTAATCCTAGTTTCCTGCCAAACAACATGCCTTACACAGGAATCCTGAAGTTAATCTGGCACACAGGAAACCTTGTGTTATTTTGTGTCGGCAAATCTGCACAAACAATTTTCCTGGCAAAATAGTGCAGTGAATTTAAAAAAAAAAAATGAGGTTTTTGTTAAGAAGACAAGCTAAAAGTATACAAGGTTTACACATTTTAAGCTATGGGTTATCTTTTTTCTTACAGAAAGGCAAGCAAAAATAATGTTAAATGTGTGCTTCAACACACAACCAAGATAAGCTGAATCATTAAAACAAGAGCAAAGAGGAAAACATCAGATGGCTGCCCTCCAAACCCAGCACAAACAAAAAAAAAATCTAGAGAAAAAAAAAAAAGAAATAGACAAGCACTAGGTTAAAAGCTAAAAACACAGAAAAATCTCCTGCCAAGTCACGTTTTAAAGAGGTCCATTACCACACTAAGGACCACTTATTTTTAATTATTTATAGCGATATAAAGACACTGTTTTGTTAGAATTTGTAAACCGTTTCTGCATAATTTATGCATTTTTAGTGCTTTTTTTTTTTTATCTATAGCTTTCAAACATTCAAAGTGTTTTAATAAGGTGTTTACCTGTGCCGTGGCATTTAAAGCCTACTGAAAAGATGGAAAGCCATCTTTCCATAGTCACCCCTCGCATTCTTCTGCAGGTACACTGAGATGTTCTTGAATCAGCTGAGAGAAACTCCACTGTAATGGGCCACATCAAATAGGACATCCCCAAACCATCTCACCTGGAAGGCAACTATTTTTAAATCCTGTTGAAGGTACCTTCAACAGTAGGAACTTTAGCTTATTTTTACAGCAACTAGACCTGTTATGCTATGTTATGTGATGCTGGGGAATCCTGGGTTCATGATTTATCTTGGTCTACACCACACATGCACATATCCCCCCTGTTAGGAGTCACTTTTCCCCAGATCTCTCCATACTCAATTGTGTATGTCTTTTTGTCTGACTCTTCTATCATACGGGAGAGCAGTAAAAAACCCTCTAAAACAAGAGCCCACTCATCCAGCTGAGCCCCTGGGACCCTCTGCCACCGTAAGAAACAGACTATAAAATAAAAGCATCGCCATCAGTTGCTGGTCATACGGTCAGTGTGTTTGCAGCCTGAATGACAGAAAAATAAAGACACGTTGGTGACTGCTACAGGCTGACACCAATCTGCTGCTGGCACTGACTGACAGCAAACATGCAAAAGTGAAGAACAGACCCAGAAAACACCCCACACTAAGAGCAGATAAGAGAGTAAGCTCATTGATAAAGTCACGGAGGTGGGCGTTTTATAGCATATGACTTCATATATAATGATTTTAGCCCCGGATATGGAATTAATCTGTGAAATCAGCTGTTGTAGTGTTTGAACAACCTGCTAAGTCTTAACGCTTTTATGTCACACGAAAGAGGCTCTTGTTTTCAAGCAGCCACACTGCCACCGTCTATTTTCATTTCGGATTAATTAGCTGTAATCGGTTCAGTCAGAATTAATGGAATTGTGTCAGTACCAATGTCACGAATTTATGGGAAAATGCCAGTCACAATGCCCAAAACCCAAGAGAGTGATCTGAAGTTAAAAAAATAAAATAAAATCAGTGCCTCCCACCTCACCCCCTCAGAAGAAGCTGCTCTTTTGTTTCTCTTTAAACAATAATGTGAACATATTAAATGACATCATTTAAAATTTTATCTTCATATTATGAAAATTTTCCAAGTTACATGGTGTTTAAGTCCACAGGGGAAAATGTTGAAAATTTATGCTCTACAAAAAGCTCCATTCCCCATCTCTGGTCTTTTGTCACAGGAAGTATTGCCGTTCTCAACGTCCATATGTCACACTGTGCGATGATTCATACAATAAGGTGTATAAAGATGTGTTGTTGTGGCCTTATAAAAACAGTCGGTAAACAGCTTCGACATGACACTACTGCCTAATCTACTATATTGATTTGGTGCATTACTAGCTCTAACATCTTTCAGTCTTAACTTCTGCAGCTAAAGAAAACAACTCAGATGACATCCTGGCTTGATGCATCCCGATAGCAGAATCATGAGACCATTACACTGCAATCTCTCTTTGGCAGCATAGCTGAGATTCCTCAGCCGTCGCATCAGAAATATTTCACATGCCTCTCTCTGCGAGATGCCACCCAATAATCAACATACATCACAGAGGTACTGAGGTGTGTCACACGGGTATGGCTGAGATGACTTGCACTACATGCTTTTCAAGTCTTGACTGATCTCCAATCTCTTGACTGATCTCCAATCTCTTGACTCCATCAAACAGAGGCAAAGTATAATTGAAACAACCGAGTAATCAATTATTTCTATCATGACAATCAACTGTGAAACGAAATGCTTATTTAGCATGACAGAAACTCAAAGACAATGCCGTCCACCTGGATATGTCATACATTAATGGACAATACGTAGATGTGTATTGTTCAGGTCTTGTGCTGAAGTCTGTTTGCTAACTGACTTGGTTTAGGCTTTCCTTTATGTAAATATTAGATTATCCGGGGTTTTCCTCTATAGAAAACACGTTGGCGCCTATCAGAGAGCTTCTGACATTCCACAAAGGAAAATCACCGAAACTGTGATAAGAATACGTTCAAACAGCATCTTTGCACTAAGCTTAAAATTGATTTTTGTTCAGCAAGTGGCCACAAATAGAAACAAAATGCTGGAAAGTTCAATAACACAGTCTCTTTACCCCTTTTTGAGCCAGGCAAAACGCTGATATGTTACAGTTCTGGCTACAGTGTGAACATCAAAAGTTGATAAACTGCTCCTAAACTAGTCAGAAACATTTATGATGGTTGCTGCTGTTTTTGAGGAAGCGGAATTGTAAACCAAAAGATTTCCCACTGCCAGCTCATGTGTCCTTTACTGTATGTGACACAGTTATAACCTGATTACAGCTTGATAATTTTTTGAAACAAAATAAAAAAACAAATCTTTAGATTTAATTACTTTTATTTATAATGAGCTCATCATATCTACATATAAAAGTGGTACATGGTTTCGTTGTTGTAACTAATATCACGTAAGTACTGGATAACAGAGGCTGAAAATAATAGGTCTACATTACATTGTCTAACTGGAAAGGCATGAACATCACTACTTAATTTGGATTTTCAAAGCTCCTCAGTTATTGTGAAAGCTCAACAATTATTAGGATTTCCTGCTATCACATTGTGCCTCCCTAAGTGACACAAAAGCGGTATTTTAGGACATGTTGTGCTGCCAGAGATAGGACAAAATAAATGTAAAGACGATCAATAACAAGACGCCAAATCCTTATCAACTTCGATAGCAACTGTTAGCCCGCTGCTGAGAGACTAGCTCCAAAGCTTTCATGCTGAGACAGATTTAACTAATTTAAACCACATGACAACTTCGCCGTGTAGCTGAAAAATTTCTCAGATACCATCGAGACTGACTTTTCGCAGGCGGAGCGCCTGGACAGTGTCACCTGTCCGCCTGCCCAAGTTTACCGAAACCCGGTGGTTCCCAACATTAGCCAGCCGTTAGCTGACTGAGCTAGTGTTAGCCAGCTTATTAGCCGTCTTTCCAACTGGTGCTAGTAAGTTATTCCCAATTGGATATATTAAATACTAAAAGACATGGTTATTTCTTACCCTTTGTAGTAAGCTTTCACCCGGACTTGGTGGGAATTCTCGCCGGGGTGGGACATGGTGCCATCCCGCAACGTCGGCATCATAAGCTCAGCCGTGGACAGTCCGACTCAACGATATCGTCCTTCCTATCTACCTTGCTTCCTACTTTGGCCCGGTACCACGCCCTAAACTGTTAATTTTTACGGTCCGTCGACAAACCAAATGAATAACGAAGCAAGTGATGCCAAAAGCTGAGTATTTGCCCTTCTTTAGACAAACAAAAATAAGAGGTAAAGTATAGAAAAACTTGCGGGGTCCGCCAAACAACTCCCCACTGCAAAGGCCTAACCACGGGCCAGTCCATTATCGGAATGTAACAGGGGCAGCGTATAACTTGGTATACTCGCTCCATCCTGAATTGTATCTTGTTAAAACATAAAAACACACAATTTCACATTGATTTATTATTTATCGAGTATAACAAACCAGTGGGATACGGTCAAAAACTCTGAAACGTCAAATATAACTTTTGGCATCACTGGACTGTACCAACTCAGGCCTTTTATGTAGGTAAGTGCTGCATTCGTGTTCAAACATTTAAGCTCGGAAAGGAAAGACCCTCGAGACATGTCGCGCATTCAAGCGCATTGGTTTGGAAAGAACAACAAAAAAAATTTTATCTAAAAAAAGATAAAAATCTAATTTTAGAAACGAGTTAGCTGCTGTGATAAAAGGAAGGGGGGAGGTTAAAATAACGTGAAATGCTTTGTCTTCTTTTAAATACAGAATATTCTTTTTAATTCAACTTAGATGTTTACTATATTTACAAACAGACTGAGGACAATTATTGGGGGGAGGGTTGGGTCTTTTTTTTTGTATTTTCTTTCAAAGTTGTTCCTCATAATACACGTATAAGGGCATGTATGAGGTATGCAGTAGGAGTGACAGATGAGTTCAAGGTTAGGGTTGTCAAGATCCGGTTCATGTGCTCTCTCCGGGTTGGGTTGGGGAGGAATAATCCACCCTCCTGGGGCGGAGTTCTGGATTTCTCGCTCCTCAGCCAGTAGGACCACCTGGCTGTGCCTCATCAGACCTGTGCATTTCCCCAGAGTTCTAGACAAGTCTTCTATTGTCTGAATTCCTTTTTGAGTGAAATAAGTCTTTATGAAAAAAGTCTAGGACGGTCTCTCTTGGTTTTGCTTTTGAGTTCACTAGTTTTGCTCGCCTATCAGGCCTGACAAGGGTGGGGCTGCATCAGGGATCAGGTTGATGCTGATGACAGGTTGATGGTAGTTTCTGTGAAATGTGTTTGTGATCTGTAGTGAGAGTAGGGAGCAGGTGGAAGAGAGCTTGGAGAGGTGGAAGTATGTTCTGGAGAGCAGAGGAACGTCGAGTGTCAGGGTTGATTTGTGACAGTAGGAAGGGTTTGCAATGTGAACGTGAGAACTGCTATGGTGTCTGGTTTGGAGATTGTAGCACTGACAAAGACAGGATGCAGATATGAAGATTTTAAGCTTTTCACTGGGAGTGACAGGACTAGAAAGGAGTACATCAGAGGGACGGCTCAGGTTGAGCAGTCTGGAGACAAAGTCAAAGAGCTAAGGCTGAGATGGTTTGTGGATGTGCAGAAGAATAGTGGATATATTGGACAAAGGATGCTGAATATGTGGAGCTGTCAGGCAGGAGGAAACGAGGAAGCACACAGATATGGATGTGGTGAAGGAGAACATGGTTCATTCTCGTTTTCAAAAGTTAGCAGACTCGTCTCTATAGCCCGGCTTTCTGGAAGGCTGTAGAGTAGCTGTAGCTCAAAACATGTGCCAGCTGATGGACGCTCAGTCGTTTTTTCAGACAATAGACAAAAACAGAAGATAAAAATCTTTAAATCTTATGCGGATAAAGCAAAAAAGGAGACGTAGGCTATGACAAGATTATAATATAAAAGCTAACTTGAGCTTTTCTTTAATCTTGTTAGCAAACGTTGTATGAAATCAGCATAAAGTTTCGCATCATTTTTGTCTCTCACTGAGTTTGAGATTTAGTCACGGTATGAGAGCCGGCCGTGACCAAATCTAATCACAGTAAAATAAACTCTATTCTGACGCAAAATATCACATTTTTATGTGTTTAAGTAGCCTGATTGTATTTCAATAGGACGTAAATTTCGTGTCTCCTCCCAACACACGTCACCATAGCAACCGTGTAAAACGGAGCTTTAAAAGGATATTTATTTTAACCCAAACCACCCTCTGTTTGTAACAAAGTGAACTTGATTTTATTTTAAATATCCTAACCATAACAAAGTAATCTTTAATAAATACAGATAAAGTTTGGGAAAAACCGTGACGTCTCTGTGTGAGCCACGATTTGCACCAACCTCCGAGTGTGTGTGTCATTATTCGTAGTATGCTCCTTTCACGCACGTGGGTACACATCAGTAGGCCTTCATATGTAGACTGGAGGTCGGGTTCACGAACTCCCTGAAACTGAGCTTGGGATTTCTTAAAAAAGCTGGGATGAATAGCTTGTTCAGTTAAATTGAGTTCCGGGATGATTTTGGGTCCTGGGGGAGGGGGTCAGTCATTACAGGAAACGAAGCTACTTTGACAAAGATGACAGGACTGAAGAATACGGATGATGGGACTCCACAATTTATTTTTAATTCAGTTCCGTTTTATTCATATAGCGCCAATTCACAATAACAGTCGCCTCAAGGGGCTTTAAAGACCCTATAAAGACCCCAAGAGACAGATGACCGCCTAGTAAGCACTTGGCGACAGTGGGAAGGAAAACCTCCATTCTTACCAGGAAGAAACCTCCTGCAAAACGTGAAGAAGCCTCTTGGGTGAGAGGCGAAACACCTTTGCGAACCCAAAAAAGTCCAGTTGCCTCCTTTCTTATTTTCAAGCTCTCAAAGCTCAATGACTTTTGCAGGATAGAAAAATGGACCAGGAACAAGCGAGAGCTGCCATTTTTGCTCTGCGCATGTGTGTTAGCATCCTCTTTGATACTGGGGATTTGAAATTGGCCATGTCCTCTGTCAGGAGATTTAGTCATAGTTTGTTTTGTTGTTGTTGTTTTATGTTTACCCCCTCAAAGTTCAAACGTTTCACTTCATCATGTCTGAAAAACTGAACTGAGATAATTGTATCTTCAGTCTGTGCTCTTAAAGACTGACGTGTTATTATAACATGGCAGTCTTTCAAGGTTGTTAGACTTGTACAGTCCAGAGAAATGGTCATGTTCGTCAGCTGGTAACAATTCTTCAACTAATAAAGCAAGAACCTACTACGAATATATAGCTTTCGAGCAATTTTAAAATACAAGACTCAAATGGTGAAACAACTGAGGACTGGAGGGAGGAGTGACAAATAACACGAGAAACCAAACAATAAGCTAGGACTCAAATGCAGCGAGAACAAGCTTAAAAAAGAAAAATACAACATCCAGAGAACGCTAACCTTTGTCCCCAAAGGACCATGACCGCTTGCCTTCATTAAAAAAGTAAAAAGTGAACCAACTGTACTTAAAAAGAAGAAAACTGACTTTGTTGTGCCCACGGGACACGAATTTGCAGCACATACTCATCTGAACATCATATATTATTGAGTGACAGAACAATGAATTCACGAGACCACGTGGTCATGTGACACGACAGCGATATTAGTGATAAACAGGGCGACAACACATCTTATCACGAGCCTACAATTTAAATTAATTCATTCTAAAACAAAAAGCGTTTGATCGTCAGACATCGCCTCTTCTCTCTTCTGTGGCTGTGGAGGGTCCTCCCGCACTGCGAGAGGTGCTGTGCCGAAGTTTTTTTTTATTTATCATCATATGCTGCCTGCTTCGCAGCACACCGCATGATTTTTTTTTTTTAAATCACCATTTTAAGCAGCGCTGACGCATCAGAGGGCTTCGTGACTGGGACAGTGTGTCGGGATATGGTCAGCTCCTGATGGCCCATGTCTTCCAAAACCAGGCAAGTATCGCCGACAAGAGGTGGATGGTTGTGCATGCATAATGCGCAGTGTGAGCGGTGAGCGGCAGAGCGGCGGGGGGTGTCATCCAGATGTGCTGGATGTAGTCTGTGAAGGTTCACAGACTGGACATTAAATATCAGGATTATCCGATGGTTCAGGGTTTTTGTCGAGGAAATCCTGCACGCGTTTACTAATCTACAGCGAAGATCAATCAGAAAAAAAAGAATCAATATTCTGCGGCTACAGGCGTGATTTATACAACCCACGCTACTGTATTATTATTAATATTATTATTGTTTTTGTCGTTAAAATTCTCTTAAATTATTACAGAGGTGTGCGTGCCACCCCACCTCACACAAGATTTTAAAAACTTAATTATTGAAGTATTTCTTGGTGATAATGTTAAATATTACTGTTATTATTGTTCTGTTATTGTAAATTCACTTAATTTAATAAGTGTCAGGGTTCTATGTTTCTATTTCAAAAGTCCAAGTTTAGTTTTGTTCACCTGGTTTTATTTTATTCTATTTCATTTTTAATTCAAGAAGATCAAAGCTCCCTGTGAGGTAGGGTATCTATTATTTGTGTGAGGTTTGTTTTTAATTTAATTAAAATGTTTCTTGAAGTAAAACTGCCATAAATGATTTAAAATTATATTTGGCTTTCTTAAAAGAAAGTGGAGTCATTTAAAACCTGTCACTCCACTGCAAGTCATAAAAAAATAAAGACAAGATGGAAGGGTTCAGTTTTGACACATTAAAATATATTCAATTCAGGCTTATTTTCTAGTCCCGCACCCTGAACAGTCACCTCAAAGCGCTGGTGCTATAAGGTAAAAACACAACAGTATTTAAAACAAAACAAAAAAAACAATAAATAAATACAAAAAAAACCCAAGCAACCTGTCAAAGCAAGCACTTTGCAACAGTGGGAAGGAAACACTCCCTTTTAACAGGAAGAAACCTGAAAATAGTGGGAATATTTTCACATAGAAAATGATTTTTCTACACCAGGTCCTGTCTGTTAGGGTTTTTTTGCCTGGAGTGAAAGCATCTTAACTGAAAGCATTTACACATGAATCAGAGAAAGTTGCACATGTTAATGCATATCCTTTTTTTGTTTTTATCTCCACAGATTTCCTGATATTGATTCTGTGTGTAATCTGGGACATGGACAGACGGAGCCCAGGAGACAGACAGGCAGACACCAGTAAGACAGTAACCACTGCATCGTCATCATCTGTCGTCACCATGGCAACACCCAGTTCCAGCGCCCAGCCGCCCTCTACCTCCCTCAGCATCACCCCACCAGACAGACAAGCAGTCCAGGTAATAAACTGCACCTGCGACCAATATGTGTGTGGCTCGTTTAGAAAGTTTTAGTTTCACTTCACAGGTAAAGAGTCGGGGTAATAGACAGGAAGCTGCATACAGTCCCTACGCACGGTGTGCTTGACAGGCAAAAAGTCCAAGCTGTGGAAAATACCTATAACTGTTTAATTTTTAAAACACACAGTCAGCGTTGTAGGCAGATGACTTGATTTAAAGGTGATCCAAGTAATGAACAGTACCACTAACCTCAGTATGCATTTATCATATTGATATACTGAATATTAATTGTCTATTGACTGTCGTTTGTCAAGCTATCAGGTATTACTTTTACGAGACAGTCCAGAGAATAAACAATAGTAGTAATTATGCATCATAGTATATACACTATGTTGTCAAAAATATTCACTCACTCATTCAAATCATTGAATTCACCTGTTCTAATCACTTTCATGGCCACAGGTGTATAAAATCCAACACCTGGCATCCAGACTACTTCTACAAACATTTGTGCAAGATCAGGTAGCTCCAGTCCGCTCATGAAATTTCCTCGTCACTAAATATTCCTCACTCAACCGTTAGTGGTATTATAACAAAGTTTGTGACCTTCAGTAAAATCTGACGGCCACAAACGTCATGCGGCCTTCAGAGCAGCTCAGTAGCAGTGTGTAGAGAGTTTCATTGAATGGGTTTCCATGGCAGCTGCATTCAAGTCTTACATCACCAAGCACAATGCAAAGCGTCTTATGTGGTGGTGTAAAGCACGACATACCACTGGACTCTAAAGCAGTGGAGAAGTCTTCTCCTTCTGGCAATCTGACTGTCCAGCATTAGTGTCTGACCTAAAACTACATTTCAGGAAAAATCGCCAAAAATTCCCATCATAATAAACCCTATAGATTTAGAATGGGAGTCACTAAAGTTCATATGTGTGTGAAGGCAGACCGGTGAATACATTTGGCAATATAGTGTATATGAACAGGTGATTAGATTTTGTTGTTAAAGTAGATAAATAGCCTTATAAGGCTTTTAGCCAGTCTGAAGAAAATGTACATCATGTGATCCAACAGGTGATCCAACATGCCATGAACAGACCTCAGAGCATGGCGGCCCAGTACTTGCATCAGATGTACGCAGCCCAGCAGCAGCACTTCATGCTGCAGACAGCAGCCCTGCAGCAGCACCAGCATCCCGCACATCTGCAGAGTCTGGCCGCCATCCAGCAGGTCGGGTGGTGTCTGTCTATGTGCTGTGTGTCTGTGTGAGGATCAAGAATGGAAAGTAAAACGTGTTCTCACTGCTTTTCAGGCTTCAGTCTGTCAGAGGTCACCTTCTTCTTCTACAGGCAGTTTGGTTCAGGCTGCGGGTGTTTCCCAAAACCCGGTAAGCACTTAAGTGTGTTCTCACTCTGAGCACAAATACACACCTGAGCATATTTAGTTTTTGTCACAGCTCTCATCATGCCACCCCTCATCCAGATAACTTTACCAGCATCTCCAGTGACCGCAAGGCTGATTGGTCGAACTCAGACATCCACTGCCAGCGCAGCCACAATATCTCAGCAGGCCATGCTTCTAGGAAACAGACCTGCCAGCTGTAACCAAGCTCAGATGTACCTTCGAACTCAGATGGTAGAAACCTTTTCATCTTTGATCTCGAGCTGCATTCATGCTGCTTTACTGTGTTGCCATTTTGACTGCATGAGCAACTTTTTATGGCTGATTTTTAACCAACGTGGCGTCTGAGCTTCCCTGTTGCTTCTATCCTTGCCAGCTGATTCTAACTCCTGCAGCCACAGTAGCTGCAATTCAGTCAGACCTCCCCACTGTGACCTCCTGCTCCTCATTACCTACCTCCTCTCAGGTACAATCATGCCACAGTGCTGCACAATTATGTGCCTCAGGCTGTTACACAACATACAGTGGACCTATTATGCTCATTTCAGGCTCCATGTTATTGTCCTTGGACTCTTTCGCAGTAGCTTTGCTCACTGCCCGCAGCTTTAAAGTTACTTTCTTCTGATTTGCTGCCCCTTTTGATCTCATCATTAAGGATATCCCTCCCCTCTTTGACATCATAAAGAGCAAAGTGGGTTGTGTTTTTTTTTTTTTTTTTTCAACATTGCATACATTATTTAGATCAGCGGTCTCCAACCTTTTTTGCGCCACGGACCGGTTTATGCCCGACAATATTTTCACGGACCGGCCTTTAAGGTGTCGCAGATAAATACAACAAAATAAAACTAGTACCGGTACCGAAAAAAAGAAGATTTATTCATAACACACGTGAAAAGACCCAGGAAAACAGAGTTAACGATAAAAACGATAACAAAATAACACTGAAAACCATACATTTCACATCCGAGCCTCAACTCTCGCGGCCCGGTACCAAACGACTCACAGACCGGTACCGGTCCGAGGCCCGGGGGTTGGGGACCGCTGCTTTAGATCATAATATAAGGAACAGCAGAATAGGTCCACTATTTCTGTATTTATTTATGTGATGTCAGTGTGTTAGGACAAGGTACAGCACTGGCTCTTTACTCCATGACTAGAAACTTTTAATAACTGCGAAGACTAACTGTTAACCTCTAATACTCGCTGCAGAATCTGGCTCTGCGTACCCATTTGCCGGGAGCTCTGGCTACAGCCCACAGCGTCATCTTAAAGCCTTCCACCGAGTCCCAGGCCCTGCCTGCAGCCACCTCTTTGTCCAAGACTCCAGTCTGTGGGCTGAAGAGCACCCAACTGACTGATGGCTCAACAGAAACAGCGCCATCTGATGCCACCTCGTTGGTGTCAGGACCCCAGATTATAACCCCAGGTGAGTTTGTGTCTTCCACGGTTTGAGATAACTGCAAGTGTAAGAGGCCAGAGACAAACTTAGGGTGGACACTTGGTTTTGGTTTGATACAAGCCATGCAGCAAGCATACTGATGTTCATGTAATGCAGATGTTTGTTTTTTTTTGTCAGGTTAAGTTTTTAATGACAGCTCACCTGCTGGTTATTATGTTCCTCATGCTCCCTCTGCAGCCTACCCTCCAGTGCAAACCCACACTCTAGTCAAGCAGCAGCTGTCCTGTCCAGTAGGTCAGCAGGTGGCGCACCACCAGCTCATCGTCCAGCAGGCCACAGGAGGGGCTCCCAGCAGCAGACAGTTGCAACCAATTGCCCTCAGAGTAGCACCCCGAGATAACCATTCCAATCCTCTTCCTCTGTCGGTTAAAAGACTAACCGCCTCCAGCACCCACTCACAACTACGAAACGAGCCCCCAGCCCTGTCTTCTTCTTCCTCCCCATTAGTCACCAGCATGCTTGCATCATCACCTCAGACTTCAGTCCCAGCTGCTGCCGTTCAGCCTCAGCCACCTCCTCTGGTGGCTGCGCCACAGCGTCGGACCTCATTCCCACAGAGCCAGCAGCCTCCACCTCCTCCTCCTCCTCTCATTCTCCCCAGGCTGCCCCAGAACCCCCCGGCCTCCCTTCACAGGGTGTCCCTGCACTCAGTCCGGGCTTTGGCTGTCCAGTCAGGACAGGTACTGCTAACGGAGCGGGAACTGCCTGTGGCGGAGGCTCTGGTCCAGATGCCCTACCAGAACCTGCCACCTCCTCAAACGGTGGCTGTTGATCTGAAAGTGCATCCAGTCAAACACAACGAAACTGCACCCGTGAGTCAGCACGTCCTGCTTTGAAGAGCTCCTGAGTAGATTATGAGTTGGTTTGAATGAGGTTTTGTTTTGGTTTGATTTTCAGTTGGGGAAAAAGTGCAACGTGAACAGTCTGAGCTCAGAGGAAAGGAAAGATCCTCCAAGTTCAGAACAAGACGGGACCGCTACACCACCCAAACAAAATGGTTCAGGTACAGAATTATTCAGTTAACAGGATAACCTGCCTCCGTGAGACCCCCTCACCCCTCACTCTTTATGCTTTTTATTGTGTAGCAGTGACGGGTTCATCCTCCATCACCCCCAGCCACTGGAGGAGTCCTCCAGTGGAGGAGTCCTCCCAGCTCACGACCACTGACAATAGCGGCAATAGTGGCACCAACAACCCTCCTCCTCCACCACCTTCTCCTTTACCTCCTCCCCTCCTCCCTGCTTCAGCAAAAGTCCCCAGCCAGCCTCCTTCTGCCCCTGCAAGTCTCCCAGGAAGCCCCAAGAGGTCAACCCACGTCCTCACACATCTTGTGGAGGGCTTTGTCATCAAAGAGGGCCTGGAGCCGTTCCCGGTATGTGGAGGTGCCCTTTGCAGAAAGTTCACTGCTGATTAATGGGAAGCACTACAAAAGCACTTAAAATCAGCTTTAATCAATTATTTAATTATGTGTGTATAAACAAAATGAAAATATTTCTGGAGCAGGTGAGGAGAGGAAGGTGGAATAAAATTTTTCCAGGCATTTAAAACTTAAGTAAATGTCTAATTTTAATATTATAAACAGATGTAAATATGACAAATGAAATATGACAGTGCATCACTGTCTTTACATTATAACACTGGTGATGCTCTACAGTCAACAAATGATGTCTGTCACTTTATCAAAGCTGCTGGCATGGCTCATTTATGCAGAAGGTGTCTTTTTACAAGGAAGCTTGATGCAACTAGTTAGGGCTATAGTGAGAGGAACTGGTCAGTGCCAACTTGTAATCTGTCACCATGCAGTGTTATCATTGTGCAGGACGTTAGTTGTGTGAAACCTTGTTTCAGTGAATTTAAACTTCATTCTTTTTCTTTTTTTTCTGCCATTTGGGTTAAAAAAATTGGTGTAAGGTTTTCAGTTTTTGAATGTGCTACTCAATGCAGGTGGGTCGGTCATCACTGTTATCGGAGCAGCAGGCTTCCCTTCCAGAACCCCAGGACGTACCGACCAATGGGGACGCAGCAGACGACAGTCCTCTGGATGCTGACCAGTCAGATTCATCTGACTCTGAGATGGAAAATGATGGCCCTACAGGAGAAGGTGAGAGAGGTGTGTGTGTGTGTGTGTGTGTGTGTGTGTGTGTGTGTGTGTGTGTGTGTGTGTGAACATGCATGATTAACAGCTGGTCCTCTGAAGTTGCAGAGCTCGGGGAGAGTGTGCCAGACGTGTTGCAGTGTGAGTACTGTGGAAGCAGCGGCTACGCTCGCACGTTTCTGCGCTCCAAACGCTTCTGCTCCATGTCGTGTGTCAGAAGGTAAATAAAACATTTACACAACGTACTAAGTTTTGTCCTCTAGTGTAATTATTTATTACAAAAGAAACATAGTTTCAGTGATTCACTCTGTTAACATGAACAAACTGTAGGTTATTACGAGACGCTCATCAGCCGTAAGCTCATAAGCTTTGCTTATTGTAACACATCTCAAAGGTGCTCTACTAGACTGAGATCTGGTGACTGTGGAGGGCATTTACAGTGAAGTCATTGTCGTGTTAAAGAAACCAGTTTGAGATGATTTGAGCTTTGGGGTTTTGGTGTTATCCTGCTGAAAGAAGCTATTATTAGATTGTTACACTATAGTCATAAAGGGATAGACATAGTCCGCAGCTCGGGTAGGCTGTGGTGTTTTAATGGTGCTCAGTTGGTACAAGAGGCCCAAAGTGTACCAAGAAAATCGAGGACGAGCAAAAGTTTTACAATCATCTATTGCAAGTTTTGGTGAGCTCCTGTGAACGTCTGCATACCTTGGTTATAATGAGTTGTTAATGGCTATCTGAGTTGTTGCCTTGCTATCAACTTGAAACAGTCTGGCCATTCTGCAGTGTGCTAGGCTGATTAAATATTTGTGCTAACGACCAGTTAGCACAAATATATGTGCTATGTGAGTGTACATCATACAGTAAATACTCAGCAGGGACTGAAATATGAATTAATCCACTGATGAAAATAGCTCCAAAACAATTAATGTTTTGGTTCTGTTAGGCTACAGTGCTGTTAGCGGTTTTAAAAAACAAACAAAAACAAATTACCTTAACCCTGGGAACCTTTTGTGGGGATGACTGGATGATATATTTGAAGTTCAGACTAACAACATGAGATCCAGGTGAGAGTTCTGCTGAGAAAATATGCTAAAAAACTGCTGCCACAAAAAAAAGAAAAAAAAGAAAGAAAGAAGGGGTTTTAACCTATAACCAACACAGACAACCAGGCCAAAGACAGTTCAATCGCCAATATAAAGAACAACACTGAAACAGCTGAAACAAAAAAACAACCAAACAAAAACAAAACCTTAATCATCTAGTAGCTCCTTTGGTTCATGATGCATCACAACTCACAGGTTATTGTAATCTGGGAAGTGCAGAACGGAAAAGTGGCAGTAAAACGACCAATATGAGCAACCTGAGCACAGCTCAGACAAGACCCATCATTATGGTCATCGTGTGTGACTTTCACTAAAATCAGACCAATTTTTGTGACCTGAAGGCAGACACCTCACTAGGGGTGGGTTTTAATAATCGATTCATCGATTAAAATCAATTCTGGCTTGGACAACGTGATATCGATTCATTAAAATCCTGAATCGATTTTTTTTATATAAATGTATTTTGCCCAAAATGCCTGAATCTCAGGTGAAACGTCACAAAATTTCGACAACCACCAAACATTTAAAACAGTAAATGACAGCAGGTACACGGCTTCTGCACAAAGACGTAAACACACAGCGGGACCCGCGGATCAGAATCAGAGAGATGTCGCCTTTCTTACCCGACGGCACGGACACGGTCGGGGCTGAAAGCCGACAGCTCGCTGATTCTGATGTTTCGGCGGGTCCGCGCTTTGTGTTTAACGCCTTTTTGCGCCGATTCTAAAGCTGTTCGTTTTATCTCTCTCCAAACAATATTGACCGAACCAGCAGCAAAAGAAGATCCAAACTATGCTTCACATAAACATCGTCATGAATTCAATCTGACTTTTGCTGTTTTGCTTCCACCACAAAATTATACAAAATGCAAAACGCTTAGCCGTACCTCTAATGAAACTGCTGTAACTTCAGAGGTGATGTTCATAAGTTGATTAATGGTTTCCTTTCGTTTTTGATATACTGCAGAATATTTTGATAAAATCCCAGGCCAGGAAAATCACCTTCATGTTTTTCTGTGTTTTATCTTCAGCTAATTTGACACAAAGGCATCTGCTGTGACGCTCACACCTTTGATAAAGTCTGGCAAGTGTCAGCTTCCTTTTTATAGATACAAAAATATGTAAATGTACTGATCTGAATTATAATATTTCTGACTGTCTGAGGCAAAATTTCCCAGATTCAAATCAAATCGAATTGAATTGAATCGAATCGATTTGAATCGAATTGAATCGAATCGTGGATCGAATCGATTTGGGACCTTGTGAATCGGAATGGAATCTATTCTAGAAATCAGAGACGATACCCAGCCCTACACCTCACCATCAGCATGAAAAAAAGGCGCTTCATCACCTCCATCCTGCTGCCCGTGACCATGAAATCAATCTCAGTTCACCATGTTGAAGGAAATCTCAATTCCTAAAATATATCAGGAGGACTGAGGAGAGAGGAGGCTTTAGCTATAATTGAGTATGCAAATGCGTGTCCACTGTGGATGCATTTATTTACCTTTAGCATATAAAAGAGTTGTGGGAAACAGCTGGAATATACAAGTCATAGTGGGAGGAAGATTCTTTTTAAACAAGTCATCCTTTTTTCACGTTATTTAACATGATCAAAGTTTCTGCCCTGCACAAAAAAGCACCATGTGTTAAATTAAAGTAATTCTAGTTATTTATTTATTTATTTATTGTCATGAGCACAGTTATGTCTGATGTCATAAAATCCAGCTGTGGGTCTGCTAGAACAAAAATGACACATTTCATTGGCATCTCTTTAAAATGAGGTGCGACATTTGTGAGGATGACTCAATTTTCTAAGTGCCTGTTCCCTCAGCTCATTTGTTCTCATGTCTCTTCCTCACCTCCTCCTCTCCCATCACCGATGGGAGAAAATAATGTGAAGAGATGGAGCAGATGCATTGGGCACTTGCAAACTATGAAATAAAAAAAGGGGGTTAAGACATGCAGACTTAGGGAACAGGTAACCTAAATCAGAAATTAAAAGAGCAAAGATGGGAAGTAAAAGGACGTAGTAGTAGTAGTGGAAAACCACATTAGGATCCCACCTTCAAAATAAAACAGGAAGTACGTTGGAAGAAGCACACAAGGGGTGTGTTAAAAAGACAAAACAAGAATTTATGATGGCAAGAAAAATCCAAGAATCAGCATTTCACAACACAGGGCCGATGCATAATACAAAGTCTGTGTCAATTTTAATATTTTATGGTTTGTTATGAAAAGTTGATCTTTGTCTGTGAGAACAATGATGATTCATTATTTTGAATCTTTTTATTTTGTTGTTTTCAGTGTTGGCGTGTGTCATTTGGCTGAGGTTCACCTCACTGTCTTAGAGTCTGTGGAAAACATGAGCAACACTCACGAACTGTCTGCTTTAACAACAAAGCACTTTTTTCTTCCGCAGAAACTACAGAAAATTACAATCTGTGTCAGTAAAGTTGAATTACATCATCTGACATCTGCAGCCCGCTGACGCAAGTAGATAATCACTCCCAGGTTTCCCCCTGAGTCTCCATCAAAGCAACAAAAAGAGGACAGCTCGGAGTCCCGATGCTACCTTTCCCAACTTATTCACAGACTTCAAGGATGATGTGATATAATAACATTAGGGACGAATGCACTTATTAACCATCTGTGAAGGTTATCCGTCATCCAGGTCATCATAGTTTTCAAAAAACCTAAAGAAGTCCAGACGCATTTCCTTCCAAGCGCCTTAGAGCATTTATTTACTCTTAAATAACCCTTAAAAATTCTCACTCTTTTTACCCTAAGGACAAAAATGCCACCTTCCCATAAACTGCTGTAAAAATATTCCTACATAATATTCTTTCCACTTTAAATGATTCAGCCTTTTAAACTACATCAGCCTGAAATATAAATATCAAAAATTAATTATAGTTTTTGGGTTTTAACCCTTTAAAGACGAGGAACTCCAGCTGAGGTCGAGACTGCCAGCTTTTCTCTTTCCATCTGTGCAAAAGTCACACTGCCTTTACATTTACTGAGTCCACATAAGCCACTGAGTGTTTCCCATGCAGGTTTGTCAGGGCCACAGTTTGCTGCAGGATTTCATCCAGCAGCAGTGCATAGCTGGTGGGATAGTGTGTAGGTCCAGGGATCAAACCTCTGGCTGCTGGGGCGTAGCAGAGCGTTGCAGTCTTTTTGGGGGACCAAAATATGGGGTTGACCAAGATGGAGAAGAGATTGAGGAGTCTATCCTGTCACTGCTTCAACCAAACCACCTCCTTTCCACTCTCACCTTCAGATGAGTCAGAGCTGGACTCCAGCTGGTCCATTTCTACCTCTGAGGCCTCCTCCATGTCAGCCTAAGTCCTCAGAGGAGGATCACGCCATCTTAACACTCATGGTTCACGATCACTTCCAGAGCCTGTGTGTGCTGTAAAGTCTTGCCATCTCCAAAATGACTGCTCCTGCACTACTGCGCATACTTCTAACTGTGGCTGCTGTGCAGATGCATAAACTACTTGAGTGAGAACCAAAATAAAGTCCAATTTTGTTTTGGTTCCTGCTGCTGAGATATTGTTGAAGCTCTGAAAGGGTTCTCATCATTCACTGTTATCGAATTAGTTCATAACACCGAGTGTGGCCTTCTAAGAGAACAGACTTGAAGGTGGACATCACACACATGCACACACACACACCATCATCCAACATCAGTAGGACACACACTTATCATTTCAGCAGCAAGGCACTTTTGCAGAAAACATCAAAAGTTGTATTTTCAGTGATTTTCAATTGGGCATTTTTTGGCCTGAGGATAAAATTAATATCAGCACTGCCAAAAATACCATTTAAAAAAATGGAATGGCCCAACATGTCCCCAGGATCCTCTAAGGCAGGGGTGTCGAACTCCAGGCCTCGAGTGCCGGTGTCCTGCAGGTTTTAGATATCACCCTGGGTCAAGACACCTGAATGAAATGATTAGTTCATTACCGGGCTTCTGGAGACATGTTGAGGAGGTCATTTAGCCATTTAAATCAGCTGTGTTGGATCAAGGACACACACCTGTGCTCTAAGGGTTAATCAAACATTTCACGGCTGTTTTTGTTCAGGTTCAGTGTGAGCTGCACCAAGCGTATCGCGGTGCTGCATGCAGGTCGCATGGCTCACAGGCCCATGGGAAGGAGAGGACGACCCCCCAGCCGAGTCAGCGGAGCCTCTAGAGAGCACTTCGTGATGCAGGTCAGTAGTATCGTCGGCCTGATGCATGCATGTATAAAATGTATGGACAAAAAAAATACTGGGTTACCTGCAGGAGCTGCTCAGCCACTGAAATGGATGGCATGAAGCTCCCTGTGAACGTTTTTTATCCCGATGTTAATCAGAGGAGGTTTGGAGCTCTGCAGTCACTAAAACTCCACATTAATGTTCTAGGGTTAAAACGACATATATCCAGCTTTCTGCAGCTTTCCTCATGGGCGTAACTTTGTGCTGAACATTGGGGGGGTCAGGATCTCTGTCTAAATAAATAAATCAATCTGGGTAAATTCCCAGATAATTAACATGCAACTATTTTGCTGGTGTTAACAGAAATGAGTAAAGAAAATCAACAGCCTATTTATGCAAGATAATTCATAATTTTATTGGGGGGGGTTATATTGGCTAGGTCTGATTATTGGGGGGGGGGTCATAATCCCCCTGGAAATTACGCCCCTGGCTTTCCTGAAACACTCATCAGTTAAGTGTTTGTGTGCAAGTTTGGCAAACAGTAAATGACTAACTACATGTTCACATGACAAACAAAGGCAACCCCGTTTGTTTAAAGAAGAACAGCTTTGGAGGTTTTACTAATAGCACTTATCTACCAGAAGGACTTTATTGGTAGTTGTGTTGGGTTTGCCTCTCTTTGCTGTGAGGTGACAGTTAGTAAAAACGACATCGTATGCATCTTGTCAACTTATTCTCACAATCCAAAAAGGGGAAAAAAAGAAAAACATGTCATCTTGGTCATCTCTATTGCAACTTCTTTTCAACACAAACACACTGCAGACACAAAACGATCCACAGCTTCACATTCGTAAGCAAACCAGCATGTTGGACAGAATATCGGGGGTGATCTGGTCAGCTGGCAGATGGGGATCTCTAATGAAAACAGCCGAATGGGCTTTGCAGGTGGCCAGATTCTTAGATGTCTATCAGCTCTGGAAACAAACATTAAAATGACTCATGCAAAAATATATGTTAAGGCTGCAGAGCTTTCAAGCATGTTGCCCTGTTATATGCTGTTTTAAATCACTCTTCATTCAAAAATATGAAGACCAGACTTGCAGGCTGATGATTATTACAGTTAGCTATAACAAAAATGGATTTTTGAAGGCTGATAGACTCCAGAGGTGGTAATGCATACATTTTTTTTCTGGTGGAAACAGGTTGGAAATATTTCTAAAAAGACATTTAAATGTTTATTTGATGCTTAAAACATTCCACCGAGCTCGAACCATGAGGTTTGCAGCTCAAAGTCAATACTTACAATGAGCTATAACTAGAATTTATTTGAGACTGGTAAGAATTAAACCTCACCTGAGACACGGTCTAACACCTGGTTTCTGTTTGTTACTGTATGAAGTCCAGCTCTGAAATACACTGTGAATTTTTGTGTCTTTGTGCTTCTCAGGCTCACAGGTCATTTGGCTCCAAAGAGACCCAACAGAGTTCACCGAGAGAGGAAGATGAGCATCACGAGGAGGAGGAGGAAGAACCTCCCGTTCCCATGACGACCAGGCTTCGAAAACAGGCTGAGAGAGCGCAAGAGAGGGTGAGGGAGCAGAGGACCATAGAAACGATCATCGTTTCAGACACAGAAGACGTCGGCTGTCCGTCTCAGTGGAACGTGGAGCAAGTGTTTTCCTACATCAGCACCCTGCCAGGTAATATGGTTTTTCACACTCCTGAGGCACAGCTTTTATCGCTAAAGAAATGGCAAACATTAACGGTACGACCTCTGACCTCGCAGCACGTCTGTGTTGGTTTGTAGTTTGGTGTGTTGGGTTTGCTTTAAGGTGAGTTTTGATTGATTGGTAATTTATTTCAACATGTGAACAATATGCAAGTACATTTAGAAAAGAAAATAAGAGAGAAAAAAATACTATACAAATTACATACAAAACATACAGTTTTGCTTCTCTCTCGCAGTTTTTGACAGGTTAAATATGATTTGCAGGCATGAAAGTTTCATGTGGACATGTGCTGGTTGATTAAGGGTGACTGCACATAGTGTGCACCCACCAGCCACTTCATTAGGTACACCTGTTCAATTGCGCGTTAGCACAAATATCTTCAGCGACCTGCTTGAATTCAAGCTGAGCATCAGATTGAGCAAAAAATGTGATTTACTTTACATTTGCCACTGTTGGCACATTGAAACTGAAGGAGATGGGCTTCGGCAGCAGAATACCACACTGGGTGCTACATCTATCAGCTAAGAACTGGAAAACGAGGCTATAGGTCACACAGAATGACCACTCCGGTTCTCTTTCCATCAGGTGGTGCTGATGTAGCCGAGGAGTTTCGCTCCCAGGAAATAGATGGGCAGGCTCTGCTGCTTCTCACAGAGGATCACCTGGTCAGCACCATGAACCTTAAACTGGGACCCGCACTGAAGCTTTGCGCGCACATCAACTCCCTCAAAGATGCATAAACATGTAACATTCCTGCTCTTAGTGAATGTAAAGAAAAGCAAGGATCTCCTCACCTCTGCAGACAATGAGGAAGTGCTGCTCATCTTTAAACTGCCTATTTTTAAACACTGTCACAAAAGAGAGCAGAGCTCGCTGAGTTGAACTGACTGCAGTTGTTTTTTTTTTTTTTGGTTTTTTTTAAGACCACTGCCAACTATTTTTCTGGGTTTTTAGCTTTCCATTACCCAAGGACTCAAAGTCAACTCGCTCTCAGATGATTTTACAGTTTTACCTCAGCTGCTCTGGCTCGTTTCTCCTGATAGTTTCACGTTTACAAGTCTCAGCAGTGCATATTTAAGTTTCCTATAATCACTCAAAACCAATTAAACTGCAAAAGGCTATATTTGCCATCTTTTGTATATTGAAGGATTAAAATGCAAAATTTTATTACATTTAAATACTTAAACCAAAAAGGTAACATATAAAAATCCAACTCTTCGCAGCAAACCAGGCAACAGGGGAAGGACTATTTATACACACAGGGTAATCAGGGAAGTGGAGACAGCTGGGGATATGATACACAGGTGCAGAGAAACTAGGTAATCACTGGGGAGGAGGTAAAACTCAAAGCAACACACAGGAGACCACAATCTATGAAAGTTTATTTGTTTTGCTGTCAATAAGTCAAAATTTGGGATATTATCTTATTGAAAATTATTTTCTCAGAAGTTTGAGTTGATAAGTTGAAATTCTGACCTACAGGTGATTTAAAAAAAAAAAAAAAAAAGAAGTTTTTGGGTTTTTTTTTTTTCACTTTATTTTTCACCCCAACTTAACACAGACACCAGAAAACTCATTTGTTACACAAAAAGAACACAAGAGTTTAGAATAATGAAGAGAAAATAACACAGGGACACACACAACCTGAAAGTTATCACCTGGGACAGGAATCAAATAGGCACCAAAAACAGAGATTCAAAAATATAACAAAGGATCAAACTCACAATAAACATGAAGAAATCCAAACATGAATACTGACGTGCTCTAATGGGCCCTTTCTTCGCTGCCTGGCTCCATGGAGCCCAAGTGACATTTGCCATAGAAACAAACTACTGAGTACAATTTTTCAGTTACAGCAATGAAATTTTGCCTGCTGCATCAAATGCTTTGATTTGCAATGTCAAAGGTGAAAAACTCCTCTGCATCTTTCTGTAGTCTGTTGACTTTCACGTGCTCCGATATCTTCCTCTGCACTGACATGGCGCTCATTTTCTGTGCATATCTTCCAGTATGTTCAGTACTCACGCTACACCTGTGAGATTTTGACATTAGACAGAATAAAACAAACTCCAAGACCAATAAATTGTAGTAAAAATGTCAGGGATTGTGAACTGTGGGAGATAAAAAGACGTCTCAAAGGAAATTAATATAAAAAAGCCTTCCCATAAAAATGGGTTTAAAGGAAGTGGCTGACTCTACTGACATGATTTCCTCAGGCAAGGTTAGTGCCTTTGCCCAAGGACCCCGGGTGCATATGGTGCTCAGAGGATAGAGATATAGCCTGGAGCAAGGCCATGAAGGGCCCTAAAAGTCATCCATAAAATCTGTTCTAAAACAAACTATGAGCTGCTGTAGAACAGCTAAAACTGGAGTTTCATTTAGTTCTGATAAACAGGAGTGATTTCCCTAAATGTCCTAAAATGGTTAAAGATGTTAACAGACGCTGAGACGGTCAGATTTCATTTATTTTTGAGATGAGAAGTGAGCCAAAGCAACAAAGATGAGCAGTTCTTTCTCTCACCGCTTGTCATTTCGCTGTAGTGATTGTAGCAGTTCTGACTCGAGTTATCCATTTGTTTCAAAATGGTTTTTAAATGGTGTGGTTTTTTTTGTATCATTTGTAGACAAAGAGAACAAATGATCATCATTACATTCGACAAACGCGGTACAATCTCACTGTTTACAAAGCAGATTATTGCCTCCTGTCTTCAAGATGGAATTTGATACATTCACCATCAGCAAACGGTTGTGCTGACTTATGAAAGTTTTACTGACTACAAGGTTATTTATTGTTGTCATAATTAATATACAAATAAAACAGTTAGAAAACAGTAGTGTTTTCTTTGTAATTTTTTTTTTTTACTGAGATTTAGGGTGTATTTCTTTATCTAAAATTCATTCTTTGTCTTTTTCACTTTTTTGCTTAAACTGGTGTTGTCAGCAATCTTGTTAAAATGACGTTAACGGCATAACTGCGAGGGGCTGCCCCACGCACGGAGCGATCTGCGCTTACTCGCTAACTGAGATTTGCTGCGTTAATGCAACGTCATTTTAACGAGATTAACGTTGACACGAGTTTAAACCTGTAAAGCCTAAACAATGAAATAAGTATCAGAAAATTCTTTTTTTTTATTTTTTTATTTTTATTTTTTGAAGCATTAGTGTTTATTGAACCTTAAAACAAATACACTATGTGAACAAAATAAATAATTAGACAACTGACAGACAAGTGGTTTGTTTAATGGCCAGGTGAGACCTGTTCTCTGATTATTTCATGACAAATTAAGCACATAAGAGATCTGGAGTCGCCCAACCTCTCAATGTGAGAGCCAAAGAAATGTTTATGTCATGATTGGGCTAAAATAAACTTATCAGAGAGAGAGAGAGAGACGACAAAACCTTAAAGTGGCCAAAACAACCATCTGGTTCATTTTTTAAAAGGAAGGAATACAAAGACCAGAAAGACCACAGGAGACGGCTAAAGTGGATGATGACAGAATTGTTTCACTGTTAACAAAAGCAGCCTTCCAACTAACTTCTTTAGGAGGTATTCGTATCACCGTTAAGGTCTACAATCAAACGATGACTTCACAGATGTAAATACAGAGTGCTTACAACAAGGTGCAAGCCACCGGTTACACTGAAGAACAGGAAATTTGATTTAAGGTCAAATTTATTTATGTTGCACATTTCCAGACAGACGATGCTGCACAAACTGCTTAACAATATAAAAATGCCATTAAAAAGAAACAATGTAAAACAATAATAACAATATAAAGCAATGATGGGACAATAAAAGAATTAAAACAATAACTAAGACTATTAAATAAGACCAAAATGCTTGGGTCATAGTGTGTTTAAAAGCCAGGGCATAAAAATGTGTCGTTAGTAGTGATTTAAATGGATCAAGTGTTTGTGCAGATCTATTTTATATTAATATAACATTTAGGGGAAGACTATTCCAAAGTCTGGGACCTGCCACAGAGAAGGCTCTATCACCACGAGATTTGAGATCAGTCCATGGGATGGATAGCATTAAGTTTGAGCTAGACCTCATGGTTTTTCCTGGAGCATAAACAATGGGCTTAGACAAGTTTCAGACATGGTGGAGGTGATATTATGGTATGGGCATGCATGACTGCTGGTGTTTATTGATGATGGGTCGAATGCTGAAGTGTACAGGGCTAAACCTTCCAGTACAGATAGATAACAATCCACAGCAACCTGGTGGGTCACTGATATTCTTCAACAGCCAGTCACATGACTTCAGCCCAACACAGCATGATTTTGTTATCAAATGCAAAGCTGAAGACAGAGACAGAACCTCCTAATTTGTTATAGTCCAGATAATTATGGACATAATTTTTAAGTTTCTCAAAAAGAATATATACATTTTTTTTATTTTTTAAAAAAAAAAGTATTCACTTTAAGCGATTTAACTCACTTCTGTAATGTTGTATGCATCATGGTGTTGTGCTAGCGTGATAAAATGAATAATAATCTACACACAGGTAAGCTTTGGTTGAAGTGTCAGTTTTATTTGCTTGAAATGAGTCTGGACAGATGCTTTACAGCTCTTTCTTACATCAACAGACAGATTAAAATACATTAAAATTCCTCTACACTCATAAGTGCAAATGGATACATTTCTCTACAGAAAAATACTACAGATTATACAACAATGCCTTCTATGCTGTACATGTGGAATGTGTCGGCTGAATGTGGAACTCATCGATGGAGCATTTAAAGTGCGCAGGGATTTAGAGCATACGTACGGAGTTTCCATGCACACTATTTGGTTTACAAGGCTGCTTGTGCAAAAGTCACTGCGTTTTAAGACACTGAGCAGATGATGTTCACTGGGTGACGGATGAGTGCTCACAGAGGCAATAAGGTCAATCAGATTACAGGCACTGCAAAGACGAGTATATACATTCCCAGATCTGGTTTTCCCACTGCTCCATTTCAAAGAAACAAGAACAACTTACAAATTGTTTCCTAGGACACTTACTGGGAAAAAAACATGTAATTTGATACCAATTACAGGTAAAACAGAGACTCTCTTCCAGACTATTTTGACTTTAAACAAAACAAAGGAAAAGATAAGAAATAACGTTTGCAACATTTGCACAAAGTCTCTGAAATAAAACTGGTTAAAAATAATTATTGCTCTACTTTGCTGGTGATTTCTTTTGCATTAAAATGTCTTTGAGGTGCACAAAAAAACCCTTTGTTAATGTAACTTATGAAAAACTAACCCTAAAGTCTAAAAACTGCCTCTGTTTGATCTGTAATCAGTTTATTTTTCCCAGAAATGTTCAATAAACTTCTAAAATAAAATAAAAAATAATCAGACATTAAAATAAAGCCCTAAAACTCTTTATTTTGTGCTGCGGGTTTGCATAATTTGTAGTTACACTTCCCAAATATGAATTTTAAAGTCATTTGAAATGTAAAAAGGCAAAAAATAAATACCACCTAATGCCTCACAAACCTGAAACTAAACACCGAATATTGTGAAGCTTTCTCATGTGACCTGAGGCGGGAACAGATGATTGGAGAGTGAAGGCTTTTAAAGCAACAGGAAGTTAAGACCAGTTTTTAAAATAATAACCAGGTATAATAATAACCAAGTAAACAAATGAATTCATTTCTATGTGTAAAAAAACAAAAACAACCCCAAAACAAGCAAACAGCTGAATTACAGTACATGAAATTAGTAAAAATATAAATAAATTCATTGACACAGGAATGATTTTTCAAAGAGGAATGGCTTCCACATGTTGCCTCTCTGCTTCTTGTTCTCTCAAACGTGACATAAAAGTAGGATTTTTATTTATTTATTTTTTCCCTTTCTGATGGGCGACAGCGGCGGCGTAGCTTATGATGACGACTGACCCTCTCAAACTCTGTGTGGTGCACGAGCAGAGACGACAGGCAAGAGGAAAGCTTGATGATGAAACCCTCACTGCTGGATGTCAGCGCCGCTCACGGCGTGCTGCCAGAGCTGAGGCCGTCCTTCTCTGCCGATATTGACTTCACCAGCTCCTCCACCCAGCGGACCTCGGAGGCCACCTGCTCGGCCAGGACCTCGTAGCGGTTCTCCAGGCGCCCGAACTTGCGCTTGAGGATGTTGGCCGACTGCATAGTGACCCGCGCGTCCTCCTGGCACTTCTTGCGCTGCGTCTGCGTGCGCTGCAGCTCTTGGCGGATGTGGTTCAGGTCGCCAGAGATGCTCTGGTTCTCTTCCTTGTACCACCCCTCCTTCTCCTCATATATTGATAGCAGCGCTGCCACGTCCTCGCGGCAAGAGCGCTGGTTGCGCTCCAACTCCTTCAGGCCTTCCTCAGCTGCCGCAATCTCCTCGAGCACCTGGGAGAAGCGCTCAAAGTTGGCGTAGGTGTTGTTCGGAGGCATGCTGGAGTGGGACTTGATGGTATACTCCTTGAGACGAGTAGTCTTCAGGCGCCGGCGCTCAGTCTTGTGATCTCTGTCCTCCTGGCGTACGTTCCGCCTCTTAATGACCTGAAGAGGTAAAAAGGTACAGGTCTGAAAAACGAGCAAGAATTTGATGACAAGAACCAAAAGATGGGAATAAAAAGAGTCAAATTTTCAGTTGGCCTCTGATTATCAGATGTGAAATTTCACATGAAGTTCTTCAATTTTTTCCCACTTCACTGAATGTTTAATCTATAAAGATGTAAACAAAGACTTGAACTGCAAACCTTAATCCAGGGGTGCTCAAGACTGTCATCAATGGTCATTCTTTTCCTGCAAAAGAAAATCCATTAGTGTTGGTTAAATGCTTTAGACCAGGGCACTGTGAGTGCCAGCATCTGCATGAAGTATACAAATATTCTATGCAAATTGAACATTCATGTAGATATAGAGAGATATTCACCATGCGCGTGTTTGTTGATTTAGTGTGCTGCATTTTTTAGTTTCTGCATGTTCTACAATCATTACACTACATATTTAAGAATTTTTTATCTTCCCACTGCAGCTGAGCGACCGCTGATTGATTGATCAAGGTAAATAAGCAAAAGTTAAAATTTTGCAAGCCTAGAAAAAAGCTCATCACAGCAGACTACAACAATGTGCCATAGCTATAGCTAATACATTTCTGGAATTGTGACTTCAACAAGCATTGGATAAAAATCATAAAGATATTCTTACTTAGGATCCTTTACTAGCAAACGGCGTATGAAGTCCTTCGCCAGCTCGCTGGTGTTGCTGAAATACTCCTCATCGAAGTCGTAGTTGACAGCTGAGATGTTGGTCAGCGTCTCTTGTTTGGTCTCGCCCAGAAACGGCGAGGCACCGCTCAACCTGTAACCAGTCAGAAACTTTACTTTAGAGCCCGCATTGAAGAATCAGGTGGTTTCTGTTTTGTTTTTTTTTTTACAAACTATAAGCTTCACTCACAGAATATACGTGATGACACCAATGCTCCTGCAGAGACGAGAGGATAAATAAAGATCAGTAAAAACTGTTAGGTTAAACCACAGCTTCAGAAAGTGGGGGGGAAAACAAAAAAAAACAAAAACAGGTTGGTATCTTACCACATGTCTGCCTCCAGTCCAAGTGGCTCATAGTTGACTATTTCTGGTGCTGTAAAACACAGGAATGAGCCCTTTAATTCAAAGCAGATGTAATCTGAAGCCACAGTCACCCTCTCACAGGGTCTGACTCACTGCATGGAAACAATCTGGCACAAGGCTGGAAGTGAATATTTAGGAGGCCACAGGCTCTCACCAACAAACTCTGGTGTTCCAAAGATATTCTTGAACTCGTTTCCTGCTTTGATCTGATGAGCGATCCCAAAATCTATCAGCTTGATCCTGGGGTTGGGGACATTCTTGTCCAGCAGCATGATATTCTCAGGCTGAAAGATAAAAAAAAATAAAAACAAATGGAGAAAAAAACAACAACCCTATATCACTGAAAGGAGGAGGAGGGCGAGTCGATGACATTAGACACTGACAAAGCAGCATTTTCTACTTGAGCTTTTGAACCGTGACACTTGCATTTTATCACCACTGTCAAACAGCTTTGCTCCTGTACATGCCATCATCCACCAACTAAAATAATACAGAAATAATCCTATTATATGATTTTTATTCTATCCTCGTGAACTTAAATGTTGCAGTACAGTTTAAATGTTTTGGTCACCATATCTTTATTGATAAAGATTAGTAGTCTTTTCCTTTATTAGAAGCTTATGTCTAACTTTTAGCTATCAAAAATAAGATCAGTACATTAACCCCATTGAGAGTAGTCCTCCCTGAAAATATGATTTCATTAATGTTAAGATATTTAGCCCAAAATATATTTTAGCATGTTTTTAGCCCAAAAGAATCAGGGCAGCCGTGTTTGTCTGCTCTCACCAATAGGGCTGCCACAAACGATTATTTTGATAGTCGACTAGTCACCGATTATTTTTGCGATTAGTCGACTAATCAGATCATGCATCCATTGGACGTAAAACATACAGCTTATTGCACCAGCATGCATCTGCTCTTATATAACTATCATTAGCTTACAGCTTTAAGTGTTTAAGGTATGTGCTAACTAAAAATAAAGACAAGATGATAGTTTATTAAATTTTAATGAAATTTGCAGATTGTTTCGGTGAAGTTTAATAAACTCAGCCGTCTGCTCCTTGCTATCTAAAATATAACGGGACACCGGAGTATATTCTCGAGCATCTCACACTTCTGATAATCAGTTGTCTGCTTGACGTTTATTCAGCTGTGTAAAAACTATAACTTTAATCTCAGCCAAACCGATTTACTCAGGAACAAATAAAATACTAAAAAAAGCCAAACAATAACATTTTGAAGTTATCTAAGTGACTTATATATATTTAACCTGAGTAGCGAAAGACGGCGGTGGGTTTGAAAACGATTTGCGGGAGTCCGGTGTTCTCACGGGCTCTAGTGAGCCTTGCCCCCGGTTAGCTATCGAGCTAGTGGGTAACAGACGTCTCCGAAAACGTCGGAGCGCTTCTGAAAATATGTGGTGTCTTGATAAACTGAGCAAATATTTGAGGTTTATACAGTTACATTCTCGCCTGAAAATATTTTAATCGTTTATTTTGTGACCCAGAAAGAATAATAAGAGTAATATTAAAACTAACTAGGTGCCGCCATTGTTGTAAACTGAGCTGCGCTGCGCTATGAATTCTGAGATACAGCTTCTTCTTCTTCGGGGTTTAACGGCAGCTGGCATCCTTGTACATGCAGTGCTGCCATCTTCTGTTTCAGTCCGTTATTACACTCTTAAATCCTACTACTTATTCCTGCGTCTTTTGTGATGCTTCAAACGAGGCGTCGACGATTTTGATAGTCGACGTAATCGTGACTAGTCGACTAATCGTGGCAGCCCTACTCACCAACATGTCATCTACCACCGCTGTATAAGAGCCCCTCAAGTTTCCCCTCAGTGCTGACCTTGAGGTCGAAGTGAGCGATGCGTTTGGAGTGGAGATACTGAACGCCATCCAAGATCTGCTTGAGAAACTGTGTGGCCTCCTCCTCAGTCAGAGATTCTTTCTCTGCCAGGAAGTCGAACAGCTCTCCTCCAGACACCAGCTCCAGGATCAGGATCACATCCGTCTTGTTTTCAAATATGTCATGCAGGGTGATGATGTTGCTGTGCTGGATCTCACGCAGGATGTTGACCTCGCGCTCGATCTCTTCGCGGCTCACCCCCCGCCGGCTGGACGACAGCCGCCGCTTCTTGATAAACTTGGCTGCGTACTCGACGCCTGTGCTCTTCTCCTTGCACTTACGGACGATGGCAAACTGTCCGCTGCAGAGAGGAAAGATCAGAGAGATGTCAACGTAATGTTCTCCCACCTCATGTTGTGATGGGGAAAAAAAAAAAAAAAAAGATGTTTCTTAAGCAGAAGGCACTGCATCTCTGTCTATCATCATAGATATTTATCAGGAAAGACCTCTAAATGCTGTTAGCTAATAACCTCAGTTGTATCTAGTGTTATTTTTTTTCCTGCTTTTGCCCTTTCTTGATTTCCGATCTTGTAAATAAAATCCTGTATAGACAATGAACTTTGATCAAATTCAAGTAAAATTCTGTAGTGTCAAAACCAGTCATGTCTTGTTTCAATATTTTATTTGCTTATTTTCGTTTAACTTCTTCACTCCCTTCAAATATACAGCTCACAATTAACCAGAGGAGAAAAACAAACAAAAAAACAAGTCAAGCACATTTACAGTCCTATGTAGGGCTGCCACAAACGATTATTTTGATAGTCGACTAGTCACCGATTATTTTTGCGATTAGTGACTAATCAGAGAATGCATCCATTGGACGTAAAACGTACAGCTTATTGCACCAGCATGCATCTGATCTTATATAACTATCATTAGCTTACAGCTTGAAGTGTTTAAGGTATATGCTAACTAAAAATAAAGACAAGATGATAGTTTATTAAATTTTAATGACATTTGCAGATTGTTTTGGTGGAGTTTAATAAACTCAGCCGTCGGCTCATTGCCATCTAAAATATAACAGGACACCTGAGTATATTCTCGAGCATCTCACACTTCTGATAATCAGTTGTCTGCTTGACGTTTATTCAGCTGTGTAAAAAGTCGACTATTAAATTAGTCGTCGACGATTTTAATAGTCGACGTAATCGTGACTAGTCGACTAATCGTGGCAGCCCTAGTCCTATGGCAAACAAAGCACACCCTTTCTGCTTCCATAGGAATTAAGAGGGTAGCTAGCTGCTGCAAGTCATCAAATGTACTTGATCAACCAATCAACAGTAAGTGTGAGGACCTCTATAAAAGCAGACGTTTTGGGAGTTTGCTGATCTTTAGGATTAAGTCATCCCATAAGTTTAGATCCTAGCAAATTCACCCTAACATCAGACCATTCAACGCTCAGGTAAACTGCAAAACACACCCAAGAACTACATCTCAGACTCTAGAGAGCTCAGTTAACATGTTAAATGTTAAAGTTTGTTAAATTTTTGGAAAAAAACAAAACAAAAACCTGGCAGCAAAACTTAGGTTTGCAAACTTGCATCTGAACAAACCACAGGACTTCAGAAACAATCTGCTTTGGACATACAAGACCAAAGTGGAGATATCTGGCCATAATGCACACCAACATATAGCAAAATCAAACACAACACATCAACTGTCAGACACTGTGGTGGAGGGGTGATGATCCAGCCTTGTAATGCAGCCACAGGACACGGGCACCTTGCAGTCACTGACTTAACCACAAACTCCTCTGTATACCAACGTATTCTAGAGTCAAATGTGAGGCCATCTGTCCAACAGCTAAAGCTTGGCTGAAACTGGGTCATGGAGCAGGACATGACCCCAAGCACAGCAACAAATCTCCAACAGAATGACTGAAAAAGAATGAAGGTTTTGCCACAGCCAAATTAAAACTGACATCTCAACCAGACTGAAATGCTGTGAAAAGACCTCAAGACAACTGTGATAAATGAATGTCCAATGTCTCAATAAACTAAAGCAACATAGTGAAGAAGCATGAGCCAAAATTCACCAACAAACCGCACATGATGATGATCAAAACTAGCACCACTGATTAACAATTGTTTCATGATCATTGATATGCAAATTATCATGGCCACTGATCAATGGTCTGCAATCACAGCATTGTAACATGGTGAAAGATGTACCCTGAGCTCCTTCCTCAATTCCGAGATGGTCTTTCCATTTTCACATAAATGCTCCCTGTCCAGGATGTGTACATCCTCATCATTGAAAGAGTCACTGGCCACTGGCCTACAAGTGTAAATACTGCTTAAGCCTGGTCCAACTGTGCTGTGCTAGCCTTCTTAGACTGTGAAATTTCCATCAGTAATGGGGCACACTTAAAAGTCGACGTGTACCGTAAACCAACGCACACGGATCAGTATTTAAGGTTTTGACTCTCATCATCCACTAGAACACAAATGTGTCATCAGGACACTACAACACAGAGAGAACAAAAGGTCCTAACAAAGGTACTCTTTGGCATTGATCAATGGTCATGACAATTTGCATATGAATGATCATGAAACCGACCTCACAGCCCATTGTTAATCAGTGGTGCTGCAATCTGCAGTCAGCAGTAGAGCAGGGCGATATGACCAAAAATATTTATCACGATATAGATTTGAAAATTTGCGATAACGATATAACTGACTATAATTGACACTAGACAAAATACTTTACAACTCCACAATTTTATTAGTGCAAAAAAAAAAACCCCAAAAAAACATCAATGTATTTTCACTTAAACAAGCAGCTGTTTTTTGCATTAAAGTTATATAAAAATGTAACAGTACAAATGCAAATTCCTTGCTGACAGTTTAACCAAAAGGCATTTCCAGTGGAAATTGGCCGACATATCCTCAGCATAACCAAGTATAATATCCACAAAACTTAAAGAGGTTATACAAACACAAAATACGGTAATATTATGTTGAAGCACCGTACGTATCACTCCGCGAGGCTCCTGCCTAAGATAGCCGTAATGCTCCGACAATCCATCAAGTGGTGCAGGTTCGTAGCTTAGCAAAGTCGTACTAAAACATTTTCGAGCGCCGTGTACCACATAAAATCGTTTTGAGGTCAGTAAACACAACCAGAATTCAAACATAAGGCACACGGGATTATAAGGGGAACTGTCGATTTTCAGAAAAATCAAATGATTGATTTTAAGTGTGCCGTATTTTCCAAAAAACGCGGTAATAATGACGGTCCGCTAGCATGCTCTACCAACAATAGTGCTTTGTTGTGTATCTGACGGACGAAAGCTAAACCAGTTCCACACCACTGAAGTTGCAGTATTTTCACAAACCAATTCTGGTTCGTCCATTTCATTCAACAATCTGCTTTCGCCCTTGTCATTCTCCATCGCCGCCGTGCCTTTTTCGCCATGTGCGTATGAAAACAAAGGCACTGCGCATGCGCGTTTTACCCATATTCTATCGCGATTTCATTTTCTTGTCGTTGCCCAACATTATACCGGTATTACCGTGAACGGTATGATATGGCCCAGCCCTAATCAGCAGAGACTGAACTGAAGAAGTTACTTGGATGAGTGACAAAAAGTTTCTGCCACTGAAAGTGCTCCATCCAGAAGTAAATTAAATGTCTGTTATCCAAACAGAAGTTAAAATCTCTGACTGAAGCTCAAGAAAGCAAAACAGTGTGTTGTCAGCACAACAAAACAATCATTAACACAACTAAAAACAACAAAATTCTGTTTTATTCCACATAGAATAAAAGAGACTTATATATAAAACAGTGTAGTTTAGATCCATTTAGTATCTGCACACACACACACACACACACACAGTCCATCCCCTCTCTTACACTACAGCAGAGGTGCAAAGGCACATTGAGAGGCAGTGACGTCACACTTTTGCTGCATTACTGCAGAAAGAAAAGGTAAGCCAGAAAGTTGTGTTTCATCTCCAAAAATGTGATGACTCATTCACAAACTATCCAGCACAGCAGAAAATAATTGAAGATGACATTTAATACAGTGCTGCTCACACATATCAAATATCTAGCCCTGTTCAGATCAGTCCCCACCTGGCATTAAAATCCATCTCAAGCAGCATTTCACATTTAGATCTATTTTTAATTATGGAAAGCATTGATAAGCTGAAAAATCATCGCTTACACATCTTAAAAAGAGGAACTTAAAAATGTGTCTTACAAATTAACCAAACTTTGCCATCAAAGCACTACTGCAAAAAGTGTTCTTACACTTTCAGATGAACTGAAGCACACAGCACAACAGCTGGATAGGACAGCAATGAAGAAGAAAGCAGGGTTTTCACATATAATGCTTTCAATTAAACGTTTTAAAACAGGCCCACAAAGCTTACCTCCCCAGCTCCTCTCCCATCTCGTAGTACAACTCAACATCCTCTTGCCTGAAGCCAGCCATGGTGTGCTGACTCTTATGATGATGATGATGGGAGTAACGCCTTCAGATTTCCTGCAGTCAAAAAATAAAAAAATAACTTAAACGTGGATATGTGACACAGAGGCCACAGACACCACAGAGTACAGAGTATGGAGGAAGTGATAAGACAGTGTTAGCACTTTAGGGCTTCGTCCCTCCTTATTTGGAGTCAACACTGCTTTGGAGACTTTTTAGCTGATGTCAGACCTCTGCATACCAGTCCTACTACATCATGTCCTTCACGGGATCAGCTCTCCGACTCAATTAAAGGGACTACACAACCAACTATGTTACCTTTCACTGGCTAGATAACAAACTACGAGCCAAATGAATCAATGTTTAACTGACAATACACAGATAATGACTTTAAAAAAAGATGCTAATTTGCGACGTTTATATTGCACTTTTCCATCATAAAAGGAAAACGGCACAAAGGAAGACCTATTTAAAGTAAACACAATGGTAAACTCGTGAAACGGGATCGCCGTGTTAACTTATTAGAATCTGAAGACTGTTTAAAGAATTTAAGGAAAGAAATAAAGGGAATCCCGACGACGGAAACCAGCTAGCTTAGCTGTGAAGCTAACATTAGCGTCCCATAGAAACACAGCGCTTAATAAAGACAAAGAAAATGATTCATAGTAACTCAAATACTGACAACAACGCATATATTTAGTCACATAAAAGTGAAGGGATTTCTACTACAGATACTTACAGTACGGCTGGCTACGAGTGCTGCATTCCTCTGCCAAGTAGTTGTGTGTGAACTCCCCGACTGAGAAACATCAGGCTAACTGCGGCGGAACACATAGCTTCCGGTGCCCTTCAAAAGTAAAAGCATTAACCTTCGGCGCCAATCAATGCAGTCTCCAAACCACTCAATTCAAACTCTCCCTCTGATGTACTCATTTATAATCTTGTCCATCCTGGTCACGCCCAATTAACGTGTTAACATTTTCAATTCCGCCACCTCCAGCGCCTGTATTTTTGTCAGCATATTATTAAATATTTTCAAAATATTAATCATAAGTGTGTTAATAGACCGACAACTTAATGCTACTGATGTTATCATTTTCACTGTCAGACCTGGGATCACATTCATGCACACTGTACTTGCAAGTAGATTTTTTTTTTTTGTGTGTGTGTGTGTGCGTGTGTGTGTGTGTGTGTAAATGCCTGTGTTACTGTGTAGATACTAACGTTATTGTGTGTTACACACATTCCCTGAGAAGGTACCCTTAAACTTATGTCTATTTTTATCTTCTTCTCCTATGCTAAAACAATCTGAATGTAAATCTACATGGTTCCAACAGAGAATGCCAAACTATGTTTCATTTTTCTTGTAACAGTGACTATAAAGATCTATTCTATACCAAAAGGATTTATCCCTCTGGGGCTAAAAAAAAAAAAAAAAAAAAAAAAAAGAGAAGCGTGAAGTAACGTTTCCATAAATACTTATCAGTAATATAAGATCAACAGAATCATCAAACAAACCTTCAATTCAATCAAGATGTGGTCAGCTTGGGTGATGTCAAATTCTATTTAAGGCCCCACAAAACCATAGCTAGGCTCTCACAGTTCTTTTTCTTTAGCAATCTTTTTTTTTTTGTTTACAATATCAAACAGCCATAAAAAACTAATAAGAATCATTTCACACTATGTGGCAGCACTGTATTAAGTTTAAGTTGAGATCTTATCAGGCAAATATAAATATTTAGCCTTGATTTTGTAAGAAAACCTTTATTGTGAAAGTTAAAGTAGATAAAGTTCCGCTGTCGTTGCGCATCTTGACGCAGGTAAACACCGGAGAGAAGGGAGGACATATGGAATGACATCATGTTGAGTGAATCAGCCTGCTGCAGTACGTCAGTGAGCAACAAGACCGAGCATGCAGCAGCGAAGATTAAAGAAAGGCCAGAGCAGGGAAGAGGCGCACTATTAGACAGTGATACACATGAACGCATAACAACGAGTTTTCTAATAACGACTAATTTATTAAAATACTGTAATTAGACACAATACGAGTATGTTTTCAAAGCTATGACAGAGAGACATTTCTGTAAATTAACATCTGGTTAGTGCAATAGGCCGGGATTTTAGCAGGAGGGTTGATGCAGGGTAGGAATGAACAGAACTTTCATCGACTTTTGTCGTCCTTACATTTTCAAAATTAGTTCCCTGACCGGGAATCGAACCCGGGCCGCGGCGGTGAGAGCGCCGAATCCTAACCACTAGACCACCAGGGACTGTGGGTATCCGTTTCTGCGCCTTCAGAATCCTGCATATAATGTTGATATCGTCAGATGGAGGCTGAGTGGAGGCTGAGAGTGAACATGTTTTGAACATGTGTTGAATATGAGCTTGACTATGAGCTTCTGGTTTGTTCCAAAGTTTAGGTGCAGGTACAGCAGAGATAAGATCTCATCAGTGCTTTAATCTGCTACTCTGTGCGACCAGACGCATCTGGTCATCTGACCTGAATGCTGTTCTGAGAATGTACATGGTTAAAAGATCAAAAATGTAAGGAATTGCTGGTAGAAACATGCTCTAATAACAACATTTATTTGTTTCTGTGGACAAGTACTGATCATAAAAAATACACAGTATACAGACATCCGAGTAGACCCTCATGTCTTCTCGGATCTTCCCATGCAGTCCTCCACACTCTGCTCTTGGAAATTATGATTGAAGTTTAAGTAAGGACGACAGTATTCATAAGGTCCATGTCTTATGACAGTAGGATATTTAGTTTTGTGCGTAAATCCGGTTAAAAGAGCCAAGGAGTTCATAGTTAGACTTTGATATGTGCTCAAAGGTGTGCAGAGTTGACATTGTTTGAAAAATTAGTTCCCTGACCGGGAATCGAACCCGGGCCGCGGCGGTGAGAGCGCCGAATCCTAACCACTAGACCACCAGGGACGGCAAGTGGTTGGGATGACCACCGACCTGAGTGGGGATGTAATGTTTTATCTAAGATAGGAGAATCGGAATCAGAAGACTTTATTTATCCCCAAGGGGCAATTAACAAACAACAGAGCAGCATAACGTTGAAGATAAGGACAATAAGAACAGGCAATAAGACTGAAATAATAAATACACAGAATATACAGTATATACAGTTTTAAAATTAAAGTGACTGAAGTAAGATAAGATAAATCTAGTTTATCTTATCTTGTTGTTCAGTAGGGATGACAGCTTAGCCATCATGTCACTGACCACCTCCACTGCGTCCAGATGGCATCCTAGAACAGAGCTGGTCCTTTGGATCAGCCTGTTCAGGCTCGTTCTGTCCCCAGCAGTGATGCTGCTGCCCCAGCAAACTACACTGTTCGTCCCCATCAGTGATGAAGCCGACTATTGCAGAGTCGTCAGAGAACTTCTGCAGGAAGCACTGGGTGGAGTTGTGGGAGAGGTCTGCAGTGTAGATGGTGAAGAGGAACGGAGTCAGAACTGTTCCATGTGAGGCCCCCGTACTACAGATGACCCTGTCCGACACACAGCCTGAGTTCTCACATACTGTGGTCGGTCAGATAGTCCAGTATCTATGTTGTGAGGTGATGGTCCACTTCTATGTTCTCCAGCTTGTCCTTCAGAACTGTGGGAAGAATGGTTCTAAAGGCACTGGATAAATCAATGAAGATGATTTTCGAACGATGTAGGAGGTGAATGACGGTCATCCACTCCGGTGCCACAGCAGGTTGGTAGGCAAACTGAACTGGGTCCAGTGATGAGCTCAGCAGGGGCAGAAGCTGTACCAGGAGCAGCCGCTCCACTTACCTCCAAGATATTGGAATTAATCACCTGCATACAAATGGGATTTTTTGTATATTTTTTTTTGTATTTTTTTGTAATTTTCTTTTGTATTTTTTTTTAATTTTGGGTTAAACATGCTAAGAGTTTTGCATTTTTTGCACTGAAGAAAAATTGTTTCCTTTTATTTATTTATTTATTTATTTATTTATTTATTTATGTATTCATGCTAATGAATTGAAAAACTTTTAACCAAACTCTAAAACTCCTCTTTTATTTGTTGTTGGGGGTTTTTAAAAATTATGTTTAACTGTAAAGCATGTTAAGCTTTTCGTGCTGTCAGTGACCGCTACTATTTTTATCGTTTTTTGGCAGTCTGTTTTTATCCAAACAGCAACGCGTTAAGTGGCACATGACAATATCATCCAATTAAAAAGCCTAGCCGAATGAAATGGGCGCGGCCTGTTAGAGCCGGCGTTGGGGACTCTCGTGCAGGGAGTTCGAGCCAAGCGTTTGGTTGGTTGGTCGGTTGGTCGATGGGGGAGACAACAACAAGCTAGACACCATGAGGGTCCCCGAAACACTGATTTGGGTCGCTTTTCTCATCCAGAAGGTGAGAGAGACCGCGTCTGTTTATTCGAAAACTGTCCCTCAGTGCGTCTTTGTCGGGTAGCAGCCTGCGGTTAACAAACAAGGATTTGGGTTTTTATTTCCCTGCGGTTTTCCGGGAACGTTAGCATAGATGCTATGTCTGTTAGCTTGCGGAGATTTCTGTGGGCCCTGGAAACCCACACATTACTCACCTTTTGATGCAGCATTAATGAAGGGGGATTATTGCCGATTCAACTCACCTGAAACCGACACTGGGTTTATCTTCACAGTGATTACGAGACAGTGAATCTGATGTTAACCACTGACAACTTAGACTGCGGTAGTGCTGTAAAATATGGAACGCGTCTGAAATTAGAGTTTAAGAGTGAAATATTTCATGTCACTGCCAGAAACAATATAACTGAGTGAGCCAAACTAAAATTTGAACAGGTTTTTCTGTTTTGTGTTCAGTGAAAAAACTATTAATCTAGCTAAAGATTGTCATGTGGAAAGAGAAAGAAAGAAGAGGTATTTGAGAAATGTGTTTAAAAGCCTTAAATATAACTTCAAGTACATTGCAGGAACCCTGATTGTAGGAGCTGTTACTGAGCCTTTTTATACACTGAAGGCTGTAGTTTGTAGTGCTGCTGAGCTTTATTATACATACAAGGGTTTATCATATTGTGTGCACCCCGTTTATATGAAGAAGGGTATACAAAAACCAACTAAAAGGGGTATGAATAGTTTAATCATAGCTTCAAAAAGGCTTTTGGGAATTTTTATACCGTCTCAAATTGATGCAGACAGCGAAACATCAACATTTATAGAACTGCTAGAATTAAAGCTCAGCTCTGTGATATAAAAATTTACTTTTTCTTGGACATGTGAGATGATCCAGCCATTGTTTTTATGTTGACAGGTGGTGGGAGAGTACGGCATGGCCCATTTCAGTGACAAGGGCAAGAGCAAAGGAAAGGATTACTGCATATTCTTCAACTCCCAGTGGGCACGTTTACCTCAGGATCTCAATAAGGCAGTAAGTCACTAACAAAGGGGGTTAACCAAACATTGTAAAATTTCAAATTGCTTCAAGGCCACACAGTGCAATGAGGCTAAGCCTCAGTGTACAACATCTTTTCTTAGGAAGACAGGATGCTGAAATGTAATCTCTACTTTTATTGCCTGCTACGAGTCAAGCTGCTATTTTCTGAACCAAGCGCAATCACTGGAGAGATTTTATGAATATCAGAATATATTAGGCTGTAGTAATACACGCAACAAGAAATAAATACAAGAATTAGTTTTTAGGTCATACTCACACGAGTGTTTTATTTTTGGATATAGGTGTATAATGAGAAACAAAAACTAGTCTTTTAGAAGTACAAGGATTTTTATGACAAGGCTGCCCCTTTTTACACTAAATGAGGAAGCTTCTTTGTTCCATTAAAGAATAATAAACAGTACGTAATGAGTAATTAATTAAAACAAACAACATCTCTAATTACTGTATTTTGAAACCTCTGAGAGTATTTCCAAACCTTTTGTTTCAAAGTCACGTCTCCAGATCCATGACTTGACAACATCGGTCCTGTGCTCACCCTCTGAGGTCCCAGAGGGAGGCTTCCCGAACCGCATCCCCATGGTGATGAGGGGGAACTGCACTTTCTATGAAAAAGTTCGCTTGGCCCAGATTAATGGTGCCAAGGGCCTGCTCATCGTCAGCAAGGACAGACTGGTGAGACAGCTGTTCACGGCTATTCTGTGTCAGAATTAAACAGGTCTTTTGGTTCATCACAAATCAGAAATGTGCTTTGTTTTTGTTTTTTCCCTACAGACACCACCAGCAGGAAACAAGACTCAGTATGAAGAGATAGACATTCCTGTGGCACTGCTCAGCTACTCTGATATGTTGGATATAAGCAAGGTGAGAAGTCAGCTACCAACCGATATTTCTCTTCTCACTTTAGAAGCTCTACACCTAGCCTTATTATCCCTTTTCTAATTTTGTGTCACTGGATGCTTTAATATGTGTACCTTGTTTGTATCAGGGTAAACTACCTTTAATCTGTAATTCTTCATGGTACAGATTCAAGAAAGTGCTGGAAGTATTTCTCAGAGATTTTGCTCCCTATTGACATGATGGTGTCACACAGTTCCTGCAGATTTGTTAACTCCATGTCCACAATGAGAATCTCTCATTGTACCACATCCTAAAGGGGCTGTGCTGGATTGAGATCTGGTGACTGCAGAGTCCATTTGAGTGCAGTGAACTGATTGACATGTTCAGGGAACTGCTTAGAGATGGTTTAAGCTTTGATACGTGATAAACGGCACATGGCACGTCTATCCAGCTGGAAGCAACTGGTTAAATGCTCCTTTTCAGACAGATTTGTTTTTCCAGTGGAGTGGAAAATGTATCTAAGTGGAAAAGTGTATCTAAAACTGAGCACCATGACAGAGACTCTTGTTGTAATTCATGACTTCAGTCCAGTGTTATGCACTGAATTGGGCTTAATAATCACAACATCAGAGTTAATTTACTTTGAAGTAGGCTAAATTAGGGTTTATTTAATATAAATTAAGTAGCACTTTCTTATTTTGGCATGTTTTATTTAGCTTTGAAGGTTGACATCTGGCAAATCTAATGCTGTTTCTTACTTCTGCAGACCTTTGGTAAAGGACAGCTGGTTGCCATGTACGCACCCAATGAGCCAGTGTTAGACTATAACATGGTGATCATCTTCTTGATGGCAGTAGGAACGGTGGCTATTGGAGGCTACTGGGCCGGCAGCAGAGACAGCAAGAAGTAAGTTTACTGGTCCTGTAAAAGTGCTTCTGTGGAAGTGATTCAGTGGAAAATCCCATAGTGTCAGAGTTTCAGCTGTACTGCAGTATGACAGCCAGAGTCTTCAGACTTTTTGAAAAAATTAAAGTTAAAAAGTGATTTTAGTCTGGGTTGAACAAAACTGCATTAAGTGATACAAAAATACAATGATGCAAGTATTGGGTATCAAAGAAATTCCTTCAGCGAGTGCAAACGATGCATTTAGTCACAGCTGCTAAATTTACATTAGAGATATTTCATCAGGAGAGGCTCCAGAGAACATTGGTCAGAGTTTTCCTGGCAACAAAATACAAGTGCATGATTGCAAAAGACTTTCCTTTTGGGTGACTATGAGTACTTCTCTTCTTTTCAAACCAAGCAATCTGCATCTTACCGCTGCGACTCCAGTAAAGGGCAGCACTGTTTATTTGAGTATGGGTGACTCATTGGCTTAACCCAATCTGAGTCCATCTTTTTGGAGTTTTCTGAGGTGAAGGAGGGCAGAGTGAGATGGGGTCGCTGACGCACAGCACCGCAGAGAAAAAAAACATTTGGGATCATGAGTGCGTGTTTTCAACTCAAGATGGAAGTGAATGCCAGCCAGCTGACCAAATGACTATAAATATAGACTTTTAATGGCAATATGGTTATCCCGTGTGTTTTGGTAAATCACCAAACACTGGACCATAATCAGCAATTTAAAATGTGAACGACAAAACCTCAGAGCAAACATGTGTGCATATATACTCTTTGTCTTTAGAGTTACTCACTGTTGCTTGTCCTCCTGCAGACGGTACATGAAGCACAAGCGGGACGACAGTGCTGAGAAGCAAGAGGAGGAGACCGTAGACGTAACCCCGATCATGATTTGTGTGTTCGTCGTCATGTGCTGCAACATGCTGGTGCTACTCTACTTTTTCTACGATCACCTGGGTACGATGCAGATACACACGAAGCGTACACAGAATATAACCGCTGCTATACTAGTCGTGCTGAAGGAAACATTTAAAAGATAAGTAAATCCGTTAGATCAGAAGCACATTTATGGGACCAGTAAATGATGGTGGTTTCAGTTCCTTCTGCCCAGTATTCATTAGTGTGTTGGGGGCGGTTAGCCTCTCAAAGCTTTTAATTTGTCCTTACTCACTGTGGCTTGGCGTCACTCAGTAGGGATTTTCTCTGGATTGAGGTTGTGCAAAAGATGTGACAAAACCTAAAAAAACCAGCATTTGCTATGTGCACAAAAACCACAGAGCAAAACATATTTGAAAAAAACCCTCCTGAAGTGCAAAAAAAACACAGAACGGTGCTTTTGCAATAAGCGTTTGTAGTTTAGAATCAAATGAAGTGATAATTTAGGATGTGCTTACTTTTACAGTCTGTCAGAATCAGAAAAATGGTTCCAGAGCAGCTGATTTAGTTCAAGCCTGCAGCTTTTAACTGGATCTTACAGGTTTCCTTGTTTTTCTTGACTGAAACACCTGTATGGATAATTCCTGGACTTACTAGGCATTCATTGTCAAATTTTTTAAACGAATTTAAACGTCAAATTTCTCCTCACCACTTGGCAAGTTTATATTCTTTTTATCTACAGTATGCAGTAGCTTACTCAGATTAGGGACACTTGTCCTCCTGCTGCCCAGTGCTCACACTGTGCCAGAGGATGCTTACATTTATCTTGGCAGCAGCTCCTCTCTCACAGTCACTCTCTGATTTACTAAAACACTTTTGCAGAGCCTGATGAGTTTTATGTGTTTGTGGCTTTTGGGACTTGATTATGAAAGCGGTGGAACGCTTTCCTTTCAGAGTTATTTTTAAAGAGGGAAGTGCAGGGGAATGCGATACATGCATACTGTACCGAGTCTAACTGAACCGCGCCCGGGCACAGCACGTTAATTATGTTAGTCAAACAAGCTGGACTTTAATGCTTAAACACACTCAGGCCCATCCTGAGTACATCCTTGATAACAGCTCATTTACATGTTTGTGCAACATAGTTTTCGTCAGCTGAGGTTCGTCGTGTCCCAGTGTTTTATATGCAGAGCCAGCAGATAGAAACAAGTAAAATGCTGGCACTTTTTCCCCTCCGGGGTCCATGCTACTTGTTGTGGTCAGTTTTCTTTAGAGGTAAACATAACTATCGCTCACGTTCTTTTAAAAAAAAAAACTTATTTACACGTTTCTGAATCTCACTTCTGATACTTTCAGCTATCTCCCTCCAGGAATTTACTGATATTTGAAGGTCCTTATATTAAGAATACGGTTATTATTTCCTATATTGTTGCTCTCTTACTGATAAATTTAAAAGCCAAGTTGATTCAGTAAAGGACTAGATGTCACAATTCCTGACAATGCATTGCTTTTAATGGAGAAAATCTTGAGGGATGGGTGTTATGAGCAAAAGCATCCCAGAAACTTTACCAGTGGCACACATCGTTATGTGTCTCAACTTTCGTTCTACACAAGCTAATCTGCCATTTTTCCTTGGTTAGGTTTAGGGATTAGAGATCTGATCTAAATCATTAAAATTAGACACGTCGTCAGTGGTGGACCTTGAATTCATCGGGTGTTTCGGCCATTATCACTAGACACCCTCATCCAAGGAGGCCCTGCCAGGGTTGATCAGGCCCCGGAGTGTGTCAGTGGTTTATCTTAAAATTGTTTTCTTCTTTCTCCTGTTTAGTTTTCTACAGTTTATTCTATCTGTTCACTGCAGCTGAGAAATACGTACCTCTTTAACATTTATGGAGCTTCTTTTCTTCAAAGGGACAAAAAAAAGTGATAGAGAGGAGTAAGACAAGTAAGTAAGATAAGATACGAGAGAGCAGAGACGACAGCGCCCACTCTACCTCCCCACTGACTCCCAGAAAAGGGAAGAAGAGCGGAACATTTTTCATTCTTTTTAGTTTTACTACCATGAGGTTAACTGCACAGTCGCCAGGAGGCCCTGAGACAGCTGTAGCAGTCAACCAGCAAAACGTCTAATGTTATGTTTTACCCTGACTGACTGACGTTCCTCTTGCTTTGTGAAGGGTTGAGCGTTGATGAATTTCCTTTTGTGCTCAACTTTCTCAGCCAGACACCTGAGGACCTGGTTGTGTCTCCATGTGTATCTGCCCTGAGTAAGGCTAGTCCTACAACCAACCAAGATGTGCTTGAGTGTGGCTGGGACTGTACACAGGGGGTACGCTGGGTCCTTTGGAAAGGTAGCACATTGTATGTCGCTCGGATGATGAAACTTAGTCTATTAGACTCCATTCCCCAGAATCCCCAGAAAAATTAGACAAAAATGCACAGGAGGAATCACTGGCACTGAACTCATAAAGTCCGCTGGCTTGTTAATCCTGTTGTCTCACTTTGTCCATGATGATAGAAGGCTCACCATCAGTGTCTTAAGCCTTTAACATTGCTGCCTCTTTCCTCCTTAAAAAACTAGCTTAAATAAGTAGAATAAATATTTTGCTAACAAAATAAAAAGACAATACGACAAAGCAAGTATTTAAGTGTTTTACTTAAGGTAAAAACCAAATAATAGAAAGGAGCTCAATTAAATAAAATCAATTAAATGAGCAAAATAAGTAAAGATTAAAATGCAATACAGTAGAATAGGTTGTGAATAAAAAAAAAAAAAAAAAGAAGGGTGAAGAAATTAAAAAAAAATAAAAAATGCACATCACACACAGGTGCAACAAGAAAATACACAAAATGAATAAAACAGGATTTCTGGTTAAAAAGTCCAAGCTTCTAAACGAATCTTATTAAATTAATAATCCCCTCTCCATTTAGCTCCAGGGTAAACTGAGATTCTTCAGAGATCATTTCCTCTCGCAGAGCTGCCTGTTGTCCAGCATTAAGCTGCAGCAGAGTCAAACCCTGCTGAGTGTAAAGAATGGCTGCACTGATAAAGAGCTCAATGGCTGAGATAACATTTCGCCTTTAAACAGATTAAAAAGCTGCTGAAAGCTGCGGATGGCAATAGTGTACAAAAGGGAAAGCAATACCACTATTCAGGCGTTTAAGGAGGGGGGATGCCAAAGAAGCGGGTTTCCTCACACGATAATATCTACTCAGCTTCTGTCTGCTGTTTCTTCACCGTTTAGCCATTTGGGTCATCAGGATCTTCTGTTTGGCCTCCTCTGTCGGCCTGTACAGCTGCCTGTGGCCGTTCGTCAGGAGACTTCCTTTCTGCAAGTGCAGGTGAGTCTTCAGGTCATATTAGCAGGTGCGATGATGCTTTAAACAGCATGACATTTGTTTGTTTTCTCTCCATTCATGTATGTTTTCTATATCTATTCTATAATCTATTCAACCAAATATTAGTCAGGGTGTATATATGTTTGAGCTTCTCAAATCTAAAATAAATTCAAACTTGTTCGCCCAGTTCTTATTTATTAAATTCAATAAAGATGTCTGCTGTACAGTCACTCCACCCTGGAAACAGAAAAGCTCATATAAATACTTAAATACTCATTATACTTACAGCATGATGAGTAAACGGTTTAGGAACCTTTTTTTTAATATTTTTTTCAGCAATGTGGATTGAGCAGTTGTTTCCTGTTTCTTCTGTACACCCTTTTTTCTTGTGTTTGTAGACCAAATGATACATGATTAACATGATTATCTGCAGATTAATGCTAATAAAAACACTTTTTAGTTGCATTTCATGCTTAACAGTGACTGTATTTCTCTGAGAGAAAGTGCTGTGGTGTAGTGGCTGACATCTGACCTATGTTTTGGAAAAAAAGGATCCCGGAGAACAACCTGCCGTACCTGCACAAGCGGCCGCAGATCCGCATGCTGCTGCTGTCGGCCCTCTGCATTGGTGTCAGCATCATCTGGATGGTGTTTCGCAACGAAGACCAGTGAGTGCACAACACAAAATTTAAAAAACAATTGAATTCATTCCACTACAGCTACAGACAAAGGCGCTGCAGGGCTTTACAGTCATAGAAGAAAAGGTCAAATTCACCAGCATAATAATCACGAGAGGCGAAAAATGAGGTCAGGTACGAAGTTGAACTTGAGGTGAATGGGAGTAAGGAATACTATTAGTTGACATGTGCAGATGTGGGAAATAACCAGGATATACCGATAGTAATAACTGCGATAGCTTAAAAAATAAAAAATAAATAAAAACGATATATCACGATATATATTTGAAAATTTGCGATAACGATATAACTGACGATATAACTGATGCGAGACAAAATACTTTACAACTCCACAACTTTGATGGGGTTTTTTGTACTAATAATGTCACTTCACCCGGCACCTGTTGCCTACTGGTGGTGGTCAGAGGGCCCGGTGGCGCCAGTGTCCGCCTCGCCTCTGTCAGTGCGCCCCAGGGTGGCTGTGGCTACAATGTAGCTTGCCATCACCAGTGTGTGAATGGGTGGATGACTGGATGTGTGAAGCCCTTTGGGGTCCTTAGGGACTAGTAAAGCGCTATACAAATACAGGCCATTTACCATTTACCATTTCACTTAAACAAGCAGCTTTTTTTTATGTGCATTAAAGTTATATAAAAAATTAACAGTGCAAATGCAAATTCCTCGCTGACAGTTTAACCAAAAGGCATTTCCAGTGGAAATTGACCGACATGTCCTCAGCATAACCATGTAAAATATCCACAAAACTTAAAAAGAGGTTAGACACACTCAGTGCGGTAATATTATGTTGAAGCACAGTACGTATCACTCTGCGAGGCTCCCGACTACGGTAACCATAATGCTCCAACAATCCATCAAGCGGTGCGGCTTCGTAGCTTAGCAAAGTCGTACTAAAACATTTTTTGACAGATTTTTGAGCGGCGTGTACCACATAAAATTGGTTCGGTGACCGTGGAACAGGGGGTTGGGAAGCGCATCTGTAACCGGAAGGTGTGTGTCCTTGGGCAAGACACTTTACCCTACCGCCTACTGGTGTTGGCCAGAGGGGCCAATGGCGCAATATGGCAGCTTCGCTTCTGTCAGTCTGCCCCAGGGCAGCTGTGGCTATAACTGTAGCTTGCCTCCACCAGTGTGTGAATGCGAGAATGAATGAATAGTGGCATTCTAAAGCGCTTCGGGTGCCTTGAAAATAGGGCTGCCACGATTAGTCGACTAGTCACGATTACGTCGACTATCAGAATCGTCGACGACTGATTTAATAGTCAACGCGTCGTTTGAAGCTTTGTAAGATCACAAAAGACGCAGGAATAAGTAGTAGAATTTAAGAGTGTAATAACGGACTGAAACAGAAGATGGCAGCACTGCATGTACAAGGATGCCAGCTGCCGTTAAACCCGAAGAAGAAGAAGAAGTAGCTCTGTCCCAGAATTCATAGCGCTGCCCAGCTCAGTTACCAACAATGGCGGCAGCTAGTTAGTTTTAATATTACTCTTATTATTCTTTCTGGGTCACAAAATGAACGTTTAACATATTTTCAGGCGAGAATGTAACCGTGTAAACCTCAAATATTTGCTCAGTTTATCAAGACACCACATATTTTCAAAAGCGCTCCGACGTTTTTGGAGACGTCTGTTACCCACTAGCTCGATAGCTAGCCTGGAGCAAGGCTCACTAGAGCCCGTGAGAACACCGGACTCCCGGCAAATCGTTTTCAAACCCACCGCTGTCTTTCGCTACTCAGGTTAAACATATATAAGTCACTTAGATAACTTAAAAATGTTATTGTTTGGCTTTTTGTAGTATTTTATTTGTTCCTGAGTAAATCGGTTTGGCTGAGATTAAAGTTATAGTTTTTACACAGCTGAATAAACGTCAAGCAGACAGCTGATTATCAGAAGTGTGAGATGCTCAAGAATATACTCCGGTGTCCCGTTATATTTTAGATAGCAAGGAGTTTATTAAACTTCACCGAAACAATCTGCAAATCTCATTAAAATTTAATAAACTATCATCTTGTCTTTATTTTTAGTTAGCACATACCTTAAACACTTAAAGCTGTAAGCTAATGATAGTTATATAAGAGCAGATGCATGCTGCAATAAGCTGTACGTCCAATGGATGCATGATCCGATTAGTCGACTAATCAGATCATGCATCCATTGGACGTACAGCTTATTGCAGCATGCATCTGCTCTTATATAACTGTGTATCTGAGGGCACGAAAGCCAAACCAGTTCCACACCACTGAAGTTGCAGCATTTTTACAAACCAATTCTGCTTCATCAGTTTTATTCAGCGATCCGCTTTCGCCCTTCTCATTCTCTGTCGCCGCCATGCTTTTTCCACCATGTGCATATGAAAACAAAGGCACTGCCCATGCGCGTCTTACCCATATTCTATCGCGATATTTCATTTTCTTATCATTTCCTAACATTATACCAGTATTACAGTGAACGGTATGATATGGCCCAGCCCTAATAGTAGATACCTTATCACATATTCCAGAAGTGTCACCACTTGGGCTATTTCAGCTTTTTGAGAAAGGAATTATTATTGTGGGCTTCTCCAGAAGTCCATATCTTCAGGTTTAAAATTCAGAGTGACCCCATAGGTGCTATATTTGGGGGGAAAAATTTTCACTTTCACTTGGAAAGATGCTTTTGCTGAAGTATCAAAAGAGCTGAAGCTGTTGGTTTCCTACAGGCTGTGCTGCACACTTTCTTCCAGCACCCAAGAATTTTGGTTTGAGGGCAGAATTATTGTGGGTGTGTGTGTCGGGTGGCGTAAAGTCTGTGTGTAATGACATGATATGGTGATGGTGCTGGGTGACTAATGTGTTACGTGTCTTCCAGGTGGGCGTGGGTGTTACAGGACGCCCTGGGGATCGCCTTCTGTCTCTACATGCTCAAAACAGTCAGGCTGCCCACATTTAAGGTGACAGATCTGAACCACAACACGATTTTTTGAAAGGTTTTTAACTGTGTTTGATTGTTTTAATAAAAGTTTTGTCTGAAACTTTGATCATAAACTGTGTTTTCTTTTGCTCCTTGATGCAGGCTTGCACTTTACTAATGACCGTCCTGTTCGTCTATGATGTTTTCTTCGTATTTATTACACCTTCCTTCACAAAGGTATGTCAGATTGTCACACACGTCTCTTTAGTTTAGTTGTTGTCTGCTGTGTTCTTTGTTTTTGTGTTTTTACTTCTTACCTTTTCTCCAGAGTGGGCAAAGTATAATGGTGGAGGTAGCAGCTGGTCCCTCTGACTCCTCCACACATGAAAAGGTGAGCCTACGTGGTACACCTCGGTTAAGTCCTCCAAACACCCCTCTCAGCTCAGTAGTTGATGGTAATGTTAATTTTTGTGTTTTCTCCAGCTTCCCATGGTGCTTAAAGTGCCACGGTTAAACTCCTCCCCCCTGGCTCTTTGCGACCGCCCCTTCTCCCTGCTTGGCTTCGGAGATATCTTAGTACCAGGTATGCAAAGCAAATGTTTTATGATGACACAGTTCACATGCTTTAAAAATAAGAGCAAGGGCTTGTCCAACAGTAAGTCTGTCACAGATGAGAGATTTTCATCAAAGAATTTAAAAAAAAAATACTAAAAATGGAAGTCTGCTAAGAAAGCTATGTGAAAAACTGCTGTTAGTCTTTCCCTTTGTTCTGAATGCCTCTTTGGTTTTCTTTTCTCAGGTCTGCTGGTTGTGTACTGTCACAGATTTGACATTTTAACACAATCCTACAGGATCTACTTCATGGCCTGTACAGTCGGTACGTACGTGGGCTGGAGGAGGGGATGGAGGTGGGCTGTACTCTGTGAAATGCTGATGTTATGATGAGCCTCATTCAGGTGGGAATGACATTGATAAGGGGAGGTTCTGCTCTGTAGTTCAACTCATCGTTTTACCCCGAGAAAAATGACCGTGGTGCTTGTAATGTAATAAACAGATTGTTAAGACTAGCCAGTAGAAAACATCAGCACTTCCTCTCCTGAGGACTTCAGTTTTAGAGCAAAAAAGAGATGATTTCATTTTCCTGCCAGATCTGGTACAGGCTTTAGGAACAGGTGCAAGGAACAAGTCTAGGAACAAAAGACTTCAGTAACTTTTCTGATGGTTGTAGCTCAGTGAGTAAGGTAGAAGCAGGCCAAGGACGACCTGTAAATAAGAATATAGCAGCGGACCAGCTTGCAGAACACCTGCAGGAGCTAAAGTGACATCTGTCTTTGTCTCTCTCCCGTCAGCTTACGGCATCGGCCTGCTGATCACCTTCGTGGCGCTGGCCGTGATGCAGATGGGTCAGCCGGCGTTACTCTACCTGGTGCCTTGCACTCTGCTCACCAGCCTCAGTATTGCACTGTGGCGCAGGGAGTTGCCCCAGTTCTGGACTGGAAGTGGATTTGTGGTGAATACCAGTTTGATATGACTGCCTACTACGGAAGAACAAAAAGACTTAACAAAAGAAAAGGAGAAAAAAAATCTAGGTTTAAATAACATGCAGACTAAAGTAGAATTTCAAGTTGAGTAACCCCTTTAAATAATTCCATCCATTCCAACTGCTTCTTTCTGTTTTCACTGTCCCCCTCCATCGCTACTCCTCACCCTTTATTTTACTGTGGGTGTGCTCTAGTCTGCTGCTGAGGGCTCAGCTGTCTGTGAATGTCACTGCAGGTATTCAAACCGGGCTTCATTCTACCATCAAACACCCCGACGGGCGTACTACGAAGCGAAATCAATGGCTTAGTGAGCTACGTCGAGCCTTAAGTCAGAGTTTTCAGTGTCCCGGGGGTGGCTTTCTTGATCACCATGGTAACTGAAGCTGTTTAAAACTGTCAGGAAGTGCCACGTTTTCACTGATTCTAGATAGATTCAGATTCTCTGCTGGAGCAATAGGTTTTATACATGCCAAGTGCAGATATATACATTCATGTTCCCACAAGGGAAATTATTGTTACAGCAGCTGTATAAAAAGAATAAAATTAACACAGGAATAAAAAATTTTGTATATACATAAGTGATTACATACACGGTAGAGCTGTGTTTCACTATAACCTCCGAAAGAGAGGCAGGAATATGTTAGCATTTATTTTCTAATGCAGAAAACTATTGTTTTTGTATTTTATTTAAATCTGCTGCCAAGCCTGCTGAAATTCCAGCTTAAAAAACACAGATTAGAAAGTCGGTCGGTCTGTTTGTTTGTTGTCCATTTATCAGGACTACAAACAAGAATATTAAATCTGTAAAATAACTTGCCTGCTCTTTATTGTGAGCATGCTCAGAGCCTGAAGCAGAAAACCTGAGCTAACACAGGAAGCTGAAAACCACTATTGAGATACCTGTTACCTCTGACTGGGGTTTTAGGTGTTGTTGAGCCAGCTAACACAAAGTAAGCCTGGCTTTATGAACTTGCTTCGTAGTACCTCCCTCTGCTCTCTTAACCTTGCTTCATTTCTGCATTGATGATAAAGTAGTGATCACATGGGAAACTCTGACTCCATTAGTGGGGCTGATGTTGATGTAGATTATTTCTGTGTAGCTTGATGGGGCTAAAAACCTCAGTGGGACGTTTCTATTCCTACGAATACCTCTGAGGGCACAAAGCTTCTTTAGCTGGGGTTAAATTTGTGCCTGTGTAGCTTAGTAGTTTGGTTCTGTTTGCCTTCTGCTCTCCTGTAGCTCCTGTTATTAAATTTTGTGTTCAGCCTGGCGCCCTTCACTCATGCAGGCTTTTGTTTTCTGTCCCTTGCAGCCTGCCATAGTGCTCGCACCGATCAACTGCACACAAACCGCCGCGCCGCCGACCAAGGAGCCCTCAGCTAAACCAGAGTCACCAACAGCAGAGGAGCAAGCCAGTCAGAGTGAAGACTCCCCCCAGGACCCGCCTCAGAAAACTCCCCCGGTGGAGAGCAATGAAGAGGAAAAAAAACCCAACTGAAATAACGTCTAGTACGGCACTTTTCCATTTCACCGTGTTTACTTTGTTCATTTTCTTTCTACAGTGTGTCCAAGTCAGTGGACATTTCACATACTGATGCTTGTTTGCACTCGGTGCCAAGTACGAATCTGTGTTTTCTGAATGTCGGGCTCAGCCAGGCACAGACAAACAGAAGCAGTCCCATCACCACCTCCTACTAACATACAATCTGCACCACCCGAAAGGGGAGTGAAAAGTCAATCTACACTACTCTATTGAGAAAACAATAAATATTTCCACTCCACTCAGCTCTGTGCCAACCTAAAGACCCCGTCACGCCAGCAAATAACAGTGCAATGTATAACTTGACCAGTAACACCAGAGCTAAATGGCAGATTAAAAAAAATACCCCTCCTGATTTTTGGTTTTCTTTACATTTAAGAAGTTGTTTATGGAGAAAAAAAGACCCTTTAAAAGCTGAGGTCTAAAGCTGAGTAAAAAAATCTTTTTGACCTATTAATTATTTAATAAATCGTCCATTTATAATGAGCACCCTGACGTGTTACAGATCAGAGAAAAGGGGAAAAAACTTCACATGTGGAGGTTTTAGTGCTTCACGATTCAAACGGCATGTCTAGAGCAGAAAAAAATAAGCGATAGTAGTAGTTGCTGTGTAGAAATACTGGCATCGCTATTAAAGGAATAGTGGTAATGAATTAATTAGTGAGCCGAATGAGCCGTGAGCTGCATGTTTTGCACCCCTGAAAACCAACTTTAATGAACTTTGAGCAATCATATAATGTATTTAGTGCCTGATCAGTCTCATACAAATAACTCCAGGATCCAACTAACCTGATGGAGCGAAAAAAGAGAAATGGTAAAATATTAGGTGGCAAACAGAAAATTAAAGATTTAAATATTCATTCTTGCTCCAGCTTCTCATATATGTGTAAGAAACAAAGTACATTTGGATTTTGAAATGTTGATCACACAAACAAAACTTGTAAAATAAGGCATCTCGAACATTGTTTTCTGCTTTTGGACAAAAGAAAAAATTCTAAATAGCAATCAGTTGTTTTTTTTATCTAGCAGTTAAGAAAGGTAGTGCCAGGTTCATAATTTGTTGGAGAAAGGCACATTTATTTTGTAGTTTTTGCCTCTGTGCACCACAGTGGTTCCTAAATCAAACAATTACTATGCGAGTGAAGAGCAGACTTTCAAATTTAATTCAAGGGATTTGACAAAAAGTTTGCATCAACTGTTCAGGAAATGGAGCCATTTTTTGATAGGGTATTGGTGTCACCCCGCCGGGCAGGCAGTGTGGAAACATATCTTTGTGAACACGATAACTTGAGAGCGAAGCGACGCAGAATTGTCAAATTGATAGCACAGGTGCATCTAGTAAAAATCTCAGATGTGTTTGACCTCAAGGTGCTCCTGTTAGCGAACGATTATAAAATTTTGCTCAGTCTTCAGAATAAAGTGCTAAAACTTCTCTGATGACAGAGAGGTGTGGAAAGATACTCTGATCCAGTTTGTTGCCACAGTCACCAAACCTCGGACCCAAATATTTAGCTGTTCGTCTTTCTGGTGTGACCGGGCTTTAAAGGTCCTGGCTACAACCCAGCCAAGGGGAAACCGGAGCGCAACACAAAAAAAACAAAAAGAAAAGGAAACGTAATGCCCACGCTGCCTGCTCCCAAGGAAAGACCAACGCTACCACAGGATTGCGGTTTCACAACAACCAGATATTTTATTAATCTCCAAAGATAGCAAGCATCAGGGAGGGAATGGCCAAAACAACAAACAAAACACTCTAGAAATGAAACAACTGATTTACTTATGACGAGAAACCCAAAAGAAAATACAGGCCTCTTACCTGTATCACTAAGCTAAACGGGAGAAAAAGGTTTTAAAAGAAAACCCGTACAGCAACCAGATCACCAAGGAAAAGTCTATTTACACGATTTACAATCGATACAAGAGAACCAAGCTCTTCTCATCACAGTAACTTGGTCACACAGCTCACCACTAAACACAAGACACATGGCTAAATGCACAGCTTGTTTGGAAATAGAAAGTGGGCGGGGCAGACAGTCTTGATAAGTCCCACTATATAGCCAGCCTCATTCCATGTTTAGCCAATTATCCGCCTCCACCTGGAACTTACATAAGCACAAACAACACACAGCATCATGACTTGGGTCATAACACGAGAAAGCGATGGCAGCAGCTCTGCAAGCCCATCAGTTTTCAAGCACTTAATTTGAAACGCACTGAGACTTAAATCCCCTTAAAAAGCCCTTTTGAAGCGTGTGTCCCAGAATCAGAGCATGAAGCAGCTGAAAACTTTCATACCCCTTAAAATGTGGTGCTAACCTGGTTGTTGACTGAGCCAAAGCACTTTTGTTATTTTCTCATCAAGCTTTTGTTACATTTTGTGTTTGCATGCTTTTATTTTGATTTTAGCCCAGATATATAACCCAGACTTTGTAAATGTTGCTGAGCGCTGTAGTCTGCATCCCCCGGGAGGCGCTCGTGTTATATTGGGTTGGGTTTTTGGCCTTACCGTGTCCACGTCTGGACTGGGGGGGTGGGGGGAGGCTCTCTGAAAACCGTGTGCTGGACTCAAAGTGCTGCAGTTTCATGTGTGAACTGGAGAGTATGTGGTTCTGGTTGTTTTTAGTTTGTATTTAAACATTTGCACAGCATTTTAACTCATGAAATGGCCTGTTGTCGGCTCATGTGTGTGTACGTGTATGTTTATGCATAATTATAAGGGTTTAAAGATACGGAAACCATGGTAACGACCTACTTGTCCCATATTTGTTCTGCTTTTGTTTGTCTGACCCGAGGGCATCATGTTGGACAGCATCGTGCTGCGAGTGAGTCCGGCCTCGGTGTCCGAATGTGATTGAACAGTTTTCTGGACGACATTATTCATTCACCAGGATAGTTTGGTGTCACCCAGTGGTTTTTAATGCCTCCACACAGGCATATGTATAATAAAGAACCATTGTATTTAATATTAGGCCTGCTGTGTTTCTTATATCACACTTTTCAAGACTGATCTACTCTATACACTTTATCTATACTCTATATCCACACACTGCTGAATCTAAAATAGAATAGAATAGAATGCCTTTTGTCACTATACACATGTACAATGAGATGCAGAGCATCTCCTACGCAGTGCAAACATGTGGTAAAAGAAACGGGCGTGAGGTGCTCAGTTCTGCTGCACTATATACATATGAGCAGTATTCAAAAGAATATATAAAATATACATATGGGGGGAATTAATAATTAGTGTTATATATTTACAGTGTTACATGGTTATTGCACGTAAACTATTGCACAGTAATGATAGTTGTGTAGTCTGTTTATAGAGGGAAGGCCTTGGAATCGGGGGTGGGACTGTATTGTCAGTGCATGTGTGAGTTCAGGGTGGTTATGGCTTTTGGGAATAAACTATTTTTGAGTCTGTCAGTCTTTGTGCTGATGCACCTGTAGCGCTTCCCTGAGGGAAGCAGGTTGAACAGGTCAAAACCAGGGTGGGTGCTGTCTTGATTATTTTTGTTGCTCTGCTGAGGCAGCGGGAGGAATAAATGTCCATCATGGAGGAGAGAGGGCAGCCGATGATCTTCTGTGCTGCTTTGACTTCTCTCTGAAGCCTCACTTTATCTCCCATACCATACTGTGATGCAATATGTCAACAGGCTCTCAATGGATGAGCGGTAGAAGTTCAGCAGCAGCCTCAGGAAGTGCAGCCGCTGCTGGCCTTCTTGACGACTGCTGTGATGTTGTCTGTCCAGGAGATGTCAGCAGAGATGAGGATGCTGAGAAACCCGAAGGTGTGGACCCTCTCCACACACTCCCCTTTGATGTACATGGGGGCTAAGTCAGTGCTGTGCCTCCTGAAGTCCACAAGTTGGTGTTCAGTGCCAGGTTGTTCTCTGAATACTATGCTGCCAATTTCAGGACTTCCTCTCAGTAGGCTGCCTCGTCTCCCTTTGAGATGAATCTGACTACCGTGGTGTCATCAGCAAACTTGATGATGAGGTTGTTGTTGTGGGTGGAACTGCAGTCGTGGGTGTAGACACAATACAGGAGGGGGCTCAGCGCTCAGGGCTATGGTGATGCTGTCTTCTGTGGATCTGTTCGCATGATATGCAAACTGGTAGGGGTCGAGGTCTCGGGGGAGGTAGTCCTTGATGTGCTGAAGGACTAGTCTCTCGAAGCATTTCATGATTACCAGAGTGAGGGCCACAGGGTGGTAGTTGTTCAGGCTAGTGACGGGAGACTTCTTCGGCACTGGGATGATTGTGGCTGATTTTAGACAGGGTGGGATGGCTGCCCAGTCTAGTGAGAGGTTGAATATTCTGGTAAAGATGAGGGTGAGCTGGTGGCCACACGCTGTTAGCGTCTTGCCAGGTACTCTGTCTGGACTGGCAGCCTTCCTGGGGTTCACTGCTAAGAATACACGTCTGACATCATATTCCGTAAAGTGAGTGGAGCGGTGCAGGAACGAGGTGAGGATGAGGATGGGAGCAGGGCTGAAGCAGATGAGGGCTGCTGTTGTAGTTTTTCCAAGTGGGCGAAGAAGCAATTTATCTCCTCTGTGAGCACTCAGATTTTCTGTTTTCAGACCCTCCGTGGCTTATAAAGTCTTGTACGCCCTGCCACACCACCCATGTGTTGTTGCTGGACAGGTGGGACTCTGCTTTTGTTATGGTCTAAATTGGCCTTTGGGCTGTAGGAGAAAGCCAGGACCAGCAGACTTGAGCCAGGAACCTTCTCGGCTTAGCTGGACCCCCGCCCCAGGAGCTGATCTCGGGGTGATTTATGTTCACATTTCCTTCCAGACTCTGAATGAGTCTTTTCTTCGTGGCCTTCCAGCTGTGAGAAGTCCCTGCAGTGATGAACAGCAAGCACAAAGAGCCTCTGTCACCTCATCAGTGGAGGATGGAGAGAGTGTCCATTTACTCTGGGTCACTTATCTGATCAACCAGCACACTATTAGTGGTTTTGCAAGAGGCCCTTTAGTGACGTATGTGCTGCTATATATTTTAATAGCACCCTCAAACTCTGGAGCCAGGTTGGTGTTTTTAATCCCCTCATCTTGCACCCCAAAGATAACTTTTATTCTTGGAGTCTAACTCATGCTTTGCTGTTCAAAATAATCCTCAATTAACTTTTACTGATCCTTGCTTGTTTTATCTTTTCTCCCTCACTGAAAAAAGTCCACATTTTAACTTAAAATTACCAAAGAGAAAAACTGAATTTTAAGATAATCAATTTTTAGGCATCTTCCTGTTAGAAAGCAGTTCTTCCTCCCCACCATCACCCATTGCTTGCTCGTAGTGGATTGTGTGATGAGTGTTTGTGTTCTTTGTACTCTTTACCCAAGTAAAAAGTGAAGTAATTATAACTTCCACTTGCCTAAAATGATTTTCACATCTAGTTTTATTTTCAGAGGCTCAACCCTCAGCAAAAGTCATTAAACAAACAACAACAACAAAAAATTTACACAACTGTAAAATCAGCCTGCTTTTATTCCACGACATGTCAAATATTTTACATGGAACAAAGAGGAGCGAGAGTGTTTCTACCAGAGAAAATTAGGCACATGAGGTTAAATATTTCACATCCCCAGAACATTATTTTAACAGTAACTGTTGTGGATGCAACCTGCTGAGCCTTTGTTCATGTTCATTTAATGACGCGCTCACACTACTTCCACACACACTTTTAATTTGTACACATGCTCAGCAGGTTAAAAAAAAAGAAAAAAAAAATTAAAATCATTGATATCTGATTCACTCAAACAAAAGTAAAATAAAATGCTTTACAGTTCAGTTTTAAATAGGTAAATCTGTCAGATGTACTGCTCACTCACACACCATCGTTGACTATATAAAAGCAAGAGCTTAAGACACGAGTGTTACATGGCTACAGATCGTACTTTAAAACAAAAATGACTAAAAAAAAAAACACCCACTTTTTTTTGGCCATAAAAATACAAAATAAGATCTTTCTCAAATGTACAAACGTGGCCAAACGTCTTCACTCTTTCAACATGCTCTAGCAGGACGGTGCATACATTCATCAAACATCTGCTTTGTTTACAATTATTTCTTCACACACACACACACACACACACACACACACACGGTCATCCTGAAGTCTTCTCACAGCTCCGTCTATAATTCCAGACTCGCCCGATGGTCTGATGTTTAGGGTTAAAGAAAGATTTCCTTCTCTTTTTTCTGTTTGGCAATGTCCTTGGGGAAAGGAGGTGGAGCTGGTGGAGTAGTGTCGCTGCTTCTCCGTCTGTTGAGGTTCTGAGGCGTCTTCACGTTCTGGACAAATGCTGGAGGACTGAAAGTATCTGAAGGAAGAAAGAAGACAAATCCAGCACTCCAGGGAAATAAAAGCTCAAATTCAGTGGTGTTTATCACTGAGGCGGCAGTTTGTACAGGTGTAGCCCTGCAACCCACTGCAATGACCATATTTCTAATTTTATGTCCCTCCTGTTTATGAGACATGAGAGCAGGATCTCATTATTAGGACCTCAGTCACGTCCGTTCTGTGCCACCAAACTGAAAAGGTACAAACTCTCCACAAGAGGGTGCTGCTCAGTCATTCGTGAACTAAGGATGAACGCTACAAATACGATCACGGGCGTTTCCACTTGTTGCTTTTACTCTGGATACATTTCTGTATAAATGCAAGGTGGCCCACATCATATTGCAGGTAAACTGCTGTCATGCAGGAACTACATCAATATTTGTGGAGGAAGTTTTGCTTCAGATCTTTGCGCTTTTGGCTGGACTCTGAATACAACTACTTAATGTGATGTGGACGGCTGATTCTTCACAGTTATTTGCATCACAACCAGATTACAGAAGTTACAGGAGTAACTGCCAAACTGAGCACACACACACACACAAAATGAACATGTCTCCTGTCTTATTGCAATTTTACTGCCGTGTTAACACAAAAAAAAAAGTTGCTTGGAAGATGGCAACTGACTGCTAGTGGTCGCAGACCTGGTCTTAGTCTCATTTCAAAGGCAACGAGTTCACAAGTTCAGTGCACACAGTCACAATAATTCTAGTTAAAAAATACTTACAAGTGAAATACTGAAGAGTCAAATCTGCTCCCTCCATCCAGTCTTTTAAATCTAAACTTAAAACTTGTTTATACTCTCTGGGATTCGAGCCTGATTTGCTCATTGTGTCTCCTGCAGCTTTTTCCAGCCATGACTGTGCACGTTTAGCACATACTGAGATCTATTTTACTTATTTCTTAGCCAACCAAGTAAAAATGTTTTTTTAATTTTTCTCCGGTCGTACCTGTATTTATGATCCTTTGAGGACTGGTTTTTCTCTGGAACCTCAGACTTCCTCCTTCTTTCACCGTCACCTGGATGGGCGCCACCTCGCTCAGGTCTATGGAGGCTGGAATTAGAAACACAGTGAGAAATGGTTTCAGTTTACAGCCATGTGGTGTAACGGCTGGCTTCAGATTAAGTGTTGATAAATATTTTTCAGTACTAATATTTAAAGAAAGAAAGAAAGAAATATATATATATATATATATATATATATATCTTCCTGATATTAAACTTCAGGTTTTAAACGTTAACCTATTTCCTGACCTGCGCTCTGGGCCCTCTTGTGGGTTTTCTTCTTGGACACTTTGTCCTTCTCCTTGGCCAGTTTTTTGGGGATCTGCTGCTGCACGGGTACAGGTTTGAGCGCCTGGTTGGTGGTGCTGACCAGGTTGGAGAGCAGACTGGGTTTGGCCGGGTGTATGCAGATGCTCTCCCTGCGCGGTGGAACCTTTGGGGGGATTTCCAGAGAATCGAGCGGTTTTGTGTAGAGTTGTAGCGTTGAGGTCAGAGTGCCTCCGTTCACTGTGCTTCCCCTGAATGATGAGTACATCAAACACTTCGGAGGGAAAAAAAAATAAATACACAATTTTAATTTTCTTTCACATTTGAATTTGCCTTGGTGTAATGTTTCCTCACTAGATCATACTTGGAGATTGTATTTCCTTTTGTTTAGCTCAGTGGACACAAAAAAATGGCCACATGAATACACAATCACACCATTAATGGTGATAAATGTTGCATTCATCTAATTCCAATCCCATTCCTCACCTGTGTGGGATCGTCGTAGCTTGGCATGAACTTCTTCTTAAATTTATCCAATCGCTCCTTGTCGTGTTCCAGCCGCTCCTTTTCTTTTTCCAGTGATCTTGTGGTCTCCCTCAGTCTCTCCAGGTCCCGCTGGTATTCTTTTTTCAGCACGTCGAGTTCGGCCTTCTCCTTGCTGAGCTTCTCCTCCAACTTCCTGCACTCCTCCTCCTTCTGCTTCAGCTGAGCCTCCTGAACCTCCATCTGGCGCCTGAGCCGCTCCTTCTCCTTCTCCCAGTGCTGCTGCTCCTCTCGAAGCTGCGCCTGCTGCTTGCTCAAGCTGTTGAGTTCCTCCCTCTGCTTTTCCAAGCTGCGCTGCTTCTCGTACTCATACAAAGCGTTGTTGAAGGTAGCGGCCCGCTGGTTCTGCGACTGGAAAGCGTGCTGCAGCGCGTTCTGGCTGTCCTGTTGAGCAACGATTGCCTGCACGATGGAAAGTTTAATTTAGCCGGCTGATACCAAACAGAGGAACATCTGAATTTAAGATAAGCTGCTTTACTTTTAAGCTATAGAGCATCTGCCCGAGCATTATCACCCTGTCATAAACCTGTAAAGAGAAAAAAAAAGGGGGGGGGGCCCAAAAAAGTAACATTTATTCATGAATAAAACAGAGGAAACGATTGCAGTAACTAAGACGATAGATATGAGATTTTGACCTCAGCCTCGGTTAAATGTAGCAGCGAGGCATCGTGGGGTTCTTCATCAGCCTGGAAGTAAAAAAGAAAAAGCACAAACGGTGTAAATGTTCATGTTTCACCACAGGATGGACGTCAGGTTCTCACATCGTCTCACATCACTCACAGACTGTTCTGGGCCTTCGGAGGAGTGCTGCTGCAGCAGCTGGTCACTGAAGCTGTGGCTCATATTCGGGGGACTGAAATTTTCAAGGTCATCAGCTTCTTCGCCATCTGAGAAAAACAAATCCTCTCATCATTCACATTCGATGTCACTGCAGGTTTTGGATGTCTTTGTTTTTAGCAGATCATGAGTAGTGGTTATGGTACGTTTGAAAGAAGCGTATTGCCGATCTTTGGATGTGAGACCAGTTGTGTCATGCTCACATCAGCTCTAATCGGTAAAATCAAAAACTATGTAGCAGGGAGCTGACAGATTAAAGATGGCACCACACACTTCCACCGATACCTCCATCAGGTAACTGAGAAAATTACAAGGCAGCTTTACATTCACTTATGTCACCACAAGTTAAACATGTCACAGCTTTGATTCTGCATTAGCTGTGTTACTTTAGTATACATGTGCTATAAGATCCACACACAAAGCAGGACAGCACATCAGTCTTACATTTCCAAGTGCTAGCTGTAGATTTACTATCTGCCACTCCTCCCCGTGCATTACTCTCATCCACGGGAGCGTTTGTGTTGCTTGTCTTCAAGGCAAGCAGGTTCTGCAGGATTTCCACTGACAAAAGAAAAAGAAACAATTCTTTAATCTCTTCCTTAAAAGATAAGATCACTGCTGACTCATGATTCAACAGTGTGAGACGTGAATTTCACTTTTCCTTCAGCATGCGTCTTCTACCTTAAAAACGCGGCTATTTTACTGTTTTACAGCAACACCACACAAAACAACCGGAAACTACAACAAAACTGAGTCCACCTCCATCTCAGTCGCTCCCTCACCTTCGTCGATGGCTGTGTTCAACAGCATCTCCCGCTGCTGGAGGTCGTTGGCGCTTCCTACGAGATGCAGTCCATCACAGGGAGTTTCCTGCCCAGTCACATGTTTATAGAGAGCAGCAAAGAGCTGCTGCTTCTCTGTCAGACTTTCCTTTATGCGGTCATCCCTCTCCTTAAGATGAACTGAAGAGCAGCAGAACACAACAAAAGCACTTTTTTTGCGCCATGAAAATAAATAAATAAATCAGTGGAAACCTTTTATTCAGAGAAAAATAGACTTAGCACCAGTGATGGGAATAACGGCGTTACTAGTAACGGCGTTACTTTTTTCAGTAACGAGTAATCTAACTAATTACTATTCCTATCGTTACAACGCCGTTACAGTTACTAACAAGAAAACGCGGTCTGTTACTATTTTTCAACAAACAGACGGTTGAAGCTGTGTTCAGCTTACCGCATCTTATATCAGTTGCACGGAAGTAGCTGTAAGTAATCTGGACGCTACAGCTTTAAGCAGCTGCGCGCGCTCCCGCGGACGGTAATCTCGATCACTGTCTAGCACAACACCTGGAGCTGAGGAGGCAAAACAACCGCATGAGTGCTGCTGTTTGACTGAGGAAGAATAAAGTAGTCGTGGTAAGCCAATCACATGACCACTTAAAGACAAAGCAACAAGGTGATAGATACCAGTTTTTAAATTGTGTTGATAGGCCACGTAAAACCAGAGTCATGATAAACAATATATACGCGGCGTTTTTTCCCTCAATAGTTTCGTCACGTTAGCAAGCACTCTCTGCTTATGACCAAAAAATTAAAAAAAAAATAAAAAAAAACCCGGGAAGTTTTAGGAGTGAGAGAGAGAGAGCAGAAAAAGAGAGAGAGCGAGTTTTGAGATGTGAGAGATTTGTGACGTTTAGCGTGTTTGGAGTGTGTAGTTAATGTGTTGTCTTGTGTAGTTAGTGTGTAGTGTTGTGGATAGTTTTGTGTTGTGTGTCAGAACAATGAGGCGACTGCTGTCTCCAGGTAGAAACAGGAGTGATGCACCTGCTGCTGTCAGACCTGCAGGTATCAGGCTGTGATGTTCTCCTTTATAGTGGACAGAAAATTTTTTTTTGGAGTGGCACAAATAATTTGTGTGGCATCTTATTGAATGCAGAACAGCTGATTGTTCTGTAAATAGTTTGAAATGGTTATTTAAAAAATCGAGGTAAAAGGTAAATGGATGCAAATAACTTTCTTTGCAAAACTTTAACTTTAAAATTGACAATTTATATTTGCATTTAAAGTTATGAAATATGATTCATTAAACATGTTTGTGGTTGTTACAGTAAAAAAAAAATATAACTTTCTACTCTGATTTTATGTTTTTTGTCTGATTTTAGATCAATTGTGTTAATACAGTATGTCAAAATGAAAACATAACTGTAAATTCAGACACGTGAGGTTGTGCTGAAAACAATGATACCAAACACGGCAAAGTAAATAGTTTTTAAAGGTGAAATGTAGAGGAAACATCAAAAGTAGTTAAAAATGTCCAATTATACCCAGAGGGTTAAACGTTTTTTTTTAAAGTAACGCAATAGTTACTTTTCAAGTAATTAATTACTTTTAGAATATTGTAACTCAGTTACTAACTCAGTTACTTTTTTGAAGAAGTAACTTGTAACTATAATTAATTACTTTTTCAAAGTAACTTGCCCAACACTGCTTAGCACACAGTGACTCTCGCTTTGTACACCTAACATTATAACAAGGAGAGAAAGGAAGAAGGTCGTTTTCCACACTCTTTGATCTTCCGGCTGGGACAGGTTGAAAATGCATTATAAAAAAAAAAAAAAAATCTTAAGTAAAGAAGGTGGGTGAGCACAAACCCAAAATCAGTTAAAAACTGGCAAATCTCCAAAACAATTTCCAAAAATGCAATTTTTTTAAATCCTTTAAATCCCTTTCCTTTATGAAGATGTATGCAGTAAAATCAGGTAAAGTTTCCCTCAAATTAATTACTGCGAAAATGTCAGGATTTGCCGAGCACAAAAGTGGCCGATGTTCTCGGTCGTCTTACCTTGAAACCTTTGCAGAGTAGTGATCATTTCATTGTACTGCACCTCTTGCTGATGACTGAAAAACACAGACAACCTACTCAGTATCCACTTTTATGTATCATTTTTAATTAGAATTTATACATTTTTATTTGTACAGGGACGAGAATATGATGTGAAACATGCCACTTTAACACATGCACAAGTGTCAATAAGAAATAATCTGTAAAATAAATATAAACACTAAGAAATAAATGGGTATGATCTCACAAAGACAACAAAAGCTGGCTGTTGGCTGCTTTAATGCTTTAACGTTCAAGTCTTTAGTAAAGAGACACCACACTTTGATCAGGGAGATGTTAACCGATGGCCAGATTTAAAAACAATTTAAATAATTGACTTGTTTTTCATTTAATAGGAAGGCTTTCACTCACCATGATTTAAGAAAAGGAATTTGTTTCATTTAGAAATAAAATGCATCAAATAAAATCCATCTATACCTTATCCTGGTCAGGGTCAGTCTAAACAAAGATCAACTTCTCCCTGGAGAAACTGGAGGTTTCTTCCTGTTAGGGTTTCTTTTCTTTTCACAGCCACCAAGAGCCATCTCAAAGGGGATTGTGTGATTGTTGGGGTGTTCTGTGTATTACTGTAGGGTATTTACGCTATAAAGCGCCTTGAGGTGACAGTTGTAATTTGGAGCTATATATAAATAAAAGTGAATTAAACTGAATCACTGTCTCCAGCAATGATTCCATCCTGATCTCCTGGAAGGACACGCCCAAACATCTCACTTAGGAGGCTATTTAATCAGTGATGTTACCAAATTCTGAATGAAATGTAACATTTATACTGACTAACTTGCTAACTGGAAGGAAGCCAGAAAGGATCGATGGGTGGAGCGAAGGGTGAATCTGACTGAACGCTACATTTTCCCAGGCAAGCGTGAGCGAGAGTCTACAGCGTTCTACTCCCCAAGGACACATGGTCTAATGCTTTTATTTTTCAGTGCTGTGTCCACTTAATACTATACTATACAACTTTATAGCACTTATTAAAAAAAAGCATAGCATTATTAAGGCACTGCAAACACTAATCATTAGCCAATGAGCTTCCCCTGGATAAGCCTCCTGTGTGACTCCAACAACCAAAGTAGAATTGATCTTTAATTGAACACATTGATACTGAGCCTGCAACAATTTTTCTAAATCTTCATTCTAATATTTAGAGGTGACTTGAGCAAAACTCAGTCCCAGAGACTAAATTTTGGTTACACATTTACACATGGTGACATATGTTGAATGCGACATATGTAAACAGAAGCAAACAGAGAACGTAACGGTGCATTCGCAGGCAGATGATAAAATCAAAATTTATAATAAATGTTTTTGCTGTACGTTTGATGATGCAAACTTTTGTTCAGACTGGTCCACCCATCAAGGAGGACCTGGGGTACATAGACAACTATTGATACTACACTATGGTCATTTTAGTGAGATGACCTCATACCAAAGACTGCACTGGCTTCCTTTTTCCAGAAACTACGTCCATCGTTTGAACGTTTTTCCTAGAAGCACTCGGCTTACCGTTCCAACGCTTCTCGTAGGATGGCCTCCCACGTGATGCGCTCCTCTCGAGAGCCCATGTGGATCTCATACATCTCCGGCAAGCCGACGGTGCGTGCACAAATGAGGAAAATAGCCTTCTCCTCCATGGCCACTTCTCTGACTATCAGTCTTTCAAGGGAGATGACTGGAGGTTTGTTATCCTGCACGAGGCACAATCATAAACACCGATCTTATTATTAAATACAGTGAAACCTTTTATGTATAAATGATACAGTAAATGATGTGTAAACGGTGTCAGCCGTTAATGTTTGAGGAGAACTCACAACAGCAGCAAATACGAACTTCTGGTCTTTCTCTTGTAAGAGGAGCAGCACATCTGACAGCAGCACAGCATGGACGTCTGCAGGGGGAGATTAAAGCTGCTCAGCATCAAAACAACACAAGCACTTAATGCTGTGACTCAACAGGACTGCTCATCATCGCTTAATGACAAAAAAGTAGTTTTGCCAGTTGTCGGATTGTTTCGGATTTTCACAAAAGCCACACTGAGAAGTCAAAGTGGTAATCCACAGAGCACTCAATCCTCAGTTTCACTAAAATCACACCGGAATAAACACACGCTCACCTCAGTTTACCGTCTGACCTCTGCTGATCGCTTCACAGCCACCACTGCATTTTGAAAACAAGGCGGGTCCAAGTTATGTGTAAAGCATAAGTATAAATATGGACACATGAGTGGAAATCTGTGGGAATCTTCATGTGCATCACACTTGGCTGAGACGTGTGACATGCTCTTTGTATTATTACACATTTCTCCTCCCCCCCCGTCTGAATTTAACTCTGTGGCAATATCTCAAAGGCAAGAGCCGCACAAAGCGAATACGACACTAATGAATGTTGCTGTCAGCACGAGGAAGTAAAACTGTTCCACAAAGCAGGACACACTCTGTTTGAACTGTAAGCAGCAGGCTTTAAAGTCTCTATTATGCTCAGAGCAGCTTTGCATGACTCACAGTTCAAAACAATCCTCTTATATTGAGCATTTACATCGTTTCTTTTTTTGTTTGTTTGTTTTATTTTGCTGCTCTCAATGGCTCAATAGCACGTTGAGTTTACATATAATTAAATGTGCTTAAGACGGAACACAGATAAAACAGCCATTACTAGATCAAAGTGTTTGATTGTGACACCTTTTGTCTGTTTGAGTTTAAGTTTGATCTTTGATATATTACATGCGTGTGTGTTTTATTTAACATATGCTCCTGCGTTTTAATTTTCATGTGCTTCTGTGCATTTGGTTTTGTTCATTCATTTAAATACCATCAACTTGCTGAGGACTGCAGTTGAAAATGAATCTGTGTGGCTAAATCTTATTTATATAAACATAAACACGAATATCATGCTGAACCAAGAGAAGCAGAAAGAATAAAAATGAGGAAAAAAGTCAAAAGCTCAGGTTTCAGGCTCGTTTAACGTGAGACCTGCTGGTTTGTGATCTCATATTACAAGCTCAGCAGCTCGGCTCGAAGATCAAAATGTCTTAAACTATTGTCTCTCTGCACAGTCTACAAAATATAAAACGGAAATTTATAACATATAAATGTATAACTAAGAAAAATAAAAATGAAGAATTTATCGCAACAAATCAACATTGAAAACTAACATTTTCATTGAGAGCTTTTATCCTTTTCAGGTCGGGACTCAGGAAAACTGACCGGACCGTCAGTCACTGTTTACTTTGGATAATTAGTAAAACGCAGACGCACGTCCACAGTCATTAGAGCTCGTCACACACCTTTCTGTTTACCAGATGACTTCCAGGTGACCGCGCCTTCATGCACCAGCTTCTTGTTGCCCTGGATCAGATCCTCCCTGCGGATGACCTCGCCTCCGTTCAGCCGCCCCACAGATTTTGGATCCAGGCGATAACCGATCTCTCTCACACGAGCGGCTTTCTCATAGTCTTTGACCTGAGCGTTCACCTGGGCGATGGTGTTTTTGATGCACTCCAAGGCTTCGCTGAGAGACCTGTGGTCGTCCGTGTCGGCTGTAAGGAGCGAGAAATAAACGATCCAACCACATTTATTTCTTTTTAAAACCCTGCAGCCAGCAAGGTGAGCAGATTTCAGTAATTTCAGCTTGTAGAAATGTTGCTGAGTTAAACACTGAAAGTCTCTTTAAGGTGGCTGTTGAGATTTTACCGTCGATGTTTTGTAGGAGTCGCTCCACCAGCACGGGATACTTTGTGATGCGCTGAGTCACCAACAGTAAACAGTCGGAGATTCCCAACCTCCGCACCAGAGGCAGCTGACCTATTTTCTTATTTATAAAAAAATAAAATAAAAACAAAGAAGTTTCATACATTTTAGAAACTTGATCAAATGTGTTACTGTATTTGCTTGTTCAAGAGATTACATTAGAGTACCAGATGTGTGACTGCCCTGTATTATTCATTTGAAGAGAAAGTCTCAAACACTGTTTGACAGTAGACAGCAAGACAGAGAAAGTGATACATACAACATGTTCAAGAATAAGAAAAAAACATGCTGCTTTGTGTGGTTACAAAGAAATACACTGGTCAAAAACACTGAAAATACATCAGATGTCAACGAGAAAAAAAATAATTAAATAAATAATCGTACTGGATATCTATATCTATGCCGCATTGTTTGATAGGAATGAAAATGATCAACTTGCAGAGGGGCTGAATTCAAAGACAGCCTGAAAAAGCAAAGTTCCATTGCAGTACCTGAAAACTCGTACTTAGTAATTTGTATGGTCCCCACATGCTTGTATGCATGCCCGATAACGTTGGGGAGTGCTCCTAATGAGATGACGGATGGTGTGCAGGAGGATCTCCTCTCACATCTGGACCAGGGCATCCGTGAACTCCTGGAAAATCTGAGGTGCAACCTGGTGACTGACAGATGACATCCCAGGGGTGTTCTTTTGGATTTAGGTCAGGCGAGCATGTGGATCAGTTATTGGTATCAGTTCCTTCATCCTCTGGGAACTGTCTGCGTAATTTTGCCACATGAGGCCGGGCACTGTCGTGCACCAGGAGGAACCCAGGACCTACAGCACCAGTGTAGGGGTCTGGGAGGTCCAAGGATTTCATCCTGTTACCTATGGCATCAGGACTGTAGAAGTCTGCGCATCTCTCCATGGATATGCCTCCCCAACCATCACTGACCCACCACCAAAAGATCATGTTGAACAGTGTAACAGTCAACATAATGCTCTCCACAGCTTCTCAAGATCCTTTCATGTTTGTGAACATTGAAACAGTGAAATTCTGGTACTCTATGGCAAATGTCAATCAGGCTCCACGGTGCTGAGCAGTGAGGAAAGGGCCCACTAGAGCATATCAGGCCCTCAGCCCCCCCTCCCCCCCTCACCAGCGTTCATTCTGTCCCTCCTTGCACAAAGGAGCAGATACTGGTCCCGCTGATGAGTTAAAGACCTTCTTCAGCCCTGTCCAGCTCTCCCACAGTAACTGTTTATCGCTTGGAAAGTCATTAATGCTCATGAGACACTGCAAACCCCCTCTGCTACTTTACTGGCCAGATCGATGTCCCACAGTTTCAACTGACTTGTTCCTATACTCTGATTAAAAAGTGTTCCTTTATTTATTTAAACATTGTATAAGTGGAATAAAAGAACGCAGCTGACACAATGGTTCCTGTGACCTGATACTGTAAACACTTGATCTAAATTTAAGGATAAACAAGGGGGACCTGCTCTTGTTCTTCAGCTAAAACTTGAAGGAAATCATTTCGACTTGATGCGAACAGCGAGTGTGGATTTCTTACTCTGTCGAGGGCCTGCAGCCGCTTGTTGTTCTGGATCAGATCTTTGTAGATGCGGTCGGCTTCTAAGTGATGGCCGCAAAACATCCCGTAACAATCCACCATCCGATCTCCTATTGAACCTGAAAACTGAAATAATTCAGGGGGGAAAAATGGATATGAAGGCGGTAATACTAACAATGATGTGCTGAATTCATGCAACAACATTTTCCTGGTGTGTGGATGCTGGAAATAAAAGATTTTTTTTAAAAAAAAGGACATTGATATATGCTGATGTGCTGACTTGCGTTAAGATTTCACAGATCTGTGAGTTTACCTAGAAAACAACAACAGGTATAGGCGTTTTAATAAACATGGACCCTCTGTGTTAGCATCGAGTTACACTGGAAAATGTTTTTCATACACTGTGTCAGAAGCAGAGGTTAGAGAACGAAGACTAACATTTCTACTTGTGTGAAAAATGAATATGAAACAGAAAAATTCAGATCCGAGCTTTCCTTCTTGCTTCCCAGCTGACCAATGACTGTAAAAATCATCAGAGGTGTCTGGATTTGCCCAACAACAAATTCAGCTCACAGAAGGATGCACTTAGACGGGCTCTACAGGTTAAGGCCAGTGAGCTCAAGGTCAGTGAGCTCCCAGCCTGGCTCCAGGGACAGCAGGTCTACCTACTCTCACCTCCGGCTCACCTTTGGGTATTGACCTAAAGAATAAGACTGAGTAATATGAGCAGCAGAACTGAGCTTCCTCTAAATGACACCTCATTTAAAGACAGGGTGAGGAGCGCTGTCATTTGGGAGAAGAGCAGCTAGTCCTCCACACTGATGACAGCCAGTTGACGTCAGGCATATAAGAAGATTACCTATCCCACATGAGCATTTGAGCATTTATGACCCACTCCCAAACTACTTTGAGGGCCTATAATAGTGTGGCACTGTGTGGATTCTGATTTCTCACTCAGGAAATGTGTTGATAAATGGGGAGCAGGAAAAAAAAGTGTGTGTGTGGGAATATGACATCAGTGGCATTGCATCGTTCCTGCACGTATGAATCAAACACGGCCATCTGTAGCTTCTCAGTGTTTCAGGCATACCAGCCGTTCCTCTGGACGACTCTACGGCTGAGACAAACACAGGCGAGTTGTCTCAGATACAAAGAGTGATGCGCATATTTAAAATATAACTATGATCTATGCGAGTCGCTGTCTAGGAAAGCAAACACGTTTTTAGTGTTTACTAAAGGTTTTGCTGCTTTGGCTCTGTACGCCACCACAGTTGGTTTTAAAAATCAAACAGTCAATGAAGATGGGATTGAAGTGCAGACTTTCAGCTTTAACTCAAGGTTTTTACAAAAAATAAAATCATCAACTTCTTAGGAATAGCTGCCACTCTTATACACAGTCCCCCTTTTTCAGAGGTTCAAAATTACTAAGACAATTTTAAATATGATGGTTGTTTTAAATAGATCCTTTAAATCCTTTGCACTCGGTGACTGCTTGTTTCCTCCCTTCAGATGCTCTTTACTGCTCTTTGTTTGTGGGTCTCTGCCTTCAGTTTTGTCTTGAGTCACTGAAAAACTGCCCTGTTGGGTTGAGGTCAGACTCATTTCACTCATTTGCGCATTGAAGAATATCTTATTTCTTTTCCTTAAGAAAATATTGGGTGAACATCCATTCAGTTTTGCAGAATTGGGCTAAATCTGGGCAGAGTGAAGAGCCCTGCGCGCTTCACAATTCATCCTGCTGCTTCTGTCATCTGTCAAAAAAAAATCTATTTCGGAACTGTGCACGCTCTCGTTAAAGTAAAAGTCTAATCTGGCCTTCCTGGTCTTGTGGTTTTTACCCTGTTATAATCCCTTTATACTAGGGCTGTGCGATATGACCAAAATCTCATATCCCGATATAAGCATTCTATCGTCCGATAACGATATAAATCACAAAAATGTAACATTTTCTGTAAATTCTGTGAATCTCGGGCAGCTCGTCTTGCGGGAAGTGATTCCAGCTGCGCGTCATGTAGCTGGAGTCGAGTGTTTTAACCGATGCATGAAACGATACATTTTTAGACATAAGTTGTAAAGGCCGCCGTTTTCTTTGTGAGTATGTATTACACGGCGTGCTGCGGGGAAAAGCCTGTTCTAATGTTTGAGTCTAAGGTTTATTTTTTAGCACCTGACGGCTCTTTTTTTACTTCTTATCCGTAAATAATCTGCTCTTTCACGTGATTCGGTTTATTTTGAAAAGTCTCAACAGGATCTTGAGCTTTATTGTGAAAGGTTTATGTGGAACATAAACAAGCGGACACGCGATGGTGTTACCGTCGTTGTTGCTAACCACAATGCATAAAAACAGGCGCTTGTCCGTCCGTAGTGTGGTTATATAAAATACAAGAGAAAGAGAGAACTTTAAGAAATGAATATAGCCACTGCAGTGACCATCAAAACGATGAAAAAATATTGCCGTAAACTGTTTATTTTGCGACACCACGAAACAAACGATAGCGTAAAATGAAACGATAGACGTTTTTATATCGTCATCCGATATATATCGTTATATCGAACAGCCCTACTTTATACCTCCATTCATGAAGCCTTCTCTTGTTTGTAGACCTTGATAATCACTCCTACTGTGACTATCAAGGTCTGTCTGTGGTCTGTGGTTGTTAGGGCCTTTTTCAGTAGCTGAGCTGGTCAGTGCATTCCTTTTTCAAGAATGAACCAGACTGTTGGTTTAGCCACTCCTCAAGTTTTTGCTCTCTGATAGGCTTATTTTTGGAATTGGAATTTAAATCAGGAAAAATCTGATCCTTGCAGGATGTTGAACAACCTGTTTATTCTCCAATTTCAGGACCTTTTTCCCCTTCTGGACCTCTAACAAACAGCTTCCAGATTCCTGAAAGTATTTTGTGGAAGCTGACCTTAACGCATCACTTTGCGTTGTGTTACCATAAAAACTCTTAAAGCATTTTACCCTCAGGATGAGTAAATAATGACCATGTAAGCAGATACGGCGCACTGCTTTCCCACCTTACCTGAGAGATGAGGACATCTGTTATCTGTGATATTTGGTAGTTAATCGGGTTTCCTTCCTCCTGACTCTGGTTTCGGCACATTTTGAGGCATTTGAGGAAGTGCCCGTGGACGATGAGTAGGGATTCGATGCCCATGAAGAGCCTCTTCAGCCGACCCTCTTCTACCAGCTGGGACTGCCTCAGCTCGTGCATGAAGACCCCGAGAAGGATTTTTAAGGTGTGCACGAGGTGCACCTCGGTCTTGATCAATTCTAGGACGTACATGAAGAGAAAAATTCTTGATAAAATATTCTTCTTTCTCAGCACCTGCCACTGTGACTCTGTTTCCCCAATGCAGCGTAAAAGACAGGTTCAGCAGGTCAAAGCAGCGTTCAAAGGCAGACAAGAGAATTACTAATGTCATCGTACTTATTGTCACAGCAGAAGTGTGTCTCAGCAAAAGGTCCTATGAGGTAAAGAGAGAATCCACCACCGCTGTCGTAATCATAATTATAGGCATTAGAAAGAGCTCTCACTTCAATGGGTGACTGACATGAGAAGATTCTGACACGCTGATAAACACAGGAATTTATGCACGGATATATTTTGACAGGTTATAGAAAAATACCCATAAAGAGGAAGACAGCATTCAACATTTAGGCCTCAACTTGATTCAGTATAGCTCAGCGTACCATAGATGATGTCTTGTCTTTTTATTTCCTCTTTGCTCAGGTTCTTTAGGTAGTTCTGGTCCACAGTCAGACTCCAGGAGTCTGCCTCCAAATTCTGGGCATCGGCTTCAAGCTCGAGTTGCAGCAGGGTATAATGGGAGTCTGGATGACACACACACACACACACACACACACACACACACACACACACACACACACACACACGTTACATGAAACAAGGCTTGTGCTTTGTGGTCATATGAGTGTGTGTCAGTGATTCACTGCTGGTTACACAGGTTTTTTTGAATCTGCTTTTAATAACTTTTCTTTATATAGCAACAGATTTAGGTCTTTTCCTTATTTATATACAACTGCATACAAAAATATTAAAAGTGAGTAAAACTAAGCAGCACTGGACCGTGTTAAATATATTTATGGACAAGAACAACAAAGACTATAAAAGGTATTTTCACCCAGGAAGTTTCCACCATTAGTTTCCGACTGTGACAGAAGTGAGGAGCTGTCAGCAGCTCCAGGTCGTGCTTGACCGACTGACCTTCGAGGTTGATGGGATCAGTCAAGTCCTCACTGGAGAGCTTCAACCGATCTCTCCGGCTATCGCTCTCCTCCATCTGTGCTAATTTGGCAATTTCTACTGAGTGAAAAGAAAGAAAAAACCCAGAAAAGGAACAACGTCACAAAGAATAACACAAACATCACACAACTTGGAATGTGTGGTTAGGTTTGAGTTTCTTCACTAGAAAACAGCCTATTTATTGTATCAGGAGTAAAACTAAACCTGGGGACGTACACACCTGGGGCTTGTGTTGCTGTAAGAAGAGAGGGGTAGATTTTGGTGTTTTTGGGGGGGTGGCAGTCATGCGTGGACTGAGGAAGTTGGCTGAAAGGCCATTGAGGGCTGAGGGAGAAATACTCTCCCCAGGGCTGTGTGAGAGAGCAAAAAACAGTCTGTGAGAAACATGAGCAGAAAGATGAGGACTGTTAACAGACTAAAGTGACAGGTGGTTAAAACACTGAATCTCTAGCAAATTTGCTGCATCACAAATGTCCCCCTGCTGCTGCTTTGTCACTAGCAGATTGCTGCTGTTACCCACAACTTGTTTGGAAGACTTCATTCCTGTCTGCAAACAGTCGCCAACTACTCTCTGAGCTGCCTCAACGTAGAAGTGTGCAACTGAAGGCAAACATTCTTCATTTACTCCATTCACTCTATTCTTCATTGCAGATAACCCAATGGAAGGAGGCTTTCGATGTAGTGGTAATTTTCGGCCAGTAATTTCATGTAGCAACAGCAATTAAACCTCAAGCAACCGTCCAATCAACCAGTCTCCAGGTCTGTGTGACTGGAGATTAAAGCAAACTACTAGAATATCAATTTAGACAGAAACTTTATGTAGAATCAGGGCAACATGATACCTCTGAAGGTCACAACGTGATTGCTTATTGCCATGTGTGAAGCCACAACTTAAACTCAAACACAAGTTTATCATTTTAGGGGAAATAAAGTAAAATATAACTTTATTATTCGGCTCTGAAATCTCTCTGTCCTCAGACAGTTACACAAAAAGACTTCCTACCAAAGAAAAAGAACAATAACGGCAGACAAGTGGTTACAAAACTAATCTAGTCTTGTGTAGAGGGAACTGGTTTAGCAAACTGTGACAAGACAGCTCAAGTCAGACCAGCTTTCAGGCTAACTAAAAGAAGAAAAAATTATGCAAGACAAGTGGAGCTGCACAAGTGATGTCATTTATTCAATTGACACAGGTACAGCAGCTGCTTGCACAAACACAGATCAACATTTCCTTTTATTCTTTGAAGGGTCATTTCGCTCAGCATTTTCCTCCCGACTCAGAGATCTGCATCTCTGCAGGGAGATGACTACAGACACATCCTTTTACACTCAGCTTTTCCTCGTCCCTCAAATGACTTTTTATCATATTCTTTTCTGTGACCCTGAGTGACTCATCTGCTTCTAATACTTCTGCCTCGCTTGTTTTCCAACTTAAGCACGTCACCGTTTCCCTGAGACAAGGGGCGGGGGAAGGGGGGGCAACAGAGAAAAGACACTTAAATTAGTGCACAGAAACAAAAGGAGGGAAAAAAAAGTATATGGGGGCCTGCTGGCTGGCAGTGTGCGCATGCTAATGGGTGCTTAAGTGTCAGCAACAACAATCTACTGGTCTTTGCACACACCTACATGTGTTTAATCAGCAGCAGCAGCAAAGCCTGCTGGAGGTCTGACAAAAGAATGAACAACGCAATGAAGAAAATTATGATGGGAGTAAACATCAAAAACAGTAACAGTTTTAGCAGCAAAGATCTGTATTTTACTGGTTTCCCACCACACCCAAGCTCCAAGCTTCATCATTTCACCCCACAGTTTAAGGAGGAAAGGCAGTAGCTGTTCAAAGCCAGACACACCTAAAGCACACACACACGTTACTATGACACAACTCATAAACACACACAGCTCTCGCCTGCAAACTTCTGTCTCTTTTTTGGTAAAACAAGAAGAAATCTAAACTTATACTTGCAGCACACTCTTCAAAGAAGCAGTTTCGGAGCCTCAACATTATTCTTTTGGCTGCCATCATGTTATTTATTTGTAGAACCAGAAGTGATCTTTAGGATACAGAGCTACAGCATGAGCTAAGCAAGTTAGAGACAGTCAAAGTAAATAGGTAGGTACACCGCCTTTAACTTCTAACATTTTATATATCAGGACTAGGGCTGCCACAAACGATTATTTTGATAGTCGACTAGTCACCGATTATTTTTGCGATTAGTCGACTAATCAGATCATGCATCCATTGGACGTACAGCTTATTGCAGCATGCATCTGCTCTTATATAACTATCATTAGCTTACAGCTTTAAGTGTTTAAGGTATGTGCTAACTAAAAATAAAGACAAGATGATAGTTTATTAAATTTTAATGAGATTTGCAGATTGTTTCGGTGAAGTTTAATAAACTCCTTGCTATCTAAAATATAACGGGACACCGGAGTATATTCTTGAGCATCTCACACTTCTGATAATCAGTTGTCTGCTTGACGTTTATTCAGCTGTGTAAAAACTATAACTTTAATCTCAGCCAAACCGATTTACTCAGGAACAAATAAAATACTACAAAAAAAGCCAAACAATAACATTTTCAAGTTATCTAAGTGACTTATATATCATGTTTAACCTGAGTAGCGAAAGACTGGGTTTGAAAACGATTTGCGGGGAGTCCGGTGTTCTCACGGGCTCTAGTGAGCCTTGCTCCCGGCTAGCTATCGAGCTAGTGGGTAACAGACGTCTCCAAAAACGTCGGAGCGCTTTTGAAAATATGTGGTGTCTTGATAAACTGAGCAAATATTTGAGGTTTACACGGTTACATTCTCGCCTGAAAATATGTTAAACGTTTATTTTGTGACCCAGAAAGAATAATAAGAGTAATATTAAAACTAACTAGCTGCCGCCATTGTTGGAAACTGAGCTGGGCAGCGCTATGAATTCTAGGACAGAGCTACTTCTTCTTCTTCTTCGGGTTTAACGGCAGCTGGCATCCTTGTACATGCAGTGCTGCCATCTTCTGTTTCAGTTCGTTATTACACTCTTAAATTCTACTACTTATTCCTGCGTCTTTTGTGATCTTACAAAGCTTCAAACGACGCGTCGACTATTAAATCAGTCGTCGACGATTCTGATAGTCGACGTAATCGTGACTAGTCGACTAATCGTGGCAGCCCTAATCAGGACATAAGTATGTTTAACAAAAATAATCTGGAAATACAACCTAGGATGAACTACAAAATGGGGGATATTGCACTTATTTCACAAAAAGTCAAAACACAGAAGCATTGTGTGAAAAACTCAGTAACCCCTTACTGCTTCCACAGAAATTAAGAGTGTGAGACGTAGATCTGCTAATAAAAAGCAACTCATTGATAATAAGCAGGTGTTAGCACCTCTATAAAAGATGTTTTTGCTAGCAATCTTAAAGAACCAATTGCTGCTGCCCATCAATCTGGGAAAGGCTATAAGGACATTTCCAAACAATCGAACTGCATCTTTCTGCAGTGCAAAAGATTATTCACATGTAATAATGTGAATAATAATAATAATCTTAAGGTCAGACAGTGCAATGCTCAGAGAAACCGCAAAAAAACCCAAGAGCGCTCTCTCACACTCTGGAAGTCTCAGTTAGCATGTTAAATGTTAAAGTTCATTAAAGTTCATGACAGAGTAATTGAAAAAAAAAAAAAAAGACTGAATACATTTGGCTTGTTTGTCAGGTATGCCAAGAGAGTGAGTGCACAGCTGAGGTTTGCAAAACTGCATCTGAACAGATGTCCTTTGGACAGCAGAGATGTTTGGCTGTAAAAAAACAAAAAACACCCAAACACAGCACATCAGTAGAGAGCTGAGGATTTGGGCACCTTGCAGTCACTGAGTGCACCATGATGTATACCAAAGTATTTTAGCGTCAAAGAGTGAGGACATCTGCCCAAAAGCTAAAGCCTGACTGAAAGTGGGTCATGAATGACTGACAGAGTCACTCACACTGATTCTTATGTTTTATTTTCAGAATCCAGAGCTCAGCCCTATTGAAATGCTGTGGTGGGACTTTAAGAGAGCTGTGCATAAATGAATGTCTGCAAACCTCAATGAACTGAAGCAACATAAAGAGGAGTGGGCCAAAATTCCTCTGCAGTGATGTGAGAGGCTGATACCATTACTTCAGGTTACTGCTGCTGAAGGTGACTCTACCAGCAACTGAATCACACACTGCATCTGCATATTTGTTTATTTTTTGATTAATAAATTGGATGTACATAAGATGTAATCAGTTGTTGTTCATCTGAAGTTGTATTTACTCAATTTTAAGACCAGATAAGGGCGAGATATTTTGTATGATGTCCACATAAATCAAAACGGTTACAAAACAAACAAACAAAAGTGAGAATACAAAGACAGCATCATGCCTTACTGTATCATGTTACAGCACTTTCTTTAAAGACCAGCTTTTAAGCTGCATGGCATGTGGTTATCTATGTAGGGGCTGTATCATTCAACAGCTCGTTGAAGGCAGAAGCCACACCTCAAATGATTCACCCACATGGGGCGGAGAGGGAGCAGAGCAGCGTGAAATACAGGTCGTTCTCTGCAAGGAAAAAAAAAAACAAAAAACAAGACTGGCAAGTCTGCCGAGTATTCTGCAGAGGACAGAGATGGGAAAATACTGGTGAATGACGTGTTTGAAGAGTAGCTTTACTCAGACTTACAGCAGCATAGCAACAGGAGGACTTCTCCTGGCAAGACAACCCCAACAAGGCCACCCACAGCTCAGAGCCTGAAGAGGCCACAAATCCACTGATCCATTTGCTCTTGGCCCTCATAAAACCCAAACAACGTACATTTCACACATAACTACAGTAGAAAATATGATCAGAGAGAGAAATACTGCAGTGCTTGCTCTCTCGTGCAGCCTTGACACACAGTTTACTTATTGACTAGAAACAGGGTGTTTTTAACTCCACTGCAGTGTGCTGTAATCGCATGCCAATGTGTTTCTGTCAGTATGAAGAGGTGAATCCGACCTTTACCGAGTCCTCAATGTGAGGCTGGAGCAAGAGCATGCGTCTGCATCGTGGAGTGAGAGTCCCGGATAAACCAGAGCACGGCTAAACCTTTAAATGTTACACCAACCTCAACGCCTTCAGCTCCATTTGTGGTCTGAATTTATAAGATTACAGCCGTTTACTGTATTTTCTCACCATTTCAAGCTGCCATTGGTTCACCTGAATTCATGAAAGTGTGTAAGACTGATTAATAAACCTTAGAAATCTTAAAGTATATTATGTGCAATTTTTAATACTTGAATATACTGTAAAACAATTTAAAAAACATTAGACCGATTATGCTGCTTTAACACCTTTCCAACACTCATCTGCAGCTCCCCTAAATGTCAACAAAAGGCCCTTTTAGCCATTCCATTATTTTCCATAGCAGATGGATTACTACAATTGATTGAATAGACTTTACTCTGGATGCCTTTCCTTCACTAAATCTCGAGCCTGTAGTGGGACATGTAGTACAAATGACTGGTGGGCAATACAGCCGCTAATCATCCCATCATATTTCAAGAAAATCTGTAATAAAGATAATATTGACGATATATACTCAACATTATCAGTGCTCACAGCATTTATAAGTGTAAGTAAATGAAAGGCCTTTTCTATTCTTCAATGAGCTACTGTCACTGATGACTCACTTAATACCTAATTTTAGGTGTGAACCTACTGAAATAGCAGCAGCATTACAATGCAACAGTAGGTCAAATCAATTTGACCTTCAATTCATGTGCGGAGGAAACCAGGCAGCGCTCGTCACCTGGCCTATACCATCTCTACAGTGAAGCATGGTGGTGACAGCATCATGTTGGGGGGGATGTTTTTCAAAAGAAAGATTAATGTAGAAACGTACAGAGACGTCCTTGACGAAAACCTGTTCATCTTCCAACAGTATATAAAACAGTCTCCGCAACTCTGAAAGTCTATGTGGCCAACAGCAGACAACATTATGCCCATATCGTGGCCTAAACCAATCATGAAGGTGCTGCTTAGAGTAGCTGAACACGCCGCTGAAGCATCGCAGCACTGACTCCGTGCTGCTGCTGTTTGATCGATTTGTGTGTCACGCGCATTTCTGCATAGATGCAGAGATGCGCGTGGTTTAGACCATATCTTGGTCTAAACCAATCAGAGATAATCAAGGGCGGAACCTCTCAGATGCCCATGCCCAAGGTAAGATGTTCAGATATTAAGATGTTCAGTTCGAAGCCTTTGAGGCACTTTTAATTTTGACTTTCTTTTTATTTTATATATCTTGAGATATTTTAAGTTTAAATTTCAGCTCAGTGAAGCACTTTAAGCACAAGAACTTTTTCAGTACCGTATTTTTCCGACTATAAGGCGCACTTAAAATCCTTTCATTTCCTCAAAAGTGTACCTTATGTATGAATTCTGGTAACGCTTACTGACCGCGAACTGGTTTTATGTGGTACACGGTGCTCAAAAATCTGTCAAAATGTTTTAGTACGACTTTGGTAAGCTATGAAGCCACACTGCTTGATGGATTGTTGGAGCATTACGGCTAGCGGACCTAAGAAAAAAAAGTTAGGCGCACCAGTAAGGAGTGGCTTCAGGACCACTCTAAATACCCCCGGGTCGCCCAGCCAGAGCCCAAACTTGAACCAGACTGAACATCTCTGGAGCGATCTGAAAATGGACCTTTAGAGGTTCTGCCAAAAAGAATGGGAGAAACTTCACAAAAATAGGTGTGCCAAACTTGTAGCATCCCACTCAAAGAGACTTGAGGCTGTAATTGCTGCCAAAAGGTGCTTCAATAAAATATTGAGCAAAGGTCCATTTAATTTATTCCATTTTGGAATACGGCTGTAAACATGACAAAATGTGCTGCTTGATGTCACACAATAAGATTGAAAAAATATATCGCTTCCTTGGATTATTATTTTATTTTATCTTTTAAACCAGCTGCTTAAAGCCCTGCTTTTCCAACATGTAAGCGCATCATCCACTGTTTGCACTTCCTGTCATTATGAAGTGCAGCTAGTTGAATGCAGCTTGTAATACTCAGCAGATTCATTTGTTTACATTTAGGCCACACATCACCAGCTGATAGTATCACCTCCTTTGTAGACTCGGTGTACGGTGTGTTTTTGCCAAACAAGTTTGTTGTTTCCAGTCTTCATCAGGAATGGATTTCTTACATACTTTGCAAAGTTCTGTGCTTTATCGGAAATTGCTGAACTAGCTCCCTTTTTAGATACTAAAACGTCATCGCAGGGCAACACACAACTCTTGCTATCAGACATGCCTGAGCTTTTTTCATTGTTGTGCAATACTGTAAATTTAGGCAGTTATCTGATACAATGGCTAGTACTGCCTATACCAATACTTATACTTTTATCTTATAAAGTCAGCTTATGTAGGTGAGAGCAGTGTGTCATGATTTATGAGATGAATCATCAGTTTGCAAATTTTGAAAACATTTTGAAAACTAAATCAGTTTTTTACTTTCCACAATTTGAGGTATATATTTTCATTAAAATAAATAAATAAATAAATAAATAAATAAATAATAATAATAATAATAATAATAATATGTTAACACAATTCAGTGGGCTACGTACTAAAGGTAAAGGATAGAAACAAAGTATCGATCTTATCGTGATATTAATTTGATAATATCAATATTTGGCTCTATCTACCTACAGTGCATACTGGGATATATAAACACATGATGATGTGAGCTTTATTTCATGTAAAGATGTATTAATGATACGGTACAAAGCCCTTAAAAAGCAAGTTAACATACCCAGGATATTTTTTCTTCATCTGATTTAACCATGAAAAGTGCTTTACAAACCCAAACATTGCCGCTAACAGCTGCATTTTTCAGTTTGAGTGCAGCTAGCCAAACAACATAGTGCTTTTTATTGCTAAAAAGACAGAGTGACAGTGGACAGTATATCTTTGGTTATTTAACATAAAACCCATTGTTGCAGCCAGGTGCAGATGAAAAATGGTCCGCTTAAACAGATTTTTAGTTTTATTGTCCTTATTTTCCTGTGAGTTACCGATTCTGTCACTAGTTAGCCAACATAAACTACGTCTATTAGTCACAACCAACCACATGACGTAGTTCAATATTGACAGAAATGGCGATAAACATGTTTTTAAAACTTAAGTATTTATTTCTTAAATCCAGCTTCACAGACAGTGTTACATCTATGTCAGTCTTCAAGAGCAGGGCTCCATGATCTAAATTAGCCTTTATATGATTAATGTTTCATGTCCTCTTTAAAACCTAAATAAATAATAATCACATCCTGCACAGACATCCATCCGGTTGTCAAGTGATGACATATGAACCCTGCTTCCAGGTCCAAACTACTCTGTTTTTATTAAGGCTGTTGTGTTTTTAACATATTTTAATGCTTTGTATCTTGTTCTATTTAATCTGAACAAGCCCCTTAAAAAGTCAGTGATTACTGTCTGCCTCTCTGGGCTTTTATTAGCACTAATTATCTGCAGCACGTAACTACAGCCCAGTCCTTCAAATTCTCAAATCTTCACTTTTAAAACCATCAAAAATTGTCTTCAGCTCTAAGCTTTATGTACACGAAAACTTTGAAAGATTAACCTTTCAGTGAACTTAAACTTGCGGGTAAATTTGTGACTTCTATCATTTAATCCAATTTCAAGTGCTTCAATTTTACTCAGATAATAAACTTAATATGCCACTTCTGTAATTTTCCTGCTACATCTGAACTCTTTCAGATCTTAATATGATCTTAATATGATTTTATTTTGCTCTTTGGTGTTAGGTAATAATTTAGCATTCTTCTGGCTTCAGGCTTCAAAAAACCCAAAATGGTAGCCAATAAAACGCTAAACCTGAGGCTGCGAATACCAAAACAAATGGTGTAATGACGTTGCAATGGCTACTTCCATCTTTCGTATACAGTCTATACTTCCAACTAGAACTGTTAAGCTTTGTTAAGCAGATTTAGATTTTTCCTTTTCTGATTATGTTTGGTTTGTCTAAAATTCTTAGTTCAAATTTACATCTAAAGTTTTAATGGTTTCAGACCTGCATAAACACGTCTATCAGGCATATTTTTCAGAGGCATTATTTAAAAACCACACATACATTGTTTTTATTTTTTACTGTTACAACTTATATGCTTACATATACAACTAGCTTCTTAACGCTCTGTATTTTTTTTTGTTTTATTTTTTTATCAGCCAAGGTTTAAAAACTTTTATGACTAGCCTACATTTCAGCGGACACCAAGATTTATCAGCAATTGTAATTTAGCTGACACTTGAGGTTTTTCAGTTGTATAAGATTAAATTTATGGATTTCAGTCATTTCAGATACATTTCTTATTAAAATTTAATTATTTTTATTTTATGTTATTTTGGTCGACACGTCCTAATTTTAATATATGTGCAGCTTTAACGGCAGAGCTCTACGTATCACTCCGCCAAAGGAAAAACGTTCCATTCCTGTGCGTTTTATTGGTTCGACGTTGTATGTGAATATCACTCCGCGTATGGAATAACCGTATTTTTGTCCGTTTTTAACGGTTATGGATTAATGTCACTGCGTAGCTAGTGACTTGACACCCCAAAGGGAAAGTTCAGAGAATACTCTTAATTTCATAGGATAGTTAAACATGATAATTATAAACTCTCGAACTAAACTCCGACTACATTCTAATGTGAATGTGAGAAATGACAAGGTAACTTTAATTCAGTGCGTATGTTATTGAAGAACCTGTCATAGTGAATCTGCTTTCACCAAAAGGAACAGAAACAGGTGTAAAGCCAGGAGAGTCAAGAGAGAAGGGAGCGCCAACAGGTGACTGAACACGTATCCCAGCCTTGTTTATAAAGTTTATGACTCCTGTTTTTCCCACTACTTGGCATACGGAGCTGAAGTTATGCTAATTTAGCGACCAAATTCAAGACATTCAAGTCGAGTCAGTTTTCCTGCTCACGTCTTCTTAAAACTTTCTGCGTTCGCGACGCAGCGTTGCGTTTTACGGGGTTAGTAAGCTAATTTAGCTTGCTAACGCAATCCCTTCATGCTTGTTAACTACTTCTATCCACTTGATGCTCATATGCTAAACAATAATAGTTAACTCCGAGAACGGTTTCATCTTACCTGCTATTGAAATGAAGCCGAAAGAACGAGAAGACAGGTTTTCTGTTATTTCCAGGTAAAGGTAAGCGAGATCAATCTTATCTGTCAGCAGCGCCCGCTAAAAACAACAAACAGAGAGGATGTCTCCGAAGGAACAAGTGCACAAATAAGAAGGAAAAAAAATGGAGCTGATGAGGGAGGGAGTGTTTTAAAACAAATCCCAGCCTCCTCTGTGTAAACCCTCCTTCCTCTTCTAAGCATTGTGGGAATGTGCTGCTTCAGTAATACCTGATCTTCATACAGCAACTACCTCTTCTCTCAATCCTTAAATTAATACAGACAGCTGGCATCTGCTGCAGTTCACCTTCCCAGTAAGAAACTCTGGTAGCCATTTTTAGTGAAGAACAACTGCTGTGAATAGTGACATGCTTTTATTTTGGCAAAATCCCATGTCCTTTGTGTAGGTTCAATCAGGTGTTGCAGGTAGGAGCTCAGCTAGCATGAATGAGACAGCATTTCTTTAATTTATTTTGCTTGCTAAAGCAACTGTCTTGAGGGTGTGTGTCTGTGCATTTTTGGTAAGCTAATACTAACAGAAGTTATACTACACTCAGTGTCCAGAAGGTATTTTGGACAGAAGACAGAGGACAAGGAGATTTGGTGGTAGAACAAGGAAACTCAGTAAAGTTTTCAAAGGAAGAGCTCAGCAAAGACAAAATGAGATGAAGGGAGTAGACAGGGGTGGTGGCAAAGGAAAAGGCATATAATGAGTTTAATGTGAGCCTGGACACTAAGGAAGGAGAAAAGGCAGAGATAGAGCTGAAAGGATGTGCATCTGGTTAGGATGATTGGATGGAGATGGAAGTGTACTAAGGAGTGAAGAGAGTGTGCTGCGAAGATGGAAGGAGTACTTCGAGAAGCTGATGAATGATAAAAATGAGAGCGAGAGAGGAGGAGAGAAGGAAGAAAGTTAGTGATGTGCAGAGAATTAGTATAGAGGAAGCAAGCGCTGCTATGAAGATGATGAATAGTGAAAGGCGCTTGGTTTAGATGACATACCTGTGGAGGTATGGACATTTCTAGAGGAGAGGGCAGTGTACTTTTTAACCAGACTGTTTGGAGACCTGAGGAATAGAAAGCAAGTGTACTGTTTCCTGATTTTCAAGAACAAGGTTGATGTGCGGAGCTGTAGTAATTACAGAGAGATAAGGTTGATGAGCCATACATTGAAGATATAAGAAACTTGTTAAAAATAAAAGGTTAGGAAGAGACGTGAAGATCAGTGAGCAGCAGTATGGTTTCATACTGAGAAAGAGAACTGCAGATAAGATTTTTGTTTTGAGTGTTGATGGAAAAGTATAAAGAAGGGCAGAAGGAGATTCACTCTGTCTTTGTGGATCTAGAGAAAGCATATGATAAGGTATCAAGAGAGGAACTGTGGTACTGCATGGGGAAGTTAAGACTGGCAGAGAAGTTTGTCAGGGTGGTGTAGAATATGTATAAAGGCAGTTAGACAGTGGTGAAGTGTGTGGTAGGAATGACAGATGAGTTCATCGTGGGGGTGGGATTACATCAGAGATCATCTCTGAGCCCCTTTCTTGTTTACAGTGGTTATGGACAGACTGACAGATGAGGTCAGACAGGAGTCTCCTAGGAATTACCGATGATGTTTGCAGATGATCTGTGGTGAGAGTAGGGAGCAGGTGGACGAGAGCCTGGAAAGGTGGAGATATTCTCTGGAGAGAAGAATGAAAGACAGTAGAAGCAAGACACAATACATATGTGAATGAGAAGGAGACAGGAGTAACAGTGAAGCTGCAAGGAGGAGAAATAGTGAAGGCAGATAAGTTTAAATTTGGGGTTGACCATCCAAAGCAACAAACAGTGTACAAGAGAGTGCAGGCTGGGTGGAGTGGGTGGAGATAACAGCAAAAGTAAAACTAAGGTTTATGAGATGATAGTGAGACCTGCTATGATTTATGGTTTGGAGACGATGGCACTGACATAGAACCAGGATGCCAAACTGGAGTTGGTAAAATTGGAGATTTTCATTGAGAGTCACCACGATAGTGTGGTGTTGGCAGGTTAACCTGCATCTGAAGACCTGTATATTATTTCCCTTTATGATAAAGGACTTGATCATGTGACCAATCTCTAACAGGAGTGTTAATCCATGATGGACTGAGCATTTCTTCTCCACTTGTTCCATATGTCCCTACTACATATTACTAACTTTTGTCTACTCTGTCTCACATTGATTGATTGTTGGTATTCTTGTTCTAATACTGCAGGATCTGTAATTAAAATATAAAGGTCCTTGAGGTGGCTATCATCATCAGTTGGCACTATTAATAAAATTGAGTTGCAATGGGTTGGGGTTTGTTGTTGTTGTTGTTTTCAAGCAAACTACTGGATAAAAGCCAGGCTCTAAAAAATATCTGTCCTGTGCTGTCAGGCTATTGGTGAGGGCTGGGTATGAATCTGCCCAAGTTAATTTACTGTATGTCTCTCCCCTGCTCTTCCTCCAAGCTTTTCTGACTTCTTTTGAGTGTGTCAAATAAAGGCTAAAAAGCCCAAAAGAAAGAAAAACATTCAGTCATTTTATAGTGGAAGAAAAAGATGTGCCTTTTAGTCAGACTTTTGAGTGTCAAGACTTTAATTCGATGTTGACAATTGGGCCTTGAAGTATTAAGGAAAATCAAAATTAAAGGCTTGTTTTGCTAAATATCATCACTATACTTTTAAGAACCTGCCTTTGGTATAAACACTGACAGCTCGGGTCTTGAAAGAAAACAATTAAGCTAAACCTTAAAAGTTAACCTGCACAGAGATGTATTCAACGGGTTCATACTTCAGTTTATAGTGTATTTAGTGACCCCTGTTGGTCCAAAAGAATAGAAAAACAATACAAGAGAAGTCCCCTGGATGCTCAAATTGAGTTCCTGGATCCAGAAGCATATCTGTATCAGGATCAGTTTTTAATATTTTCTTACTGTCTCTCATTTTTTCCCAGTGTATTTTAACATTGGTCTGTTTTATGTTGATAAAGTTCTTCCAAAACTTTTGAATCCACACCAACTCCACAAGTTAATCACTATGCTGGGCCAAGCCCTGTGTTAGTAAACTTTTCATACAAATCCACCAAATAATGATAATAATAATAATAATTTTTTAGATAATCAGATGTGAGGCCACTGTGTTAACCTCTGCACCACTGTGTCGTCCCAATGATGATAACATAGCAGCGGCAGAAAGTTGAGGTTTTGAACATCCTTGAACTGCACTGAGCAAGTGAAAGCAGGGTTCTAAGAATTCCCCGACACATTGCTCTGCTGCTCCTATCATCTCGTATCCCAGAAGATTTGGTCCAGAGTTTAGTTTCATCTTTTCTTCTTGGTTTTTATTTTATTTTCAGTTCAGGTTACCTAAACTTAGTTTCCAGAGTGAATCTTTTAGTTAAATTTTTTTTTAATAGTTTTAGTCCAAACATATATTTTAGCTTAACTGGTGATTCTGAATTGGACATAGAGACAGACATCATTCACATCTATTTGTCAACACTGTCATGGGCCATCAACCTATCCAGGGTGGACCCTGCCTCTCTCTGTGGGACCTGAGATGGACTCCCAAATGGTTAAATAAAAATGGATGATTGGATGGGAAAATCCTAACTCTAATGATATTTATAATCAGCTAGTATATTATTAGAAGGTGTTAACGTTTCTCAGAGTTATACTTTTTAGTACCAAATTTCCTATTTCTTATTCTGTCACAATCCAGTGAAGCATAATGAGGAAAACTCTAAAATAACAAATTTTGAATGTCTGTGTAGATTCTCAGTCATCCAGGTTATGGTAGCCTAAGGAGCTTAGAAAGATAGTGACTGGTTTCTTCTTCTAACTAAGTTTTTAGAAGACGTTCACTTCTTACCTGGGCAGTTTCTTCAGCGGCTTCTTCAGTTCTAAAAGAAAAAAAAATAGAATCCCAACTATTTAATCTCTAGTGAGAGTTGTCCCTTGAAGAGGGTTGTTGACCCACATGTGCCTCACCACAACCAAGGTGTGAAATGTCTCCAAGAAAGTCCACACACCTTCTTTCTAAGCTCTTTGGACTACAATGACCTGGATGACTGAGAACTTACACAGAAATATTGCCTCGTACTTTGGGAGGAAAACACGGCAACTGTTGCTTTAATATGAAAGGGAATCAAGAAAACCAACGGACTATAGAAACTACCTCCACTTTAACCTAAGATGCAGACAAAGCCGACTTGTTCCCAAGAGTTTGTGCCTTGGATCCACAGTCAGGGGACATAGAGCTGAGCTGATTTTATGGAGAGCAACAAGACTTAGCTGCATCATCTAAAGGATAAAGGTCACTCTTTTAAGGATGCTGATGTTCACACTTTGGACAGAGAAGACAGATGGTTTGAAAGAGAAGCGAAAGGGGCCATCTGTGTCCACTGAATGAAAAATCTTTGAACAGACTTTGCAACACCAACTGTCTGCCACCTATAATGCAGTTTTGAGATCCCTTCCCGGGGACTCTCACCCGAAACTTCTGTTGATAATGACCGACGCCTTTTTTCACACCGTGGCTCATGTGGTGAGCCAGATGATCAATAGTGGGTCTACGACCCTCTTAAGGGACAACTCCCACTAGGGATTAAATACTTGGGACTCTCCACATTTTGGTTTTAAAACTGAAGAAGCTTCATGGATGAGAGGTGAAACGTTTTCAAGAAACTTAAAGAAGTCCAGTTGCTTTCTTTCTAAGCTCCTTAAACTAACTTTGAATGATTTCCATCAGTTTCAGAATGCTAAGGTATCATAAGAGAAAAATCAATTTGGGTTTTGTCCAGCAGCACTACCTCAGGAAATTAGGATTTGAGAGGGATTTGAGTGTATAAGCAAGCAAGACCTAAATGTGACTCTCTTCATTTCCATTTAGAAGCTGTTTTAAGGGATATATTCTGAGTCGCAGTGAGACACCACAGAGTTACAGATTGTTTCACTAGTGCATGAAACCTCAGCTTAGCTGTTAAACTTTTAAAACAGTATACACTGAAAGCTAATTTACTCACATCATGCACTGCATCTGAAATGTTTGTATATGTAATGCCGTAGAGAATCCTGTGACATATATACAGTGATATGCACTAGGGGGCGCCATTTCACTATCAACTGTGTGGAAGTTCAGCTTAATTGATCCTATCCTGCAGGCCAGGATATAACAAAATAAACAACAATATCCAGTAAACAACAAAACACAATTCAGTCTCAAGTATAGTTTTACATTATTTAGCAGATCCATCCATCCATCCAACTCAGGGTCACAGCATAAGCTGTGAGAAGCAGGGTGCACTCTGGACAGGTTGCCAATATGCCACAGGCCTAACAGATCAGAATCACCATTCAACCTAATTCGATGTCTGAGGACTGTGTGAGAGGAAGCTGAAGTACCTGGAGAGAACCCACGCAGACATGGAGTAGAAGTGCCAGGTCAGCTACACAGCACTAACTCTTGTATACTTGATGCAAAATTTTACCTTCCAGCTATGAATCTTGGTATCAAAATGTAGGTAGAAAGAGGTCACAGACCATAGACTGGTGCCTTTTTTACGACTGGAAAAATGATATATTCCATAATAGTGACACTTGGAAAAAGTGTAAAGTGGATTTGGTTAGTTTTTACTTAAGCCTTAACTGTTCCCCCCATCGACATTTTTTAGTATTTGACAAACTCACTTGTAGCCCTAATGAAGTATGTTTCGACATATTAATATATAACATTAAAGACATAGTTTGGCAGCCATTCTCCCAAGGAAAGAGAAGTAAGCTATACAGGGAGAGATTATCCTCAAAAATTTCTGATCCACACCTAATCATTTTGTTCTGGAAGCAGGCCTGAAATATCATAAACCGCTCAGTTCAGAAAGGAAACAAGGGTTACCCTGGTGGGTGTACAATTGCGAAAGAGTCCTGAAAACTCCATCTGGCTAACTACAGTAATTACTTAGTACCAGCAAAAATGCTGTACAAAATAATTCTAACTGCAGATTTTCATATTTTGTGGGAAAAACTGTTGAATTGCTTCAGTAACCACACAAACAATTTGATTTTGATGATGTAAGGTGGCAACTTTTTTTCAGATTTGGTTGATCTTACATGTAACGAGAATTCACAGCTCTCTACTGTCATTTGCTTTGAATTAGAGATGGCACGATACCACTTTTTTATGTCCGATACCGATATCATAAATTTGGATATCGGCCGATACCGATATGAATCTGATATAGTGTGTTTTTTAATATCTTGCTGCATTTTGTATAAGTTCAAATTCAAGTTTAAAAAAAACAAACACTAAAGCTATTCTGTTATACCTGTATGCAAAAAAATACCCTGCACCCAAAATATTTCATAGTGATATCATAAGCAACCTAATTAATAGGGTTGCAAGCTCCCAGCAAAAAAAAGAAATTGGGAACCACCCCCCACCTCATGATGCTTAATCGATGTAATCAACTTTAATTTGATTCAGTGTGAAAGAAAATGCACAGAAATCCATTATTTTTCAAGAATAATTAAATAGATTCAACATCTTTCTTCAACAGAAGTGCAGACTGCACAGATGGTACCTTCCCAAAGGAAAAAGTGTATATTAAGGTTTATTAGACTTAACAGTTACTATATACAGTAATGGACTTCTATACATTTTACATCAGATTAAAACTTTGGGTGTAAGATTCAGATAATTATTAAAAACTAGACATTTTATATGAGAATAAGAAAGAAAAGTATTTATTTTTGCCCCCCTTTTCCCTGTTCATGCCCTATCGGAGGGGGAGAGAAGAGGCTGTTGAGGTTGTTAAGCTTAACGCTGGAATGCTTTACAAACATTCAGAGATGAACTTACACACTTGCTTTACTTCTCTCTGGGATAACTTTCTCGGAGATGAAATGCCGGTTTGGTAGTGAGGCTCCAAATGCTGAACCAGACAACAGATCTTGCATGCCACAGCCGCTCTATCACCTGATGCATACTGCTCCAACATGCTACGGTTATGAGCCGAGTTACGCCATGTCGCAAGTTTTGTGAGGTGCTTTTTTGATATTTAATGGATCGGATTACATTTTTTATTTCTCTCCGATATCTGATCCAGTAATTTAGGTCAGTATCGGACAGATACCGATACTTAATATCGGATCAGTCAATCTCTACTTTGAATGGGGTGAAGTCGTATGCTGCTGAATTGTAGATTTGTTGCTTCACTCCTGGTAAAAGAGCCGGATACAGCCAATCAAATCCCGTTAGAAAAATATCAGTAGAGCCTGAGGTAGCCGGCTGTAGAGTTCAGCGTCAAAGTGAAGGAGAGTTTAATCATCACCATGTTGTTTAGTAACAGACAGATAGCCAACTCCTAACCAAAGCTTGGCTAGGTTGCTTTGTAAGTGACGGGTGTTTGTTGCTATGGCAACGACACCCAGAAACATCACAGCATCAAGTGTTGAAGTAACGCAGAGCCGCCACTTTGTATGTAAACTAACTTCTGTGTATGTATATGATATTTTTTAGGTAAACAAAATGCTTCAGATGTGTTGTACTCACTGGGGAAAAACACAAACATCAAATTTACGCATAACAATTTTGTGAACACAAACATGCTGGAAAAATAAGACAAGCAGTGGCAGAGCCTACTCACAAATGCATCTCGCTGCATTATTTACAGCACTATTTTATTTGATCTTGATATGACGGGCAAACATCTTAAGCTGATGACGCCACACACTCCTTTCCCCGGGCATCACATAGATCACATAGTAAAAAGACCAAGTGCTGTTGGTTGATCATGAGTCCAAAAAAGCTAATTAGTATGATTTTCTGGATTAGAAAAAATAAACGTAATAGACTAACATGTAAAAACATTTTCTATGACCGGAAATACCTCAAAATTGACATCAACTATGTACAAAAACATCAATATAACATTTATATATATATATATATTTTTTTTTAATCTTCTATACCCACTAAAATATACCAACGAAGCAGCTATTGGTCAATCTGAGGAACTCGTTCAGCAACGTGTTTTTGAAAACAGTTTAAATATCCTTCAGCTATAAGTGTGAAAACTCCAAAACAAAAATAAGTAGGGAAAAAGGAGAAAACAAAAAAGAAAGACCATTATATAAATTAAAAAACAGAACCCGACAAACGTCCTGTGTGTATCCCGTGTGCCTTTTTTGGAATACTGCAGAGTGTGAGGAGGTAGGCTGCTTCAGCCAGCTTCTCCAGTGAATACGAGTTTGTTCGAGGATGGGCCGCTTCTGACCATCCAGCAGGGAGCTCCCGAAGCTTTCCTTTTCAGTTCGTCTTCGTGTGCGTGCAAAGATTCAGACGCAGCTCCATGATGTGTGATGTAGGCCACAGACAAAATAGAAGGGCACTTTTTTTCTCTTTTCCCCAAAAACTCGGGATGAACTCTTGTGATGAAATAAGGGAGAGGAGACGGAGTCTAGAATTAGGGGTGGGGGGTCAGTGGGGTTAGCAGCCTTCTTGTTTGTCAAGAGTTTGTTTCACAGTTGAATCGAATATCCACCCAGACTAGCACAAACTTGGCAATATATATATATTTATATACAGTATATAACCTACAATCATGAACAAGAGAGACACAGGAGATTCATCCTTAAATACAAAAAGTGTCTTCTGGCGTCCGAGCTTGGACTTGCTGTAGTGTGTGTTTGTGGCATCTGAAGAGAAAAATAAGGTCCTGAGATATGCACTGAGGGGCTGCTGAGGAGAGTGTTTGAGTGTGAGCTATATAAAACAACAAAAACAACAAAAATATATTTAAATCTATAGCATCAATGAGTTTGTGTGGGATGTGTACAGTATGTTAGGAGGGGCTGGACCGTGGTAGGGCCAGTATTCGTCCGTTGGTCTTTCCCCCGTTCATGTGTGTGAACGGGATGTGATGCTCCTCGTAACTGCCCCTCAGGCCCATGGAGGAGGCCTCGTCCCTGTCCAAACACTGCTCCCTCTGCGAGTACGACGAGGGGTCCAGTGGTATGCTCTCCATGTTTTCCATGTCCAGGTCGAAATCCTCGCTCTCTGGCGGCTTGTTCTCCTCGCTGTAGAAGAAGGAGACCTCCTGGAAGGTTGGATGCAGGTCCTCCCGCAGCATCTCGATGATCTCCTGGAAGGTGGGACGCATCTTGGGGTTGTACTGCCAGCACATCTGCATCAGGTTGTGTCTGCAGGATGAGACGGGGAGATTAGGAGCTGAACTGTCTACATCTTTATTTTTATAATGTACTTATGGTTATTCTGTTAAGAATATTTCAGTCAAATCAACTTCACCTGATCAGGCTTCATAGACACGATATTATCCTTTTAATAAACAACATTAAAAACAAAACCAGCTCCCTGATTTATATTATTCCCTTCCCCTCACCTCTGTTGTCCATGTGCACTGATTATTTTGAGTCACTGTCCCGCTGCAGCAAATGCTCAGACATCAACAGCTAAAAATATGGCCACCCTGAGAGCACACTTTAAGCAACACCTGCTAAAAACCGCTCTGCCCAGCTGTTTTAGGAAACTAAAAAGTAAACTGTACATCTGTTAGCAGCTTCTTTTTTTTTCTTTAAAAAAAATATTTACATATTTGCTCTCACAGCTGAGTTCAGATTTAGCACCCTGCACATTCCATTTTATAATGTATTTTAGCACATCGTTAATAGTTATTTATGAACATCATGAAATCCTATGCTTCACTTCCAATCTCAGTGATCTAAATCGAATAAAGTTCAACTTTTGACTGTGGACTTACTGTGAAATAACTGCTTAAAAGTGTTTTGACACAGTTTGTAGTTTAAGCAGGAGAAGTTGTTTTTCTCAGTGCGTAGCCACCAAATCCCCGTGATCATACTCACAGTCTGTCAGCGCAGTTGTCCGGCCGGTCCAGGAAGCCTCCTTCCATGACAAACTTGAGGACCTGTTCGTTGGACATGCCCTGGTACGGCTGCTCAGCCAACGTGCTTACCTCCCACAGCACCACCCCAAATGACCTGGTAAACAAGCGAAGAAGAGGGAACGACATGAGGAGAATGAAAACGCAGCAATTAGATCCTAGAGTAAATCTGCCTGCAAACATGATTGATGCTGTTAACAGACAGACAGAGTGCAGACAGGTGCAGGTGATACTGATAAACAATGCTGTCTGCTCCCATGTCGCCTAAATATCTGTAATATATTTAAAACTTGCACACGGATGGTTTCAAAAGTGAGAAGTAAAGGATGAAGGAGGAGGAGGAGTCTAAAATTCAGACGTGTCACTAACCAGCAGTCTGAATGTGCAGTGAAGACGCCGTCCTTCAAAGACTCAGGTGCCATCCACCTGACGGGCAGCAGACCCTTCCCTCCTTTCCTGTAGTAGTCGGTCTCATAGATGTCTCTGGTCATACCAAAGTCTGGAAGGAAAACATAAATCAGACTCCAAATTACAGCCAAACCTGCACCAATTATCAGAAAGATCTGGTGGTTGTTATTTTACATTCACTATCTGCTGTGATATCAGCTTGTGTAACCTTGTGAAATTCCCTTTTGTATTCAGGATATATCTAATTTATCTTAATTATAAGGGTGCCATTACCATTGCTTCTGCTCACACCTGTTCAGTCAATACATGGCACCTAAAGCTGTGGATTTGAATACTGTCTTAGTAATGTCTGATGACTGAATATAAACACCCATCAGTGTGACAGTGCATTGTTGGCTTTTCATGCTTCCACTATGAGGCACCAAAATCTAAGCAGTTTTTTGTGCCCATTTACTTTATGAATTCTTACCTCCTATTTTGACTGTAAGATCGTGAGCTACCATGCAGTTTCTGGCTGCCAAGTCTCTGTGGACAAACTTCTTGGCGTTGAGGTAAGCCATGCCATCCGCGATCTCAGCAGCCATCTGGATCATCTCCTTCAGAGTGGGTGGTGGACGGCCAGGGTTATTCTGAGGAACATGAGACAGACTTTGAAATTCTGATCTACCAACAAAAAGTTTGGCACAGTCATTATATTATTATACTTTAGGTAAATTATTGACAAGATAACACATCTTTCTCGGTTACAACATAACACCCCGATACAGGCTTGACTTTCAGTTTGAACACTCAGAACTTATCAGAAAAATAATGAGGTTTGTGCAGATGTCAACAAACATAGCATGTCAGTTCAGAAACACTTTTGCAGTTTTCTTAGTTTTGAATTCAATTTAGTTTAATCGATTTAGTTCCAGTTTAATTTCCAGAGTGAGTTTTACTCATGGCAAATTACATTTTTAATCTTAAAAATGTTCAATTTCAGTTCAAGTAGTAGTTTTTCATGATATCAGACTGAAGATCAACCAAGCAAAATATTGTACAAACACTTGACTCATTATCTAGCCATACAGCAGATTTCAGATTTCCACTGTTTGTTATGTTAACTACACTGTTTTTCAAAACTATGCCTGAAAAATGTAGCCAACTGAACAGTTTCTGATTAAAAAAAAAAACCCCAAACACACTTTTATGTCCCAAATCCTCGTCCAGCACACGTCTCAGCTAAAAAGGCAAAAGTGCGCACACTGAACACACATACATTTTTTGTTACCATACTGTATTGTTAACTCTGTGATTGATCAATGATGTTCTTTTCACAAGTTAAATAAAAAAAATGCAAAAACTAAAGTACAATAGTTCAGAGAACGGACACAGTTTAACATCTTCAAGTTAAAAACTGAAAGAAAATAAACAAAGATGGATCAATGAGATGTGTTTTAATCTTCTACTTATGAAAATTAAAAAAATAAATAGTAAAATTCTGGACTTGTTCTCTTTCTGAGGTCTGGTCAGGTCACCGTAGTAAAACAAGAAAATCAATATTAATTTTAGTTTTTAGATTAGTGAATTATTATAACCTTGCTCCCATCACACCAGCCACCCGTTTCAAGGCAGCTGCCATGTTTTCAGTTGGCTTTACTGCTAAAACCTTCTGTCAGCATCCTGCAGCTCAGCCCTGCTTCTGCTCTAACAAAAACGCCATCTGCATGTTTACTTAAAAAGGCCCCGCATCGCTTTGTACACAGAAGCCCCCTCAACATGTATTAAAAGAAAATGCAGATTTTGATATTGAAGGCTTCAGTGTTAATACCACATAAACTGATCCATATTTGTGCACACAGTCTCTGATGTAACACACTATTATTCTGTAGATGTGATTTAGTCCAAAACAATCTGACTGGAAACAAAATAGCAGATGTTTCACCAGGAAAAATACCCTATGACTCCAACTTTGTTAACAGCTGCTTACTTTAAACACTGATGGATTTAAAGTGTTGTTTATCTGCACTTTTGCAGTAAACTGAGTGTATCTTTAAAGCACCTCTCTAGATAAGACCTCACTAAGAACCAAAGTAGAGCCTAATGTGTCAGTAAGAGCAGCAATAGCTCCTCGACTGAGCAGAATTAGCCCAGTTAAAACATGACGCTTTAAAAGCTTTTATGCTGCTCAGTGTAAAAATAATTTCCGCGTTCAGTTATAAAAGATTGTTTTGCATAAAGTCAAGAAAATGCAACCTAAGCCTAGTTTGCCTATTCTACTCACAAAATGCAGAAGTGAAAAGAAGAAAAGAAACCAGAAGTGCAGTCTGAACTAAAAGAAGAATAAACATAATTCAAACTAATGTTTTACCTCAGCGTCAGGTCGCAGAGAGCGCAGGAAGCTCTTCAGGTCTCCGTGGGTCATCAGCTCCATCACCACCAGGGTGGGCTGCCCCTTAGACACCACACCCAGCAGACGCACCTGGCAGATAGAAACATGGGGATTTTCATCTTAATGTAGTTTAGTTTTTTCAAAAACGGGAATTAGAAGTCAGCAGGTGAAGCAGGTGCTTGCCTTTCACACAGCTCTGATTTTAGTACATTTAGTACTTTCTGTTCTAAATACTCAAAAATAACAGCTAACACACACACAGCTACGGCCCACTGCTTCCAACCCCACCTTAAACTTTTACACATCGCCAGTAACCAAAACCATCAATGTCCTCTGCTCGTGAACAACATGAGAAAAACATGTTGCTTCTCTTTACCACGTGGTGGCAGCTGAAGGCTTTCATGACGGAGGCCTCGTTCAGGAACTCGATTCTCTCCCGCAGGCTGGCCGACTCGTTCACCGTCTTCACCGCTACTCGTGTTTCACCCTCGCCTTTGACAATGTCCTTGGCAATGCCCTCATAGACCATGCCAAAGGAGCCTTGACCCAGTTCCCGCAAAATGGTGATCTTCTCCCTGGGCACCTCCCACTCATCTTCCTCATACACTGCAAAAAGAAAAAGGGAAAGAAAAAAACATTTAAATACATAGGAAAACAGGCTAGTGGGCATGCCCATCATTACTAATAATAAAATAAAATAAACTATGTGAATAACATTATGAAATTAAATCCAAATTTCATTAGTTGTACTGCTGAAACCCCAAAAATAATCAATGTTTATCAACTAATGCAATAGTAGATCTTATTGGATTAAATCTTTGCAAGTGAGAGTAGAAAATGCAGCAGAAATTAAATTCATGCTAACAAAACTAATTTAATGAGATCCTGCAGAGATGTCGTGGTGCAACAGTTAGTTTAATAGTTGATCCACCAGCCAATCACAAACCAGGGGATCCAATCGCTGATAACGCTGATGTGTAATTGCTACTAAGTTGTCAAAATCCCTTAAATTAGCTAAAATCATTAACTATTCTGTTGTTGACAGGAGACCCAAACCCTGTTTACCATCAGTGCTGAGATACTCGGGGTTTGAAGAGGCATAGATGGGCCCGCTGGGTCCTTGGGTTTGACTAAAAGGAGAAAAAAATAAAACAAGCTTAATAAGAACACTGGTAACACGTCGAATAATAAGAGAATGACTATTGAGCTGGATGTGAAAGATATTTACCTTTTCTTGAACATGACGAAGCCTACCAAAGCCACACACAGCACCAGGACAAAGCAGATGACGGGCCCGATGACGATCTTGACGACATGCAGAGGATCGCCTGTTCAACAAGTCCGCCCGGACAGTGAGTCAAATTTCAGGTGAAAAACAAAAACAAGCTGCACAAAATAAACCTGCTAAGCTGGGATCAATATGCTGCTCTGTGATCCTAATCTGCTTCAAGTACAAGCTTTTGATTTGGTTTAAGAAGACTGAGTCATGCCAGGTGTCTGTCTGCGTGTTTTCAAGTTAAAATTCTGCATTTATTTGTATTTACACTCATTTCTGAGCTGTACTCAGAGGGTTTTTTTTCAGCAGCAGGTCAAAATAAGAACATCAAACTGTATAAAATTTAATATAAGCACCTTGGTTTCTTAGGTAGGACCACAGGAGGTACTTTATTAAACAGGGTTGTGAAAGGTTTTATAATTTTGTGTGCACAGCAGGCCAATTAGATTATTTTTGTGTGTCTAAAATAGACAACTGATTTAGCAGGATTTGGTCAGATCAGGCAAGACTAGAGCAAAGTCACCATGCTGAAACTTATATTTACTTATATTTGTAAATTAATATCCAAACACTCCATAAAGCTAAGTTCAAAATCTTTGTTTTAATTTTGCTAAAGGTTTATAGAAGAGAGATTACTTTTTTTCTTATTAGTGCATAAATCAAAATATACTGATAGCCAAGAAGAAAACATACATTTTCATCATGTTTTACAAAGAACGTGATATAGATCAGACTGTAATAAATGGACAAACCCGTCTACCTTCAGAAAACAGAAGGTGTCCGTAGACAGACTTTACATCCTGTTGTTGTATAAACAGACTTTAAATCCTGAAAAAGTAAATCCTTGATTACTTAAAAGACGACTATTTCACAAGTTTTACGATGTTAGATATTTAAATATATAAAACTGAAGTATTATGTGTCAGTCATGCACTAGTTTGAGTAAAATTTCATTATAAAAAGGCAAGAAATAGTGAACAGCGACTAAAGCTGCTCACACTAAAAAACAACTACAATAAAAGAGAAAAAAAAAGAGGTTAGAGATAGTTTGGTTAAAAGTATGCAATCACGCAAAAATGATTCTCAAATTTCCACAGTAGGTGGAACGAAAACTAATTTTATTCTCTGCTGTCATGATTTGTGTCAAACATTTTCTTATGAGAATATGTATATATTTTTTATAAAGCGTGGAAGAATAAGAGAGTACCCTAAAATAAACAAAAGCATGACCATAAACAGGTTTTTATTTCTGTATAATAAACTGTTAGATGGTGGCTAGTGTAAAATGAATGAATGTATTGAGTAAATGGCCAAGAATGAAAATTAATGGATTTATCTTTCATTTAAAAGCAGATTTTAAACTAATGTAATTTAGTACCAACACTGTTCAACAACATTTTGAAAATCAGTTTTTACTATAAATTACTATTAAAAAACCCTAAAACCAAGTCTGAACTCATTCTGTCTACTTACTTGGATCCTCGACGTAGAAGTACGTGGGCTCGGTCCATGATCCGTTCCCAGCCAGTGAGGTGGCCCGGATTCTCACCGTGTAATTCCCAGGATGCATCACTTTCAGTCTGCAGCCGCGACTCGCTTTGTACATGTTCCTCGACACGCAGTAGTGCAGCTCCTGCGGAGGAACAACGCGGCCGTTCAGGTTTGGAACGTTTAAAACTTAATTTAGACTAATTTTGTTTCATATCTGTGCGTTAAAAACAAGTTTGTTATTCTTTTGGTTTGTTTTGCACTACAAATAAAATCCCCAGCATCAACAAGATGTTCTGACTAACTGATCTCTATAGCAACTAAAACATAGTGCACCGTTAAAATTACTCCTCCATTAAGGTTATCTCCCAAATGACATTAGTGAGACCAACAGACCAAATAATAAGCGTTACTTTTAGCCGTCTGTGCTGTGTGGTGAGCTTTAAGATGAACAATTTGTTTCTTCTATATTGTTTTCCATTGAAAGCCAAAGTCATTATGTTTAATGAGAAAGAGGAATATAAAAATTGCTTGGTGTAAGAACCATTTGCATTGGCATGAACTTGCAATGAACTCTGCCATCCAAGATTCAAACTATTACATATACTAAGGCAGTAAAGCCATGACAAATGTGCATGCAGATGTGGAAGCCTGTGGACATGTTCACCTCAGAGTCACCCAGCTTCTTGTAGTTGACCTCATACAGGATGATCATCCCATTCGGGGCTTGCGGTTCCATCCAGGTGATGTGTACTGTTTTCTCTGTCACCTCGCATTTGATGAGACCCAAGATGTCATCGGCTTTGTCTGTGGCGAACAAAACGACATGAGTCATATTTGTGTGAAGAGTCGGGCGTGTTTGGAGTAAATAAAAGATGAGCTGCAGGGGCGTCCTTGCTTTCATAGTGGCTGCAGACATTTACTGCACGTCAGTATCTCCCTTTATCCTGCTGTTCAAGAAATGATCAGTTTGGAAAAGACAGACAGGTTTTTTGTGACTTTATTGTTCAAGTGACCAATTTATGGGGTCTCTAAACCAACAGGGGACCTACTATACTTTTCTGTCATATACACACACACAGATTATTACAACATGTATGCTCATATTAAAAACTGTTTCCTGTGAGCCAAAAGCTCAGGGGTTCATTCTGTGCTAAACACTCTGTTATACACAGGTTTTTACTACTTTTGGCTCTGTATGATGTCCCAGAGAGGGGAAATCCCAAATATGGTCATTTCTTTTCAAACTTTCTATTTGCAACAAGGAGCGAGTCAGAAGAAGGTTAGCTAAAAGAGATCCGGGTTTATTACACAGACCTACATAACCAAGCTCCTTGGTAACGTTAGCAATGCCTCTTTACCTTCAGGCATTGTGCGGGCGCTGACATACGCCGCCATGCTGCAGCGCGCCGGGTCGGTTGGGTGGTTACAGGCATGGACCTCGATCTGGTAGCTGGTGAAGTGGCGCAGGCCGGAGATAATGGTGGACTCCTTGGCATGGACGGTGACCACGGTCTTGGTGCTTTCAAAGGCTTCCTCATCCTCGGGGATGCTCGTACCCGCGCGAGGGCTTGGTGCGGTGGTTAGGAAGGAAAATGTTCGGTTGGCGATGCCATTCAGATCACGCCGGTCTCTCGAGCGTCTAGATGACAGAGGTCAAATTTAAAGTTATTCAAACACAGAAACCACATTACTTGTTATCTGCATCCAACCCTTTAAAAATGATTTAAAAAGTCAGGCCAATAAAACAAACAAACAAACAAACATAGGACATTTTTAGTGACTGTTATTGTTCCTGTGCAGGTTTGTTGTCAGGAGTCTTACTTGATCTCAAAGACTTCATTGTGTAGGTAATTCTCAAAGGTTTTGCGGTACTCTGAGTCCTCTTTTTCCTTCTTGAGCTCCTTTTCGGTTTTGGGGCAGGCGCAACATCGTGTCCCCTGGCCCTGCTCCTCTGTCTGGTTCCACTTCTGCTCCTCGTCACTGTCCACCTGAGTGGGCAGTCGTGATGGCACCTTCATCCCTAGTGACACGTAGTCAGGAGAGAATAAAAATGCATTTCAGCCAGGCAGTTTGGGATGACAGGTGCGATAAACACGGATACACAACACAGTCTTATGCACAACCCCTCGCACCCCCCATGCCCCGGTGGCATGTCTGTCACTGTCATCCCCAGGTCCTCATTCTCTCTGCTGGAGATAAATTACGAGTGACACGACCTCCCCGCAGACTCCCATCTCTGTATGAGCGAGCGTTATGGGAGTTTAAAAAAGGAGCGATTGCGTTGACACAGACGGGCAGTGATGGAAAGGCACCAACGCAGGCTGGGCTACGACCAAAATAAATCAACTAAGATATGAAGTCTTCCTGAATTGGAGTTAAAGTGGATGAAGAATATGGCTGTTTTAGTACCACGTTTCATTTAGTTTCAGTTATGCACTGCAGCCCTAACAAAAGACACAACTTTACTCAATTTCATTTCCTTGTTTAGTGACTTTTAGAAAAAACAGGCCAGTGTTTTGGTTTGGGTGACTCATTTCCTTTGGGAACATCATTTAAAATATATTTTAAACAGTGTGTTTTCTTTTTGATTATTCAGTTTGTCTTCCATCCACTGGTCTCCTCCATCCTTTGCCTTCACCACAGGAGGTCCAAAGGTGCCGATGGAGGAAACAGTGGCTTCCTGAGATAATGAACCCGTGGAGAGGGAATGAGTCCCAAGTCATCAGCTAACAAACAGCTCTGGTGCATAGAGCCTGCACTGTACTGAGGGAGAGACCCCAAGTGTCAGACACAAATGAAAGGGTAGTACAACAACCATTAATGATGTTTGTGCAGGTTCACCTACGGAAACCTGTTAAGACTCCCTCACACAGCTGTAAAGACAAAAGCTGGATTTTCAATAACAGAACAGCAATGACGTAGTAGCTCATCTGGGGCAGAGTGCATTCAAATTCAGAGGTTATTGGACATATTTAACCTGAACTTTGAACCTATCGTGGAGACCTATTATTATGTGCAAGTCTGATCAAATTCTTACCAAAACTGTAGAGGAATTAGTGATTCTAGTGAAATGTGGATATACGTTTCACCATGAGACAAAACAAGAGCATTATTGTTAAAATAGATTGAGCAAATCTATTAGTTATTTGTTTTCAGGTGCTGAAAGTGAAGCCATTGTGTTCTCACTGGTCGGGCTACTTGCACAGGAGTTATCTGTAGAGACCGGCACAATAAAACAGAGAGGTACCTGCCAGTTAAGATGGTGACAAGATAGATATCTGTCAAATTAACTGAAAAGCAAAACAACAACTATAGATAAAATTCAGTTAATTGCCCTGCCATAATAAATACACTTTAGGTTAAATAAAACTATCACAGCACTTTCCTTTCTTCAAGGTAACAAAAGCCATCAAGAAGAATTACATCACAAAATATTTACTGTGTCATACGAGTAGACTGCAGCAGCTTGTAGTAGTCAAGAGCCTTAAAATGAGACGAGCTCCCGAGCTAATGAAAAGCATTCAGCGTGTCGGACACAGAAGCAGACGCACAAACACAAAATGACCACAAACAATGTGGCTAACCCTTCTGGCAGTAGTCAAATTTGTAAAGCTCGCTGGCCTCGGGCTGACGCTGGCAAAAGACCAGGTAGTGAGTGATGTTGCCGTTGGGGTCATTGGGAGGTTTCCACTTGAGGATGATCTGGGAGGAGGAGTTGGAGGAAGAAATGGGGTCCAGCGGTACCGACGGTTCTGGGGGGAAAATCACAGAAGTAGCCGATTAAAATGAAGCAACACGTATATTAAGCACACCGAGTAATAAATCGCCTTATTTATCCCAAGAGTGCAGTTCAGAAATACACAGAAGACTTAATAAATACTTAAATTATGACTTTACATTAAAAGAACAATACTGAGATTGTTACTCATTGTTAGTGATGTGTTCAATTAGTCATTCATGATCTCCCTAGATAGTCAGACTCCCAAATTTGGGAAATCTTTGTTTTTTGCCCAGAGTGTTTTAACAACACATGGATGGCTGTTTGCGGGACGTGAATACTCTGACCTGTTACCAGAATTGCTGCCAAAAAAATTACTTTTCTATATTTACTTTCTTCCAGTATTTGTGAATTCTCTGAAATTTGCCAGGAGCAAATTAGTCTTTCCACTATTTTAGCATCACATAGATGCATAATAGAATGAATAAATAAGACAGACAACATACTACATGTTCTTCCATATATTGGTGCATAAATTAAAGAGCTGGATCCAGGCCGTGTCACCACCTAGCACTGCTATCTGCAGGACCATAACTCAGCTAAGTTTAAGCTCCTGAGACCCTGCATACTTATGGGGACATTACATTTGGCTTTTCTGCACTCTGTACTTCACTCTGCTCAACACAGGCCTGTTGCATCCCAAACAGCAGCTCCCGTTTCAGCAGATTAAAACACAGTTTCGAAGTTATTGAAGATTGTGGTTATCTGCTGCAAAGGACTGTCTGGTTAATGTCTAAACTCAGTTTTGACTATTTTCACTGTAATTTTCTACTGATTATTATTATTTTTTCCCCCTCACTCACATTTAATGAACTAGGAACATCTCGCTTCAATGTACACATATTAAAAGCACGAGGAATCTGAATTTACATAAAATAGACTCTCTACGAGTCTATTTTATGACTCTCTCTACGAGTCTATATTGAGACTCTCTACTCTCTTTGAGATGAAAACTTGCACTGTTCCACAGATCGGGCTGCGGTTTGATCATCTGCATTTGTTGTTATTGCAGGACGAGAAGTCCTCTTTCTATCCAATTTGCATTTCATACTGAAACACGCTTACTGGCACAGTTTGGCTCTGTGACCAGCAGCTGCCTGCTCAGGGTATTCCCCGTCAGTTTTGTTATTTGTTATTACAGTTTGATGCTTGTAATGTGCAACTCTCACAGAGCCCAGCGTTTCAGGTTACGGGGAATGAAGATCAAACGTTTCATGGGTGCTTTCGGCAGTAGCTTTATCTTTTTCATTCAGCTGCAATTTGATGACAGGTTTACTGAAACAACTAGCTATTGCTTTGCTTCTAGTTTACTGTAATTACCCCGGTGATTATTTTGTGGTGTCACATGCACTGATGTTGACACTGAGTTAACTGCTGGGGGTGTGTGTGTAATTTATACAAGTGTGTGTTGTTGGTGAGGTTTAGTAAATATGTGGGGGGGGGGAAATCTGACAGCTTTGCAAGTTTGTTTTTCTTTAAAATCTGGTTTCATAATCTTGAATCTGTATCAGTTGTGGTCAGCTGATAACAAAAAGCCCTGCAGATCAGAAAAAATAGGTTGCTAGCTTGTGGGTTGATCAGTGACTGGCATCGCCCTGTATTTGATCGCTGACACATGGCCTTCTTTCTGAGTGTGACGTAGATTTTTCGAGTAGGAGGAAGAACAAGAGACACTTCAGATCTCAAAAGTGTTCTGGCCTGAGATGGAGTATCGTTCTGACGCTGCCGAGCTTCCAGTGTTTGATCAGGAGAGTGTACGTGAGAAAAGTGGGGCGCCAGACTGAACCCTTGGGAGCTGCAGAGACCTGAGCTTTGTTGTCACACTGTGATTATGTTGTCCTTGTTTCTTGCCACACACTGGTCAGACCACATTGTCTGACAAAGATTCACCAGCAACAGCTTATTTGTAATGACAGCTTTGCCCTGTTGGTTAGACTTGACACAGGCCAGGAACCCGGAGCGCCTGCCAGACGGGTAAAAAAAACAAAACAACAAAAAAAACCAAAACCCTGCTTGACATGGCTGTCTGTGTGAGTGATGCGCCTCTGCTGGAAGCCTATTTCATGTGAGCGAGAGATGTCATGTTTTATGCGGTTCATCTGGAAGGAAACGTATATTGTCTAAAAGGAAGCTAGCTAGACAGGCCATCACCACGGTGCACACAGCGAGATCTGTGGGTGGCAAGGTACAATTAAGCAGTGGGGAAGAGCACGGTGATTGCTGCTTGAGTGACTGATACGGACACCTGGCACGCGGTAAGGCCCTGCAGGTCTGTGGCACTGTAAGCAAATCGTGCCGTCTGTCTTCCTCCTCCTTGTTCTTGTGCCAAGGACATTTTGGCAACAGCAACACACACAACACTGACTCCACCAGTCAATGATAGTAACACCGCGGGATGAGCCTAAAAATAGCTGAATTCTAGTACAGGACAAGATATTGACCTTTTCCACTGTGAGAATTTCACAGCCGATGACCTGCTGATACATCTTTAGCTTTAGGTTTGTAGTGGTTTCCATGTTTAGATTACACAAAGAGCAATTTTTATGCCTGGTTTGGTAGGACAGTCCTTAGATTCAGGTCCAGAACAGGCTTGACGATGCAACATCATTGATGTCTGAGTAGTGCTGTGGTTGGTAGTAATACCCTGACAAGTTGCTTCTGTCATAAAGTTAAGATAGAGTCACAAAACATTTTTGGTATTAAAAAAACAAAACAAAAACAAACTAGTGGAAAACAGTCGCAGATAGTAAAATTCAACAAACAATTCAACTACATCAAAGCAATACTCAGGTGAAAGAAGCCGCGATCGACTCATCACACTTACTTGTGGCATTGGTGCGGACGTAGATGATCTCGCTCTTGGCTCCGTGGACCTGGTTCTCGTCAGAGGCTGAGAGCTGGGTTTTCACCATAATGGCGTATTGCGTCCACGGCTTTAGGGGGAAGATTAGATGACCCGGTTCGATCTGTTCTTTTTCTCCGTCTGTGGCTCGGCGTGGAGGGTCCACGTCGGCGATCACCCAGCTGTTGGAGCCGCAAGCGTCCTGCCCGTCAAACTCTGTTACGTTCTGAAACGGTCTGTTGTAGGAAAAATAATTTATCGATTTATTTCAACAGCCTACAGAGGAAAATCTGCTCATAAAAGATTACTGAGGTTAGAGTGATGCTCACAGCGCTTCTGGTTAGAAAGGAGGGTCTTCCAGGATGTTATCTTAAGATTTTATCGGTCTATAGGGATGTAAATTATATTCTATCCATTTTCTGCTGCTTATCCAGGTTCAGGTCATGGGTCACTTGAACTCCTCCCTCTGTAACTCTGAACTTTCTATATTTTCTAAAGTTAAAAAATGTCTATTTTACTTTTTAGTCTATGGTGTCTAATGAAGAAACTGTTAAAGGAAAATTACACCCAAAACACTGGGTGTAATTTGGGCCAGTAAACACTGGTGAGCATGTATCTGATGTGTGAGACAGACAAACAATAACGTTCTTTAAAACTGATCTGGTTGCTTTAAAACATACTTTTCAGATGTTACTGTAACTTCTGTTTCAGAAGTTACTGTATCTCTGCTGTCCTCTGCAGAGTATCTGAGCAGCTTAGAACAATATTGGTTTGGCAGAGAGCCGAGTCAGATTCTGAGTCTGATTGTGAGAGTGGCTGACTGATGACTCGAGATGAACTCACGCTTCTTTGTACAGCACCATGAAGCCCAGCAGGTCTCTGAAGTCTTTCGGCCAGAAAGGTTGCCACTTGATCATTATCTTATCGCTCATGGTTCGAATCTGGGTAAAATTGAGCACGTGGTTCTCACCTGAGAGCACATAAGACAGAAATAGTGAAGGTTAAAGATAATGAGTAATTATGCAGGTTTTTAAATCTCTGTTGACTGGAGAAAACTAAGGAATCATATCTGCTTTTGTTCATTTGTGAGAACATCTTCATGTACTCCACTTGTTCAGCCAATTGTACTTTTCACTTTTCTAAACTTAAATTCTTCTTCAGCTTACAAACTAAATCCTTTTTCATTTGCTTTGCTGAACATGTGTAAAAGCACATCTCTTGCTTACAAAGAACTAACAAAACTGGGTTAACAATTCAAAAGCACAGCAGACATACAATTAAAGTCTTCCAGCACACAACAAAAACAACAAAGGTCTCCTCAGCGCCGCTGTCTGCAGCTTCACTCCTACACGTTTACCAAATTTATCAAGGTCTTCGATAAAGAAAAAACGAAGGCTTTTAACATGTCAGTAAAGAAAGACGACCTTGGCCTTGTGCATCTCTGTGGCTCAATTTACGAAGACGCACTGCTCTGGCATTCAAATGTTTTCTGTGGCCTTTGCAGCAGAAGTAAAACACGGATGACAGAAAATCTGCCTGAACTCAAAGAGTTATCAAAAACCCTGATGGCCGCCAGTCTTACCCCATCACCCTCCTATTAGATCCACCTATGACATCAATTTGAAAGTCTCACATTGTCTATTTGTAGAGATATTGTATTCACAAAGTGAGGGTGACACAACACTCCATCAGCCTTTTACAGCTGAGGGGTAAAAAAGAGACTCAGGGCCAATCAGAAGCTGATCATCAAGATCCCAACTATATAAACACAAGTCCAAGTTACACAGACTGAAGATCTGTGGGTACAGAATGGACCCCACTTGGGAAATGTAAAACTTGAAAACTGACTATGGAGATTTTTAGAGATAAAATTCCCAGATTGATGAGAAATCATGAATTTCTTCAGTCAAACCTTTGGTCCAGCAATGTCAAGGTACCATGCTGGTGCCAGGTTTCATAACATCCTGTTAACCAGCTCGTACACATGTGAATTAGGATGGAAAGGACACAATCAGAGCAACGCCTAGATCACCAAGTTACCATGCATAGCGGTTATGAGTGCTTTGCTTTGTTGGTTGTTCCTACACAAGTTACACAATGTCAGTAAAAGGTCTGCAGGAAGACGTCTGCAAACACAGGACAGGAAATGACCATCATAACAATAACTATGAGTATGTTTGCATGTACCAAGCCCGACTCGGTGTTTCTCGTTGCTATAATAACATCCTGCAAAAGCCGACTCGAGGGCCGAGGGTCTTACATGAAGCCTGGTCTCCGTTGGTCTTGGAGGCGATGTCGTTCTTGACCTGCCGATCTTTGGTTCCCGTCACCTCCTCCATCTTTCGGATCTCAGACATGCAGAGTTTGGAGTTGTAGTGGAAAAACATGCGCCCCTGCTGGATGGTCAGCTTGTGTTTGGACCAGTCCCAGAGCTGCCGCAGGTTCTGGTTGTCCAGTGCATAGAAGGAATAATTCCTGGAAAAGAAGAGTAAAGACAGCATGAACATACTTTAATGATACATGACATTTGGCTGAGGGTACGAAAAGCTCCTTTGAGTAACATGAGCAGGAGGTTATCTGAGCATGACTAGTCTTCAATTTATATCATGTCTGTCCTTTGCTATTTCTTCTGTAAGTGCAGCTCATTGTGCTGCAGGCGTCTTCCACTTCGTCTCAACGAAGCCTCGTGTATGATTTGGGAAAGTCTAACCAGAAACGGCTACCACAAAAAGACATTTTGAAAAGGTCAGTCCTTCCGCTTTTAACTCATAATTACAGGACATGGCAAGGATGAGAACAGCTAAGAAGAAAGAGTCTCACCCGATTTCCTGCTCCTCTCCACGAATAACACGGAGTTTACGGAAAAACGAGAGGGACACGAGGGCGTAGGAACGTCGCACTGTCAGGTAGCCAGTGATCTCCTCCAGCTGGCCCAGACTGGCCTCCAGTTCAGCAGCTATGTTGTCTACAGAAATCCCCCAAAAAACAAAAAAAAACATGAGCTTTAAAAACTGACTACCGATTCTGCAGCATGCCTCATAAAAGACACACAACAAACTGTTCTCATTCATTTGTGTTTCCCATTTTCTTTTCATCTTTTTTCCATTAAATCGCAGGCTTACTTTGTAAATAATATAACTGGATTGATTTCAGCACAGCTTTTATATTTTAATGACTGCATTAAATATTCACATCCATTAACTTTCAAATGAAGAGGAACTTATGCACCACTGTACATCAAATCTAAATGAAACTATGAGCTTGCTGTTTGTTCCTATTAAAATTTATTTTAGCTTTTAAAATGTTCAAAAATCATCACACATCTATGTTGTCCAGAGTTTCCATAGCTTTTATTTTCTCTTTAATTAACTGGTGCTGGTTGTTTGATTGTACATTCTGGAGTATCTTCCTGGTTTCCTGCAATGTCAACATCTCTGTGTTTGTTGTTCTGCTGTGCTGATCTGCTGCACGATGTAATCTGATTCAGCCAAACAAACCGCACACACTCACTTCCTCCACGCAGGTTGATGACCAGGCTCCCGTTGAGGATGGTGCAGCCTCTTAACTCCTGGGCAGCAGTGACCGAGTCCACGACTTTCAGACCCAGACACACCTTGGGGCACAGCCCTGCGCAGGGAGTGCAGTTGAGCCTAAAGAACAGGAAGGAACAAGATGAGTTTTGAATTATATTCTGCTCTCTCACACACACACACACACACACACACACACACACACACACACACACACACACACACACACACACACACACACACACACACACACACACACACACACACACACACTAAAACCTTAAACCTGCGATGAGTGATTTTTGGACAGCAGACAAACTTCTCAAAATCAACTCTGACGTCATATTTCAAGGTGATATGACAACCCTGCTAGTAAACATGTCTATTTACACATCCAGTAGAGGAGGAGTGGCATTGGCAAGGGTTTCTCCTGGCTCAAAATCAGCCTTTTGTTGTGAGGCTATGCACGTAAGCATGACTGATCCAAATATAGTCAAGGCACAGAATCTGTTACCTTACCGTTTTTCTCTCCCTCTTTCTTTCTTCAGTGGAAAAAGGCCAAAACATATTTGATAGGTAAACACAAACAGAGTACATCGTGTGCACGTTTTTCTCTCCCTCTCAGCTTACTGAACAGACATCCTACAGCCGACACACATTTGCTGTGGAAAATGTTTTTGAATGTTTCAAATTGAAGGGATTAAAGTGGAGGATTAGAAGATGGCGGTCTGTTTGCTCCAGGTCATTGTCCTGGTTTATGAGGTGAGAATGGCCTTTGTTTAGTAACAGCTGATTAAGCAGGCAGGACAATTAGAGAAAAATGGCAAATAATGGATTCTTCTGGTACGCTTTTAATGGTAATCACTCATTTACAGACTATAAATACTTAATATTTCAAAAATGAAGTACGCACTGTGAGCTTTGGCACTGATATAGTTGTATATGAAATTAACAACAGCTTTCAACAAAACAAACCAGCCACATGACAACAGTTTAAAAGCCAGAATGACTAAAAAATAAATAAAATAGAAGTTTACTCATGCCGGTGAGTAAAGGAAGGTTTGTTCTCTTTTATTATCTAATCTGGCTCAAAACCCGCCTTGAACTACCCTTGACCCTTTTCCCTCCCGAGTGCCACATCTGCACTTTCAGCCCAGACACTCATCACACCTTTGAGTACACTGCTTATCCTTCAAAGCACTTTCATTTCCACAGCTTAGTTTAAAGCCAACAACAGCAGGAGGACGCCATTGAGAAGGAGGAACCAAAAAAGGGAACAGAAAGGAAGTCAAAGTGAAAAGGATGAAATGGGAGTTCAGCTGAATCGCCACAGGTCAGCTGCAGCTGGAAAATGCGCCGTCTCTTTAAAACCTTTATACACAAAACTAAATGTATATTAAATAATATATTCAGTATTTTTGCTAAAGGTTTTTGGTGATAATAATATAAATTATCATCCATATACTTACACACTCACCCTTTTTCTGACTTCAAGGGAACCTATTATTCGTATTTCCAGCTCCAAGTTTTTAATCCCTAGATTTTAGGGTGTCTTTGCATGATTTGCATATCAAAATAATCTCTGCTTATCTTGTGATGAGCAAAAGTGCAGTGCCTCGGTTCCTTTTTCGTCTGGAAGAAGCTCCTTAGCTCCTCTGCATTTAAGGTAGACCACCAATTAAGCCCACTTTCATTTGATTGGCATGACCTTTGAACAGCATGTAGGTCGGGCTTCTGTGCTTAGAGCCAGAGATGGGATGATGTGTGTCTGAGATGACACTAACTCACATAATATAAAGCAAAGAATAGAAAACTGCCTGAAAATGAAAGCTTAAAGCTGTCTGAAGCCCGAGGCTGTAACACTGGTGTTTTCAAACAAAACACCTCATCTGCTCCACTGGAGATGGATCTGCTTTCAGATGACCTGTCAGGTGTGAATGTACCGCATGCAACTCCATGAATGTGAAGCTGCATGTGGTTCAAACAGAGATTATGTGCTTGGCAAATCCTCTGTGGATTAATAAAGGTGAAATACACGTAACGCCGTACACCCGGCAGCAGTGGCACTGCCACCTTTCCTGTCATCACTGACAGACTGCATGGACTTTGTTGCTGTGTGTTGCTTGCCAGACATGCCCTCTATCTCTCCGCAGCCAGCCAGGGGAGTCAAGGCCAAGCACCCCGGGGTGCTGACAGCCTGTCCCCTGATGTTTCACCACTGGCCAGTGGTTCTGTAACAGACGACTACGTGTCCTGAAAGACCGAGCTGCATTTTCAGCCTTTGCCCAAGCAGAAAGACTTCGGCTGTCTGGAGTGTTTGTGCTTACAGGCACACCCACCCTTGTGGACAGCCCAGTCACAGTAAGCGGAGGTCTCAGAGGGACACAGCGAAGGTCACTGGCAGGTCAGCACAAGCACAACACCTATTTGAGGTAACTGCAGAGCTAGAGAAAAGGGAAAACACAGTTCACTCACAAGTGTCTGCATTTACATAAAGATCGCACGCTGCAGTGCAGACACAAGCGTCTGGCTGGTACACAGCGAGCGAGTGAGCAACACAGAAATGTAGGATACCGAGTCAAATTCAGAAATGCAGACGTGCCCGGCTCCCTGCTGTGCCGTACCACTTTGACCTAGCTGTCTGCGGTGTCTGACAAACACACAAATACACACACAGAAAGAAAAAGAGGTCTCTGTGTCTGTGTGTGCACGTTGCTCTGTGTCTGTGTGCGCACACAGACACAGAGCAACGTCTGAGCTCAGCAAGAAGACCAATTCCTGCACCGTCATGGTGTGCTACAAACACACACAGTGGCAGCAGCACGACCGACTATTTTTAATTCCACATTGAATTTGTTAAATATTTTCTGTTTTTGTTTTTTCATGTTACTGCAGGATGAAGGATCTTTCTGATTGATTGCCTCTAACTAAAAAGAAAAAAAAATGCTCCCTGAAGCAATTTCGCATTTTGTGCCAAAAAAATCATAACAAAATTCCTGCGATGTCTGCTCACTAACAATAGTCAGCCTGCAGTTATTATAAATGCACTGGTAAATGAAAGTATCGCAGCATTTTTAGCAACATGCAACCCAATTTCGACTAATTTAGACGTGTTTGTAGGGAAAATTATGCATCGTGTAACAAAACCATTGAGTAGGTAAATGTATATCGTTGGTGTCTGTGTGTTTATGTTTGCAGCCTCATTGATCCAGTGGCTCTTCTATGGGCCATTAAGAGCCTCTCAGCCTGACGGCGTGTGCACTTACGAGGAGGAGTTGACGGTTGTGTAGCCAGAGGGACACTCGGGGATGCAGGCGCCGTTGTGGATGACGTATTCGCGGCAGTCTGTGCTCTTGCTGCGCTCCTTCTCCCGCTTGCATGTGTTGTGCAGATTCTGACAGAATTCGAATGAGACACAGCGCCAGCCCTTGTAGGTGAAGTGGTTTTCTGGGCAGCGCTGCACGCAGGTACCTTTGTGCTGGAGGCCGCGGCAGGCCACGCAGTGACTGGCTGAGTTGGGCTCCAGGCAGCCGCCCAGGCACTGGCTGTGGCAGCACTGGTCATCTTTGGTGCAGGCCCGATGTTTGCACTGAACAGGACACACTGAGGATTGGAGAAGGAGGATGAGGTTAGAAAGAGTGTGCTGCAGGTGAAACGAAGATGACACGAGTTAAAGAAAGGACAGGAAAAGGAGCTTATCAAAAATCAAACACCTACATGTTTTGATTAGTCCCCACTGACACTGAACTTTTACCTCTTGGAGAAACCTCATGTGATCAGATCTCTCTGTCAGAAGGAGTGAAATCCCTCCCTATTCCACAAGCCAGCAGCCCCGAGGACCATCTGCCATTGGCCAAGGAGCATACTAAATACAAATAGCAGGGATCCAATACCAAGTCGACCAAAGAAAAATACTTCTCCAGAAGGCTTGGTGAAAGTGAGACAAAGGGGATAAACTGGCAGTTAAAGTATGCAAGTATTTTGCACGTGAGGGCTGGTAAAAATGAGTTTATTTGCAATCCCTTTTATTGTCATTTAAGCTTTGCAGTATCCAAGCTCATGAGGTTAAGTAAGAAAACAATGACTAAGCAACTGAAAAGCTTGGGAGACATGATATGATAATCTCCACAAGACCACAAGTAACCAGGGATACTTGTACCCTGGGTGGTACTTATCTGTTTTCCAAGCAGTACATGGAAAGATTAAGTTAATCAGTCAAGGAAAAATTTCATGTTTTTTGTGAACTTTTATGTTTGCTCTCTGATTAAATCTAATCTTTCACTGTTCTGCTTATGCCTGTAGGTTAAAAGGACCGTTTTTTAAAGGTGCTATATAAAAACGTTTATTATGTAACTGTAATAGTTGTTATAATGAAAAGGGCAGCGGTGGCTAATGAAAACTAATTAGCAAACAGCTGAGAAGATTAAATAGTCTGTAAGTTATTGGAAAAATAACAAAGAAGCTGAAAATGATGGATTAAAGGGTTAAAAAGATTTGTTTTGTTTTTTTACTAATTAATACATTTTAATAGCAATATTTGCTATTTATTTGCAATACAATTATGCTTAAAAATACTTACATATTTAGTTAAATAGATTAAATGTCCACCCCATATAGTTAGTATGAATTTAGGATTTACCAAACAGACCTAAATGCTGACTTCACATGTTTAAAATTTATCTGAACAGCTTGCAAGGCAGTAAAATCAAATGAAACCTGGTGTTGATTAAGAAGTACTGGAGCTCGTCTGACAAAGACTGGAAATCAGTGATAGAGCTCCGAACTTCTGTCCAAATGTTTTAAAATCTCAGCAGCCCTTTATGAACATTTCTTTAATCGCACCCCTCCATTGTATATCCCACATGTCTGATCTCAGTGTTACAGACCAGTGTGTGTCATAATTTTGTGCACCTGCAAAACGGTTTTAAAAGAAAATAATATAAAATGCAGACAATCCATCTTTAAGATGTGGCAAATAATAAATCAAACTGTCTGGCTCATTAGAACATACAAAAGTGTCTTTTTAATTAATGCTGGGAGAATTATTTCAGAGTTTATTTATGAAGGTCAATAAGTAATTTATGTTTTAATCTAAATGTCAGTTACTAGTTTAGCTCGTCATTCGGGTCTGGGATGTTTTGTAAAGGCATTTTTATGCTTGTGTTGCTGCAGCTTTATCCTCCTCAGGCTGTGAGAAACCTTGTCCTGTTTCAATGAAAATAATATTTAGCTGAAGCCTTAATGTTGATAAAACTGCCTCACACCACAAAGTGTTGGAATGTATGATATGATATAACCTAAAAACATATTATTAATTATGGCCTGTGTTTAATATCCATGTATTTCTAAGCTCTTGGCCGAAACAGCCACAGAATAAACAAATGATCTAAAGCGGCTGCAGAAAATGTATCCACGGGCCTCTCTTTGGGAGAATAGAGAGCTCTGCAAGAGAAATGAAAACACTGAAAGATCGCAGCGTCCTGACGGTTACAAAAAATATGCGACTAAATGTCTCCTGGGCGTAAACAAGCTCAACTAAAGACTCAAGTCTGCAGATCAGCTGTTTACACATATGTTTGCTTGTGTGCATGCGTGTAAATCAGTCATTACGTAACAGGAGGCTGTGTGGATTGGCAGGTGTGTGAATGTGCCACACTGTGTTGTCGATGAGTCCAAGGGGAGATGTAGGACTCTCAGAGGTAAATACAGCAGACTGACCTGCCCGCTGAGATTAGCTCCTCATCCACGATAGTCAGATTAAAACTGCTCAGCAGCAGGGCTGATAATGAGGGTACGTTACAGGTGAGGCCGTATAGATGTGAGCATGTGTGTCTTTATGAGGCTGAACTGACATTAAATGCAAGGGGAATGTGTGCGAAAGGAAACAATGAATCTGAGTAACGTGCAGCAGTTGTTGTAGCAGTTTCCTCTGCTGGGCAGCGATCGCCGAGCACCATTCGGATTCAGTGTGCATGTGTTGAAACGGCTTGTCTTCATTAGTGTCACGAGGTCTGCCATTAAATGAACAAAACAACATGTACCCCCCTGTCCTCTTTTATTAACAGAGGTAAGCTGCTGAGGCGCACGAGGAGTGTGTTTGGCGAGGGCAGCAGCAATATGAGAATGTGAGAGGGAAGCTAAAGGAGGGCACCGAGCTAGAAAAACAAATGATATAATCGCCCCTTATCAACGTCAGTCAGTCAGGATTTACAGACAGTAGAAAAATAAAATAAACTGCTTCTTGCTTTGACCTCTTGCCTCCATCGCCAAAGTTCATTTAAAAGCTGAATTTCTGCTCTTTCTCCCCACTCACATACAAACACAAAGAGACACACATACACAAAAGCTTTACTGTGTGTAATGACTGACTCCTGATCCTCCAGTGTGCTCCATGTCGCAGCACAGACCTAACAGATCCACCCTCAGCCTTAGCCAATGTGTTGGCTGGCTGTAGAAGCTAGCCATTCAAGTAGCCTCTCCCCTTTCCAAGGAAGACAAGCAGACGGTTTAACCCTTTGTGTCCCACTCAAACAGTCATATGGCAACCGACACAAGAGCCACACAGAAACAGGCTGAAGCTGAGGGAAAGCAAGGAGCGTGGCTCCACTCTTTCCATCTCCTCACTGCTATGAATCAGCTGCCTTTATGCTGATATAAACCACAAGCTGCTCCCATTAAGAGCGCCTGGAGTATATTTTAGCATGCATATGCATCTCTGGCATTCAAAAGAAAAGTGCCAGTTGAGAAGAACATGGTTTCCTGCTGCAACAAACTCATGCTAAGACAATCTTGATTGTGCACTGAACAGCTCGGCGCCTCAGGACGATGATCGTGCCTCATCATGTCTACAACCCGTTACGAGTTCTTACAGATTTCAACAGCTTTGGAAACTTTTCCACCCAGACTGAAATATCGCTTTCAGCAACTGACAGCTCCTCCCTCAGCTGCAACTGCAGTTAGTTAAATGTTAAAGTCCAAGAAAATCCATAAACGTGGTGAAAGATGGCGATGATGTTTTTCCTTCCTTACTCTTTCAGTGAGAATTTTTAAATGCTGAACCATTATAATTAAAGAACCGATTACAACCTCCTATGCAGCAAAGCCACACGGATGTGCTAAGATTTTAAACTGAGCAACAAACAAAGCTGAAGTAACACTTTACAGAAAGTTTAAAAAATAATAATATTTAGTCAGTTTTGCCATTAACTCCCAATAAAGTCTTTTCATTTAAGGTTTGGACTGCTGGTCTAAGAAATACTTTGTTAAAAGATTCATTTTGTCCACTCAGAACATCATGTAGGCCTTTTTCACATACAATAATAAATAACACAAATTAAATTTTAGTTGATGCCATACACTGCTACTTATTGCAATACAAATTAAAAGTTACGTTTAGCTGCTCCCTTTTTTACAAGCGGTCACTACTGTGGAAACGGATACACTTCCTGACATTATCCCAAAGGGATTTCTCGCCCCTCTCAGGATTAAACCGCAGCTCTCTAATTTGTTTGATGAAGGTGTAAACCACTACAATATAAAGCTACTATCTCAATATAAATGAGAGATTTTGAAAATGCGAAAAACTGCCACTTTTTGCAGGATAGCCTCATATAATTACAGTTTGAAAGTTATCAGAAAGGAAATAAATTACACTGTCCAGACAATCAAGCAAAAAGATGGGACTTTAAATTGTGCTGGATGTCTAGATTTTACGGTGATAAATAAAGAAGGCAAAAAGAAGAAGTAGAAGTGTTATATATATATATATATATATATATATATATATATATTCATTCTGTGACACATAAGCTTGGTGAAACGATCCTGAGGCAAATACCTACTGTAATCAAAGGGCCCAATATGCATGCCACATAAATGTCACCAGCAATGTCACCATTTATACTCATGCTCAGGCTCGCTAAAGTATTTTCCTGAATGACAGCCTCAGACAAATCCGTCGTATCACCGTTGGTACAGAAGTAAAAAAGTCCAAAGACGAAACAAAACAATCGATGAGTACTGCACTGATACAATGAGGGAAGTATTTGATCCCCATTGAATTTGTAAGTTTACTCACAAAGTAATGAACATTTTCTAATTTTTATGGTAGTTTCATTTTAATGGAGACAGAATATTAACCAAAAATCCAGAAACCAAACACTTTACATGAAAGTTCTAAATTGATTTGCACAAATAGTGAAATAACTATTTTATTCCGTTAACCATCCAGATTGTGGCTCCTATAGATTGTAATCTGTGCCACATGGGTAAACAGCCAATCAATCAATTACAGATACTCCTTATCTCAACTCTTTGTATGTTTAAAGCACAGCTGTCCAAAGATTCAATTTCTTCCATTTCAACCTCTACCAAAGAGCTGTCAAAGGACAGGACATCAAGAAACATGAGCAAGAAGCTGACAAAGAAGAAGATGACACTGTTGGTGTGATTATTGGGTCATGGATGGGTCTTCCAGCATGACAATGACCTAAAATATATTGCCAAGGCAACAAAGGAGTGGCTAAAGAAGAAGCACATTGAGGTCATGGAGTGGTCTAGCCAGCCTCCAGACCTTAATCTGTGGAGTGAGCTGAAGGTTTGAGTTTCCAAGCAAACTTGGCAACAAGGGTTCCTCGACCAAGTAACAAGTCAATGCCTGTGGAATGAACACTTGTATCACTCAACGATGTGCAAATCATGTTGTTTTTTGATATTCTGTCTCTCTCCATTAACATGAAACTACCATAAAAGTGAGACGGTCCATTTCTTTGTAAGTGAGCAAACTTACAAATCGAAAGTCACTGGTCCACTGTCCAAATGACTTACACCGCACTCTGCCATATCTGCGAAGCTGCTCAATGATCCTAAATGATCATTATCACAAGTATCCCCTATCACAATCCATGCAGGCTTAAATAATAATAACGAGCGACCACACTGAAGGAGATAGACTCATTTCTTGTGCGGTTGTCAGAAATGTTTCAAGGTCGAGACCCTGATGACCTGTGAGAGCGAGGCCACACCAAGCTACCTTTGATCTTCCAGAGTGGGGAAGGATCCCGAGGAGGCTGTTTGGAGGGGTTTGCTATTCTTTCCTTAAAACATGCAAATCCCTAAATACATGGCTGCTTTCTTTCTTCTTCTTTTTGTTGTCAACACCGACGCTGGCAGTTTTTGACGAGCAGAGGTTCCTTCTCAGTTTGATCTGTACCAATTAGACACACTGAGCTTGAGTTCTCCATCTCTAATCTTCTGTTTGTACAATCACCTGGTCACATTATATCGATATATCAACACTTCACTTTCCCTCTCTGTCTTTTCTCTTTACAGATGCATGCAAAAATAAAAAAAAGTCTCCTGGTTCTTATTGCTTTATTCCACTGGCACGTTGGTCAATTTCTGTCTTTTCCGTGCAAAGTACAGCAGGATTGCATGAAGGCTGGGGAATAAGCCTGCAGAAATGTCTGGCACGTTATCTCATAAGCTGAGGTTTCATTTGGATGAGGCGGCAGCGCTGCACAATAAGGCGCTCAATCTCCCGCGGCCCAAAAGGGACAGCAACAACCAACACCGCATCAGGTCTCCGTCAGCCTATCAAGTCAGTGCCAACTTGGAAAAAGGGGGTGAAAAAAAAAAGATTTGCATTGTCCAGCTGCAGCAATGTGGGGTGTCAGAAAGACAGAAAAAGTGACGCACTCAAGTTTTCAACAGGTCCACTGTTCTGGACCGCTGAGCAATTAAAACACAAACTGCATAAAGAGGTTCTTATTGTGTTGTTTCAAGCAGTTAAAGCGCTATAAACTGTAAAGAGTTTCTACATGTTTTCATTAACCACAATCCTCCCTGAAATAATTTAGTGATTTTTTTTTTTAGCTTTTTCCTCTTTTGGCGGTGATGAAACAACGACCTATTCAAACCTTTTTTGCATCGAGATCACATGAGAGTTGAGAAAATGCCAAACAGGAACGTGGTGGTGCAGTGGCTGGCAATTAAAATTCCACAGCTATGACAAGGGTAGTATTTAGTTTCTATGAAAGAAGGTTTTTGCTGAAGGCCCAGAAGAAGAAAAAATGAAGAAAAAATACATTTCTGTTTGTAGATGCTAAACTCAAGGATCGTGCTGAAAAAAAGGCTAGCAGAGAAAGACCTAGAGTAAAGAATAATCTGCCCTAATGTAACAGATTAAAGACAGATTGAACTTTAATGTGGGAGTACGAGTTTGGGTGTGTTTGCTTTGCACAACAACCGTGGGAAGGTGGACTCAGAGAAAGTGCAGCATCGTGTACGAAAGGTTGGGATATTTTTGCTAACAGTTTATTTTCTTTTAGCTTCTTCTAAACTCCAACTTGTTACTGGCTGATCTGATGTTACTCTGGACACTGCTGTTAATAACATCAGCTGTGTTGACAGAGAATCACATGTGAGCTGCCTGATATATGGCTCTGATGACTGATCTGACAGGTGTTCTTCAGTGAGACAGGTAAAAGTCCAAAGAACAATCTGCAAATTTCTTTCTGTACAGACTCTGCATTTGCCTTATAAACTTCTGTTTCTATGCATGCTTGAAATGCATCAATAAATCACTGCACCTATTTCCCGTTTTCCTGCAGCATATAAAAGAAATAAGGGGTGACTCAAGACTTATGCCTGTGTCTGACACAGGCGTTAGCTGTTTGCCACCCAGGGCTGGTGTTTCATTCTGACTGATTGTGTGTTGGTGACACACTCTGATGAAAACTTGGAGTTGGTATACACTGGTCTGTTTTTTTTCTGCCAATATGCTGAAAGAGTAATTTTAGAAGACAGAATGGCTGAGTCATTTTCTATAGTTATTTTTGCAAGACATAATATTTACAGAGTTATCCAGGATTTTATCCTTTCCATCACTGAATTCATGATTTCAGCTCATCTAAAGCAGTAAAGACACATTGCACTACCTGACACAAACTCATTTTACTACCATAGCACTGCCTGTCGGGAACAGATGTGATATTAGTCCCTACCCCTCCCCTCTATACATGACAAATGAAAGTGGAAAGGTGGCAATTAATCAAGTGGGTGACATTTAAGACCTGATGCTGATTTGACCAAAGTCTTACAGAGAAAGGAAAATTCAAAAAACAATCCACTGGTGATGACCAGCGACACCACTGCTAATAACATCTCACATTTCTTCTTTTATGTGTATTTATTTATTTGAAACGTTGAAATTTTGCTTAAAAATTATTTTGTCTGGACTAGTTAACTGAAAAGTTGAGGGGTAGATACATTTAAAAATATTTAAAATAAAATCTGTATCTGTCAGAGGGGGAAACTTCTGAAACAAGTGTGATATATTCAGACACTGAACAAATATAAACTCAAAGTACAAGTGTCATGAATGAGGCATCAGTTTGTGTTATTTTCTCTGGTCTTTGTTTTGGTGAAATCTGGTTATAAAAATGTCGACATTTTGAATAAAAAGGGTAGGTGCAATAAGGTGAACTCGTTTGTGTTTTCCCATTTAATTCAATAGTTTTTTTGGTCAACATTCATTTTATTGTTAGGTGGCCATATTTGCTGCTTTTCTATAACCGTCAGACAGAGTAATGGTACTGTGAAATGCTAGTATTAAGAATAACCACGATCATTAAGATCTGATATGTTATTTATCATTTGTATTCATTTTTATTTTATGCTTTTGTGCACATATGGTTCCAAACACAGAGTTTAATTCACTTTTTCAATTTCCAAATAACAGACAAAGTAAAGTAATGGTAGCTCTGATCAATAAACATTGTTCTAATAAACTTATTTCAAATTACTGTGGCCACTGTAATCATCTAGAAAGAATCTGATATTGTGAAAGCTATAGATTAGACAAAACCGAAACTCTGATGAGTTTGACATAATGTGTTGCTATAACGATCAAAGTATATGTATGCATGTGTCGTATCTGGGCCAATCTCATCAAAACTTTACACAAACATCGTCAAGCATACGGCGATTATTTCTTTTTTAAAACATTTATTACAAATCCCAATTTTTTCCATTTTCATATTCATGTTCCTCCTACAAATGTCATGATCTCCAGCTTTAATTTGAGGATGTCATTTAAGTTAGGATCTGGATATTTTACACTCCAACATAACCGACGGGTGTTGTTTTTTTTCTGCCAAAAAGTGTAAACAAAAAAAAAAAAAAAACCCAAACAAAAAAACACTATTAATAATTAAAAAAATCCTAAAACAAAAAGACAGCAGAATCTGAATGTCAGCTATTCTGAACTTGAGTCTTCTTCTGAGCTTGAATTTATTTCAATGATTTAGTCTTGCCGAACAGAAAGAACTCAAAGTAGTCAATAATGTGTCTTGAATTTATTAAAACTACCTGCATCCAATCTTATTCAAACTAAAGCCACTTATGCCACAGGAGACAAAAAAAGAGCTGTTGTGTCATTGGGACTTTTCAAAGAGCAACGGTTAACGAGCCAGGTTTATTTGTCTCGTTTAAAAACTTGTCAGCTGATCTGACTCAGCAGCAGCAGGGCTCGGTTAAGACGACTATGAGAGCAACAGGAACCGTAAACAATTTCATTAACTGCCTCCGGCCTCAGTTAATAGAACAAAAACACATAAACAACATGGAAAAGCACTTTTTGTTTTTAATGTTGCTCCGCCATCTCTGTCATCTGAAGGCAGGATATCCACTCTGTCCGTGACTGGAATAGAAATGATAAACAGCGCGCTCATTGATGGGTAATTGCGCTTCCTGCTGGACAGGCAAATGACGCACGCCACAGCCTTGAATCTTAATTTCCCGCCAGGGTTCAATGCCAGGGTCAAATAACGACTACCTGTTATGACATCAAAAGCATGTATGTTATTAATGCAACGTCACAACGTCTTTAATGATCTTCTTACTCGTAACGCTGTCAAAGGGCATCCAAACCAATCACCATCAGTTTTTGCCTTTCTTTTTTAAGCAGATAACATCTTATTTGACTTGTTTAGAAAGGAAACCAAGGTTACTGTTGCTGTTATATAAAATTCTTTTTTTACTTATGATTCCTAAATCTTTGAAAGTGCATATGTTTTAGGTTTCCAGCAGAACCAAGAACAGACTTTGTGGAACGAAAAGAAAATCTTTGAAAACCATAAAGAGAGTTAGGGATTTTCTGAGCATGCAAATAATGAACATCTGCTTGGAAAAACACCCGATATCACAAAGGAAGATAAAACAAAAGCAGCCATCTCAAGGAGTTATTTCGCAAGGAGCAGCCATTATTCAAGCAAATGAGAAGCTTTACTTATTCACCACCTTTAAGGCACCAGGATGCCAAAATTAATTATAACCAAGCCTCTAAATCTGCTTCCTTTCACCGAAGACCGTTTTCAAGAGCACTCTTTACGTGGCATTTTGTTATTTTGTGATTTATTTGTAGCCCCGGGTACAAAACAAAACATAACAGGGCTCGGCTCTGACGCATCAGTGCCATTTTATGGAGTGAGGTGTTATGGATTTATACAACAGTGATATTTTTTGCTCCACCGCTCATTGAAGATCACACGCATACCTCACACTCGGCTCAAGAACAAAAACAATCTGGCACAGGAACAAAATATCACCACAGCAACGCAAATGTTATCCACCCTGATCACGCGGCGCTTGAACGACAAGGAACTGCTAAAACATCTGGATCGAAGCTGCATGTAACTTGTTAAGAGGAGATAAAAAGAAACATATTATTCAATAAGCTGTAAAACTGTGGCAAGATGTTTCAAATCCACTATGGCGATGGTGAGCGTGCACGCCGCTGAAGAAACGCCTGTCGGCCCTGCTTTAACAGATGCCTGAGATGTCTGGGATTCCATGGGAAAGGCTCCAGTAGCTGAACGGAGAGGGTTTGCAGGGCGCAGCTCCACAACACTGAGTGCCAGAGCACTTAAGTCAGCTCAAAGAAATAGACTTGTGGTGCGTGTATTGGGGGTTCTGAGGCTAGCTTTATGCTGGTGAAATAGTACTCTGCGACCATGAAGAGCATAGTTGTAGCTGAGGGGGGAAGAAAAAAAGAGGAACAAGTTTTAATGACTGGCGCATTTGTCCCATCTTTTCTGCCCTCCCTGCCCACTTCCTGCCCGATTACAAATTGAACTTCTGTGATACCAATAAGGTCAAAGGAGTCAGAATTTATACACAATTTATCAGCTAACTGGGTTTTAAGGTCCTCATACATCACTGCACAGCTCAACTACTGTATTGTGAACCGAGCTGGTGTTTGCCATGGCCAACTCAAATAAACAGCAACCTCAGCTCAGCAGCTTTGCTCACTTATTTTACTTCAAAGCAACTTTGAGCATTTTATCGATCCTTCCTCGGACAGATGTGCTCTCGTTCTTGCATAACTTTTCCAAAATGCACCGCTTTGTTGCACTGGTTCTGAAAGGCGCTTCTTAAATGTAGTTTTGGTTATTTCTAAGTAAAAAGACAACTCCATCTGTGGTACGATAAAAAAGAAATAAAGAAAGAAAACCAAATAGCTCACAGATGAGATGCACACTGGCAAAGAAGCACAGCGGAAACATAAATAAAAGAAAGGGAATTCAGACATAAAATTGGGGTTGTGCTGCTTCTTTTGGATGGAAAAAAAAACAGCTTCTGGTCCAAATTTGTGACGTCACTAAACAGCAGTTTCAATCCTTTAATAAAACGACAGCAGCCTGTATTAAGGAGGTGTGATACATTGTGCACAGTGTAAGTGAGTCAGCTTGTGTTAGCTTGTGTTTAAAGGTAGAAAAGCTGTTTACGCTCATCAAGGACACGCCGTCTTTCACACGCATGGATCTGGATTTTCTACCTTTGTTTTAGTTTGAATACCATTTAATTTACGTCTTGCAGCTGGGGTGTGCAGAAAGCTACAGATTTAAGCTTTCAGGATTAATATTATATAAATCACAGGAAATCAGCGTGAACGAGTGCCGTGTGTGAGAAAAAACGATTCATGGGATGAGTGGAGGAAAAATACCAGTTTAGCTCTCAAGTTTCATGACAAAGATGGCGGCACCTGCAGAGTCATAGTTTAAAATAAAAATATTAGCGATGAGTCATTTAAGACACTTTGATGAAGCTTTTTTAAAAGATTTTCTCAGAGGTGACTAAATTTTCCCAAATAATAAAACTTGGTCAGAAAATCCTTCATTTCATTTCCCTACAAACAGCTTTACGAGCAGCGAAGTTTGTCTTTTTTTCTGCGAGCTAAACTCTCCACAGGTCAGCCTTCAGTATTTTGGTCTCATAAAAGCGTCTGCCGCTACCGAGGCGACACTCTAGGCCTCAACGTCCATTCATAACCTCGGAGAGGAAGCGGACCAACAAAGACAGGAAACAATTGGGAAGAACACTCCGTGAACTTCTACAACCACCATTGTTTAGAATGGAAAGGGATTATGGCGCCAGCGCTGACTGCTGCGTGATGGACCTGCGACAAGGTCGACACAGAGGACTGGCTTGAGGTCAACGGCGAGGTGGGGCCCATTCCCTTACCCCCATGGTGGCTTTGCTTTTCCTTCCGATACGGCCTGCATGAATAACTGATGCGTTCATATCCACGATTACACCACAATGTTACTCCCGTGTTTCCTAGCAGCAAGACTAAACAATGGCCGCCCGCTCTGTCTGCACACACACACTGGCAGAGGTTATGTCCCCGTGTGATTTATAGTCCGTCTGTTACACAGACACACTGACCCTGACAAATCTCCCAGTTCATCTCATGATTGGAGCGCAGATATACACGGCATGAGCCCAGGGTTATTTTGGGCGCTCCATTTCAAGCGAGGTCCGGCACACGATCGTCACCTGACCCGCTCGTGCTGTTTCGCAACAATTCCCCGATTGTCAGAGAATCAGCCTGCACACACGCTTAGTTTGAGGCAGGCTGTGTCTCTGCAGAGAGCCGTACTCCACCTCATGGATGCTTATTAAATATGTAGCAGACACAGGTGAAAGTTGCTGTGGTGGCAGGGGAGGAGGAGGATGAGGATGGTACCCGCTGAGTGTCTCATCTCTGGCAGAGACTAGAATTCAACAATGTGTGCAAAAAACAAGCCACCTGGGGTCTCAAAGCACATTTAAAGTGCAATTAAAGTGAACTGGTGAAGGGCTTGCAACAGAGAGCTTTTCGGAGCAGATTTGATTACAGCAACAACAAAGCCACAGAAAAATCTGCTCGAATGATTGAGGAGTGATGCTTAAAAACCCCCACTTTACTTCAGCTGACACAGTCATAAATATATCGATCAGTTCCACCCATGAACTCCTAAAACACTGTTTCTCCAGCGTCCTTCAAGCAGTATTTAGTAGTCTAATATAAAGATCTCTGATACCAAACACAGCAATTTAATGCTCGCCTAAGTAGTGTATGATGGAAAGCTATATCACATCTCTGTTGAGACTTTGCAATAAGTCTGACAACTTTTTATGTAATCAATTAATTAAACAGTAACGGTTGGACCCAGATACCCTGTAGAACACAGATGGGTGGAATATCCAATGACAATTTAATTTTTTGCCCTTTATGAGCCTCTGCAGGGAGCAGTGGTGACAGTGTTAGTTTCAAATCTCAAAGCTCTGAAACCGTCAACTGACTGGCAATCACACTTTCCGTTTGCGCCAAGCAGCCTGCACGAGTATATTCACACATTTTTGTAGCCAGTGCAGCTGTGTTTGTGCAGCGAAAGACATACTTAAAGCCGCCCAGCTCTGCTTCTCTTTTATATCACTGATAAAACAGTGGATGCTCATACTGAAGTCTGCACGTGAGCAAGAGTTGAGACAGCTTTTTTTCTCGGCTCTGTATGATGAGCTCAGCATTTTGTTTGTAAGAGCCAGCCAATCAGAAAGAAAAAGACTGAGGCACTAAAACAGCTTGTTTCAGACAAAAGACGCCGTGCCCAGTGTAAGAGAAATAAGGATTATTTTGAACTATGAATCCTGAAAAATGCTAAATGAGCATTATAGGTCTACTTTTTAGCCTCTCAATGACAGATAATGCCTCAATACACCTTCATTTCAGTAAATGTGATTCTTCATATGTTTCTCAAATCAGAGCTAAACTGTTAGCTGTTAAGTGAAACATTGCGCACTAATCCAATTTGTTTGTTATTTCTTCTGGCACATTCGCCTTACAAATTAAAAGACTACTAGATATGAAAGACTAGGAGACAGTGAAGAAGCAATTCCTCATCCCTCTCTCTCATGTATAAAAGGACAAATCTGACAGACACATTGGAGAAATGTCCATCAGCAGAGTTAAACAGTGGAAAATATTAGGATCATCAGTGGAAGCCCTGGATTTCTTATTGATGCACATCCAATATTTTCAGCTGCCAGCCCCTTTAAGGACTCAGGCTTAGCTGACTTCTTAACAGCCAAACGAGCCATGCCACATAACAGCCATTACCAAACCATAATCAAATGCCCATTATCTTCAGTTGAGCGTTGGCAAGAAACAGCACTTCATTAAAAAGAAAACAGACTCAAGTACAACATTCCCCCTCGTGCCAGCTCACAATTTCAGTTTTTAAAAGGAAAATAAAGGCCTGGTTTGTTTCGCCTCTCAGACAAAAAGCCAGAAGACTTCAGATATTAACAAAAATATGCACAGAAGAAGGAGCATTGTAACCATCGACTGTTAGTGGCGACCACGTCTTTCAAAGTGGGTGTCGATATTTTCTTTGGCATAAAGGCGCTGATTTGGTTTGCGCCACATTAGATGTCTCTTTAAAAAGACGTGAGACCATGTGGCCATAGAAGCACGTTCACACAGACCCTTGTGAGGTTCAGCTGATCTCAGTGTGCATGGATGGTTTAAGTACAGGACAAAGCAGTTGCATTTAATAAGAGATTTTACAGCTAAATTACAGCCTACACACGAACTATACGTAGTGCCATTCACATAACCTACCAATGACACCAAACGATGAGGTGAGAGGACAGTACACTTATTGCACCATTATTCAACTGGCTTCATTTATTTCAGGGTCACTTGTTGCAGATTTGAAGGAAACTGTTCTGTAAATTACTTTCCTGGTCACAGAAAGAAAAATATGTGCGTCTGTGGATCTATTAACAATGATCACATTTTTAAACTACATTCTATAAGCTTAATATTTGTCTATAATAGTGCATTAAGCCTGTCCCGTAGCCAAAACATGTCTTTTTAAATAAGGCCTGCAGGTTTGTTTCTGAATGACCTGACTGGTTGGCTTGCCTGTTGAAGCGTCTGCTCCTGATTGGTTGTTTTGTAACAGCTTACTGTTTAAAGCCTTGTAACTCTGGTGCTGATAGAAACTGACAGCATCATCATCATCTCGGTCCTGTCACTGGTCTCCAGACTCTTTCTATTCCTTCTGTATTTGTCGAGTACGTTTCTTTTCCTCCTCCTGTTCTGTGTGTATTCTAGGGAGTTATGCCCAGTACATGTCTTGTGTCTTGTTTGTTCACTTAGGGTTAGGCAGCATTCCTTTCTGCAACAACATCTCTGTTCTGTTTGTTCACTTTGGCTTTAATGCACCGCGGAGCACGCTGCTTTCGGTTTAATGTCATGTTTTCTCTTATATGAATAAATAAATCACTCTTCGCTGATAAACCTATGGTTACCCTCGGTTACACTGCAACTCCCTTTATTCTTTTATACTAACCTACTTTACAGAAGAATGGGGAAAATACAAACATTGCACTTCATTTGACTTCATTTCACAGTACAGTTCTGTTGTACCGTGTCACGAATGATGCTGTAAGCAAGTCTAACGAGTGTCTAACGAGTGTCTAGCGGTGACGATACAGCTCCAGTGTCCTGGCACATTTCCCCAGGCTAATTTTAGGTGAATATTTGGTTACTGGTGTTGAATAGTGACGTGGCATGTCTTAACCTGTACAGAAGCGGAGCACCGATGGAGTTCGGCCTTAAACCTCCAAACAACATCCAGGCTACAAGAGAGTGTGATTTTAGTAAATGACCTAGTTAAAAAGAGCTAAAATAAAATACATATAATTGACTTTTATTTAACATTATTTACCTTTTATGTTTATGTGTTATTATTCAGGTTATTTGATATAATGACTTCAAAGCATAGTCTGTTTTGGGCCTAAGTAAATACAGTTACTAATTAATCCACAACTTAGCTGTCTAATTGGGGGGTGATTGTGTCATTTTCTGTAAAAATTAAAAAATAAAACAAACATTTTTGTATCTTGGAATGACTAAACTACAGAAACACCAGTGCACTGTACGTGGATGTGTATTTTCTGTCTGGCATTTATTTTTAATGAAACTTCATAACAAACAGAATTGAAGCTGAAACTGGACATTTCAAAGAGCAAATTGCAAATATAAAGAAGGGAGCAGGGCGGTGTCTCATTTTTGCCACTATTACGGCTGTTTACAAGGTGGTTTTTTGCGCGCCTGTAGCTAAATCTAATCAAATTTGGTAATGAGCATCTCCGGTAACCGTGCTTTGCCACTATGCTGAACGGAAGCTTCCAATTTGGGGTAAAAAGGAGGGGGAATCTGCAGCGGCTGCTCGCCGAGAGGCTCAAATTACCCCTGATATAGAAGCAGGGAAGAGAAATGGGTTGTTACTCCAAACATGGGAGCCGAGCCAAGCCTCGTGGTTGCGCAGCTTTGTTTCGTGCTGTTGTACAGACTGCAGAAAGAATGTGTGTGTGTGTGTGTGTGTGTGCGTGTTTAAGAGACCCACAGTCACCCCTGGCACTTAACCACTGTCTATCCAAAGCTTCCTTTAAAAATAACAGTATCACAGTATGATAAATTTTAGTTCTTTTACAACAAAATAAAAAAGCAAAAAGCAGTAAAAGTGATTAATTATTATGCATTAGAAAGAGGTTACATTACATTTTTCTTTTATTATCAGGTGTATTCCTGTGTTTATATTTAACATGCATGCATGTTCCTTTGTGTAAATCATCATGGAAATAAATGCAGCAAGTTTTTGGAAAGCCTCTAACTTGAAGCGCTCCTGTAGGTCTATAAAAAGCAGTGACAGGGTACATCAGAAGAGGACACCGAATGCAACACTGTGCCCTGTGGTTCTAGCTGGAGCTTAACGGGTCTTTTCATGCTTTAGTGAAAGTAGGCAAAAAAACCCGCAGGTCACAGACCACAATACCGCAGGCCCATGATTGGAGATCAGTGCTTGCCAGCCAACATCTGGCCTTGATTCATTGTCTCGATTAGGAAATCATCGGTGAGACTTTTTATTTAAACACTTCCGGATTAAGATTCACTGCCACCGCAAACTGACAACAGGTCTTCTGAGCCGATTCTGCAGATACTTCAGACGGACTTCAGATGACTGTGAACCGAGTGGCCGCAAGCAAAAAAGTCATTAGTGGAAAAACTATAAACACACTTCTCAGTGGCAAAGGCGCTGCAGAGCGTAATAATGGGGCCCCGCTCAGCGCAACAGAAACTACCGCTGCTGCAAACAAACATGAGTAAGGGCTTGGAAAAGAAAAAAAACTGGTTCAGTGGACTTGTTAAACTAATCTAGGCAGTCCCAGTTTTTCAGTGGGAGCCAAAACTCACACCAGTGCCAAACAATCAGCCACAACCTCAGTTTCATGACTGTTAATATTCAAACTGTCACTGCCATTGATCAGTGGCCATGAGTATTATTCACTGACACTTGGGAAATGGCTACAATTACAGCACTCTAACATGGTGGAGGATCCACTCTTAAGGCACCTCCTCAGTTCAGCGTCACTACTCCCTGTCCAGGATATCCATCCTCATCACCGAAGGAAGGACCACTGCCATGTAGGTGTAAACAGACAGTATAGTAACGAGGTAGCTCTTCTGTGTTGTGCCATCAACTTAGCTAGAGGTTGTTTGGTTTTCCTGATACTCTCTTCATCCTCTCTGGTTGTTTATACACTACTACTGTATTTTGTGCTCTCTTCTCTTTCCCCTCTTTCCCAACCAGTCACAACAGATGGCTGCCCCTCCCCGAGCCCAGGTTTCTTCCTGTTAAGTGGGAGTTTTTCCTTCCCAGTGTCGCCAAGTGCTTGCTTATGGAGATCAAGTGATTTGGGGGGTTTCTTTTTAATATCGTAGGGTCTTTACTTACAATATAAAGCCCCTTGAGTTCAGTTGTTGGTGTAGTGTGTTATTTGGGGGTTGAAAGGCACAGAGATGCTGTGTTTGGAGCTGTTCCGATAATCTTGACACATATGGGATCTCCAGTGGCTTCAACTGAAACTTTACGGTTCATAAACCTGAGACTGAAGAAGACACTCAGATGAGTGATGAAACGTTTGTCCCACTGAAAGCGCTGCATGCAGATGAACAGAATCAACTTTCTGGGATTTCCTTACCTGGATTATTGAGCATGCATCAGGACATAATGTAGGCAGTGTTGTGTAATGATATGGGCCGACACCCATGTGTAAAACTCTTCTCAGCACTTGAACTTGCACTTGAACTCTTTATGTGTAAATTGGTGGGCTTGTTGTTGTACAGTAAAAGGCACGATAAATGCACTTACGAGGGTAATGAACAATGTTCCATGATGTCTAACATCTTCTATACAACGTCCCCACAACATAAGAAATGACGACACTACAGTTTATTGAGAGTAAACATTCACAGACTAACTGGAAAGGTGTTGCATCACATTAGAGTACAGTTCAGGCAACATTGACACAGAGCTTGGCCTACTTAACTTACCCTAGCACATGACAGAGGGCTGACATTTCAACATCAAGAAGGAGCGACATGCCCATTTTTGTTTTGTTATGTCTCTGTATTTTATATTTATGAGATTTACTCTGACACAAAGACATGTTTTGTTTCTAACAAATACCCTCATCAGCTCTTATTTAAGTTGAACTGAACTCTGTAAAAGCTGGACGGGTTAGACGTGTGGCAAAAGCCAATGGAAATATTGATGTACCAATGAAAAGAAGCTGAGAAGGGATCTGCAAAGCTGCCACTAATCGCTGGCAAAAATCATAACAAACTAAAAGGCAAATCTAATTTTTAATGTTAGACACAGTTTCTTATACAATCATGGAAAAAAAAAAAACAAAACACATGATTTTTTGACTGCTGCAAACACTAAATGGTGACATAAAGGGGAGAAAAACTGAGCCAAGTTTATCTCCAGATAAAAATGGTGGCTCGTAAATAGATCTCAACTTGAGATAGAGAAATCTGGACATTATTTAACAATAATCATTATAAAAAGATCTGAACATTTCAATAACTCCCTTGATTAAAATTGTTGAAGGAAACAAATGCATTGAAACGCAATAGCCCTCACTTGGTTTTATGTTTCGATGGAATTTCATTTTATTATGACTTGAAATCCACAATTACACTGAAAAATCAAGCTATGAAGGAGATTTTGCTGCATTACATTTTGTACTGAAGCCCTTGTTTTGTGTTGTGCTATGTTGTAAATCCAGGGCACAATTTTCCTTTACATCGGTGACCTTTCAGCTGTCACTCCCCATTAGGCTCAGCTCGAGCCAAAAAGAGAGCCTTTGGTCAACAACAGAAGCAAAAGCAATTCACCTGTGTGGAAATAACAAATATCTTTCAACAAAATGAGCACAGCTTGGGCTCTGGCAGCCCACAAGTCAAGCTCGACCAGCAATCAGTGCCACAACACATCAGCCGATGCTTCAGCTGAGTTCCTTCTGCACATCCTATTGGCAAAGATCATATCCAATGCCAGTTAAGATGCTTCAGCCTGCATACAAAAACCTACTTTAACTGCACCACCTGTGCTTTAAGCCATTTTACAATCAGTCTGCTGTCATTAATGCCTGCTATGTCACGAGGAGCTCCTGTGGTGCCCTCCATGCCCTTTCATGGTATCCACACGGCCATGCTATCCATACAGGTAGCCATATTCTTTTGTTCATATTAATATCAATAAGGGTATAAGCACACAATAGAAACGGGTCAATGTCAAACTGCATCATTCAAGAATGATCACACAGCCGAATACACACAACCTCAAACATTGTTAGTGAAAACTGGACATTATCCTCCTCGTGAAGGCCAGATTTATTGCAGGATCGTTTTTTTGAGACCTTTCAAGTTTTATCTTTGTATATCTAAACTGTCAAGTGTAGATTTAGAAGTGAATTTGAATCTCCAATGAATTTGTAATTAAAAAACATTTGTTATAAAAGAAGGCTCATGACTATCTGAGTCACTGAAAAGTTCAGGATGAATGGGTAGGTGGAATGGTGTTTCACTGGATGGGTGGATGGATTGAAAAATTGAGCTTTCAAGTTAAATGCCTTTTAACTATTACTGACTAAGGAGATTCTGCCATCTTAGTACTTTTAGACCTCAGCGCTGCATTTAATACCGAGATACATCTTCTCAAAAGCCCTTTTTTCTATTTCATATGCTCCCCCTTGCTCATTTAAAAAAAATTATTTATTATTATTTATTACTTATTATTTCTTTTTGCGTTTCACTTATATGCAGATGACTTGAAGATTTACGTGCCACTCAAACATCAATTCTTCTGAAGGCCCTGCTGCACTGTTTCGGGAGATATTTGGACATGGATGGCTTTAAATGTTCTTAACTTAAATGAACAGAAAGCAGAGGTCAATGTGTTCGGTGCTCCTGACTTTGACCTCAGTCCTTTAAAAATGTTTTTGAAAAAATCCTTTGCAAGGAATCTAGAAGTGTGTAACAACAATCCAAGTTTTGACAAACCTTTGCAGTTGCTTCACCAAAACTGTGAATCAAACTGGCCAACATTGGTACTTCTCTGACATTAGACACCTGAAAACCATTTTTAATGTTTGGCTTCTAAATGTTTGAGTTCAGAGTTCCTTTTATTTGTGTTGTTTTTACTCAGATTTTCTCACTTTATGTTTCCTTTCTTAAAAGCTATCATTTTGTCCTTTGTTTTATGTTATTTGATTTTATTTATTTTTTGTTTTTAATGCAGCACTTTAGTCAACAGCTGCTGATTTTTAAAAGTGGTATATAAACAAACTTGACATGGATGAATGGATGTGTTAATAGGTGATTGCATCACAGATAGCACACGTTTTAGTTTTAGTAGATAATCTTAATAAAAAGCTGCTTACTTCTCTGACAGTGGTTGTGGGTCCAGCAGCGTTCACTGAAGTGCCCATTGAGGGTGGTCGTCTGGCAGGTGGTCTTTCCGACTGCCGCCCCTGGACACACATCGCCACACTCTCTGTCATTCTTGTTGGCCACGATGTAGTTGTCCTCCACCGAGTCCAGGATCTTGGACCAGTCCAGGGTGGAGAGATAGCAGAGATCAGGGTTCTTCTCAATTCTCACAGCTCCTCTGGTGATGTTCATCAAACTGTGAAGGCCGATCTCGCGCAACTGGAGCATCTCAAACACAACCAGGGCATAGTTGAAGAAGAGGTTGTTGCCTCTGATGACCGTCAGGTTGGGGAAGAGTTCACTAAGGCTCTCTAGCCCGTAAACTCTGAAGAGCAACAGATAGTCGGTGATGACTGTCAGCTTGGGGAAACTTATGCCTCTGAAATCCTCAGGCCTGGTCCTGAACATGAGTAGGATCTTCAGGTGGCCTTCAATCACAGTACAATTCTCGAGCGTCCGCAGGTTGGTCACATTGTTGCGGATGTCCTTGCTTGGACAAACTGAAAAGAGAATCAGAAAGACAGAAACATATTCTTTAGAAACTAGTTCTAGTGTCACATACAGAATAATAAACGGTAAATTGGTGGAGAGGTTCAAATGTACAGTACGCCATTAAGAGTGACGAAACTGTGATGCATTTAAGAAAAATGTTTTGGCTCTTGGGTGTGAAGACAAAAAAATTTCTAAGGACAATTAATCTTATGTGTTGTCTGCTCTTCTCAGTGCCGAACGTGCATTACACAAGATGTCTGCTCTGTGCACAGGAAAAACAAGGTCGAAGAAGTAAGACGTGACAGATAGGGGGAAAAATAGATCTCTTGATAATTAGGAGATATTTCTTTCCTGAAGAAAATATGTGGCTATGTCCCTAACTTTGATAAAGACCAGACCATCTTCCTTGTCATTTTGTTTAGCAACCACATATCTGTCTGTGAGCCTCTGTCAAATATGGAGCGCTGTCATCAACGTGAGGCTATGCTCATCCTTGGTTATGCCGAGTTGATTTATGGAGTTGCTTCTGTAACTCAAGACCATAAAAAACATTAGCTAATGCATTAAAAATATTTGTCCTTGGTAATGGCCATGTATTGCACCAGTAGCAGATTTGTGGCTTTGTCAGTGCTCACCCAGACACATGATCCTGTTCGATGAGAAATTCCTTAACTATGCCACCCCGCAGACGGGTTACATGTTTTTCTGTCTACTGTATTGCTGTGACGCAACACGTGAGATTAATGTTAGCCAGAAACTATCATTCGTCTGTCAAGTGTTATTTTGACACCACTGCTTATGTTTAGTCCAAAACTCAACAATATCACAGCTAACCCTAAGAACCACAGCAGTTTCTGGGTATTTTTTTTGAAATCCTGTCACATTTTTACTCACCCTGAACTAAGTTTCCTGACCTGCATATTTATGTAAACAGAACATGCCCAGCTTGAAATAGAAAGAATTCAAAAATAAGGCACGAATTAAAAGTTTTTGGACTTTTGATGACTCTGTCAGGTGTAAGAGTCATGCAGACATAAAATTACTTTTATTACTTGCAGCAGAAATTAATAAATATTAATAAATAAATTGATTTCTTCAGCTTTAGATGAATGTCCAGTGTGTTGCAAGAGCTACAAAAAAAACAGGGAGTTGAGTATAAAGAAAACTAAAGGTAATTTCCTAAAATGCCTTTTTTCAAATCAGCCAAACTCTTAACCTCATGGAAGTGCTATATGGGTCACCCCAGCCTTAGTCATGTTGGAGGTGTGCGGCCTGCTGAGAGTGGACTGCATTTGTTTACCAAAGGGCCAACCGCTGAGCCGGGGACATCAACCAGTCAACCGGTCAGCCGTGTGGAGACGAATGTAACCACTAGGTGTACTTGTCTTTATGGCCGCAGCTCATTTTACACCTTCTGTTGCATAACAGTACAAGACAAGCAGAGCACAAACACAGAGTCCAATCACCGGGAGACTGAACAACAAGCGTTTCACTTTGTAACCTTAACCAGGAAGCTAATTCTCCAGCACTTATCTGGAGTTGAGCCTACAACTCGGAGGCGTGTTTAAAACGGAGCGTAAAATGTTCAAATGAGGGTTTCAGCTGCTGCCCATTAAAAGCAGCTCAGTTTGTTAAAAAGCACATTTCTCTTCTTAAACTACACAAAGATCAGCAGCTCTCCTTGGAGGCACTGCTAAGTTGTAAGCACATATGACGGGCCACAATCCTTTTGCTTTCAGCACATCTACTTCAAATTTAAACTTTTCTCATCAAACTGACTGACAAACTGCCAGCAGCCTACTGTAAATCCATTAGGAAACACATTTACAACTACAAGCTTCTCTCTGTATCATACAAGGCCCCACACACAGTCGAGCAACGCCATTAAAAAGAACAAACAACAGCCGAAGTTTACAATACGAAGGGTCAGTGGCTGTGTAGTCACAGCTAAGGCAGAAAGCAGAGGACTAAAATGAGAAGGGGAATAATCACAGGGCGGCGAGTGCAAGTTCCTATCAGTGTACACTTTCAGCCAGGCCAGTATTTTTAGCACCACATTCCCAATAGAGAATCTAATACACTCCAGTCCTACCGATAGTGGCTCACATTGGAAAGTGGAACATAGCAGCCCTGGTGTGTAAGTGAGGAATTTTGGAGCAGCGGCAGAGAAAGAAACTGTCCGAGCACTCTTCTCTACCTGCGAACAGCAAGTTCAAAAACAAAACTTTGGCAGACAAAAACTAAGGCGGCTTAAATTTAGCTCATGACAACATGTCATGACTGAAACAAGACAAACTGGGACCACTGATGAATTTACATGCTCCCCGTATTGTGGAGAAACAGAGAAACTGGGAGATTTCACAAAGGTTTCTATTGTCAATAGGCCAGCTCCCACTCTCCATACATCCCTTACTCTGAACCAGAGACTGAAAAGACTGCTTTGAGTCATCAATTAGAGTCGTTAGAGGGGCACATTTCTATTCACCACAGCCATCATGTCTCTCGCTGCCTACACCTTTGAGAGAGATGAACTTTATAATTAATCGAATAGGAGCACAATGATAGACACAAAAGAGCAGGCAGAAATGTATTAATAATAACTATAATAATCACAGTGTAAATGTTTTCCCTAAATGAAATTTATGAGCAACAAATCGCATGAAAAGACGAAATAGAATTCTTTTGAGCAACAAATTCTTTTATTATGAAAAACTGGGTCTTTTAACACCATTCATCAGCAGGATAAATAGTTGGTTTTGGCCTCTTTGGGCATTTTATTAATTATCGCTCAAATAACCCAGCCTCCATTTACACGTCCACAATATAATACCGTGTCTGGATTATCTTATCTGGATGAGGGGAAAATGCAGATCATTAGCACTGAAACAACATTCTGATAAGCAGTTAGTTAAACAAATAATCAGCTTCTCAGAGCTGGAGGAGATTTGCTGCTTTCAATGTAAATTATTCACTGTAAGGTGAATATGTTTGAGTTCTGAACATTTGGTACATCAAACGATGAAGAAATATAAAGGACGATTGGAGATTGCGGCTATTTTTCCTTTTTTAGCGCCACGGACCGGTTTATGTCCGACAATATTTTTACGGGCCGGCCTTTAAGGTGTCGTGGATAAATACAACAAAATAAAACCAGTACTGGTACCAAAAAAAAGAAGATTTATTCATAACACACGGGAAAAGACCCAGGGAAACTGAGTTAACGATGAAAACGATTAAAAAAAAGAAACTCTAAAAACCCTGAAAACCATACATTTCACACCCGAGCCTTAACTCTTGTGGCCTGGTACCAAACGACTCACGGACCGGTACGTCGTCCGTGGCCCGCTGGTCAACGGTACTCTCTCCAATCCCAAAATGCAAAGAAAAGCTGGCGCCTGGAAGGGACTTAACTTACAGTGTAAACTTAACAGTTAGGTTGGTTCGAGGTCTGAACACCTTCTCGTGATAAATGAACGACTCTTGAGTTCATCTGGAAAAAAACGAGACCAGCTCCTCTAAAGGGTCCTGGTGCAGTTGTTTTGGTCTGCACCCAAATGCAATTACATCTTCAGAAATGAAGCGCACCAAGCAGGAAAACAAACCAGAGTTCGGTTTAAACGACTAAACAGTGCAGACATGAAACGATGTCCTGTGAATTTCAGATGACCACAAGAGATGGTGTAAAATAGCCGTGTATCCTTTACGTTGCACGCGCAGAGGTCGAGACACAATACCAATAAAGTCACACTTGTGACCTAGGCGACGCAAGCAACCTGACAAATGGATGTGGTGCCCAGCTGAAGTTTGGAAAGAAGATGAAAGTGAGATGCTTGCTGGGTGCCTGGCCCCTTCATTAAGAATGAAATACAAACACCCTTACACCCGGACTGTACTTTCCACATCCAGAAGTCTGCTCGGGTCCGCATGAGGTCAATTTTATCATGGTGAGCACAAGGATCCGTGCCGATGTCCATGTGCTTGCATGTTATTTGTGACCATGTGGACTAGCGGACAGAAAACTTACATAACAATGCACAAATTACACATCTCCAGCTTCCTGTCTGTGTCTGCAACCATATATATACATGGCCCTAAGTGAGCGTGCTGCCTAGGAGGAACACGTAGGTAGGAATGTCTATAACGATACCGGCAGAATTAAGCAATTCTCGATACCCAATTCAATACGTCCATTTCAGAATAACAAAAGAAACGTAATACTTTGGATGTTTTTGAAACTAACTCAACTTGAATTATTTTAAAATCAAATGGTACCATATGTATTGGTTCTGGTGACATCCCTACATTTAGGCAGCACATATGACTCACAACTCCAGTGACTAGCTGTGAATTAACTGGACTCTATTACTCTCGCACAAACCAGTGCAATCCGACGTCACAGACTTTGTACTAATATCCAACACAACTTGTGCACCACCAGGTAGAAAATGGCTGCAGTGCATGTGTGAAGGGGGGCTATAGACCATATGATAAGTTGCAGCCCAACAATTATTTTCAAAGCTGATAATTAAGCAGATTATTATTTGTCATTGTTTAATAATTTTATACATAAAACTTTTTTTTTTAAAGCCAACTGGTCTGGAACTCAACCTTATGTCAATATCACCCAGTTTTCCAGACATGGATTCATGCAGCGTTCCTTTTACCCCTTTTACCTCAGAATCTGGATATTGGAGCTGGGAGTGACGTCATTCCCAAGTTGACTGCATTCCAGTAGTAGCAGATGGAAAAGCAGCCTTTGTTGTGCTCCCTAGCAAGGTAAAGCCATTCACCCATCATTAGCAATACAGCACAATGCCTGGTTTTATTGCGCTTAAAAACATCGCTGCAGCACATCCGCGTGCTTGTGTATAGCTTATATACTGAGTGCTGGATCGCTGCCTGCTAGTGAGTTGCAAATACACAGCAGCGGTAATACAAATTACAAGTTTTACAGTTTTACTTGTGTTTAAGAAGTCAGGGTTGGTGGGGCTTTTCTGACTTTCAGAGTGCGCAATCCAACTTAAGGGTTGGACAATGTGAAAGAAATCTCACATCAGAACACAAGCAGATTAATTCTCCCTTAACCAGCTCATCGACTAATCGCTCTAAAAGCTCTACGGCACATTATTGCACTCAGATTCATTGGGTGATGTTTGAAGGTGGTCTGCTTCACGATGTAATCAGTCTGTAATAAAAGTCAATCAGGCAAAAAGGAAATCCATAGAGGTTGATCACATTTGAGAGAAAAACAAAATCTACCCACAAGCTCCAACAGTGTGACCCAATTCTATATAATAATGAAGCCATACAGCAAACAAGACCACACAATTAATTTCATGAGTAAGTGCAGACACAGTGAAGATGTTACCGTCCTCATAATTAATCCACACAGTTAGCAGATTGTGAATGCCTCGTGTAAATCCCGCCTAGGTCACAAGTTGCACTTTAATTTGAATCAACATGCACTAATCCAGCGGTCCCCAACCTTTTTTGCGCCACGGACCAGTTTATGCCCGACAATATTTTCACGGACCGGCCTTTAAGGTGTCGCGGATAAATACAACAAAATAAAACTAGTACCGGTACCGAAAAAAAGAAAATTTATTCATAACACACGTGAAAAGACCCAGGAAAACCGAGTAAACGATAAAAACGATAACAAAATAACGCTGAAAACTGATAAAAACCCTGAAAACTATACATTTCACACCTGAGCCTCAACTCTCGTGGCCCGGTACCAAACGACTCACGGACCGGTACCGGTCCGAGGCCCGGGGGTTGGGGACCGCTGCACTAATCTATAGCTCACTGAAGCTTTAATGCAGAACACAAATCGTGTGCATACGTGAACCAAAAGGAGTCAATGCTGCACAGTCTGAGCGCCACAATCTGTCCACTTTGTGCTCAGTGGCACTACGTACAAAACCGCAGTCCTTTCACTACAGCTGCAAGCATCAACAGGCACAGACGGCTTCTGATGTAGAGAAGGAAGTGGATGGGGGGGTTCGGGCTGTTAGGCTGATGGTGTATATTATCACTGAGCCTTAATAAGCATGCAGGAGCGCAAGCACTCAGTGATTGCAACACTTCCCTTTTCTAAGTTTCACTGTTGTGTTGTTTTCTCAAACAGGGCTACAACTAACTGAAGATTCACAAACTGGCACGTGATGTGATCCTCTTTAAGACGGGTTTTAAAACCTCAAAGTGAAAATGAAAAATTGTAAATTAATTGTAAAAATAAGGTTTCATTTATCTAACATTGTGCTCAAAACTATTCTAAGAATTACTTCAACTAAATGTTGTATTTATTAAAAAAAACATCTAACTATCTGCTATGGAGAGCTCCTGAGCACCAATTACAGCTCAGAAGTTTATCATTTTTCAATTGTGCAAGGTCAGATATTACAACAGCCAGAAAGTGACATTACTACGACTCTGAAGACATGCAACTTTGTTCAGAAATTGGTCAAGAGTCAAAGTCATCCTCCGCAGTGTAGAATCTTTTACAAGAGTCCAGAAAGCAGGCGTGGGTTGAGAGTTTAATCATCAAATATGTCAGCAACTGGGAACCACAGCACATTAACGATACAGTGCAAAAAACAAGGAAAACGTTAAAACCAAAGAAATCAGGCCTCAGTCTTTAAATAGAGTGAAACTGAGTAAAACAGAGAGCCCGACCACACCACAAAGTTCCCCCTTGGGATTGTGTGATTTGTATACTGTGGCTGTGGACCAAAGATCATTTAGTACCCACTCAGCGGCACTCACACATTATTCTCTCTGCTGGTTAGCAATACAACCCCCTTTTTATGTAAAAATATAAATCACAAACCTATTATTTGTCCTTCATTTTAAATTTGGGGCGCCTGTTACTTTGCAAAACTGCTGACACAGTGCAGTAGCAGCCAAAACAGCTAATGTCACTACTGGCTTCAACCACCGGGATTCATAAGAGCCTTTTAAAAAAATACACAGAGTTCATACAAACAGCACGAGCACCGAGGTAATTATTACCTCTGAAGTGTGACAGCACGCTAACAAGCATATTTTCTTTAAACAAGGCCACACTGTCAAGGGTAAAGATCAGAAACTACAAGGTTTCACCGTCAGCATGAGTGGATAAAACGAATGAGTGCAGGTGTGTCAGATTACCGTTTTCAAGCGGTGCATAAATTTCAAACCTGAACGTGCCAACAAGGATTACAGAGCCATTGTTTCGGGTGACAAATGCAAAAATCACACTATTGTATACATGTCAACTGCACTTGTGACTTTGGTACTTGAGGGCACAGTGGCAGCTTGTGTGTAGTGTTTTTGAAGAGGTGGCGGGGGGAAGGGACAGTTTCATCGCCCTACAATTGCTCTTCTTGTCGGGTGGCGTAAATCAAGGGCGCCAGGTTGCTGGATCGCTGCCTGATTTTTTGACCAAAGTGGTGCTTGACAACAGGGTGCCGGTGGCTTCATGGCGAGCTCCGGCTGTTTAACGCTCTTAAGGTGATATGTTATCATGGCACAACAATAACACGACTCGACCACCTGAGCCCTTGAAGCGCGACGTAAGGGGACATAAGATAGAAGCAGCTCATGCTTTTATATATTTTATATTTAATAATATATTTTTAAATTTAACCCCATCTATTAGACTGCTGTGATAAGACCCTGAATATTTATATATTGATTTATTGATTTATTTGTACTCCAAGTGCTGGAACAGACTGATGTATGGCCTTATTTTTTCACACTCTTTTTTGTTCCCTTTGCTTTGGTTGATGTCGTCTTTACTAAAACCAAAGTAGCGTCCAAATAACAGCAAAAAAACCCATTTTTATTTGGTACAAACTGCGCAGTTGGCTCAGTGTTTGACATTTCCTCCATGATGTCTTCATGTCACAGACGGGGGAGTCACAGAACAGTCATGTGACAGCACACACAGTATATTTTAAAGGTGACAGTACATAATTTGGGGAAGTACTAACAGAATTTAACAACAGAGCAGGATTACACATATTAGAGGTTCTGAAAGTCGGTTGTTTTTTTAAATTAGAATTAACTAGTCTGTTTTTTTCCCCCTGATGTTAAAACACAACCCCAAACTAAGCACCTGTTTCTGTTGCCCTCGTTTGGAGAAAAAACTGTTCAGTGAAGTAAACTATGTTAACAAACAACTTTGCATAAATTTCTACCTGCAGGCTTATTTTGTTTGAATTTTTGTTGTTTTTTTTCTACATTATTTGCTTTCAGAATCGTAAACTTCTGGCACTTTAAGTCATATTTCCAGTTTCTTGGATGTATGTATTGGCAATTACTCTTCTTGGTGACTTGCACTGTCACATCAGTAAAGAAGATGACACTTATAAATGACTTAAGCTGATGTTTATCACATCAGTTCTGCAGTCGCCAAATGTTCAAAGTGTGAATGTAAAAAAAACAAAAACAAAATCTTTCTAATCGATCAGTGGTACTTTTTACAGGGTCCAGCTAAAAGCATAAAATACACAATGTTTACCAAAAATGGTGACGGCTTCAACATTTTCAATTGATGTTTAGTAAATGAAATCAATTCACAGTGAATATGAAGTTTCCATTATTAAGTGAATTTTTCCATCAAGCTGAGCTGGGCAGCGAAAAACAAGTAGCTCAAAAGATTTTCTGACTTCAACACTGGTCAGTGCAGCTTATGAAATCGAGCAGTGTGGGGCCCAGGTTCCACTCTTCCCGTCTGTGGTTCACCCTTAAGTCTGAGAGGAGCGAGAGGGGGGCTGCACGGCAATTACACAACTTGCTTCAGATTTATATCTTAAAATTCTCGCTCAGCCTGACTTGATGGCATCGCTCCAAACGCTCCTCATTTAAATCTGATGAAAGGCAAGAGACTCTGCGCTTTTTCTTTTTATCCGATTGCCTCTTACGTCAAACCAATGCCATATAGTGAAGCAGTATGAGTGTCAAAGCTACCTGGGGCTGTGCACACACTGTATAAATGTCATAATGTACATACACGGGAGGGGCTTCTGTTTATCTGTTCATCTGAAAATGTGTTTGTGTGCTTCTGTCACAGAACTGTACCAAAAAGCAGAGCATTTTCTCTTAGATATTACAGTAATTAAACAGGATTAAAAGTGATGAGTACAAAATCATTTTTACTTTGCAACCGCGCACAAAATTGACCATCAAATGAACCTACAGGCAAACATTTTTGTAAACAACTTGAGGAAAACTGGTTAGCTTGCCAGTTTACATCGGACTTTTGAAGATCATATTAAAAAAGGCATTTACACCACATTTAAAGTCTGATTTTAACATTAAAGTCATTTTAAAAATCCACACTTCGGGAGTAATTTCACTGTATAAAACTCAAAAAGTATTGACAGATGCACCAAACACGAGCCAATATTCTTCCACCAAAGCATTATTTCAACAAGTTATTCTGGCTGGCCAATAAGGAAACAACCCAAGAGTTATTTGCAGATTAAAAAAAAGGTTTTAAAATTTTTCTTCTGACCTATAAATCAAAGATAACCTGGAATGAATCATCTGCTCTGATAAAAACTGAACTTCCTGGTATATGGGGCAATGACTGATCTCTGCCAGATCACTGCTCTGCTGTGCAGACATCTTTAAAAATGTCCCACACCTTTTCTTAGTAATATTACCCTTATAATAAAGATTCCCACAGTGGAAAACTGTCAGTTTGCAGAGTCACTGCAAATGCCGTTCATTCATTCTTATCACCAGGGTGTAGAAGGGATTGTGAGGGGCTTTAAAGAGGGCTTATTGTCACATTCCTGCACAGAGCAGAGCAACAAGCCAAGCTTAAGCATCTACAATAACAACCAATTAATTCCACTAAATTCTCAGACTACTTACTTAATTTGTTTACAGTTAGTGCAGACTCACACAGCCGATAACTGCTAACCTTTGTCCCTTCAATGCAGGGGCTGTCTACAGCACTGCTGCTGCAGCCTGCGTGCTTTTTATCAACTCACCATCACTAACAAAACAAGAGAAAAAAAACAGTATGGCAATATTGCAGCAGGGTATCCGACTAATCAGCGGGATGTTTGCTTCATTTAAGAGTAAAACCGTAATAATAATAATAGTGATTTACTGTGTTTTTGGATGTTCATATAATAACTACAGCAGCTACTACGTGGGTGTAAATATCTGTAGATAAAGAAAACCTGATAAGTCACTTATGAAATCGATCAACCATTATCTTGGCACTATTAAAATATGTGTAAAGATTTGTTTGATTGCTTTCGTTAACCCAATCACTGCAACTGAGGAGAATTTTCGCAGCACTTGGCTGTCATTTTTTAATTTTTTAATCAAGCGTAATTTCAATCTGTGCGTTTTCCGCTCTTTTTCGCAAAAAAACTAATGTGTTCTCTCAGGGTAGAAAACAGGCATCTGCACAGCACAAACAGCTACTTACTCTAAGTTTCACACAGTTTTTAAAAAGAGCTTAACATGAAATGTGAAAATTGGTGTTACTTACTCTCTGCACTCGCTTGGTGACAGCTCATCATAAAGCAGACTGCGGTCAAAACAAACCCCAAACGCAAAGTCCGGAGCCACATATCTGACACCATGCAGCGCTTACTCCCGGTCGAAAATCAGAAAAATATAAAAAGAAAAACCTCCCGACGAGCAGGACAGCTCGGACTTGAGAGAGAGAGAAGTACCTTCAGGAAACTGGTTTTGTTTTGCGGCGTGGGCCAACAGGTAAACAAAAATAAATAATAGACATCCCGGAAGATGGGCGGAGGAACGACTCCAACGTGTTCAGTCAAACACAAGCTAGCAGTGCTGCTGCTGCTAAAGTTAGCCACCTCACTGTGGGGCGGGGGGCGCCACCATCAACAAACGCCAACACAGGGCGTGGGTGCTCTTTTATGACTTTAAGTGCTTTTTGGTTGTTATTCTGGCCCAGCTGAGTGTGTCAGTGTCGGTGAAAAAAAAAAGTGCAAAAACGGGCTCGCTAGCCGAGAAGAAGCTGGTTAGCGCTGGTGCTACAGTTGAGCTAGCTAGCCTGGCTCCTGCTCCACTCCAGCTCAGGCCACAAGCGAAGTTTGCGCCGCTTTTCAGCAGCCCACTCAGTTAATTTTAACTTCACCAAATGCGACGCGTGGCCACTCGGCTGTAATGCATTTCATCCTCAAAAAATAGAAATGATGCATGCACGAAAATCTTAATAAAAGCGAGCTTTAGTGTGATTAAGAGGGATTTTTTAAAAATAGGGGAGTCGTTTGCTGCTGACTCGATGGTTGTGGCATGCGTGGCGTAACGTTAGCGTGAAAAAAAGAGGGAGCGAGATAGATAGACAGAAAAAAAGAAGAAAAAATCCCGTCAAGTCCCACAGCGAGCAAAAAACAGCCCAGTTTTCATGTTTGTGTTGTGAATTTTGTCGGCTTGGCTGGAAAACTTCCTCCACAGTCCGTGTAGATATTTCAGCAACACCTCCGCTCTCTGAAAGGCTGACAGCGCAGACTTCGTCGCAGCTCAGAAGCAGAAGCACCACTCTCCTTTTTTGTTTTTGTTTGGGAATTTAAAAAAAGAAAAGAAATTCACATACACGCTCCAACTTGTGCTCAGTGCACTGCACGGCGGCCCGCTACGGTCAAAAGTGTGTATCTAAACGAGAGGAAAGTAGGTTTATCGGAGTTTATAGTTGTTTTTTTCCTTTTCTTCTTCTTCCACACACAGAGGTAGGTTGTAGAGTCTCCTGTAGGATCCCCTTCTTCCCAGCCCCTCCGCCAGTAAACAAACCCTGCCAGTGAGCCAGATGGGCTTGAGGGGAAATACGGACTGGAGCTTATTGGATTACACAACAAACTGATCCTACTGTCAGCCGGTAACGCGTTAGAAAGTAACACAGTTATTCCTGCGATTAATTTGCAACAAGGAGAAGTTTACATCGAAGACTGCTTTAGATTTACTGCCGCGTCACTCGATTTGAAACGTACTTAGAACTTTAAATGTACGACTACAGACGAAATAATCGGTCAAATGATCGATATAAAATTCATCAAAAACTCCCAATTAATCTTTAAATTATTAATTTTTGTATGTTTGTGGTTGTTGTGAATTTGAAAACAATAATCATTTACACTTTATGAAATTTAAAGACCTAAATATTAATGATTAGCTAAAAAATAATCATTCAAGTTGCTGCCTAAATAAATTACTTTACCATTTTAACATTTAGAGTTATTCCTTAAATATCACTATTACTAACTCCTAATACTAATACTATTACTAATAATAATAATAACAGTAATAATACATATCTAAACAAGCATCTCTTAAAATATTTTTCTTTTCAGGTTCAATTTAACTTTATTTGAGTAGACAGGGTACTTTGTAATTCTAAAAATAAATTATTATTATTATTATTATAATTATTATTATTAGAGCCTTGTGAAAATTAATTAAAGGAAAAACAACAGTTTTGCCAGTAAGCATAATCACTTTGCACTTTTATGTGCATCTCACAATTAAAAATATTTAAATAAGCAATATTTACTAGTTAACTATATTTATACATATTATTTATTTATATATATATATATATATATATTCATATATATATATTCTGACTTGAAGGAATACACATTTTATGGGTTTATTACACACACATAAAAAAAGAAAGACAATAAACCAAAGAGCATTTGTTTTCCATAACAGACATCACACAGGAAACACCCAAATAAGGAACAGAGACCTCCAAAAAAGGCCAGATAACCTCCGGAAGTAAACATTATTCAGTTCACGAGGTTACTGATCACATACAGTGAAACATAAAGTACTGTAATCTCCTGATTTGAAACCAGACTAAATTAGGTGCACGCTGTGTGTACAGACCCACATTCTTTGTAAATTTATGAACCGAACAAGCAATATTGTTGTGTAGTAGCAGACAAAGTGTTCCTTTAAAATGACACTGATGTGATTATGGGTTAGTGGTGAAATAAGATGGATATTTACTAAAGTTGTAAACACTGTGCTGCCAGTAACAACCCAAAGAAGTCAGTCAAACGTGAGGCGAATTATCAGGTAGATAAATGAGTAGTAATGTGATTATCATAAAACAAGGCAATGCCCATGACTTTTATCAAATGCATCATTTACAATTTTTGTTTATTGTTTTTTAATTACTGTTTTTATCAGGTTATTAAAAACATTGAAGTGAACTCAAATTGTGCATTTTCCACCAACTTCAATCCTCTGTTAAACAGAGGATATCTGGACTTCCTTTTCCCCTCATGAAGTTTAACTTGTTTAACTTGTTTTGCGCAATTTTACTGTTATAGTTAGTAATTCAAACTGTAAACCACTGTTTACAAAAAGATCAGCTGACATGGGCGTATTCAGAATGAGCTGCAGAACCTTTTAAAATTATAATAAGCATTCCAACATCTTAAGGTGGGTGCATTTTCACAGCTGAGCCTGTGATTTGGGATGTTGGACTTTGTATGTAATCACAGATCCCCGGTTTGAGCCCGGAAGGACACACAACACCAGCCGGGCTCAAACCCAGATAAATGGGAGGGTTGCGTGAGGAAGAGCATCCGGCATAAAAAAAAAAATTTAAAAAATCTGCACCTAATCATGAAGATCTATCGTCTGTGGCAGGTCACTGGGAAATAAGGAAGCAGCTGAAAGTACCTGTCATGTAATCACAGTGTGTTACGTTTAAAATGAATTGACGGGCCCACAGTGGCTCCTCAATTAAAATATTTTCAGATAAAAAGTCAAGATTTCCACGTTCACATAATCTATACACGGGAGAGAAACTAATTTGGAGGATTTGTGCATTAATTAATTTAGTTGTTTCCTTCCCTCCAGTTTAATCCAGGATCACATGCTGTTAAGGAAAGAGCCAATCACAAAAAACCTTCCTTAATTTTCTTCCTGCCGGTAACTGTCTGGCTCTTCTCTAAATAGACTAAGATTCTCTGTTATTTAGGAAACCGAGGGAGAAACAGTGAGGAAGGAAAATCGGTTTGCAATCCAGCCATTGTTTGAAAACAGAACTTGATTCTCCCTTTGATCCTGCGATGTTCTCACACTCGCAAAAACACCAGGATTACGTATTTCACACCGTCTTCACAACTGAACTCTCACGGGCTGAAAATATCCGAGACTGTTCTTCCTGAAAACTTTTTTTATTCTTTTCCTTTTTAAAAAAAAAAAACCCACAATGCCATCTTAATCGTCACCGCCAATTCACTACCTGTTTACATCCTCCATCAAAGCTTGTTTGTTGCAAGATAATCATATCCTGTTGTTTGTCTAGCTAAAATAAACCTTACTGGAATAATCAGAGCTGCTCCTCCAGGATTTCTGTTTGTCCCATGTCCCTGACAGACGCTCGGTTTACTCTGAAATACCCTCTGGTTGGCATTTATCTGTAAATCACTGCAGGCCGTAGGAATGACCACCAACACCATCTCCTGTTGATGTAGGCATTGATTCAATGGGAAAGTGACCACTTATGGGAAAAACAGGAGGTATTTGCCACAGCGTGTAATGAAAGGTAAACTCAGAGTGTCTCATGTGCACAACAACATGCCTGAAATGGCGAAAGCTGCGGGGTCAAGAGGTGATGGTCGCCGTCGCCTTCCCACAAGCACAAGTGAGATAAAGCTTACCAGTAATTTGTCTGCAGGACTTTTATGCAATGCAGGGATGTGCAGGATTGCAAATGAAATAGAAGAGAATTGCAGCAGTGTGAATTTTATATCCTGAGCCTAATCCCATGTGGAGTGTGCAGCTCGTAGGAGTGAGATGTCCTGATGAGATTAGAAAGTATAGTAAGTGGTTGGATAAATCCATGTCCCACTTCCCATTCATGAGCTACCCTCTGGTTTATTTTTGGCTCTCACAACGTCTCATAACGTAGGAAGAAAAGGTTAGATTTTCACTTTTCCTCATATATTGTGCTTCTAGCGGGGCAGAAGAAGACACATCCTAAACGTTTGTCAAATCAAGCAACATTAAAAAATACTTTTATCAATCTTTTAAAATTCTTTAAGGGTCTTACAGTAAAGCGTAGTGGTTAGGTTATTAATGTTAGCATGAGTGGTTGTCTCCACGTGTTAGCCCAGCAACAGACTGAGAGCTGGGATAGTCTTCAGCCCTTCCGTGACCCTGGATTGGTTAAGCACCAGAAAAGAGATGGATGGATGAATAACAAAACAATAAAAGGAGATAATAATCGCAAATTAAAAGCAAAAACACAAACATATTATAAATGTTCTTATATCTTACTTATGTTACTTATTGTTGAAAAGTTATCCACCTCCATCATTACTGAAGGTCTCCTGAATTTCAATATGATAAACTGCAAAGTTTAAAATACCTTCCTGATGAAGAACTAGAACCTGACTGATGTGAGATCTTTAAGACCAATACCGATATTTGATGAGCTGAAAATCCGATGTAGCAGACAATACTTTTTTCCTTTCAGACACATGAACTATGTATAGATTTTCTAAACAGTTATTGTATGTTATTGTATGAGTCTTTATTCAGATATTACCTACTAAGATTGTCACAACTAATCGTGGATTTCCAAACACGTGTTTCTAAGAGGGACACTGCAGGACTACCCTCTAGTGATTAAACTATGAAACATCTACACTTTTAATGTGGCTGAAGGGTGTTTCTCCTGTCTCGTCTTTACTTTTTACATTTTCATTTGTCAGCCGATACCAATAAATCAATAAATCTCCACCCACTGATGTATTAGTCAGGCTCTATGTAGGGCATTTTGTCTCTAGTTTAACCATTTTGATCAAAGCAGATTATGTACCCTACTCTGCTACTTTGACCAGATTAGGGTCATTATGTCTCAGAACTATTGATGTGTAATTAAGGCCAAGAAACAATGACGCAAGCACATGATTTGAATGCTGCTGCTGGGGACCAAAATGTTTGTTTTTGTGCCCCAAGCATTCTGACAGACTCCTTAATCATGACCTCTGTGGTCATGCCAGTGTACTGAGAGTGGGTCAGTGTACCTGAAACTCTTTCAGGTAGACAGTGGGTCAAGGTTGGAAACAGTCTTTTAACAGGGCGGAGTTTAAACCCAAATAGACTTTAAGAACTGATATCTGATTGAGGATTGATGCTAACACTTAAAGGAGAAGAATACTAATATGTTGCAGCAACAACTGCAATCAAAGGTTTGCAATAATTGGCACAAAGTCTTTCACATCACTGTGGATGATTTTAGACCTCTCTTCTTTGTAGAATTGTTTTATTTAAGCCACATTGGATAGTTTTCAATCATAAACTGTTTAAGGTCATTTCAAAAAATCTCAATCTGATTTAAGTCCAAAATTTGACCGGACACTTCCAAAAACTTCATTTTATGTAATTTTAATTTCTGAGCCATTAGGGGGGGACTTGATGGTGTATTTTGGATCACTGTCCACCTCAAACTGTGTAAGCTTGAGCTTCAGGGCACCAACTAATGCCTCCTTCAGGATTTTTGGTAAAGAGCAGTTCACAGTTCCTCAATTATAACAAGCTGTCTCGGTTCTGGAGCAGCAAAGCCGCCCAGGACCATCACACTACCACCACCCTGTTCCAGTGTGTATGGCTTTCTTTTAATGAAATGCTGTGTTAGTCTTATGCCAGATGTGACGAGACCCAAGCCTTCAAAAAGGTTCAGCTTCTGTGTCATCAGTCCACAGAATATTTTCCCAGAACTCTTTTGGATCATCAGGATGTTTTTCTGGTAAATGTGAGACGAGCCTTTGTGTTCTTTTTCGGTCAGCAGTGTTTTTCGTGCTTTTCTCCTTGAAACTCTCCTATAGATGAGATTTTTGCCCAGTCTCGTTCTTATTGTTGACCTTAACTGAGACAAGTGAGGCCTGCAGTTCTTTAGATGTTGTTCTGGCTTCTTTTCTGACCTCCTGCACGAGTCGTCCATGCGCTCTTGGAGTAATTTTGGTGTGCTGGTCACTCCTCGGAAGGTTCTCTACAGTTCCAAGTTTTCTCCATGTGCGCTTATGGACTCTCATTGTGGTTCATTGGAGTCCCAAAATCTTAGAAATTGTTTTGCAACCCTTTCCAGACTGATAGATGTCAATGACTTTATTTCTCATCTGTTATTGAGAGTTTTTTGTAGACAAAGCCAAAAATATAAAGTGTGATTCAGTTTTTTTTCCAAGTTATAAGAAAATCCTCTGATCTGACATCTTAAAGAAAAAAATGCATGATGCTGAACCTGTCCAACAAGCCTGCACAAACATTTTCATGGGTTTTTCCTGTGGTTACCTTTCCTTTCTTAGGGTTATGTCAATCTATTAGCTGAGAGTTGTAAACAAGAAGTCTGCTTAAAGTCCATTACTGTGCAAAAATAATCAAACAGGCTAACAGATAGTGACCAAGCAAGTGTCAGCAAGCTTAAAATAATACTGTTCACAAATTAATGGAAGCAAATCGCTGCATTAAAAATGAAAAAACTCAAATGTGAAAATCTAATTAAAGCTCCACTGAGTCCATCAAGATACTGCAATTATTTCACGAAGACACGAGTTTTACTCCAGTTTTTTTTAACAATAATATTTATATAAAAGTAATTTTGCTGAGACTCTTGAACAACTCCCCGACTGCGGTGTGGTAATACCAACTGTGGCAGGAACTTTTCTTTTTGTGGCATCTTTTAAGGAAACTTCAGCATCCGATATTTACATGCTGGCTGTCGAAAAGCATGGCTTTCACAGGCTTTCATTGTCTGCAAATCAGACCCGGAAGACAAAACAATAAGCAAACACGTATTACTGGAAAGGACGGTGAGTTTGGCACACGCTTCAAAAAAGGCTGCTGATTGGCTGTAAGAACAGACACAGGACACAGAACACAATAAGAATCTGAACACTTAATGTTCTCTCTAAGTAATTATCTAAAATAAAAACCACTATGAGAAAAATAAAGCATTTATAAACCCAACAAGCACAGATTGGTGCTTGTTGGGTTACTTACTACTGGCTCTGTTATGGGATTAAAAAAAGGGACTGATTATCTTCACCAGCTGGTTTTTCTGACTGCTGTTTGGTGGGGGTTGATCAGATATTTATTTATTATTTGCTAGCTTATTTTTTATTTGCCAGCCACCTACTGGAGCTTCCTCATTATGCCGGGGTTGCAACATGGGACTAAATCGTACAGTAAACAGTAAACACTTACTACCCTCAGGACTGGACTTCTTTCTGCCTAATTAACCGTTATTGGAACCGACTACAGCCAGCCCAAGTAATTAAAATGTAATTATGTCAGCCCGATGCTGTGTGTGCTTGAACATTTTGTTTTGCTTCCTGTGATGTTTGTAAAGTTGTGACTCCTGCTGTGTCTGTATTTTGTTAATCTGTGTGTCTGATCAGTCATTAAAAGCGAAAAACTGTCCACATCAAATAACTGACATTTAAATTATATTTGTTTATATATTTTTTTCCATATATTTTTATTGAAATTTTTTATAGTACAATACAAACAAATGTTGAACACCCTCACATTCACACACCCATCCATACATCAAACCTGCCTACATCACATTCAAATGTAGAAAGGAGCACAGTTCTCACAGTAATACAAAAATACAATGGGTTAGGATAGACAAGATTTTCCCTTCCTTCCCTTCTTCTTTTCCTTCTTGTTCATAAATGTCCTTCACCTCCACTCCCTAAAATATCCATATATGGCTTCCACATATTCACAAAGTCCCATTGTTTGCCCTTGGCAATATATGTTAGTCTTTCCAGGCCTAGAGAGACTGCAATTTCCTTCTTCCAGAGTCCCATGGAGGGAGCATCCATACTCTTCCAACATAGCGCAATGGCTCTTCTGGCTTGAAGTAGTCCATAGTCCAGTAATTTCATTTTTTTCCCGATTGCTTAAATTCCCTTGGATATATTCCAAGTACACAGAGTTTTCCTTTTAAAGGGATTTTTACCTTAAACACTTCGGAAAGATATTTGATAACATCTTTCCAAAATTCCTGGATTTTAGGACACTCCCATAGACAACGAAGAAGAGTTCCTTTTTCAACTAAACATTTAGTACAGATGTCTGGAATATCATTGGACATATGATGAAGCTTGACAGGTGTTATATAAGTTCTCATGAGCCATTTATATTGCAGTAGTTTAAAGCGTGTGTTTATTGTTTGTTTTTGTGCTTTTAAGCAAGCCTGGTTCCAGTCTTGGATCTCCCTTCTCCAAGCATCCAGTTTATCTGCTGCTGAGTCTTTGGAGGAAAGCATCACTAAATTATAATATATTAGAGAGAAAACCTTTCCCTTTTGTATTCTTAATGCATGCCTCCTCTATTTTTGTCAATGGTGGAAGTTCAGCAATCCTTTGCAGTTTTGATGACAAATAGTTTTTCAATTGTAAATATTTAAAAAAGTGCTTTGGGGGTATTAAATATTTTTTACATAACTGATCAAATGTGAGCAGCATGCCGTCTGCATATACGTCTTTAATTTTTTGAATGCCTTTATTTTTCCATATTTTAAATCCTCCATCCCTTTTACCAGGCGTGAACTTTTCATTTCCCCAAATAGGGGTAAATTGCGAAAGCGATGGAGGATCGCCCACATATTTATGAGCTGCATGCCAAATTATAATTGTATTTTTCAAGAAATATTTTTTAAACTTTTGCTCAATTGACTCTTTGAACTAACCTTGGTCTTAATGATAACTGCTAAATATGAATTCATTATTCAGAATTTGACTTTGAAAATACCAGCAGATTAACATAATGCAACTTTTTATGAAAGAAAACACAAAATATTTTTTTTTTACTGTGTACAGAGTACACTAACAGTAAACAGAAATCCATGTAAAAGTCCAGTAGAAGTATATAATGTATTATTTTAGATTTTTACTCCTCATCCATCATGTGTCTCTGATTCATACAGATTTTAACCATCTTTGTGCGGAGACTGATTCAAACTCTATATTCGTATTCTTGGACTCTGCTTGAGTGACTTTGCATGGATCGCAGTTCAAAATAATCTTTATTTATCTTATATTCATCCCCAGAGCCTTGGAGGAGCCCTCAGTTCATACACTGTTTGTAACAAACTGTTTTAGGTCCTCTGACTTTAAGGCTGCCTTTCTCCTTCTGGCTCCCTCTCAAAAATTTAAACAACAGGTGGGCGGAGCTTCTGTGCTCACAGCAAGGACTATGTGTGTCTGAGACGACCACATCAGTGATGTCCTCTCTCTCTATCACATCATTCAGAGCCAAGTAGAACCTACCAGATGCTAATCGCCTGAACCTGAAAATCAGTGCAAATGGATAAAGACCAAGAGCAAAATACAAAAGCAACCCAAGCAGTCAGTGACAAAGGCTTTTCCTGCAAATATTCATTTTAATATAATTAGCGGCAAATCACAACAACAGTTGCTGCAAGGTACTTTGTATTGTAAAGTCAAGACCGTACAACAATACAGAGAACACCCCAACAATCAGACGACGCCCCTATAAGCAAGCAGTTGGCGACAGTGGGAAGGAAAAACTCAGTTTTAACAGGAAGAAACCTGCTGCAGAGCCAGGCTCAGGGAGGGGCGGTCACAGAACAACAGAAGAATAAAAATAACGCGTGTATTTATAAACCTCTCAAATTAAAGCTCATAATCTGCATTTCAATCACATCTTGATTCTTTGGCTTAAAATCAACTGCAGTGGCGTAAAGAGGCAAAAGTAGAAAAATTACGGAGCTAACTGTATTTTAATCACTTTTAGTTGGGGGCTGAAAATAGGTGGAGATGTTCAGATAAAGATGAAGGCACTTGGTCTAATCGTTTGTTGTGCTGTGGAAAACAGCAGGATGCAATGCAACAGGCATGTGGTTAAAAGCCTCACAGATGCGAAAGCCACCGCTGTGGTACTTTGAGCTGCCACTCACAGCACAGGTGCGTTGGTGTGTGCCGTCTCCCTCTCAGTAATGACATAAATCTGTCTGAAATGATCAGCTCACTGCTGAGAGGGATTAAAGTGCTCTTACATAAAAGCTGAAGCTGCATTTTCTGCCACTTTACCTTATTCCAACATATGGTTATATGTAGGTAACACCCTGTTTGAATGTGACAGCAAAAACAACAGGGTCAGGGTTCAGAGTGATAAGGCCGACTCTCTCTCTGAATATCACGTACTTGGGTTCCTTTTTTCAGTCCGTGCAATCTGTGAGAGGTGCTGGAGATGCAGTACCGGTGAGGAAAATCCAGTTTAAAGTTAGTAAAGTATAGACTTAGAGGAAAAAGTCAGAGCTGTGATGTTAAACCTTGTTTAGGCCCACGCCTATCCCCAAGTTAATCGTCAATCACAAGTGCCAGGAAGTCATGTGAGAACGCATCGGTGGTCTGCTTATAGAACATGGGAAAGGAGTCAGCGAGGGAGAGGTTAGCGAAAACCCCACCTGCTTGACTGGAGGGAACAATAAGGTTCACATATGATTCATCTCAGTGCTCTTCCTAGACGCCAGTGTGCTACACTTTTTCACTGCAGGAAAGCTGCTCCCGTGTGTGAGGACGTAGTAGGACATCCACCAACTCGGTCCGTTTCCCCTTTCCAGGGCGTCCTCGGGGCATACGAGATGTACGACTCCAGAGAAGGATTTCTTCCTTCCGTTGCTTGCAAAGATAATACTTTGATGGGTGCCTCTCTGAGGTTAATGGACACTCACATTTTTAGCAGTGGTGCTGTGGACTGGCCTCCAGCCACGTGCAGGAGGCCCGTTTTCAAACATGTAAGCGCTCTTTCACTCTTGTGCACCTTACAGAGGCCTGGAAAGTAAATGCGACATGACAGCTACTCTGCATCACAATGCATTCCAGCAGCTCCTCCAAACAGTCACACGGCCTCGTTTCATCCAAAAACATGAGCACAAATAAACGACAGGGGACACACTAGATGGGCTCCTGCACTCACACTTACATCTTGGAAGTCATCTGAGTAGCTTTTCCAAAGCGCTCAGTAAAGTTGCTTGTTAAAACATGCCCAATCCTTTCCCTGCCAGAGAGCTGTTAATCCCGACAAGACTGTGTGGCCCTAATTCTCGGAAAGCTGGAACCTGCTATTTGTTGACTTGCTGAGGCGCTACAAGCAGTGGAGGCTGCAAGGTTAAAGCATCTCCTCTTGTTTCTTTTTTAAAACCAAATGTGTTCATGGGATATGTAAAGGAAGCCAAAATCATTGTGCCATGTAACCACAGCAGCACAGTGCTTGTTTCTCACGCTGCACATTTGTTTACTGAAGTATGCGTGTCTGTGATTTACTGAGGACTGATAGAGTCCACACTGTCCTGATAAAGCTGTCGTAACTAAATCAAGCGAAGCTTCCAGTGCTGTTAGAGTGCTCGCCGGGAAACAATGGGCATGGATTATGGTTAAGAGCCTTATTATTATCTCTTTTATCCCAGGTTAAGACCACGTAACACCTGCTGCTCCACTTGGGCACTTTTGCGGACATCATCATATTCCTGCTGACACAAGGAAACACTGGAGAGGAACTCTGCACAGACATGCAAAGATTTCTCTTTAAGTGCAAATGTTTCCTTAAGCATAGAGTGGCTGGAAGTTCCCCCAGTTTGTCATCTTTCCAATGCAAGAAAAAAAGTGATGAAAAAACAGTCTTAATGAAACAGCAACATGTCAGCATGTGTGAAGAGTGTGATGACAGGAAGCTGTCACATGTCAACACTCTCTTAACAATCCCACGGACTTATTATTTTGCAGGACAAAAGTTTTCTGTCACGTACGGTCGTTCATGTCATATCTCCATCAGGAAATGGGCAGACTAAGGTCATAAAGGTCTGGACATGGCCAGTACAATACTCGGTTATCGCGGTGTGTTTAAATGATGCCCCCAAAGTGTGGTGAAATCATTACATTGATCCACACTTTCATATTGTTTATTCCAAATTCTGATTCTACCATCCGAATGTCAAAGCGTAAATCGAGACTTATCAGACCAGGAAATGTTTTTCCAATTATTTATTGTCCAACTTTGGTGCGCTCATGGCACTAGGTGTGGTCTTCTGCTGCTGTAGCCCTTTCTTCCTCCAAGATGCACTTCTGTATACTTTGAGTGTAACCAGTGATTGTGTTTCCTTCCCATCAGACCAAGGGATTTATCCACTAGATAGTAGCTCTTTTTCATACCCTTCAATGTAAACCCGAGAGACGGCTGCATGGGAAAATCCCAGCAGATCAGCCCATCTGATACCAACAACCACATTCAAAGTCGCTTAAAATTACCTGTTTTTCCCTGTTCTGATGGCCTGTTTGAACTTCAGCAGTCTACGTCAACTTGCTATCATTGATTGGCCAACTAAATGTTTGCATCAACAAGCAATTAAACAGGTGTGCCTAATAGAATGTATGTCTAAGTAATGCCTGTGACCAAAAAGGTCAATTTCAGACAGGTTAATGGGAGTACACATCGTGAGATATGGCAGGCAGCGCTGGCTGTACTTCCATCAACTCTAACCACCTGTTGTTCAAACCTACTGTTTAAATCCAGAGCCAATCAGAAGAAAGCTGGGGTAGTTAGGCTGGCTTTATGGAAGAATTAATGAATATAATAATTCTCCTTTCGAACAATTTTATCCACAAGAGCTTTTTAAAAGAAAACAGTAATTACAAATACTACAAGTAAGGCTTCAAACAGGAAACATTGCTTTATATATTATGCAAATACTCATTAATCACATTAAGATTTGAGCATTGACCCAGTAAAACTTCGTCATTCACACAGTAATTCAACAAAATGATGGGCAAGTTATTAGCTGCTAATTGTAAGACATTAAATTCCCCTACATTACATTGATAACAAAAATAAATTATTCTGGCCACTTTATCACGTTCTTTTATTTTGGATTAACATCACTTTTTTTTTTTTTTTTTTACATCTCTGCTTTGCGTTCACTGTTATTCAGGGAGAAGACTCTAAAGTTTCTGCCAGATGTAACTACCGCCTCCGTGTGGATTTAATTACAAATCCACCACCCATAAATAAGCTCAGGTCAATGCACGACTATATACACTATGTAGGTGGAGGAGGCATTAGTGGTACCATTAAGCTTCAAAGGGCAGGTTTACTAAACCAACAGCCAGCAAACTCAGAGCATTACATTACAAAACAGGGAGGGGGGGCAGTAATATAACAGCAAATAAAGCCCAACAGGAATGCTACCAGTTTATAGTGAGATTCACTGGGATTTAGCAGCCGTTAACTATAGGATCATCGCCTTAAACGAAACGACCAAATGATTATCGCTGCTCAGACTCTCACTCACTGCCACATTAACACGATTTCACCTGTGTTACCCACCCAGAAAACACAGAGGCAACCTGAAACGTTTCATTGTACAATAAACCTTTAATAAATAGTTTATCATTAGTTTCCCATATTTACATTAATAACCACCATTTTACTTACTTAGGTTGCCATACTCATTTCTTGGCTAATTTTAGGCACACAAAGAGGAGGGGTTCAGGCCACAAACCACATTGTACTAAAAACAGGAGTGGCTAGCAGGTAATTCTGGAGAAATATATAGTAATTATAATAATAATTGCACCATACAACCAAATTGACCAAGAGGTGGCCATCTCCTTGAGGAATAAATATATACATTTTTCTCTAGGTACAGGTGATCTTTGTACATTTACAGTCGTCTGCTTGGAGGCTGTAGGTGTGCACGTGGGTGGTGGTGGGGGGCTGGTGCAGAATCTTACCAATTTATGCAGGATCTGATTTTCTGTTTTTCAATTACATGATTAAAAAAAAAAAAAAAAAAAAAAAAAAAGGAATAATGGCCTCCTGTGTAGTAACATCCCCTCTTAAATGACAAAAACCCCTTGAGGGTATGTGTGGTCAACATGTTCAGTTTCATTCGAAACATTCAGAGAAATCTGGGAAAAAATATGAGCTTAACAAACCATGGTGAAATGCTTGTTATTAAATGAAGACCGAGGCTGGAAAAAAAAACCCCAAAACAAACATAACAAAGGGGACAGATGGACATTTGATAATTTCCCATCCAATTTTGACAATTAATCCTAAAAAATGACTGAAGTTTTAAAAAGCTATTAAAAAAAAAATAGCATTAAAACTTAAATCTTCAGTCAAAGAAATGAAGACAAGAGAAAATAAAAAGAACAACAATAACACTCAAATCACACAAGTGTACATTCACACACACACAGTACAAAAGAAAAAAGCAAATCAAGAAGATATGGCACTAAATACGTGTTCATACAGATGTTAAACAGCATGAAACCAGTTGTTAGCTACGAGAGGCATTCACAAATCAAAGTTACAATGTGGAAAGGTGGCGACGTAGTATGTGAACGAAGGGAACGCAGTATTGCTGATCCAAATGACCGAAAAAAGAAAAAAAACACACAAGCACCTCACAGGCATGCCAGGTACAGACAGCGCCACCTGTTGACAGGAGAAAATAAAAATTAAAAAATAAAAACAAAAACGTGGCAGCAGCGGTTCAGACCTGCAGAACAACCCAGAGACATCTGAAGGCATTGACGATAATAAAAATTCAGGGCTTACACTTTTAAGTGGATTTTCTTCTTCTTTTCTCTTCTTTCAAACTAATGAAATCTGGGATGACTGCAGATTTCTCAATACTCTCCACATCGACACAACCTCCAGATTTTACTTTGCTTCACTGTTTGAGGATGACATCAACATTTTCAGCCATCTAATCCACTACTGCTATTCGTTTCTGCCTCTTAGGTGGCGCAGGCTGGCATCTGCAGAGCTTCTATATAAGTTGCCAGACACGTCTGTGAGGTGCTTCATGTCAGGCATTTGGAGAAGCGTGGCCTGCCTCTGAGTGTACACATGTCAGGTTAAACGTCAGGGACTATATGACACAGTCATGATTCTTATCCACCACTTTACGCCACACTGATTAGCCTTTGTATTTACTACTGCAGCAGCATGGCTGATATTCTGCTGAACCTAATGATATCAATTCAAACAGTCAGTGCCGACACCGACATCCTGATAGCAATGCTCCAGCTCCAAATGGTCCAGAGGCTTTTTAAAAATAAAACCGTGTCTCTGTAAGCCTCAACTTGATGGTGATAAACGTCAGGAAACTAAGTAACAGGAAGGGCATGAATACAAAGGAATAAAAAGTGTGTAACGGCTCCGATGGGAGCAATAGCACAAGATTACAGAGCCTTCTCAGACCTCGGTCTTCATACAGGTTACGTAATGTCTCCATATATATCTTAAGTGACTTCAAGGCAACATTTGTTTCTTGAATAAAAACTTGAAGCACAACTAGCCTGCAGTTTGAACAGAGAAAAATCTACAACCCAAACTGTACTACTAATCTAGAGAATGGCAAGTAAACATTGAAAAACCATTTTGAGCTAATAAAGTGGTCTCTTCTAGTCATCTCTCTGTAAGAAATTTGATATTTGAACAAAACCTGGTCCTAACAAAGCTTTTTGTATCTGAACTGGTTGCAAACCCTGACTGCAATTAGGCAGCACCTCTCCAATACTGGTTTGCAGGCTCCTTTCACAGGTTTAACAGCTGCTGCGCTCCCACAGAAGAACTAGAAGAAGAAGAACTATGTTTCCTTCTTGGATGCCTAAACAGAGCTGTAGTCATAAAGACAAGCATCAGAACAGAAGTTAGCTTGTGAAAGGGCGTTCGTTACGCTCTTCTCAGACAAACGAAGGTGCCACTTGGCTAACTAAAGAGGAATAATCAAGAGTCACACAGGTATTTAGTAACGTATCAGAGATATATCCCCACTCGCACTTTAAACCAAAGTCACTTCAGTTCTGTTTCGCGCCAGGAGGGGGACAAGCTGTTGTGTGCTCCACTGTTACAACTTCAGACAAACCAAAGATTGGAGTCCAGCTCAGCCACACCCACACACACACACACACACACACGGTCTTCCACTGCAGCCCTGATAATGCTTGACACACTTTCTTCACACAGGGTCTTTAGAAAGTCCTCACAATAACCCAGCTATTAGAAAGAAAAGGGCTGCTAAGGAAGGAGCGCCCAACTTTGTGCTGTGGACAGCAAAACAGACAAACATCTCTTTGCGGCACTCGAGTGTGACGTGTGCCTGAGGTGTGTGTGTGTCCTTGTGATAAATTATGTGTATCTGTCCATGTGTGCAGGGCATTTTGAGGTGGAGCGAGGGAGTCTGCCCCCCCTGAGCTGAGGTTATACGCTGCTGTCCTCCAGCAGCGGCTCCTTGCCCTCTGCCCCGCTGCCTTGCGGGCTGTGGGAGTGACTCTGTGCCCCGTTGCTGTGCTTCTTGTAGGAGCCAGGCCTCATACCGGGACCCGTGTGCTCCGGGATGAACAGCGCCACCAGCAGAGACAGCAGCACTGAGCATGCACCAAAGAGGAAGGGAGGACCTGGGATGATGGCACTCTAAGAAGGAGAAGACAACACGTTGGTCATTATGGAGCACATGAATAAGGAAATTCTGTATACACATCCTTGCAGATGGCTTTAATGTCATCTCTGATTCAAGCTCACCTCGTCAGTGGGGTTGGCCATGTTCAGTTTGGCACCTTTCTCAGAGCCGTCCGTGTCGGTCAGCTCCACGTGGAATAAGTAGAAGACGAAGCCGTAAAGAGCAGGACCCAAACCGTTACAGAGGCCTCGAATTCCAGTGATCATGCCCTGAACAACACCTGAACAAGACGCATATGGAAAAACCTTCAGTAGATCCCCCCACAAAAAATTGGAAAGCGAAACACACAACATTCAATCAATAACATTTAAATGGACACAAGTTTCTGGTTCTGAACGGGTTATCTAATGCATTAAAACCACTGACAGATGAAGGGAATTATGTTGATCATTTATTACAATGATATGTTCTCTCCTGGCCCTTGAAAAATATCAACCGCCGACCTATATACTGTAAACGAGCCACTATGTGGAGCATAGCTACCCCTCTAATAACACAAGTACACAGCTGATCCCTTATTCACAAGGGGTTGCCACAGAGGGCTGCAAGTTTGATTTGGCCGACTTTCCACACCGGATGCCCTTCCTGATACAACTCCAACAGGATTTGTATCTCCTCCTGGGATTGTACTGGAGGATCAGTACTGGTGATGAACTGGGCCTCCAGCTGCATCTGAGTAGTTTACAGTGTCCAGGACCTCAGGTGAGGAAGAAGATCAGGGTCATGATTGGTTTTTTGTTTTTTCCTCCCCACAACAGTCACAGGGTTGAGCTCTACTGTATCGCCATGTGGCAGAACATCCTGTGGAAACAACCCGGACTGTGGTGGGCTGAGGCAGCAGTTTCAGGCCATAATAATACATTGCTTTGCTCAACACTTGCCTTGATCCCCACACCTTCTCAAAAATGAGAAGCGAGTTGAAGGTCACCACTTTTGACAGCACACACATTAACTTAAGTGCAAGTGGTCAGAACAGGATTCCCACAGAGATCTAAAACTGGTCTTTTCCTGTAACCTTCGATCATACTTAATATTTAATCTTTATTTTTAAGTTTATCGGGCAAAGTTTTCATTGTTTTCACATGTCACCAGTCTGTAATAAAGAGACAACTATTCATGCTCATATTCACATCTACGACCAATACAGAATCACCAATTAACCTAAAATAGATGTGTTTGCACTGTGGGAGGAAGCTGAGTGCCCACAGAGAACCCACACAGACACGGGGAGAACATGCAGACTTCAGGGAAGGCCACAGTTGGCCGACATTTGGCAACAGGCATGTTTTTGTGCATCTTTGACCCCTGTTCCGATGACACTCTCACCTTGCTGGTCAGGGTCCGCATTACGGGACACAATGGCGCTGATGGCGGGGAACGTGATGCTGGACATGGCAGCAACGGCTCCAGCTGCCCACATCATCCTACAGTCACCAAACACAACACAAAGATTTTACTTGCCTAATACTTCAAGGAATAAATTGTGAAATATGCACTTTTCTGATGACAAAGCTAGTTTTAGATGAAGCTGCACTTCCTGTTTTATTTGAAAATCTAAACTTCAACAGTGTGTCAACGTGCATTTCATCAGAATGTGATTTCTATTCTGATTTTAAAGGCAGATTTTTTACCCTTCTGTGAGCAAAATGAGGATTCTCCCCTTAATATATGACACAGCCAGTCTAACCTTTATTTAACCCGATTTAAAGAGTATTGACCAAAGCTCAGAGGAGCAGCAGAGAGACATGTTGAATGTTTTCTTTCAGAATCAATAGATATTATAGTCGCCCGTCTTCTCCTTCAGGCCAAAACAACAAGAGAAACTGAAGCTGCTATGACCACACTTGAAGAGAAATGAAACAGAGCGTGATCAATGTGTCGGGGTGGTCGTTTATCGAGTTCTTCATATCAGCAGGTTTAAAGCAAGTAAAGCTTGAAATATTATTTTTCATTCATCTGACTTAAAATAAATCGATTAATTGTTTGACTGAGAGTCAAGTGCAAGTTTGATAGGGTTAAATATCTACACTTTTGTTTTAACGTCTCACAAACAATCAATCATTTATGTGTTTAAAAGAGTCACATAAAAAATATTATATCTTATGTTTAAGTTACAATAGTAGCATTAGGTAAACTTTTGCTTCCCTCTAGTGGTCTCTCAGGGTAGTGAAATAGGAGTGCCAATAGATAACTAGCTGTAGTACAAAGTTGTTGTTTTTTCTAATTTATCTGCAAAAATAAGAAAAGCTTTTAGTGTTAATGGAGAAACAGTCCTGATATGCAGATGCTGGTTTTAACGATAGTAAATGTAATTGTGCTGATTGATGAGTAAATAATAGTGTTTCTGATGATTTCTTATTATTTTAAAGTTAAATAAAGACAGAAATGTTTTAAGTTGTCGCAGACATTTAATACTTACTTGTTTTTTTTTTTTAAATTTTTAACCCTGAAGGATTAGAACCATTGTCACAAAAAGGGCAGGAAATGATTTGTCAAGATAAACTTCCTTCCTCAATTCTTTGAAATCATAGGCACAACAGTTATTGTATTTCATTTTGTGTTGAAGGGGTACGCCAGGTATTTGCATGTTTTCAGATTGTGGCTGTTTTATAGTCCAACTGTCTGTGTTAGGACACCTGCCAAAAATGACCACGCCCAACTGAGGCAACTGTGTTTACGAGTTATAAAGAAATTCAACCCACATGGATTCATTACAAAGGGGCTATAAGTATGCTTTTAACACTATGAAGTTGGACATTTTAGCACTGGAGTCTACAGGAACCGACTGGCGTTTGTAGCTAGCATTAGGTGGCCACTAGAGGAGCCGCAGTGCTTTTGCACTCAGGCGTTGGCTTCATTTCTTTAACTCTCCTCCGTCGCATTTGTAGCCCTGCTGTTCTGCACACAATCAGCATTACAGCGGCTGGATGGTGTTACAACATTTAACCGCAGTCACCAGAGAAACCATGCTATACTTCTCAATCCGGGCTCCATGAATACACACATTACACATGGAGGAAGTGAAAACAGAAATATGAAATACAACTACACTTTCCAATTTTCAACCAGTAGGATCTTGGTGACCTCAAGTTCTGCTGATGCGAAGAAATGAAGAAATGTGAGTGTTTGCATTAGGAAATACTAACCAAGGCTGAGATCCAAAGCCATACCAGGCCAGCTGGAGGATCTGAAAGCCGAGGCCAAGCAGGATTGTGTTCTTATTTCCTATAGAGCGCATCAGGATCCCCAACACAACCGTCTAAGGGAACACAAAACATAAAGACCCAAATTATACCAGGCACTGATCAACAACAATCAAAACCCACATTAAACTTAAACAGCTTCTCATCCAAGTCCTGAAACGCAGCTGAAATAATTATGCATGAATTCAAATGACAGAGAAATTTTGTTTCGTCTTCTTTTACATAACACTCCCCCATGTTTTTCTTGACAGCACGGCTTTACAAGTAATGTAGGGAGCAAATTTTATGCCTGCAGAATGCTGTACAGACAATGTGGGTCCACAGAGTCACCATGTCAACCAACAAACTAAAAAAAAAAAAAAAAAAAAAGTGTCAGAGACCCCAAAAATGATGTTTTAACAACTCTAACCAAATGGCTTTTAATGCCTAACCCATCTATGATTTCAACCTGGGTCTCAGGAGTAAAATCATCATTGCCACAACAAATGCCTCCAACCCCCAAATGAGGTATTTTTTTGTGTGGAAAAGATTAATTTGGTGGACATCGACAGCAAAATGAGAGCGCAGACGGATTGTGTTCAGCAACATGAAAATAATGCTGGAAAACTTGTGTTCGGGAACACAAATCAACAAAATAGAGACTATAAGAGATAGTAAGAATAGTAAGACAGCGCTGCATTAAAATAAAAGCATAAATGAGAGAAAAAGAAATCCGATCAAAATAGACCAATGAAAGTGGGGCAACATGATCCAAAAGCCAGTCTATAAAGTTTACAAAGACAGCATTTTGACTGAGAAAATAAATCAGCCAGTAAAAAAAAACAAAAAACAAAACACCGTCATGCTTAATGGAAGTAAAGTAGAATGATTGATATCAGATGTAAATGTAAATAAACAGGAGTACCTGAGCTAATATTGAGAGGATTCCCACAACAGCGATGAAGGCAGCCACTGTCTCTGAGGAGAAGCCTATGACCTGAGGGTGAGAGAGAGCGTTGAGCTATCGCAGGTTAGGACATGAACATTAGAGCACAGATCTTACCATAAAACCTTCAATTGTGTGCACATTGGAAGAACAGGGTTTGGTTGGAGTCTTCAGTAACACAGGCTGTCTACTACTTTTTCCTCAGAGAAAATGCGTTCTTTACATTCCTGGTGTATTTATGCTAAGTACACCAGGAGTGCTCCCTTTTATTTCCATCAATGCAGACAGCAGAGAGGGGACAAGGGGTGTGGTAGCCCTGGTGCCCCAAAACGACAGCGTCGCTTCTTCCCCCCACAAAATGAGCCTGCGTGTGAAGGACCTGCCTAACTGGTTCACCTGACACCGTTTACACAAACTAAACAAACCCCCACTCGAAACTTTCAGTTAAACAGAAACAATCCCACAGCTGCTCCCGTATGCTCCTGCAGCATAATGAATGAAGCCGTCCACTTATTTCTGCTAGGGTGTAAAGCAATGATTTTCCTGTGATAGCATTTTGTGGACAAACCTAATGAATCTGCTCTAGTTTTCCAGAAACGTGCGGCTCAGCAAACCTGTTCGGCCAGTCTTGGAGCAGTGGAAGTGGAAGTGTGTGGTCAGCAGGTTTCCCATGTCCCTGAGCTTTTCAGCCTTTAATTACCCAAAATGTAAAATAATAAATTTTATTGTCCTCAATAAAAAAAACAAAACAACCCCCCCCCAGTATACTATATTTTACACTTTTATAGCATCTCCTTTATGCTCCAGTAATGCCATTTTTATTTAGCAGCTCAGTCCCACCAAGTGTGTGTGATGTGTCCAAATTTTGCTTTGGTGTATATTTCAGGCATTTGTGGTCTTTCTGGAAATGTGTGAGGAAGAAAGTTTGGCGTTCACCTGTCTGAGATAGAGGAAGAAGCTGGAGTACTGGCCGGCCTCAGGGAGGTAGGAGAGGAACACTGTGATACAGATGAGGAGCACCGTAGAGTCCTGGCCCACTTTACGCAGAGACTGACCAAGAGAGCAACAAGAAGAGTTAACATGAGCAAGAATGCAAAACAGGAGTGGTTTCTGACATGCTCGCTTAATCAAATATACTTATTTATTAAGCCATAAGCTACAAAGGCACCTCTGTTGTCCAGCGTGCTGCCATAATGAATATTTAAGCTGTGAGGGCGATAAGGGTGAAGTGTTCAAATTAAAGCTATACTTTCACATGTGCTACATATATATGCTAACATAACTTTATCTTAATCTGCAAACTATCAGCAACAATGATAACGACTCTGTAATAAAAGGACTTTTTGAAGACGCTGTGTGAAAATGAGAGAAGTCCATAATCTGCACATTTAAACAGATTGTTCTGTTAAACAGAGGAAATGTATTCCTTCTGTTCTTAATGGACATCGAAATATTTCATCTGAACATGTTTTCACTGGAAAACTCAAGAGATGGGAGGAAAAACTCCACAGCGCAGTGCCTTAGAGCAAAAACAAAGTTTGCATTCACTTTGACACTTTGCACGTTTTTGCTGGTGGGAATGAGGTTCTAGGAATAATTGGACAGATTTGCATTAAAATGCTAACAGACATTGGCAGTCCTAGCCTGTTTGGTGCCCTGGGCAAACACTCCCTCTGACGCGGTTATTGGACTGTACTGACTAAAGTCAGAGTGTCTTTTTAGCATTGTGAAAAAGCTCAAAATTGGACATCCACATTGTATTTTCACAAATACATATTGAACTGAGAAAAGTAAAACTGGGAGACATCACCTAGATGTTCAAGAAAATATCACAAGCTAATCGAGATCCAGATAATCCTCTTGGATCCAGGGACGCAGCTCATGCATGTTGTCAATGCTGGAATTATCAGCCTTGGTATGAAACCTCAGACTGCTCTTGTTTACTACAAATCCTCCCAGTGTTATGTGTTCACAGCAGCTCAGCAAAGTGCTTACAGAGTAAATTTGCTACTGAAAAGATTAAGTTTGGAAGAGACACGATTCCAATAATCCAGACTTCGAAAGTCTCAAGGAATACATAACGCCACACAACAGTGGATTTAAGCTTTCATAACTACACCGTGAAGTAATGCTTTAAATAGTTTAACAACTTCAGGTAAATCATTTGTTTTCTTGTCAGCAGCACCAAGATCTGAGAAGTGCGCAACCAGCAGCTAAATGATTAAATGCATAATTTGGATTTTTAAAAATTACTATTAATGATTCATTAAAAAAAAAAAATTGTGCTTTTTGTGTTGTGCTTTGAACGTAAAGGGTAGTTGCTTTTCTCATTATTATTTCTCACTTATTTCAATTAATTTATCACTGGTTGTGAATCACAGTGTTAAGTGTTCTTTCAGTTTAAGGCTCTTAGCTAAAATTAGAAACATTCAATTATGCGTGAAGTAAGTGTTCACACAATGTTTTGTGTTTTTCTTTAAGCCAGAGACTAACAGATAATAAATCACACTGCTGTTGTGTTGGCCCAGCCTGCACACTGAAATTTATCAGTAAAGATGACTGTGTTACTCACAGCGAAGGGGTCTGCCTGTTCCCAGGAGATGGGCGCTCCCCATGATGCTGGCCTCATCTTCTCCGGCAGCGACTCTGGTACAGCCACCAGAATGAAGCAGATGTCGAGCAGAGCGATGGCTGTGGCCAGGATCACAACTAAGGTGTCACTGTAAGCCTCAGACAGGTAGGCTCCAATGGCTGGGCTGGTAACCAGGCTTGCTGCAAAGGTAGCTGATACCTGAAGGAAAGAGGGAAAGAGGGATGAAATAATTGACAGATTCTTAACTGACACCTTTGAAAAGCTTTTGAAATGTGCCTCCTTACCAAACCATAAGCAGTGCTCCTCTCATGCTCTTGTGTGATGTCTGCCACATAGGCAAAGATCACAGAGAAGGTGACGGCAAAGACACCGGACATCGAGATGACTGCAAAGTACCACCTGAATAAAAGACAAAAGCTTCACCTGTGAGCATACACAACGGCTAAAACTACAGATTGTTTTGGTTAATGTTGATCAGTGACATGCTGGCGTTTCAAAGCTTCAGCACTGAGCCGTCAGTATTCTGCACTCACCATGGACTGATCTTCATCAGCGGAATGGGCGCGCAAGTGAAGAAGACTGTTAGCAGCAGGAAGGACTTGCGTCCCCATACGTCTGACAACGCTCCAATTAGTGGAGCACTCAGAAATGATAACAGGCCCTGAAAAGATAGAGGGGAACAGAGGAATAAGATACTGCCGGATGTGTCAGTAATGTTACTAATGGGTAACCTTCACTTTCGTTCAAGAACATGCACACACTGTAAACAAGAACTCAGAGTTTCAAAACTGTAAAATAAGTCTCGATGACTGACACTTGTGCAGATAAGTTAGGATGAGTCACACATCTAAAACTTTTTCCATATTGGGCAGCAAATATTCAAAATATGCTGTACTGGATGAGAAATTTTACTACAGAGACTCCAGCTTGGCTCCAAATTGAGTCATCCAATTGTGGCAAAACGTGCCTATCAGCTTTGTTGAGTTGAAGCAGTGAAGCAGCTCCTGAAGCAGTTTAATGTTCCCCAGCAACATTTTTTCCGCCATTTACAAATTCGCCACTTTGTAAAGAGTCTATTTTTCTTCATTTCCGGAATTACTTGAGGAAACTTCTTTGGATTATTATTAACATAAACATTCATAAGAGAGGGGCGATTAAAGAAATCTATGCTATATTGTTAGGTCTTCAATCTCCTTCTTTCTCCATCCTTAAAGCACAGTGGGAGAAAGACCTTGGGATGAATATAACAGATGAACTCTGGCAATCTTTTCTCCATACGGTACAATCTTCTTTGATATGTGCCAGGCATGGGCTCCTCCAATTCAAGGTCCTACACTGATTACATATCTCCAAGGAAAAGTTAGCCAAGTTCTATCCAGGAGCTGACCCCCTGTGTAACAGATGTAAAGCAGAAACAGGTTCACTCCTTCATACTTTTTGGACATAACTATTGGGTGTCTATATTTAACACCTTTTCAGAGATATATAACGTTAAATATGATCCTTCTGCTCTAACGGCTATCTTTGGGGTGATACCTCAAAACATCACTCTGCCAAAATACTATTCGAATTCTATTGCCTTTGCTTCACTCATTGCAAGGCGCGTTATACTTTTAAGATGGAAGCAGGAAGCTCCTCCCACACATGAACAGTGGCTTGCAGAGCTCATGAGGTTTTTGCATTTGGAAAAGATGAGCTGTACACTGGCAGGTTCAACCACCAAATTTCTTAAGGCATGGCAGCCATTTCTAATGTACATGGAAACATTTAAAATGACCACCTTATCATGACCGGATACCATATCTCTATATCACTATCATAGTTAACTGTACACTGACTGTCCCTTATACATTTTATTTTTGTGTTTGTTGTTGTTTGTTTGTTTTTAGTTTTGTAGGGGTTTCTTTGGTTTGTTTTCCTTCTCTTTCTGTTATCTCTTGGGGTATTGTAAATACTGAACAGCAAAGTACTGTATGTTCAAAGTTTTGCTATTAACATGCTGCTGTGACTGAAAATAAAATTATATAAAACTTTTTCCAGCTGTCTGTGAGTCATCCTCAGTCCCTACTTACTCCTAATGGAAACTTTAAACCAGAGCAAACAAAATAATAACAGAGCACTTATAGCTAGCTGGCTGGCATGCTAAATCTAGAATAAATAAAGACTTACAGACCAACACACGCTGAGAACAGAGACCATCTTTAAAATGCTGTGACCTGTCATAGAGGAACCTTGCTTAGGATTGAATTTAACAAGCTTTGCAGTTTTGCAAGGAAAAATTATTGGGCCACAATTCTTAAATCCTAGTAACCAAAAATTTGAAATGATTACAAGCATGTCCTTAACCAATCTGTAGATTATCTTAAGCCACATCACCTTTGAAGGAGCTTAATTTATTCTTAGTCCATCTTGGGAACCTGCTACAGTTACTGGACAGCTTGCAGTCATATTTCAACATGGAAATACACTGATGGCAAACATGATGATGGACACTGATTGGGTTTTTATGGGAACTGGCCACTTGGTGCAGTAACAATAATGGAAAGATTTTAATGGGGTCATTTAAGAACCCTGTTTGTTTTTCCTCTTTTTTTGGTACTTTTAAATTGGCTTTGGTTTTTATTTCCATTCATATATCACTTTATTGTTTCGCACGGCTGCTGCAGAAGCCTTGAGATATATTGACAGTGATGAAATTAAAGTGAGATTATAGCCTGCTTTAAAAAAAAGAAAAAGAAAAAAAAAAGAACCCTAATTGATTACACTTAATTTAATTTTGTGAGATATAATGTGAAGGACAGATGACCCTTGTGGTGGTTGTAAAATCATTGTGAACTACAAGGTCTTTGTAAAATGGTTACTGCACAAATCTCACTAAACTTGCGTAATGTACACATGAGCAAAAACAAAAATTCTTCACCTTTGGCTAAGCAATGACATATGAAGGGGAAACTTCTCAGCAAACACACACAAAAACCAAAGCATGCTTTAAGATTTAGGATACTCTGTATCTGATTAGTGGCATTAACTGTGCGATTGTTATCATTCCTCAAGTGCCTTCTATATTTGCAGATTTAGAAATCCAATAAATCCACTAGTACTTTTTCTTTCAATAATAAGAAACATAACCAGATATCTATAACATTTGTTATATGTAGTTATTTATGAGTCCTATGCAACTTCAACACTGATACGATGATTAAAGGGTGTTTCTCCCATTTTCTTATTTATTTATTTATTTATTTATTTATTTATTATTATTATTATTATTATTATTATTATTATATTTTTAATTCCCACTGACACAAAATAAAGAAAAAGACCCAAGAAGCTGGTTTAGTTCTCAGGTTGCAAACCTGACATTTCAAAACAAAAACATCTGGTGCAATAATTCTGATTTAACACAGTCATAGACGTCTGAGCATTTTCCAACAGCTTTGAACATCACACAACCAATCAGAAGGAAGGACAAGAACCAGCTGTCTTATAGTGAGACACATAAATCGGACCAGTTATTGTATTGTCTTGTTGTGCTGTCTCTTACCTTCACACCATGAATGAGCCCATTCATCAGGAATGTGTGCTGGGGGAATGTCTGGTGTAATACCTGCAGAGCAAACACACATAAAAGTAAATTAAACCACTTTATTAACACTGAATTAAGCCTGCAGAATTATGGCAAGAAACATGATCACAATTATTTAGGGAAACACTGCAAATTTTATTATTTAATAAGATTACTCATTAACACACAGATGGATATTTAAACACAAAACAAAACCCCAACAACCAACCAAGGCACAGATTTAAAACAAACAAAAAAAAAACAAACGTATTTTTCCATGATACCACAAACCGTTGTCTCCCTGCTACACTGGTTACAGCAGATGTAGTTTTACAAATTGCTGTCACATAATTCTGTAACATTAATTTTTCTGCTTGCCACTTCATTCAATAAAAAGTTTTGATTCAGATCTTCAAGAAGGGCCATTTGAAATATTTTATTTCTTTTTACTATGAATGCTGTAAATGTCCATTTAGAAAAGGGATTATTTTGAAAGGTCCTAATTTCATGTTTTGTTATTGTGCTGGAAAAAATCCTCCACAAAAGGTCAAGAGCTGCTGATAGGGGGAGGAAAACCAAACAAAAACCCAGCCACCGCAAAAAAGTCTGCACTACAACGTCCTTTCCTGTCAACAGTGCAATTTTGTTTGATATAAAAGGTTAACCCGGGCAGAATGAAAGAACCATCTGGGCAGTCGCCCTTGGAAAATGCTTGGATAAGGGCACACTTGGTTGATTGGATGAACAACGTAGCTGCTTTGCATGTTTAAAACAAACAGAAAAAAGATCCCAGAGACTTCACTGTCACTGAAAAAGGTTAAAACTTGCACAAAAAGGAGGGAAAAAAAAGACTAAAGAGTTTGGCACCTGGCTTTTCCCCCCTCCTTCTTTTTTATTTATTTATTTTTTTAATGGCTTATTACAACATGATTCAATGCTCACATTGAATCACACAATAGACAAACTTGTCTTCCCATCCACCTGTGAGCACTAAACACAATCGAACTGCAAATGCGCAAAGATCATAAAGGCTCCAGACAACATGCTCCCGGTGGTCCCTAGTAAATCTGAGTTTTCCTTTCCACAACAACTGACCCAAACATGCTGGAGTGCCAACATTTTATTTGGGAAGGAAACACGATAAAGTTGCTTTTGTTCTGCTTATGTTGGGAAGATAAACTCACAGGCTCATTTGTTTGAGCAGTCAAATGACCTGCAAAGTTTACTAAACTAATAAAGCTTCCAGGGTTGGTCAGCGCTATGCTGACTACAGTTTTGTATTTTTCTTTAGGTTTTGTTTAAAATTAATTTCAAATGTGTGTTTTAAGTTTCACTTTTAGTAACCACGATGGGTTAGACTCCTTCAGTTTAGTTTTTATTGGTCAGAAATGTTTAGTTTCACTTCAGTTTTTGTTGGTTTCACAATCACTGTTTGTTGTACTAACAGAAAAATTTTACAAACCAAATGGCCGAATGTCATAAAACACTGCCATCTCAATAAATTCAAAGGCATCTCAGGTTGATGGTGCTGATACATTAAAAAGAATTTGTCAGTTGAATCTAAACTAAACTTTTAATTTATTTTGGTTAACCTAAACACAATATTGTCTTAGTTTTTACATTTTTTAAAGTCTAGTGTTCATTCATATTCCAGCTAACTAAAATGACATCAACTACTTGTTTGGTTTAATTTTAGTTAACTATAAACAACCTTTGTCCTCGGTGTTATCATCTCCGGAGTGGAGTGGCTAGAGACTGATCAACAAAATGATTATTTCTGTTTTATAGCATATTTGTTTCACTCTGCTCTGTTAAGAGTAAATATTTACCAATTTGCTAAAAATCAAGAATCCGCAAATAAAGCTGAAAAAAGTGGGAACTGTCAGTCTCTGTCTCACTCTTGAGATTAAGAAATTCTTTTGCAGGGACTTAAAGGGCTTAACAAAATTAGTAGACTCCACCCAGTGTAATGGTCGAATATAATAATTCTTGTTATCCATGAATTTTTTAAACAACAACAACAAAAAGAGAAATGGCAAATTTCAGTCATTGACTTGCATTCCTGAAATCTGTTTGATTAATTTCTAAATTCTCAGAGAAATCTGGTTTTCTAGCTCAAATCTGAGTGTAAAGACACGACTTCAGTTCAGTTAATTTAGTCATTTTCAGTTTTAAACAAGTTTCTGACTTATTTCTCTCTGGCATTTAATTTACGACAGGTGATCTAACAAATTTGTTAAGAACTGTACCTAGCGTTTCTTTTGATGGCAGGAAAAATCCACTATTTTTTCTGCAAGTCTGAGAGTAACCCTGTTAAATAAACATGATCTCAGTATTAACCAAATTAAATGCAATTCTGATTTTTGCCATAGTCAAGCAGCTCATTATTAGTGGGTGCAGAACAGAAACAGGCGTTCAGATAGATGAAGTTCACAGGTTTAAAGTCCACGGCAGATATGGTTCATTGACACTGGCGCAGGAACAAGCAGTTTAGGACACGATGAGCACAACTGGGACAACAACAGGATCTGATTATTGTTTGGGGGTACTGAGGGAAAGCTGATGGCAAAGCTAAGAATCCCCTGTTTTCCTCTGGGAGTCAGTTACCCAACACACACACTCTGAATGCTCTGTGAAGACTGTTGCTGCTGGATACTAATGAAGCAGTGCACTCACTGGGAGCAGTGAAGCAGTGGCTCTCATCTTCAGGCGTCCTCTGATTAGTCTAAAATGCAAATCCTGCCTCTGTCCAGGGATTGTGAAGGCAACAGCCCTCCCAATCCACCCCACCCATCCAACCAGTAATTAATGCTAAACAGTTACACATACAACAAGCTCCTCAAACAGGAGACTGCTGTGAAGCACGCGTTGCGTAAGCCTGTCTGCTTTACATCATGTGGCTCACAGATGTTTACTCATCATTTGTTTGAGATACCAGTTTCTCCTCACAGACATTTACACAAGAAGGAAAAGGAATGTGCACAAAAAAAAAACAAAAAAACAAGGAGAAACCAGAAAGGAAAGAATTCAGTAAATGCCGAGTTTGGCTGAAATGTGAAAAGGCAGGGTGAGAAGAATGAAAACTATTAACATACAATCCCCCGTTGGCGTGGTGTTGTTGCAGTCCTATGCTTCACCAGGAGTCTACAGGCTTGGCACACAATCCCTGCTGGTATCAACTAAAGTACTTCATTGGTCTCAGTCATCTTAGCCCTTTATTTATTTAAAGAGATATGAAATTGTGCAAAATACTTCTTGATTGAGACGGTTTAGAGAGAAGTTCCTCTAAATGACGCTGTTCAAACTGTCTGAGTCAAATACTTGGAACCACCCCACCCCACGCTGCTGTGTGGTGCAGCGAGGTGATTGTATGGTGTGGTTTTCCGGGCTGACGGCACCAACCAGCGACCCCCTGATAAGCCTTTTAGACAAAGAACTAGTGCTCAGACAATACAACACTTTGGTGGCCTTTTCATATTTTTCAGTTCATTAGCTGCTGGCAAAACATCTGCCAATGCACATTCACAAAAACCAAAACCACGCCACCCAGGGTCTTGCTCAATCGATTGGAGATTCAATTATTCATAGACACCAATGGTCTGAGAAATGCCACTCGCTGGCTGGGGTTTTAAAGGAGGAAAGGTGGGTGTGTTAGACTATAAACAGTTATGTCAGTATACATAACAGAGTGTGTATGTGCATGTGTACACTCTAGGCTTACCGTGAGCATCGGGGTAGTGAGTAGACCCCATGCAAAAAACTCCAGGAAGATGACCACCACGGCATGGTAAACACTGGGCTCCCCGATTCCCTGAGGCTGAATGGAGACAAACACAGACATACAGGTAGAAAGGCGGTTAGATGACAAGCAACAGAGACCGTAACATGCATTTAAGTGCCTGTTTGTGGGAAGACATTAACAAATCAAACCTAGAGCTGGAATCTGCTAAATGATACAGACTCCACATCACCCAATTCTGTGGAACAACCCACAGATGGGTACAAGAGTGAAATTCACTTCATACCCTGTATTTGAATAAATGTCCAAATTACGGGATTTTTTCTTTTTGACTTGACAGATACACTGCTAAAAAAATCATATTTCATATGCTTTTTCTGCATAAAACGACTACATTTACTCAACTAGACAATGATTAGGAGATTAACATGCACATAAATTATGTGAAAACTATAAATAAAATAGACTAAAGGACACTTACTGAGTAAGAAATGTTTCTTTTGTATTTTAGCCTGCAGATAAGTAAATGACCTTACAGATAACCTCAGATTGCTTCTACTTAAACTAGCATTTGTTTTCACTAGCAATAACCAAGTTATGAGCAATATTTTGTTACCAACACACTTCTCTGAACACACTTTACAACAGGAAGTTGCAGTAAATGATGCAGCATCCAAATCTAAATTGCACAAGCTGACATGAGCAAAAGAAGCACAGTGATTACATTAATGCATTACATACTTACAACATTAAGACACATCTATACTGCTTTGCCCTCATTATGAATTGCACTAAGTCCAAGACAATGACCAGAATGTAAATCAAGAGGATTTGTTTTTACCAAGAGATGCGAGGTTTGTCTGGAGCCTACTAAATAGGTTTTGACATTCTCGCAAAGTAAAAATCTCCAGAATCGTTTTCTTTGAAGTGGAGTTTCATTTCCTGAAGCTTAAAATTGATTTTTCATTATCAAACAGACAGAAATAACAAGAAATGAACAATTAAGGCAACTCTTAGCAATATTCAAACCAATCATGTTAACCACCCAAAATTCCATTGTAAACCAGGGGAAAACCCAAGTTTACTCAATCATAATTTACTAAATTCATAAAAATTTAAATTATACAGTTTGATTTAACAGATGACATAGTACAATAGTTAGTATTTTAGCTTACTGGGTCACTCTTAAAATAAAGGCCTAGATCTGTAATGAGTAACACGCAAATAGAAATCCCCTTTGCCTTTTATAAAAACCACACCGTGGGGAGGAAGTCACTATATTCCAGCTCAATTTAATCTTTGCAAAGGTGAAGATGTCGCATGATGCCGTGTACGTGGACACTGAGAACAAACTATGGCAGGAAACAATTTTGTGTGATAATTGTAGAAACTATAAAATACGCCAGCCTAAACCGAAAGACTCTTGTGCGGTTTGTAATTTCCCAGCATACCACACTAGCCTGCAGGCCTGACAGGGGCGTAAATCAAATAAGCTCCCACCCTTTTTGCTCCATCACAACTGTATCCCTGGGATGCCTGCTTCTCTGAGAAAATGAAGAACAACATCTAACTGTGTCACTGAATGGATGCAGCAACTTCTCCATTTAAATGACACCCTGCCTCGCATTCAGAGCTTAATGCACTGCCATTGACTAGGGAGTCTAATGCTATCATTCACTCCTGCTCAATGTTCATAAATGAAATCTTAATAGCTGAGTGGTCAGAACCAGTCACAGCCACAGTAAAGACTGATTACAAACATGGAGCCTGAGTGGAAAAGAGTCCCATCAAGTAAGGTGATCATCTGAAGTGGTTCTCCTCATTATGATCACAATTGTTAGTCTTCATATGGATTTTCAGTATGTTTGGCATTACTGTCCCACTGATTACGTAACCGGTACAGATGCCTCACTGAGTTTATAACAGCTCCACCATACTCACACTGCCAGCAGCCTAATTTAGGAGAATCACCACCATCTACAGTCAACAGTCAAAACAAATTTAAATGAATCCCCTATATAATCCCTTGTATGGGAGTTGCCCTTTAGTCAAGGCAACTTTATACAAATATCCAAAATAAAAAAAATGTCACAACATTACAGCTTTACAGGTGTCAATAAGCCAGAGACAGGAGAAAGAATATGGCAATAGGGCCTGACTCACCAAACTCTGGACAGCTAACGTACACTTATCCTACCTTACATCAGATCGGGATTGGCTCTAAATCCGGAAGCTAATACCAATGTTTTTAGTTGTCCGATGTTGTGTTCTGCTTGTTTTTAACCAACATGACAAACCCCATGTTTAAATATACTGCCCTCACCTACTTATAAGATTAACCAAGTAACTGCACATTAGCTTCGTACCGCATACAGCACCTTAAAACTACCCAGATGTAACTATTCAGCTAGTAAGGGCAAATAAAAAATAAGCCCAATTAAACACATATGCTTGTAAGCTAACGTTGAGCTAGTCCCAGCTGGTGCTTTTAGTGCCACATAATTTAAAGAAACGTGAGTTCCTATTAGCATTAACGTAGAGTGAAAAAGCTAAAAGTAAAGGTAACTGAATGGCTGCGATATCAATAAAAGAAACAGAGCTAACAACGGTATCAACGACCTACCATTACCTGAGCTGACGTGTTAACAAGCAGCTAACGCAGGCCGCTAATACTGGAAATGCTAGCCCACAGCTAGCAGTGTTAGCCCTCCCAACACCCAGCCTCCGTTAACGGTCAACGTTGCCCGCTACCACCGACAGCCGCAACTAAAGCTGCATTACCTCGCGTATTTTCACGAAATAAACACACCAGCACAGGCGGCCGAGAGCCCGTTTAACTCAATGGCAGGCTAACTTACGGGAGATAAATAAATATTTAACTCACACTTCCTCCATCTTTTATTATAATTTTCTTTGCAAGAAGAATGCTGCGGTTCAGCCGCTTCTTCTTCTTCTTCTCCCCCGTCATCATTAACTTATGTCCATTCTTGGGGTCAGAGGGTCATCGTTGCGCCAATCAAAACCAAAAAACCCCACTAATTTCGCCTCCTGGGCTCATCGCACTTCGGGCAAATCGGCTCCAGGAGGCAGCTAGCAGCGAGCTAACTATTTTGTGATCTCTCCTCCCCACCTCACCCCAGCCTGGCTTCCTGTACTAGACGTCAACCCACCCCTTCTGGCGCAGTGACGTCCAGCGATTGGCTGTCTAATACAAGGGCGAAGCAGAACAGGGCGTTGGATTGGCTCAGATGATGTCAACGCTATCGATCCTCACACGGTGATTTGTGAGCATCACATCGCGGGTAACAAAGAGGAAATGCTTTATTTGGAGAGTGACTGTGTTTACGAAGAAACGTAAACCGTGTCTGACTACTTCTTCGAACCCAGTGAAGAAAATTCCTTTGGAGGAAATACGTATTCAAGCTCAAAATATTTAATGAACATCATAGTCTGAAGATGGCTATTTTATTAAACCTAGGATTAAGATTGTGTAGTATGCATACTAAGTTAGCGATTGTGCGTGTGTGTAAGAGAATCCATAAGTACATATATGTATAGATGTAGGTGAAAGGTTGTTTACATGTAGCCTTAAAATAAAAGTTTGCATGGCATTAAAAAAGTCAATACAGTGGGAGAGAAAATATGTAAACACCAATTGATAAAAACAAATAAGAAATGTGAAAAAGTTATACGAAAATTATGATTTAAAATATCAGCAAAAACGGTCTAGTTATATATAAACATACAATTTACTATGTAAAGCAAATAGGGACTGGTGCCTCTTTTTGCTTGTGTAGTAGAAAAAGGAAAAATAAATTAAAACAAATGAAAGTTTTAGACTTCTGGGTAATGGAAACACAAAACCACCACAGGATGTGTGCAGATGTAACATTCACAGTGAGCCACAAATAAAACAAAACAAAACAAAACATGTACCTCCAAGTTTGGCCCTAGGTAGAACGGAATCAATTAAGACGAAATTCAATTAATATCATTTTTGAACTCACATTTTTGTGACTGAAATCTCATTTAGAATTAAACAGAGTAAAAACTTTATGGCTGTTATACAAGAACATTGAAATTTAGAACTGTATCTCTCCAATGGGCATAACATAAGAATCTCACAATTTCAACTTACCAACTCAAACCTCCCAGTAAATAACTAGAAATTTAAAGTTTTTAAGTAAAGATTTTGAGATAACTTGATATTTTCACATATGATGTGATTTTTTTCCAGTGTCACAAACAGTTTTTCAAAACCACCTCATATGACAATATCCGCATACATTTTAGATTTAAGCTCCAATTGTCTGACATTTAGATTTTGATGTGGTCAGCGCTTCAGTTTTTTCTATTCTAGTGTCATTTCATACCTTTACTTCATTCTCCGATGTTGTGTTTGTTTTACTGAGTTGTGTTTCATTGTTGACTGCTGTAACACTGTAATTTCCCAGCTATTGGAATAAATAAAAAATACTCTAACACTTATTCCAATTAAGTACTCACTTATTAAATTTGCCGCAAATATGAGTTTGAACGTCAACAGCATTACATTTAAATTCAACTTGTTATGATTTGACCCGATTTCCAGCTTCATTTTTTTTATTTTTATTCTTGACTTGAGTAATAAAATAATCAAAATAATTTTTTCCTATTAACCTTTGTTTAACACATGACAGAAAATAAGTACATTAGTGACTAGAGGATGTTGCAGCACGCTGAGCCTTGATAACATTTGGTTTATTTCAGTCGGTGATATTGGCAAAACTTGGATGATGTCCTAAAATAAAAAAGAAAACAAAATTATAAACAGATGCTGACTTGGTGAAGTTGCACAGCTTTGCAATAGCAAATAAAGTCAGTCAGGTAAACTTAATCAGTCACAGTAGTGTAGAATTAAATCAATATAACTAGAAATACAACTAAAGGGATGTCTTTGTGAGCCAGATGAGAACACAAAATGCAGCACTGAAGTCTTTAGGAGACAGAATCACTTTATGTACAAGGTCAGAAGGTTTCTGGTACAAGCACAAGCTATTTATTCCCCAACAACACACAAGGCATTCATTAGTAACACAGTGATTGAGCTCAGAGTTAATTAGTAAAACACACTCTTGTGTACTTGAGTGCTCTTTATCACGTTCTATATTTCTCGACGGAGCTCATCACAAAGAACACGTCAAAAATATCTGCCTTTTATTAAAATCAGAGCTGTACAATTCTGAAATAGGTTAAAAAAAATTACACGCAGTATACTGATACAAAGAGAAGTACTAATCCGGATCTGCTATAATAATAATAATAATAATAATAATAATAATAATAATAATAATAATAAAACCTCCCCGAAAGAACAGTCAGCATCATCTCCCATTAAATACATATACATTTTCAAAGCAGTTCATTTCCATACCGGCATGGACAAATCGAAACGTCTACAAAACAAAGTGCACACTTTTTTGTTTCCATTAATACACATTTGGGAATTTTTCAAATTATAACAATTTATGGTGTTATTCTCTGTTTAAATCTTCATCCTCGTCAATGTAAGGGATGTCCAGGTCGTCAGAGCTCCCGTTAAACTTCTTACTGGCTATCTGGGGTATGCTGGCTGGGGAGGGAGTGTCTTTTCGAGGCTGGATAACATCTCCTTTTTCTCCAGATGTGAACTCTTTCTGTTCATGATCGCGTTGAACCACTAGATGTCTAATTCTCTGTGTCAGGTCAGCAGGTTTGGGAGGGAGGTCAGGTTCCTGGGTTTTCACATGCGTGATTGGTTTTCCTGAGAACACAAACATTACTAAACACACTTGGTATGGCAGATGTAGTACACAAGAGAAGCTCCAGTTTAGGTCATAATTTGTTGACCTAAGACATAATTTTTGTGTAATTAAAAAAAAAAATAGATTAATTGTTAGGGAATTACTGCAATTTATACATAATTCCTCATTTACATGTGTTTCATGGCCAGGCGAGGCCTGTTCTTTTGTAATTTCATTAGAAATGCGGCAGATATAACACCTGAAGTTGGTTCAAAGTGTTGAATATGTACTTTAAAGCTTTGCACTGTAATTTTAAATATGAGGCCCAAAAAGAGATCAATGCAAGTGAAAGAGGCTATCATATCAAAACAAACAAACAAAAAAACAACCCCTCCCCCCTCCCAAAAAAACAAAAATAAACACACTCTCAGAGTGAGGGAGAGAGAGAGAGAGAGCAAAAACTTTAAAGTGGCCAAAATAGACCCCGGACCAGCTCAGTGACATCAAAAAAAACACAGAACACAGCTTAAGTGAATGGTGGTTTATGAAAAACAACTTTACAATGTTTAACCAAGTGACAAACTCTCATTGTTACACCCAGAGGAAGGCCAAAGTACCATACCTCTTTACTGACCTTCCAAGTCCAGTGTCCCTAGTAGGTCCAGGCTGTCGGTGCTCAACCATGATGAGAAGTCTAAGTTTTCAATGTCAGATTCTTCCTGATCCAGCTCAGGCAACCTGGAGACCAAGTCCAACCTGTAAACAAAAAAAGATATTAACATTCAAATGAGAGAAATAAGAGGAATAAAATGAGTACAACTAGAAGTAAACATTACTAGCTCACTTTTCTTGCTTGAGGGACTTGATCCTTTCAATGAGGGTCTTCACCGCTTCATCAGGCTGTGTTTCCTGTGGAACCTTGAGCTCGGACTGTTCAACAACCTGCACAGAGGCCAGAGCAGCATTATTGTGAGCTATCTGTGGGTTTATCTCTCTCTTGTATTTGTTAGTGCTCCCGAACTTTTATAACTTCTACTTAATCATTTACCTACTTTACTTTTTTTGTGCTCAGAACTGTTTGCTAAGGACCATTTGCGCCCGCTATTTTGGAAAATGTCGAAAAATAGGAAGAAAGAGGAACAAGAACGTGATGAGTCGGCGAGCCTTGCTAGCACAATCACAGCTCCACTAACCGAGAAGCTAGCAGAGCACAAAGCTGAACCTTTGGCAGAAATAAGAGACACCTACAAGAAGTATGAGGCCAAATTTCAAGCTGTGCGGGAAGCGGTGGAAGACCACAAACAACGCATCTCGAGCTTGGAGCAGTCACTGAACCCCAGAAAGGACAGTTCCAATATGTGTTTCTGGGATAGTTTACTTTTTCTCTTTAGCAGGGTCTGTCTTAATGCAAAACATCACCCGGACTGATGCGGTTAAACAACGCTGTTTGGTGTTGGCATTTGTTCTGCCCTTCCTTTGTAGCGTCCTCTCACCGTGGCTTGTCTTCTGAGTCTGAGTTGATTGACAGCCATGGTCTCTGCGTGTTCCAGCTCCTGGATATTTTGCATCTTTTCGTTGTAGCGCCTGAACTGCTCAGTGATCAGGATCTCCACACAACTGTGCAAAACAGTCAATTAATATTATTATTATTATTTTAGAAATACAGAGAGTGTCTAACAAGGACTGTGTAAAGTTGCAGTAGTGCACAATATGATCACTCACAGTGTAGTCCTAGGCACGTCCTTCATACAGAGGAGGGGGTCATCAGAATCAGGTGAACGCAGGATGCAGGGGGCAAACACAATAGCAAGTGCACTTGGTGACATCTTATTGTGCTCTTCTTCCTTTGCAACTCTGAGAGAAACAAACGGGTCAAAATCTCACTGGACTTTCACCACATGACTGAAGAAAAGTCGACTCTGCCTACCTGACAAGGTGAAAGATCAGCCGCTCTAACGTGCTGAAATTAGCAGGAGGAAGTTCTTCGAGCTTTTGGTACACGGCCTTTATTCTCTCTTCTTCCTCGGGTAATTCTGGGGATGAATTAACAGGGGAAAATTTAAATATCTGCACTCACATTTGTTTATATTTGAAAATACCGAAAATTCACCATTGAAACACAGAGTCAACATGTACATAGTGTCTGTCAATATTATGCAGAATAGTCACAGTTATAACTGCTATGTTTCTTTTTAAGCAATAACATATACACATAACACGCCACATTATTAGTTACACACGTTCAACTGTTTATTAACACAAATATCTAATTAACCAAATGCATGACAGCAAGTCAATGCATTTAAACATATAGACATGGTAAAAATAACAAGCTTAAATTCAAACTGAGCATCAGAATGCGGAAGAAATATGTCTGTGAAGGTTGTGTGAAGGTAGACTTTGTGGTGTGGTGTGGTTGTTTGTACCAGACAAGCTGGTCTGATTATTTCAGAAAGTGTTTATCTACTGGGATTTCTTACACAACGTTTACAGAGAATGATCAGAAACCGAATGAACAGGAGTTCTCTGGCCGAAAATGCCCTGATAAGCATCTCAGAATGCCACACCTACCTGCATATTGTTACCAACTGTGCCAAACGAAGATCACATTGTCTCATTGCTCTTGTGTCAAAAAGCTCAAATCATCTCAAACTGGTTTCTTGAACAGTAAGTTCACTGTACTTAAATGACCTCCACAGTCTCCAGATCTCAACAAAGTGGAGGACCTTTGGGACGTGGCTGAGCAGGTAATTAAAAATGTGGAGAAGCTGTGTGACACTAACATGTAAACATGGAACCAAAGTCTAAGAGGATGTTTGTAGGACTTTGCCAAATCTGTGTCATAGAGAATTAAGGCATTTCTGAAAAAAAAAAAGTGCTCAAAGTTTAAACAGTTCCTCACCCACAGCATGCAGAAAGTCGTGGTAGAGGGAAAATGTCATGAGGGGGTCAGGCAGCTCTCTGAGCCAGCGTTTAATGAGGCCTGTGATGGTGTGGATCGGGTAGTTATCCAAACATACCGTCTCAGGATCTGAAGGTAAAAAACAGATCACACACACACAAAAAATTATACTCAAAAAGAGGTTATTTTAAATGGCTTTTTTGCCATTAGTTTCTGGAGATTTGATGACTTTTTTAGAATTTATACTCTTGTAAAATAGTTTTTCTAGAAACTTCGTGCATTTCAACTTTCATTAATTTCTTACTTTTCTGCAGAACCTGGTGAAGCTCCTTCGCTCGGCAGGCCGAGCCCGACTTGCGGTAAATCCCTTCGGTGTAGAGTCCGTTTAGCTCCACGTGCATCAGCAACGTCTCCATCACTATGGGCACGGGGTTGGCTTTACTGGTGAGGGCGCACACCTGCACGCCAAAGTGAGCTGAGGCTGGTAAACTGCCATCCTATCACAAGATAAGAAGGGTAGACATGAGTCTCAAGCAATAAAAGGGAACGTTTTTATACTTATTCTTTCATACTACGATATTTGATTGAAAAATACCTACCTGCCTGGCACACCGTGTCGAGCAGTCCGTGATGATTTTGCTCAGGCATTTCTTGTGACATATCAACTTACACGCTAAAATAAAAACAGAAGGAAAACACAGTCAAATTGAACTGTCTATTGTTTCTTGAAATGCTCATACAAATTGTTTTCTTAACTCACCACTGCACATATAGGCTTTCTCCATTCCCCAGATGTAGGAGCCACACAAGTCACATGACTGCATAATGTTCACCTGGTATGTGCTGAACAGGTGATCCAGAGGACTGTCAAGCTGTAGACACAAGAAATAAAGCAAGATCCCTCATGAGACTCAGCAAGACTCACGAGAAGTAAATTCAATTATGATATTTCACTTACACTTTTATCCTTTTTCCTTCTCTTCTTCAACGTCTAGAACCCAGAAGGGAAATATACATATAAATGAGCTGTACTCTTAAAGTATTTTAGCAACTGAGGATCGACCGAATGCAATAAAATTTACCTTTGCAGGTTCAGACGCTGCTCGTTTCTTTGTGGCCCTGATGAAGCCATCCAGCACAGACTGGAAGAGGTTTACCACCATTGGAACTTCTCCCTTTTCAGTGACTCCTGCTAGCGTGTTCACCTTGTTATGGAAGCCTTTCATCAGATCTTTGTAGTGAATCTGGGGCTTCTGATGGTGCCAACAGAAAGTGCAGTTATTCAGCATTTTATTTTCAAGCTATTTGGTCAATAAAAGTGTAAAAAAAAAAAGAAGATTTTCACAAGGAAAACTTGAAAAAGCTGCCTTCCATATTCCTCTGTCATTTGAGCCAACAAGTTAAAACACTGACTGACCTGGACAGAGTACATGCCTTTGATGTTCTCTCTGAACTGCATCGTGGCTGTGAGAAAAATAGTCTCAGCTGGCGACAGATCCTTTCTAGTTTGCAGCTCATTCACCTGATGACAAAGGTGAGGAAAGTGTGAACAACTAGAAGTTTTTCTAAACGTGGATAGCTGATATTGAAGCTGAAGACAGGAAATAATGTGCTAAATATGGACAATATTTACTGCCAAAAAAGGCATTTTTTTAAATAACTTGTAAATCTGGATTTAAGGTTGTGTAAAATAACTGGGCTGGCTATAACTGGGACCCATTTCATGTTGCCCATCTATGTGTACAATGATAATCTACCTACGAAGTAAGTCCTGAAAATAGCACATTTATGGTATAAACGAGAGAGTCGTATGGGTTTAAACTCAAGTTAGAAACCTGCTCCTTCTCCCTCTTAAGTTGTGATCTCACCTGATTCCCAAGGAACTCATCCAGGTTTCGTAGCTCCTTGCTGTCAGTAACCTCTTGGTCCAGAGAGGAGTCCCACTGCAACCCCCGTGTGGCACGGCTGATTCGAATGGTGGGGTTACGATTTGATTTCGCACTGTTTTGGTTTGTCGTTTGGTTAGAATGTGAAGTGTGCTTGGAGAAGGTGACTGTTGGCAGCAAAAGGACAGATAGCAATATTAGTAATGACATTACAATAAGATTTGACTTAACTGAAGGTTAAATCCTGTAATTTTAATGAAATGCTCATTTTTTAAAAGAAACTGATATTATCTAGTGGGGCCTTTTATGCAAACTTTAAGACAAGGAAGTCAAACTTATTTTACATCGAGGGCCACATACACCTCTCTTTAAGTTCGCGTTAATTCACTGAAAATAAAAAACAAAACTTCTATAGTAAATCATGAAAAACAGGAACTTTTTTTTTTTTTTTTGCCATTTAACAGTTTATCTGTTACTTAACTATGTTGGTGTAGTAGGAATGGCCATGGAGGAGGTCTTTATCCAACAGTTAAAGCTATAAAACTTATCAAATACAGTTCTAAATCCAACATCTTTTGACCTCCTTCACATTTTCCAAAGCCTTCCAAAGGGCCAGACTGGAGTTTTTGTCAGACAGAGTTTGGCCCTCTGGGCTTTTGTGTGACACCGCTGCTTTAAGAGCTATTACACTAAACACAACAAGTGTGTCAAACAGTGGTATGACAATACACAAGGTAAACCATGATAGGGAAGACACAACATTTACTTCCCTTTCTTCTCCATTTCCACACACACAAAAAAAAGAATTTAAATATCTTTAAATATCTCCTGCAGCCCATTTAAAGTTTACTACATGTCAGTCATTAAAGTGTCAGCAGTGCTGCATTATATAAATACACTGAATCTGCATTTCCAGACTTGTGGTTACCTGCTTTATCTGTTGGAGATTCATTGCTGGGGGATATTCTGGGTGCCATTTTCCTCAGGAATTTACTGAGAGACCAAGCCCTGCAAAAAAGACAACCTACATAAATTCCATGTAGCAGAATATCAAATTACCTCAGAACATTAATGTTGGATTTTGAATTTTTATAAATTAACTGAGTGAGGGCTTCACCTATCAGGGGTGCTGGTGTCGTGATGTCCTAAGCTGTCCTCATTGGTGTTGTGGATTGGAAGGGAGAACGTTGAGCCATCAGTTATCTGAAACATAAAGATTTTAAAAACTAGAGCACAAATTGTGTAAAGAAGCCAACAACAACAAAACAAATCACGTTCTGATCCAAAGTGACAGTCGCTCCTTTCCCCCCAACCGTGCTCCCCTGCTGCGCAAGCACCAATATCATCTTAAAGGCTTACATTTAAATTTACAAGTGCCTCCACCAAACCACACCCAATGCACATGATATAACTGCAGCACAATAGTGACAGTCCATCACCAGCTTCCGTTAAACGCCAAGGAAGAAGAAGCAGTCTCCGGTATCTTAGCTGTGTCCAAGTTCAGAAGTGTCTTTTGCATCTTTCGGAAGCCGCATTTGTAGGTCGATTACATAACAGCGACGCGAGAAAGGATGTCCAAATTTGAAGACTCCTCCAAATGCTGCGACAAATGCGTCCTCCTTTTTACCAGATTTGTGTCGGGTGTCTTTTTGGGTCACAAAATAAACTTTTAAGATATTTTAAGGCAAGAATGTAGCTGTGTAAACTTCAAATATTTGCCCAATTTATCAAGACATCACATATTTGCATAAGTGCCCTGACGTTTTCGGAGACGTCTGTTACCCACCAGCTCGATAGCTAGCCGGGTGGTTATGGCTCACTAGAGCCGGTGTTGCAGATTAACTGGCGTTGGTCGAACAGATGTGTGGTAGACTTGCTTTTAAAGGGCCGCTACCGACAAGCCAGCAAATAAACACCAAATATTAAATCTGTGACATTTGTGATATTACCTCAAACACAGTCCGTCAGTCTTGTTGCTGCTGAACAACAAAATGTTTAAAAATGTTGCGAGTTTACTTGGTGATATTCTCATACATGAGGCGATCGCGAAAACGGCAAACAATTAACACCACGCCGATGCTGTTCACAGGACAGCAAGATTAAACGATCAGGAGGATCTTGTATTCGTTATCGTTCCGCTCGTAAGTTTTATTACTCTGATTTCAGCGTTTTCGCTTCACAAGTAAAGTGTGCAGTTTACTTTGTGTACACTCAAATGGAGTCGAGTCAACTTGCGCCACCTGTGGCCAAGTGCCTTAGCCTACAGCCAGATTAACTTGTGACACACACATCTGCACCACGTCTGAATTTGTTTCATGCACATTTGTAACTTTCAATTTTGTCTGTTTTTGCGTCTTGCAAATAAACCTTTAAACTGAATGAAATGATATTAAGTATTTATTTTAGGCCTACATCAGTAGAAAATGCCAAATTATATACACATAGTTACAGTAATCACTACTCCTGTTGTTCATCATGATTTTAATTTTCTTTGTTAGAACAAAGAAATACGTTTGAAATATGACACATTAATATTTCACTAGTGTTGTAACATCACATCCTGTAAGCATAGTCTGCCTTTGTCTTTTAACTTGTGACACATGCAGTACAGGCTGAGTGGCTGCACTTACACCTGGAGCATTCAAATCTATACTATAACTACTGTTATATTGTTCACACAGCTGAATAAACATCAAACAGAAAACTGATTAAACAGAAGTGTGAGATGGTAGAGAGTTTACTCCAAATTTCATTAAAAGTTTAATAAACTATCATCTTGTCTTTATTTTTAGTTAGCACATACCTTAAACACTTCAAGCTGTAAGCTAATGATAGTTATATAAGAGCAGATGCATGCTGGTGTAATAAGGTGTACGTTTTATGTCCAATGGATGCATGATCTGATTAGTCGACTAATTGCAAAAATAATCGGTTACTAACAAAATAATCTTTTTGTGGCAGCCCTAATGTTAAGCAGTCATTAATAGACCAGGATGGCTCTGTAAAGAGGAAATCAACAAGTCATATTTGCAGATATGCATTATCAGGGTCAAGGGGAACATATGTTACTTTAATATGTACAATTCCTTATAGTTAAATATTAATAGAAATTTCAGTCCACAATTAAAAAGACTTGATGATAAGTTAATAAATCAAAACTGATTTAATAATGGCCGTCTATTAAATACTGTATGTTAGTTTGTGTTGCATAACCATAACGACAAGAAGTGACCAAACACACTGACATCAGAGCACATAATAATATTCTTCTCATATTCTGTCCTTGCTGACCCTCTCCTGATTTTGGGTGGAAAGACAAGAAAGATCAGAAATGAGCTTTAAAAACGGGCTTTAATATTTCCCTTCTGCTTGAAAGCAACAGCCCATTTTTCACTGTCCTGGCCTGCACAGCAGAAATCAGAAGTCCCAGAACAATCCAAGCTATCCAACCATTTGGTACATACACATGCAAGAGTTGCATGCAGAGAAGAAATCTGGTTGGCAAAAAAATCCCTATATCCAACCTTGGATTTGAGGTCCCGGACATCGGCGCTACTGACCAAGCTCGTCAGACTGGCCACACAGGGACTTATGGGCGGCAGCGGAAAGCTCCAGTACTCGCTCTCCTTGGAGCCAGCAAAGTTACACATCAAACCACTGCGGGCGTAGGCTAAGCGCCGCTTGTGTTTCTTGCGCTTGCGGACCCGGACCTTGACCTAATTGGGCCAGGGAAAGTGATGAGGTACGAGGTCTGCGAGACCTCCTTTGATGTGCGAGAAGCTTCCTTTCATGTGTTTTTCACTGTCATTAGCTCACAGTACACAAAGCTACAACACTATCATACATGCAGCAAGGACACTAACAATCACTCAATAAGAGCACAAAAATAATAAAGACAGGTTAAATTAAACTTTTTAGGTCAATCACTGATACAGGAGCTGATGTTACCTCGTTGACTGAAGATGAGCTGTCAGAGCCTGATGAGCTGATCTTGGAAAGTTCATCTGCAGACATGGACTTTTTGGTGCTGTTTGTAGAGGGAAATAAAAGCAATGAGTGATTGTTTGACTAAATATAAAACACTTTCCAATCATTATTAATAGCATGAGAATCTATACTTTAGGATCTTAAGGCAGAAATACTTATTCAAGATGCTTAAACAGAAAGCATGTCATACAGTTAGACCCATAACTATTTGGACAATGGTATCATCTTTGTAGTTTTGTCTTTTTAGTTTTGAGTCAGACTGTGCAGACTTGCAGCTTTAACTATTGTACAGGGTTTAGGAATTACAGCCTTTAAAAAAACCCAAAAAACCAAAAACACAGACAGTCCCCCATTTTCAGAGGCTCAAAGGAAATTGGACAAACTGACATAATTTCAGGTGATTTCATCTGTCCAAAAATTTTTTTGTCTTCTTTTCCAGAACTGTGCGAGCTCAATCAAGTTTAATGCCTTTCTTTGCCTCAGTGTAAACCCTCTGCTTTTATTACGCCATTCATTTTACCAACTTTATCTCCATCTAACGTTGGTTTTTTTGGCTCACATTCAAGCAAATGAAGTGGCTGTCTTTTGTTTCCCCCAGTCTTTCAAAGTCAAGATCTAAAAGCCTACTACTTGTCTTCCTTTGCACTTTCAACGACAGAGAACTTCCAACACCTGATCATCAATGATGATGTGACTGCCCGGAGCAAAGTCTGAAATCCCAGCTGGGATTTGAAATCTGGAGCTGTTCTAACAATCATCGGGGAGCATGTGATCTTTGTGGAATATAAGATGGACCAGCTGTGGTGAGCAGATTAACACCAGAGGGAACAAAGAGTGCAGTTTGATGCGCTTTACATGAAGACACACTCTCACTTCCTGGACCACAGTGTGACCTTCCATGGCTTCAGGACTTTTCAGGCAGACTGGGATGTTGATTGCGTAATAATTTCCTGCAGAAATGCATCCGTATTACTCACTAAGGGAATTTGTCATTGCTGCTGGTGTTTGGATCTAGTGTGAATCCACACACTGTTTGGATTCCTCTGTCAGCTGATGCGGAGGTCATCCAAATAACTGTGGTTGTGGATAATGACCATCCTCTGCACCACATAGTGGAGATGCAGCTGATCACTTTCTCAAACATGCTGCCACAAAGACAGACTCAGAAAACCTCGGTCATACCGCACGCCCTACATTCATTTTGGGTTTAAGCTTCTTGCTGAATCATTTAGATTTGGACTCTCTGAGCTCTTCGCTGTTTAACTGAACTCCTTCTTTAGTGTAACTTTCAACTTTCTGAGCAAAGTTTTTTTTTTTTTTTTTTAAAGCTGCAGTAACAGACATTTTCCCAGCTATTGTCTCATCTTCACCCTATTCACATTCATGAAGGCGTCTCTTGATTGCAGACCTTGACAATGATACGCCTACCTGCTAAAGAATGTTTTGGACTTGCTGGGAGAGGTTTTTCTTAGCTAAGGAAAAATGTGTCTCCCATTTTGGGCCTTTTGGTGTGCTTTGCACTCCCTACTCTTTAAAAATTTGTTAATGTGGCCACGCCTAAAGTTTCAAAAATCTCTTGGTGGGTTTCTTTTCAGCCTAACAATGGCCTCCTTCACCTACATCATCGTCTCACTGAGCCTCACGATCAGATTTTCAGTGAAAATCTAAAAAAAAAAAAGTTAAACACTTATCTGCTTAATTGATCACCGAAGAATGAGGAAACAGGCATCCTATTAAATTTTTACTTTTGAGTCTTTGTGAGCTCAAAGTCTTCACTTCAAAAACATCAATAATAAAATGTGCTGTGGTGGTTGCCCAAATTTGGACCTTGGACCTAACACTGTATTCAAAACATTTTTCTGAGGCCATATTAGCAGAACCACTGACTGTAGAAGTTGAAAAACTTACTGAAATTTATTTCTCCTATAATTTCTTTGCCGGAGTGCTTCAGAACCTGAATCTCCTTCACTATATCTGTTGTCCTTCCACCTATCGGCCTTCTCCTTGAATCCCCCGATATCTTTGTAGCGCTGAAGTGTGTTTCCCTTAGTGTGGCTGGTGGAGTCATTGTTAATGGAAACTAGATCTACAGGGACGGAGAAGGGTCTGGTGAGTGATGGAGGGGATTTGCCTCTGTCCCGCTGTACAGCATGACTATTGACTGGGTCAGGCTGCTCCATTTTTTCCTGCCTCTTCAACTCCCTTTTTCCCAAGCTGTTATTAAAAAAAAAAAAAGAAAAAGAAAAAAAAAGAGAAATGAATACGAATCCTAACAGTTTTTAACTGCTAAATTCTCATTTTACCTGAAATTTATTATTAAACCAGAGACCATCTTGCTGCCGTAAAGCTATCACAGATACAGCAGATTAGTACATATCCTATTTTGTCCTACTATTATTTAGCCACCAGAGGGCACTGACAAGCATATTTTTCAAATGGTGCATTTCAGCGTACATACCCTGATAAATGCATGCCTTTAAAAAATAGATAAACTGGATTGTCAAGGGCACGTGTTTGTGAGCAAACACATATTTCCTTATAGTATTAATCTGAAATCATCTACTGCTTGCTTGCATGCCCTTGAATGCAGCACTCTGCGCCAGATAATGAGCCTAATGCACTGAGTGTGGGATACATCATCAATTCAAAGAGATCAATCAGTGTAATGCTCACAATCTGAGTAATGGCATATCTGAATAATAACTACAAGAGCTGTTACTCCTGTAATGCACTTCAGCCATGTCAGTACCTTTCCCGTCTGCCCCGGTCTTTGGAGCCGCCATCATCCTGCTTCCACTCCGTGTGTTTGGACGCCTCCATGGACGTCCTCCATGCTGCCTGCATCAATGTAGCGGTTCGATTTTGGGTCAGAGAAAACTGACGCCATCTCCTCTGTAAGAGCAGAAATACTATTTTAGCCCTAATCAAGTATGTTTTTGACTTTGAGGAACATTTTCAGTTACTGGCACAGCAAGAAAAAAAAAAAAGAGCCTAAGTGACCCAAATCTTACTGGCTCAGCCTCAGAGTTTTTTGTTTTTGTTTAGCAGTGAGCATAAACAAAAGTGCTGCACCTGTATGATCATTGTAGCATCTCTTTTGTGCAGAAAGTGGAACCTTATGAGGCACGTGCGGAACCAGCGCTGCAGGGTGATGATGCGGCGCATCACTTCTTTGTTGAGTGTGTCTTGAAGCAGTTGCCGTTGCTTTTCCTTAAGGAAAACCTGAGTAGATAAGAAGATGCCATACATATAATAAATGCAGACACATTTGTGCAGTTAACTCTTCTCTAGATTTTAGCACACACACACCCTGCTTCTCTGACATTTATGTGTGTTTATTATTTTACTTGCGTCAGAATTCTAAAATGTATTATTGTAATTCTGTAATTGTAGTTATTAACGAATGCTTTTAAAGGGAGACCAGAGGCAATTTAATATGGGGCTGATTGGTTTGAAAAGCGATATTATGATCTACCTTTGTTTTTCCTATTTGGTAGGTCTTCTTATCCAAAGCCATCCACTCAAACAGTGCAGTGATGTGCGCTGGAGTTGCAGCAGTTCCTTGTGGAAACAAAATCCTAAACTTCTCAACAAATTCCTGCCATTGAGAGAAAAACAGCATCAGAAGATGAAAATGAATGAATCAGTTGTTCCTTTCCTGAGGATGATTATTTATATACATTTATAAGTAGAATCACATTAAAACGAGTGCCCACCTCAAATGTGTATTTGGCACTGTAGCCAGACTTCTGGATGTGAACTATCTGCAGTAAGCCTGTATCCCTGATTTGGTTTAGGACAAGTTTATCATCAAAGCACAGCTCCTTCTGTTTAAATAAACAAAAAAATGATGAAGTATCTTATTCAGTGAAACATATAAACTTCATAATGATGATGCCACAGATTCACAGATTACCTTTTCAGCATTGGCGCGCACACAGAAAATGAAGAAAGGCTCGGCTTTTGCAATTCTGTCCATCAGAGTTGTGAGTGATGCCTGCAAGAAGCATACAAACAGTGAGCAAGTTTTCATTAAAGTACTTCATCTTAAACGGCAACAGAGTTTTTAAGCCTTTCTGATAGGATATCACCGTTAAGAATGACATAGTATTAAAATGTTTCCACACCAGGGATATTTTAGACGTTATGCTGAAGACAAACCTGGAACTGAGAGCCTACTGTAGAAGGATTTGATTTTCGGTGAGGATGGAAGATGGATTTGCTGGTTAGGTCGTGCCCCGTGAGACCAATAATGTGTCGGAGAGAACGCAAATCAACAAGGTTCTGTTTGATAAAACATAAATATAACTGTGAGCTTCCTGACTCTAAAACAAAATCAAAGACTATTGATAAAGAATCAGTTAACATCCATGAGTTATAGTGAGGCTTTACCTTTGGAATAATCTGCTTCTGTCGACCGCTTTTAGTTCTCCTGCAGAAAACAGACAGAAAGAGGATTATGAAAAACTGTTATATATAATATAACTGTTTAACCAAAAGCAAACTCACCTTTTCTGCACAGTACAGCAGACGGGCTGGCTGGTTTGGTCGTGACCCATGGCCAAAAAATCAAATACATCAACTGGTCGTTCATCAGAGTGATCAAAGGAGAAATCCAGACTCGTGCTGGTACTGCAAGAATGAGAGAACCTCTTTAACTTTATCAGCACAGAACCGTTCTTATGTTATGTTTTGTTTTTTTGCTTATATGACCATGTGAAACTTAACTCACTGGATGTTAAGCTTTTTATTCATCATCCAGTGCTAAACGACATATGTCTTGTTGGTGTCTGCATCGAGACCAATTCCCAATATGTGCCATTCATGTACTTGTGTCTTATATTTACCTGGATAGTTGACTCAAAGTACTCCGGCGCTTATCTAGTATCTCTTTAAAAGACTTCCGCCTTGCAGCAGCTGTGGCGACAGTAAAGCAAGCTAGTTGTACATTATAACAAAAACGAGAAACATTTCACATAAAGAAACTCGACTGTCTGGATAAAGGCTGACAAACTCATTAAGGAAAAAAGTCAAACAAAGGTGCCAATGTTGTCCTACAAAGGAAATTCACTTTTCTCTTTTTTTTTTTTTAGATAACTGTCAACCATAACTAAACTACCCACTTAATTCTTCCCGCCGACGTCCCAGGTTCTTGAATACTGTGAGGATGCGGATGGCTGCTCGGAGGACACCCCATCTGAACTGTGCTTCCGGGCTGGAAGCAACCAAGTGATGGATGAAGGAGCGCTCACTGCTCCGTAGAAGTGATATGACATCAGGACGCATGTGCTCTGCGTTTTTCTTTCTGAAGTCCTAATGAATGAGAAATAGTAATGATCAGTACACCGCCATGTGTGGTTCACAGCCTTCGCAGTGTTTACACGTGTCTGACACTAAAAACTAACAATGCTTCCACAGTTTTCTCTGTGGAAGGAATTAATGATTTACTTGGCTGCAAAGAGTTTTTTCCCCCCACACTTCCTTATCAAACAAGGTTACTGCAAAGGCAAAAAAAAAAAGAAGAATTTTACTCCACCTTGATGTGATATTTAACCCTCCCAGCAAAGTGTTGAATCACAAAAGTTGGCTCTGTGTGTGGAGATGGTTTGAAGTATGGGTTGTCCTGATGCTGCTTCTTTATCTTGTCCAGCAGACTCTTGTCTGTGGCCTCGGTGAGGCTGAAGAAACACAGTGAGAAAGAAAAATACATGACATAAGGCAGCGGTCACCAGCCTTTTTTGGGCCATGGACCAGTTTATGTCCAACAGTATTTTTACGGAACGGCCTTTAAGGTGTCGCGGATAAATACAACAACAACAAAAAAAAAAAAAAGAGGATTTATTGATAACACCCAGGAAAAGACCCAGGGAAACGGAGTTAACGATAAAAAACGCAAAAAAACAAAACAAAACAAAAAACAACGCTAACCCCCCCCGCTAAAAAAAGATAAAAACCAATAAAAACCCTGAAGATCTGAAAGCCTCAACTCTTGCAGCCCAGCACCAAACGACTCCTGGGGGTTGGGGACCGCTGACATATGGAATAAATGTACGACTAAACAATGTTAAGACGAGATAAAGGCAACCGCAAAAATAAATAAAAAAAATTATTTCATCCTATAGTGTTTTTTTTTTAAAAACTGACGTTACATAGAGAAATAATTACATTTTAAGAAGAAGAGTTGGCTTTGGCATATTTACTAGACTAACAATACAGAAAGTATACTGTGATGAACTGAATCATCTCTACCTGTTATTAGCTGTGATTTGGCCGAAAAACAATTCAAATTGAATTTTTATTTAACTCCTTTTTAATCTAAGTGTTCAGAAAATTTTTATTACAGTCTGTTCTAATGCAAGTGTACTTGATTTTTTTTTTTTTTTCATTAACAGGTTACAATCATTTAAATATATGACCATTTGAATACGTGTACAACATGTTTTAAACCAAAACAAACTTCAATTAATATTAATTACTGAACATTTGAATGAATTTTACTACAAATAAATGAACGTTACACACGAACTACAGCCGCATTAATAAAAACAATGATTACACACAGAATTATGTTACGTATATCAATGTGTCTTTCACCAGGTTAAATAAAAGCCCGTCTGAACTTGTTTTTACTGCACTAAAAACTTCTTAAAGTGTGAAGAAAACCGAAAATGAAACAAAATCTGAATATGTGCAAAATAAAATTAAAACTGCCCAGAATGTGAGCTGCCTCGCTGGAGGTTTGTGCTCTCGGATACTTCTTTGATTTTAGTATATTTTTGGTAACAAATGAACTGATGCAAAAGGCAAAAAGTTTAACTCGTCTGCTAATACATAACTAAAGTATAAAGTATGTCCTCACTGAAGTTATAATTGTCATTATAGGCTATTCATTAATCCAAAATTTCTATTTTAACTACATTACCTTGTAATTAAACAATTAAATAGTTTCAATAATGTAAATTTTATTTGTTTCTTTAACCCCCCTCCACCACCAATATTAACAAAAACTAAACTAAGATTTCACACTAGTTTTAAAATACATTTTAGCGAAAGTAAAAAAAAAAATAAATAAATAAATAAATAAAAATTAGGGTTGATTAAAAAAAATAAATAAATAAATAAATAAATCAAACTAACAAACAATATTTTTTTAAAAAACATGTCATAGTTTATTTTCCCTACACAGCCAGCCTGAGGTGACTTTAAGTACTGAAACATTTTCTGTGTCTTGACAGTCTAATTAGACATTTTTATGTAACAAAACAATAATTTCAACAAGCAAATGAACTATGGAAACTGAAAACAATTTTAAAATAAAATATAGATGAAAATTAAATTAATAAGGTCTACAGTAGTATGAGTTCACTTACCTGCTCTCCTTCTCCAGCAGGTCGAAGAGTCCGATCGACTTCTTGTCGAACAGCTGAACGCAGTCGGTGTTGTCGCTGAACTCGATGTTTTTCCAGACAATGCCCTCTTCCACAAACTCCTCCTGGCATTTATCATAACACATTTACGCAATCATGTCATGTGTTCCTGTGAATCAGTCTTCCAAGCTCAGGAATGCCGTTAGTAACACAGTGTTGCAATGATAGTAAATTTCAATTTACTATCCGCAAATTTCGATTTATTGCACATATTCAATTTGTTGTCTGACTGCTCAATATTCTTTGATTTGAAAGTAAAGAAAAGAGAAAAACAGAAAAAAATGTTTAAAAAAATGTGGCCATTGAGTGTATGTTGTAAAACATGCCAATATGTGTGTGAAATGCTGTGAAGAAGAATGTATTTCAGAACTTGTCAGTTAAGCGCACGTGTATGGTGTGTCCAGTTATAATAATGAAAAGAACTTTTTCTTGTTGTAAATGTGTATAAATAAACATACTTGCTCAAGCCTGAAGATGTTCTGGTTGATGTAACATTGCAGTGTCTCGTTGGCATAGTTGATGCACAGCTGCTCAAAACTGTTTGACTGGAGGTTTTCAAACCCAAACATATCCAGGACACCGATGGACAAACACTAAAAGCAAAACAGCAATCCAGACAAATTCAAAGGCACCTTACTCAAAAGTGTTAATTTATGAGCTAGACCTGTTCCATTTTAAAAAAAAGAACACATATTAATGGATTTATTTGAATCTAATTGTATAAAAAAAACAAAACAAATAAATGAATCTAAAGTGAAGCAGCCTGGCAGGAATGAATTTGGATATGGAAAAGTAAGGAAAGGCTTTTCATCTCAATTATATCGTTATTATATTGAATCATGCGACTCACTGAGACAGACTCCTCCATGTCTCGTCTGTTCATGGTCGCATGGTTGATGTGAAGGATGATCCAGTCAAACAGAGCGCCGTATAAAGATTTGGCCATGGAGTCTCGCATTGCGACGGCCTGAAAGCACAGGAGCATAACATTACAGTCACATAATATTAGCATCACGAGTGTCAAAACTCGTTTTTCAGTATAAAAAGGGAGTGTTCCCCTTCTACCCTGATGTGTTTACATGCCTCTTCTGTACGGCTTTAACTTGCCTGCTCTTTCCCAGAGTTTGGGAAAAGCCTCCCCTGATTGCGGTGACAGTAACCAACAGCAAATGATTGCTCATCTGGGAATTGCTGAATCACTAATGTTGCCGTGTCTGTACCTTGTTACGGAATGTGATTGAGGCGTGTTTTCAACTGGTACTATGGACGCTGCTAATAAAGTTACACAATTACACACTGAATTCGCGTTTATTATTATATTTACAAAACACCACAGTTTTTGTCTTGGTCGTATTGTTGTATTTATCTGCTACACATTAAAGAACGGTCCATGAAAATATTGTCTGACATTAAACCGGTCCGTGGTGCAAAAAAACGTTGGGGACTGCTGTTTTAGGGGTTTAATTCTATAAAAGTCTATGAGAGAAACAGGGCTCAAGCCCCTTAATCTATAATCTTAGCAACACTTTTCCTCATGAGTTTTGTTTTGTTTTGTAAATCTTGGTTCCTTGTAAGAATCAGAATGGAGACTAATTTTTGATTTTTTTTTGCAGCTTCATACACATCTAGTCATCTTGATGATGATGCTGAACATGCTGAGGCTTGAGGCTTCCTAAAAATAAACTAACCAACTACTGGGTGACATCAGGGTGACATCATCTCTCTCTTCTATATAGCTGATGATTAAAATGTGACGTTAATGTAGGAAGAAGGCAATAAAAGTTCAAGTTAACATTTAAACTACCTCATCTAGTGTGTACGGTAAAACTATGGTGAAGCTGGCAGTTATCATTTTTCTCTTGATCAAAGTGTTCACCAGTGATTCCTCTTCCACCTGGAAATAAAAAGAAATACATAAGTATTGAGGCATTTCTTCAATCTTCTGCAAATGCCACTAAAATTACAGGCTGAGACATGTTTATTTACAAACCACACTGATGCAGTTTAGTTTTCATTTTCTCTGGAACTGGACCCTTTCAAGTGACCATTACAAATGTAGCAGTACGCAGTACACTTCAGTAACACTAAGTCGACTGTTTCTGATCATACCTTCAACAGGTCTGACAGTATAGACAAAACTTCAGGAGGTCCAACCTCCAAACACGGAGGGTCCTCTGACTGAGTGAATGTGATGTTACCCAAGTGGAGGATGGCGGAGAGGATGGAAAATATGCTGCACATTGGACACAAACACAGTCAGTTAATCTTATCAAATGTAAGAACCAAATGTCCACTTTGTCAGATAGTATCACAGAATTTAAATTTCAATATAATCTGTATCCGTAATATAATCTGTCTATTCATCCTCGTCTGCTTCCTCCCACAGTCCAAAGACCTGAATGGATTGTGGGAGGAGGCTGGAGTACCTGGAGAGAACATGCAAAGTCCACACAGATGGATTCAAACCCAAGGGCCTGTCTTGGGGCAGGCACCAGGCCTCCCCCCCTTTAATTAAATAAGTAGAAGAAAATTGATGGATTTTTACTTTTTAAGTGTTCATATTAAAGGTGGGCAGTGTTCCTTAAAACCTCAGATTGCTCTAAATGACACTGGCAACATCTTCAATGTAGTCATCTCAGCAAAACCCACAAAACAAACGTATGAGCTAAATACGGATTACTTAAAAATGTGAACCATGCAAAGTTAATCTAGTTGTGCCCAAAACCAAATGAGACAGCCAAAGGACACACAATTACTTTTACATTATTGTTTAAACTTTTTTCCCCCCCTCAATCTCATCCACACATCACTGATGAACTGGTGGCATATTTAACATTGTTTTGTTGCTCTAAATATATCAGTGCTTCCTTTTGGGACATCCAGTGCTTCACATTATCTTAAAAGAAAAAAGCTTAAAAGCAAGCTGCATGTGTAAGTCTGCACCTCCTTCAATATAAAAAGAGAGTTAATCATGACCAAATCTATGAAACCCTTTATTAACACTTTTGTTTTTTAAACTTCCCACCTTTTCAAACTATGAATTGCTGTGGGTGTTTTTTTGTCAGGGAAACCAACCTGAACAGCATACAAACTATGTTGTTTTTGCTTTTCTGCACATGCCTTGTCCCGAGGCTGCCAGGTGCTTTCGGACAAGCTCTGACCTGTTACTGACACTAGTATAGTATAACTTTTATTCTAGTCTGTAGCATTTTAGCTCTTACTATCATTATCATACATACTGTTTCTTAGTGGAGGGCAGGAACCCAACCATCTCCATAGCTTGATGGAGCCTCCTGTACTCTTGCCCAAGTTTCTCCTCATCGTCTAAAAGCAGGTCTTCCTGTAGAACATGCAGAACACAAATACATGTTAAGCAAAGACAGATGTTTATGGATGTAGTTATATAAGAATCCACACACTGCATCATGCAAGAACATGCAAACTGAGGAATGCACAAACCTGTATGTTTGGTTTAACTCAGTAACGCTGAGATCAAATGCTTTCTCTGTGGATTTTTTTGTGTGCATGCACAGGTATGGAATCTGTATTGCAGTGGGTAACGCTGTTGTTTCCTTTATACTTGTGCACTGGCACGTCTTCATGAGTGAAACTGAGCTGATCATGTTGGACTTGAAATACTGAGCAAAAGTTGCTTTTTCTGATACGTACAAGACTTCAGCAGTGATCGCGTCTTCACAGTGAATGAACTATTAGAGGAAAGAACACGAGAGCAGTGGCAGATGTATACACTGGCAGAATACAAGCTGCTGCACTATGGGCTCAAATTGTGGTAATAAATAATTTGTACTTCTAAATCAAATGCATATTTGTGAACTGAGTTTTGTAACCTTGTAAACCAAAATATCTGAAAATTTGATGTTTGTGCATCTTTAGATGAGAATTTGTGTGCGTGTAAAAAAGATTTTTGTTTGTAAAAAATATTTACACAAGTTAAAATTTTTTCGTTAAGGTCGCACAGGTTGCACACAGAAAGCAAAAAACTACGTGTAAAACTCTGCGCTCAAGTCCCTTTGCTTGCGTGCAAGTTTAAAGTTACAAGTACAAATTTTGACCCGTTTTTCTTCCTTTCATCTTATTGGTCAATGTCATGTCATGGGTTTGGCTGTTGGAGAGGTCCTTTACTGAGCTTCAGGTCCTGGAAGAATAAATGCCCTTTTACATGCCAGCCCAGCATTTCCCTTCATCACCACGAAAGAAAACAGTCTGCGCATGTCCGAGTGTACAAGCACTCTTTTCAGGTGGTTAAACTGTAATTTCAGTTAAATCTACATCTATAAACAGGAAGACAAGGGTAAAAGAGTCAGTGAAAAATAAACAAACATGCCAGACTTGTTCTTAAGTCCTGCATTTAATAATGTAATTTAGTGGAGAAGCACAGGCAGTGTTTCAGTTAAAAGTGCAGTTTTTCAGCTTTACGTGAACAGATGTTTATTTCCTGTACAGCAGCTGCATAATGAACAACCTCAGGTAAAGCATACATACACATCTACACTGACACAACATTTATGTTTATCGTTGGCCAGCAGGTTCAAGTCCCTTCACTGTCCCCTGCTCTGGTTCTTAAACGACAATTCACTACGGCTGGTGTCTCTAGCTTAACATGTCTCAAAACAGAATCGCCATTACCCAGCGTTTGTTCCTCAACGGGTGTGTCGCCACGAGAGGAAAAACAATTAGAGACATGAACAGGTTGGTGGTGTACCAGGGACTCTTTTTAGGGTTATGGTTCCTCTTCATCCTCACATAGAAGACATGTTTTCAGCCCCTACAGATAGCTATTGCTGTTGTTGCTATAGAAATGAAACTGAATTGGATTACTTTTACTCCAGTTTGTAGCATTTCAGTTACTGTTGCATTGTGTGGTGACATAGTATGAGTCAATGTTGCCACAAAATCCAGTCACCTTCCTTTGAAGGCTATGAGGAGGAAATGTCATGGAGGAAAAGGCATGTGTGGTGTTAAGTGCAATTAAAGTGTAGTTTTTTTTAGCTTCATGTGAATATCTGTTTATTAATTATACTGCAGCTGCTTTCACAGGCTTCTCTTTACTTCCAAGAAGTTTCAAGACCCTGTAGGTCTGTTTCCATAAAACATATCTCGCTGGTCTTCACCTATTTGATAACGTTATATATGGCATGTATTTAAGCTGGTCTTCCACCTTCTCTTTCACTGCTGCTGTAAAGCCTGTGGATCAAAGGTACCTGTTTGAGGTAGAGATAATCCTGTGGCTTTAGAAGATGTAGCTCCTCCTGCTCGTCTTTGGACGCGCCCATCAGCAGATAGTAGAACACATGGAAGTTTCTGCAGGAGAAGCAATTTTCACTTCAACTTTCCTAATGACTCAGTGCTTTTATTGGGCTATGGTAGACATGAGGTTTCTTGTACAAACTGGGGAGTGGTGTGAACATGATTATTGCCAGAAGACATTTTCTACAAATTGCACATGTTTTAATCTTGTATTCTATTTGAGTCTTAATTATACCTCTCACTCTTATCTCTGGTCACCACGCGACATTTCTCCAGTAGGTACTTTTCAATAACGGCCCTGATAGAGAGACAAAGGAAGAGAACGTCAACAAAACCCATGAAGCTGCAATTGTTCTTTTGTGACACTGGAAGAAAAACTACTATGAAACAAACGGTTAACTTTGAAGAGACACGACTCAATCAGAGTTGGTCCATGAGAAAAACAATAAAGGGCGCTTTACCCTCTGATGACACCACTTTCCAGGTAGTTGAGCTGGATGAACTTCCCAAAGCGACTGGAGTTGTTATTCTTTGTGGTCTTGGCGTTGCCAAAGGCCTGTTTAAAACATAAAGAACATCAGTTTTCAGTAAAATAAACAGACTAATTTATCGGCATGTTTTCCACAAACACTGGCACCCAAATACAGTAAATGTAGGTTTGTGGATGGCAGATTACTGTTACCATTAGTCGGCTTTATGTAATGACATGGATAGAGTTGGTGTAAATGAGTTGTGCTTTAGTGCCCATCTTATAAATCAGGAGTGAACACAAAAAGGAAAGCAAAAAAGCACCTTCATTTTATAAACTGTTTTTGTGTTTTCTGCAGATATTTAACCTGTTTTGCTCAGAGAGGTCGCTAACAGCTGTTCATCTCTATTACAAGCAGGAGCACTGAGAATAGAAGCTCATTGAAATTGTGTTTTGCTCACGAGTTCATAAAAACAAAAAAGAGAAAGAAAAGAGATTTGCTGTCATTTAAGGCCCAGTTCCTTCTTTGTTGGCTGGTATTTTCTGCCTGCTGTTGCTCAACCTCACAAATGTTTATTCAAAAACTAAAACTTATCAGCTAAGTGCTGATTAATGCATCCTTTTAAAATTCTCAACATCAGCTGGTTCTTATACCACCGTCTTTTTGACTTTTATATTTGTTATCAATTAAACCAATATTTATTTCCCTTCCTTGAAGGAATTTTATGACCACTGTCACGGTTATCAGGTCTCTTCTTAGTCCCGCTATTAAAAGTCTCAGATAAAGGCCCATAATTGTTTGTCACTTAATAGATGCTGCTGACTCATCCATGCCAACCATCTAAAGCTTGCATGCGTGTGCGACAGAGTGAGACGCACATGGATTCTGTCTACCAAACGGTCCAATTTGTCCCCCCAGATTATTTGAAAACTTTCTAAAAAGGAAAGCAAAGTTTTGGGGGCTGCTCATTTAAGCCAAATCAGAGCACTTAGGTCAGTTTGACTGTTTTAAAGACAAAGTCACCACCCTGCCACTGAAGTAAGGATGATAAATTGTCTGTGTCACTGTATTTTAGCATGATGACTATGACATTAAAAAGTTATGACTCAATGTGGAAAACCTGGGCGCTGTACCTTGCTCTTTCTTAGGAACCTCAGGCTGTTCAGGTTTTGTTGTAATGGGCGATGTTTACGGGAATTAATTACACTTCTTCACACTCAAAGAAAGCTAACCATCTGCATTTTTTTGGGTAGTGATTAAATAGTTTTTCCTAATCAGGCCCAGGTGAGAACAGTTTGGGATGTCTGAGGGACACAAACTAAACTAACACCCCTTCTCTGAAGATATCCTTACACTTCTTTCCATTATATGCTTGGCTGACGGTCATGTCCTAACAGGTCAGAGCAGCGGTGCAGACAGTGAGCTAGATACGCACACGGTTCTGATCACATGCCAGGAGGAACAACTTTAGAAATCACTGAAAAGTTCTCAAAATTACATCCATGTAAATTTCGACAGACTATCAAATTGCCTTTTAAATTTCATATGAATCAATTTCACATAAAGAACAAAGGCAACTAAATAATGTTGGTGGATGCAGCTGGGGAAAAATGAAAGGTATGTGGAGAGACAAAAAGATAGCTGGTATGCAGTATAAAGAGGAAAGACTTTATACTGGGATCAAGACTCAGTGTAACGAGCTGCTCCCTCTAACACGGGTAACAATTTTAACTTAACCATCACAACACTGACAAATGCAGATGGTGTAAAGAAAGGCCAGAACAAAAATCACAGTCATTACAGTAAACCACCAATCTGTGAACATAACAAAGACCAGGTATTCTTCCTCTCCCATCCTCAATCACATGCTGGAAATGTGCACTCACTCGTCAAAACTCAGAGAACCCGTGATATGCAGAAAAAAGATGGAGGTCCTTTATAGACCCAAAGATAATGGAGGTACTAATTCAGGTAGATATGTAGACGCTTGTAAGGTTGGTCTCTATGAATTAGCCTTGAGAAAAAGCAATTACCATAGTGGGAAATACCAGAAGTGAGAGAAGTTATAATGGGGAACTTTTTTTTCACATTGAGGACATGCAAATGTAAAAAATAAGCTGTTTTCTATTCTTCATGAAAGAAGAAGAAGAAAATTTCAGTGATAAATTTTAATACATTTTATAGTTTATTATTTTTCAAGCAGTGCTAAGATTATGAAACAGGTTTTAAATGCCGTGTTGTGTTATCTGTTCTGGTCCTTTTCAAAGAAAGTTTATGGTAAATTGGGCCGGCTCACTGTTGGACCAACTACCAGCCCATTCACAATTTAAAGCAGTATTACCAAAACCAGCAAGAACTGTAATTAAAGTTATCTGAATACAGAAGACAGTTGATGGAGACAGGATGTATATGTGCTGTGTGAATATGAGTGCAAAGTATAAATATGTAAATGGGACATGCAGTGATATAATGAAATAGAAATTATACTGGAGAATACGTTATGTCTGCAGAGTGATTATGTATTGACTCTAATGCAGGTGTTTGTTTGTTTTTAAAACAATTTCTTATTGTTCTGTCTATGAAACTCAATGCTGCTTGTGTAAGAGGAACCTGCTTCTTTCATGTTTATGTGCCGTGGCTGTTGGATGGTGTGTGTACAGATCCCAGGTAGATCAGCTTAGACTGAAGCTGATGGAGATCCTGATTAAAAACAAAAAAATTGGAAATGAAATTATAATTGATGACAATAAAAATAAAGTTGCTAATACACAAAAAAAACCCGTGGCATTAATGTCAAAAATTCCTCAGATTTTGGAGTAGTTATTTTATTCTTTCATTAAATTTTGTGGTTCTCCAGCTTGTGTGCAGACAGTCTGCGACACCTTTCACTGCTGATTTGAATATGAATATTATATCAACAGCAGCAATGTTCTGTCTTGTTTTATTTGACTAATGCATTTGCATAATACAGTACTGTTTGACTTATTTGTTCTGTTAGCAAACTAATATACTTATTCACACTGACTAAAGCAAAAGAAAAAAAAGAAAAAAGAAAAGTGTGGTAGAGGATGGTTATATGTAAAAGAATAAAAAAAATCACCTAGCATGTTGCTTTAAGCTTGTATGATTTGGCTTTTGACAGTACAGGTGAGAGGTTACTGTCATGACAATAAAAAAAATGGTTTGGTGCTTTTATTGCTATAGGTACATAAATGCTATCATGCTGCTAATATAATCATAATGCTAGGTGATTGCTAGGCAACACAATGACATGATAATGTCTGATATAGCTAATAACCTTCAGGGGCCTGAGATGTTTGTCACGTTTGATTGTCCTAGACCAAGACTTGGGCAAAGAAACAAACACTGAGACAGACAGACATCATGTAAAATACATCAAGCACATCATCTAAACGCTCTCGAAATCCTGCTCATTTAACTTCTCCTTTTTTGGGGGCCAATTCCCACACTAGGAATGGCTGGCCTAGCTCATGTTTACCAGTGAACACCTAAATGTCGCAGTTGCTGACTTGCAAATCAAAATAAGTAATGGAACTGGTGCCAAATGGACTGTGGAATACGGAAGGCGGAAAAGGGGAAAATGGGACCGAGAACAGCTTCAAATAATCTGTAATCTCCTTCGATATGTGGACTTGTGAAAATCCATGATCCATGGATTAAACTAACCAGGGGCATGGATTGAAAGAGTGCCTTTATTAGAGAGCAGAGGGATACAGAGAGAGAGAGAGAAAAGTGATTTATACTTTGTTCTTTATGTTTAGCAGCAGGCCTGCCCAAGCACGTTCTGACACGTTCCTGTTTCTTTTCTCTACTCTGTTTCATTCCCTTCAAGACAACACCCTGCAAATTCTCCCAGTGGAGCTCAGCAATCTCATTCCTGATCACCAATACCTACCCAATAAATCATTCACCATTTCTGGATAATGCAAGGTGTCGTCATCTGCGGACTAAAGACTGCAGATTTTAATGACACATGACAAATAGTCTGAAGTCAGTAGCCGTCTCCTAGCATCAGGAAGATCAAAGCTAGGTGTACTTTCCACTACGTGCCAACAACAGTTGAGATAACACTGAAAGTTACAGGGAAAAAACAGAAGGCCCAATATTTTCAGATTTTAGATAAAAAGGAACAAGTCTTGAGGTGTGACTCATGCATACAAGGAAATCCCAGTGGCTTAACTACACAACAATAACCCCCCTCCCCCGAAAGAGATTAACGTCAACTGATCCTGATTGCTACAAGAGTGCCTTTTTCCTGCTGCAAGGCCAGACTTTCTGTGGTAAACACTGTGGCGTGACAACTCAGACATCAGTAAAAATTGTTCAACATTTTGCTAGTTAAAAAAAATAAAGAAATAAAATACAACAGATAAACCACAGTAAACACAAATAAAGATATACTAAATAAACCACACAGCTAAATCGGGGATTCCCCATAAGCTTTTTGAGAACAGAGCACAACACACTATAAAAGGAGGTAAAGCTCAGCTAACAGGAAAAATATTTATGCTGCAACCTGGTGGAAGGAGAAACTCGCTCAACTTGTTTAGAGCGAAGAAGAATCCATATTTAGCAACTGTCCAGTGAAAAGCTGGTCCTTTGGGATTGTGTTTGCATGTGGGTGTGTGAATGTATGTGTGCGTGCATAATCGGAAACAAAGTGGGATGATATCCTTTGTGTAAGAGGTTAGTTGCTGTACCAACAAAGAGATAAAGCCTGTACATAAACTCAAACAGAGCATTCTTACACATTTTGGTAGCTGGGAGAGATTTAAGCGAATCTCTGTCACCAAGTCAGCGAACTCCTCTCAGTCCTTGAGCAAATACAACACACACTTCGATACGTTTAAAAGAGGAAAAGCATCTGGCCTAGTTTCATGTCTGCTCTCTGTCATGCATTGTGCAATTGTGCAACAGGCAAATGAAACAGAAAGCAAGTGGGAAATGTGTCGTTACTCATTTACACGGACACTGTAGCATGACGCTGGTGTGATAGAAACAACACAGACTACAGTGAAACTACAGCGGTGGGTAAAAAAAAACAAAAAAACAAAAAAAAAAACAAGTGGGAATTCCCAGCCTTTGTTTTACTTTCCGGTGCCTTCAGATTTTGGGAAATTGTTTGAGCTTCATGTAAATCCTGATGTGAGATGTCATGATGTCCTGATGTGAGACATGTTTGCAAAACAAATAGATCACAAACAAAAACAACAATGTTCATTTGTTTTCCTATTCTAATGTGATGGTATTAATAGCTCTTCAGAGCTTTTCACTAGTAAATGATTACAGGAGCTTCCTTTAGAGCTGAATTTTTTGTGGTTTTTCTTGATTAAGCTGAGGTTTCTGCTGCAGGAAGTTACTAGTCAGTGGTTTCACTATTTGGAACATTTTGCATTTCATTTGCATGTCTAAAAAAGGATAAGAAAACAAGAAAAACAAAATCACCCTCATCTATCAGAAAACTCGTATCAGCACAAGTCAGACCTCAGCTTGAAGCAATCTTTCCGCTTTAGTCACGTCACTCACTGCAGCAGAATCAAATGATCAGCATTAGTCCGCTAGTGAGATGACATAATCACTCTCTAAAAACCAAAAGTGTCAAACTTGCGGGCCTGCAAATGCTTGTTTATGCTGCGAGCTGAGGTGAAACTTGAACAAATAGCACAAAAACTGACAAGTCGACATCTATTGGTGCCTGCAATAGTCTGCTAACTACCAAACCAATCACAGAAGTTTTCAGTGAAGCACCCCTTTGTCCTCCAATTTCACTTTGCAACTGCCAGGAACCACTCCCCAACTGGTTACAAACTAGGCACTTTTCCCTAGAGACCTGTGGTTACCACGGGGGTCCCCGATTATGGATTTTGCTGCCACGATTAGTCGACTAGTCACAACAAAGCAGTAGGATAAACGTCAAACAGACAACTGATTTAACAGAAGTATGAGATGGTCGAGAATTTACTCCAATGTCCTGTTATATTTTAGATAGCAAGGAGTAGCTGGCTGAGTTTATTAAACTCTACCAAGACAATCTGCTAATTTCATTAAAAGTTTAATAAACGATCATCTTGTCTTTATTTTTAGTTAGCACATACCTTAAACTGTAAGCTAATGATAGTTATATAAGAGAAGATGCATGCTGGTGCAATAAGATGTATGTTTTACGCATGATCTGATTAGTCGACTAATCGCAAAAATGATGGGTGACTAGTCGACTATCAAAATAATCGTGTGTGGCAGCCCTACTCCACAGTGTAGCAGCTAACACATTCGGATAATATACAAGAAATCTTGGTTTGAGACTGGGAGAAAACACAAATCCCTGTATCGTGGACATGTTAGAAAGGGCACCCAGTGTGAAAATCTGTGCCAAATAACACCTGGTGAATGAGGGCATTTAGTTACACGTGAAACATGAAAGCGCACGTGGACTCCACACAGAGGAATCAGGAACCCCAGCTAAACCACGCTGAGCCACTCTCTTTGGTGACAGTGCTAACCACTACACCACCATCAATGGCAAAAATGCCATTGATCTGAAGGTTTTATGACTTTACAGTTTGCAAACCACAGTGCAATGTAGTCTAATGAAAGTAGAGTCAAGATGTACAGATTTAACCGTTTCCCCACATTTGTTAAGACATTCTATGCTGTTAATCCGTCTGATGTCTGGTGTATAGCTGCAGCTTTCTAAGGGCTTGGCCATGGCCCAGGTGGAGGTTTTGAATGTACTTTTTTTTGCACTTCTTTTATTTATTTATTTTTTTTATTTAGTGTATGTTACAGTGGTTTTACTGGTTTGCCCCACTGTACCGTCAGCTCAAGCAATGTGTGACCCATAAACTAAAACAAGTTTGACACACCTGCTCTAAAATTAACCAAAACTAATATGTTTCAACGAAACTTAAAATGTTATTTGGGGTTTGCAGTATGTGCTGGTGAAGAAAAAAAAGAGAGGGAGAGAGAGAGAGAAAATTGGGGTTACAGGTAGAAATACTAAAAATATGTTTTCAGTAAAAGAAAAAAAAAAACCCCCGGAGAGGTAGATGGGTGTGCTGCTATCTGCAAGATCTAAAATCTAAAGAGATAATTTCTCATGCCAGGAAATCACCTCTCTTTTAAAGAAAAGGTTGAGTGTTTTGTCAAATATCACAAAGCAAGGACTGATTTTTTCCAATCGTGGGTTTTGCTCATCGAGTTTGCAGTGATATTTAACAGATAATAGAGATGCTGTGAAAAATGTTTGTGGCAGTTGGAATCAGTCGACTTGGTGAACTGTTTTGGTGACTCAGGAGGCAACAATGTGAATTCTTCAGTGTTTCTACACCTAAATGATAACAATCGAAGGTGATTTTTATCAGATGTTGTGCTATGAGAGTGACTCTAGCATCTTGTTGCCTCTGCCTTTTTTTTTTTTTTTTGGGGGGGGGGACTCTGGACTGCTCCAACTTTTATTTTAAATTTTTTTATATCAGTGGTTTGAGCTGCATCACATAACAGTGACCTACCTCCAATACCGGCCCGGACCCGAGGATGGTCCTTTCCAGCCCGCTGGAGTACATGTTCTGGCTGAGTGAAGTCAAGCAATGAATGAGATAACTGCTGCTTTCAGTCTTCCCTGAGCCACTCTCACCAGTTATCACAATACACTGGTTAGCCTGCCTGTTCAGCATAGCGCGGAAAGTCACGTCGGCGATGGCAAAAATGTGAGGACTCAGTTTTCCCAGTGGCTGGTTCTCGTACATTTTGACGTACATGGGGTTGTAGTAAACAGGCAGGAACTTATTGGGATTGATGGCGATGAGGATCTTGTTGGCGTAGGTGTAGATTTTGTGCTTGTAGAAGCGTTGGCGTAAAACCTCCAGAACATTCTCCTCAGTCAGTGTGGAGAGGCTGCAGAGGTCATCACACTCCCCTGTGCAGATCTCTGCTCTGCACCCTCCATTGTTGACCTGCTGCTGCTGCAGGATGAAGTAGTACCCTTTGCTCTGAGGGTGCCACTTCTGCACCTCTGTGGGCCACAGCAAGACTCGCTCCAAAGGGGAGTCCCCTGCCTCCAGCGGCCTCTCCTTTCCCCCGCTCTTCCTCACCTCCAGCAGGTCGTATGCCTGGTTGGGGTCCAGGTCCAGAGTAACCACAGCATTGTGGATGACCAACGCCACGGTGTCCCCAACACCGATCTGCAGGGGACAGTAGGCAGCTGTGTCATACGACACCCTGGGGTAGATCTGCACAACACGGGCCTCTTCATCATACTCTAGGGCCCCAGATCCATCTGTAGTGCTCATCCTGACAGTCAGAGACAGTCCTCAGCATAACTCACTGCTCCAAAACCTCAGCAGGGGTCCGCTGTGTAAGCACACACACACACACGCACACACGCACTTAAAACCAGGAAAAGAAGGACAAACAGCAGTGTTTAAGTTCCCACCTAAATTCCCAAGTAAACACCCACACAGGTAAAAAGCACTAAAGAATTAAAATGCTAAAACGAGCCTCACCTTTTGAGCAAAATCTCTCATTTCATCTTTTAAAAGCAGAAAAGGCGCTGACAGCCGCGGGAACACGAAGATCTCTGCACCTCCGTTTGGCGCTAACCGACTCCTATCACACTACTTTTAAGGAGGAATAAATAAACAAACAAAAAACTACCTTCACCTGAGTGTTAAAGTAAAAGCGAGCCAAGAAACTGTTAAGAGAGACTTTCAAATGAAGACAGAATAATTTCCCAGCAGCTCGGCGTCGTCCTTACTCCTAGAAATCACAACTTCGTTCAGAAACTCAGGATTTACGTCTCCGCGTCGTCCTGGTCCGAAAGTTAGGTTAACGTTACTTCCTACATTTCTACCCACACACACACACACACACACACACACACGAACAACAACACGCCCGTCGATGTTTTCGTACGTCACTGACCTGTAAAATATTTATCTTTGAATAACAGCAAAAAAACAAAAGCATCACCAAATAAATAAATAAAGAAAACCAGAGAAGAAGAAGTTACGTTAACAGACTGAATGAGAACTTTAATTGCCCCAATTTGTGTGCACAGGTGAGCGTGGGGTTTTAGCTCCACCTAGTGGAGAATTAGAGTATTACAACCAACTCACACCACTTTTTAAATGTGTTTTTAAAACCAGTAACCAATCATATCTACTGTATTTACACTCCTTATTGTCTTTTGCTAAATATTTCTGTTTTCATTTGGATTAGGAAATCACTAACATCCATCCATCCATCCATCCATTCGCTTCCGCTTATCCTTTTCAGGGTCGCGGGGGGCGCTGGAGCCTATCCCAGCTGTCATAGGGCGAGAGGCGAGGTACACCCTGGACAGGTCGCCAGTCTGTCGCAGGGCTAACACATAGGGACAGACAACCATTCACTCGCACATTCACACCTAGTGGCAATTTGGATTAATCAATTAACCTATCCCCACAAGCTCACTAACACATTTCATTAATGCTGTCTGTACGTGTCTAATCCTAAAATCCTTTTAATATTCTTTTCACATTAAATTAAATAAATAAAAAAACTTTTTCAACATACCATCAACATACCTATCACTGCTCCTTATTTCGCTGCCCAGGCCCTTAAAAATCACATTTAAAAAAAAAACTTTCTAAAGCACATTTTTAATGTATGAAAACACCAATAATAGGATTGCAATTGGATGAAAAGGACATAATTAAAGCTGGTGCTGCTGGTGTTTGTGGGAGTCTGATCTAGCTAAAGAGAACCACTGATTGTGTAAATGGCTGCTGATGTCTGACATTAAGTTTGAGTCTTTATTTAAACTAGCTGACTATGCAGAGTTTGTGGTACTCAGTCACTGATTAAATGAAGGATGTCTTAGGTGTCCCGTGAGAACTAATGCCGTAGTTTGGTAGTAAACCAAAGATTTATTTTAGCCTTTTGAATCAGGCTATTTTACGCATAAGTTAGAAATAAAAACATATGCAGAAGTGGAAGAACGCACACCATGTACTAACGATAAAAGTCAAAGGAATAATGTCACAATATTTCATTAGAAGTAGTAACCTGTTAGAAAAAGCTAAACTTTATATGATACTTTATTTCATTTTACTGACTGAGCAGTGAGTAAGGAGTGTTTTATTGTTTGTATATATAGTACTGTCAAAAAGTCTTGAGTGATCTCTCATTTCTTCATATTTTCCTGTGAAAATGAGAAATAGGTGCGCTGATTTATTGTAACATGAGCAAACATACATGGAAATACAGTGTATATAAGGCAAAAACAGCTTTAGCTGCCAACAACAGGATTTAGGCCTCCCCAGAAATTATTTTCTCTCCTCAAATGTGTCCATTTATTACAAAATACTGATGATTGCATCTGTGTGGGTCTTAAAGATATTTGAACAATTTCAGAAGTACTGTCTGAGAGCTTTCAGGTGAGTTTTCTTTCATCAACTCACCACAAAACACTGCATTATGTCACAAAAATGTAAAATTATGAATTAAGAAGTAGCAAGGCTATATTTATAAATCACCTTCTTTGTTTTCTTTTCTTTTATACCGTATATAAAGTTGCTGTTTAGGATGGCAAAGATGTTGAAATCCATACATTAAAAATGCTTGGTGGGTGCAAAAGGAGTTTCATATAAGATGATTTAAAATTACATGTCTTTTTTAAGGTCTGCTGAAGCCGTTTGTGTGCTTGTAAATAACCCTAGAGTGCTTATAGTTCTCAATATGGAGACTCAACGTGTAACAAGCAATAAAAAGCAACACATGTGCGTTATTATGCAAATCAATACAAACCTGAAGCAGCCTTTGTTTAATCATGAAGCCCACTGTGGAGGTTTGTACATTTGTACGAACAGTGTAATAATAAAGGGTGTGACATCCAAATGCATGCATAATAATGTCTGCACAAAGTTCTTGGGGGAAACATAAAATCTGACTTTTTACAGTTAAACATAAGTTAATGAATCACTACTTCAAATAAACTGGAGTACGTTTTCTGTCACCTGCTCAAACAGGCTCCAGTGTATTTGACTCCCCTGCTGTTATAACCACAGTTTCATTGAAAGAGAAAGCAAAGGGCGCGCCCCCACCTTTTAAAAAAAAAAAAAAAATGCACCGTACACACACACAGTAGCACTGTGCTCACCTACAGTGAATTAATGAAAATCTATATGAAATTCCATTGCATTTTTGAGTAGGCTCTTCTCATTTTTGCACATCTCTGCAGATTTTTTTAATGCATGAGTCCACAGGCTGATGGCCCAAGGTGAAAAGCAATTGTTCACACGGCACCTCAACAACTGAGGACGTCCAGAATCGATAGCATGTCTTATGATGATCAGTTTTGCTTATGCTAATGCAGGGCCTGTCCATTCAGGTATATAATGACTGCAGAGGTGTTGGAGCCGGTGTATCCCAATTTGGTGAAGACGCTTGGAGACACCCTGACAGCTTATTATCGTGTGAGGAATGAAGAGAGGCGACGCAAAGTGTTACTCAGCACAAATCAGCTGCTGTTGGTAGCGACTCCCTGCAGAGGCAGCCAGATTCACCCACACAGGGAGACAAATTAGGACACACACACGCACACAACCCCGTTCAGCTATCTTAGTGAGGACCCTCATTGACATAATGCCTTCCCTAGCCCTTTACCCTAACCATTACAAATGAATGCCTAACCCTAACCCTTACCATAAACCTAACCATAACCTAATTGTAACCCTGACACTAAAACCCCATTTTGAGCCTCAAAAAATGCCTTTAAACGCCTTCAAAAATGTGAGGATCGGGTTGTGTGTCCTCACAAGTGACTGCTGGTTCTCACAAGTATAGTAGAATGCAGATTTCGGTCCTCACAAAGATAGCTAGACAGGAACACACACACACACACACACACACACACACACACACACACACACACACACACACACACACACACACACACACACACACACACACACACACACACACACACACACACACACACACACACACACACACACACACACTGGATGGATGAATGAGGACACATAATCTCTCTATGTCATCATTTCTCCTGAAATCATGCTGCCGAGTGTGGTGATAAACATGTTTGTGGTCATTTTTTGCCACGTTGTGATCGTTTAGAGGGGATATTGATGGCATCCTTGGTTATGCTGATGATCATTAGGTGTCACTCTTGTTCCTGCTGGACTGAGCCAGTTCTGCAAAGACACACTGAATCCAGTTCAGTAGGCACATGAGTACACACCCCGGAAAATGATTCATTATTTCACTCCCCAAAGCACCAACTTTGACAAGATGTGGTTCTATTTTTAAGCTCTGCAAAAATAATAAAAAGAAAAGCGCAAATTTGACACACCAGTATTCTTGTGACTCAAATCATGAATAATAACCCCATCAAAAAGTGAGATGTAGCGCTGAAAATCCTCTGAGAATTAGGGCTGTGCAAATTCACACTGATTCAACCTGCTGTTATTTATCGTTGCCCCTTTTCTTCTTCTTCAAACCCCCCCTTAAATCAGAAGAACCTAAACTACCTTCCAATTTGTCTGGAAATGCAAAGTCTTTTCCAGCGGTGCAGCCGCTTTTTGTTCATCCCATGCGTCCGTTCTCTCCACTCGGCTCTCAGTTTGAGGAAAGCTAAGACTCTCAGGTATGCAGGAGTTCATTCTTTCATGTTGGACACTGAACTTAGCCACTGTGAACAATTTCCTTTTTTGTGTAATGCTCACTAATGAGCTAAGTTCTGCATCTTCAGAAAACTCAGCCCGGTGCGTGCCGCTTGCAGCAGGAAATCTGAGCTCGGTGAAGCTCATTCTGCAAGAAAAAGAACCTTTATACAACTTATTATAGTGTGGAGATTTTTTTTTTCTTTAATGGAGCTCACAGATTAATCGTGTCTGCTGCAGAAAACAATCAGCTGCTTTCATGCGGTGATTCATTCCAAATGAGAACTCCGGGCTTGCTATAAAAAAAACACATAATTCACTCATCAAAACAGGCTGTATCAGTCTAATCGGCCACAAACATGACATAAGATGAGGGGGTGGCCAAAGAGTTAGAGCACATTTTCACTTTCAAATACAATAAATGAGTAGCTCTTTTCATGACCTGTGTTTTTAATAACGCTTTCAATCCCTGAAGCGATGTAACAAAATATTCTTCTACACATAAAGGTATTTAGGTCTCGCTAAAGTAAGGCACAGATGACTAAAAGTAAATTGTGTTCATGATATGAAAAGTGCAAGTTATTTAATCGCTGTGCTCTGATAAGCTACAGTTTAACGTCACAGATTAAAAGCTTCATATAGTGAGTAATAGTGTCTAACACTTACATACATATTTTTCCTGTGAAACACAGAAAATGTTAAAACCCAAAGCACTGAACTAAAGACTGCCTCAGTACTTGAGCATACTACTACTAATCAAATATCACCACAAAAGAAGAAAAGCTGGCCTCTCACATTCATGATCCATCTTTGTGCAGGAAAAACTAAAAAGATTTACTGAAGAACATGTGAACATTCACGATGTCTTTGTGCCCCAGAATCTTCAAACCCAAATATCATCTTTCTCTTATTTCTTACCTTATTCTTTCCCCTGGCGAGCGTGCTCTGTTTTCGTCGTGTGGACGCATATAGTTTGTCTGAGCCTCGGGACACGGGCTCAGTTTTCAGAATAAACTGTTAGTCCGCTCGAACGGCGGTGTCATGACATCACCGCTCAGTGGAAAACAACTTACTCTCAGGTTTGTGTGGCCTCGCTCAGGAGCCTGCACACATCAGCTCTGATGCTCTACACTTTGCTCTTTTCTGCCAGTTAAAAAGTCCGAATGTGTTGCCTCTTAACTCCTCTCAGATTTACGAGTTCAGTCCTAGTAAATGCACAGAAAAAGTACAAAACCCCTCCCAAACTAAGCTTTTCAAATTTATAAATTATTCCTATAATAACTTGTAGACTCGGCTCTCGAAATGAGTTGGATTTCACTCTCTCACAATGGCACAAATCTCATAAACACATCCCAATAGATGGTTTAGTTTCAAGGGTATCGGTGTCCAAGTGAAGTTACCTGAGCTCGATGGCCATTATGTCATTTTCACCCAGCTTTCGATGAAGAAAAGGCAGCTGCAGCCTTTGTCATCCCACCACATCCTCCTCCTCCTCCTCCTCCACCTCTCCTGTGGAGAAAAAGTGTGATGATCCCTCTCAGAATCAAATAAGCAGGATAAAAATAAGTCTCCGCTATCAACTTCACACATAATCGTAATCAGGTTCTCTGGATTTCTTCTACTCAGGGTAATGTTATCTCCAACAAAGGTTAGCCGAGCAATGCATTTAAAACTTATTATTGTAGAAATGAGCAAAAGAGAAGGATGCAGTGGCACAGGCAAAAGAAAAAAAATAGTTGCAGCACCAAATTCTGCTAAAATACTCCCAGAATAAGAAAAAATGCACTTAGGATGATCATTCCATTGCACCTTGCATGCAAAGCAAAGCACCAACTGATCTCCAAAAAGCACCTGTTAAAGATGTGAATCCAAACTTACCTGTGTGCAGGGGGGGTGGGGGGGTGGAAAGAAGAATGATGAGACAGAGCGAGGCCCTCTGTGTGTTCAAACCCTTCTCTGCTTTGTTGTTGCATGTTCTTAGCAAGACAGCGCTGCTATCTGCTCCTCAAGCTGTTCGGTGTGAGGTGTGGAGTGAATGAGGGGGGGGGGAGCATGTGTGAAAAGAGAGAAGGCACAAAAGAGGAAAGGAAGGGGAGGGAAGGGGAGAGGGCCGAGGGGAGGGAGGGGGAGAGGATGATGGGACAGGTGTGGAATTTACACACCCCGCCAGTAGCGCATACTATTGGCATATGTGCTTTAGTGTGATGAGTCACCCTTGTTATGGTGAAAGTGAGGGAAAATGTGGCTTTTTGAGTGAGTTGTCTGCAGGCCAATCTGTTGAGTTTTAAGCTGTCACGTTTTTTACATTTCAAGTGACCCCGAAAACAACTCTGCAGCTTCTTTAATGAGCATTTTGCAACAGGCAGATTGTAGGAAAAGCACAGAAGACTGCTAGTTTTCATTTTGACATCTGTGGAGCACTTTGCACTGTGATTTCCCTTTTTTTTGCCCCAAAAAGCATCGTTTATATAACCTCTACCTACTTGCTTACTTACTTATAAACATAACACCCTGAACCTATAGTCAAGGTACTCAAACATTTAATATCAACTGCTAGGGTCACACTTAAAACAATGTCAAGGTGATTCTGATTTCTGGCTGTTTTGTTACGGCTCCATGTAAAAATTGTGAACTACAATGACATAAAAATGTAAAGTAAAATAGTGAAAAATCATTTACAGAAGTACCATATCTCAGGGTTTGGTGGAGGATTGTGAGGACTGGGGTTGAAGCAGGGATCAGAAATCATAAGTAGAGCCCTTGTTGTTTTTAACTTTAAAGTTCAGTATTTTAGCATTTATTAAAGAGTGCAACGCTGATGTGAATTATAAAACTGATTAAGGTTGAATTGCAATAGGTAGTTATGTAGGTAGTGAATAAATTACCCAAATAGCTTATTCATTCTGTTTGTTTAACTGACACACATTATAAGGACTTACGGTAAATGTCTATATTTTTATTATAGTGATCAAATGTGAGCCCCAAAATTAGAAACTTTCAGTCTCTTTTATGCAGAATGTTATGTAATTAAAATAAATATATATAAAAGACACTCATTTAATTACAGTGACCACATCCACTGTAGTTTACAGTTTATTTAACGAGTTAGCAAAGCACATTTAAACCACAGCTATAACCAATGTCCCCAACACAGATACCTGATTTACTTCTCATATGATAACCTTTACCCAAATGTACCTGAACAAAGGCATTGTTTGGCCTTGTACATCCCAGCAGAATATTAGTCCCACCTTCATTAGAAACACATATGCGTGGGACTGAGCTCCAGGTAGGAAAGTTAGAAAACACCGAGATATGGATTAACAAATGGCTGATTTTGGTTTGTTGACTAAAAATGGGAGAAATTATTGATTTTGCAACATGTGATTTTGCTTCCTCTTGCATCTGAATATGAATATCTTGTATCAGCATATCGATATTAAAACATGGAGGCACTCTAAACAGTTTGATTTACCAGAGTCGCTACTCCACGAGTGTTTGTGGGTGTTTATGAGACTGAAAGTTAACCAACTTGCAGCAAAGGAGAAGAAAGACACCAGGAGACACATTTACAGTATTTACACTGAATAATGACATCACAGTGCAGCGAGACAATGCATGCTTTCTCCGATGAGATGAATAAGTAACAAAATGAAAGTTTTGTTAATTATTCATCTGGAATTGTAAAACTCTAATCCTGTGTCACACGAGGGCCCTCAGTCATCAAACCCTCCCTGTACATTCCTGCCGTCACTCCATCAGGATCATTGTTTTGATTGGACAGCTGCAACCTGATATGTGGCGCTTCTCTACACGGCTGCTACATGTCACTGTCCGTCCGCAGCGAGGCTGAAAAAGCAGGGAGGCTGCTATATGTTGTTTTTCTCTGCTCGCCTTTTAAGAGCACTCTGCAGAGAGCTCCTCCCTGGCCCCTAATGCACCCGGTCCATTTAGCAAGGCAGAGCTGTGAAACCCAAGATCACAGGCATGGTCAAAAACAATTTCACCCTCTGATTGAGCCAATATCCACTTTACATTTTGAGGAGAAACAGGAATTTGATATGTGCTACTGTATGACTTCTTCATCTCACAATTTGCTGTGGCGAACATTTCAGAGTGCATGTTAAACTTGTGAAGCCCTTTTCGCCTGTAACAACCCTGAAAATGTGTAAATGTACCAGTTCTTAACAGCCTTGTAAGACCTTTTTATCTTCTAAAGTCAGAAACTGTATTTGTATGAGGGAGAGAAAAAAGGGCACCATTCTCTGTGCCGCATCCAGCAGCAACTCTTCCATGATCTGCTCTGTCCGGTTTCTCAGAGGTCATTGTTTTGGAGCGAGAGTTGCCCCGAGCACAAAGAGATGAGGCGGCTCCTGTGTGAAACCAGATCCAGTCTGGAGTGATGGGCAGCGCATGGCGGGGAGTCCTGGACGCATTAGCCCAGGCTAATGGGCTAGCTGGCTCCGAGAGGCCTGACTGTCCATTATGTGCTGCTACGGCTAGAGGAGTTTAAAGGTAAATGGCTCTCTGACTGCTTTGATAGCCAGCAAGTCCCTGAAGTCTCATACCATTATGTGATGCTGATTTTTAAAAACCTGTCTAAAATTGTGCTGGACAACCAGTTTGTTTATTGGCATTTTACTGCACGGCAGATTTTTGCTGTTAAAAAAAACATAAACTGATGATTTCTGTCTGGCTTTTCTCTCTTTCAATCACAGTAATGGATGTAGAGATGGCAATGTTGCCTGAAATATCACAGCAATAAATACTGTGCAGTCATCCATGCTGCACCTATTGCATGTTTTTGATCCCCTCCACTATTCATCTAGCACCACCAGCAGGTCATTGTTTTCACTTCACCAGGTAAGGACATTTTAAAGGCCCGCTCAGTGGATTCATTCAGTCCTGCTGAAGTGGTCGATCCTGTGTCATTTCTGTGATTTCAGCCTCTGTTTTGATAACTATTAGATGAAATTCTGTACTGCTATCAGCTGAAATTAATGACGACGTTTCTGCAAACAAGATGATATTACCACCAGCCACAGCAGCACTGGTATTTAGCGCAAAAGACCACTAAATACCAGATGATCAGATTACTTTATTTGAACCTGTGAGTAGATGTGGTTTGCAGTAGGTGAGTCATCAGTCCTCACATCCACATTTTCGAAACATAAGCATATTGAAACACAACGAAGAAGAATAACGAGTTCACACAGCAGGACATCAACAGCTACACTTTATTCATTTGAGTGATGGCTGCTTGAACAAAGCTGTTTTGCTGCTGATGTGTTCTGCACCTTTGGACTACAAGCATCCGCCCAGAAGGACGAACCTGAAACTCACTATGCAAAGAAAAGAGCAAGTCATCGGGTAAAATCTGACCGGCCAATCGCTGTAATGGGAAGGCTGGGTTCAGCTGTGACTTGCAGGTGTCAGCATGGTAACGATGTTAAACATGGTAAACATACCAACGGTCGAGCTGTCCTTTTATAGTATTGTGGTAATGTAGGCAAGAAATCTGAACGCTTGAGTCCCATAATGACAGGATCAGGTGGTTCTGATGCATCAAAGGTCATTTTGCAGACATATTTGGGGGTCCATCCATTTCAGGTTAACTGGTGATTTTAAATTGTTTGTAGGTATGAAACTGAGCATGAACTGTTGTCTGTCTCTTTGACAGACTGACGTCCTCTATGCTGTACCCCGCAATATGAGCTGGGATGGGCCTGAGCCCCCCTTGTGACACTAAAATGATTAAGAAAATGATTTTTGCAATACCTCTGGAAAAACAAAAAAAGGCTCACAAAAAAGGTGTTTTTTCCCCTTTGTTTCATTTCTATAATTTCATAAATGCACAATTGTTATTGTGATGAAAATACAAAGTTGAAGTACTGAATTATCTTAAACAGCCAAGAACAGATGGGTCACAGTGGTAAAAATTCTAAATATTTATACAGATCACTAATGTTGACAGGCTTATCTGTAGTTAACAGGCTGTGTCACCTTAATCAGATTGTTTGTGGCTCCACCAATATTGGTTTGGTTTAAAGAAAAGTCTCATTAGATTGTAAAGGTTACTGTTACAGTCCCTACATTTATGGCTCAAGGGAACCTGACATATAAAATATATAAGTCATGTTATTTTCAGTGACATTTTAATAATAAATTTATAGTTACTTACAAAGGAGAACCAGTCAAAACAATCAGAGGAAGAAGTCCTTGAGCTAAGTCCTGGAAAATGTAACTATCAGAAACAAAACTGGGGGAAAAAAAAAAGGCCTGCTGGTAACTCCCAACTCAATTCAATCTAATCTGTGAAACCAAAAGGAATATAAAGCTAGTGCTGATGGAGGTGAAGGAGGAGAAGAGAAGTGGCTGACTACCGCTCTCTGGGTTTATACTCGAGCAGTGAGCAGCTAAGAATAAATCAGAGCAGTGAGAAAGCAGGCCAACAAGGGCGACAGTAAGAACACAACAAGTTGACTGGACCAACACGCTCTGCCTCTGCCCTGACAATGCTTCCATCTTTAGGACACACTGGGTCACAGACCATAGTTTTCTATACCTAAGCACTTTGTCAAACATTCACTCACACACACACACACACACACACACACACACTTAAACTCAAATGGATGAATCAAGGGCAAATTGGGGTTCAGTGTCTTGCCCCAAGATGACTAACTCTTTCTGAGTCACAGCCACCCCAAAGATGAGCTACAGGTGGGATATCCCACACCTACAAAACATTTTCGACCAACCTATTAGACAGAGTTTTTCATCACCGTAAACCCCAAATTAGCGATGAAGTATTTGGAAGAATGGTGCTCCATCCTATCAGAGTCATAGAATAAATGCCAAAGCGCACCAACAAGTGCACCCCCCTAATTTATTGCTCATATCCACCTTGAAAGAAACAGCCATGAAAGTGAATGAAAGTGCAGCCTGTCATTTTCATTTGACCTGACATTAACAAAAATGTCTGGATAAATGCGAAAAGAACTTGAGATTGTTGATGTTATTTCACTAAAGTCAAATGGAGGACTCTGCTTTTGTCCTTGAGGTGACTTCGGGATTTTGGCACAGCCCTGAAGGAATGCGTGTGGTAGTTAAAAAGGCCACAGGGGTTGAACAGCTCTTTATGCAGAGAGAAGTAGATTGATCTGCATGCTTTGCTGCATGTGTAGCCAACGGGAAATGTGGAGGGAGTGAGTAATGTAATAGAGCAGGAGAGAGAGACGGAGAGAGAGAGAGCACTTAGGCAGCAGCCAGGTTGTTGGATGCACTGCAGGTCTTTAGAGGATGTGCCATAGAGGGTGCTGTTGCATTAATCAGCTCTGGAGGTGATAAATGCCTGAATAAGAGCTTCAGCTGCCAAGAATGAGCATTAAAATGAAAGACAGAGACAGTCTGTGTTTTGTGGGCAGAAAAGGTTGTTTCACTCAGTGGGTGTATTCAGAAAAACATAAAGCAGATGAACATAATTTTACTGTGATCAAACCTATACTGTTTGGGGATGTAACAGGCATATAAGAGACATTTTTCTTCATCAAACAGGACTAAAAATGTTAAATCTTCAGGGGAAGAAATGGATTTGTTGCCGACTCACAGTCTGAAGGAAATTTATTCCCGAAAACAGATGACCTTGCAAAACTGTCAAGGATCATGAGTGCCACCTATTGATCATGATGAGAATGTATTTCAGAGGCATAAGAGATCATTTCAATCAATTTCATGCTTGCCTGGTTAAAAATTGGATGAAAATGTGACAAATTTCACATTATACAAGTGGGATCATTTACTTAGAAGCAGCTTAGGTGATATCCTTGACTTACTGCAGGATCAGCAGAGACCCAGTTGCCTTTAAGAGCAAAAGAACACCTGTGAAAACAACTTGACAGCTGACCTTTGACCCTCCCTGTGGTTACTGGGACTTAGTAACACTTGTGCATACCGAGCTGTCAGCTCAGCTGCAGAGCTGCTCTCTATGGTCCACGTGGTATCACATGTGGTAATTATAGTGAGTAAATTTCAAGTTGAGCTCCTAAATAAGTGTTTCAGTTTTAAGCTAAAAAACAGAGTAATGACCCAGAAATAGTGGCGTGAACTAACAGTGCATATTTCATTGGTTGAAGGAAAGTTGGAGCTAATATGAACTCTGAATTCAGCTTCCTGTGAGTTTCACTGGATTCTCTGTAAGAGATATAAATATCTTCAGTCTGTTTTATAAACCTTTTTTGTTGCCTTGACATAAAGAGACGGTGGATTTTCATATCTAAGAAACTGGAACTTCTGCTGCTTCAAAAAAAATATTAAAATTGTTAACAACATTCAATTTTCTGTCAGTCAGCTTGCCATTGCCTCGTCACTTACAGTTATTGTCAAACACTTGACCTCGGTTTAGCTCAAAGGCAGTTGACTAGTATGTGAAACTCTTCATGTTACTATTTCTCAGTCTTGCAGATGTTTGAGCACATTTAGGGAAATGACTAAGCACAGTTATCTACAGTCATGCTGAGCAGTCCCTACAGGCCTCAGTGAGCTTGTTAAATGTTAAAGTTCATGACCGTACGATAAAAAAAAAGACTGAACAAGTATGGCTTGTTTGAAAGGTGTGTCTGGAAAAAGCCTCTTTTCTCTGAAAAGACCATGGCTGCACAACTAAGGTTTGGAAATTTACACCTAAACAAAACTACAACTTTTGGAACAATATCCTTTGGACACCACAACATCAAAGTGGAAATCTTTAACCATATTGCACAGCACCATGTCTGGAGAAACCCAAACACAGCAAATGGGCGAAAACACCTCATACCAACTGCCAAGCATGGTGGTTTGGTTCTACAACCACAACCTAGGCACCCCGTAGTCACTGAGTTGACCATGAGCATCCATTATCTACATCAGAATGAGTGAAAAAGAAAAGACTAAAAGGTGTTTCAAGTCAAAGTGCAGAACAAGCTGAAATGCAGCAACTCTCAATAAGCCAAATCAATCTTGTATTGTATAGAAGGGGGGCCACAATTTATCCACAAAGCGGGAGACTGATGACATCATACAGAAAACTATTTATAAAAGAGCTAGTGCTACCTGGGCACCGGTTTAGCTCAGTGCTTTGAGCAGGCGACTACTTGCCACATGGCTGAGAGCGGCTGGCTGGGGTTCGAGCCTGACCCGCTGCCCTTTATCGCATGTCTGTCCCCGCTTTCCTGTCCTTTCTTCACTCTATCAACCTGAAAAAGGCCTCCCTCCAAAAAAGTTAATGCTACTTAAGGTGGCTCTACAGGCTATTGAACAGGACATACTTAGTTCTTACAATCTGAACAGTTCCTTGATGCATGTACAGTATATTTATGATCAAAATAGACACAGACAGCTGGAGACATGAAAGCCAAGTTGTCATTCCTATTACACTTTGAAGTCCACTTGCATGTGCAGTTGCTGCATTGTAATGTAAATTCTCTGTGGGCGATTCCAAGCGGTCACAAAAGCAGGCATACATGCAGACATTCACACGGACTCTCGTGCTCATCGTGTAATGATGACATTTTCATCACTCGGACTCAAAATAGGATCAAGGCTTTACTCTGTCCAACAGGTTAGAGTTTTAGTCATTAAACACACAATAGTCCATCTATACTGATCAAAAATATAAAATAAACAAATTTTACATTTTTTTCCCCTGTTCACTATATTGTACTGGGTTGTGTGACCACTGCAGGAAAAATAAAATTGCTTTTTTCAATGGAAAGAAAACAGAGACATGAGGAACGCCCTTTGAGCCCAGATCAAAACACTTTATCCACACAGAGCTACAGTGTCAAAGCAACTTGTTGTTTTGATAGCAGTAACCAATTTACAACTTTTTTAACACATGGATTAAAGGTTTTGGGTGAGTTAGAACTTCTTGCAGGTTGAGAGCTGGTTTAGGAACTTGAAAAATGTTTGGAGAAATGTGCCAAAGTACTGAAAAAACTATGAGAGAGAGCCAGGGGCCGTGTCCTGTACACCAGTCAGCTTAGCAAACAATTCAGGCAGGAAGAGGGTGGAGAGGAAAAATCAGCTGAAAAGTTATACATGATAAAAAACAAAAACACAGACGGAAATATAAAAAAGCTTTACCTTTAAGGAATCTGCCAACTGTTCAAGATAAGTGGAATGCACAAAAACAGAGGTTTTAAAAATCAAAGTCATAAACGAGAGAAACAAAATCCATGAATATTGTGTATTTGCATGCTAATCTTGATGGATTTACCCAGTTTGTGTATAAGATACCAACAGGAACTGAACTAGAAATTCATAATTGCAGAATTCTTGTTTTCGGAGATCCTTCAGCAGCTGCCTCGACACTACTTGCAATTTATTTTAATTCTTCGCAGGTGTGACCACCACTCTAGTACCCACAGTGCATAAATGGCATTCAGCGCTCTCACACATCAAGCATTTTTAGTATGCATCCCCAAGTTTTAAAGCACACTTAATTTTGTTGTCTTTTTCTGCAAGAGCACACTATGTGTTAGACTAGCTGTGACCTAAATGTCCACACCCAGAGTCCTCTTTTCGAAGAGGCGAACATCTGAGGAAGAAATAATCAGAAAATGTCTCTAAAACGTTTCTGTAAATCATGCAGAAAATGCTTGCATGACTGCAAGCTGCTGTCTACCAATCAATCTGATGCCCGCCGTCCAAAAGCTCTTTCAGGGAAAACATTGTTGTGACTGAGGCCAGCTGCTGAGGGACATTTCATTTATCTGAAGTGGCGCGCTCAGACGGCTCATGAGCTCACGCTGTTGCTTTCAGTATTTCGCTTCCTTTTCTTCTGCATGAAAGCAGAAGGAGTTTCAAAGTTCTATTTTTGAAAGTTTGTGAACAGCTGCTTTACTGTCTCACTATATCCAGTGATATAATGAAGATCAAAAGAATAACACCATAAATTAAAACACATGCCTGTGTGTTCATACATGAGCGAAGCGAACAAACGCCGCAGGCTAGTACATTTAAATAATCATGAGTATAAACTGGAATAATTCACATTTTAAATGACTGATCTTTAGTTTTAGCCAATAACTTAATCCTTCTTTAAACCTTTTAAGACTAAACTTCAAAATATGGGCCTGAATTGGACTGAACATTTCCTCATATGATCTTCCCCACAGTTCAGATAGTGAGTTACAGGACAAAGAAGCCTCGGCTCCTGTAGACAATGCTAGATGAGTGCTGCAGCACTACTGCCACTTAAGAAAATAAAAGAGGTTGCGAAGCCAAGATTGAAGATTGAACAGCACAGTGTGTTAAACCACGTTCCCACACCTGGCTCTTCCTGGAACCGGTTCAGCTGCGGTCTTTCAGGACTGCCCGTCTCTCTTTAATCAGTGTTTATGAAGCTTAAAAGCCCTCTCAACACCTCCACTGACCATCAGTAGCTCTTCTAACTCAGACGATAGATGAAGTAATCTTCGCAAACTTTCTGTAAATGAGGTCAGCAGCCGTTTTAATGAGGCTCGATCTATGTTGGCACGCTTCTCCTCAGATTAGACATGAACCAAGTAATAGACTCACCACCAAGAGGCTATTGCTCTCAAGTGGCTCGACAGTACATCAGACAGCGATTTTTATTCGCCCACCTCCTCATAATAAAAGCCTGTGACATCCATATAAAGATGTATATAAAGTTTTTTTTTAATATATTTTGTCACTGCAGCTTAATGTGTCTCTTTTCTTCTGTGTGTTTAAAGTCATTGTTTGAAGATTATGTGAAATGGTGAGAAGCAAAGGATGTTCTGACATTACCTTGTTATCTTGGTGGATCTCATCGCATTATCGTAGCTGATGTGAATTTGAACACAATAGAAAGTGAGGGCCTGTCAAGTTGAGTACAGCTTTGATTTCTCCCTCGGTGCTCTACTTTAAGTGCATCATTTCAAAAGGGAAAATTATGAAGGCCGGCTGCTTCACCGTTTGTGTTAAAAGTCTTCTCTTTCCAGACTTACCTCTTTTTCGCATCCCTCAGTTTGCTGAAATTCCTGAAAGTTTTCAGATGCAAATCTTTAAATGGCATTGAATAAAAGATTCAACTTGTGTATGTGGGCAAACATCAGAGATAAGTCTGAATAAAGCGATGATGACCCAAAAATTCCCTTGGCTCTAATGCAAAATGTCTTAAGGTGGTGGTTCTAATATGTTTGTTTGCCACTGGCGGTTGGATTTTTGCAATAAGGTTTTAAAAGCTTAGAAAATGACAGAAAACTAATTTTGGCAAAAAAATATATACGTGTTTTATATATAGTCAGCATAATGTCAAGTGGTCAGACCATTATTTTACTTCAAAAGGAAGTATCGCAACAGTTATTGGGTCGATTTTCATAGGATGAAGAGCTTCCACTTAACTTCACCCAGTTACCTCTGTTCTCAAATGTCAAAGTGTTATCGTCCCATCTTCCTAAGATCAAAACCTCTTAAAGGCTTAAAACCTAAATGGTCATGAAAACATGAAAGTGTTCAAGGAGAAATTTTGATCAGAATTTCATAATTAAAGGATGGTGAAAAGCATCCAAGCTGAAAAATTTAGAAATACATATTATTTCTCTCTTAGAGGGAGGAAACACCTTGGGAGAGAATTGATTTCTATACTCTTTCTGCATTTATTGGATTACAGTGATCTGCTCTATATGGTTGCACATGTCTGATATTTAAGGGAGTCGGATACTTTATTCTACTATGCTTTACGTTATATTACCGGCTGCTAAGTGACCATATAAATCCCTCTTTTCTCTGTAGATACATGTGTAAAAACCAGAATGGTCTTTGCCAACACAATATTTGGAAAGTGTTTGCTTCCAGAGCTACAACAGAACTTGGCAAGAAAGCTTTTAAATAGAGTGCTCCTTTTTTATGGAACAATTGACTGCTTCAACCTGATAGGAAGGCAACAGTAACCCCATCGGGTACCACTCTGGTCAGCTAAGAACAGGAAACTGAGGCTGCAATTCACCAAAGTTGCCTGCTCTCATGACTCTATGTTCCTGCTGTGACATTTGGATGGTAGAGCCAAAATTAGGCATGAATGCACAAAGCCATCCTGCCTTTTATTAGCAGTTCAGGCTGTTGGTGTTGTAACGATGTAGGAGATATTTTCTGGGCACACTTTGGAGCCCATAGTACCGAGAGTTGTTTAAACACCACAGGCTACCTTACCCTAACCTCTGAAGAATGTTCACAGCATGTTTTTGTATTCATATCATGAAGAATCAGCACTCAAGGTGACCTGATTTTCAAAAAAATTATATCAGCCCTAGCAGCAATTGGTATCTAACGTCACACAAAATTTGAACATAATATCTTGAAAACTGTGCATGCTAGATTGCTAACAAACAGACAAACAAACTGAACCGATTAGATACTCCCTCCCTTTGGAGCAGTTATAAAGGTAAAAAAGGGTCCAAGCCGGTACCATCAAGGTGTACCGAACAAAGTGTTCAGTCTGTGTTTATATTTCACATATATATCATGAAGTCCATTGTTCTGATATGCTAACATGCTATAAGAACCCTTATCATGTTAGCATGCTCGTTAGCCTTTAGTGGTTTTGTTCCAAGTTTCAGTGTGATGGCAGAGAAATTGTTAAGACTGCTCTAAATAGCTTTCAGTTGTCCTGAAATACAAAATGATAAACCACTTTGGCTGATTTATAGCTGACAGCACTCTATGCTGCAGGTAAAGACAGACTGGGTGAGTAGATGAATTTCTTTCTTTCTTTGCTGTTTCCAAGAACCTGCTGTCAACGCAACACAGAACAAACTCCTTCCACTTACTGTACATGCAGACAAAATGTAGCATCTTCACAGAACATTTGTGCTTTGTTCCCTATTCATGATTTTTCTCTTCAGCAGTTGGATCGTTGAAAGCCAGTCTGTAACACGCTGAGCTTCTGTTGCCTCAAATATGCCTCCTCCTGCCAGTCCTACAAAATGTTTAGAGATGCACCAAATGTTTCATTCAGATTAAATTTATCCACAGGACACTGACACTAATTATTGCTTTGTCTAATTCTTAACTTCAGCTTTTCACCAGTGCATTTTCCATCATGATGAATACTTTAAAACATACTTTTACCTTCCAGGACTTGTAATTAAGTATGTAAAAGCTCTGAGTACTTCTTATTCTATTGAAAAATACATACAGTGCATGTAGTCGATAGAGTTTGGCAGTGGTCCTTTCAAATTTTCAGCGCCGGCCTAATGACCAAAGGCACTTGCACTGCTTAATGAAGATAGCTGTGTGGACTTATCTGGGTCAGTAGATGTTATTGCTGCAGGTCAGATCTGAGTGAAAAGCAGTCTGACTTTTTGCTCCTCTTTCAGGCGCAGAGTTAAAGCTGAGAGACGTCGAGGGGCCAGGCTTTCATGTCCGTGACTCACGTGTCACACTGTTTACTTAGCAGATGAAATACTGTACGGGTAGGAGCCAGACTCTTCAGTGAAATGTTTTTATGTTGTGCTTTAGCTTGTAGCAATGCTGTAGTTTTTGAGTCAGAAGTAATGCCTTCTTGACATACTGAACTTCTGTCTGTCAGAGACGGTCGTGACCGTTGGAGTCTTGAAATGACTTTTTTTTAGCATACAGCAGCTCTCTTTATGACTAGACTGAATAGACTGCAGCAAAGTCTTGATTGTGGATGTTCTTCAGGGGATAAATACATTTAATTCTTCGTCTTTAGAAGTAAAATACATGGACTGTATATACAATATGGGCATAACCTCTGTGACATTACCCATTGCTTGTTGAAGTCTCATTTTGAAGCCTCTAGCTGAGCATTATTACTGTCATTATTTTGGTGTTTTGAAATGTGAAATGTTCTCAAAGTTTTAAAGTGACTGAGGGAGCCTTGGACACTGCAAATGAGTCTGTAAATTCATAAGGAGAGTGTTTGCTAAGGCCAAAATATGAAGGCACTGAGTATAGACGGAAGCAAAGACCTCCCATTGTTTTTTGATTCCACAATTTGGAGCTTTAGTCTTTGTGTTCTGGCTACACTATGTTATGAGCTTAGCCCTGAGAAACTGTGTTCTTGGGACGTTTTATTTTCTCAAGTTATTTTTTCATTTTTAAGTTATTTTCTCAGAAGTTTTGCAGTGATAGAAACAAACTTCCACAGTTTTTTTCCACACATTTTCTTGTTGCAACCTGGGGGTTCGGCCCCCTGCTGACAGTTTGAAAGAATGCACGTTTGAATCAATTTTGGAGATGGGAGAAAAATTCATGTCCCTCTCAAGATAAATTTGTTCAGTTCTGTGCCCATGTTTCTTTTCCCCGAGCCTCACAATAAGATCAGCATTTTAAATTGTAAAAAAAACCTTCAGATAACAGATATTTAATGCTGATTGCCTAATACTAACGCTGATACATTAAACTGAGCAGGTAAACATGGCAAACATAAACACTCACTACACTAAAATGCAACTTCAACAATATCCTAACATTGGTTTAATAAAGCTTTAAACACTAATGACTGATCTGTATCCCACCCTAAACAATTTCACATCAGAAACAATGCAAATAGAGGGTTTAATCTTGAAGAAGAAGACAAAATTTGCACTCCTTTCTGTCTTGGCGTGGGCTCATGAAAATAAATTTCTCTTCAATATTTCACACATAGATGTGGTCTTAGAATTGCCTTGATCTGAGGAGGCCTTAACTACAGCCCTGCACCTGCATTTGCTGCAATGTGTCTTTTTGTGCTGTCAGTGCAGAGCTGATAAAACTGGGCTCCTGTGCCCACCATCTATCTCTTCTCCTTCCCTCTTGTCATCATTCAGGAGCCGCGTAAACACAAGCTGTTTTTTGTTCTCTTCTCTGCACTTTGTCCCCATGGCAAGTGCAATCCTATGCTAACAGGGCAAAATGAATCCTTTCATTCCCATTTTCTTACTGTTAGCCATAGCAACAGCTTTCTGTGAGCCATCTCAGCTGTGCTTCTCAAGGCAACACTCTCACTCCTGTCATTATGCTGTCCATTAGTGCTTTTTGCCATTTTCATTTGGATTTCAGGCCTTTTCTTAACAGCTGGCTGCCACGTGGTGTCCTTGGTGCTGGTCATATAAAGACAAATTAACAACAGCGCCCTGAGGTCATTGGAGGTCTTTGCAGATTCACTCTCTGCATGTATTGTGAAAGGAGTCGCATGTGATGATTCACCATGTTAACTCATGTCAAGGACTTAATGCAATAAATTTGATTTGAATTCATGTAAAGTACATTTAAATGCATGAATACTTTCTGTCTTCTGAAGAATGGTTTTTAAAAGCCTTGCACAAAGAGTTATAAAATAAACTTTTTTTTTTTTTTAAAAAGTGCTTTTGAGACCTTTAAAACAAAAGCACAGCGTCTCTGAGCTCCCAACCAAGAATAACTTGTGAATGAAATGCGTGACGCAGCATTTTCTGTGGTACTATGATGCAATTGAGTTTCCTGGCTTGGAAATGGGAATTGTTTTGTAAATCCTCTTTGGAACAACCTAACCATTGTGCTCCCTTAAAGCAGGACATGCACAAGCACATTGAACCCTGATAGAAGATAAGACCTCCCTGTGCGTTTGATCTAACGCGGTCCTTTATCAGTGAGGCTTGACACAAGTCACTATCCCACACTGGAGATATTGCTTCTGTCTGCAGTTTTTTCTTTATTTTTCTTTATTTTTTTTTAGCCCATCTCTCTTGTCGGAGTAAGTCAAATCCTGCTTCAAAGCCTTTCAAACACCTTTAGTAAGCAGAAATCTGCATGATTAAGTATGAATCTTGTCAGTTTTTGATGTTTCACACACAGAGTTGTTCACGTATTATTAAAGAAATATAATCTCATTTCAAGACTAGATGAAATTTTTTTGCTTGCTTTTTTACCGTGATGGGGGCTTCTCATGAAATCCAATAATCTCCTCTCAATGGGAGATCAGTTTGGAGTGAAATTACATTGACCTCATCTACAGATACAGGAGCTCTTCATCCTCATTAAAGCACTCAGAGGGCTCACCCTGTTGTGTACTCGACAAATAACATGAAAACAGGTAAAGTCCTTTTTTTTTTGTCCCAGATTTATTAACACTGTGATGTCTGAATACCTTTAAGCCCTATTGTATCAGAATATGTGATATTTAGGTTTTGAAAAATTGTTCTCCCATGTCAATACAATCATAGGAAATATAATACAATAAAAATTATTTTTCCTTACGTAGGTTTAGGGCTATTTCTCAGTCATGTCAGAGTTAGAAAGCTTCTCTCTGTAAAAGGTGTAGCACTTTAAAGAGAAGTTTGACGGAAAAAAAACAACAAACTGAAAATTCCCCAGAGAGATCTATATCCACATAACATCACAAAGCCAATCCTCCTGTTACGCCACATCCCAAAAGTGCTCACCTGGATTGAGCCCCTGTGACTGTAGAGGCCGTTTGAGTAAAGAGAACTCAGTGTCGTGAGTTTGAGAAAGCAGTTTGCAATGATGTGAACTTTATAACATGGTCCCTTCTTCTGCTGGAAGCAGCCATTAGCCAGTAGTGTTGGTCAGCAACAACAGCCCATTCTCACTCCCGAGGCGTAACGTGACAATTTGTCACGTCCCGCGGCGTTCCTGAGGGACTCGAAAGGTGCCATAACCATAACCTTACCCCTAACCTTAACCAGCACCTTAATGACGTTAAATAGTGTTTTCCAAAGCGATTTAAGTAACATGAACAAACATGTGTAGATTGATTCCACACAGTTCTCATGTTTCTCCATTTTTCCGATCTCTTCATTTAGGGACGTGTTGGGTGCCCGGAAGCGTAACATGTTGACGATTTGTCACCTAGCGTAAAATATTACGCTTTGGGAGTGAGAACGTGTTGGCAACAATGTTCAGGTAGGCTGTGGTGTTTAAATGATGTTCAACTGGTACTAAAGAGCCCAAAGTGTGCCAAGAAAAGACACTGTTACACCTCCACCACTACCCTGAACCAAGGCAGGATGAGCCCATACTTTCTTGTTGTTTACACCAAATTTGACCGTAACATCTGAATGTTGCGTCAGAAATTGAGATTCATCGAACCAGACAGTGTTTTTCTTCTGTTGTCCAACTTTGGTGATTTGTTTGAATTGTAGCCTTGGTTTTTTACTGCTCTTAGCTGACAAGAGTGGCAACAGGTGTGGATTCTTGGAGCCCATCTTCTTCAAGGTTTGACATGTTGTAACTTCAGAGTTGCTCTCCTGAATACGTTTGTTGTAATGCTGGTTATTTGAGTTACTGTTGCCATCCTACCAACTTGAAGCAGTGTGGTCATTCTCATTTGACCTTTGAACTGATAAGACTTTTTCATCCAGAGAACTCACTGGATATTTCCTCTTTGTCGGAGCATTTTCTGCAAAGCCCAGAGAGTTAAGTAGTTTTGCAAATACCCAGATCAGCCTGTCTAGCGCCAACAATCATGCCACATTCATATTATTGTATTATTGTAGGGTCCTTCCTGTCATGATCCGGAGTTTGTGACTCCGTGTTTATGTTTTAGTAGTTATTATTATTTTGGGGTTTGTTTTCATGTTCCTATGTGTTCCCCAGTCTGTGTGAAGTTTTTGCGTTGTGTCATTGGGTGTATGCGTTTCCTGTTTTATTTTGAAGGTCTGCGTCTTATGTGAGTGTTTTCAGTTTGCCTCCCTGGTCTCGTCACGTTAATCACCCCCAGCTGTGTCCCCCACCTGTGTGTGATCTCCCTGTGTTCTCTGAGTGTTTTTAAGTCTTGTCTTCTGTCTTAGTCGTTGCTGGTTCGTCTGCGTTATTCCCCTCCGTCATTCTGTGTTGTTTCCCCTCGGTCTCCCTGCGTCTCTCCGTATGTATTTCCCCGGACCTCCCTGCATCTTCGTTTCTGGTTTGTTTTGTTAGTTTTACCCAGTTTAGTTTTTCCTGCTTCACCTTCACCCACGCCATTGCTGTTTGTATTTTCTTTTGTTAAATAAATACTCATCTGCACCCGAGCTGCCGCATTTTGGGTCCTATCTCCAATTCCACACGTCTGCCACCGCGGTCGTGACACTTACTTTACAATACAAAGCACCTTGAGGCAAGTGTTGTTGTGATTTGGCACAATGTAAAATAAAATTCTCCTTTCTGTTTTGATAGTCTGTTTGATTTTTAGGAGGCCAACTTCAGCATGTCTACATGCCTAAATGCACTGAGTTACTGCCACATGAATGGCTGTTTCAATATTAGTGCTAATAAGCTGTTGAACAGGTGTACCTAATAAGGTTATATTATAGAAGACAAATTCTTGTGAATAACTAATCAAAATACTAGTCAGCTGTTGCTGTAGCCACTTTCACACCGTGTATGATCCATACTGTTCGGAGATCGTGTGCTCTGATCTGTGTGCTGTCAAGATACCAGCACAGTACGACGTGGGAGTCATGTTTTTACATTTTGTTGTCAAAGTTTCACAACTCTCTTCTTTTTTGAAGAGTCTTACTATTACTTTATTTTTCTTGAATTATGACAACTGCTGAACATCAGAAGCTTTAACTGAAGCTTTTTCTTACATGTAGTTTGATCACATTTCTGCTTGAAGACATAGTCTGCCCATCTTATAGTGTTTTGTTTACTATAATGCTTGCCTGACAGCATGTGTTTTGAAAACTGTTGAGAACTATGGCTTTTCTTTGCTGTATAGTAGAAAAATATTTGTTTTATCGGAGTATGAAGTGGAAAGGAGATAGTTCATTCGTGACTGTGGAACCTGGAGTCGAGAAGACAATATCACCACATGGCCCGTCGACTTGCATCTGAAGCTTGAGCAGATGGAGTTTGCCCACTTCTCGTGGAATTGAGGATGTTCGCATTTCCATTTCCCTCTGTAATCTAAATTTTTGTGATAACAACAACTGGGGAAACTACATCTGCTCGTGATGACCATGTGATGTGACCCAGAAATTCTCCTAAATAGATCTTGTGTGGTCATCATGAACAGTGAACAATTTCAAACAATGCCTAGACACATTGAGGATATGCATTTTTGTTTTTATCGTGGTTGGTCGCTCGGTCATGCAGTCTGACATTTTCTTTGTTTTTATCCAAGTCTGGACTAATAGTATACTACATTCATGTTGTGTACTTGATTTTATATTATGTTACAGTTACATTAGGGATAAACAGGAAATATCAGCAGAAAGCACAGGGGTTGAGTTGTGAAGAAGGAATTAAACTGTGGATTTTGAATAATAAGTGACTTTTAAGGCAGAAATGCTGAATACTTAAAATGAATGGCACATTTCAAAGATTGTGCAAAGGCGCAGAAACCTTAAGGACCACTGCAGATTAAAATCAGTACTTTAACTTTTGGAAAAATGTGGTTTTTTTTATATGCTGGATTACATATCACAAGGATAATCATCAGTCAGATGTTTCTTGTTGTGTTTGCATGGAGTGGTGAAACGGATACACATGCACACGGTGAAACAGGAGAGGACAACAGAAGGTCTACCAGCAATATAAATGACAGGAAAAACAATGGGACTCACACTACGCTGAAATGAAACAAGTGCACTTAAAGTATTAGAGAAGCCCTGTGATACTAATTAGACAGCATAATAAAAGGACGCAGCTACCCTGACATCCATTTGTTTCTGAAGGCTCAACATTAGCATTTTCACCGCCGCCATCTGAGGGTTGGGACAGACTGTGAAGCCGCTTGCACACCAAGGATAATCCGCAATATTTAAACATGGTATGACCAAGATAAAAAAAAAAAAAAAAGGCTTAAACGAGTGACTGAACCCATAAACTCTGCAATGGAGGTACGGTCAAAAAAGTTGTTTCTTCAAGGACCACTTGAAGCAACTACAGCTATTGCCGTCTTGTGGACTTCAGATGAATGTTTTTAGGCATTTCCACATTGACTAATTTTGTTCGACCTGAAGGCAACGCCCATGTTTTATAGTTTCTGAGTTAGCTAACAAAAATTTATGTTACTGTAATTTAATTTACGAAGCCCAGCAAGCATTAATATGGGTAAATGTGTTGTTTTTGATGACAGTTTTGTTTAACAGATGCAGTCACTGGATATTTTGAGCCAACCCCCCTGACATGCTAGAATAATGACCTTTCCCCCTTGGACGCCTGCTTGGGTTGACCCTTGTTTCTCTTTTCTGGACTGAGCGGGTTTTGTCATGTTTCAGGTCTGCTTCCAGATCACTGCCTTTTCTAGAGCTACCCATGGAAAAATCCAGAAGCTATTGTAATTGTCGTCAAACCACATCTTTATCGATAAACACTGAGGTGTCAAAACTCATCATTAATGATACAGGAAAGGCCGTTAAACGTTGTCTTTATGGGGGAAACAGTGAAGGAATGTGTTTTCCTCCTTTTGCTGAACTAAACGCACAAGTGGGAACCTAGCAAGAGAAGTTGTGAGCAGCTGGGGCCAAGCTTGCCCACAATTGCACACTAAGAGTGGAAGACTGAAATGGAGGGAGTGTATACCAGTCTGCAGATCCACACATTTGAAATATGCTGTGAAGCAGACTTACATTCACTCTATTTCAATCCATAAAGAGATTATTTCTAATGGAGACAACTTTGGTATATTTAATTGTGATGAAAAGGGATGAGTGTTTAGGGGATAGATCAATAAACATAGAGTAACAAGAACAAAGGAGGATATAGGTATTCTACAGAAGATTTCAAAATAAAAGGGCAAAACTCAGGGCCCATAAACTCAGGAATGGATTTAGAGGTCAAGTCAGAAAGCTTTTTTCTTTTTAGTATAAGGCTCATGATAAAAGGACTAAGCTCTCTTCTCTTTTTTCTTTCTTTCTTCCTTCTTTCATTTTTTAGCATGAGAAGAGTCTGTGAATTTGAATTCAGCAACAGAAAAGGGTCAAGCTGATTCTAATTTGTTGGAGCAGATTTACAAAAGCCCTTTCTGTTTCACATTTAGGTTCAGTCACTGGGTTAGTTGGAGTATTTGATCATATTCTGATGCTTGCAGACTTATTGAGGGACAACATGGCTTGAAATATTCAGCAGTGTATTCTGAGGTAATAAAAATAAACCTAATATATATTTATACAAGTTAGTAGCTAGTTCAGAGAGGCTAAAACTAGCCTATATATTATGACAATATACAGTATAATACAGACAAAACATACTCAAACACTACATATTGAATTATCCACAGTAAGTCTGTACATCTGCAGGTGGGTAAATAGGCCACATGCCATCCAGGACATTAAAGACACCATATTGAGCTCTTGTTAAGGGCTCAGTTCAAAATATCCATATGTGCTAATTAGGTCATCTTGACCATGGCGAGGACAAAAGAGTTCAGAGTGGTGAAGTGTGGCTCCTATTTTCTACTCGGTGCTTCCCCTCCAGTCGTGCAGTGAAGCGGGCCGGCTGACAAAAAACAGTGTGATGTAAGAGCTGCACAAGCTGGGAACTTTCTGAGGCAACATGCACACATATACTGCACCCATCTATATGTATGGGCACAGACCATGTGATAATGACAACCTTTGACATTCCTTTTACCTCGCAGACAAGGATCTGGCTGAAAAAACCCTCCTGAGAAGCACTGAGAACCCGATGACAGGCTGAGGTGTTGCTCTGTCTTCTCTTATCGACTTTCTCGTCTGTCTGTCTGGATTGAATGAATTTATATGTATGAGAGCGAGATGGCTGGAGCGCAGGACTTATATTCATGGGTTTAAAATGGCACCGAGAAAGTGTTCAAATGTGACTGATGACTGCTTTTTCCCCTCCCTCTCAGCTAACTAACTCTTTAGTATCGGCAGGATTGTGCTAATAAAAGCAGTCAAAATGTACTCAGTCTGGTTTGTTGTTCTCTATAGACAGATAACAATGGGGCATTTTGTCATAACATTGAAATAAGGCATCTATCCCTTTAATATCTCTGGCTGGAAATGGGGATCAATCACTCCTGTCAGGATTGCTAGCAGTCATGTGACTAGAAGCAAGCCTAAAATGGCTGCTCATAGAGATTAACCCAAACAAAATTCAAACCACTTGTTGGTTCCCTTTAGGGATATAGAGTCTTATGGCTTCCTTCAGATCTTTGTTTAGCTTTCAGTGCAGCAGCTCTACCTTTTAGGTCCACCCTCACTGCTTTAAAAAACCCAGCTGTAGCTGCTTGCATACTAAATAATGTACACAGTTATCTGCTACTGTAGCCGACAAATACCCTGACAGAAATTATTATTTAAAGCAGCTGTAATTAATATTTTTACTTTATCAGGGTCATATGACTCCTAGCTTGTGTAAATGGCGTTTCATGGTGATTAACCCACAGAAATTTTAAACCGTCAGTTCCCTTCAGCACTATAGAGTCTTTGACATTCTTCAGATCTTTGTTTAGCTGTCTGTTTTGCAGCTTTGCTGTCTGAGTTTAACCTCACTGCTTTCAAAAAGCTTTAAATGCCGACTGTAGCCACCTGCATACCAAATAAAAAAAGTTATCAACTAGTGAAGCTGCTAAAGCATTCAGCATCTACAGTGGCAGATATTTCCCCCCGAGATGGTGGAGACTAAAACACGGCTAGGAGAGGAATTATTATTGGACTTGCAGTCATCTAGTGGCCAGACACATGTTGCTCTGTAACATCTGGATGTGTCAACAGGTCGTGTTGGTGCATGTTCAGCATTGGAAGTTTTTGCTTAATTTATATACCGATGACTGATCACAGCTTGTTCCCAGAGAATGCAAGTGGATGAAAATTGAGTTATTGCAGATTTTAAGAATCACCACACACTCAATCTGAACAACTTTACCTTTGTATATTTAAATATGCATATCTGTGCCCACATAAATAAACTGCACACAGATATATAAATTCCTCCGGCTGTGTTACACCAATCTTTTCCAGCGGCTGCAGCTGCACTGCTCATCCTCCTGCTGCGATGGATGAATCCCCTTCATCTTCCTCTGCTGTTATTCTCAGTAGTTCTTTTTTACAACCCATTGTTTTCAAAGCTCCAGTTATTTTCTTTGAAAATAAACGCCTTGCCGTCCTCAGCCGCTGTGGACAAAGAGCTGCAATACTGACGCACTGTGCTATTTTGGAGGGAGAGAAAGAGAGAGAGACAGAGAGAGAGAGCGATCTTGATTACTCATCATGCTTATCTAATTCTGTTTTTTTTTTTTTTGCTCCATTCATCTGGAGATTATCTTATCTGAAGAGAGAAGAAACTCAATCAAACAGATGATGAAATTAACATGGCTTGCAAACATTTAACAGTGTGCTGTTTAAGTGGCATTCAAATCCCAATGTATGGATTTGAGGGAGCATAGATATCCTGCCTGTACTTGCCTCAGCAGAAGGAAGTTTTGCACAACTGTTGAGGTGAAGTCACTTTAACTGAGACAGTGACAGAGTGCGGATGATAGGAGAGGCAAAGGACGAGGAGGAAAAGAAATTGGTGTGGAGAGAGGTAGAGAAAAGTGAAAAATGCTCCCCTTGTACAAAGGCAGTGGCTCTGTCTCCTTGACTCAGAGAGCTGTCTACTCCCTTGTGTGTATATGTTAGAAACCCCACCTCCCCCAAGTGCTTCTCTCCACCCCTCCCCTTCTCTCTCAGTCTCTGGCCGAGGAATCCCAGGCAGCGTTTAATTGCAGAGTGCAAAGGCTTTAGTTGGTCTAATGAGCTCAGCACCGGAGCTGGGACTCTTTCACGCGCTTCTCTCAGAGACAGAGATCCATGGAGTCCTTTAACGGAGGATCCTCACAAAGCTGCAGGATTTCAGGTTGTGGGTGAGGAAGAAATTCTCAAATTCAGGTACAGCCGACGAAGTGAGAGAATATACCAGAGGCAAGAGACGGAGTAAGAGGTGGAGAAAGAGAAGAGAGCGGGAGAGGGGAGGGGAGGAAACGGGAAATACACTGCCAGAGTGTGTGTGTGTGAGAGAGAGAGAGAGAGAGAGAGAGAGAGAGAGAGAGAGAGAGAGAGAGAGAGAGAGAGAGAGAGAGGGACTGAAAGCCTGCAGCAGCAAATGAGACAGAACAACGAGGCGGGAGAGGTAGAACGAGAGACAGAGAGAGAGGGAGGGAGGTGGAGAGAGGCCCTGTGCAGGAGAGAGGGCTACAGGGTGAGGAAGAAGAAGGAGTAAGAAAAAGTTATGAGAAGTAGGAGAAAGAGGGTATAGGGAAAGTACCTACGCAAAGATTACTAACTACAGAAGAGAAGACGAAAGGAAACAACAGGCAGGAAGGAAGGGGAGGGAGTCTTGGGTAGAGAGTTAAAAAAAAAAGAGCTGGTGAAAAGTTTTCTTGTGGGAAGACGCAGATGAGGAAAACAGAGCGAGTGAATGACTGGGCTGGAGAGAGCTGGGAGGGGAGGCAACCAGTTGTTTTCTAAGTCGTTTTCGACGCAAGTCTTTGGACTTCTTCGGACATGTACACAGAAGGCGCACAAGCAACGGGACACCAACGATTTCTTCAGCACAGCAACAATCCTGCCCCATGCCCCTGCCAGCACTGCATCCACTATGAGCCGTACGGCCATCACGGTGGACTGGGATATCAACCAGCATCACCCAGACAGACAGACCACCCATCGCTGGACTTCAGGAGAGACACCCGGGCTCCTCGGGTTAAAGATGTAGGAGGTAGAGCTTTCGTGGTGGACAGAGTTGAGAAAAGTGGTCATCACAGCCCACAGAGGAGGTCTGTGTTTGCAGGGCAGGGCCCTTATAGCCAGTCAGATGATTTGAGCCAAGTCTTCCCCTGGGAGTTGAACGCTGCCCAGTGGAACTACCCACTGGAGCCTGGGGTGAGACACTATTCATCTGTCAGAGAACAGTGTGGCTGTGTGGTGCGCAGCAACAGCAGGGCACACCCCTTTAACGCTGGGATACCACATCCTCTCCCTCATCTTCAAGTCAAAGGTCAGGGGTACAGACACAGGAGGACTGTCAGATACGTCTCTGTGGATGAGGAGGAAAGCGATGGATGCAACTTTGAGAACCATCATTTGGACCTATACAATCCCCAACTGGGCCATTTGCACATGCCAAATGGCCACTGTAGACCGAGGCCTGTGTTCACCGAGGGAGGGGAGGAAGGAGATAGCCATCAGGACCCAGGGAGACTGAAGGGTGGATCAGAGGAGGGTTTGAATGGATGTGGTGGCTTTTTCCCCACTGAGGTCCCACAAAAGAATTTGAACCAAAGCAGACGGAAGGGGTCCTACATCCCTCCCTCCGACATCCCCAGTCCAGAAACCTCAAAATCACTATCCGGAAACAACCACCAGCTCCAGGGTTTGGAGGTGACAAAGCAAAAGAGACGGCAGGATTTGGTGAGGGATCAAATTCGACAAGTGGTGACAGATCTGGAGGATGTGTTGGGGGGTTTGAAGGAAGTTCACGTCGAGATGAAAGAGGTAGGAGGGTCTATTATTATAACTGTATAATCCTTACGTGTACATCAGGTGTCTAATATAGAAAAACCTGCGTCTGGTGCAGATGACCCAGTCTTTCATCAATTCTCTCCTGGAAACTGTGACATTTAAAAGGATTAACACAAAGCTCAGATGCTGACATAACAATCCACTGTGCAGAACAGATTGACACAGGTCGTGTATCTCTGAGTGCACGTTCATGAAGAGCATGTCATTATATGTGTCCTTGTGTATACGTGTGTGTGTGTGCATGCTGACTGCATTGTTTGCAACTCAGTCATCATCTCCTACTGAAGCAGTGATTGAGAACGATTTGCTCTGACCTTTTGAAAAACGCTGCCGAAATTGGCAGCGTTCCGGGCAGCACATTAAAAAGCCTGGCTTGAGACTGTTACTAAATTATGCCCTGCTCTTACAGTATCCATTTTGCATGCAGCTGTAAAATGGCATTGATTCACAGCTGACTGCGTTGGTGCAAGGTCTGGCATTTTGCTGTTACAAATAAAAACCGCCATAATAGTGAACTGAGACAGTTGTAAACAAAAGAGATCCAGAGACAAAAAAGAGCTTCAATTTGACTAATTGGTTAAATTGTCTCAGTCTGTTGTAGTTAGAAATAGAGTTTGGCAGCGGAGGAAGAAGCTTTCAGATCCATTACTTCAGTACAAATACCAAAACGTAAAAACAAATTCCTGCATTCAAAAGCCCACAAAAGTCTCCAAACTAAAGTGTTGTGGCCTCGAAGAGCTACAGCGATCAACAGCATGTGCTAATACTGATGTATGTAGCATGTGACTGGTATTAAGGTGGAGCAATAGGTTAGGAAGAAATAAAAAAAATGTAGATTTTTTTTACGTTTTTAAAGTTTTCACACGAAACATGAAGTGTAAACCATTATTCAGTCACTTGTAGAAGCACTTTTAGCGGCAGTAACTTGAAGTGATTGTGTTCTGTGTGACTTTTCAGTCTCACTTGTTGTTGTGGAGGAATTTTGGCAAAATCTACAACGTTGCTTCAAGTCATTGAGGTTTGCGGGCATTTGTTTATGCACAGCTCTCTTAAAATACCACTTCAGCATTTTGACACAGCAGGTTGAGGTCTGGACTCTGGGCCATTGCAACACCTTGATTCTTTACTTTTTTAGCCATCCTGCTGTAGATTTGCAGCTGTGCTGTGGGGATCATCGTCATGTTGTATGACCCAGTTTCGGTCAAGCTTTATCTGTCTGACAGATGTCCTCATATTTGCCTCTAAAGTACTTTGGGATACAGAGGAGTTCGTGGTCGACTTGATGGTAAAAGGTGCCCAGGTCCTGTGGCTGTAAAACAAGTCCAACTCATCACCTCCCCACCATCGTGCTTGACGTGAGGTTGTGTTGATATGCTGTGTTTGGTTTTCTCTATCTGTGGTGCTGTGAATTATGACGTCTCAACTTTGGTGTCATCTGCCCAGAGGTGTGGAGTCTTGAACTTAAATCATGCTGAAAAGCGAAGTCTTTCTCCTAAACTCTTCCACAGAAGCCATATTTGTTCAGTCTTATAGCAATTGTACCTTCATGAAGTTTAATATCATATTCAACATGCTAACTGAGGTCTGTAGGTGTAGAGATTGGGTTGTTTTAAACTTCTCTGAGCATTACACAGTTTGACTTTGTTCGGATGTCCACTCCTGGGATGATTGTGGCATTTTGTTGACACATGAATGCTACAGACCAGCAAACTGCAGCAGAAAGTCGAATAAAAATGGAAGTACACAAACAGAGTACTGTAACTGAAATTCCACTGCAGTTCGTTCATATGTATTTCTCTCTATTTTCATTCAGGTGGTTGAACAGATTGATCGTCTCACAGCGAATATCGACCTCAGTGAGGAGCCGCCCTGCATCGCTCAGGGGTCATCCAATAACTTTCACGACTCAATGCATTCAGGAGACCTCAGGGTCGCCATGCTACCCAATCACAAGCCAGCTTCAGTTCAGGCATCACAGCACGTCGATGAAGACCGCGTCATCCTCAGATCTAACTCTCCTTCTCCTGTCCACATGGCGTCGGTAGTGAAGACCAGCCGCTTCACCCCACCCAATCTAATTAAGGACCACGAAAAGCCAGGTTTGAACGGCCACCCGCCTCACCTGTACCCCTCGAAAGACTCCAACCACACAAGCCAAGCTCGTCCCGAACCCCACCCGCAGACCCTAGACCCTAAGGTCATCATAGGGAACAGCACCTCCAATCTAAGAACTCAAAAGCCTCCGCCTTACCCCCAAAACGGCCGCTGTGGGAAGGGCCCATACCCACCTCCCAAGCCTGTGAGGACCCCTGCCTACCCTAGTAGAGGTCGCCAGAGCACCAGCATGGTGTGAAGGAGGGGGGTGGTGTCCTCCAGTGCCATGGGGGCCTGAAACATGAGACCCTGCTGTAGTGACTGGAGGTCAAAGAGGGACCAGGCAGGGGAACAATTAATGGTAAGTTTAGAGGAACTTTTTTTTTCTCCCTGTCTCTCTCTCGCTCTTCTTTTACAATGTTGATGTTTCTGTCCGGGCTCACTGCTGATTACGTTGGCTCTGTTTACTGGCAGCGCAGGGTTTAAAGGCAGTAAATGAATTGCAGCGTTCCTCCCTTTTTACAAAAAAGGATGTATGTGTTTGATATATGTGTTTTTGTGTGCGCGCGCGAGTGCGCGGTGTCTGTGTGTGGGCGGCAGCGAAGGGATTGTTATGCGTCTCCTTTTGTTGATGTCACATGATTTCCCAGTCTTCAGTACACTGCAAAATGTGTCTGTCTTGGCAAGTGAAATGAGAAATTAGAGTTCATTCTTGAGCCTGGTTACACATGTGGTTGCAATTAGTCAACAGGGTGAGAAAATTTCATTCGCTGAAGTAAAATTCTTCTTTTATGAGTAGATTTGAGAAATTCCTGATCTTGCGAAATGCAATTAGCTGCTGATTATTACTCATTGCTGTTATTTTGGCTTAAAAAAGCACTTTAATATATTGAATTTGACGGCCTTAAATCTTGAGAATTTTTTTTGCAGTGTACCTTAGTCATAACTTTGAGGGAACTTGAACTTGGCAGGAGCTCAGCCGTTACTGGCAAAAGAAGACCCCACAGCCGCCTGACTGCAATCATGTGACAAAAAAAAAAGGCGTCATTAGATTTACAGGAAGATCATAGCTCTGCCTCAGAGCTGGCATAATTTACTGTTATGGGCTGATGAGGTGGGACTGAGCCTTTCTTCTCATGCCACAGACAGATGTATCATCACAGAGGCAGACTTAATAACAAGATGACTCTGTGAAAAAGTCCCTGTAGCAGAGGCGGAAAATTAGACAGCAGATATAGAGTTAAGCACTGGTTTTAACAGTCCACCTTTGCAGATGCTGAAGACACGTGCGTGTTTCTGTACTTCCCTCTTGTGCAGAGTATGCGTAACTACAATCTATTTTTCTGGCTTCGAGTCGGGCAAGCACAGTCTGGTTTTAATCATAAACCCCCACCACCCCACCCCCCGGCCATGTGCCAAAACAAAATGAGGCAAACTTTGGGTTTATTTGTGATGTCCATATAAACAGAAGCGCTCCACATCCACTGCTGCAGGAAGAGGCGCACATCCAAGGCTGCAGCTTCAGGTCGAATCTGACAGGCAGATGAAAAGGGTCGACAAGGCGTGCGCCTTTGAACATTCTTTCAGTTGAATGAGATGAGGGTGTAAGTGTAACATAGCTCGTCTGCTCAACACTGTCCTTTCACAGTTTTTCAAAGCATCGTTGCTGTTGACATTTTAAAGGTCTGTGTCATCTGAATTTGTCATCTAGAGCAGGTTCAGTGTCAAAATGACTAGGCACAAGACATTCTGTGCCTCCATAAGTTTTTCCTTGACTCGTCACTACAGCAGGTTGAGCTGCATATTTGATTTGGTTTTATCTGGATGTCGTTCCTAAAGCCACCCCAAAGTCTGGTTCGACTCCTCTTGGAATTAAACCCGGGATCTCTTGGTTGTTAGGCAAATGTGTAAACCACTATAATGGTGTACATATGTAATAGAACCAATTAAAGCCCTACTGATATAGGCTTTTTACCGATACTTATTATTGGCTATATAAAAATCTGATATTTTAATATCAATATCAATGCCCTCTAGGGGACAAACTATGCAACGGCAATGGTTGCTTACTTGATTTTAAATTCTTTTACATATTTACTTTTACAAATACCAAAACACATAGATTAGCAAATAGCTAATATCGGCTGATAATATCGTCCCGTTGATAAATTGGTCAGGCTTTCGAACAAATTCTGACCTACAGTCCCAAAGAAGCAGGAAACTGTCCTGCATCCTCAAAGCTCATTTACGTCAATTCGGTTAATAATATTGTAAATATACATAATTTAATAAAAATATCAGATTATATTTTCTTTACAAGGGTTTAAAACGTTTAAGAGGTTAAAGGTAAGCTCAAAAATGGACACAACTGGTAAATGGTCTGTTTTTATATAGCGCTTTACTAGTCCCTAAGGACCCCAAAGCACTTTACATATCCAGTCATTCACACACACACTGGTGATGGTAAGCTACATTGTAGCCACAGCCACCCTGGGGCGCACTGACAGAGGCGAGGCTGCCGGACACTGGCGCCACCGGGCCCTCTGACCACCACCAGTAGGCAACGGGTGAAGTGTCTTGCCCAAGGACACAACGACCGAGACTATCCGAGCCGGGGCTCGAACCGGCAACCTTCCGATTACAAGGCGAACTCCCAACTCTTCAGCCACGATCGCCACAAACTGGAGGCAGGTGATCCAAAAAAATAATTCTAACTTACAGGTGAAAAAAAAAAGTTTTCAAGACATCAAAAAAAAGTATAAAAAAGGATACAAGGAAAAAAAAAAGTGGAGCAGAAGCATAAAAAGGAGATAGAAGATGCGATGATCCTCGATTCCTTTAATTATTTCCTTACCTTACCTCCTTACCTCTCCTGCTAGTGGAGGGGACAAGGAAGAGACCAGAGGAAAGAGGAGTTAAAGGAGCAAACATTTAACAAAATGAGTCATCACTGCCTTTAAAGCAACTTCATGGCACAATTGCATCATAAATTATTTTGTTATAGCCCAACTACTGCTGTATTTTATGGTCTCAGGTTTAAGAGTGCTCATGTTTTATATTTAGCAACACTTTTAAATTCACAACATGGAGAAATCTGACAAGTTATGAAACCTTTTTTTAATCTCACAGAGAAGAGTGAAGGGCAGAAAGTTTGATCATCTTAAATAACTTAAACAAACTGAATGAAAAAGATGAGTTGTATAAAAAGTCCCTCTCCTATCATCGGTTTGTAGGTGCTTTTGCCGGTACTTTTCCGTTTTTAAATATATTTATTTATTTATTTATTATTAATATTAATTATCTATTTATTTATTTTTGTCTTTTATTTTATTTTTAAGCACTTTGATCAGCACATGCTTTTTTCTTTTTTCTTTTTAAAAGTACCATATAAATAAAGTTGGCTTGGCTTAGCTTGGCTATGATGCATTTTAGGAATTGAGACATCCTTCAGTACGGCGCACTGAGATTGATTGTCATAGGCGGGAATATGGAGGAGAGGAGGAGGCACAAATTAGTGAAATGAGAAAAGCCCAAAGGCTAAGTGCACACCAGGGAGAAGGGCGATAAAGCACAGGTGAACTCAAGCAGCGGGAAGAAAACAAAGGCCCAAATTTATCACAAGCGTTTCTTTTCTTACTCATCATTGCATCTTGTATTAAAAAGTGAGGTGGGCCCACTGGAGAATCAAAGAGAGCAGCATTATGATGAAATATGATGTTTATTTACAAGGCCCTGCTGCAAAGATGGATCGCTTCCCTCTGCTCTCTGATTGAACTGAAACACAGTATTTACAGTGTCTGGTCATTAGCGGTACCTCTGATTCACCCTGAATTTTTAAAAACTGCTGCCCATAAGTGGGAGAAGGTTAAAAAAAAATATATAGCTAGATTCTCCAATTTCACTGGAACATTTCAAAAAGTTATATTTATTTATTTGTAACTACTGCACATTTTTTTCTTAATTTGCAATGATGCACAATGGGTTGTTTTTTGGTGTGTCTGTCTCAAGTTTTGTGTGTGCTTTTTGTCCACGGTTGAAAGAGAGCTCTTGATCTCAGTGAGACTTCCTTCCTTCCTAAAGGATTTAACCATTAAGAACATGTAGAGCCACATTAGGTAACTTTCAAAATAAAACTGGGAGGAACAGAAAGGAATAAAGTCATGCAGACCAACAAGAAGGCAAAGGGAAAGTTTGGCATAAAAACCAAACAGAAATAAAAGGGTAAAGCTAGTAAAACAAAGCATCCGTGGCTGGCTTATTTGACGATGAGATTGTGCCTATTTGTTGTTACAGTTTACTGAGTCTGGACTGTAAATTTTCTTTTCCAGTTTACATTTAAAAAAGGATGGAAATTTAAAAATGAGTATAGTCTGTGCAGGAAGTAAATAGATCTGATTAAGACCTGAAACACTTTTTCTATTAAAAGTTTAACTTTAAAAATGTGCACCTCATGTTCTGTGTGTTTAGTGTATGCTGTTTGTATTTTATCCTTTCACTGCTGCCTTGGTTACAAATAAAAAAAGGGAGTCAGATCAGGAGCATCCTTTATAAACTCAAACGTGACCACTTCCAAAAAAACCCCACTCCATGGCAGAAATATTGTTCCTCTGAAAGCCAGAAACCTACCGTGGCTTTCTCTGAAACAGACGTAGAAGAACAGACAAACACACAAAACTCTTCTCACAAGTTTGATAAAAGCCACGTTTGAGGTGCTTCTTTACAAGTCAGCAACATGACTCACAAGGACACACACGACACTACACGCACTGCCTCACTGTCAGTACAGCACAGACTAACGCTCTGTTTCCATGGCTCCACCAATGAGTGATACGGCACGAAAAGCCTTGAGAAGAAGCACAGTTAATATGAATGTACTGTGTTTCACCGGCAAGGGCAGGCGGCACCAAGCCTGAGCTCACTGAGGTGCTGAGTTCTGCATTTAAATAATTTTTTCCCCTCTTCTCTGATGTGATGTTTCCAGCAGGAGCTGATACCACTGAGACGAGCTGTCAGCTGGTCGAAACAGAGCACGGCCTGAAGGTGGGGTTATTTCCAAAGGGAAAGCTCTCCCGAGAGTCGACCTCTGACTGCACGTCACGTGAGCGCACAAGTGTGGAGGAGAGGCAGTCGAACCGTCTGAGAATTTAAATGTAAAGTAATGTATGAAAGTAATGAGAAGGATAAACTGCAAACTTATTCTCAACAACCATCAACCTGAAACATAAAGGTAGCTTTTCATGACAGTATTTATTTCTACTATTTTTATATTGAAAAAGATTATCTATTTTCAGGCAGCTTATACTAGTCTGGATACTACCTGTACTATATTAAGATTTATATCATATAAACTATGGTGAAGATATTTTCCATATCAACTATTTCTCTCTGTAACATGGCTTTTAAAGTACAAGAGGAAATAAAGTGAGGATAGAGGAAGCTAAAATTAAATGGCAATACTTTTGATTTTCCTGCACTTTCCTCATGCAAATAAATCCAACATCTTAATCATCTGATTCTTGATAAGTTTCACTGACTGCTGAATGTCCCCCTAAATATTAAATATGAAATAAAAGAAATGACACCAGCATTTTATTACCCCTGCCTCTGAGAAATGATTTATACACTTGCTGAGCCTGACTGAAGTGAGAGGAGCTGTTGTAGGAATACTTCTGGGCCTGATCTGGAGATGGCAGTGTGTGATCTCTCATGGCCTTATTCTGTCAGCGCGCTTGAGGCTGTATCCATGGCTAGCAATGCCAGCGTCTGTGTCTCTGTTTGTTTAAATCTTGTCTGAGAATTTCACCACTCTCCTCTCGCAAGCGCCTGCTGCTATCCAAGCGCTTGTTGCTTCCTCTGAGAGCCGCTACAATCCAACTCCCTTACAAAATATCCCAGTTTCTTGGCCTCTTTCCGTGCCCGTATCGCTGATGGAAAGCTACAGTGACAGATGGAGCATGCAAACTGTTAACTGTCCTGGGTGTTTTGTCACTCACTGTCTGCAGCCTGAAGCGGTGTAAGTAATTGTGCTGTGTGACTGGGAGGCAAGGTTGTAAAGAGTTGATAAGCTGCTGTGGATAGATGGGGAAGGTCATGTGCCAGAGGCTGTTATTAACTTGTCAACATTAAAAATTAAAAATATTTTTTGGCCCCTCAAGCAGGGCCTTGTATTGCACCATTGTCTGGTAACAATACACACTAATGCTGTAGCCAAAGATTTTTTTAAATTATGGGTTTTATAATCTGATCTGACCTGAAGTGTTTCTCAAGTTTGCAAATAAACAAAGAAAATAATGATAAATTCCTATCACACCTCAACAGCTCAGTGTTAAGCCAAAAATCATTACAGTTGAATATACTAACCCAACTCTAGCTGTCTGTCAAGCTCTCCAGTTCAGCACTTTAGGCAGTGGATTTAACACTCAAACGCCACGGTAATTTTTAAACAACTGGTTCTGAATGTTGATTTACACACAGAGGAAAATGCACTCCTCAGTTCTGGCCATGTTGATTAGCTGAACGAGATCATTTTTTAAGTTGATGAGATTGATTAAAGCACCATCTCCAGGTTTAAAGCTAATGCCTCTGAGGATATCAGCCATTAGCACTGAGAGTTAAACAGATTCCTTCAGAACTTCATCAAGGTGTTACGATAAAGTTCAAAATCCAGGCATGCATGTAAATAAGGATTTACAAGGTTTAGCAGAGGAGTGAGCAGACCAGTTTACATCTAAAAATGAAAAACCACGTTCTGACTTAAGAATTTCTAAAACACAGCACCGCTATAACTTTGGATATAAACATGGAAAGCTAATTAGCAGGAATCTTTTCAGGGATAGTGAAGTTAGGCTAGCTAGAATAGCTGAACCAATGACTGTAGAAAACATTTACTTACATACATGTTTCCAACAGTCATTTTTTATTCAACAGACCACCATTTTGGATGTGTGACAATCAGAGATGGGCAGTGACGCGCTACTGTAATCCGATTACTTTTTTCAAGTAACGAGTAAAGGGATTACTATTGCGAAAAAGGTAATTAGATTACTGTTACTTTCCCGTAAGTAAATCATATCAAGGAGTCGAAGTGCATAAAAGGCTAAAAGGTTTTGTATCTAAATGATTTTCTCTGGAGCATGGAGCTGAACTGCCATGTCTCAAAAAAAGGTTGGGACATTTTATTACCACCAGTGTATCCAAAAAAGTGGCCAAAGTTATACTTAATAAAATGGCCAAAGTGCACTTCACAGAGTGGCCACAGGAGTACCTAATAAGTCAATCAACGTGAAAGCATGTTGGTAATCTGGTCACAGTTTGTTTCTCAGTGATGGCTGTGTTTACTTCTCTCCATCAAATAGAGTGGGACACAGAAATGCACAGAAAATCCTGCTGAAGGATCCTAGAATAGCTCCTTGCTAGACAAAGACAGCAGCTCTTAGTGAAAACATTTTTTGCCATTATGAGCACAAGGATGTGTTACTGAGGCAGTCCATACACTTTCTTTTTTAGTGTTAATAACACTAAAAATGGCACAGAAATGGCTGTTTTAAAGGGATTACTATTGCAAAAAAGGTAATTAGATTATTGTTACTTTCCCATAAGCACGCTGCGTTACTGCGTTACTAAAACCGGGATTTTTTTTGCGAGTGTCTCATGACAATGACGTAAGCGAGTGCAACGTTTGTGGCAACAGCTGTGTGCAGATCAACAAAGGATAATATATCGAGTGCAGCATTTAAAGTGTGGAAGTACTGACCTTACTTTGAGTTTGATTCGTAAAAAGTGACAAAAACATTAGCGTCTGCTGCTCACTGTGCGGGAAGAAAACTTTTTTTTACAGAGGAAAAAACCCCTAAACGTCCGATCAAGCACCAAATACGCTGCTGCTGGAATGTGAAATTCACAGAGAAACTGCCGTATCCTTCCACTGACCGCCGCGGCACACCTGCACCAGGGCAAACCTCCGCCTGCCCCACCCCTGCTATACAGGTGAAAATAGAGCAACAGGACCGCTAGTCTTTGATTTTATTTATTTTCTGCTGTGTTTTACGTGTATCTATTTGAAAGAGTGAGTGTAAACACAAAAAAAATATTTTATGTGCTGCAATGTGCAGAAAATGGGTTTAAATGTTAAACAAATTTCTTCCAGTCAGAGAATGTTGCATATAATTAAATGTTTTCTTCATGCGTAAAGTACGGAGCCCCGGAGGGGACATGGGAGAAAAAAAAATTAAGACGGACTTTTGCGAGATCTCGCAAAACTAACTCGGGATCTCGCAAAACTTTTGCGAGCTCTCGCAAAACAAACTCGGGATCTCGCAAAACTTTTGCGAGCTCTCGCAAAACAAACTCGGGATCTCGCAAAAGTTTTAGCCGCATTCTTCCCGTTAGCTCGAGACCTACTACAGCCGGGAGGAACACCGCTTTCGCGGCACATCGTGCCTCGACCTCCCGGTCGGCTTCGAGCCGGCGTCCGAAGAATGCGGCTAAAACTTTTGCGAGATCCCGAGTTTGTTTTGCGAGAGCTCGCAAAAGTTTTGCGAGATCCCGAGTTTGTTTTGCGAGATCTCGCAAAAGTCCGTCTTAATTTTTTTTTTCTCCCATGTCCCCTGCGGGGCTCCGTAGTAAAGTTAAAAGATTAAAACTAATAAAACAAGTTTTAAAAAGAGACTTTTTCATTTGATTACATTTTATATGATGGATTATGCAGAAAAAGTAGAATTGGGCTGTAAGATCTATTGCTTTATCACCTATTTAGGGGATAAATCATGTCTTAAAAAGTAAACTAAGTAACTAAGTAACGAATTACTTTTGAAAATAAGTAATCAGTAAAGTAACGGGATTACTTTTTTCGGGAAGTAATCAGTAATTAGTTACTGATTACTTTTTTCAAGTAACTTGACCAACACTGGTGACAATCGTGACGATAATTTATAATCAAATGACACAGGCCAACAACCATCTGACAACCACCTGTTGCTAGGGACTGGTTGGCAAAAGCCTCTGAGTGATTGTTTCGGTTACTGGCAGATTGCCATGTTTGTCTGTAAAAATCCTGTTACGACCCAGACTCATGAAAGCCATGACCTGCTGTTGATTGCCTGGCATGGGAGGATTGTCAGCTAATGCAGGTAAGTGTCTTACAGCTTATAAAGCGGGCCCAGATAAACTGTTCAGTTTCTCTCTTGTACTCCTCCTGACATCAACCCATTAGTGATCTTTGTGCCTTGGTTAGATTGTGTTTTCTAAATTATTTTATATTTAAGTAACCAATTTGTGTGGACTCTTTCCTGGTTACATAATTTGAGCCAGTTCGTGATAATTCTTGCTAACTACCAACACCCTTTGAAACATGTTCACTGCACTGCTGAGGAACAACTTTAACTTTTATTTTTTTTGGTTTGCGTCACACTTTTTCAAGTAGTGTTACCACTCAGCTTGTTTTTTCAAATGTACACAGTACAGGAAGTTGGTGAATATTTACAGAGAAACATGAAGAATTACAGACATCAGTTTAGCAACCAAAGCAATCACTCTAAGCCATAGGTGTCAAACTCTGGCCCGCGGGCCAAATTTGGCCCGCAGCCTACTTACATTTGGCCCACGAAGCCATACCAAATTACTATCAGAGCTGGCCTACTGGTATTATACAGCTAATATATATATTGTTTAGTATTAAGCTTTGCTTGTTCCATATTCAGTTTTTCAGCAAAACGTGTTTGAGTCCATAAGAAAAGATTCATTCTTATATCTGGAGGAATAAATATATTTCAATAAATATTAACGTTAGCCCGCGACTTTGTTCCAGTTTTGAATTTTGGCCCACTGTGTATTTGAGTTTGACACCCCTGCTCTAAGCTTTTTGGCGTAGCACCTTCTTCACAAATAACCACTGTTGGTGAGTACACGTTTCCCAAGCAACCAGTGGTTGGACAGCTCTGAGCAATGTGTGCATGATGTCATGTTAAAAACCTTAGTAATGACATGCTACCTGGTGGCTAGCTACGGAGCTACGGTTAGGCTAATATAAAAAATGAGCACAGTGAAGATCTAGTATGAGGGTTAAATTGCTCGTAACCAAAGTTTACGTTCAGTGCCTGAGCTGCCTGAGACAAACATCATGTGGAAGGAAGAAGATGCTGAAAAGAGACCAAACTTCAGACAGGAGAGCATCTGAGATGATCCATGCTCAGGTCGAGGTTAGTTATTAATATGTTGCTGCATGGTTTGGATTACTTGCTATGAAAAAAAATCCGATCCTAATCCTATTGCCAAGTGATTCTTTCCTGAAGAGTTCAAATATTTGGTGTGAGCCCATGGGCTGTAGTGTACACTGGGAGTTTTGAAAAACTTAGCTCGAAGACATTCTGCACATGAATTGAGAAACAAAAATGGATGCTGATTATTTCTGGGGGGGCTTATTTATCTTAAATAGCACATGACACAATGCGTTACCAGACTTTAAAAAGACACAGCTACAATCAAAGCAGCAAATGCCTGGTACTGGAAACAGGGTTTTTTTACACCATCGCTTCCATGTGAAAATTCCGAGACGGCATAAATATGTTTGTAGCTACTGTGAGATCACCCAATGGTTTTGGATTTCTGCATTTTGAAGCTGGTTAGCTTCAAAATGCAGCTTAGAGAAAATGTAAATCATATCAAGGAGTCGAAGTGCATAAAAGGCTAAAAGGTTTTGTATCTAAATGATTTTCTCTGGTTGGGACATTTTATTACCACCAGTGTATCCAAAAAAGTGGCCAAAGTTATACTTAATAAAATGGCCAAAGTGCACTTCACAGAGTGGCCACAGGAGTACCTAATAAGTCAATCAACGTGAAAGCATGTTGGTAATCTGGTCACAGTTTGTTTCTCAGTGATGGCTGTGTTTACTTCTCTCCATCAAATAGAGTGGGACACAGAAATGCACAGAAAATCCTGCTGAAGGATCCTAGAATAGCTCCTTGCTAGACAAAGACAGCAGCTCTTAGTGAAAACATTTTTTGCCATTATGAGCACAAGGATGTGTTACTGAGGTAGTCCATACACTTTCTTTTTTAGTGTTAATAACACTAAATATGGCACAGAAATTGCTGTTTTAAAAGTGCCTCCACTTCTGTTTTTTCTAAAGAGAGAGGAAACAAGTTAACTTTGGAGTGAATTTGAGTGAATATGGAGGAAACATTATAAGTCATTGAATCTTTTAAAGGACATTTTGTGAAAGAGCACAAAGAGAGCACCAAAATGTCTACTATTTGAAGGGCAAATGTGTAGGTGGATTAAAAATGTAGGAGTAAAAAGAGCTGAAGTAGAAAAAGTTTGTAAAATGAAAGAGCTGAAAATGTTCATTGGGCAATATCATTGCTGATGTCACCCACTCTAACTGCTCTTTGTGGAAATACATTAAAAACTCATGCTGAAATTGACATGAAACTTAAGCTATCATCATTTAAAACCCACCAAAGATTTGAACTTAATACAGCTTTAAGAGTTCAAGGTGTTGAGGCCATATGAATGGTGTCTTTAGCTCAAAACAGGATGAACTACTTAACTATTAAAGTCAGCTGGGTTTGTTCAATTATTTCCATTATTTAAAAAATGCTTTAAACCCAAAATATTTAAAAAGTTGCAGAAAAAGAAAAGCAATAGCACAATTTTCTCCCTAAAATTGTCTGTCCTTACATGGGGGACATCACATTTAAACTTTTCTGTACCTTATACTTCTGCTCTATGAGATGCTTCATACTTTGTTAAACAATAGCTTGGGTTTCTTGAGGTTAAGAGATTAGCCTTAATTAACCTTAATTTTAAAATGTAATCTAACATTGTAAAGGCTGATCCATGAAATAATTCAGCGTTTTTGAAAACTGAGTTTTTACTGAACCTTATATCAAATAAAAAAAGAAGAAATTAAATATTCATAAGTTATGATTTGCATCATATTTCTTATGTCCAGATATTTTCATTGATTGCTTAAAAATAATTTGTGCAATTTATTTAGTTTTTTGGGGAGAAAAAGTACACTGATGGTGTAGAAGGCTCAAAAACTCATGTATCAAACATGATACACGTGGCATTGCAGGGTTAACAGGAAAAAGCAGCACTTCCTTCTTGTTCAGAAACATGAAGACATTTGTTTTTCTTTAGAAAAGTTATTAGTTTCTATCTCTTGACACATTCATGGTCCACTAACTGAGTCAGCACTTTGAACTGTAAGCCATTTATTCATCATTGCATGATTTAGTCCTCCAGATTCAATAATATGCTGAAGGAGTGAATACTGACTCTTTCCAGCCTGTAACTGTCAGAATATTTTCTTAATGAAGATACAGGATCACCCTGCTTTCTTAAAGGGCTGGGCAAGAAAGTAAAAGCTTATTTTGTTTTCAGCTGTTATTCTTGACTGAAATATAACTTGTAAGCCAAATATGTTAGGACAAGGAAACTGCCATCAATCCTCTGGGCACTCATTTTAGAGTCTGCTAGGCTTGATGTTACCTAATGTCTGCAGAACCTGAAGCCCAGTGGACTTTGACAAAGGCCATGTCTCAGCCTGCTGTCCAAGTCTTGGCCTTTCTGCACATCCTGTCTATGAATCTTGTCAGACCAAAAGTGCACTGGCTGAGCTGTTGGCTGTGCCGCTGTTGTAAATACTGGAGTGAGTTTGGAATGTCAGACACAGATTCAAACCAAGAACAACACCGTCTGCAAGTGTTGCCACCTCCAGTTTGTCTAGTCCTACCAAAAATAATACACGAGTAGGATGCAGTTAATGCCAGAGGTGCTCAGTACTTGTCTGATGGAGTATTGTTTCCTGGTCTGTTTAGGTTCTGGATGGAAAAATACAGCATGATGAACAACTGCAGTGTTTGTCTCAGAGGCAGCTACAACAGCTAGGTGCTAATGGGTCTAACCAGCCCCCCGAAACACAGAGCCAAAGGGGGAAAGAGCACAGCAGGGTTCAAATAAAGACAAGAAATGCGAGAAAACAAGAAATGTAGTGAGATGAAAATGCACACAGATCAGATTTGGGCTAACAAGATACATTATCAGTGTATCAGAGTTTTTTTTAATTCAATTTAATTCATTTTTATTTATTTATTTATTTTTTTAAATGAGACCAGGCTAAATAATTTACATTCACAACATAATGGCAAATATTAGCATTAAACATAGTATTTTATTTTAATTTTGCCTTCTTGTCAATATATATATCAGTGTATGTACATTCAAAAAGCAGTTTTTAGGCACTGCTAAAAATCATCATCTTAAATTCTTTCTATAGCTTGATGACCATAATCACAAGTTCAGCAGTTACAGCAAAGGTCAGTAAAAGTATACTAATGACAAATGTAAGTCTGATGAATTAAAAATTAAGGTCTTTACAATCCTTTTACTGCTGTACAGCTACTCCTTTTGTGCTTTTTTGGGTGGCGTGTATCACGTTAGGACATTAGGAATTACTCGGGCTGTGCATGTCTGTCTTCCATTGGACACAAAATCTCCTGCAAAAATGAAGAGTGAGTTTCTGATGATTCTGCTTTGTGTGGTAGCTCTTGGTATGTTTCCCAGAAAGTTGAAATGGCAGACTTAGCATAAAAAAAAGAAGTTTTAAAAAGTATTTGAACTAGGCCAAGAAGGAGACAAAGGGAAAAAAAGGAAGCTAAAACTGAAAGTTGGTGGCTTACTGTTGCCACCTCCTACTGATGAAATCATAGGAAAGATTTGAAAACATTTATGGAAATAAATTTTTGCAAAGCTTTAATTCTGATGTCTACAAAGTCCACAGGTGTCATACGTTGTTAGGTAATGTTGAAAACACTGACTGTATATGAAAGATGGATATAGTTTCTGGATCTGAAAAGTTTTTAATGACCAGCAGGGGGTGACTTCTCTGGTTGTATAGAAGTCTTTGGAATAAAAACCTTTCAAATCATTTATGACCTTGCTAATACTTTCCTGGCAGCTTTATGATCTTAGTAGTGATGTGCGATACCACTGATTTCCTTTCCGATCCGATACCAAGTAATATTCAGGGTGGTATCGACGATACTGATCCGATACTGATACTTTGTACAAAAACTTATTTTATTTATTGTATCTCAAATTATAGCATCATAATGATTACAGGACATCAGATTACTTGTTCTTATCACTTAATAATGCAGAGTTCATCATATAGAAATAAAAAAAACTGAAGTTGTGCGCATTTTGAACCCCTTGCCTGCCTGCAGCACTAAAGGACTCCGTGAGAGACGTCTCGCCCTAGCAGCACCTGTCCCTGTCCTCCTCTTCAGTTCGCCTCAACATACGCTCGTCATATTCTGTGATATGATTTACTCTGAGGTGTTTGACAAGGTTAGTGATGTTGCCACAACCATACATGCCAACCCTCCCGATTTCTCCGGGAGAATCCCGAATTTCAGTGCCCCCCCCGAAAATCTCCCGGAGCCACCATTCTCCCAAATTTCTCCCGATTTTCCACCTGGACAACAAAATTGAAAAACCATGTTGCAGAATTCATAGCGTGGCCCAGCCAATTCCAGTTTCCACCAATGGCGGCAGGTACTTAGTTTTAATATTACTCTTATTTCTCTTTCTGGGTGCAAAAAAACTTTTAACATATTTTCAGGTGAGAATGTAGCTGTGTAAACTTCAAATATCTGAGACGATCGACACATCGTCTTCGAAACCCCCGCGGTCTTTCATTACTTGGGTTAAACATGATATAAGTCACTTTGATAACTTAAAAATGTTATTGTTTGGCTTTTTCAGTGTTTTATTTGTTCGTGAGTAAATCCGTTTGGCTGAGTTATTAGATTAGATTAAATTAAATTTAACTTTATTAATCCCTCGGGAGGGTTCCTCCGGGGTTTTCACACAGCTGAATAAACGTCAAACAGAAAACTAATTAAACAAAGTGTGAGACGGTCGAGAGTTTACGTCAGCGCCCTGTTATATTTTAGATAGCAAGGACCAGACGGCAGAGTTTCACTCCACTCCACTCACCGCTCGTGACGTACTACCCGGCTTTCTTTAGACTGCGAAGGCCGGCTCCTCAGGTGGAAGCAGCCTCTGAATTCGGACACCCCCGCTGTTTCCGGGTCGGCCAATAACAACGGTGACATTTAATGTATTTTACCCGATAAATAAACCCTGTAAAATGTATTTTTAATGTCGCCCTAATTCTGAGGTCTCAAGGTTGGCAAGTATGGCCACTACACCTCACTTTTTTGCCACATGTATTGCAAACCACGTCTCAGCTGTTTGTGGAGGTAAAATAAGTCCGCACATGACTCCAATTACGCTCAGCCATTGTTGTGAGTGCGCACGCCAAGGGGCTGCAAGACTTTTATACAGCCGTATTTCGCACATGACTATGAAAGGCGGAAGAGGAAGTAGTTCCTTTGAATGTAGACAATCCGAATGTTATAGTTTCTTTCCACTGTGTTCCTGTTAATGATAAAGTACAAATTTACCCTAAATTACTAAAATATCGATATTTTAATGTGAGAATCGATTCTAGAACATAAATGATTGGTATCGGAGGAATCGATATTTCAGGATCGATCCGCACATCACTAGATCTTAGTCACTAATTTCAATCTCACTGATTGGTTTATTGACTGACAGCGTGATGTTATTTTTCTAAATTATGGCCTATATTGAAGTCCAAAGGGAGAAAAATGCAGGGTTTGGTTTAGCATGGGTCTACCTTGAAAAAAAGCTGCACTGCAACCATCATGTTCAGTTTCAAACCTCCAAGACCCCGATGGACTCTCAGCTTGAGGCTTTTTATTAGAGCACCTAAGCAAGGACTGGGTGAAGTCTGTGGCTACATCCATCTTTTATATACAGTCCATTGTTCAAACAGGGTTACTTATGAATTATACGTTGTCATTATATGTGAGCTTATATAAGTTAATTTCCATCGTATACCCTTTCTTGTTTCTCATACTAGAAACCAGAACTAAAAAACATTTTCGGAGTTTAGCAGAGCAGCATGAAAGCAGGGTGTTTTTTTTTCCGTCAGAAGCCAAACATACCAGGAATTCATTTTCTAAAAATCCCCGTGTCTCTCAGCTCAAAATCAAAACACTGTTTTGTCATTTCATTCATCATTGGGAGATTCCTTTTGGTAAATGAATTTGCACTAAACAGATTGCTTCAGAGAAAAATTAATACAAGTGTTTGAAGTAAGAGATGAAGAGCTTATAGACGGTGCAGTGGATCAACAATCAGAGAACAGCAAATCCTTTGAGCCATCCCTCCAAATACCACCCAAGTCAAAGTACCACCCAGCTTGAAAGAGAAACAGAATTCATCATCAGTTTGACTCCGCTGTGTTTTGTCTCTGAGCTCTGTGTAGTTTTCATTGGCCAAATTTACTACAGTGTGTCTGCTGGTTGTGTAACTGTCCCCCCCCCCAAGGAAGTAAGAGGAAGTAGCCCAGTGCGTCTACCCTGCACACCCTTGCTGGTCTTCAGCTGACCTCAGCTCTGTTCTTGATCTCGGCAGGATGACAGAGCTGCTGAGGAATTTCTCTGCCCTGTGCCTAAACCAACCTGCCAGGATGCTCTCTTTAGGCTCAGCACGTTCCTCAGTTACGTCCCTGCCGACTCTCACATGGCCCCGCTTTGTTGAAATATGACCTTCAAATACCAAACCCTGCCCTTAGTAACTGCTCCAAACACTGTTCACCTATGTGCAGATGCATCCGGAAAATGTCTCTCCTTGCCACAGCAGGCTGCAGGCACATGGCAGACCAGTCCCTTCCACACCTAACCTACCTGTAGGCTTGATTATATTTGCTGAGCCTGAATGAAAAGTAGTGCCAAACTCCTTTTTTTTCTTTTCTTTTTTTCCTTTGGCTTCGTCAGGCTTGTGTAAGCCTAACTCGAGACTCTGTCCAGATGTTGGTGTGAAGCTACACAGCTGAGCAAACAGCCACTGTCTCTCTACAGCATGACATGATTAAAATGACATGCTGGGCCAAAAAGACCAGCTGAAATCTGACAGAGTTAAAGGTTAACATCTTAACTGCAGAGATGGTAAAGTTAGCCTGACCTACAAATGGGCAAAACTCAAATGTTAACTTCAGTGGTGAAATATGAAGATAAATACATACATTTGTTTACTTTAATGATGGTGTAGACTTTAACCTCATAAATCTTCCATGCTGATTATACGTCAGTTAATGTATAATAGTGTCACATATTAAACAGTGTAGACAGTTTTTTGATATCACAGGTTAACCTTTTATCATAAACCCTTAAAACAAAAATGACCCTTTCAAACATTAGTGTATTCATTAGTCAATTTTAAATATAATAAAATACTACTAGTGAAATAATTTAGTAATAATAGTAGAAAATGTGTTCAAAGGCAGAGATACTTTCATCTTGTTTGTGGATTTTTGTGGATTTTTGCTTTTCCCCACCTCAGATTTCACAGTGATTTTGACATTATGTTTTTAGCAAAATACCTTGTGAAATATTAAGAAGATTAAATCTGGGTTAAGATGACTCTAATGTGTTTTATCCAACACCTCTAGCAATTCAGTTTCATATCAGTTATCAGTTCAAGTGTTATCATCTATCATCCTTGACATTTCCAGTTGTAGCACAAGTTAGATGGCCTTTTTGTTATAAAAATACAGACATTACTTTAAAAAATACATTTTAAAATGCATTCACTTTTAATGCAGTGCTATCACCAACACTAAAATTATGCTGTGGTAAAGAATATGCCTAAATAAATGAACAATGTAAATCAGATTGTGAGACTTTGAACCCCTGCACTTAATACAACCATGGCTACGGACTCTTAGTCTTCATTTATTTTTGTCTGTGAGCATGCTGAGACTTTTAAATCTCTGCTGCAGATATCCTCTGCTGAAATAGTCACAGTCTGTAAATATTGTCTCCAAAATTCCTGGACAGACTGAAATGGAGTCGACTTAATAGGAGCAGGGGGGATTTTTTCCAGACACTTTCAATAACATAGACAATCTATTCTGGCAGGGAAGCACCTTGGCAACTTCCAAACCATTTCAATTGTGTCTAATCTCTCCGGTTCGCTTCTTTTTTTAAGCCGAGGCTGAGCTCTGTTCCGTTGCAAATACCCAACATCTGTGCATTTAACGGCGCATACATTGGCTGGGGCCTGTTTTCCAGTGCATCACTCAAAACCACTTCATAATGTACAAAACCTGCACGAGTAAGAAAAAACATCTTTGAATCAGACAAACCATCATCCACTCAAAGCGAACGTGATTGGAGCAGGTTTGCTTTTTTTTTCTTCCGTCACTCATTGCTGTTTGAAACTGTCTACTGCTTGCTGCAAAAACACGGTTGTCTTTAGAAAAAAAAAAAAAGTTCAGCAACACGCTGGACATCCTTCCTGGCGTGATGTGTCAATCCTCCCACTCAGACAAAATATCCCAGAGCTATTAAAAACACCTCATCCCGGACAAGCCCCCACGCATGTGAGTCAAACCAAAATGTGGTGAATTCTGAGCCAAGAAGGATTTTACAACCCTTTTTTAAAATATGCATCGAAGAAGAGAATTGGAAAAGGCCTCCATTCATCATGCTCTGACTGTGTTTTAGTAGATATGGCAAGGATGCAGAAGATCTTGTGTCTTCACAGAGGTCTGTCAGCAAACATGCCGCCAGCGTCTGCCTGCAGGCCTGTTTGTCTCTGAGGCCGCACACTGAGGATAGAAACTGCTTTAATCCTGCAGTGTGCTTATGAGTTATCTCAGATCTTACATCACAGCTGTTGTCCAGCTGTGATGTAAGATCTGAAACTGTCAAAAGTATAATTTATACTACTTTTCTTATATAAAATCAACAGACAATCTTGAAAAAAATCCAAACATATTTTGGCATTTTCTAACATGAAACTTTGATTTGTAATGTAATGCATCAACACATCAGACTATATTTTCAACACTGTTTTATCATGTGAACATTTCCATTCACTCAGTTATACACTAACACACACTTGTAGAAACATACTCATAACATACATCCTTGACAATTTAACATAAAACGAGTATTTGCAGTTTTCTAATATGTCCAGGTGAAAGGATGAGCTGGATGTGGTTTTGTTTGTTTCCTGTTGTCAACAGATCCCCTGAAAAGATCAAAATGAATGATTTGTACTAGGCTTTGTCTGTGTTTATTCAAAACCTGATGCATGTTATTCATCTGCTCCCAAGAGCTCCACTGAAAAATATTCTGAGTCACACTCTTTAACCGGCTGACTAATTTCTTCTTTTATCATCAACATGGATGCTGTGGTTTATTTTCACTGGAGTCTCCATTCACTATCCGGCTGCCATAAATACTGCTGTTTGAGTAGTGTTTGCTTACTTAGTGTGCTGCAGTTTTAGAAAATTATGTTTTTTTAAAGCCACATATATTATACATATGCAGTGTGATCCTATAGAAGGCCAGGATCACACTACACAATAGTCACCCAGTAAGAGCTCAGTCCTGGGACTAAAAATGGACTGCTTTAACCCATGGGGTGTTTTGTAGTGACCTATTGGAGAATACAACTTCTCTTTGTCTTTGTAAAACCTTCCACCACGTGTTGTGGATCTTCTTCTCAGTTTTGGTTTAGATGTTTTTCCATGAGAATTGTTGACAGTATCAACGATCTAGAATGTCTTTTATGTAAAAACCTCTTAACATCCACCAGATTGGATGGTGATCTGTTTAGGGTTATGTTTAGGATGTCTCTGAACCACAGGCTAATAAGCAGGTTTCAGATTCTATCAGTAACCTTTAAGATGTGGTTTCATACATGTGTTCGGACCTTCTATTATAACTAATGTAGCTCCTCTATTATAAGAGGAGCTAACCTTTTTCTTATTTTTTCTTATATACAAGGTATGGTCAAAAAGCTCCAGGAACACTATCGTAAGATAACAAAACAAACAAACACAAAAACATACCTGATTTAATTTAAAATTGGAGACTGACTTCCTTGGTGGTACTTGCTGGTAATTAGAATTGGACCTCCAGCTATGACCCAGCAGTTTTCAGTTGAAGCGTCCTAAGTTTCCAAGCCCGATGGCGACACTTCAGGTCAGGAGTGTGATGACGAGTTTTTGGAGGGGGTTTGGAGGGTGCTCCATGAATTCACCCGTCATGTCCAGACTATCAACATGGAGTTCTACAGTAACATCCTAAGTTGTCTGCAGGACGACGACAGACGTTATAAAACATCACTACTTTGCCTGTTGGCTTTGAAGCGTCAACTTTAGTGTTTTGGTTGCCATGGTTTTTCAAGCCTGATTTGCAGAGCATTTGATCATATCTCATGTACAGTTTTACAGTGGTTGATATTCATATGACCAAAGTTTCAAATAATAATGTCACTGTATGTGGAAGTACTGTACTCCCTGTGATCCACAAGATCAGGCATCAGACTGCTCTAAATGCGTGGTCAGCTTTTTTCCCCTAATATGGTCACGCCTAATATATCAGGCTCTGGGTGTGAGCAGACCAGCCTGATTCAACGTGATGTTTAAGGAAGGGCAGCCAATCACTGATGAAAACCAGGGGACCTTGTTTTGAACTGGTAATCACACAAAACTCCTCTAGTAGAGAGGAAGAACAAATCATGGAGCTGACAATGAACAACATTAAACCTTATCCCTAAAAGAGTTTCCCCAAAAGAGTGGATGTTATAAGGTTAAATAAAACTCTAGATGTTAATAATGTGCACATAATAGTAACAAAAATCAGAAAAAAACATTAACAACGACATCAAATGACAAACAATACACACATTTCAAGCGAGTAAGTAGCACTTAAAGGAACAAACGTGTCTACGAACAGTACTTGTATTTGTTAAGAAAAACAAACCAAAACATAATTTGTAACCAATCGTAGCACATTTCTAGAAATACACAATCAAGTAATTCTGATGACATCATTAGTTCCATATACAAAGTTTGTGTAAACTAATTTTGCATTTATTCTGAATAAATGCAACCCCAAGACTTCATAGCAGGAATGTAGCTCACCATTACAATACAACATTTTACCAATTGCATAAACCTTTTTTCACTGATGTCGTTGAGCCTGTGCAGTACAGACGGGGTCTTACTGCCAAACTTCTGCATGTTTCCAGAAAAATTAATATTTCAACCCCTGAAAACAGATAAAGAGAAAATCATTAAGCATTAGGAATTAGAATAAAATATATTTGATACAGCTTTGATGCAACAACCTGATAGTTTTCACTAAAACATTTCTGGGAAATGTCCCAGATTTTTGGAACCACTAATTTAAACTAATTTGGATAACATATATAAAGAGACATCTCGTGTTGACTTAATCTGAAATATTTACCAAATGAATCATTCATTCCAGTTCAATAAATTGAATGTGGTGTTTAAAATGTCCAGAGTAAAAAAACACAGCCTACAGTCACATGAAAAGGAAAGTGTTTGCAGTACGAGTGCAGTCCTGTGAAAACCTAAGATACAAACCTAAGATGTGCTTTCATCTTTTTTTCTTTTTGGTTTCTTCTTCTTCTTTTTTTTTAAAAGAAAGAATAGACTTTCTCCTGTTAGCCCTTCCAAATAAACCACGTTCAATCTTTTTTCAAAGTGGTGTTGTGAACTTTAATCTTTTAAATGCTAAGTGTGGCCTGTAGAGTCGGAGATGCAGCTGTCTGTTTTTTTGCTGTTTCTCTGAGAATTGCAGTCTGACCTTGAATTTGCTGAGATGTCAACTCCTAGGAAGATTGTGGCACTGGGTTAACACAGACCAACAAACTGATAAAGCTTCTGCTTGCTCACATTTGCTGTTGATCAGTTAATCAAATCTATTCAATTAGCAGCACTTTAGCTGCTACTTACCTTCCTAATTCCTATGAAAACAGGGTGGACTTGGTTTTTCACAGGACTGCACTGAGCCCTCTAAAAAGCATTGTTTTTCACTCGAATCTATGCTACGATCATGCTCAGAGAAACCCTCTTATAATACCTCATTATTCGACAGTTGCGTGTCTGAACATAAACGCCTGTGTAAGTAATATCACATCTCACTGCGTTGTTGTTGAAGTCTGACTCCAGGATGTGGAAATTGGGATTGACTGTAACCTGACAAAAAAATAAATAAATCATGAATAAATTCTGTAGCAGGAGGTTATAAACATTTATTTCTGTGTTGTGAAATACACATACAGAGAATGAACATGTGACACACCTTCAAGATGTAGTTTCCTGGAGGCACATCAGTGATGTCAATCCACTGACAGTCGATGTTGGCAGCGTAGATGTCATGGCAACCTGGGCTCAGACCCTACAAAACACAGTCACCTCAGTGAGGTTTATAACTTGAACAGGCGCACGCATATCTGTCATAAGAAAGCATTAACCTTAAACATTATATAGAGTCAGAATCACAGAGCTCATACAAAAGATACAATAAATATTCCTGTGGCAACAGGATGTTTCGTTTTATTGGAATAAACCAATGTTCTAGTTAGAAAAACATTTCTCTGAAGTGGATTTGGAGGATTTGCAAAAGACAAAAAACACAAAAGTATCTTTATTTCTAATGTGATAAACTAAACAGAAGGATCAGAAGTCTGTTGAATAGCTTATGAACTTTTTTCCATTGTTACATGTTTTTCTTTTTTTCTGTGTGTGTTATTTTATTACTCAACCTCTCATTTCAAATACCTCTTCCCGTTTCTCCTGTTTGATTGCGTGCTCCGCCCTAATGCGTCCCACTGCCTCTGTCTTTCCTGTGTATTTAAGCTGTATGTCTTCCCGTTTTTCCCTTCCAGACTGTCTTAGTGTGCACTTTGCGTTCCAGCATGCTCTTAATGAACGTTGCCTTGTGTTTTCTACCCATTTCTGTTTCCTGGTATCTGCTTTTGTCTGTCTGGATTCATCACCTTTTACCTCAATAAAGACTCGTATTTTCTCTTCATAAAAGTATCTGGGCCTTCAGAATAACGCAAATGAACACTTGCAGTTGTTTTCCTATTGAAAGTCCTACCCATTCTTACTTTTCTTGTTTAGCTCTTATTTGCTATTTAAAGTGGCTCTCCACTGATTTTACAGCTCAAGTATATTTACTCATCATGGTGAGTGGCTGTGAACACAGCTGTTTAATGTCGTCTGTGGCTCTGAAGGAGCTTTGTGAAATAAATGGCGAGAAGCCTGCGAGCCAGTTCAGTCAACTCAAGCAGCATTGCTTCAGACACACGTGACATGTCTCACTTTCCTCACATCACCCTCCCAATTTGGCGGTTTGTTTAAGCTTCATAATTTGCAATCTCTGTCCTGCACTGCTGCTCCTTCCACTTCCTTAAAATCTGCCTGTGCATATTTAAGTATCAGGCATGGTAGTGTGCCGGAAGTGTGTAAGTGCTGTGCACAGCTTTACAGATCCACATTGTCAGGGGGCAGGGTCAAAACTCTGTAGAGGAACCGGTGAGCTACTTTACATGTTTTTGCTGTTGGGCCTGATGCAGTCATAGTATACAAAGAATGTGTCTGTACCGGAGTTACTGTAGTTTTTTAATTTGTTTTTTATTTTTATTTCGATTTGATATGTTTTTTTTTCAGTTTCTTTACAGAGTGAGTTTTCATATTGCATTTTAGTTTGTAAAATTTTAGTTTTAGTTTAGTTTTTATTCATTTCAGTCATAGTTCTAGTTTTGTTTTTTAATTTTCATTGCATGGAGAGAGGCAATATTTAGGAAAATCAATGCAATACAAATACTGACTCATTGTCTTGTAGACATTCAGAGCTTCAGTAAATGCCCATCAATGCCTCTTCAGGCATTAATCAAAGTAACAGATACTAAAACTAATGATGTTTTCTCTACATTTACATATTTTATTGGAGTTAGTTTTCCAAGTTCACGAAATCATTTCAGTCTGCTATTTTTTCCCCCAAAAGTCTAGTTTTTATCTATTATTTTATTTTATTTTATTTATTTATATTTATCCATGATGGGTTTTTTTCTTGTTTCTCCTTCAGTTTATTTAGCCAATCAGCTTTCTACCTATGGTTAGCGACATCATCTTTGGGCTGCAAGCCGTTGGTTTTCTGGAGGACTTTGCATAAATGTGTCTGTGTAGTCTCTGTACTGGCTGAATTGTGTGAAGCTAGAGCTTTGGATGGATGTTTCACAGACACATGAAGCCATAATTCCTGCATTACTCATCACTTCCAGGTTTTTACATGTAACAGATTTGCAGGGAGAGTATATTTTTCTGCTGCTGTAATAAATCATTTTACACCCAGCTTGTCTGATTGAGCTGATCTCACCATGAACTTGAAGACCTCAAATATACCAGAATCCTGGAGAGTCCAATGCAAAAAATGTGTTTATTTAGTCAAATACTGCTTGAGTTTTGCACAAAGGTGGTGATAGTTGATATATAGCAAGTCTCTACTGCTGTTTTAGTCTTTACTTTACAGGGTAGTTCAGAGAGTGGGGGAACAACACCCAGGAAATAGCCTGAAGCAAAGTAGACTTCAGCCTCCATGCTTCACCTGAGGTGCATAGGTCAGCGATAGCAGTAGCTTTAAATTTAAGTGCATGTAAAAGTATCTCCGTCACAAATCTCTTTTTACCAGATCGGGAATGATGCATCTCATCTCAACTTTAAACCTTCACTTCACAAAGCTCTTAAGACTTTGCATGTCTACTGCTGACCTATCCCACAAAGGTATGGAGGGTTCTTCCTGTTAAAAAAGACTTTATCTCCACACTGCCCTCAAATGAAGTTGGGCTATGAAATCTTGCGAGAACTGTTGTAAATCCGCAAGCATCCCGACTCAGAAAATGAATAGGTGGATGAATGTTTTAAATAAAATTAAACCTAACTGAGCTGAGCGTCTTCTTTCTTTATCTGTTTCCTCAGCTCTCGTGTAAAACAGATATCAATCCGTGCGGCGTTATATCACATAACATATGATGGTGTGTTACCTGCGTATGAGCTGTACAGGCGTAGCGTCGCCTGAATCCAGGATCACAGTTCGTGTCCTCCAGACAGAAACTGGCCTTGTGTCCCTCGGCCACTTTACGTCCTGTGATAGCATCCAGCAGATCGTAGTTGCTGAAGGCGTCCATGCTGTGGTAGTGTCTGTGGGTGCAAAAGAGATGGAAAAAAAATCAATAGCGGATATTTTGTTATGGCTCAGGAATGTCTAAAAAACCCGCAATTTTATTGTCTTATGTGAATTTTGAGGGTTTGGTGTTCTTCCTAGTTCGCCATATCTGAATGGCTAATCCCTTTTTAAAATTTTTTTTTTAAGAAAAAGGATTTAGGAGTCATCAAACTCACTGGTGACAGCTGTGCCAGTCCCACTGATATCTGGGCTTGAAAGGGAGGAAGTCAGCGGTGCCTTGGTTCTTCACTTTCTGTGGAAACCGCAGGAGGACTCTGAAGTCGATGTCTCGCACAGCAGGTCCATAAGCCGATCTTGGATGAATCACAGGAGAAAAAGGTGTAAGCTGCATTGGAAAAGTGCTACTGGCTGAGCTCCCAGGTCTAGTTTTCTTAAAAGTAACAGAGCGCAAAGGGTTTGTTCCATTGTGCTTAATGCTTTTGGGAAAACCAAACCAGAACATTTATGTCTTGGCAGGACATGATGTTGGACAATCATGATGGACAATCATTGCTACGTAATATGATCAAATACTTTTGTAACTCGCTTAACAAAACAGTTATCCCAGCATGCTTAACAGCTTACACTGGCATAATTGAATGCAACCCTAAAACAACTAAAAGTTGTTCTTAAGCATGTAAAACGATTCCCCACTGAGAAAAAAACAAAACAAAGGACATAAGTATGCGTGTCTGCCTCAGTGTCTACGTGCTGCTCTGTTCATACTGAAGAAGTGAATCACTTCTGGCACCTCAGATTACCTGGCCAGACAGTTCTCCTCAGCCGCACAGCGAAGCGCATACATCTGCATGCGCTGGACATAGGTACCTGCTTGGATGGCATATGGGTCTGGCACAAGGTCTGGCAGTCCTGTTGGGAGGAGATTAAATGGACAGTCCAAGTTTTTTTTTTTTTCCTCCTGACATCTTAATGTTCCCAACTTATTCATGCTGAGAATAATCCACAGAAATAGACACCCTGAAAATGTAAGCTGCTTTGTGTTTGTTGGCATAATTTAACATGTTTCACATTCCTTACAGCTCCAAAAGCCAAATAAGACTTTTTTTTCTCTCGCTCCTTGGCTTTTTGTTTAAGGTGAGACATAAAGTTATGAAAATTGTCCTTAAATAATCAAACAAGCACATGATTTTAAATATAACAGTGTTTTTGTGTGTCCATAGAACCGTTACATGAATGTAAAGCCAGTAATATTCATGCCAAATAATGGATAAAAAGCTGTTTTAAAGTAGTGGCCAAATTAACACTGAAACAGGTTTTTCTTGCTGGAATTATATTATTTTAAAATATTGATCACAGACACAGTTTCTTAATCCACTCTTAATTTTAATAATTTACATTGCAAATCTATCCATTTGGCTAACTATATAAAATATAAAATTTGAAGAACAGCTAACAAATATCAGGGATGTCAAACTCATTTTACATCGTGGACGTTCATGTGAAGTGGGCCTGATCAGTGAAACGAAATGATTAAGGTGTAAAGGCTCTGTCTTGTTATCATAAATTTAGAATATAAAGTTTTCATTAATTCACAGAAAATGTACTTTTATGTAGTATGAATGGATCAATAGCAAAAACTGTAAAACTTAATAAATTACTCTTAAAAGTTCAAAATCTGAACTATCCTTTACACTGTCCCGTGGGCCAGACAGAGGCCTTATGTCTGACACCCCTGATCTACATAATCTGACTTCTCTAATATTATATAAATGGAACACTTGACCTACCGTTTTGGAAATATCCTGTGCCGTACCCTGTGCCAGGCGGACGGAGGGTGCGAGCCGCTGACCTCCCTCTGGTCGGATACATGTTGTAGAAAACAGAATTCCTGTGGTTTTTAAGCGGGTTTCGAGGGTCGTCATTGACCATGTCCTCTCCATTGCTGTTTTCCTCAGTAAGTGCAGGAAATACAGCCGGTGCCTCAGACTCATTTTCCAGACCTGACGGGTGTGCTGAGATGGAGCGATCAGTCTGAGCAGATTGCCTGGAGACGGGCGTCACCTCCGGCCCCGCGCGTAACTGTTGGTTTTGCGCACCAGGTCCGGATTCACCTATTCTAGTATGTAGTGCGGTATTATCCACAGTGACAGAACCTCCATTACCGCCGGAAAAATCTATTGAACTCCCCGGTGAAGAGTCGTTCGTGGTTCTGGTGAATTCACCATTAAAATGGTGTGCGCCTGGATGTCTTACAACTGCTGCTGTAGGGCGTTCAAGTCGCTGTCTGAACCCTGACGCGTGACGATTCACGGGCGCATACGGTCTAACATCGTGTCCAGGTGTGAGAAGTCCCGACTGTGCACTGTTATCAGTCCTGAACTGTCTGGAGTCAGTTGGTCCGGTTCTCACAAGCGTCATTCTTCTGCGCGCTCCAGACATCTGGCTCCCGGTACCATCCCTCCGACTGCTCACGTAAACCCTCGACTGGCTGGTGGACCGATACGGAGCCTGGTACTCCAGCCCAGTGCTCATTAAACTGTAAACCTGCCCGTTGTTCTCCCATTGAATCCGGTGCCGCCAGGGGCCAACCGTGCGCTGCTGCCCAAAGCTGAGGGGGAGTAGTCCTTGGAAAATATATAAAAATAAAAGTGACCGTTTAGCCATGGCAATTAAACTTAATAAATTAAAGCCCACGCGTAAGTTAGCAAACATCACGTAAGTTTGCGCGCACAGACGTTGAAGCTTCGTGGAGAATGGATTAAAATCGGCAGTGCGCTTCCAGTTTCAGCTCTGACACAAAACAACATAGCACTTCTCAGGAGGACTGAGAGCTGGAGAGGAGAGGAGGGCTGAATCCTTTTTTCCCGGCTCGTTTGTCGAATTCAGTCCAGTTACTGTCACTAAGTCAAGCTTCTAAAGAATTTAACCCATCCCTTGCTGTGGTTACGTGCGGTTAGACAAGTACGTTTGCTGAGTAAATTTCACGCAAGGGTGTAAACTTAACTCAGCCAAATGCATCACCTCGAGCTGGTAAAGCTTAGGGAACACTAAAGAACACAACAGGATATGAGTTGTTGTGTTTAAGTAATATTTTTTGTTGAGCAGAACTTACTTTTTTATTTCAATATCACTCCTTGTTATTTGACACGTTGATCACGGCTAAAATGCGAAAAAGCTAAAGATATCTTTATATGGAGTTAAAAAGTCACGCACGTCCAGTTTATCAAGCTAAAAAAAAAAACAAACGAACAAAAAAACAACAACAAAACAACGATAACAGCTGACAGTTTCAAATGAAACATGAAGACATGGCACAATCTGGAAAAAACTTCACATTGCGTAAATAGTCTTATTGACCACAAGGTGGCACTTTGCATCTGTATCAGATCATCCCAGTTTGCAGTGCCCTAACAGCTATCACGGAGGGAGCCCGTTCCCATAAAATATGTCCATCTTTTCTTTTGTCATTTATGACTATAACTCTTTTTTAAGGCTAGCTGCACAGCTTTTAAACACGCTTCTGTTTGTTATGCTCAAAGGTGTTTCTTTGGGGATTTCTTTTCAAAGCCTAACAATGGTCAGTGCCTTCATTGTTCAGCTATACCTTTTTTTTTTTTTTTTTTAATTAATATATTACCAAATGAATAATACAAGCAAGCTATTATGTTTAATCTGATTATAGATTTAAATCCTACATAATGTAAATATATTTTGCATCTTTTCTGTTTTATTACAGCTAAGACTATGATCTGTCTTTACAAATTTTGAATCCACTCTTTAAAAACAAAATACAGTTCATTCGCCCTTATCTGGAGCAGAACAGTATCATGTATATTTAGCTGAAACTGCACCACATGGTATTTGAAAGTGAGGTGGGGATTTTATCGCAAGGGGTTAAAGTTAGGTTTAAGATGGAGTGGGGTGTTGTGTAACAGTGTGAAGTTGGCTCAATGGGTCTGCAAGGCTGCAGTTGGACCTGATAGTAGCTGTGTTCAACACACAAGCTGCTTGGGTTCAAGCTTAAACACACGTTTGGTGTATACTATTATACCTTTTTTTTAATTAAGTGTGCCAGAAATGCTGGCGTCTACCACTGCTGCTCTGGACTTTCTGCCCCACGATGCTCTCTGCCAGCTACACAACAGCAGAGCCTGAAGGTAAGCAGGTCAAAGCTCAAGGCACAATGTTAAGATTGTTACGATGAGCTAGTATGTCCCAATCACATTGTATGAACTGCTATAACAGTACGAACCTTGTGAGAGGATCTGCAGTAAGGACTGAAAGAAAAACATCAGTCTGCTATTAGGAGCTCAACAGGTGTCTTAAACATCAGCAATTACAAGACGCAGTGACTACGCACAATAACGAAACACTGTCTTATTCCAGACAAGTCCAATATATTAAAATGATTATATAAGTCTCGTTTCAAGCGCCCTATTTTTTAAACTACAGTAAGAAAAACCACTCAGCAACACAGAAAGTGGGAAGAAATTAGAGAACCATGGACCAGCACATGGACGTTTGTGCTGCTGTGTTAGTTCCCTTTAAGTCAGACGTTTTCTGATTGGCTGTCCCATGCAAACAGAAGGTGTGAAGTTTTTGGCTCACAAGAAGTTCCTTTATGTCTACCCAATATTAGAACTTTATTGTTTTTTGTAATATTGTGACAGAAAAAGGGAGAGCACAGTACTTTCAAACATTAAAGAAAAAACATTTTTAAAAAAAAGAACAGGGACATAAATACAGATAATACTTCATTGTGACAAACAAATATACTTTGATAGTTTCTTTTACTGCGTGTCTTAAGTTTTAAACCTGAAAATTAGCTGAGAGTTTGATTAACATCAGCAGGATCTTTTTTTCAGGTAAGGTATGAGTTAGATATGGGTCACGAACAGGTTAAAAGACACTGACATATGGAGAAGTGCTGCTGAAGTGTCGCAGTATCTTTCCTCTGCCAAAAAGGGCATCGAGATGGTGAGCCTTCATGCTTTTCTATTCTTAGCTGGAGAAACCTTCTCTCTTCCAAAGTCTGGCACCGCCCCTGCATCTAGATTTATAAGAGACGCAGATCCTTGGCACTGGTTTGGCACAAGACTTCCCGAGCAGGACAAGTAACCCACAAAATGTAGCCAGTAAGTATTAATGTTGAATTAAGTCTTTCTTGTGTGTCTGAACTGAAAGTAAACAAATCACGACAAATGCTGCCACAAAAACTAATCTGTGACTGTGAATTGGGAGTGCTTGGAAATAAAAATAAACAGTTTCTGGTTGTTTTCATGGTACACCTACAGCAGCAGCAGCAGATCCTTCCCCGGGTGACTAATTCTTTTACACTGAATATATCTTATCCCGTGAATCTAGGTATCCAGGGCTGCTCACAGCTTTGCTTCTTGTTAAGGAAGATGATGGTCTTAAAATGGTTTTACCACAAGAAACTTCCCCTACATGGAATATACCTGTTGCTTTCCCCTGAGGCCTCACACTGCCACTTTGAGGAGTATAATGATAGATCCAGAGGGTTTACCACAGATCATGGGGAGACAATACAGGTGAGATACTGAAAAAAAAAAAATGCTTGAAAAATGACATTTGTTGGTAAACTGTTTTGGGTTCTGTGCTCATGTGGATGTTTAATGCCTGTTAAAGCAAAAAGCTTTAAATAAAACAAGTTCCTTTTTTAGTGTAACCTGAAATAAAATGCTTGAATGTCTAGTGGAAGATTAATTATAGGCTGTCGGGGCGGCAGAGCGTCAGCTTTCTTGTGAAACGCTTCTTGCTTTGATTAACCCTTGGCACAAATCAGCCCGTCAGCGCTCCTCACATTTCATCAGTGAGACACATGCTGCTGCGTCCATCGTCACGTTTTCATTCATTCATTCACACGTGGCGAATTAGTCTGGTGAACTTTTTATATGTAACCTATTAAAAACTGCCTTAATGTGACCCCGGGCCAAAAACGTTGTGTTTTCAAGGTTAAGCTTGTCAGAGTCCTTTCACTTTACTGAGTGGTTCCATTTTTACAGTTTCACTCAACTTTGTTTCATTTAAAACTTAAGATGTGAATAATTTTCCACATTTGGATCATTTGTTAAAATATTCAGTGTGATATGTTGTAATAAATTAAACAAAACTCTATAAAAGCAGCAAAAACAAGCTGCAACATTACAGCCAATAAATAATATACATGCCTTATATCTAATACATATATATTATATATTGATTTATTATGGGCTAATCTATATGATAAGCATGTTTTTTAACTTGGTTCTGAAATTTCTGTAATTTTAAGAAAAATTTCCGAAACCACACTGTAGTATACCAAAGTACTTAAAGGTTGAGCGCTGTTATACATTTTTATGTTTGATGATCAAATCACATTTTTAAAAAACATATTAATAAATGAATCTTGTGTTTACTTGTAAAAATAAACGATAAGCCATGTGGCGTATTGTTTCAAATAATTAACAATGAGCAAGTCAATGAAAATCCAAAACTACATTAAATCACTCTTGTGTGGTACATGTTAAGTATTAAAGACTAAACTATTGAATTTTAGCCTGTTTATGTTAACTAAACAATGTGTCTGCTGCTGAGTAGGTGGAGTGCTCCTCTGCTGGGAGGGTAAATTTGCACTAATTGTGCAGTTTCTAAAAGCAACTGTCAGTCATTAATTCATGGAGTGTACAATCATGTGGAAAAAAAAATGTTTTCACGGGACTCAGTGCAGTCGTGTAAAAAAAAAAAACTAAGTACACCCTTACTTCTTCCATAGGAATTAAGAGGGTAATTAGCAGCCAGGTGCTGCTAATCAAATGCACTCGATTAATATTCCTCAGGAACTCTGAGCACCTCTATGAAAGCAGAGGTTTGGCAGTGGACATCTTTTCTCAGGAGTGGACATCCCAACAAATTCATTACAAGCCAAAAAACCCCAAAGAACAAGAACTCAGACTCTACAGGCTTCAGTTAGCATGTCAAATGTTAAAGTTCACAATGGTAAAATTAGAAAAAGAGTGAACAGCTGTTGTTTGTTTGGAAGATTTTCTAGGTGAAAGCGTCTTCTCTCTAAAATGAATATGGCACAACAGTTTAGATTTCAAAGTTGCATCTGAACAAACCACAAGAATTCTGGGACGATGTCCTTTGGGCAGATGAGACAACATTGGAGATGCTTGGGCAAAATGCAAAGCACCATGTTTGGCAAAAACCAAGCGGAGCAGGGGTTGATGATTTCAGCTTGTATTGCAGTCACATGACCGGGGCATCTTGCAGTAATTGAGTCGACCATGAACTCTTCTGTATACCAAAGTATTCTAGAGTCAATGTGCAGGTGTCTGTCTCACAGCTAAAGACTGACTGAAACTCCCAAGCACAGCATAAAATCTACAAGAGGATGGATGAAAAAGAGACGAAATAAGGGGTTACAATGGCCTGGTTAAAATCCAGACCTCAACCTGACTGACATGCTGTGATGGGACCTGTGCATAAACAATACCTGCAAACCTCAATGAACTGAAGCAAAGAACAGTGAACCAAAATTCAGACAAACAGAAAGTCACTACTTCAAGTTAATGAAGTTTTACTTCAAGTTATTGTTGTTAAAGTTGGTTCTACGAGTGACTGAATAACGGGGTATGGTTCGTTTTTTACACAACTGCATAAAGTCCTGCGAAACTTTCTTTTACACAACTGTTTTTCCTCCTCACTTGAGTTAATTATCTTCTGCTGCCAGGATCATTTGTTGGTATCAGGTGGGTCGAGTTTCTAATAGTTGCTGTCAATAACACACATACTGCTGGAGGACAGGACCAGAATACAGTCATGTGTGTATTTTGGCCTAAGACCAAAGTACGCATATGACTCTATTATGGTCAGTCATGTGTTTGACTGGCAGAAGAAGTCATGCAGATTAAGCTAACATGCACTTTCAGCACAAAAAGCCTAAATCTTTATTAATTTATCATCTTTTCATAGAGATATTTAACATTACCCTTTAATACTTGCTGTGTCTGCAGTTCTTCATGTTATCGGCTATTACAAAAATGACAAATCAGTTGAAGATCTCCAATTAAACATTTAATATTTTATAGTAACGCACAAAAATTTGTTTGTTTATCACCTACAATTCAACCTTGTGGGATCCATAAGTAAGTATGGAGGTGGGTTTATTAATTTAAAGCAGCTTAAAAGTTATTTGAAAATATTTGAAATGTTTTAATCCCCGCTTATTATTACATGTGTAAGTCATATGATAGACCAGAACTGATTCAGTTGTTCATACATGTTTGTCTCAGTGAGCCACCATAAATTTTCCTGTCATTCATTCACTGGTGAAACCACAACTGTTCACATACCTCAGGGGTCCTCGTTCTCTCATACAGAGGCTCTGCTGAGCTTGTGACAGCCAGGCATCTCCTGTGTCACTGCCTCTCCACCCTAATATGGACACCCCGGCTCTTTATTTGGGGGTTTCCATGGCATTGGGGTGACGTGGGAGCACATGCCACGTATCGAGGTTCTCACCTTACTGGGCGGTTGCATGAAGGCAGATAGCCCCTGAGTCAGACTGGGCTGTGGAGCCTCGAGTGGGTGTGTGGCAATAAGTGATTTCTGTAGGCATGCTAAATCTATTCCCCTGACACCTCAGGCACTTAGCCTAAATATAAACTAACAGAGCAGCTACCCCCTGCTGCAGGCCAACTGCTGGCATGTGAAGACTCCAAGAAACGAATCACAAGACCCTGAACTCTCCCTGACACACCCTGTGTGGCTCTGCCAAGTCCAGGGACAGAGCTGGCTGGACTTTTCTCACAGTAATGTACAGTATGAGTAAACTTTTATGACCAAAACCTTTATCCAACACTGAGCTATTGAACTGAGTATTGCAATGGTTGTCACTGGCCCCTTACAGCAGAAATTGTCTGTTTAATGGTTTAAAAATGATTCTGTGTCATCAGCTGGAGTAATTAAAACCCCTTATTGTAACCATATAATTCATTTTGGTGCTTGATATTAAAATATCAATAAAAGTGAAAATGCATTGCTCAATGTCTCCCCTTGTTTCTGTCGGCTGAGGCCGGGGATTGTGCTATGTGGGTGACTCTAAAGGACTTTGAAGAAGTGCAGACATGGTTCACACTGCTGCTTGTTGAAGCTGATGCCAAAAATGAAAGATTTGCTCCTTTATTTCTGTAGGAGTGTTACAGAATAGGTGATAGAGAGGTTGTGTAATGTTGCTGGATGGGGTGTTGAGCACCTCTGGGAAGCATATTGAAGTTTTCAACCAGCCTACCTCCCAGTGCTAAAGCTTTAGCACGACCTCCTGAGGAACACAGTTTACTCTGTGGTGGGCTGTGACCTCTAAGAGTAGATGTAAGTGAGAAAATCATTTCCCCATCAGAGCTTACAGAAATATCACGCTGTTAATTTCACAAGAGCCTTAGAGGGAGACACTGTGTCTTGTTAAGTGCTCACTGGTTGAAGCTGCCACTTCTTCTCTCCAAGACTACATAAAGCATTTGTTGTTATAAGCAGTAGAAGAAGATGGTGTGCAGGTTTCTCTGAATGAGGATCAGAATGACTCTCTGAATAAACTTGAGAATGTCTGAAGGACTTCTCTGTGTTAATTATTATTTTCTATATTAATCATCAAAATTATACACACTATGAAAAATGAGCAACGTGTGTGGGACAAATCATTCAGCTTAGTTACACAAATAGATGATTAAAAGTAAAAGACCTTTAATGAGTATGACTGAGTTTATTATATTATATATGTTTGTTCACCATGTTCTCAAATGCATGAATGCTCCAAGTACATTTAATATATTGCTTTATCAGAAGTTTTGAGATAAAAAGGAGGCAGGTCTAATAAATAACTTTTCCCTGAAATATTTCAATTCCTGTCTTTCAAAGGGGAATCAGCCACTCCTACTATTGTGGAGCAGTAAATCTTATCTATATGATAAGAAGGCTCATTCAAGTGCAGCCAGATGTTAGGTTTGTGCCTCTAAAGAGGAACTATGTGGATGTGTGTTTGTTTCATGAGATACAGAAGGAAGAAAAACAGGAAACATGAAGTGGTTTCAGTGGGGTTTTAAATCAGGAGACCAAAATCCTTCCAAACAGTGAGACTTTGTTTTTATTTTTTTTAAATACAGCAAGACCAAAGTTACTGGTGTTTAAACACTGGGCGGTCCAGAGGTGGCTTAGCTTTGTTAGAAAAACAACAGTTACAGAGGATTATACAAAACGTAGCACTTCTGCCATTAGTTCTTCATATCTTACATGATTATCTATTTACAAATCAGGCTTAGAGCTACTGAACTGATGTTATACATTTACTCAGATTTCTATATTTACAAGTTTATACACAAATCCGCTGTTAGACCCGTTCTGCTGTAAAGAAAGAGAGAGAAATGCAAAGTTAGTCACACTGAATCAAATGATTTTACTGATCTGTTAGTGAAAATGTCCAAGATTTGATTTTTTTATTTACCTATAAGCTGTTTAGAAGGGAGTTGTTAATGGTTTCATACACTTTGTTGTAAATCTCTTCCTTTGAAGTCATCCCATCAAGGTACTCTGCACAGAAATGAAGGGAGTATGAGAGCATTTCTGCTCACTGGTTGGTGGTTAAATAGGTTTTTTAGATCTGTGGATAGGCTTACGGACGAATGCGGGGATGCAGAGTCTCATTTATATTTCAAGAGGAAAAGCACTTGCTTTACAAACCTATTCTGTCACAGTTGTCCTCCATCTCTTTCCTGTGTTTCAAGTACATGGGCCAGACGTGGCCATCGAACAGGCCGGCTGGGTCAGGGACCGTGTATGTCCTTGTACTGCAGAGAAAAAGAGATCAGTGTGGGGTTGTTGTGTTATTAAAGGCTGTGCTTTGGTGTCCAGCTCTTAAGGGGATTCTGGTAAAGTCGCTGCAGGAGCTTGTTACCTTCTCCTCCTTTTGCACTCCTCATAAGGAATGGAAATGTAGAAACATTTGTCATAGACATCAATAAGAGGCCTGCGGAGAAAGCAGAGGTCAGATTACTCAAAAGCTTTAGAGGTCAGGAGGTTTGTAGGTCACAGTTTAGAAAAAATGAGTAAGGTCCTGGGAAGCCCACTTGTAGTTGTAGATGAGGAACCCCTCCACGATGAGAATGTGGATCCCCTTCTCCTCAGAGCCGGCTTCTTCGGCTTCAGGTGACAGGCTCACGCCGTGTGAGCGGGCAAACTTGACGGGGTTCTCCTGCCAGCCTTTGACAGTGTTGATCATAGCCTCCATGTCCAGAGCGGTGATCACTGATACAGAACAAGTAGAGAAAAGAGAAGAGCACGTTTTACCACACACGAAACCAACACTCCTCACCAATGTGCTTTAACACACATTAGTCACGGTTAGTGAATGTCTGTAGCATCCACAGAATATTTGATTGAATATCACAAAGTTTAGGATTGATTGGTTACCAAACTAAAGAAATGTGCAGGAAAGAAAGAGTACATTACTGCATGGTTTTCTTACGCGAAATCCATTCTTACCATCCCACTGTCTAAAGCCGTCCTCCCCGACTTCTATTTGATCGGGTTTCTGAAATAACAGTCACCAATAAAACATTGCTGCAACCTAGTAACCAGTCGGAACTGATCACACCTGGACAGGACAAGTCAAGGACTCGTCTCCACCAAAAGTGAACACACGGTGGCGGCTTTCGATGCGGCTGAATTCGTTTCCCAACGTTAGGCTTAGAAAATCTGACAATTTTTTCATCAAATCTCAAAACTATTCTGAAAGGTTCTAACGCTTGTTGTCGCCTCATCTTGATAGTGAAACATGCTTTGAAGTGGAATATCTTGAGTCTGCGAAATAGAGATTCTGATTTGTCTTCAAAAGGCTTAAAAACATTTAAGGGGAATGTTTAAGAAAAAGGCTTTCGACGTCAGTCATCCTTTACTGACTGTGAGTGGATCATGTAAAGATGGGTGTGGTAGATATAAGACCTTTTGGCTTCTTTTACTCGAAGTGAGGTTTAAGTCTGACTTTAAGTGGGGACGCTCAGCCCTTTCATTAGCTGTCCAGGAGACAATCAGCCAAATGCATTACTAGGCTACTGCCATGACAGGACATCTGCAGGTCAGACTGAGGGTTTATTTCTGAGTACAAAATGTCTTCAAGGACAAATTTTAAAGCAGCGAATGACATATGAAAAATAAAAATGCCTTGCACTAACTCAACTTTAATGCCATTAAATTATTACTTTAGCTTACAAGGTTACTTCAAATGAGAAAAAAATAAAATACTTTCATGCATCTTACCTTGAAAAAGTCATCCTGATGCACCACACAACAGTTGGGTAATGTCTTTAGTAGTCTATTTGTCAGAGTGGTCTTCCCACCGTTGGTCACTCTGAAATGGGTGCCACTTAGTTTTTTTTTTCTCTCAATTTCCATAAATAAACATCTATATATGTATATATATAAAAGACTTACCCTCCTATGCCAATGATGAACTTCATTTTTTCTTATTTCTTTTCCGTATTGGTCACCTCTGGAATTCAGTAAATAAAAGCAGGGAACCCAGCCAAAGCAAACACTCTCTCAAAGGCTTCTACTGAAAACCTTTCCCTTCTCCTCCTCCACAAATGTCCCCTCCTTTTACTACTTCATTGATAGACAAAGTCTTTGCCGTGCATTTAAAGGATTTGGCTTCAGTGTCACAGCCTCCCAAACCAATCAGCGTGCTTTGTCTCGTAGCCAATAAGGTGCCACTTCACAGTCCACGGCACCAATGATGGGGCAGGACTCGGGAGCCTCACAGCTTCGTGAAAGCAAAGCCCATAATTTGCACCTGCTCTGAGGAGTCAGTGAACACCAGCCAATCTAATGCACGAATAATCCCACACCCAATACACTTCTTAAAAAGATAAAGAAAATAATATGAGACTAAGGTGTGTGCCACGGTCGTATGTAGTGCCTCAAACAGGAAGCTGTTTGTTTTGTTCTAAAATTTGGGATGCATTTTTGCAAAAACTGAAAAGCTTTCCCATTTAAAAGTAGGCTGTGATTTACATGTAGAGGACATTTCTCATAAAGGAAGAAACTATATAGCAAGGGTGTAGACTGTAAAAATCATTAAAAATGTAATATTGTGTGCATATATGTATATATATATGTATATATATACATATATACATATATATATATATTCCAAACAATCTGCATCACAGCATAGTGCGGAACCTGTGATTTTAAGGGGGAATTTTCCATGCATAGACAGCTCTGGGTAAATGAAAACCAGGAGCACTATATTTAACTGGCTGTGTCTGACTGCTGTGTCACAAATATTTCTGATGCTACTAGTTGGAGTAAATGGCAGCCAGCCATGTGACCACAGTGTCTCGAGCTACAGGTGTGATAAACCACGGCTATTTCTTTGAAGTTAAGCGCCCGCTGCTTATCAACTCAGATTGCCACACATTCCCGGATGTGTGCGGAATAAACCCGCGTTCATTTTGTTTGCACAGTATTTGAGCAATCTATGTTACTACTGCGCTTTTCTTTGTTGGTGTAGGAAGGAGTTGAACTCTGACCTGGAGATACAGGAGCACATGGTCTTTTTGCCAGGAAAGTCTCAGTGGAAAAGTGATGCCTCACACTAAGTTACTGACAGGTCTTATGTTGTGTAGTAGTTTGGCGTTAGTAAACAGAAAATGTTACGTACACGTAAGAACTTGGAGAGTACAAATCTGTTCCATATAGGGGATCAAACCATCTGGTCTAGTACAGGGAAGCATGTGGTGCACATACGTTTTCCATCCTGGAATCAAAAGACAGACTTACCTTTGCTCTCAGTCTAAATTTGGCTTTTTAAATATATGTCCATACGCTCGTTACCAGGGCTTATACACTGGAAGACAAAAAGGCAGATTCTTGTCTGCATGTCTGTAGATCTGTAATAAATATTTTAGTTTAACTCAGCAGAGACAAGCAACTAGTCTGGTTGCACAACATTAGTAAATAACCAGATCTGCAATGCCTGTTTAGTTTCAAGATGTACAAAAAAAAATAAAAAATGCTATTTGGTGGTTTCAGAGGATGTTGCATAACTCCTTCTGGACAACATGGATCTGGAAAATCGTTTCATCCCAAAATCAGTGGTCAAAAACTCTTTCCAAATATAGATTTGTTTGCATACAGCAGTGTTATTCAGTCAGCTTTAGAGGTGGTGGTGAACTTTGGACAGAGGCAGGCTGTTTCCTGGTGCTTGAAGTATTAATACAAAATCTGAATGTGTTATGGCTCCATGCCTTTGTGTGTCAGGCGTCTCTTTATTCCAATCTTATGGAATGAAATCCATATTTCAAAAGGCAGGATTATTCTTATAAAACTAAATAACAATTAAGAGTACATAATTAAATGTAACATCATAATTTAACTCAAGCTGTTTCTCTTTCACATCTGAATGATTGAATTTACACAATAACATAATTAAAATAAAAAAATGCAGGGCAAAGTTCAGTTTCTAATTGGTTATGTATTGTGTACATAAACAGAAACGGGTTACTCCAAGGGCATTAAGACCTCCATAAAACACAGCACAGGACGGTCAGGTGACATCCACCGAGCATCCACTGACGATTATCCCCGTTAATAACTCAACTGCCAAAAACATTCTGGACCGAAGATGAAAACACGCAGCTGCAATAAAAGGATGAAAATATCAGCTGCAACGTACATGAGCAAGTCTGTGCTTTTGTTCTCTTCTGTTTTAGGACTCAAGGCTGAATGCGGGGGACAAATAATCATGACAAAACTTGCTTTAGATCACTCATTTATTACAGTTTTTTGTTTGTTTGTTTTTACAAACAGTAAATGGCACGTTTTCATAAATAACACTAAGCAATTCATTTTAACTCTCTTATTAAATAGAATTCTTTTCATTTGTAACAATGTTTCTTCCCAACTTGCAAAATTACTTTTTGAAACTTAATAAATGTAACAAAGACAGGAAGGATATAAACAAGCATGCCACCTGCATATTCAACTCCGGAAAACTTGAAAACACTTTTTGCATCAGAAACATTTAGGAGGAGCGATATCATTGCACTTCTTTTTTTCAGCAAATAGCCAATAAACCAAACAATACCAACGCCGTCTGTGTGCAAACACTTTTTTCTCAAAAATATATTACAAATATGTACAAAATGCTCCCGGCAAGTCTTTTCATTCACGCATAGGCAAAGTCATGCTGTAGGTAAAGGTCAACTTGACATGCAGGACAGTTTTTGATTTAACTAAGCTGCGATGCTTTGGTGTAACTGAACCTTAAGTTGTTAGAAGCAAGCGTGTCACTTGAAATAAGAGGAATATTGAGGAATGATTGTCCTCTGGCTAATAGATCCATTTAGGGGATTTAATCCCAGCTGAGAAGCTTGTGGGCTTCTGTTTTAACGATTCCCCCTCGGGCTCTTCAGTTTAAAGCTCTGCAAGGCAAATACAGAAAGTTTAAGTCTCACTTTAATCCCGTCAGTCACAAAGTTTCATGTAATGCAGTTGTTAAAATTGGCAGTGTGTCAGTGAGCAGCAGTAAATCTAAACTACTTGACACATATCAGGTTTGACCATTCATTTTTTCCCCCTGCTTCCTGTGCTGGCATTTAGTTAGGGGACAGTCCCCGTGTCCATTCCTGAGATGTCAGCCAGTCCACTGGCTGGCATCTCGTTTGATATATGAGGGCCTATAGGAACAGTCAGCAGCCGGGGACAGTTTCTAAAATAATCCACTTCACCCGCCCTAACCTATCCCGGCTGGCTGTGGTGGGCATTTCACCCAGTTTATGACAGGCTCGGTGGGGCAGATCAATTTGCCCAATAAAAATAGAATTGATTGGTTGCATGCAGGCAGGCCTGAAGAGACAAGCAGCTGTGCTTTATGTAACATGGGGTGATGTTTGAGGATTGAGTAACGTTTCTCGGATCCACGCACAGTCGGAATTTAAAGAAGTTAAACGTGACTTGGCAAAGATGAAAATGAGTTGGACGGGATGAGTGACAGCAGTCAGTCAGCAGTGTATGACATGTTCCTGTTCAGCGTCCAGCACTCTCAGAGAAGAAATGGAAACCTGGGAGGAAACTGTAGCACGATTTTTGCATTTTTAGATCAACACCTCATCAAACTCAGCATAAAGCGGATGATTGTTGTCTTTTGCACTGCACAGAGACTGCACTGTTTCAAGGAATTGGAAATCTTCGAGTCTGTGTCATAGTAAAATTTGGATCCCACAGCCACTGAACACAAAGCTGACCCTTTGGGCCCAAGACGGGCCATCGTCCAGCATGTGATTTACTGTATCGTGTCTCTTTAGCACACGTAAGCAGATATGTGCAGAAAAGAACATTTCCATGTATGTCGAAGATTAATTACTGTGGGCTGACATTACAAACCAACCTGAAGAGTTGATGTAGAGGCACTCAGCTGGATGAGTCCCTTACCTTAATGTCAGATGTCACGGCCAACCTCTGCTATCATTGACTTCGGCCTGGAAATAACAGATTAAAATTGACGATAAACAAATATAAATATGTTGCCTGGTCGTCTAAACCATGTTAGGCTGTGTTGCTTAATCAAATCTATATGTCTGTTCATGCGTTCACAATCATGTTAAAGAGACGCAACGCACTGATCAATTTGCTGGTGGACCTCTTACATAATATGCTCTTCATGCCAATGGAGGAAGTTGTTTTATTTTTATTGCTCTAACAGATGAAATATAAAATCAGTGGCTTCTTGCAGCCACGGGATTTAAGTGCAACAATATATGAGTACTTTTCCATATTGTAGCTGCATGCGCTGTAGGACTGTATGTACTACAAAATTGGGTCACCTTTCTTTGGGGAGTGTTGAATTACTCTGCTGCTGGTCTTGCTCAAGTCTGGGGGAGAGGCACATAGTAGTAACATGCATGTTTAAATGAGCATGTGTAAACAAAGAAATTTTAATATAAAATCACTTGAAAACATGTGACTCACCTTTCCTTTTGTGCTCTTATCTTCTCATCGTCATACCTTTAAAAAAAGGGGATAGAAATTCAGAATGATGAGGAGTTCTGTAACATCCTTCTCACCAGTGCTGAAGTTAAAAGTTCATCGCTCTGTGTTGATGCAGCTCATATGCAGAGACATGTTAAAGAGAATGTTTTTAAAGGAATCTGCAGTCCTGAGATAAAATTCAGTCACTTGTAGAAGCACTTTTAGGAGCAATAACTTAAGCGAATCATTTTCTGTATGACTTTATCATTCTCCCACATAATTGAAGCGGAATTTCAGCTCACTCTTCTTTATAGTGTTGCTTCGTGTCATTGAGGTTTAAAGGCATTTGTGTATGCACAGCTCTCTTATGGTCCTTCCACAGAATTTCATCAGGTTGAGGTCTGGATTTGATCCTTTTTTTCAGCCATCGTGTTGGAGATTTGCTGCTGTGCTTGGGATCGTTGTCCTCCTGTATGACACAGTTTCGGCCAAGCTTTCGCAGTCAGACAGATGACCTCACATTTGACTCTAGAATATTTTGGTATACAGAGCTGACTTAATGGCTACAAGGTGCAAAATACCCAAATCATCGCACCTCCACCACCATGCTTGACAGTTGATTTGTGGTGTTTGATGTTATTGAAATGTGGTGCTGTGTATTACGGCCATTTGGTCTAATCTGTCCGAAACTTTCCCCTGGAATCCTTCCAAACAAGCAACACTTATTTAATCTTTTTCTATTTGTGTTATCATGAAAGGTAAAATTTAACATGCTAAGCAAAGCCTTAAGAGTCCGATATGTAACTCTTGGGTTTTTTGCAGTTTCTCTGAGCATTGTATGGGAAGATTGTGGGGTTGTGTTAACATTTGATTAGCAGCATGTATTAATTTCTATGGAAGCAGTAAAGGTGCACTTGGTTTTCCACAGAACTGCATGGAGACTTTCTTTTGCACACGACAGTGGAAAAGTTTGTCTGATGTTGGCTCTGTTTCTTCTGTTTAACTACGCACTGCAGTTCTTCCAAAGCCTCAATCATCTTTTGAATTTGTTTTAAAATCAGTGTGAATACTCACCATCTGGACCATTACTGCCTGCCATAATTCAGTTTTGAGCACTCTTGCAGATAATAAACAAAAAAATAAAAAGTGAATGCCTACTCAGAGTTGTAAAGCTCATGTTGGATTTCTGATATATTTTTAATTTCTTTCCGTGAGGCACGTTGTAACTTTGCTACATATATAAAGTGTTTTTTAAATATGAATATTATTTTAATCACCTGCTGTTTCGTCTGCACAAGTCCATCTAAGTAAACAGTGAGAAGCAGACATTTAAACAAATGTGAAAAACTGTACATCAGTCTTAGTTATCCATGAACACTGTCTTGTTGGACTGTTTGAATTCTTTCAAGATGTCAGGATTTGGACAATGATACATGTTTTGTAATTTTGCCTCTGGACATCATATCACAAAAAAAACCCATTAATGATGTGACCAAAGTGCAGACTTTCAACTTTAATTCAAGGAATTAAACAAAAGTATTGCAAAAATAGATTAGGAATAAAAACTATTTTTATATATTCCCTAATTGTCAGAGAGTCAGCGGTGACTGAACAATAGACTAACAACAGTTTCGTGACCTCTTCCCTCTTTATTCCATAACAAATTAAGCAGATAACAGACCTGGAGTTGAGTCTTGTATTCAGTAGTAAATACTTATGGAGCTGACTATATTGCTGTAAGCTTGCAAAGCAGAGTATAAGCTATGAAAGACACTTGAAGCATCTCAACAGGGACCCTTGGTGGCTGAGAGTACTTACTGCAGCACACATTCAGGAATCTGCACGTGCTCCATGGGGATAATCTGACCGAGTTCCTTCAGGGTGTGAACGTAACGGATCTTATCCATGAACTTCACACTTCAAAAAATATAAACAACATTGGGTTACTGTCACAAATTAATCCTAAAATATATGTGCATTCAGCCACGTAGCACAACATACGTACTCTGATTATGAAACAGCAACACTTTTCTCTTTTTAATGTTTTCAGTGTAGCGATGTGACAACTTTAAAATGCTCCAACCTATTTTACTCTATCTCTCTTTTGTTTTTAGATTTGTTAAGAGACAAGCTTTCACGGCCAGAGGTGTCATAAATATACCTAATGAAGGGTCTTGAGATGGCCAGGACAGTGCGGATGAACCATGTTGGGTGAGCGATGATGAGACACTTTAGATTCTTCCTCAGTCTACAGGAAACAAACAGAGTTTATTACAATCCCCATTATAACTTTCAACTGCATAAAATCCCATGTATATTGGTTGTCTTCATCTCTAGCATCAAGAACATCTTCAGCTTCACTATCTTCTAATTTCCCAAATCGTTTTCCGAGTTATTTTGACACTGTTCGTCTTACTTTCTGTCTATCATCTGGTAGCATCTCTTCAGCCAGCTGATGCCAGGCATCTTTCTGCGAGGAGTTGCTCCATTCAGGTAAACAATCATGTAATCCTCTGCTACCAGCAGCTCCAGGCTGCTCACAACATACCTGAGAACAGACATGAACAACCTATAATTGTACATGAAAACAGCACATAAAATCCCCTCATTTGATTTATGATTAAAAAGAGTTCTGATATTTTATTTGTGGAGATAAAATGATCTTTCATTTAAAGGGGGATCCATTAAACTCATTTCCAGCTCTAGTTCATCTCATAAACTGTACCTGCAGGATGTCATGCTTTGATTAGTGAGGCCCAGTTTTGAAGCTTTAGGCTGAGTATTTTTGGCATCACCATTTGATGTTTTGAAGCCAAACATGTTGCCCACGGTCTTCCCCGATCCATATCCTACTTTAACCCCCCTTTTCAATGGGGGTGTTTTCTGGTGTCTGTGTGTGGCGCTGCTGGGTAGTCTGTGCTGGCAAACAAATGTTACAGGCCTGGTAGTTACTCCTGGGTGGGTCTGGGGCAGGCTTGGGGACTTGGGGTTCTGGGGGCGTGCTACCTCTGGGCGGGGGTTTTGGCTGGACCTGGGGGGCTTGGGTGTATTGGTGGAACGACGGGCCTCTTTAGCTAACCCTTAACCTGGGTTTTTATTGGCTTATGTAGTCTGGGAGTTGCCTGAATGCTGGGGTGGGTATAGTTCGGGCGGAGTGAAGCACACACACTCCCGTTCTCTGTTCGCCATCCAGGGCTGGAAGAGCTGGCTGTCTGGTCAGGGTCTGGGTTAGGGTTAGGCTTTATGAGGCTGTTGGGCTGCTCTGCTGCTGCGGAGGCCAGGGAAGTCTACTTGTCTCCATCCCAGAGTGAAGGAGACCATCTCCTGGGTCTGTGGGCTGATTGCCCTTCTACGGGTTGTTGGTTCCAGGACCTGGGAGTGTATGAGGAGTTTGAGTATGTGTACGGCGTCCATTTCTGTGTCTCCATGTTGTTGTGCATGAGGGTGGGAATGCATGCTTGTGTCTGTGTTGTCCTGTTTGTCTTTGTGTGTCAGGTCAGGTCTCTACCTCTCTTAGAACATCTCAGGCCAATAATGCCTAGTAATGCTCCACTTGTGAAAGTAAATCTGTTTGGCATTTTATGGCCTTCAGACAACAATTCTGATTTCTACACTGCTGGAAAAGACAGGAGGAGAAAAAAGAAGAAGAAAGGGATGACTCAAAACTCATGCACAGTATTGGAGGCATTTACTGAGGTTATAGGAGCAGAGGATTCTTCTCTAGAATCTGAATTCAGGAGTGCCACCTGCTGGCTATTAGAAATAATGGCACAGATTTCAGGCACTTTACTGGCTCAAGATCTCAACATGACGTCTGTTTTTTTCTAAACAAGCCGTACTTCATCAGAAACAAACTGTTTTAGCTCCCTTTAAGGTCAGGGGGGCGGGGCTTTCATGCTCAAAGCCAGAGCAGCGTGACTGAGGTGACCATATAAGGATATCCTCTCTTACTGACATCACACAGCGCCAAGAGTAGAACAAGCCGTTTGGAACTAACTATTTTGAGCAGTCTGAAATCAGGGATCACTATCTCAAACTTTAATATAAGCTCTCCCATTGAAGCAGTATCGATTTAAATAACATAAAAAAAAACCCATAACAGGTCCACTCTAATTTTAAGAATTATTTGATTCATTATTTTACATCCTCATTGGACAGGGGACTTTCTACATTGGAAACGTTTAATGGATTGTAGAGTGAGAAAAGAAGGAAGTAAGCTTGTCGCCATGTGATAACAAAGAAAGGATCTTACAGGAAGAGATTTTCCATGATGTACGTGTAGTCGTCACAGCTGCTGTCAGGAAGGTAGCAGGCTGCAAACACGATGATGGCATTCAGACCTTCCCCGTAATATCCTGACAGAAGAGAGAGATGCAGTTGCTCCATTCGTAGTGGAAAATTATCACTTGGCAGGTAGGACATGTGAATGTGTCTGTACTCTTTTACATTTCACCTACGTTTTACATTTAATACCAGGAAGTGGGCCGATAAGATATATAATAGCATAACCATCCTAAGGAATCCATTTGGGGAAACAGTCTAACTAACCTCCATGTGTGACCACTCTCAGGTACGGCCTGATGACCTGCATATCGATCCGTTGCTCCTGGTCGCCAATGATCACTGTTCGCCACAGACGACCTGACGAGTCTCTCTCCTCTTCGCTCTCACCTGGGAGACGCTTAGCAGTAGCCACAGGTGTGTCGTCTGAAAACAAGGTGACACCAGAAAGTAGCTGCTCACAACACATGTAGCCAACATGAGCAGAGCTGGCAAAGGGAAATGAACCTTTTCAAAGCTATAAATCATGATTTATGATGACATTTAGCATACAAACGTAAAATGTACTCTAAGCTCTTTTTACAACATGTCTAATTCATACAAGCACCTTTTTCTTCTTCTAAATGTTTCTATCTAACATTCAAACAACAACTTGGGGGTTCAGCATCTTGCCTGAGGATACTTTGGCTGACTGGAATTGCCTCGGATCAAACCACCATCCTTCCAGTTAGTAGCTGACCTGCTCCACCCCAGAGGCAAAAAAGGTCCATATTTGTCAATGTAAACAACAATATTGCCAAAGTTACTGCACATAACCTGAAATTGAATATCATGAAATCCTGAATTTTTCCGCCTCATTTACAATGCAGGTTTACTCTTCAGCTCACCTTTATACTAAATATGTGGTATTGGCTTGTTCAGACAGCTCAGAGGCCACACCAACAACAACGCACAATACAACTACTCAACATGACTGACAGAGACAACGCCTTTAAACAGAACATAGAAAAAGCACTGACGTCACTGCATGGCTGAAGCACGCGATCAAAAGTATGTTACCAGAGAGCAAAATATCTGCTCCCCTTGGATGTGACCTTCTTGCTTTGCTAAAATGTAATAAACAAACAAAAAAACCTGCTCAGCTGGGTAAAAACTCATCCCAAAAGGATACACAGACCCAGCAGCTATTTGTTTTAAACCAGCACGATCCATCAAAGCTGGAAGCACAGATTTAGAACAAGAAAATCCAGAGGAAAAATGACTAAAAGAGATGCGAAGAATGAGAAGCAGCAAAGGATAAAAGCTTCACCAAAGGGCTCCTAACCAAAGCCCCTGCAGAGGGGAACGAAAAGCTACTACTGCTTAGAAAAAGCTGTAACATCTGGACCTGAGCTGATCACTGACTGTGCTTACATTCATGTACTGCACAGACACGAAAGCCTCCCTTATACCTGGGACCTGAAGGATCAAATGTAACCCCTCACTAGACTGTAAAACTGCTAGAGCTTCAGAGCAACACAGGAGTTGGGATTGATAATGTTAGAGCCACCAGCCTTAAATTAGTGTTAAGGCTAATTTTAACTCTCTTCGGCTTTTCTCCTTTGTTTAAATCAACACACAGTACAATGTCATATCATGTTTTATTGTTATGCTTTGTCTTTTGTGACCGTATCCAGCATTCCCTTTTTTTAGAGTGTGTGTCATTGTTTTCATTGTTATACTGTGTGTTTAATAGTTATTGTGTTGTTTTTAGCTTGTGGAAATAAATGTGTCTCTATTCTACATTTGTTCTGGTTTATTACAACTACCATATAAAACGATATCATTACGGAAAGATTATGTACAGTTTGTCGATTTGTCCTCATTATGTGTTCTAATAATTTCCCCGTAGAAGTTTTTGGATGCTAAATTTGAACATGCATGTACCTTCCCACTCTAGCTCGTTGCCGTTGTTGATGAACTCCAGTGAGTCAGTCTCATCTGGAGTCTCGATGTCATCAACATTGATGTCCAGGTCGTCGGGCGTTTCCAGGAAGTCATCAGAGAGCACCGACCCCTCGCTCTGATCCAGAGACAAGTTCATGTCGGGGGCGACCAGCGTGCGACGCTTACGTTGGGTCATGGATTCGCCGACATTCAGAGTGGTGGGAGGATCTAAGACAAAATGTTAGGAAAGTATGGATACACCTTATATGTATAAACATGTGTGTGTCTGTATAAAAAATATAATGGTGTCTATTTAGTCCACTTACTGGTCCTGCTGTCAGAGAGGCCACATGCATCTCCATCCTCTGGCAGTGGCCTGCAGGGAAATACAAGAATGCAGCATAAATAAACAGTTAAATTGGAAATAATTGTACATACATAGGAATTATATCGGGCTTAATGTCTTCCTGCTGCCAAGTAATGATTGTTTTGGCTGTTATATAATTGTATATTATAAGCACAACTGTTAAACTAAATAATCTGCGATGATGGAAACCACTAAAAAACCATGAAGTACTAACAGTCAGTCTCAGCATTTTACTCTTTGCCCTTTGTTTTTAGAGAGGCTGCGATGCGAGACCCGATTTAAATATATTTCACCCTGTCGTTTGAGAAAGCAACACCAGCAATTACCAACTCCCCTATGATTTTATAATAGGACAGCTGAAACCTCGGTGAGGGACTGAGCAGGCTAGATTAGAGTGCACACACATATGCAGACAGGCAATAACAGAGACTTGCATACACAGACAAACACACCCTGAAACACCACAAGTATGGACTGATGGAGCTGCTGGATAATTGCTGTTATTAAATTGTCAGTAGCTATGTAGAAGCAAGGTTAAGACTGCACCGACAAGTATTCAAGAGCGAACTAAGCAGTAGGGAAGAGAAAAACTATTTTCAGTGTTAAATAATTTGCTTCTAACACAGACCTCCAGGTCTGAAATCCCCCCAGATGAATCACAATATTCCACTTCTCTTACCTAATATTCCACCACCATAATTCATGTGAAGTCATCCTGAGATATTTTTAGCCTTGTTAAATGCATTAAACACACGCATTAGTGATTCTGACACAAAAGCATTTTTCAGACAGTCACAGGACTTTGCTGCATGTACTGTGTGTGGATGTTTTTGGAAGATAATGAAGGTTTCTCTGATCAGCTTCTAAAAGCATATTTCCCCTGCTGTCAAAGAAAGATTTTGGCCAGCAGTAGAGCGAGTGGCTAGTCTCCCATAGCTTGGACACTGCGAGGTATTTGACTGCTCCTCTTTTTCCATCTGCTGGTTGCTATTTTGTTCGCTGACTTGCTACAGCCTCATCACATAACACCTGATGACTACATCATGGAAAGTACACACCTGCTTCCTTTCGGCCCTCCGCGCACTCACACAACATGTGACAGACTTTCCATCGAAGCTTGATCTCTTTGAAAAAGCTTCTGCACAAATCGGACAAACTGCACGCACAAACACAGACTGTTTGTTTCTCTGCCTCGTACCTGGGGAAGTCTTCATCCTGCCACTCGTCCTTAACCTCCATGCTGTCCATGCGTAAAGTGGCTTCCGCTGTACCCATCCTCTGACAGCGAGGATGGGCTTCAGCTCGCTGTAATAGGCAAACAAACAAAAGAATTCATTGAGCCGTTCACCAGGAAGTTCACCGAATGGTTTAACACACTGCTAAAACATTCAGTCGTCGCAGCCTTATTAAAGTAGACACTCCACCCAAATTACACAACCTGAATGATGTCTTTTTCTGGCTTCTTATACTTGTCTTTATTACAAACTGAAAGTGGAGATAGATGAGCGTGGCTGCTTTATGATCAGGATTTAACATAAAAAAGTTTTAAGCCACTACCAAGGAGTTTGTTTATCTCTTTGTTTGCTTAGACGCTTAACCTGACCTGTCAATCATCCAGGCATTAAAAAAGACGCCTAACTCAAGGGATGAACCAGTGTTGTATCATTACTTAACAGAAAATCTGGGGAAGAACCTGTTTTAAATTATATCTTTAGGCACTTTGTTACTAGCAGCCTGTTGTGAAACACATTATTTGTTCCTGTTTCTTTGGTTGAACCTGTGAAAAATACCACAGATAACACCATGTGACAGACATAAAATAACATTTTTGCAGCAACAAGGTGTTTCCCCAAAAGCTCTTAGCTGAAAACTCTACATATCATGGCATGGTAGTAGCAGACCTAAAATCTATCTACTGCAGATGAACAGCATCTGAAAGTCATGTTCTTATAAAATGGAAAAAAACAAAACAAAACAGAGAAGTGGCACAGAATATGAGAGATGCATCTGGCCTCTAAGTTGATGTATCTCTCTTCTCCTCACTGACGTCTCCTCAGAAATGACCTCAGTAGAAGGGTGGCTGCACGAAACTATTCTTAAGAAAGGGAAGCAGGGACAAAAGGCTGGTGTGTGCCAAATTACACAAGAACTAGACTGAAAACCATCCATAAACAGGTCTTATGGAGGGATGCATGTCTAAGGTCAGGGGAGCAATATAAGAGTGTTTATAGTCGTCTGTAAAACATGGTTGGGACTGAATTTCAGTCGGTGGTGTTGGGAATTATGTCAAAATTGATGGAAACATATATGCAGAAAAGAACCATCAGATTTTGATCCAGCATGCAAGACCATGTGAAAAATGTCAGATTGGAAACAATATCATTTTTTTCAGCATGACACTGATCCCAAACAAACTGTAAATGCTGCAAAGCGCACTTGGATAGAACAAAACACACAATGGAGCACTACCAGAGCCTAGACCTCAACATCACTGCAGCAGTGTGGGATCATCTTGACAGAGGATGCATTAAAAGTCACAGTATGCACAGTATTGTCTCTAGTTGCATCATGGGAAATGTGTCGTGTCTGGAGCTTGACCCTTGAAGGTGACACAAAAATTTGGATATGTCACCCACCTCTGATTCTGTCAGCTTCTCTCTGTTAAATAAAATGAACTTCATTATATAGCTGTTGCACTAAAGTAGTTGAGTATATCATAAACAGGTGAAGCAATGGACTCAGAGGAATTAGAGACTGGAATTGGACGATCAGGAAAGCAGAGTAGATGCGTTGTCTTGTTTGTGTCGGGCAGACGGTATTTAAGAACAAAATCTGAACCCAAGAACAATTTAGCCCTATGTGTTCTGTAGTTAAATCACAGAAATAATAGTTTGACATAACCAAGTCCCAGTGGGTTTCCTTCCCCATGATCCCTGGGGGAGGGTGACATAAATAAAACATCCAGTTTCTCATACAATACAGATCCTCAGGGCACAACAAGCACATGCTTCTGTAAAGCAGATCGTGATCTAAGCTTCCATATTATATAGAATCAAAGCAGATATCTCCCTCCATGACATCATGCTCTATATTTGGTATTTGATGTAAAGGTTCACAGTGTTTTATTTATAGCAGCCTGACCATTAGGGATTAGTCATGCACAAAGTAAACATCATGTGTAAGTCTTGTGTCTCCCTATGTCACTCTCCTAGCCAGAGTTCCTCAGGCTACAGACGCAGACTTTACTGTGATCCATTTGTCCACTGGGTTGGCACTGATGTGTGGAATAAAAAAACAGCAAATGTGGGCTAAAAGGTGCAGGTCCTCCGGCTACATGTTCCCAGTACAGCTGTATTGTGAATCGATTCTAAATGATGGAAAAAAGAGGTATTTGCACTGCATTGCCTGATAAGAAAGTTGCAGTGTTTGGTGCAGATCCTTAAATGCCATTTTAACTGAGACCTTTCTGCTTAAATTCCGTTTCAAGTTGCCTTCCTCTGATCTCACACGATGACTGCATGTGGTTTATTGTGGTGCGCATGTCTCTTTCAAAGGCTCAGCTGCATGCACAGTGAACTGCTGATTGATGGACACAAAGTAATGTTGCAGCGGCACGTGTTTGGTGGGGATTTATGTCCAGATGGCAGGCCTGTCCTCATTTCCCAAACGCTGTCTCGTGAACTATTGATGCTGTTGCGCTTGGCAAACCTGAGACCTGAAACAGGCGCAACACTTGCATAAATGTTACCACATACTTTTTTCTGACAAGTACTCTTTCTTTGATACACAACAGGTGGGATCAAGTGAAGCGGAGAGGTAGTTTTCGCTCATCTCTGTTATGAAATCATTTACTCAAAGATAAGCATTAATAGAACAGTTGAAGATGAAAGGCAACAGAGAGGTGGTCATGTACAGCCTGAAGAGAATGATGTCAAAAGCCTAAAAACTTCTCATCTTTTCAACATCTCTTAATATCTCTGACAACACTGAAAACAAAGTAAAAAAAATGATCTGTTTGAAGAGTGTGACACCTGAAATCTGCTTCATCCTGACTGTGTAGTTGCAGTTTGATCAGATCAGCTTGAGTTCACAGAAAACCAGCGGCTCCCACGACTGTCATCCCACTGTGATCTAAACATTTCCCTTTTTCCTTTTTGAGCCCGCTCCACCTCAGAATAAACAAACTAATAATAAAAAGAATAATCTTGGGTCTTACTGTATCACTCTTATTGAGAAGCTGACAAAGAAAATTTGTGTTTGCGTGGCCTTTAAATGCGTGCAAAGAAGCTATTGTGTCACGACTGCCAGTCCTCAATTAGCAGAAAAACGAAAACCGTCTCAGTGATTAATTGCGTGCAGTCGCAGAAAGAAACAAAGCACTGAATGTCACGTTTGATGTTCTGCCCTCTGGGCCTCCCATCAGTAGAATCTGTTCAGAAGAAGAGCTCTTTATGAGAGCGGAAAGCGGAGAAAACCATGGTTTAAAAGCAGGATACTCACATACTGTAATTACAAAGGCTTTCTGCGTCCCTGCTTCCCTTTCAGATGGTCCCCCTTCCTTAAAGCTGCTGAGTGTGGATCATCGCTGATTACATCTGCAGGTGTGTGCTGAGGGCCTGGGCTGCTGGATAATTCTTGTTGTTTACCCCTGCTGTTAATGGAGGCTGAGGCAGAAACTGTGTCCTCCTGTAGAGAGGCGAATGAGAGGAGAGTCTGTCACCATGCAGCAGAAACATCCCGCTCTCACCTTCCCAGCATCCTCTCTGTGCTGCTTTCTGATCAAAATAACAATAATCCTGACCGTGTACCTTTAGCATGTTTCATGATGATCACTCTCCTCCTCCTCCCTCCACCAACTCTAATGCCCCCACCCCAGGCTTTAATCCTGCTGCGATGATGTCAGCCGTATGGGAACAGTGTTATGATGGTTACGTAATAACAACTGCCTACCTTCTCTTTGATTCTGTCAGGCCACTCGGAGTCAGGATCACCTGTTTCCCTCACATTCAGTCCATTCTGGATTCTCCATCACTGACGGAGTTTGTTTCCTCCAAAGAGCAGGAAAAAAATGGATGTTTCTATTTCAGCGCTGTTCCCTGGCAACAGCATCTTCACCCATTACGCGCACAGTCTCTCGCTCTCTCGTTTTTCCCCCACCACCTCTTATAACCTCTCTCTCCCTCGATGAAGCCCCTCCTCCACACAGATTCCCCTCCTTTTCTCCTGCTTGCTGGCTCTGACACTAATTCACCTTCCTCCCTACTTCTCCTGCGGTCCTCACAGCTGCACACAGCTCTCCGCAGTGTCACCGCACACGGAGTGGCATCCCTCTGGCATTCCCCTCAATACCCAAGGGAGCAAGCACAACTTCCAGCTCTTCAGCTCAGGCAGAAAAATTAAATTCAGGTGTTTTTACACTTTATCTTAACAACATTTCACTGCACAGCACTGAAATATGCCTGATTTATACAATAAGCGCTTAGCAGATGCAAATTTTGCATTAAGCAACAGTTTTATCTCTGTAAGAAATCACTTATTTTGTTGATGTTTACTGGAATTAGGATGATTCTATTTCGTTTCTACTTTATGTCACAGAAAATCTTCTGTAGCTTTAGATTTGTGGCTTCTAATGTTGTTATTAATTCCTTTTAATTAATAAGGTGACAAAATATCACATGTTGATATTTTGCATTATTTTCCTCAACAAAAAGCATGCTTTTGTAACGATTTAGTTTAGTTTTTTAGTTATTTGAACTCAGTTATTTATTTTATTTTTTTTAACAGCACGACATAGTCTATGTCGTGCTCGTCTTCTTTATTTTTTCATTTTTGTCCATTTGCCACCAGATGGCGTGAGAGTGCTCCACAAGTCAAACTCATCAGTGTAAAATAAGAGTTATGCTGAGCTGTATTACAGTTTGTAAGGCTAGTATATTCAGCACCCTAATTTAGAAATAAGAAATTTAATCCTGTGACATGTGCCACAAAAAATACAGCTCTGCTTCCTGGAGAAAGCAAACATCTGTTACTTTCATTCTAGCAGTCTGGAATAAGAAGCCAAAGGTTTGATCAGGCTACATTAACATGATGTGCAATACTATTACTAACAAGACTGTTAGTTTTGCCCTGAAGGAGTTAATATTTTACTTATTATACAGAACCCATCATTTTATGCTTAATTTGCAGTGCTGTAGGAAGTGACTGTTCCTGAGAGATGAATCTTTATTAGCAGGAACATTTTAAGTGCTTCAGCAGCAAAGAGATGAAAGGCAATAATAAATAGAAAAAATCATTAAATAAAAGGTGAGGTATAAGATAAAATATATAACGGTGGCATGGTGGTTAGCACAGCAAGAAGGTCCTGAGTTCAATTCCACCATCAGGCCGGGGTCTTTCTGTGTGGCGTTTGCGTGGGTTCCCTCCGGGTACTCCTTCCTCCCACCGTCCAAAGATATGCAGTTTGTGGGGATAGGTTAACTGATCAAATTGCCCATAGGTATGAATGCGGGAGTGAATGTGAGCGCGAATGGTTATCTGTCTCTGTTTGTTCGTCCGGCGGCAGACTGGCGACCTGTCCAGGGTCCAGACCTGTCCCCGCCTCTCGCCCTATGACAGCTGGATAGGCTCCAGCGACCCTGAAAAGGATAAACGGAAGTGAATGGATGGATGGATGGATGGAGTAATATATAATGTTGAAGTAGACGGATGATCACGATGGCTAGTGTTACTTACACACTGTGTAAGTACTGTTTCACAATATTTTACATAATATTGGACAAAAACAGTTACATGCATGTCAGTGCTGTGATTTTATCTAATGAGCAGTGTTGATTGTAAAGTCTGACTGCAGCAGGAAGGAAGGACCTGTGATGTCTTCACCTGAGTCTCCTGAGCAGATGTAGTCTGTGATCTATTCTTTCTTGAATAGATCAGAGAACATTCAGGAACCTAAAGGAATTCATAATTTCAATCTCTTCTCTTCTCCGATCCAGGCAGAGAAGCTTTGCACCTCTGAAGTCTAACGTCTGTTCTTTGTTTTTGTTTTTTTTTGTTTTTTTCACTTTTGATCTGAATGATTTTGGGGTATGAACTGCAAAGCATCTCAGTCTGATTTAAGTATGGATTATGACTAGGACCCTGCAAAATGTTCATGGACATTCTTCTTCAGAATCTTCTGGTAGAAAGCAGAACTCATCGTTCCATCAATTACAGTAAGTCATTAAGCAGCAAAGCAACACCAGACCATCACAATACCACACTACTATATTTGACTGTTGCTATGATGTTCTTTTTATTAAATGATCTATTAGTTTTACGGCGAATGTAGTAAGACACAAACCTTCTAAATATTTGAACTTTTGTCTCGTAAGTCCACAGAATATTGTCCCAAAAATCTTAGGGATGATGATCAAGATGTTTTTGGCAAATGTGAGATGAGCTTTGTGACCTTTTTGGTTTCTCATCTCTTCTTGAGTTTCTTTAGATTCGGACATAACATGTTGCTTTTTGAGGTCTTTAAGCCTGCTTCACTTTGTCACACACGTTATATTTGGATATATTATATTTGGACATGTTATATTTCTTGATTTAACAGATCTGGCAGTGATCAGGCCTGGATGTGGCTCATAAAATTAAACTCAGCTTTACATGATACATTTAATTACTTTTTCACATAGGGTTGGATAAGTTTGATTGCATAAGAGGGGTTGGATAGCCCCTTTCTCCTAATAAATTAAATCATCATTTTAAAACTGCATTTTGTATTTACCTGAGATGTCCTTTTTAAATTTTGAAATTACTTTAATTTTAAATTACCTGAAACATTTAAGTCTGACAAATATGCAGAAAACCAAGAAATCATGAAGGGGGCAAATACCTTTTTGCAGCACTGTATGTCTTAGCCTGGAGCTCTAACCATTACAAACATCCTCCAATCGAAATGTCTTCTTCATTTTCCAAAAACTTTATCAAGATCTGAAAGAAGTACTGCTACTTACTGGTTTAAATGAAGTGATATATCTGTAGTGGGCAGTCTGGCTAACACCAACACAATCTCCATGGATACCATGCCCATCTGTGTGACGCCTGCTGCATCAGAATTTGCAGCTGTGGCAGTCAGACTAAAAAGGAAATCAGCGTTTGTCTTCTAGTGTAATATTGGTTTTAAGTTACTCAAAATGATGAATGATCAAAGTTTTAAGCTTGACCAGTCATTTTTGTGGAGGCGATTTTTTCCATATTTGCTCAGCCCAGGTCTTACATAATGCTCTTTCTGCTCTGTTAAATTTGTAGTGAACCACGAAAAGCTAAAAATATTCTAATCATTATTGTCCTTCACACAGAGGTCAGATTTCCCCTGAGGTAGAAATCAAGCATGGTCAAACAAGAATAAAGCCTGCACAAGTAAGTGCGAGTTTTATGCTTTAGTAGGTCAAACACACTGTCTTGGTGTCTATACTGTAAGGTGAGAGCCTGGAGGATGGGATGAAGAAGAGATTCCCATGTGCCACAAATGGACTTGGTAAAGACATGGTGGATTACCAGGTCAGATGTCAAAGTGAGAGAAGACTTGACCACTTTAATCGGTACCTAGTACAGACAGACTGTACTAGGTCTGTACTAGGACCTTAGTACTAACAGACTGGACCCCCTTATGTCTTCAGAACAGCCTTAATTCAACAAGGTGCTGAAAACATTCATCACAGGTTTTGGTCCAAAGTCACATGATAGCATCACACAAATGCTGCAGATGATGCAGATCTCCTGTTACACCACATCCTAAAGGTGCTCTTTTGGATTGACATCTAGTGACTGTGAACTCGTTCACATGTTAAGGTATGGAGCAGTAAGGTCAAACGCACTGTTTCTGTGGCCGTACAGTGAGCAATATTTAAACTGTAGGTTACCTGGAAAAAGTCCAGGAGTCTTGGTGAGAGCCTAAAGGATGGGATAAAGGACCTATGCGTCACAATAGGCTATGGTAAAGACGATGTGGATTACCGGGGCAGAGGTCACAGTAAGCCAATTCTTGACCACTCCTCTGTTTGTCTGTATACTCGCAGCAAATAACCTGTGGTATAAAGCAGGTGAGCTGTAGTGACACAGGCTCACAGGCTAAGCTGTGGCAGGTTGTTATAGCTTGGCAGCATCTCTTTTTTGTTGTTTGAATTCACAACAAGGACAAGTGAAGAAAGAGATCTCAAAGATGTGTTTGGTCTCTTGTGTGCATTAATGAAGCAAGGACGATTAAAACAATGATCCTAAAGGAGTTTTCAAATTTTGTCAAAAGACCTAAGAAAGTATGACAGACAAAAGCAAAGGAGGTTAAAATAGTAAAAACAAAATTACATAATTGAATGGGACCTCAAAAGTTTTCTGTGACACTAATAATAATCTGTAAATAGACATAACAATCATCAAGCAGTAAATTAAAAGAAATCTGACGTCTTCATCAGAGAAAAAATCCCACACGAATTTCTAAAATCTCTCAAGGGATATTTCATTTAGACGTTTCCATCTCAGTATGTTGATTAAGATACACTCACAAACCACTTTATTAGGTATACCATTTTGAGATGATTTGAGTTTTGAGACATGGTGTGTTATCCTGCTGAAAGAAGCCATCAGAAGATAGGTACGCTGTTGTCATAAAGGGATGGACATGGTCAGCAACAATACTCAAGAGGCTGGTTTATTTGAACAATCAGTTGGGATCCAAAGTATCCCTCACCATTAAAAGAACACCACCAACAACAGCCTTAATAGCTGCTTGAAGGCGAAATGATTCCATTAATCCATGCTTTCATCATCACTGTCATTTTTCCAATCTTCTTCAATTTTGGTCTGTCTATACTGTAGCCTCAGTTTCCTGTTCCCAGCTAACAGGAGTGGAACTTGGTGTTGTCCTCTGCTGCCATGGTTGTAATACTTTGGCTACAATGAGTTAGTTGCTGTGCTTTGTATCAGTTTGAAGCATCTGCCCATTCTCCTCTGGCCTCTGACATCAACAAGGCATTTTTACACACAGAACTGCCGCTCACTGAATATTTTACAGTGTCTGTAAACCCGAGAAAAAGTTTCTGTGCAGTTTTTCAGTTCTGGGTGTTACAGAATGTTTATGTTATGAAAGCGTGATGTCCACAACATCACTAAAATACTCCTTAGCTCTAACTAGGACAATATATGGCAGTCATGGCAGACAGGAACGCTTCAGGACACCTTTGAAGTATCATTCACCTCTTTAATTCCCGTTTTAACATGCAGATAACCTGCAAATTCATTTTTAACCAATGCAAACTGCACTTAATGTGTGATAGATACACAAACTGATACAGACATTCTCTGCTTATATCATACGATTTGGCAAGAGAGGAAGACAGGAAAGCTGGGGACAGTGCACAGGACAAGACACGCAGTAAATGGCCTCAGGAAAGCTTCAAACCCAGGACTGTGCATCAGCCCTGTAGCTTATGGGTTGCCTGTTAAACCCAGTGAGCTAAACCATTTTTTATGTAAATGTCAGTGACAAGAAAATCTTGCTTTAAAATATGAATCATTTTTATTTCTACTTAAAGGAAATCAAGACAGCTCTGTGACTGTAGAGTCCACCTTTAAAAACAGTCAATACTGTGAAGCTCAATAGGAAAAGAATAGTATTTTCCAAGTGTATAACTCATGCTAACCCTAATATCAATTAAATAACAGTTATAAATAATAATATAGTAACAAAGAGCTGTGCAGAAGAGTTTTCAGTGTTTTAACCTCAAACTCAAATAAGTTCAGCATCATTCATGATAAATAGCTGTATCTGCTGTAGCACTGCTGAATTTAACATCCACTGTGGTAACCACTGTTTATATGAAATGTACGTGAGTACGTTTGCATTATGGAAGTTATTTATGTTTTACCTACAGTTAGTTTTTATTATTCGATCACACTAGTTCCATTGCAGTGATTAGTGCTGGTTTGGCAAGTAGATAATAGTGAACTACACCCAGAGGGTCTATCCTGCTCCATCTTGTTGACAAGATAAACACTCTCCATTGTCTGCAGGCTGGCAGTTATGAGCTAAGCTCTTTATCGGTTTTACTCCAGCTACAAGTTATTGACACAGTCTAATCATCTTGACACACATCTAGGGAAGTTTGTATACAGCTCTTGTAAACAGTATCTTGTTTTAAACATACAAAATTTAATTTTAACGTGACCCTTCTCCTCTCCACCGGCCCTTAGCTTTACGTTTTCCCTGTAGGACTGAGAAAGATTACAGCTGAAATATGGCATTCCTCATGAATCAAATGTTGGGTGACAAGTTGAAGAGTTTTACCGGAGGAGGTGGTGAAGGTAACGGTAAAGCAGGGGCAGAAGGAAAGGAAACAGCAGAGTCCAAAGGCATGTCCAGAGAGGAGTTTGAGGAGTACCAGAAGCAGATGGTGGAAGAAAAGTGAGTAAACCTTTGCAGCATTGGATGAAACACTGAAAAACAGTGCCTTAAAATAATGTTAACAACAGCTAAACGGGATAGCACTGGACAACTATTCAACAATATGTTTTTTGCACTGAAGTCACAAACTAGTGGTTAACATTTTTAAATGACAATCTAAGTTTGATGTAAGTGTGAATACTTGTGTGTTATTGTGTGCTTGGACTGGCGGTTTGTCCACAGCATACCCCACCGCTCATCTAAGGCCAGCTGGGATTAAAATTTATGTAAATGTTTAAATGTTTAACAGTGTGTAATTTTTTTAAAAAAGGGAAAGATACAACTCATGTTAAGCGCGGGCTGTATTACTCATCGCCAGGATTAGTAATACCAGGCTATCGCGTCATGTTTGTTCCAGAGCTGCAGATAAAAGCATATAGCACCGATAAAAAGTGCCTCTCTTAATCTCAAAACCCACTCATGAATTACTATTACATTGTGGACCATAGTAGCAACATTTAGAAAGAAAGAGGTTTGTTTTCATTCCCTGTCAATACAAGCTGTATTCTACATTTCAGACATTTGTATGCTGACCAGATCCCAAAAAACTAAATGCAGAGCAAAACACTGTGTTTGTGTGGGACAGTGTGGGACAGGTTAGCATTGGTGGGAGGTGGTCTGAAGTTTTCATATGCAAAAAATACCAATACAAGAATCGCTGTAGGTTACCGAATTTGCATTTAGCATGTAAAGTCCAATGTATTTCTAAGTACAAACAGCCACTTAATTTTCTTTGTACTAGCTTCCATCATATTCACCCAAATCTGCAAAACGTGTTACTTTTTGGTGATGCCTACCTTATGGGCAGAGCATTAGACAAGCTAACTTCCACTTAAATGTAATAATCCTTCTCTTCACATGCATTGGGCATAAGCCAGACTTTAGTGCTACTTTGCCCTTTAGTATGAGCTGCATGATCTTAAGACTCATTTTGGAGTCAGCTTCTGCCATTATGAGAAAATACTGTCAGTCAACATTCTCAAACTGTATTGTTTTCTATAGTGTGTGGGTGTGTATGGACTCTGGAGTCTTACTTGTGTGACTACATATGTTACATCAGCGGATGTGAGACAGGCTTATAGTTTAGCTTTAGGCACGGTTTATTCCCTTGAGGCTCAAATTAGCCAGTGAAGGAGATTAAGCTCTGTGTGTAATAAGACGGTTTGGTTTCAGGAAGCCACCATTAAACATGTCTGTTAAGCCAGTGCATTTTAAAACAATAATTATTTAATCACGTTAAAATCTGAAGGGATGCTACAATGTAAGCTAATTTCAACTAAGTGAAAAAAGAAGGTCTTAGGGCAGACTATAAAACAGATTACTGTCATTTTTTGATTTATTATTTACTTATTCAAGTGGCAAATGGCAGTTTAGTCTTAATCAGGCAAGTATGGTGGTTAAAAATACAGGTTACTGTTAATTTAATAAAGGTAAGTTCAGCAAGAAAAAAAATACATTTTTGTGATTTTCTTTTTTATTATTGTTAATTTTTAAATGTTTGTTTATTTAATTATTTTTAAGTGGCAAATGATGTTTAACGGGAAAAGGAATAGTAGTTCATTTAATTAGGGTAAGTGCACCAATACTAATTTCATTTAATTTGTGGTATTTTTTTATTGTGATTTTTTAAAAGTAGATTTTTGTCTTTATTTAAATGTTTATGAATTTTTTGAAGTTCACCAGTTTGTTTCTTTTTTTTAAACTTTTTTCTTTAAAGATTATTCGAGCTATATTCTACAACAGGAAGTTGATGGACAACACTGAATAATAATGTTAGTAGAAGTGATTAAAAAATTTTGATTTTTTTAGAATTAGTAAAAACAAAAAAACAAAAAAAACAACAAATAACCTAACTAAGCTATTCAGGATAAGCTAAAAATGTACTTTTTTGAGTTACTGTGATTCTATTTGAGGATTAACTGCATTTAAGTAGCTAAATGCTAATATCGCCTTTGTGTATAAATGGCACAGCAATGGGAGTGAATGAGGTGAAGGAGTGCAGCCCTGGCCAAAACATCAAGTAACCCCGGATTTGTGCCAACTGCTAGCTTTCCATGTAGCTAATCTTATTATAAAGCAGGGCATTACTGCAGCTACAGTTACAGAAGTGGGCTAATAGCACAAATTACGGTAGTTCAGTGTTTTCAAGGAGGTTAACCTGAAATCAGGAGGTACATAAGTAAAAGTTCTCTTCTATACCCCCTAAGATAACCTTACAGTACAGTGATGCGCATCAGCAAATTTTTATTACTAGCTACACAGCCTTATTGTTATTTTTATTAAAAAATAAATATTGACAAACTGATACCTTGTGTGCCTGGTTCAGTGCATATTGAATTTTTAATGAATATATTACACCAATGAAAACCAATAACAACATAATAAAGTTTTGTATACTGCAAGTTTCACAAATTCTTGAGTGTAACATTAATGAAACACTCACAGTAACCACCATAGAGCAAATACTGGGCCACCTACAGGAGCCGCCCACCCATGGAGACCCATGCCATGAAAAGCCTGCTGCAGTTTCTGTGATGATTTTAATAACAGAGCAGGCTCCCTATTAGGTTCCTATTAAGCTCTTTAAAATGACTAATTTTCTCACAAGTGTTTGTAATGGCAGACTGCATGGCTAGGTGTCTGATTTTATACACCTCTGGTAACTGGACTTGGATTGGACTAAGTGGTGACTTTTATGAACACATAGAGACGAAAAGAAAAAAATCAACAGTTTTTAAATTAGTTTTTATAAACACAATGGTGGACAAAGGACTAACTGATAGAGGGTCATATGATTGTTGGGTTTTTCTCTGTATGTATTATTGTAGCATTTACCTTACAATATAGGTTGTTGTTGTGATTTAACGCTGTATAAATAAAATTTAATTGCAGCATATGATGAGCATCAGCTAACATTAGCCTATTATTGTGGCTCTCCTGTAATTCTCTGGTCCTGTTCTGCTGAGTTCTGCCTGAGATGTACCTCTACTCCAAGTCTGGTCCCTCAACTTCTGATCACATAGGAAGAGTTTGTGGACAGACAGTCAGACAACTACTTAATCCTCACAGATCCACACAAGGTCAAACACAATAGATGAAGGCAGGAAAACAAGATCTGTGCAGTGAGACTTGCTGATCAGCTTAACAAGATAATGTTTCATATGACATTCTAATTGACGCAGCTGGCAGTCCTGGCATGTCTTCTTCTGCTAACAGTATGATGTGTGTGATAACATAATGATATGAAAGGAAATATTTACTTATATTAGATATATTTTAGGGATTCTTAGCATTTTTGAAAATATGATAAATAAATAAATAAAATCATATGATCATACTTTAAATGTATGGTAAAAATAAACACAATTACATTCCAGTGATTGATTTACTGTTTCTTTTTCCTTTAACTCACACTCACTATGTGGCAGGGTTGGCCTTGTAACTTGTTCCATTTCCTGGCTTACATAAAGTGTGTGCATTTTGCAGGATTCAGCGTGACAAGGACTTTGCAACCAAGAAGGCTGAGAGGGCAAATCTCCGAGTGGCTTTAAGAGATAAATATCGACTTCCAGATGTAAGAAACTCTAGTTACTATATGTTTAGTTGCATTAACCTTTACATATATCAGTTTATTGTGCCATTTTTCCAAGTGTATCTCATTTACCAATGTTATTTTACTTTTATTATTATTTACTATTTTGATTTATTAATTATATTTATTATTTTCATCACTGTATTACTGTTTTTGATTTTCATTAAATCATTTGTATTACTTCTCCGAGCATTTTATGTGTGTGCAGCAGTTTAATGTCTGTACTATTGTGCTTAAATGTTCTATATAAATATGTTTACTCGAGTTGTATCAACTTAATTTTAACTTAGGTAAGTTTACTCTATGACTAGTACTGCATGATTTCTGGCACAACCCTTTTAGAATTACTTTACTTACATAATTACTTTCTTTAAATGGTAAAAATCCATTATTTTTACACATTAATGCAGTTGCTATTGAACCATACCAGTGCATTTGTATAGTTATTGTGAAACATTTCATATTTTCATCAGATTTAAGTAAATAATGTTTCCACATGAAGGTGAACACAATTTTTTCAACAGGGATTTGGGGAAAGGATACTTTTTAACACAGTTAATTATACTTATATTCAAAATAAAATGTGTATTTTACTTATTTATTGTGTAAGTACTGTAAAGTAAGTTATCCTTTGTAGAACATCCAACAAACGTTTTGACATATATTAGAAAAACGATGCAATTAATTGCATGTATTTGCTATTAATACTAAGAAAAAGACTTGTTTTTGGGTTACTAGCAAAGCTGACTGAGACTCATAAACGTTTGTGGATGTTACTAGTAACACCTGATTCATTAATATGATGCATTTCTGCCCAGTCATAATCATTCAGTCTCTTAAACAGCTCTAAAGTGCGTTTCCATGGTAACTTATTAAATCTTTGGGTTTTAACATCATTCTGAACTTACTGCATTACAATTTTGTGACTTTTGTCACAGAGCACTCAAGACACGGCATTAGTGGAGATGGCTGGGGATGACATTGATGTGCCAGAAGAGCTTGCAAAAATGGTGGATGAGGATGAGGAGGAAGAGGAGGCCAATGACTCTTTCCTCAATAGACTTCAAAACTTGGACATGGACACACTGAAAACCAAGGCCCAGGCAACAATGACAGAGATGAAGCAGAATGCAGAGGAGAAATGTACCCTCATGTGATAACTACTTGTCTAAAACTCAAAGTATAAAATATACAGTGCTCGCATTGTACCCAGGCCTTCACACATTACTTTTCACCTGAACTGCAACATTTGAAATTAAGTGTCTATTTCACAGATAATTGCTTTTATTTTTCAGTCTTCATACTCAGACTACAGGTTAAAGTGCTTTGTTTATGGAGCGCTTCTCTACATACAGGTGCTTCGTGAAATGATCCGGCCATCTTCACTTCACTTTTGCTACTTATATACACAGTATGACACTCAGTACGGTCATTTGTATTATATTTAATTTGTCTATCTCTTCACCTGTCTCTGTAAAAAATTCAATAAAGATTTAAGGGTTCTTATTTCTTATGTTTGTGATATTCATTCAAAAACTGTCTTTAAAGAGGTTAAATTCCCATTAAGGTTAAAGCATTAAGTTCCTAATCTGGATGAGTGGACGAGAGAGAAACTCTGGTTATTATGACAAACTAAAAGATTAAAAGATAAAGTACCTGAACCCCCCAAATATTGTTTTCTTTCAACTAACGTCTATCTGCATCATTTTCGTAAATACATTTATCTCGGATGAGATTTACTGCATATTTGGAACTTTATTTGACAGGAATTTGGATTTGCTTTTATCTACAGAAGACATTTTAGGTCACAGAGTATAATCTAGGATTATGGGCCATAGGATTAATCTAGGACCCATATACCTTGTTATCTCTTCTATTAATCGACAATCATCCCATTATATTTTTTTGTTGCTGAATACATTAAAATGTAGTTTTTAACACCTCTGTAGACATCGGAGGTATCCTTAAGAGATATTTGAAATTTCTGGGCAACATGTTTTTAAATCATTTCATTTGGGCAGTGACTGGTTTCAGTTTCAAGTCTTTAGACGTAAAAAGATCACATTTTGTACAGACTTTTAATAATAAGCACAAAGTGCACATTTACAACCGAACACCATGTGACAGATTAGACTTTTCTTCACATTTGAGCATGAGCTGATCACATCTCCCAGCATTTAACCCTCCCTTTCCATTATGCCTGTCATCCCCCTGCTGTTCACCATCCCCCTTTCCCCCTGTAAGCTGACACAGCGCCTTTAAACATTAGCTGCTTTCTTCCTAATGGGATCTCAGGGACTTAAACTGTCATCTGATAAAACTAAGGCGCTTGATAGCTGCGCTGCACCCTCTTAACCAATTTGTACTCAATTAGGATAATGGGGAAACAAGCAAAGAGGGACAGCTTTAATATATTAATATTAATGTGATAAAATGATTATCAGTTTCCCTTGCTTATGACCTGGCTACTATTAGGAGCATCCAGCAGGTGTCATATAAATATGATCTGTTATTAAAGTAGTCCAAACATTAAAGGGCTTTACAAATGATTTATAATTTCTAAGTAGATACCTGCCAAAAATGACAAAAACAGTATAAGAGTCTGAGTTATCAAACGAAACAATTCAGTATGGACTAAAATCCGACTTTACATACACACAAACTGAGCCATAATTAATCGTATCTACAAATATGCCTTCACAGATATCACATGTCAACATGATGACCTACTGTAACAGGGATTAACTGCAGCGATGGTGCTTTTCCTGGTTTGTTAGCCTGGAGCAAGCTTTTCCGAAGATGACCTTTTATATTTGGAACCAAGTAAATAAAGTTTCTTTATACAACAGAAATTCATTCCAATTTCTTTAAATGGTAATTATTGTTTTTGTAGAGGCATTTCACTTTCAACATGCAAATATGTGAGATTTTGCAAAATAAATGCCTGTCAGAGTCACAGCTAACATTGTTTAGGGGTGAATTCTGATTCTAATGAAATAGGAAAAATAATAACTTTAACAGGTTTTTACTTGCTATTCGTTTTTTCCCCCCTGACATATTGAAAGTTAGAGAAAGGTGACACTGCACAACACCTTACAGGGTTGGCTTCCTTCATAGTAAACATATGGTGGCTACCTACTTACCAGCAAATCTCTGCCAGGGGGGCATCTTTAACTTCTTTATTTATTCACAGGCAAAAGTAATAGGCTTTTCAGTCTCTCCTTTATTGGAAAACAACTTTGACAACCCAGAAAAGGTGGTCAGCCAAAACCACTTAACCTATAGCCATTCAGCTAATAGATCGAACTGACAATGTAGCTCGGTGGCTCAAGTGAGGCCAGATGGCTTTAAACTAGCTAGATTAGCTTTAGGTTTCCACGGATTCTTAACCTTCTCACTGACTCCTAGAAGATGGTTTATTCCCTGCTGCTCCTTTATTGTGTGCCAAAGGGCTAATAATAAAAAAAACAAACAAAAAAACAAATAGGATCAACATTTACTACCCAGCAGATTGCTGGACTTATGCAGTTACACTAACTGTTATTAATTATGCAAACATGTAAAATTGAAAACTTCGCGAAAACTATCTATCTAAAAAAAACACTTTACATCAGAATTCACAGCAAGAGTCTCAGTGAACCTCTTTGAAGGCAATTTGTATTTTTTAAAAGAAAAGTTCTGGATTTTGTTTGGCATGCCAAGAACGCCTAAATATATCTTAAGGTGGGTGGGGTGAGGTCAGTGGAAATCTCCAGTCAAGTCTTTAGGCTAATTAAGGATGGGGTTGATCTCTGCAACACCTACTGTAGCATCTACGGCTTTGGCTGTGCCAGCTGGCACGGGTGAATCTTGCAGGCTGTAGAATGAAATACCCAGTGCCACCAATCCAAATCCACTGTGTACTATCAGAAGCAGATCAGCAAGATTATGTGTCAATTATGTGTTGATTTGAGAAATGCAAACATGGTACTGAAGAAAACCTTTTAGCTAAAAAAGTTAAAGGAGTGAAATGGATTATGTTGAAAAATTGACTGCTCAAGCATGAATTACTTAATTATTTGTCAAGTGGGGTGCGACCCCTTACTTAGATCACTATTTTTTGCCTTTTTGGCTTTTTAAAAAAAAAGACAGTGAAAAGTTATTGCAATGATTATAGTATACATGTATATTTGAACCCAATATATCAGTGTGTATTCCACTTTGAAAAATGTAATGTGATTAAATCCACTTTCATTTTAATTTATCAAACCTAGTAAAATGAGTAGTGTGAGGATTAAAATCTTTCACTTGCTTGAATGAAACATTATTTTACGTGTTTACAGTGTGCAGCCATTTAAGTGAAGTCTATCTCTGTGTCTTTCCTCTCTTATATTGTCTATAATGAAGGGATTAGTAGGGGGGAAAAACTCTCAGTACAAGCCATTATCTTTCAGACAATAGATTTTTTGAAAGAAAGTTTTGTTGAGCCTTCATTAGCAATGGCCTCCCTCTGTGGTCTGAATGCAGGACACATTTGGAGCAATTACTTGACCAGAAAACAACTGTCAGTCATTCTTAAAGGGGAAGGATTCCAATTAATAAACCTCTTAAACTCTTTGATTTTACTAGCATTCAACCTCCAGCTTTGGTGTCTTGTGCAGTTAAGGAGGAGTTTTGTCGGGGGAGACATGTTACATGTTCTTTCTGCACAGAACTTCAGCAGTAGGTCATTTGCTCAGTTGTTTGCAGGGGATTTCAAGGACTTAACAGGGAGTAACAAATGCCTACGGTAGATATTGTTAGAGTCAGTTGTCTACTTACGGACTGCAGAGACGTCATGTACGCAGCCTAGCCTGTGGAAGGAGAACGAAGGAAGGTAAGATTACTTTATGTACTTTCTCGCTATGCATTCTTTCAAATATGTTGATAAACACTTTCTATAAAGCTGATTTATATTTAGGCATGAGATGAGTTAAATTCACTCTTTTGTGCCCTGAAGGCAATCACAAAATGTATCCAGCTAAATTCTTAACCATGCTGATTGCCTTCCTATTTGACAAACTTGAATCACATTACAATAGAAATGGGAATCAGTGTAAACTCAGAATCGGCTCAATTTTAAAAAAAAAAAGAAGAAAATTTTACTCACTCAAATTGTTTAATTATGTAAAATAGTTTTTACTGAATTAATTCATAATTCTTCCAACTTTTACCAGAAGCTAATATTCCCAATAGGGACTCCTGCTCTCATTTTAAACTAAAGGATCACGATGAGCAAACTGGGGCTCCCGTAAAGTCCATCAAGACTAATAACAAACCGTTAAATTACCTTCAAGTGCAGAACTTTACATTTTTGTCTTTTTTTTTCTTTCCTTTTATTTCTTTTGCAGACAGATATGTGAATTGGCTTTGCTCTTGTGGAAACGGCCTGCACACTCCACAAAATTCTGCTCTGCTGCTCTGTGTGAAGCAGAACAACAGGTGCTCTGCCTCGTCTCACTTGGTAGCCTTTTGCTTTTCTCTGACAAGGAAAAAGAGACAGTGTCTCCGAAGGTTCGAATGCATTTGTCAATGGATACCCTGGGAATAGTGGATGATAGTTGCCTAGACAACTATGACATGGCAAAAGGTGCTGGGTCAAGTGCCGGAGGCAGGGTTCACAGTATCGATGTCATACTGGGATTCACTAAAGACCAGGACCCTTTACTCCATTCAGCAGAAAGTGATGAAAGCCAGAAAGCAAATGGAGCAAACCCTCAGGATCCTGAAAAGATGGTCCCATCGGACCACTACACTCACCTACCAGACCTCGGAGACAGCTCCCAAAATTCTTCCTACCATGGTGAGTCTTTTAATAAAAGGCATAAAAACCAGGAAGTTTTTTCCTCTCAGTTTAAATCATTGAGGGGATTTTCTTGTTAACCGACTAAAGAGTGGAATTAAACCTGTACTAAGGTTGTTAAGATCTTGTACATCCAGTTTAAACATAGTACACACATTTCTGTATCAGTGCTCAGGAGCTTTAAGCCATCATGTTAATTGAGTTGCTTTTCTGAAACAACTTGTTTAAATACACTAGTTTTGCACCTCATGCAAAGCTATTTAACAATAAGATGCAATAAGTTCTGGCAAGTGGTAAAGTAACTGACATACTTACTGTACTGTAATATTTAAGTTTGTGTACATGCTAAGGATGAAAAATAAGCATTACTCCAAACTTTACAGCCCATCAAATTCAAAAGTTAGCCCAAGTGTTTAAATAACTTCAAGCACCCAAATTAAACTGCTCACTACTGAGTTTCATCAGCAAAAATTATACATAGATGAATAGATGGTGTGGTTTAATTTTATCTGTATGTTTTGACTAACGCTCTTTTATACAAAATGAAGATGTGAAATACATTTAGTGTCTTTTACATAATTTTACTTTACTTTCACTTCGGCACTTAAACAAGAAAGAAAGCTATCTTACTCTCTTCATACTTGTTGGCTGCAGGTGTAGCTACTAACACAAAAACTGATTACATATTATTATGTTTTACTTGTAAAGTAACTGGTACATCTCACTGGAAAGCAGAGCATCCAGTTTGCCATATTTCTTCCTTTACCTTCTGAGGATGAAAGTAGTGCCTGTCGATACAGGCAAGGCAGGTGGGACCAGTTTGAAATAAGAGGCCGACAAGCCAACAACATCAGCGTATTTAGTCAATTAACTAAAATTGAGTGTAATAAGTATTTAAGAATAAAGTTAATTGTCCTGCATATATCATAACCAGAATTACAAAGTGCTGTAGAACAACTAGATAGAAAAACAATTAAATACACAGTTTATGTGTATGAATAAACAGGTTACTGTCACGGCGAGTGAAAAGAGCCGTGTGGAAAAGGAAAAGGAGGATCCAAACGCAGGCAGTCGTGAAGGTGTACGGGTGATTTATTGAACACAAAATAAATATGGACAAACAGCAAATGGAGCACGAACTAAACTAGACTGGAAACAACTAAACTACAGAGCACAAACCTGGACAAGAATGAGAACGAGCAGAGGAGCTTAACGATGGACAGCAGGGAGAACACACGGGTGACACATGACGGATACACAGACGGACCAGCAACTACAATAACCGAGGACACGACTTAAATACACACAGAGAAACACAGGGGAATTACACACAGGTGGTGGACACAGCTGGGAATAATCAACAAGACGAGACAGAGGTAAAACTGAACACACCCACATGAGACGCAGACCTTCACAATAAAACAGGGAACGAGAACACTACACCAAGACGCAGACCTGACACTGAGACAGACAGAATGACACATGGAACCTGAACTAAACATGAAACCACAATTCCTAAAACATGGATAACAGAAACATGAAACTCTAATAATAATAATAATAATAATAATCACAACCACAAGAGAACAAGAAAACAATCCATGATGCAAAATTAAACCAAAACATAATAAACTCAACATACTGGGTCCAACGGACCCAGAACCGTGACAGTTACACAGACAGGAAAAATAAGAAATACAACTAAAACAAAAAGACTAATATAAAACAAAGGATAGCCCCCAAAATATATTATATTTTCTTCACTTGTATAACACTTTTTAGAACACATCGATTGAAAAACAACTGGACGTTGTTAACTGGCGACTTAACTGGATGTTTTAACCTCTTAAGCCCCAAGCCTAACTGATCTTCTGCCTTTTGCCCCCGTATCAGGGGGCATTTGGGCTTAAGAGGTTAAAACTTAAAATAGAGATGTACACGAGTCAGATCTCCAAGAATAAGAATTATTATCGTTATAGAGCACATCGTTCATTGTGGTTTTAGCACAGAAAAGAGCTTGATTTCATTTATCGGGACCAAAGATAAAGATTTAATTAGTTGTATCTGACAGTGACTTGACTGAAGAGGATTTGTGTCGCCCTGGTCTTTCCCAGGAGACAGAGCTGTTTATTTCATTAGCAGCGAGCTGAATGACAACAAAGGAAACGGTTGATATGTAGTATGGTTCTACTGGCTTTTGTTGAGGGTTCCTTTATGACAACTTATTAGCTTAAAAAAACTATGACAAATGACAAATTTCTTCTGCCTTGCACACTTTAAAGAGTTAGAGTTAAAACTGTGTGTGATTATAGACACCTCCATATTTACAGTGGCCATGCTTCAGTGTGACTGTTTGCTGGACAAAAATACATATTTCATACACATTTTGTGGACAAAGGTTGAATTCTGGATTGTAAAAGATGACACACACAAAAATCCTGTATATGAAGGATGAAATAAAGCATGGTCGAATATACATTTCTGTGCAACTGCTATTTTATTACATATCTTTATTGTGAGTCTTTATCCCTGCAAGTTAAAAATATAATTCCAAAGCCAAACAGTAGTTCTGCACCAGCTTTGAAACTTGTACCTCAAAACTGTGTTTTAATATTTAATGTAGGGTTTACTATAATGTGCATTAAACACGAGTCCCTTTAAATAAGTTTTAAAGTTTGGCAGCTCAGGTTGATTTGACTGGACGCGACTTTAGAGAGGCAAGGCTGAGATGGTTTGGACATGTGCAGAGGAGTGATAGTGGATATACTATATATAAGGTTGTAGAGGATGAAGCTCCCAGGCAGGAGGAAAAGAGGACGACCACAGAGAAGATTCATTTATGCAGAGAAGGAGTAGGTGAAAATTGTGACAACAGAGGATGCTAGGGACAGGGTGAGGTGGAGGTGGAGGATCCCTAAAGGGAGCAGCCAAAAGAAGAAGAAAAGCAAGTTGGTTTGTTAAATTAAACATAAAAAAGAAAGCAACCTACATTGAAAGATTTGGAAGACTGTTCTTTGATTTGTCTAAAAGCAGTCACTTTCTCCTCACGTGCACTTTTAGAACAAAGATACTTTTTATCCATGACCATATTGCGTGGAACGATTTGCTATGACTAATGAGCTTTGGTACATCACTCACATGACTCCCTTGCTCTACATCCATTTCTTAGAAAGCACAATCGGCACTACAACTGTTTACCTGGCTTGTGCAGAAGCCAGTTGTCATGGACTTGCAGGTTTAACTGGTAGCATCTGTCACTATGGGATTACTGCAGGGAGGAATTCAGTGAAAGACATGATGTCATTTAGACCTAGCCCTAACCCACCCTAAGGTTCATAAGCCTTTAAAGGGCTTTGAAAAGAGTTTTCAATCATTGATTTGTTTTAACATGGAAGCTAATAAAAGATTTCACTTTCTTAGTTGGTGGTAGAATAATGCATAAAACATTTCCCCCAAAGTATTCACTTCTTATTAGAAAAATCTTACATATATCAGGTTTTCTCGGTTTCTGATGACTGAAATAACAAAGGGCAATTAGACCATTTATTATTGTTTGCCATAAAGTGGAAATATATAACAAATGTTGGACATTTAAGTAGTGTGCAATTTAAGCCGAAACATCAAAGCACTTTAAAATCTTAGTTTCACTGCTCGGTTGTGTCCTTTTGTTGTTGTTGTTTTAGAATCTGACATTTTCTCTGGTGACAAATGTGAGGGAGAGATGAGCAACTTGCAAAAGGAGGCAGATGATGCTGAGGGATCACCAGAGACCACTAAAGATGAAGAGCACGCTAAAAAGAAACACAGAAGAAACCGCACCACTTTCACCACCTATCAGCTTCATGAGCTGGAGCGAGCCTTTGAGAAATCTCACTATCCAGATGTCTACAGCCGTGAAGAGCTGGCAATGAAAGTCAACTTGCCTGAGGTTCGAGTTCAGGTAAAGGCAATGTATATGAAGATATAAGCACATGTCATCCAGATAGTCTCACAACCTAAATAACACCACAGGGACTGATTGATAGTGTTTACCAATCTTCCATCAGAAATCCATGAAAGAAATGAATATTTACCAACCGTTTGTGTTTAATGAAGGGTTAGAAAAAATCAAAAAAGTAATATGGAACCTGAGTGGGATGGTGTTGATATGGAAGATTATTTGTTCACCTTTTAACAAACGTGCTTTTTCTTGGAGGATTCATTATTCAAAGCTAATGATCCGATGACCATATTGCCTGAAACTCTTTGGCATGATTAATGGGCTTTGGTACACCTGACTCCATTTCTTGGAAAGCCGAATCAGCGTTACAACTATTTACCTGGCCCGTGCAGAAGTCAGTTAAAGTCTCTGTTTAGATTAGAGAAGGCACGGACTTACAGGTTTAAGTGGAAGCATCTGTTACTATGGGATTACTGCAAGGGAAAATTCAGTGAAAGGCACGATGTCATTTGCAAAAGGTGCAGCTATTGGTAGTAAAAAAAATTTGTATTTTATTCAGAATCTATTTTAAGGATTTACTTAGTTTTTTCACTATGCAATCATATGGCATTTAACTGTTAATGCCCTTTATGTTCACTATTGCCCGGAAAGCAATTGTCCACTTTTAGGTCAAATACTGTGCACACAGACACAGAAAAAAATATTGCACCAACTTGTGTTATTACTAGAAAATACATTTGCAGCCTCCATAGTCTCCAAGATATATTTTATTAATTTTTTAGTTCTTGCTAATGTAATTCAAGGCTTCCTTGTCCATGCATCATCCCATTTCATATCATTTTGTTCGGTTCAGGTGTGGTTCCAAAATCGAAGGGCAAAGTGGAGACGTCAAGAAAAGATGGACACCACAACCATGAAGCTCCATGATTCCTCCATGCTATCCTTCAGCCGTCCACCGATGACTCCAAACGTGGGGCCAGTAGCCAATCCAATGCCGCTGGATCCCTGGCTGACCTCACCTATTTCCAGTGCCACACCCATGCATACCATTCCAGGTTTCATGGGTTCACCTCAGAGCCTGCAACCCACCTATCCAAGTCAAAGCTTCCTTAACGCCCCACCAACGATGGTCCAGTGTATGCAGCCACATATGGGGCCACCTCCTTATCAGTGTCCTCCCAGCTTCAATGACAAATACCCAACGGAGGATGACAGGAGTTCAAGCATTGCAGCACTCAGGATGAAGGCCAAAGAGCACATTCAGTCAATGGATAAAACCTGGCAGCACATGTGATGTGAAGCAGACAGATTTGATTTAGCTGGTTCTCTATCACATCAAGACTATCTCTCCACTCTGTTACATATTCCATATGTAGGGGAAATGATTCCCCTTTGTCAGGGTGTGCGGATACTTCTTTAAGACACTCCGGCTTGCCCAGTCAGGCCCCACAGCTTGACAATAAAACAGCTGTGGAGATGTGAACGGAATGTGTCTCCGAGCCTAAAGGCTGGAGATATAGTCTCTCACTCAGAGAACCGAGGTTACAATGTAACCACATGTTCCGTTAATGTTTACAAACTCCCTTTAAAGCGTTTGACTCGTGTTCCAGTGACGCGGACACGTGATACCAAAGAATTTTTTTTAAATCAATTTTATGTCTAACAAACGTCTAACCATTTAAAAAAATCACTTTAAAATATATTTAAGTTTCAGCGACCCTTGTTTTAACCCTACAAATACAATTAAATCCCTGCCAGGTTCTTGAACAGACTCTTGTTTAACTTTTGTAATCATTCATTTTGTAAACCTTTAGTGAATCTCTATTGAACTGAGATGAGAGATGATACATAGAGTCATGTTGTCAGAAGTAGCAATGTTTTTGTATTGTACTACAACGTGATGAAAAATTCATACTTGAGATTTTATAATTGAGTTGTTCTGACTGTTTTGTGGTGGTAAGATATTTTACAACACACACACTGTCACTGTTTATGGATGCATTATGTACAGGTATTAATGATATATGTTATTTCGATATAAGATTTCCCAGCTCCTATGAAGTGACTATGACCAATTAGTTGCCTGTTAAAGGGCTCCAGAGCTCCTCTGTTTTATTGTAAATTTAGTTAGTTTGATGTTTTTCTTTCAGTTGCTGCAAAGAAAGTGAAAATTTGCATTCAAAGCCAGTTTTCCACTAATATCAATTTTGTTTAGTCTTTATAGGGAATATGAGTGTTAATGGGCTTTTGAAGAGCACCGAGTTCTGATGGGGGAGGTTATCGTAAGTCATGTAGCGTAATCTATCTTGGAGGCTAATCTAAACAGACATGCACACCTCTTAACACCTAATTACTGCTTTTAAAGCGATTAACCCTGGATTCTCAGCCATAGACAAAGTGCCCTAAATGGCCCTGAAAACTCTTTTTTGAGCTCTGGTTTACATGGCCCCTGCTCTAAAAATGTGACAATTATAATATTAATTAATTGATACAGAAAATATATTTTTTTAATCATGACTGCATCTTCATGTTGATCCATTTTGTCTGCTCATTATTTGAATGTTGACTAAATATTCACTTAGGTCAGGTGGAGTTGGAGATAAAAGATTAATGGGTGGTGGAAGTCTCTCTTATCTCTTGGAATTAGAAGAGTTGAATGTAACTGTTGGACCACAAATAAACAATATTTTACTGACTTGGCTCAGAGACATGTATGCATTAAGTCAATGCTGAAGGGTACTGGAAAAATGTTCCCTCTCAATTTTCCTTCTGCTTCTTATGGCATTTGCAAAGACTCCTAAATATGCTTAATTCTATATGTCAAAAGTACTGTATTAGCAATACATGTATAAGGGTAATACTAATAAGTAAGGTTATGAGGGAAGTATTCACAAATATTGTCTGTATATCCCATCCTTGAGAAACAGCACCATCAACAGTCAGTTTTACAGGCTTTGCTGCTCTTTGTGATCACCCTGATCATAAAACCAAAGAGAAAAAGAAGATTTCACAAACGTTTGAAGATGTTTGTTTTCTGTTTTCAATTATATTTCGAACCCCTTTATGTTTTTAGGAACGTGACTTTTATTTTCCAAATGCAAGACCCAGAATAAAGTTACAGAGCACAACTGTTGATTGTGGACCTTGTTTTTCTCTCCACGCATCCATTAGCCACCAACATGACTTTGTACTGTTAATGAGTGCTGGTGTACAATAGGCCATGTAAGATGTGACCGAGAGAGCTGGCCTGACGGAGGCCTGTTGTGCTCGTGCAGGCCTGTGGAACTTTGCCAGGCTGTTAGGCAGATGAAGCTCCACTCCATCAGGCCCAACCGGGGGTGTCAGGGGCCCTGCCTGCCAGGACGCTAAGGCCACAAGGGCTCAAGCTGTATTGAGCCCTTGTGGCCAGTAGCCTAGGTGGCTTAACTGCCCCGTTTATTTTGGGACCAATGATTGGGCTATTATGCATCCAAGTACTCTGCAACAATGCCTTTTAAACCTTTATTTAATCTGGATGAAAACTCCTGTGATTAAGAACCTCTTTGGCAAGAATGTCCTGGGCCTTCTGAAGAAATCTCACGCAAGCACACCAACAACATGCAGTCCACACAGCAGCGCCCTGCATGGGCTCAAACTTACACTTGCTCCACACTGATATGTCTTGTCTGATAGACACCATGAACTCCACAACCATTATTTTTAGGATATTTGCCATCAGAGATTGTCAGATATTAGAAAAGCCTCTTATTAGAGGTGTTCGGGCTCAGTATAAGGAGTCAAAAGTCTCTCTCTGTTACGGGTCTGCTTTGCAGTTAGAGTGCAAATAAACTAATACCATTTACATGCCTTAGTAGTTAAGCACAATAAAGCAGTAGAATGACTTCAGATGAAAACTGTCTATGCTATATTTAGCCTTAACCAATTCTCACCACACCTTTGTCAGAAAGACTTACAGCAGCAAATCCCAGAATATGTCCAAGACACACTCAGAAACAGCAATTCATTACACAAATTATTGTGTTATTTTGCTTGGCCAAGCATGACCTTCTCCGAGTCTCAGGCTCTAGTTAACAAGCTGGCTAGCGGGACGTGGTCCACGGTGGAAATAATGAGGGAAAGGAGCGGAAATAATTGGGTTTGATTAAGAACGTTTTTTAAAGGGACACCCTTTTCCTCTAGACAAAACTGCAGATCCCTTAGAGGATGAGGGGGCTTGATCACTGGCGCCAGTTGTTTGTCTTTGCTGCTGTCTTCACTTTGAAAATAAGTTTCTCAAACAGTGCTCCCTGCTTTGTCTCACAGACCTGCATGGCTGTATTTATAGTTTTCAGAATGATATTTTTCTTCTGAATAACCATTTTTAATAATGACAAAGAAAAATAAAACAACACTTCACCCTTTATCGAAATAAACGTTTTAAAGTCAAAAGTAATCACTAGTTTTTTTCTTATTTTAATTCTCTAATCATATATAAAAAAAATGCATAGTAGACAAAAACATGACCAAAGTTTTGATTATTTATTTCATTTCAGAGATCAGTTTATTAAGTAAACATGTAGTTTAAGTCACCCACACTAACTACCCAGCTCAGAACACAAACATAAAATTGAAAAAGATGAAATTATTTTACACCACTAGGAGGATCTGTCAAGACTCCATCTATATTAAAAGAGTATGCTTTTCTGCAGGAAATGTAATTATTTCTGTTTTTATCACTTTTACATGTTAGTAAAGATAAGCAACTGTTTTTTATTTGATGTCACAGAGCAGGGCAACCCCACGCAGGATCCAGTGGTCTGGTGACTTGACTGTAGGCAACATCACTGCTGTGATGTAGTTCAGGTCTGTGCGCTTTGGCTTCTTGTAGATGGGGCACACATAAAGCTCAGGATCCGGAGGGGCAGTGGAGTTGACAGCGAACATGTAAATGACAGGCAAGGGTGTAAACAACACTTTGGGTGAGGACTCGATGAGACGGGTGTTCTTTCTGTCCCAGCCAGCACCATCAACGTACAAACCATAGACATAAACTCCCTCCTGTTGAAGAAAGGCAGTCAATGACAGGATAGTCCATTATTTTATTCTCTCTTTAATAAAAAAAAAATCTATTAGTCAATTGCCTGTTATTCACAATTTTCTGAAAACACTGCATTTTAACTCACTGTTGGTGAGGCTGTGATCTCCTCCTTTGTGTGCTTGAGTACTTTGTTGTTGAGTGTGACTGTGTCCAGAGCCCAGCCTTTGTTCGCTCTGGTTACTTCTTGCCTCATGGCTGTCAGAAATCCTGCAAACATCCAAATAAAGACAGGATTAGCATCAGTGTGAAGGAGTTTATTCCCAGTTGTTGGTAACATTTTTAGGTTTTCAACAGACTGACAGCTGGTTTTATTTATCTTCATTTAGCTTCAAAGTACAGTGTTAGGGATCGATATCAGGAGTCCTGCTTGTTTTCTCATTGGCTGTATATGATACCAGTAAAATGCTCAAAGGTTCAACTAACCCTGTGGGTTGAAGAAGCCTGTCATCCAAAATGTTTTTGGTCTTCCTTCAAACACCCAACTGTGGAACTGTTTGTTTCTCTCCAGGAGCTCAGTGAACCAAAAGCCTAGCGTGGAAGACTCCCAGGAGATTTTCCTCCACAGGTTTGGCACACGGGCATCAAAAATATTGTCGAGGGCATCACGCAGGTTCTAGGAGTGAAGTACAGACTTTAAAACTTCATAAGTGCATTTAATCGTATAGTTTAATCACTATGTGTAAAAAAAATAAGGCATTTCTGAAGTTAACAGTTAAAATGATTCCATAAATGGGGCGGGGCGATCGTGGCTCAAGAGTTGGGAGTTTGCCTTGTAATCGGAAGGTTGCCGGTTCGAGCCCTGGTTTGGACAGTCTTGGTCGTTGTGTCCTTGGGCAAGACACTTCACCCGTTGCCAGTGTCCGGCAGCCTCGTCTCTGTCAGTGCGCCCCAGGGTGGCTGTGGCTACAATGTAGCTTGCCATCACCAGTGTGTGAATGACTGGATGTGTGAAGCGCTTTAGGGTCCTTAGGGACTAGTAAAGCGCTATATATGTTAATATTTGAACAGAAAAGTAAATTTACCTCGCTCATTATTATAGTGCCATCGATGGCCAACTTCAGGTCTGTCAGACTTATGCGCACCAAACTTATAATCCTTTGCATTCGATCTACTTCCTGACGTAGGAAGATGTTCATTGGGTTAAGCGCTCCCATCTTCAAGAGCCTCGCTTTGACCTTAACCAATCAAAGTGACAGCCATTATATTTTAGTTCATGTAAACGTGACAAAAAAGCATTTGAACAGACAAACTGACCTCATGAGGTACATAGTTAGGAGGCAGCTTCTCCAACATGTCCTGTGCCATGTTATAAACAACAGACTCTCGAGTCACTCCTGATCCCCCTCCACTTTCCTTGGGCTGAATATTTGTGATTGTGTCGAGCACTTCAGCAGATGCGTTTGTCTGGTACCTGGTTAATATTCGTTACAGAGCAGAAATGCGTGGTTAGCAATTATATCAGCAATTACAAGCAAAGCATTCAATGTTTCATGATGACCACATCCTCTCCTTACGTGATATCAGCATTGGAGTGCAGTCCTAATGCCTGGGGTGAATCCACAGTGGGCAAACTCTGAATATATTCCATGTACTCCTCCACTGTCTCGCACACAGGAATCTTATAGCCCGTGTAAAAGCAAAATGCTGGATCAAACATCTTTTTACTGAACCACACCTGCAGAAAGAAATGCAAAATGCAGAGTAACCAGGATATAAACCTTTATTCATCAGTGAAAGGTAACTCAAAAACAAACATAAAACTGGGATTCTTACACGAGAGAAACACTTCAACAGGCGTTTGTCATAGTCATCTGTGACTCTTCCTCCATATTGCACCTCAGCTAGCATGTATTGCACAGTTACCCATGACACATCATGCTGGAAAAAAACAAACAAACCACACACTGGTAAGTGAGGGCAGACGATGCGAACTCATTTTTCTTTTTTACATTGTCCCAGATGAATCCTCACCTTCTTGTAGCGACAGTCATCCAAGTGCTTTTCAACAAATTCAACACTTGCTGTGAAATCAGCTGAGTTGAACTCATAAGGTATGTTCCAACCCAATGGTCCGAACTTGCGTCGCTCCTTAAAAACAAAGCAATAAATAAATAAATAAATAATTTTAAAAATATGAAACCAAATCAATTTACATGGCTTCTCACCAGGTCCTCTAAAAGGTCCTGCCTGACAACATTTTTGTCTTCGTTACACTGGCTCCCCAATGAAGTTTAGGGTTTAATTTATAAATATGGTGATCACTTTCAGAGCCTTTCACAGTCAGATGCCTTCCTATATCAGTGAATTACTTCAACCAAACATAACGTCTAGATCTCTGGTGTCACCTTATCAATGCTTGTTGGCTGTGCCTCGGTCCAGATTAAAGACAAAAGGTGACTGTGATTATGGCCCCAGAGCTTTGGAACTCGCTTTCCATGAAACTAAGATCTCTGGACACTGTTGATATCTCTAAAAAGAAACTTAAAATCACCTGTGCACGTTTGCTTTTATTTAGCATTATCTTTTAAAGTTTTTATTTTTAATTTGGTTTATATCAACTTCTGAAAATGTAAAAGACTTTGAGAATTTTGTTCTTGGAAGGCGCTATATAAATAAACCGTACTAACAAACAATCAGGATCAGAGTAACTGCAATTAAACTTTGACAGACTGGTGAAGGTTTTTAAATAACTGCAGTATAATTAATAAATTCAGGTAGATTGCCAAAATGTTGCAATCAGTGTGTAATCTAGCTGTATTCTTATGTCAAAATAGGTTACTGAGGGTCATTTTGTAGTTAAATTGTCATGCTGCAGACACTACATTAACTTTTGTGGGGGATTTCCTGATGGTAATTAATGCCAAATTAAATTAATTAATTCATGTGAATTTCTGTATAACCTGATATCACCGCATTTTTTGCATGATTGCATGAAATTTCCAACTTCACCCAATTCAATTAAAAAAAACTGATGTAAGACTGTAAGATCCCAAGCTGACTGCACACAGGCTCAATAATTCTGGTGTGGTTTTCAACCAGTTTTCCCCTAGTGTGCCTTTAGAATTCAGAGTGATGATTCTCACTTATCATAACACACTCAATTAAGAATTCTCAAAGTCAGTGATCCTTAAATTTGTATATTATTCTGGCCTGAATCATGTCAGGAGCTACACTGATTATCTTAACCTGGACAGTACCTGCACAGCAGTGTGGAGAAAGGCCACACTGTACAACAAGGGCTTCCACGTGGGCAGGTTGCATACTTCCAACTGCTCCCGTGAAATTCCTGCAAATGTTCGTTTCAAGCCAGCACGTATTCCCTGGGGTGGATCGTTAGTAAATTTGATGGAGGACTAGAGGTAAAGGGTTGAGAAATATTTGCTTTAAGCTTGTACACAGCATCGGGTCAAGATGGGAAGTAATAAATGAAGTGCTGCAGCATACAAAAGCTTTGTCAAATGTCACCTGTAAAAGTGTGATGGAGAATCGATTGTGTGGCTCTGTGGTGATCCACACTCTAAAAGTATTGTGCATGGTGTCTGCAGCTGTGATAGTTTCGAGCAGCTCATCCATAAACTCCAAGCCCAGGTGACAGTTTTGCAGTAACACCCAGCCTCCCTATACGTATCCAGGTACAGAGACGACAGATTAGGTGAAATACTCAGCCATTATTAGGGTTATAGTACAATGTGATTGGATATCGTAAAGCTCTTCTTTAATACTCTATCTGATAGAACATTACTCAACAAGCAGTATATCTGAGAGCAGACACAAACAGGTCAGCAAATTTGTGCATGAGCAGGGAGGGAGATGATTAGCAACTGGAAAACAAAAACTCATGTGCTAAAATGAAAGGATCATGCTCTTCATTGAATTGTATTCACACCTCTATCATTGATGTCTTAACAAGCTTCCTTGCATGCACCTCTTGTCCTTGTCCCATGGAAATCGCACTACATTCTGTAGGATGAAACAATGCAATGACAAATCATCTTCTAAGTTAAAACTGCAAACTAAAGGTTGTAGTGTTGTTTTATGGTTTAGTCAAACTCACTAAGTTGAAGTTTCTTAGCTAGTGCTTCAATTTGCTCTGTGGGATCTGAACCCATAGAAAGGAAGCAAATTAAAGGGGTGCGAGGGTCACTTTCCTCCCATGTGCTGTGAAGGTTCAAGATGACAGGCTCAGCAAACCTCATGCCCAAAGAATCTCCCACATATTTTACAGCCTGAGACAAGGTACGGTCAGGGCACCAGGACCTGTGGGAAAAAAACCCCAAACTTATATGGTTATTGTCTTGTGTATGTATGTGTATTTAAAAACACAACCACATAAAAAGACCAGCAGGACAATCCAACCTTATCAACAAGAGTTTATGGAAAACATCAAGAGAGTTGTATCCATCTGGAATGACACCTTCTTCTGGTGCATCAAGACTGACCCAAGCTTTCCAATGTTTTCCACTTTGAGACACCTATAAAATATATCAATATTAATTCTGTAAGTACACAACAGCAGAAACCTCAGATTTATGATCTGTGGAAAGTAGCCTCACCTGCTTTACAATGTTTGTGAATTGTGGCAATTTGCTGAGCTCCACCAAGTTTAGCCATACCATATCCAAGATCCAACTGAATGGTTTTGAGGGGCAGGTCTTCAGGTCCAGAGCCGCTCCACCTATTTAGACATTTAATGAGCTCATCATGTTTTATAGCAATAACAGAAAGGTGCAAAATTACATTTCCTGGAAGTGCCGATGACCTCACCTTTAATAAGAACCTGAAATTTGTTGTGCTCTATTTTGTTATTCTGTATGTCAATCTTGAGGGCCAGCAAAAGGGTAAAGATGAACTTGTGGTTTTCATACAAGCCTCTGACGGTGTATCTGAACACCTCAAAAGTCAGATATTCAATGATGTTTGCAATTCGCTTCTGAGTTTTTGGGGACTTTTCAGACCTGCAAAAACAAATTCACAGTAAGAGTAAGTAGACTCTTACTTGCTTACTCTTACCTTACTGTTAGAGTAAGCCATACTTACTCTAATGTGAATTTTATCAAAGCCTTATGCTTCATACTTCATAAGAGACACACATTTTTCAGTATATAAACTGGTACTGGTGAAAACATACCTTTCCAGTGACAGGTCAAAGACTTTGAGGAACTGACTCAGGGACGTCTGGTACATGACATTAACCATGCTCATCTCTGTGATGAGGAAGTAAAGGATGCTGCCTCGAGAGGCAACAGGACGATATTCTGCTTGAGCTATATTGATCTTCACCTCTGCTTCTGCTGCAACACTGAGCTTTGCACTAACTTCTGCTGCGGTTTGCTTAGTTGTAGTCAGAATGCCGATCATGGAGTCGTCATCAACTAAAGAACCTTTAATCACACAGAAACAGCTTTTTAATAGAGCAGTAAATAAAATACAAGTATGTCTTAGACGTTAACATACAGAAGAAACAGGATTACCCTTAGTACTGCTGAGTTTGTACAGCAGGTTGTCTTCCAGCTCTTGCATTTTTCTCTTATTAGCAGTCACATCTTTAATTAGCTTTAGTCTTTCGGCTTCTAATTCCTATTAAATAAATAATTGTAAAATTTCTGTGTAACCAAATGCCCCATCAATATTACATGCACGGTACTGAAATAACTTTTCATCAAACACATTAAAAAAATGCACTGATTTTCACAATTCATTAGTACATTTTCTACCACTAACCAATGTGAGGGGAGACTGTTTCCCACTGACCTGTTTCTCTCTGAGGATAACACGACCAAGCAGCTGGTTCTCTAGACCCTTCATGTTAACAGTGAAATCAATGATGGAAGTCTTGGCACTGACTTCTGGGGAATATGCTGGATTGGGCAGCTTGGTGGTTATATAGAGTTGGAAACCATCCATTACATTTACTTCTTTGTCTCCCACTTTGACCTAAACAAATCCGATTTATGAGACAGCATGGTTTAAAGAAGTAGACGTAAAGATTGTTGAATGTTAATGGTTTGATGTTTACCTTGAAACTTGTCCCAGATTTGACGAAGTTTTTCTCAAGGACATTGTCCAGCACAGGATCCAGATCCTCAGCTATATCTTCAATGAGCAGTGGATTTCCCAAAGAAAGAGAGTCTTCCAAATGATTACGAAAGAACTTGTGCTTCAGTGATGTGACCTGAAAAGACAAGACAGCTTGCCTCCATAAGATGCATAACTAAAACAACCAAGTTTGTTAAAAGTTTGTTGTAATCGACAAAGTACTTGGAGTGAATTGGCCATTTCTTTTTTCTTTATCCAAGCCTTTCCCTGAGTCTGGGGATCAATGAGGAGGGGATATCTTGTTGCTTTTGAGACAATGATACCATTCTGCACAGACAGGTCATCTCCAGGGAGTCCCTGAAGGTTCCACTCACTTATCTTAAACAAAAATAGGATGATAAAAGTCTTTAATAAGTCACAAATATCCTTTGAGATGCTAGTAGATATGCAGAATTAGATTTATTTTGTTCTTACAGTGGGAGGGTCCACTAGGGCAGAAATGATGTTGAGATTTTCTGTAAAAGGGATTTTATTACTCTTGAGCTCTGCCTCTCAGATGTCCTTCAGCAGCATGTCACGGAAACTCTGGTTGAACGGCCCGCAATAAGACAAGAAACCAGTGAGCTGCAGCACGTCACCCACCAGTCTGCCAAGAAGAACAGAAGCAACTTGCCTCATTATTATTCTACCCCAATCAATACACTGCAAAACTGCAAGCAAACATGCAGACATGAAAAACAGTCCCTTCCTAATACAATATTTCAATATAAAATGTGATTTTCTTTGTAACCTACCTGTTTATCTGTGATTTAAATTCTTTGCTCTGCTCTGTCCAGCGAACTTTCTCTCCACTAAGTCCATCAATAAGTGCAGATGCAGCCTGCATTTTATTCTTGCATTTCTCAGCATCATCCAGCAGGTCCTAAAAAAGACAAAACCTTGAATGATCTACAATTTCAAATTCTACATAAAGGTTTATGCAATATTAATAACATTTATCAGGGTGTACTGCACCTGTTTTTCTTTCATAGCAGCATCACATTTGGCCTTGACTTTGTCAAACTCTGCTTGCTTCTCAGCAAGCTGAGCCTCTGCATTCATTAGCTCATTATTTGCAATTCTTAGTCGGTTTTCTTGAACAGCTAGGTTAGCCTGGAGAAAGATAAAAGACACTGAGATTCACAAAAATCATATGAGGCACAGAAGTTTCATTACACATACTAACTAATATAAAAAGGCTATGAGCTAGAAGCTAGGATTAAAAAATATTGACCTCTAAATTACAGACTCAAAGGGGCTGAAAGAAGAAAGCTTAACAATATAAGTGCAACAGTCCCATGTCAGATCTACTTCGTAAACAAATTGTGTCTCTCAGTCACATTGAGCATTAACATCACCTTAAGTGGCAGCACTTCTTTGTTGATCCCAAAGAATGTGGACATAGCCCGGGTCCATGCTAGCAGACCAGCTACATTACCACACACCTTCTTTGCATTTTCCATTGTGTAATCTTCCATATCAAAGTAAGGCTGTAGCAGTTCTACTGATTCCTCATTAATTTTGTCTTTCTGGAAATGTTGGAGGCTACGTCATGAAACCAGCAGCACTCATAAGCTAAAAGAGGACACAAACATATGGCAAAGGTATCAAATAAAATAGCATTCAGTGATGTGCAACTCTCATAAACCTATATTTTATTCTCAGGAGACTACAGAAAACATCAGATGTTTAAAGTGAGAAATATACCATTTAAAAAATGAAGGATTCAGCACAAAGCCATGCTGTTGTGATAGAGGTATGAGGATGAGGATGCAGTGTCCATGTTTTCCAAAGATTTTCAAATTTCAGTTCAACTGATTACAGAATAGTTTTCCACTTTTAAACAGGATTTAGCCCAGGGACGACAGCAATGTTACTGCATCATGTGCAGACATGCAGGCATGGTGAACTGTTCTTAACTGACAGTACCTAAGCCCCTGTGGTGTTTTCCATGACATAATTATGCCTGTTTTTAAACAAACTGTATCATATTGATTTTTAGACTTGCCCTTTGCACACAGATTTCTCAAGATTTTCATAATCGTGCAATAATTTTATGTACTGTAGATGATGAGCTATTCAGTCTATCTATATTGAGGAACACTGCTGTCAAATCATCTAATTGATTTGTTACCAATTAAGCTAATTAAGCTAATTGGTTGCAAAATGTTTCTCCTAATTTTTCAGCCTTAAATATTTTGCTGGAAAATAACTCCATTTAGTGAGTTTTTATAAGAAACGTTTTTGTTACCTTCAGTGCTTCTGCCCACGATGGCTTAAGACACTGTCGTTCAGGATCAATGGAGACAGAGTCTAACTTCTTTTGAAACAAGAGAAGGCAGGAGTCCATGATCCGCATAATCAGATGTGGCGGCTTGGCTAATTTTCTCACAGTGGCAATATCAGTTGGCTTTATGGTCTGTAAAACATTTAAAGTATATGTACTGTGTACATACAGTATATATGAGAGAAGTACTTGTGTATGTAAAAAGTAATCACAGAGGTCTCACATTCAGTGCGGCTTTAGCCTCTTCTAAAGCTGGTTTAGCAGCCTCTAGTTTAGCTTCAGCAACAATTTTCTCTTTTCCAATCCCCTCCACAATTGTCTGGGCTTTATCCTTCACAACTTGGACCTCATTCTTTACAATTGTAGCAGCTTCAGCACTGACTGTTACCTCTGCCAACACCTATGTAAACGTAAAACAAGAGTTATAAAATGTGTAAAATATATACATAATACACATAACATTATGTCTATAAGTTGTGCATTTTTTGGGGGGGGTGTCACAGGAACCACTATGTATTATTTACCTTGTCAGCTTTGACAGATGCTACAGCAAGCTCTTTTTCCTTTACTTTTAGTTCTTTGGATAGCTGAGCCACAGACTCACTAGCCTCTTTTAGTTTCTCCAACCCTGGAAAACAATAACAATTTGAAAACCCCTTTTTCCTGAATAATCTTTGCAAAGTAATCCATACATGCCATCTACAGATTTCCTATTGAATTTTCTTACCAACATTCATGCATTCTGATAGTATGTTGATGCTGTTATACTTTTCAGTGTACAACGTTTTGTAACCATTTATAAAAGAGAGGTAGGATTTAGGGGTAACGTGAGTTCGTCTTCGGAATCTAAAAGATAATAGATACAATGCTGCATTGATGTAAAATACAAATTATATACAAATAAAAGAAAAATTTAAATTACATACATGAATATAAAATCATTTAAATGTAACAACATAAAAATATCATCTGTGTTTTCTACCTCTCAAAGTAGCTTTCACATGTGACAGATACTTTGTCATGGTATGTTCCCATAGCCGTCACCACAGACGCTTTGACTTCAGCAGAACAAACCATATTAAACTCAGACAAGAAATAATTGGATACAGCCACCAAAGCCTCATTTGGCCAAGGGGTGAACCAGTCCATCGTGCAGCCAGAAATCAACCCTGGAAACTTCAGAGACCGGGAGCGAAACTTCGGTCCCACCTGTCAAGGTTGTGAGACAAAATGTGCTTCACCACAGACTCATACAAATATGTCTTTGTGTATCTTTAATGTAATATTATAAACAATACAGGTGAACAAAGAATACAAAGTCCCAACATCTGAGTCACTGCTTTTGTGAAACAAGCATACAAATCTTTGACGTACCGGTGAGAAGCAAAGAACAACATGGAGATTCTTTCTTGACCGTGAAATAAAATACTCGTAAAGGTTGTCAAAAGTTGGTGGAATACGAGGAAACTCCTTTTTCATCACAGGTATTAGCTTCTGGGTGATCTCTTGGATCTCATCTTTAGCAAAAAGATTGGAAACCTGCAAACAGTCAATTCACTATGAAGTCATCTGGACCAAATATGGCCACAAACGTGGCAGTTTTTAATTACATGGTCTAAATTTTGACTTTCAGCTTGGATCAAAGTGGATTTTTGTGGATTTAAATATATCTGATATTTTTTAAAGATCCCCACCTCTCCAGATGAAAGAACATTGTTGAGGTACTCAAGGAAGGCCTCATTCTTGATATCATTATCAGTAAAGATAAAGGTGATGCCTTTGCCTTCAGCCCCAGCTGTCCTATACAGCACTTTCAGGTCATCCAGGAAATTGGTCATGTTGTATGTTCTAATAAGAAGACAAACACTATAAATTCTGCTAATTAGCTAAACCCCAGATGATGCACATGTGTTTACATGCCATAACATGCCAGGTGCAACCATGTGTTTTCATCATGCTTTTGACCCTCAATCTATGGCTTGTGGATTCCTGGGGCTCCAGGGCACCCAGTTTGAGAGCCAGTGGTATAAGGACTTTAACTTATAATATAAGCAGCATGAGGTAACTGTTGTGAATTGGCACCATATTGATACCATTAAATTCACCTGAACTGAAGGTTTAGTTTTTCTGTTCTTACCTGGTCAATGTGATCTGGAAGACGTGGTATCCAGCTATGAATGAGGCTAGCCGTGTAAGGCTCTGTTTACCTGATCCTCCGACACCCACAAGCAGGGCATTTCCTTGGTCAGTTCGAATTATCCGTGAGATCTAAAGCATTGGAATAAATCAGCATTAATTGTAGCCAGATATAAAGGAAATGTATTCGTTGGGCTTGTAGTCTGACCTTGACGAGATGAGTCATTGCATCTGTGAAGAAAACCAGATCCAGAGTCGAGCCTCTTATGATCTCATTGTGTTGAGTCTGATACATCATTAGTTTCTCTGATAAGAACTTGAAATTTGGCACCTGAAAAAGTGAGAGTTTTCTTTCTGATTAGTATGACAGCTTTCTATATCAATGTTCAACTGTATCAATATTGCACTGTAGTTATAAATACAAATCTTTTACCAGTTCATAAATTTTAGGGGCATCAAAACACGCATCCTCCCCTTCTTCTCCAGTTGGCTCAGGTGCATCGCGGAGAAAGTCCACAAAGTATGGCTCAGGATGAAGTTTTGGGACAAGGCTAGGATCAACATGCTCTTGGATCACCCGGGATACACCCTTCTCAAACCACTCTCTGTCCTCTGAGCAAATAAACCTACAGCAAAATGATGTTTCAATTTTAGCATCTTTGTTCTGCTTATAAAGTGATTTGATGGATGTGAGAACTTTACCTGTCAGCAATCACCCTTGTACATTCACTCTTGAAAAGAGCCAAGAGGGTAGGTATATCATGACACTCCTCTGCCTTGATGTTTAACATCCCTTGCCAGATCCGAGACAAATCTCTCAAATTGAAAATGTAGTGGAACTTGGATGGTGTGGGAAGCATTTTTACCTTCAATGTGAAATCATTGAATAAGATGTCTTTATTAATACATCCACTTTTATAATCTGTTCACATCATCTTTTAAGTAGTTACCTTTGTCCACTGCCATAAAATCCTCCCAGCAGATACAAGATGCTTAACCATATCTGAAATGCTCTGCTTGAATTTTCTGCATTCATGGAAGTAACCACCACTAATTATACCTACAAAAAAAATTGCATCAAAATAATCTATTTGTTAATACAACTAGTAATGAGGGGAAACAAATTTTGAGGTACTTACCAAAGATCTTATCAATTGAACTATTTGATGGCAGAGTACAGTTAAAGACAGTAAACTGCCTCTTGAGTCTTTGAGGGATGTCATTTCTCCCACCACCAGGGTGAATCATGGCAGCAAGTATCTGCACATCTTCAATAGTGGAGAAGTCTCCTGGTTTGTCCAGACTGTACATGCCACTCATTTCCATCATCTGTCGAACTATCTCATTGGTGATCTGGTTTGGAAAGTTATATAAAGGAGTTATGCCTGAATTACTGTTCAGTGGAAAATCTACACCGTAACCTTCCACATAACCTGACATGCACCCTCGAAAAATGTTGGATCAATGCAGCCAGAAATTACTGAATGGCATTGAAGGTTTTTGGTTATGTCCTAAGTTATGATGTAGATTTCCCAGAGAAGTCTAAATCAAACTTTACTAAGACTGGAAGCAACATGAAATAGTAAACAGTATATTTGCTGTTTTGTGTATTTTGTAAAATAAATATATATATATATAATACATGTATATATAAATACCTGATCTCCCCATTCATTGACAACTGGCATGTTTATATCATCAATAAAGACTGTCATCCTGCGTCCTCCTGGGGGTCCATAGGTGCTGCCAATTCTTTTCTCAATGTAACTTTCCACTGTTCGCTGTATATGTATGTATATAAAAAAGCTTTAACTAACAAAAAGCCATATAGAATTTGATAAAGATAAATATAAAGAACATTTTATAGGTTACATTTTACCTGAAACATTAGGGGTTCTGTTGCAGATGAGAAGTTCAGCGTCTTTGATAGGTCTGTTTCAGGATCATATTTTTTTGTGTAGCCTTTTATCATCACAGTTTTAGCAGTTCCTTGTTCTCCAATGAGCAGCACAGCCTATTTATACACAAAATTTAACTGTAACAGAAGTACATACCAAGGATAAACATATGCTCTTTTATTTAATATTCATATTTTAAAGGAGACCTTGTGTTGTTTAGCAATGGTATCCAGCAAGAAAGAGGTTCTTGTGTTATCCACATTGGGAACAAGAATAGAAGTGTAGTCAGGCAAATGGTCAGTTGGATAGATATAATCACCCACATGGTTGTTCCAATGACACCAATCACCTGAAATAAAAGATGAAGCTCTTATAGTAATTACATTTCAAAATGCAAAAGACAGCATAGGGGTTTTATGTACTGTATAAAATGTTTTTACCATTTGTGCCAATCATGTACTCAAACACAGTTTCCCCTGGCCGTGTTGGAGGAACATCAATATTGCTTTCATGACCTCTGATGTAAGTCTCTAGTTTGTCTCTATCATCTAACTCCAAAATGGCTCCAAGGCTCCACATCAGACAGAAGGCAAAGAGACGCTCAAGGTGTTTGCTACCAGCAAAGCCTCCTGTCTCCTTGGTTGGGAGGAGGCCTTCCAGCAGATTCACAGACTGAAGGTGGAACATAATGAGACAATTCAATATTTCTAATTAATTTAGAAGCATCATCAATTTCTTCTCATTTGTCAGAATACATACCTGCATAATATAGTTACACTCCAAAAGCTCCATTTTGGGTTTAAGGTTCTGCTTCATATACAAGTAAGCATCCTCAAATATCTTGTCATATAAACTTAAAATACTTTCTGCCTCTTTTGCATTGCGCTTGTTAGCCCATCCCTAAAACATAAAGGCCACATTCCATCTGAATACAGTATTGTAACAGCAGCACTGATTCTTTTCTCCAAACAGTTTTTGAATGGAAAATTTCAAAAAACAAGCCTACCCTGAGTATGGGTTTCCAACTGAGAGCTGATGAGCTCATGAAGACCATACCCACCCGGGACACTGTAGCAGGGGAGGCATTATCCATGTTGTGCACCTCAAACACCAACTTGCAACATGGTGACATTGTGATGCGGTCACCATTAGCCAAGGTCAGTGTTTTGTTATCATCCAACACAGAATTAAGATTCTCAATTCATATGGCGTCGACAGGACCATCAAGCACAATCCATATGAACTCCCCTGAAGTGTTCACATTTTAAAGAAATGAAAATATATATATATATCTGTGTGTGTGTGTGCGAATATTCATTAAATATTGTATCATAAACCTTTCTTAGCTTTGAGTGTCCTCCTCCATAGTGTGGAAAATATCCCATCTGTCCAATCATTGGTGGCTGCATCAAGACGACCAAACATCTGTGCAGCAGTGATTGCTTTGGGGTTCATGCGCATCTCCCTATGCGGGTATCCACATTCAGTCATAGCTCGCATGAGAATGTTGATGACTGTGGTCTTCCCAGCTCCACTTGGTCCTAAAGTCATCAGCCCATGGCGCACTCGTGAAGTCTCATAAAGCTGATAGTGATGTATCAGTAAGAAAGAGTTATTTCCAAACAAAATCCAAATAACAACAGCAGATAAACATGCAGATGGTACCTGAACAAGCTTGAGATTCCAGGGAGGATGGTTGATTATACCGGCTGACTGCACTTGATGGGCAACAGCTGCCTGAAGTTCAGCATATGTGCTACTATCCAGCTGGATACCAGGGAACAGGTCATTGATGAGACTGAGGAAAAGTGACTCATCCTCATCCACCTGAAACACACGCACATTACATACATATACATATATATATATATATATATATATATATATATATATATATATATATATATATATATATATATATACATTACTGTCAAATATTTGACTGCTGTCCTTTAGCACTAGGTTTGTGTCATACCAGTTTAGACAGATTCATGTCACGCAGCACTCTCAAGACAATGCTGGACTCTGTGTCATCAGGCCGTGCTCTTTTAGCAGCCCCAAGTGTTCGTAACACGGACAGGATGTTCCTCAGGCCAAAGTCATAGTGGACCTAACAAAGCAAGAGCTTAGCTTCAGAGGGTTAATAATTACTTATTATAGGAACTAAACTGGCCACATGATTATTACCTGTTTTGTAAGTTGTTCTTCACACAGTTTATAAAGAACAAAAAACTTCTGGGCTAAGATGATGTTTTCATTGAATCCACAACTGGCTAGCTTAACTCTCATGATGATCTGTCAAAGGTAATAGTGAAAACAAATGGTTAGAAGTTAAACAAAAAAGATAATATTTCTCCTTAACAAAACTAACCTTTACCAACCTGTCTGTCTGGCACCATCATAGAAACTGTCCTGAATTGCACTTTTAAATTTTCAGGAAGTTCCTGACGACCGGCATATCCGGGATTCTATGTATTGAGTGACAACATGTTTTATTATATTCATACTAAACATCTGCTGCCTAGTAAACATATAAATCCTGTATCTTACCATAGTGATAAACAGGCCAAACTCTGGATTCAGATCCACAGTGTCTCCATCAGTAAAAATAAATGTGCTCTTCTGGTTCTTGCGTGCCGTCAGAACTATGTAGATCTGCTGAGCAGCAACAGAGAGCACTGGCAGGTCGATTCTGTTGAACTCATCAAAACAACCCCAGGACCCTGACTGCGCGAGGCCTGAAAAAGAATGAACAATTTACCAAATGTGCATATTTTTGGAATGTGAAAAGAAGCTGGAAAATCTGAGTAACAGAACATGCACACACAACTGAAGACGCTCGTAGATTTGAACCTAGAACCAAAATCTTTCTATGAGCAGCATAAGATAAAATGAAATCTGTTCCAATCTTATTAATCCAGGTAAGGAAATCCCAGAAAATTGATTCGGCTCACCTGGATGTCAAGACCGAAGAAGTCACTTGGGTGAGAGATGAAATGTTTCTCCCACTGAAAATGCTACACAATAAATTTTCTAAGATATCTGATAATTTGATTAATTGCTTAGGATACCTTTATAAATCCTTCCAAGTCCTCTGAAGTCCATCTGGTCAGAGCAGTTGAACACTACAACATACTTGCCAAGACAGCGACCCATGTCTTTGGTAGTTTCAGTTTTCCCAGTTCCAGCCGGTCCTGCAGGGGCTCCTCCCATACTCATACCTAGAGCTTGGGCTAGTGTGATGTAGCACCTAGGTAAACAAGAAGGAGTTAATGAATGTACCTTAGTAATTAAATCTATATAAAAAGTAATTAACAAAATCTCATTATTTGCTTGCCTGTCTGTCAGTGGAGTGATGACCAGACGATCAGTACAGCCTAGAAACTCATTCTGATAAATGAAGTCAACATTAGTAATAGACACAATGACCTTATCCAGGTAGCCCCTGAAGTAAAACCTGCTCTGCTTCAGCCATTCGAAGTCGCCTACAGATTTTATACGCTTTTTCACCTGAGGAAAAAGCAGGACATGAAGAGAAATGGTTGAACATAACAGTTTAATAATAAAAAGTTATCTGTGATAGTAGATGTGGACAAGTAGCATTTATCCAAAAATAAAAAAAAAATAAAAAACTTACTAGGTCATTAAATATATCAGTCTGGTGCACATGAATTGTGACAAGTGTCTCATATTTGACTCTGTCAAATTTGCTGAGGTCACAGGTTGTTTGCTTGATGAGTGTAGTGAGCAGACTCAGTAATTTCTTTTGGGTAAGAGGCATGATGTGCTTGTCATCTTCTGTATGGTGCAGGGCCTTCTCTGCATCTCTTGTCCAAATCATTTGGATTCCCAGCAAGCCCACCTAAAAAGTACGAATCAAACAATACACGAAAAGATGCGTCATGTATAGTACATACAGGTAAAGTGGTAGAAATATGATGCTACATGAAAGGTACTACTGTCAAAGATATCCAAACTTGTTATTTTACAAACGTTGGAAAAAGAATGAAAAAGAACCATGAGATCTGTTAAGCTGCCTCTGCCACTGATAAAGGCAAGAAGGAAATGTGACATGAAAACAAACAGTCATGTTTCTGGATAGTTTCATCTTATAGAGAGTAACGTCTCAAATCTTTAAAATCTTGAATCCCTTTAAACACTACTAAATGGTGGTTGGTATTACAGATGGAAGAAAAAAAATCTCTGTTACACTTAAATGAACAAAATATTTTAAAAACTGAAAAAGATTTTACTAACAGCCACAATTCAGTCTTCCTACCTGTGCTTGAAATTTGTTGAGAAAAGCAAGAAGATTAAACTCCTCATCGTCTATCTCTAGATCTGCAGCTCTGATAACAGAGTGCAGTGAAGCCTGTTGTTGCACCAAAAGCTTCGTAAGCCAGATCTCAACTTCTCCCTGAGCCATTACAGGACTCTCTAGCTGAAAACACAGAAACACATTTGCTATGTTGTACCACACCTGTGATAAAAATTGGAAAAATATTTACTGTCAGCCTCAATTGAACCTTATTCTTTTTGAATATCTATTTATTGTACCCTACTCTTGTCTGTAGAAAATAGCAATCTGATATAAATTTAACTTTAATTTGAATTTGACTCTGTTGACCGCTTGCAAAAGTTATTTGCACTAAACATAACAAATGCAATTCAACATATAGTTGTATTACAGCTCTAAACTGAAAATGCAAATAGCATTAAATACCGGCAGTTTCTCCCCTTCTTGTGAAATAACAGCTATGATCTTGTCATATTCTGTTGTGTGAAACTCAGCTTCTTTTACATTGTCAAACACTCCAAGAAGATGTGCCTGAAAAACAAATGCATCTACAATTATTTTTGCTATTTTACCCAAAATCAAAAACCCAAAAGAAAAAAAAGAGAGAGAAAAAAATAAACAAAACCCAAGAAATCAGATTTCAATACACAAACCATTTTCTTAATATTTCTATCCTGATCGTCTCATTCTTTGCCCATGAAAACTCCAAATTTAAATTGTATTTCTTATTTGCTAACATGAGATTTTAACATATCTACGCAGACAAACAAATTAGGCCTTTTGCAGCAGCAGTATGATTACATTGTTTTATACTTTTTATTTAAATTTAATTTTCTTACAGTGGCAGTGAATGTTCTGACCTGAATTGTGTGAGAATCACTGGCTTGTCCAAGGATTTCCAAAAGGGCAGGATCAGACACAAAGAAGAACCGTGGAAACAAGAGTCTCTTTTTCTCAAGATACCTGTGAAACAAGATCATATTATCTGCAGTGTACACATTGAACACAGAAGTATTGTTATAATTATGGGGCCCATTTATTCAATGCTTTTCTTTTTATTGCAAAGCATCTGTGGGTGACAAAAGGACAAAAAGGGGAAGAAAAGGAGGCGAAGATAAAACCTGGAGTAATTATACTGCATAAAAAGTGCTTTAGTAAAAAGCTAATTAACTAAATAGTTAAATAATGTCATGTACATTTTTTTAGAGACTGAACTACTTTTCTGATTTTCTTTTTACCCTCCACTGTTGCAACCAACAGAAAGATGCAAACTAAAACAAGGATGGTGCCAAAAAAATTACCCTGCAAGAGATTTCTGACAGAGCTCTAGTTGTTTCTGAAGATCCGGAAGCTTTTCTCTCAGAGAGGGATCACCTACACAGCACTCCACAGCATTTGGGACCTTTTGTGCTCGCCGCATGATTTCAGTCCAAGACTTGTCAATATTCTGAAATCGATTTGCTTCCTGCAAGCGGAAACATTTTTATGGTGGCATTTACTTAAGGATGCTTTCAAAATTGTTATTTTCAGGCCAAAGGGCAGAATTAATGAACTATACCTGTGGCAGATCTTTGGCAATGTCGCCCCCAACAAACACAGCCTCCAAATAGACCCACAAGTTTTGCACTATAACCCACTGTTCAATGACCTCAGATGATGTTGAAAGCTTGAAGACCCAATCTTGGATCTCTGCTTTGTGGAAGGTACTGTACCTGTACAAAGCAGACAAAGCCTGATAAGTTCTTTAAGACATTGCAGAAATGGGAATATGTGTGGATATTTCACATCTTGAATGATTACACCCAAACTAATCTTTGTCACTTCTATTGTTTCTGGGCTGAATGATTTGTTACAGTTAGGTAGGTCTTGCAGTCTTGCCCTTTTATTACTCCAAAGTATCAATGTTTCTTGGAGATCAAGTTTATAAAATCTGTTACAAAATTATAAGCCGGGGTTTATTCTTTTCTACCTGTTGCTCAGCAGTGAACCTAGCACCATCAAACTGTCCTCCAAGTTGGTGAGAATCTCGGATGTTTCTGCTCCTTTCAGCATCAGTTCTCCTCTACTCTTAAATGTCATCAAGCTCAGGGTCTGAGCAGACCACAGCTCTTTTACTTGTGATAATTTGGCCTCAATATCCTTCTCCTTTACAGCTGATATGCAAATGTCCTACAAATACAAAAAGCCAAACTTGGGATGGTGCATACACATGAGCAAATCAAATCTATAAGCTTGAAATTGAAGTAGATTATAAATGTCAAATCTGCCAGCACACCTCAATGTCGTCCTTGTACGTCAACAAAGGCGCCTCCATGATGTTCTCAAGTGTAAACGTACTGGACTCCACCTCAAAATGGTGTCCAGTCACTTGTGCAATACGGTCCCAGTGTCTCCGTTTCATAGACTTGTTTGCCATCATTTCAAGAAGAGGACACGAATCATTAAAATCATCAATGGTCTTTTTTAGATCAAGAAAGGCTTGCCAGTCCTTTAGTGCTTTGGGTAGCTTCCGACACCTATAAAAATTGGATAATAAACTTTTGTTAAAATGAATACTCTTAAAAAAAACATTCACTACACAACAAATTTTTAGGTCTGTAAGTTATAATAACAGATATACTCAACCTGTTCTGAAAATCCAGAAGTTTGCCATTGATCTTTTCAATATCCACTTGTATCCACGGTATCTTATAGTACCCACTAATCTTGTTCATCACTGCATCATACAGGCCATAGAGTTTTTGAAGCAGATCAAGCTCTTTTCTAAAGGAAGCATTAGGAAGCATAATGTTTGACTATATTTTATAATGTGATAGATGTTAACGCTTAGCATAGTATTAATAGAGATGCAAAAGTTATTCTAGCACAGAACAAGGTTTGATTTTTTGCTGATGTACCTTTTCTTGTGTAGACAGTTGTATTCTGTAACTGGTAAGCCAAGAAGCTGCTGTCCAGAAGTATATGTGGTGAAGTTTCTCCAAAGCTCTTCAAATCTAGCCTGCAAACAAAACATACAATTAAATCTCGCAAGACTGTTTGTTAAATATGATTTTGATGTTTTCTTGCCCTATCAGCTCTCTCTTATTTAGTAATCATTTACCTCTAACTTATGTGAATGATTATAGATTTTCACACACTGAAAGAATTGAAACTGTTAAACGATTTAACAACGTCACCTGATAGATCTGAAGCCTGCGGCTGGCTTCTTGTGGAGCTAATCCTTCAACCAAGGGGCCTTCCTGAAATACAAGACACAAAATGAAGAATAGGTTAATATGAATATGCTGATTTATTGAAAACCACCCGCACACAGTTTTTAAGATTACTCACAGAATCAAACTGTTCCATATAAGTGTCAACATCTTTTTGGAAGATAGCCACGCTCTCGAGAAGGTCTTGTTTGAACTTGGGTTGCATACGAACAAGCTCATATTGCACTGATCTCTGCACAAGTCAATATCAAAAATAAAATCAAGATCACAGCTTATCACATTTACAACACAAAAGATCACATTTATTTTAAAAAAAGTCATCAAACAAAATAGGCATTAATGTCATGATAATACTTACAGCTTTAGACTGGAGCATTGTGAACGAGTCTCTCAGACTGTACACTTCTTCTACTTCTCTTTTGGTCTCTTCTGCTTCATATTTTGTCAAAATTTCATATGCTTCCTGTAAATACATTCTTATATTTAAATGTTCAACATTTAGCTCACTCTGAACACGCAGGCCTCTCATTTATAACTAACAGTAGTAACAGTAGATAGTTAGATACATTTAAAATTACATCCTCAAAATGTCTTTCACTAAAATTTTCTGGGCTTTATTTAATGTTGTTACTGGTACTCTGCAGCAGTTCATATCACTTTGTTTATTGTGTAGTGCTATTGCCAGTCCTTTGAAATATCTGCAGTTACACAATACACTTAAGCAACTGATACCTCAATGGAAATCAGTGTCATGTCAGTCTGTATTTCAGCTTCTCGAAGCGTAGACAGGGCCCCCATAGTACAGCGTACATCTTCCAGATTAGCCACAGGATGTGATAGCTGTATAAGGTAGTTGTTCAAATGTATGTGTGTGTCAGTCATTTTCTTCTTGTACCTCTCCTTCAGGTATTTGCAAATTAGTTTCTTCCAGGCTTTTGTCTCATCTGTTAGGGCCTTTTTCAGTGAACCTGTATATAAAGGAACTTAGCATTAGTCCTCCAGTTCTCAAACTAATAACCGCCTACATGTGACATGTGTAATAAAACACACTAAATATCCAATTATCCAGTGGTAGCAGAATGGAATTCAATCCTGGTCCTCACAAATAAAAATTACCTGTTGTTAACTGAACAGATTCAAAAGCAATAACAGACTTGATAGCTTGAATTTCTTGCTCAACTGAGTCATAGTGTTGGGTTTCAGATGTAATGTGGATCAAGGATGGGTTGCTTGCCATGAATTCCTTTGTAGAAATTAAGAGAAGGGATATGATAATGATATAACTATATGAAAAAAACAAGGAACATGTCATGGTGAAAGAAAATCAAAGACAGCTAACTTTGACTTTAGCGTTTTTGTCCTCTTCCCAGACCGCTCTGAAAGTATTGAACTGTTTCAGAACATTGGCTGCTTGTCCCTTCTGAGAGTTGATTGCTGTTTTCAGAATGCCCACGAGTTTTTTGATGTCCTTGTGTTCCACAACAAAGTTAAATAAATGATCTTTTTCTGCAGAAACACAAATAAACAGTCAAAGGTACAACCAAAGATTGTGCTAACAGCTAGCAGCTGACAGTTTCATTCTAAGTTTAACATTTACTTTTGTAAATGTTATTTTATGGGTGAGTGAAAGGGAAACAGACTTCTACTGGACCAGAAGTCCATTTGCAACCACAACTATCACCATCTAGTGGCCTTCAGATAGAATGCAAGTTAGAGGCACCTCTGAAAGGTACTACCTTCATGTCTTACACAGTCCCCACAATAAGCTTAATATTTACAATCTTCATTCATAATAAAGGATGTCTTTAATTTAGGAGCTGTCATTCTTTGAACTTGTGCATCAAGTGTGTTTGCTCCTGTATGTGCATACTGATGGTGAGTTACCTGTTTTCTTCCTTTCATTAGAAGTGTACTCCCACTGCCAGGCAATGCCCTTGCTAACTTCCAACACAGAGTCAGTTAGTTGATTTATGGCCTGCTGGATTTCATCTAAAGTGGGAATCATTTCCTGATAATAACAAATGTCAGATATCAAAACTAGATTTTCTGTTCAACAAAACTTGCAAAGAATTCCAGATCTCTCTGTCCTACAATGCAAATACTGCACTTTGAACATGTACTGAAAGAAAAGTAGAAACTCACCACGTTGGGTATATCCAGGTGGACTTCAGATTTTATTAGCGGAACTATCATAGGTTGAGGCTTGGATTTCTTGTAACTTCTGTAGTATATTGATGAAAATATGAAAGAGTTCTTTCTCTTTGACTTATGATACTGCACTGTGCACATACCAACTAACACAAATATACTTACATAGCACAACTAATCCTCTTTTTCAAGGTGTTCAGAGATGACTTTGTTGTTTTGATAACTGCATCAAGTACCCTTGCAGTGAAGGATTCATAAAGCTTCTTAAACTCTTGAAATTAAGATTTGTATGCAAATCAGTGGGTCAACTGCACATAGCAGAAGTGTTTTACAGTTGTTAGACAAATATACCTTTTCAAATTTAGTATTTTTGTCTTTCATTGAACTTTCTGCAGTCCCTCTCTCATCCTCATGAGCAATCGTGTGTGTCTCTCCTGCGAAGGTCATGGTCCTCCCAACTACAGTGTTGAAAGTGTGAAATACAAAAAATACATTTAAATACTTAATTGCTGCGTTCACTTGTATGCAACACTTAAAACTCTGCCTTGACATCACCTGACACAGGTTCCTCTGTCTTGTAGCCTTTTGGTTCATAAACAGCACTTAAAACAGTATCCAGCTCTCCGATTGCTGTTTTGACATGACTACATTTGTAATTCAATGTCTTCGCCCACTTTTTACAAAGATTCTAAAAAGAGGTTGAGATATGTATTTGGTGAATAAAGCACAACTTATTTGTAAAGGCAAATTAAAAATGAGAAGAAGACTTTAGCAGAATAATCGTTAAATTATTGTAAAGAATTTAATTAAATTCATTTCGGTTGATAAACATCTAAAATTTGTGTTTTGATTTGTTACGAGTGGCCATACCTTATTATGGTCAATCAGATGCTGAACTGAAGTTGGATCATCTGAGAGCTCAGTCAGCACCGTCTCTGAGATGTCTTTAAGGACATCATCAATGTGTAACTTGCTAATATTTAGCACCTGAAAAAGAAGGAAATGTGGTTCTTGCTTATTATAAATGCACAATAAGGAAAATTTTAATGAATGACACAGAAACAGACCTTATTCACAAGATGCTGGAGCTCATACAAAGCCGTGTCAACTCTTTGGAAGAACTCGTCCAGGAGTAAGGATGACCAGGTGATCAGCACTGCCCCACGTTGAAGAGCAGATTCAACCTTGCGAGTTACCAAAGACATTAAAGCTTATTATGATGCAACAGCCATAAAAAAATTTTTTTTAAAAAGCATGGCAACAGCAGGGTTGAGACCTAATTTCTCAATGGTGCGACTAAAGAAAGCCTAGGTCGCACCAGTACGACCAGCCGCTCGAGTAAAAAAAAAAAATCTTCGTAACTCTGAAAGCCTCCGTGTGGTCAACAAGAGACACACATCATGCCCATATCATGGTCGTAACCAATCGGGGATAGTCAAGGGAGGGACCTCTCTGATTGGCTGTGGTCCAGATATTCCTGTAGGCCTACGTGTATGTACATTTGAAAGTGCAGGCTGATAGAGAGAGGTGAGTAGCCTAGGCCTGATAGAAGTGGATTGAGTTGTGGGTAATGAGAAAAGATGAAAAGAACAATTGATAACTTTTTCGTTAAGTTAAGGCCTGATCTGTCTGAAATTCATAGCCAGTGCTCTGACATAGAGCCATCAACCTCTCAGGTAATGGGTAATGTCTAACACTGGTCATGAGACGGCATCAGATAATGAGCCACATACAATCGACTCCAAGCCAGAGCCCACTGAAAGTAAAAGGGGGAAAGTGTATACATTTCAAAGAGAGTGGCTTGACCAGTTTCCCTGGCTAAGATACAGTAAATCTGACAACATGATGCACTGCATTTACTGTCATGAGTGCGGAAAGAAACTCCCTGGCAATACTGCCTTTGTGGTGCTAACACGTTTTGAATTGAGATGCTGAAAAAGCACAGTGTATCCAGAAAACACATTATATGCTGCGATAAATGCACTGCCCAAGTCTCCCCTCTCCCCACTGCCTTTAAGTGGCAGACAGCAGCAAACAGGTCGTCAGAGGAGGCCGAGATGATGAAGTTTAACACTGTCTACAATATTGCCAAAAATGAAGTTCCGTTGATTTCCAAAGTTCAAGTCCAAAATAATTCTTCACAACACCCCACGTAATGATGCCGCCCAGTATATGGGTGTCATCAGAGACATATTGAAAAAAAAGGGGGAAAAAAGGCCAAATTACAGGAGTTGGCCATCTCAATGGCCTGTTACTGCAATAGTCCATGCGATAGTCCATAAGATATCAAGTTGTTCAGATGTTAATTTCAGATTTTCTTTTTATTTAATATATCTTGAGATGTTTTAAGTTTAAATTTCAGTTCAGTGAAGCACTTTAAGCACCAGCAGTTTTTAAGTAACTTATCTTTCTTGTAGAACTGTGCTCAAATAAAGAACTTTGTGTTGTCAAGATTGTTAGCTAATTATTTACAAAAATCAATATTGTCTGTATGGACAGCAATTTTTTTTAAAAAAGTGAACTTGCAAAACTGCGGTGTTAAGCAATGCGGTTGAAAAATTTGGGTGGACCTAAGTAAAAAGTTAGGTGCACCAGTGAAACCGTGGCAAAAAGTTAGTCTAGAGCCCTGAACAGTGGAAAACATATTCGCACTGCCGTTCCCTAACAATGTTTAACAGCTGAGACATTTCTTCCACAAAATGCACCTTCTACTGTAATGTACTTACATTTTTGATTTTTGAAGCCATCCAGCTGGAAAAGTCTTCAGGTATTTTCTCACAAGTGGACTCATAATCTTCCAAAATTGTCTATAAAAAAGGACAACAAGTTGTTTTATCCATCCACTCGCTTCCGCTTAACCTTTTCAGGGTCGCAGGGTGCGCTGGAGCCTATCCCAGCTGTCATAGGGCGAGAGGCTGGGTACACCCTGGACAGGTTGCCAGTCTGTCAGGGTTAACATACAGAGACAGACCACCATTCGAGCTCACATTCACTCCCACGGGCAATTTGGATTAATCAATTAACTTATCCCCACAAACTGCGTGTCTTTGGACGGTGGGAGGAAGCCGGAGTACCCGGAGGGAACCCACGCAAACACGGGGAGAACATGCAAACTCCACACAGAAAGACCCCGGCCTTATGGTGGAATTGAACTCAGGACCTTCTTGCTGTGCGGAAACAGTGCTAACCACCGTGCCATCGTGCTATAATATAAAGTTATTTTATATTAAGTTAAATAATCATTTTGTGAAAAAACTAGTTATTACTTGCCTGTAATCGATGGTGATCAGCACTGAGTTTTGTTTCGATGTTGAGAAGATGTAAGGCTTGCTTTGGAACCAGGAGATCCATCTTCACCAAACACTTTGCCTCCCGTATGACCTCAGTTACTTTAGGATCAAAGTTGACAACTAGCTTTTCTGTCTTTGGGTGACGAACCAGCAGTGCGACATTTAAGACTGTTGTGAATAACACAGAGAGTAAAGTCATACTAACAGAATCAGATACGGTGTGCCATCAAGGTTATCAGCATATTTAATTTAAGCCAACCATGATTCATCTGCGATACTTCCTCGAGCCATGCTTGGTGGTAAATACACTCAAACTTTACTAACGAAGCTGCAGTCTGATTGTACATTTTGACTGCATTTCGTCCCTGAGGACTGAGCAGGATGTCCGAGTTTTCCTGTTTAGGATGACAGAGTGAGGCAACATTAAAATCTTTCAGTGCTAGTAGCTTTAAAATTTTTGCTGACAGAAATCTAGCCTTACTTTTATGTGTAACATGGGTTCCTCTATTTTTTTGAAGAGGTGCCTGGCCCAACCAATTCGTCCAGCCACAGGAGGCATGTCCCTAGCAAGTGGAGGGTTCTCTTTGTGGTTGCCATAGTGCTGCAAAGGAAGTTTGTAAAACAAAATCTGTGCATTTATATTTTATTTTAAATGGCATTAGCGAATAACAATAAAATAGGTACCTTTCTCACAAACTCTACTTCTGAGACATAACGCTGAAGAATATGACTCAAAAGATGGGGAACGTGTGCGTTAATGCAGGGAATGTTCAGCCTCTGGAAACTACAAAATTAAAAAAAACTAAGTAATAACAAATCATTACAGTATTTAATGTTATATTTCTAATATAATATTTTCAGTGATATATTACATTGCTTAAAATATCATATATAGACACTTACCGCTGTATCAGGTGAATGGCACGCTCAGATGTCTTCACATGTGAGAAGCATGAATTCATAAACGTCTGCAGCTGGTTCTGTAGAAAAGGTAACAAATGTAACCTTCATTAGTACTTTATCATGTTTCAGTTGTGGCCATGTCTTAATGAGTGATGTCTGTGATTAGTGGTTTTGTGTATATGTAAATTCTTTGCAGGTCTCTGAGAAAACATCTTCAACCCTTATGATGCTTCCTGTTTTAAACAATGCACAGGAAAACAGCAGCTACATGTTTTAGGCATAATGAGTACACAACTATACATACCTCAATGTAACAGATTTGCTCTGTAAACATGACAAAATCTGCTTCAAATTCAGCACTCCTTGGAGCCAACATATCATACTGCTTTCTTTTCAGATTCATGGCTATAGTGTTGAACTGTCTGGCTAGAATCTCAATGCCCTCAATGTTGGACTTGTTAAGTGATTCAAATGTCTTGAACACTGTGATTATTTGTGTGATCTAGAAAAAAATAATGCTTACTGTTATATGGCAAAGCATTATGACAAGACTGACATACATATTTTAGGAATTAAAATAGACCATACCTTTTCAAGCTGCTTGCAGAAGTTGGAAAACTTCAAAAAAATTTCCATCTCTGAAACCTCAAAAGGCCTCTTTCCAGGTGCAGCCATTGTTTCCATCTTTGTTTTCTGGAAACAAGACTTATATTCCTGGTACAAGGAGGTACAGTGCTGCAAAAGACAAAAGATTAACAACAGCAGAAACTGTGTACTGCTGCAGTCATGCCTCTGTAATAACACTGATGTGTACTAATCACAGTGTAACAGTCACCTGCACTTTTGTGATGATGTTATCAGCATCTTGGTCCCATATGAGACGTTTGCCATTGTCAGTAATGTACGATCTGCACATTGTAACCATCTGATTTGTGACCTAGAAGAGTTTTCAGTATCACATGTTGTACAAAGGGAATTGGATCTTAAATGTTTGTTCTTTGAATGAAATGAAAAAACCCAACAAAGTAAACTTACTTTGATGAACAGTGAAGATATAGTTTCACTCGTGTTGTAGTACAGTGAAACTCTGAAAATCATGTGAATAGTACTGATGACATTTTGCACATTTTTCATCATGGTAACCTGAAATGACACCAAGTATAGTCACATTATTTATAATATATTGTTTGCTCTGATATAATTTGTATTTCTTAAGTTTGTAATGAACAACTTTACTGTACAAAAATTGAACTATTAACAGGCTATTATCCATATTTATTTTAAAAAAAAAACAGTATGTAAGATGGTCACTAATGAATAGTACATGGACTATGAATTGAATACTAGCGTTGTTTCTAAGTGAATAGTAAATAGGCAATTTTTGATCATTTTGTTGTGATGTAGTCTGGGGCAAATAAAAGACTATTTTAAAACCTGTCAAAGACCTCCTGTATTCAGTGCATAGCAATAGCTACTCAGAATTTTGCATTTGTTTGTTATTGCTTACATTTGGTAAAAAAAAAAAAGACCATACTTTTCCCCCCAACACTGTTGGTTTACAGCCTGAATCCTTTACAATTTATATACATGTCTTTAAATAGCTGTGTATGCGATATAGGTGCTTTCATACTTGGCTTGTGCTTTAACATCAGTTCATCAACAAAAACACTGTTTGGCTCAGAGGTAAAACTTTATTTAATACTAAAAATTCTAACAATTGCAAGTTCTTAATGGAAAGGAATTGTTGACTGTACATACCGGGTCACTGATGTAGAGAGGTTGAAGAACTTTCTCCAGTGTGTTCAGGAATTTCACATTGTCTTTTGCCTCATTGGCACACCTTGTTATCCTAGTATCCAGCTTCCGCCACATCTACAGAGGTACATGTTTATGACAGTGATGAAGGTAATAATATATGTTGTTTATTGTAAATGTTTGTTTATTGTTAAATATTTCAAGGAGTAATTTAAATTTCTGATTTTATTATAATTATTATTATTGTTACATTTTTAACACATTTTGTTGTACATAAAATAGAATCAATATCCCCTGAATTATATGGTCACCATGCAAAATATTATTAAAAATACACAAAACACAAATCACATTTATGGATCCATGATACATCATAGAACAGCGAAAATTAGTAATTACTGATCATTCAGGAATAATCTTACTATTATATAATTTGCATGTAATTTTTATTATATATATCAAATAGATTCAGTTTTTCATATTGCATCTATACACACAGTGCTATAGATGCAATATGTCTGAAGGTATTTTTTTTTAGATTTCGATATTGTTATTGTTATACCAAAGTTATTATTGTATAAGTGGGTCTAATGGCATCATAAAAACAGAATAATAACTAAATACTAAAATACTAAAAACTGTGTAGCACAAATTATTTTTTTAGGCAAGGCAAGGCAAGGCAAGTTTATTTGTATAGCACAATTCAACAACAAGGTGATTCAAAGTGCTTTACAGAGACATTAGAAACAAAAACAAATAAAAAGCATGATTTAAAATTGATTAAAACAAGCAGACAAACTAACTAACTAATTAACAAACAAACAAACAAAACAGTATATAAAATCAAAACAGATAAAATCAGAACAATAGATAAAATCAGTAGTTAAAATGTACGTTTTGAAATTTAAGCTTAAAAGTGTGGATTTGGTGCTTTATTCAAATGCAGCTGAGAACAGGTGAGTCTTCAACCTGGATTTAAATAAACTGAGTATTTCAGCTGATCTGAGGCTTTCTGGGAGTTTGTTCCAGATATATGGAGCATAAAAGCTGAATGCAGCTTCTCCGTGTCTGGTTCTGACTCTGGGAACTGATAAAAGACCGGATCCAGATGACCTGAGGGACCTGGAAGGTTCATACTGGGTCAGGAGGTCACTGATGTATTTTGGTCCTAAACCATTCAGAGCTTTATAGACCAGCATCAGAACTTTAAAGTCTATCCTCTGACGGACAGGCAGCCAGTGTAAAGACCTCAGAGCTGGACTGATGTGGTCCACTTTTTTGGTCTTAGTGAGGACTCGAGCAGCAGAGTTCTGAATGAGCTGTAGTTGTCTGACTGATTTTTTAGGTAGACCTGTAAAGATGCTGTTACAGTAATCCAGCCTGCTAAAGATGAATGCATGGACTAGTTTTTCCAGGTCCTGTTGAGACATCAGATCTTTTATCCTTGATATATTCTTGAGGTGATAGTAAGCTGATTTTGTTATTGTCTTAATGTGTTTTTCTAAGTTTAGGTCTGCATCCATCACTACACCCAAATTTCTCGCCTGGTTTGTGGTTTTTAGGTGTATAGATTGAAGTTCTCTGGTGACCTGTAATCGTTTTTCTTTGGCGCCAAAGACTATTACTTCAGTTTTGTTTTTGTTTAGCTGGAGAAAATTGTGGCACAACCAGTCATTAATTTCCTCAATGCATTTACCAAGAGCCTGTACAGGGCTTCGGTCTCCTGGTGACATTGTGATATATATTTGTGTGTCATCTGCATAGCTGTGATAGTTTATTTTGTTGTTCTTTATAATCTGTGCCAGTGGGAGCATGTAAATGTTAAACAGAAGGGGTCCCAAGATGGAACCTTGGGGAACTCCACATGTGATACTTGTCTGCTCAGATGTGAAGTTACCTATTGATACAAAGTATTTCCTGTTTTCTAAGTATGTTTTGAACCAGTTTAGTACAGTTCCTGAAAGACCTGCCCAGTTCTCCAGTCGTTTGAGTAATATGTTGTGGTCAACTGTATCAAATGCTGCACTGAGATCCAGTAAAACTAAGACTGACATTTTTCCACTGTCTGTGTTCAGACATATGTCATTGAACACTTTGGTCGGAGCGGTTTCAGTGCTGTGGTTCTGTCTAAAACCTGACTGGAAGGCATCATAGCAGTTATTCTGTTTTAAAAAGTAATTGAGCTGTTGAGAAACTGCTTTTTCAATGATCTTACTTAAAAATGGGAGATTTGAGATCGGCCTGTAGTTGTTCATTTGTGTCTTGTCAAGATTGTCCTTTTTCAGTATAGGTTTTATTACAGCAGTTTTTAGTGGTTCCGGAAACACACCTGACATTAAAGAAAAGTTGACGATCTGTAACAGGTCTGACTCTAAAGTCTTTGAGACCTTTTTGAAGAAACTTGTTGGCAGGACATCTAAACAGCAAGAGGAGGAGTTCAGTTGACCTAAGATGTCCTCCAGGTCTTTGCTGTTAACAGGGTGAAACTGTTTCATGGTGTTTAAACAGTTTTTCGGTGGACACAGTACATATTCTGGATCAGCTGTTGATGTACCAATTGCTTATCTAATCTTTTGGATTTTTTCTGTGAAGAATTTGGCAAAGTCATTGCAGGCCATGGTTGAATGAAGTTCAGCTGCCACTGGCACAGGAGGGTTTGTTAGCCTGTCAACTGTAGAAAATAAGACCCGAGCATTATGGCTGTTTTTGGTGATGATGTCAGAGAAGTAGGACCTCCTTGCACTCCTCAGTTGTATATTATAATTGTGAAGTTTCTCTTTATAGATGTCATAATGAACCTGGAGGTTTGTTTTTCTCCATCTGCGCTCAGCTTTCCTACACTCTCTTTTTTCATTTTTCACTAGTGTGGAGTTTCTCCATGGAGACTTCTTCCTTCCAGAGATAACCTTCACCTTAATGGGAGCAATAGTGTCCATTACATTTAACATTTTAGCATTGAAGCTATTGACGAGCTCATTGACTGAACCTCTGGACAGGTCAGGTGTTAATGGGAAGACCTGGTTAAAGATCTCACTACTGTGTTCAGTTATACACCGTTTTGTGATCACTGCTGTTGATATATTTGTGTGGGCTGAGATTTTACTTTCAAAGAAAACACAGTAATGATCAGACAGGCCCACATCAGACACAGTAATGTTTGAAATGCTCAGGCCCTTGGAGATCAGTAGGTCAAGAGTGTGTCCTCTATTATGTGTGGCCTCTGTTACATGCTGAGTCAGCCCAAAGTTGCCCAGAGTGTTACTCAGGTCTTTAGTCCCTTTGTCCTGAGGGTTGTCCACATGGATGTTAAAATCCCCAACAATAATTACACAGTCGAAATCAACACAGATCACAGAGAGCAGTTCACTGAGGTCATTAAAAAAAGTCTGTGCAGTATTTGGGAGGCCTGTAAACACTAAGAAACACAACTTTGGATGGGGCCTTCAGCTGTAAAGCCACATATTCAAAAGACTGAAAACTTCCAGGAGATAGCTGCTTACATTGAAATGATTCATTAAATAAGACAGCAACCCCTCCTCCTCTCCTGCTCACCCTGGCCTCACTGATAAAACTGTAGTTAGGAGGGGTCGTCTCGATGAGAACAGCTCCACTATTAATTTGGTCCAACCAAGTTTCAGTTAAAAACATAAAATCAAGGCTGTGCTCAGTGATTAAATCATTAATTAAAAATGTTTTCCCAGCTAAAGATCTAACGTTTAATAAAGCCAACTTAAGTGTTTTAGAGGCATTACTTGTCCCCTCGTGTTTGGGAGCAGTCTGTGGCACACAAGGTATGTTTACTATATTTAAAGATCTTTTAGAGTGCAGCTCTCTGTGTTTTGACCAGGCCACATGTCTCCTTCTGTCACCTAAAAGTACAGAGATTTTAAAACCTTCTAGTAAACAGGGTCCCAGCTTCTTCTGGGAAAAGTCACCACTGCCATAATCCACGCAGCCCGGACCCTCCACACATCACACATCAGACTGCGGAGACAGAGCATGAAGGTGGTAAGGAGGAACTAAGGGGGGCGAGGCTGGGCAATGTGACCTCGATTGCTCTGTTGAGGGTGGGGCTCGATGGCGAACCTTTGGCTGCTCTGGTGGGGGGTTTATGGGGGACAAAAAGGGATTGGGCCGGGGGGTAGATCTGAGCCCAGCATTGACTCGCTCCATCATCTCCTCAGTGAATTTCAGGTGTGGGGAGGAGGGAGAAAGGGAGGGGGAGGAGGGTGATGGGGGTGATGGCCTGTCAGGGGTTTGGGGGACTGGGGAAGATCGTGGTCCCTGGTCCTGGTCCTGGTCGTTGGTGTTGTTGAGAGAGTTAGAGGCAAATAGGGACCCCTCTTCTTGCCTCAGATGTCTCTCCTTTCTGAGGCTTTTCCCGGGTGGGGGCAGATGGAGCTCCTCCTCAAGGTTTCTGCTGGGCTTTGTCTGTTCTTGGAGTACTGTTTGTTCCTCTTTATGAGATAACTCCTCGTTTATCTCAGCCTTGGCACCAAGCACAGATGGATGGCGTATGGAATAAAACAAGTTGGAGGTGAACAGTTTCACCCCTGACTTGTTAAAATTAAATCCATTTGCTTTAAACAGATGCCTGCGTTCCCAAAAAATATTAAAGTTGTTGATAAAATGCACTGAGTGGTCAGCACATGCTGATACAAGCCATTTATTCAGTGTAAACAACCTGCTGAATCTCTCGTCTCCTCCTCTGACCGGCGGTACAGGTCCACTGATGAATACAGCTGCATTCAGAGAGTTTACAGTATTTAATAATCCAGTAAAGTCCCGTTTCAGAACCTCCGACTGTTGTTTGGACACATCGTTTGACCCTGTATGCAGAACAATGTTTGTCACAGTTGGATATTCATCTGCAATTTGGAGAATTCTCTCCTTCAGGTTGTTGACCATATCGTTAGGAAAGCAGAGGACTTTAGTGTTCTTACAGCACATCCTTTGTACATCCTTTACGGCAGAGTCACCCACAATCAGAGTTTCAGGCCTAGCCTTTAGCTTTCCCTGTGGCCTTTTACTTTTCAACAGATTTTCAGACCTTACTTTGCTACTTTTAGATGGATGGTTGTCCGATATAGATCCAGGGTCCTTTGATAGTGGAGCAAATCTGTTGTGCAGTTTCACATTCAGTTGTTTTGGAGGTTTGTTGTTAACCTTCCTATTCACGGTTGTCCAGTCCTGTTTCCTCTCGTATACAGGGGTAGAAGAGCTTCTCTGTCTCGTAGGAAGTGAAGGCCAGTCGGTTTCAGAGATTTCAGCTCGCTGTGCCCTGCCTGTGATACGTCCTCCCTCTTCTAGGAGACATGATTTATGTCTTGGTTTTGCACCAAGACAGTCCAAGGGGGGATTATCGCTTGAGGATTCATAATAGTGCACAAAGTCTACTTTCTTGGTCATGTTATCTGTGCTCCTTAGCTGTGTACTAGCTTGCTCATCGCCATTGTTTTGAATCAAAGGCAAGGTTGTTTCATTTCCACACAGTCCATTTACCTCCACGTTTACTTCTAAGCGATGAATTTTTGTCTCCAGTACTGCAATCTTCTGCAGGAGGCTGTGGTAGTCATCTGTGGAGAGGGAAGGCATCTTGTTGCTAGTTAGCCTAGCGGTTAGCACCTTTCCAGGCTATTGAGGCTGCTCGGTGCCCAGACGCTGTAATCATTTTAGTGAGGAAAAACACCTATTAGTGTTTGCCTCACTTTCACTGTTCATTGTTGTTTCATTGTTATGTGTGGAGGAGCTGTCTGACACCAACCTACAATAAAATGTTTCCCTTTGCTGATTTTAGAACACAAGGTTTTTATTGAAAGAGTTTTATTCATTGAGCATATGTTTGAAGTGAGCGACTGACTTTGCATTTTTGGACACACGTGAACAAGATTAGAAATAGGTATATCAGAGGTATATCAGAGGTGTGGTAATTAAAAAAATTATATCGTGCAACAAATAATGTTGTTACAGTATACCAGTACATACATTATACTGCCAAGTATTATCTTACATTAAACAGTGGACATAAAAAAAATACTATAATAGTGTGACTGACACTGAGAATGAGTACCTTTACAGTTTTGGATCTGCTAATATGGAGCACCATCACCACTGTCTTGCACTTTTGGCTTTTGATGTGAGTGATGATAGAGTTGAACCTTTTAGACATTCCTTTCCAGTGCTCTAAGTCACTCAGTGGCCCTTCTGAATCAGCTCCTTTTCTCAGCTGATCACTCTCTATGAGGACCTGATGTACACCGAAAGGGTTACATTAATTCAGTCAGTACTCTACAGCAAGCCGCTACAGCAAGTTTTTCTTTTCCTTTTTTTCCTTTTCAGTCTCTTCTTTCATTTCCTTTCTCTCATACTAACAAAATATATACCATTCATTTATGAAGTCATCATCTCTGGCCAGTAAACTGTATTCCTTGAAGCCATTGGTTCATAGGCTGCACTTCACTTGTGCGTTTTAATGATTTAACAAACCTGCTCAATTTCCTTGCACCACTGCAAAAGATTTTTTTCCAGTTGATGGACCATCTCACAGTTGGCAGCTGCAGTTTTCATATCATTTAGGCTGGCCAGTTTAGAGAAGTCAATATGTGTGAATGTAGTCAGATGAACAATGTACTTGTTGCTTATATGGATTTCTGCAGGACAAACATAACAAAGTACAAAATTATTAAATTATTGAAACCAGTCATTTAGCTACAGTATGTTGTTCTGAAGAAACATTTTTTTACCTTCTAAGGAGTCAAGACAGCGTTTTATTGTGTACATTAAGTTCTCTTTACATTTTACTCCATGTCTGGACTCTATAGTGCCCCAGTTTTGTGGTGCATCGAGAGCAGGCAGTAGAAAGTTGTAAGTGTTCCTTATTCCTTTCAGGAGGCCGTCTCTGGCATCAACTACTGAAAAAAAGATCTCCTACAAAGTATGGAGACAAGTCACCCATAACGTCATAAAAACCAAAGCCAAAACATCTGTGATACAAATCAAAGTATTTTAAACAGATTTATTTTCTAACAGCTGTACAGTTACATTGTAAATAGGTGTGGACGTCAGATTGTTTTATAATGTTAGTGAAACGGTTGGATGTCAAATGTGACCTCAAGATTTAAAAATATGTTAAGGAAGGAGGGTTAGACCATATTAGCTTTTTCCTAAACTAATACAGGGAATGCTGAAAAGTAACAAGTTTATTATGTGATGTTTATTATGTGAACACAAGAATTATTATGTGGACGCAAGAATTTCTCCGCCATGGGATCAATAAAGCCTTATCTTATCTTACATAAACTGCTCAAAAAATAAAAGGAACACAAAAATAAGACATCCCAGATCTGAATGAATGAAATATTCTTATTAAATACTTTGTTTTTTAGTAGTTGAATGTGCTCAAAAATCACACAAAAATTATCAATGGAAATCAAATTTCACAACCCATGGAGGTCTGGATCACGCTCAACATTAAAGTGGAAAAACACACAACAGGCTGATCCAACTTTGATGTAATGTCCTTAAAACAAGTCAAAATGAGGCTCAGTAGTGTGTGTGTGGCCTCCACGTCCGTGTATGATCTCCTTACAACGCCTGCGCATGCTCCTGATGAGGTGGCGGATGGTCTCCTCGGGAAGCTCTTCCTAGACCTGGACTAAAGCATCCGCCAGCTCCTGGACATTCTGTGGTAGATGGAGCGAGACATGATGTCCCAGATGTGCTCAATTGGATTCAGGTCTGGGTAACGGGCGGGCCAGTCCATAGCATCAGTGCCTTCATCTTGCAGGAACTGCTGACATCCACATGAGGTCTAGCATTGTCTTGCATTAGGAGAAACCGGCATATGGTCTCACAAGGGGTCTGAGGTTCTCATCTCGCTACCTAATGGCAGTCAGGCGAACACATGGAGGGCTGTACGGCCCCCCCAAAGCTTTGAGCAGACACATGCACATTTGTGGCTTGCTGGAGGTAATTTTTTAGGGCTCTAGCAGTGCTACTCGTGCTCCTTCATGCACAAAGGTGGAGATAGCGGTCCTGCTGTTGGGTCTGTGGTCATCACCTGCAGAACCACTCCTTTATTGGGGATGTCTTGCTAATTGCCTATAATTTCCACCTGTTTATTCCATTTCTACAACAGCATGTGAAATTGATTGTCAGTAAATGTTGCTTCCTAAGTGGACAGTTTGATTTCACAGAAGTGTGACTGACTTGGAATTACAATGTTTTGTAAAAGTGTTCCCTTTATTTTTCTGAGCAGTGAACACAAAGACATATAAAATGCACAATTAGCTTTTTAAAAATAATTTCCAACCCAGATCCTAAATCATGTCTGTATGTCCAATGAAAACTTTACCATACTGCTGTCCTCTGAATTTAAAACAGTTAAACATTGTGTGTTTAAATGGGATTTTTTTTTTCACAGATAAACCATTTTCTTTCAGCATATAAAGAAAATTCTGACATGCACTTGGAAGTAAGTGGGACTTTTATTTGATATGTTTTATATGTTCTATTGTGAATAAAGTATGGCCTTATGAAACTAAGGAGATTATGATTTCTGTTTAATTTACATTTTACACACTGTCCCAACCTTTTTAGAACTGGAATGGTTATAAAACCATATATCTATATTATATATATGGTTGTTAGGTTGTTAGATATGATTTTATAACGATTTTATATGGCAAAAATTGTGCATTTTGTTTAAATGTATATAAAAAAAATATTTGTTTTTTTTTATACCATTCCGATTCTGGAATGGTTTGGACAATGTGTAAAATCTAAATAAAAACATAAATCATAATATTATTAGACAGTATCTCACAAAAGTGAGCACACCGCTCACATTTCTTTAAATATTTTGTTATATCTTTTCATGGGACAGCATTGAAGATATGACACTTTGATACAACGTAAAGTAGTCAGTGTACAGCTTGTACAACAGTGTAAATTTCCTGTCCCCTTTAAATCAACACACAGTCATTATTGTCTAAACCTCTGGCAACAAAAGTGAATACACCCTTAAGTGAAAATGTCCAAATTGTGCCCAATTTGCCATTTTCCCTTCCTAGTGTCATGTGACTCGTTAGTGTTACAAGGTCTCAGGTGCAAATCGGAAGGTGTGTTGAATTTGGTGTTCAATCCAACTTTATTGATAAAGCACTTTAAAAACAACATGGTTGACCAAAGTGCTTCCCAGTAAAAAAACAGTAATAAAAGTTAAAAACCATACATTAAACAGACAAAGAAAATTAATTAACAGTAAAATAAATGAATGAATGAAAAAAAAATCAAATAAATCAGTAAATATTGAACGTGAATAAAACAGACAATATAATAGACAATAAAGAAAACTAACAAAGTAAAGAAGATTAAAAGCAACCCAAAACTGATTAAAACTGACTACAAGCTGACTCTGGTACTACAACAAGAAAGCCCGCAAACAGTTTGCTGAAAACAAGCAGACTAAGGACAATTAGTCAGTAATTGTGATCTGATGAGACCAAGACAAACTTATTTTGTTCATATGGTGTCAAGGATGTGTGGCGGCAACCAGGTGAGGAGTACAAACACAAGTGTGTCTTGCCTACAGTCAAGCATGGTGGTGGGATGTCACTGTTTGGAGCTGCATGAGTGCTGCTTGCACAGAGGAGCTACAGCTAATTGAAGGAACCATGAATGCCAGCATGTACTGCAACATACTGAAGCAGAACATGATCCCCTCCCTTCAGAAACTGAGCCACAGGACAGTATTCTAACATGATAACATCCACCCATCTCCATGATGTCATCATGATGTCATCATGGAGGGGTGGAAGAGGATTTCAGTGGCACCCTGTGAAGCTCTAGTGATCTCCATTCCCAACAGAGTTAAAGCAGTGTTGGAAAATAATGAAGGCCACACAAAATATTGACACTTTGGGCACAATTTGGACATTTTCACCGAGGGGTGTACTCACTTTAGTTGCCAGCGGTTTAGACATTAATGGTTGTATGTTGAGTTATTTTGAGGTGACAGCAAATGTATACTCTTATACAAGCTGTACACCGAGTACTTTACATTGTATCAAAGCGTCATATCATTAATGTTGTCCCATGAAAAGATACAATAAAATATTTACAAAAATGTGAAGGGTGTACTCACTTTTGTGAGATACTGTATATGGATATTTTAATTATATAATAGTTATAGAAACAAACCACCATACAAATTCAGTACCCTCTTACCTCATGTACGTTTTCAGAATCCACAGCTATGTCCTCTCTTGTCCGTATAAAGTAGCAGCAAATACCTGTCAGGGATATTTGGGACAAATCGGGCATAAACAGCCTCAGTGTTTTTTCTCCTTTTGCAGCACCAGGATATGAGCGACCACACTCTGCAATAAAATAGAAATAATTTTGGAAGAAAATTAAAAAATGAAAATGACACATAAAACAGATCTTAATTCTTTCTGCTAAAACTGGGATATTTCACCAGCACAGGGATAAAATCATTAATTATCACGTGAACTTGGTAAAAACTCCAATTATAACTGGCCTTGAAAATCAGAAAAGTAAAATACTATAATCCTAGTTTGTTTTAAATTAGTGGTCAGTATTACTTAGTATGAAATAAAAAATAAGCAGGATAACATGTGACAGTCAAATACTGGAGTCGAGATTTATTCCAACCTGGTCCTGGCACTGCAGACTCTTGATACACAAAGGAAATGGTTTTGCAACCTCCTTTGGCAAAAAAATGATCAAAAGCAGCCAGCTATTCATGATAAAGAAAGAAAAAGAAAGACAAAAAATTGTGAACTGAAAAATGTGTAACTGTATAATATCAGATGTGTTTAAACCACAATTGCCATATCAACATAGACAATATAACATGTGAAATGTATGAGATGTTTTGACTTTTGCTTGTTCCAGTTGTACTAGCAGCAGCCAAAATATACACTTCTGATTATGATATTTTTTGCTTTTGATATTTTGCTTCTAAGGAGCCAAATGTTCATGTATTCTTTTAAGGTTGCCTTGAGCAATAGTTCTCCAGACTTTCTGAAAGTCTTTTCGAAGCTTTTCTGTTGACATTGACTGTCTTTTCTAGTCAAGTCCTTGCATCAGACCATTCTCCGAGAAACTATTTCTTTGTTTGTTGATCCCTGACCTATGAATCACTAAAGGGTAAAAGACTTAACTCAGTGGATGAACCAGGATTGTGTCTATACATAATAGACGACTTAGACGACTTAAAGAACCGATTTAAAATTGTACGTTTTGTTATTATCAGCCTGTCCAAAAACACATAATTTTTGGACAAGGTTTGACAAGGATACAATATTTTTTTGCACCACCTATTTGATTCTCAGTGAACTATTAACTGAAAACTTGGTCCTTCAGTTAATCTATCTATTTTTCACTGAAGCCTCAACAGAAATGGGATCAGTAGAAGGATGGCTGTCAAGAAGCTATTCTTAATTAAAGGAAACAGGGAAGAAAAGGCTGAGGTATGCAAAATTACACAAAAACTGCTCTGAAAATCAGTGGCAATAGGTTTTACAGAGTGATGAATGATAAATATGAAATGATTAAAACTGTTGTTAGTATCTACGGCAATCAGGAGAGCGGTACAACGGTGAGTGTCCACAACCTGTAAAACACGGTGCAGGCTTTGGTATTATTTGGGGATACAGCCAGTGGTGTTGGGATCAAAATTGATCGAATTATAAACACAGAAAAGTAATCTCTGATTGCTGCCATGCAATACCATCAGAAAAGTGATTGACAGTGGCTTCTTTTTTCAGTATATCAATCATCCTAAATACACTGCCAGTGCAATAAAAGTATATCCGGATAGAATTTTGAACATAGTTTGTCAAAGTATATGGGAAAAACTCACAGAAGACGAATCTAAAATAAACTCCTCTACATCTGTTGGCGATAGGGCCAGTCTCTCAGCCAAGATGTCAATGATATACTTGTGTGCAGGGGTGAGGAGCTTTTTTCGCTCTTCTCTTGCCTCCTTATATTTGGCCTAAGAAATACAATAGATGTTAATTGTAGTAATTTTAACTGCTCCGACAACAAAAGTGGTTGATGTCAGTAAGGTTTCATTAAAGCCATTATCAATTTACCTGACATCCAGCCTCGTTTGTATATACTTCTTCCATCGTATTGTTTGGCAGGAGGACTCGCCTCCTTGATGTTTGAAAAACTCAGTGACTCTTTGACTTATTCTGCCTGGAGGAAAAAGAATTAATGAAATGTTATGAAAATGAATAACCAACTAACTCCAAAGTAGAATACAGTATTTGCCTCTTCCTCTTTTTTGCATATTTGTCACATTTTCATGTTTCAGGCCATCAAAGAATTTTAATATTAGACAAAGATAACCCGTGTAAATATACAAAGCAGTTTTTAAATTATTGTATAATTTATTAATAGAAAAAGCTATCCAAACTTCATTTTGTGGAAAGCTTAGGTCAATTTCACTAGTCCCTCCCAGGCCTGCTTACTGTCAGACCATTTGAATCAAAAACCACTTGAAAAGAATCTGTCTGACAAAGATAAGATAAGATAAGATAAGATAAGATAAGATAAACCATTTTTAGTCCCACACGTGGGAAACTTTTTGGTCACAGCAGAGAGTACGTTTAAGTTTAAGAGCAGTATAAGTTAAGAAAAACACAACAGAATAGGATAAGATAACCTAGAATAACATACTATACAACAACAATAAAGTACTATATACAATAGAATAAAGTGAATTTGGCTAAAAGATATCAAAAAAGCAAGATATCACTGACATCTGTCAGTCTGAAAAGGGTTACAACGCCATTTTTAAGTTGTTTTTTTTTTTCTTAACTTTAGTGAGATTCATTATCCACAAATGGAGAACAGTGGGGAACCTTTCAAGGAGTGGTGGGCACAGCAAATTAGTTCAAGACCTCACTTGCTTCAGGTAGGGTCAGGGTCAATAATAACAAAGAGACTGAACAAAAATGGCACCTATGGAAGAGTTTCAATGAAAAAAAACCACCGCTGACCACAAGAACACAAAGGCTTGTCTCACATTTACCAAACAAAAAACCAAACGAAACAAACAGAAAAAAACATCCTGAAGAGCCACAAAACTCTTGTAAAATACATAGTACATATTTTTTCTGAAGGTTTGTGTCTAATTACATCTGACATAAAACTAATGTAGCACCATTAAAGGAAAATCACGCACACTTGGTGGTGGTAGTGTGATGGTCTAGGGCTGAGCAAAGTATTAATTAAAATTGTATCAGTAAAACAGAACTGTGTTTCAGTCAAAGTGGCACTGAGGATAATATAATTAATAAAAAGTTCTTCTTTCTTTAGTCTTTTAGCTTTACTGCCATCTGAACGAGCTAACTGGATTATTTATTACAAGTTGGAGACTTGTTATCGAGGTCATATCTTACTTATATAATTCTAACCTTTGATATATATATATTCTGCCCTTACCAAAACTTGGTCATCCGATAAATGGTAGCTTTCTGTTGGGCACATGTTTGTGCCAGTTTTGTTTTAAGTAAAAAAAATAGTATTTTGTTTCCCGTTTTACAATCGTGGAAGTCACTTCCAAGTCCTGCAGTCGTTATGAGCCGTTACTGATACCTGCTGTTATCGCAACAGTTGAAACGAGGTGTCACGAGCCCAACCGTTACCACACGTTATAAATGTTAATATTCACAGTAAACGTAAAACACTTTCTCAAAGCGTTTTTCATAGTTTGGGGGGACTTCTTGTAGTCGTATTGCTGACCGTCCTCTTGAAACACGTCAGATAAATAAACATTCACAGGATAGTCATTACTTTACACTCTTTATTTGTTATTACCACCCTCTACAGGGTGGTTCCCGCACCAACACGACCGACATAACTCAAACAACAACTGATCTTGGACCAGGCTACGGACAGGACATATGTTTCGTGGTCTACTGTGATTGGTCCAGCCACACCGTCTGTTTGTCCAATAGCGGGTAGACATCTGTTCGCTGGAGCAACTCTAAAATATTCCCCTCTCTTCCTCCTGCACAGTCTTTTTGCTGTCCTGCCCGGCGACGCTCCTGCAGAGCTGCTGAAAGTTGAGCTGAAAATGGGGAAAATGCAAGTCTTAGGAGTAATTGCAGTAATATTAGCAGTGTACTGTGTACATGCGAAGGTTTACTTTCGGGAAGAGTTTCTGGATGGTGGTAAGTTGTGCAGAGAATTTTTATAACTTTGCAAGGTTAGCACTTCACTGCCTGTTAGCTTGACTTTCAGACATCGTTGTGTCACAAAAATTGTTGTCTAGACTGTGAGTCCTCTCAAAAATACCACCTTTTTCCGTTAAATAACCGAAAGTGCATTGATAATTGGCAACATTCTTTAAGGTCGACGGGAGCAGACGTAATATCGATATCAGTTAATAATCGTCGTCCAAGTTGCAGTTAGTGAAACTAAATTTCGACATTGACAATTTGTCGTCGCATCTACAATTACTGGGAAATTGTGAGACGATTTTTATGACGTACCATGCTCTATTGGCGCGGGAGTGTTAATCCTCAGCAAACTTACTGGTTGTTTTCTGAACAGATGAATGGAGAAGTCGCTGGGTGAACTCCAAGCACAAGTCAGACTACGGAGAGTGGAAACTCACGGCTGGCGACTTCTATGGCGATGCAGAGAAAGACAAAGGTATATGTTCGGACTTTCTAATGTAAATCTTCATTACAAAGTTTTCTTTTGATCAAAATAGCATTTACTGTTGTCCAAAAGACAGCGAGGCACTTGACATTTAATGTGTTCCTGTTTAAGAATAAATAAATAAATATTTCTATTATAGAAGTGAAAATGAGTCATTTGATCATAATAAGCAGTAGTAATGTCTCAAATAGCCCCTACAAAGTGCCCTCATGTCTGATTTCCATTATGCTTCCTACTTCTTTATTTTTGTTTAAAGCTGAACAAGATATATTTAGTTTTGGTTTGATACTTTCATTTTCAGGTCTGCAGACAAGCCAGGATGCACGTTTCTATGCGGCCTCTGCCCGTTTTGATTCTTTCAGCAATGAGGGTAAGCCTTTGGTCATCCAGTTTACAGTCAAGCATGAGCAGAAAATCGACTGTGGTGGTGGCTACGTGAAGGTCTTTCCTGCGGACTTGGAGCAGACTGAAATGCATGGAGAATCCTCTTACTACATTATGTTTGGTAAGTAATAATGACCTGTGTGATTTACAGTGCTTCCAGCTGTCACTGGATTTGATACGTGTAATAATTAATTTTATTCCTTTCCCCTAGGCCCTGACATTTGTGGCTACAGCACCAAGAAAGTTCATGTCATTTTTAATTACAAAGGCAAGAATCATCTCATTAAGAAAGAGATTAAATGCAAGGTAATTCTTGTGTTTTGAAGTCCATATTTTTAAATGGAAACCTGCTTCTGCACCAAAGGCTTTAGTCTAAACCCTGCTTTTTTTCTTTCTTTTTTTTTGTTTGTTTTGCTTTTTCTTTCTAGGATGATGAGCTGACCCACCTGTACACACTAATCCTGAATCCAGATCAAACCTATGAAGTAAAAATCGATAATGAGAAGGTGGAATCTGGGAGTCTGGAGGATGATTGGGACTTTCTGCCTCCTAAGAAAATTAAGGACCCTGAAGCCAAGAAGCCAGAGGATTGGGATGACCGTGCCAAGATTGATGATCCTAGTGACACAAAGCCTGAGGTGAGTAAACTCAGTACAGTCATTCTACCACCTCTTACTTTGCTCTGCGCAAAGTGTTGTTTATTTTAACCTCAGTATTTTGTGTTTTTCTCTAGGACTGGGACAAGCCAGAGAATATTCCAGATCCTGATGCTAAAAAGCCTGAAGACTGGGATGAGGATATGGACGGAGAGTGGGAGCCACCCATGATCCCCAACCCAGAGTACAAAGTAGGCTAGAAATTGATCACCAAAATACTTTAATATTAATATATAAAATACTTAAAATGCTTTTAAATTGCATTACTGATAACCCTTTTTAACTTCCTGTATTTCAGGGAGAATGGAAGCCCAAGCAGATTGATAACCCCAACTACAAAGGAGCCTGGGTGCATCCTGAAATTGACAATCCTGAATACAGCCCAGACTCGAACATCTACAAGTTTGACAACATTGGTGTTTTGGGTCTTGATCTTTGGCAGGTGAGACACGGTTCATCTTTTAAGGTATGTGGTAGCGGCAGTTGAGCTACAGTCTAACAGTTTTGGTTTTTCCCCCTCCCTCCTCAGGTGAAATCTGGTACAATCTTTGACAACTTCCTGATCACAGATGACGTGAAAGAGGCAGAAGAGATTGGAAAGGAGACATGGGGTGTGACAAAGGTCTGGCCTTATTCTTTTTAACTCATAACTTGTTGTTCATGCAAAGCACAAAGTCTGCCCTGATGAACTACTGCTGTGATTAAAAGACTTGGTTTTTTGTTGTTGTTTGTGATTCCTTACAGGAGCCAGAGAGAAAAATGAAACAGGAGCAAGATGACCTGAAACGAAAAGAGGAGGAGGAGAAGAACAAAGAGCAGGACACTGAAGCTGCTGATGATGATGAAGATGAAGAAGAAGAAGAAGAGGAGGAGGAAGAAGAAGAAACGAAAGAAGAGACAGACGAGGCACTTTCAGAAACAGATGAAGAAGAAGGAAAGCTTAAAGATGAGCTTTGAAGGGTTGTTGGCATAGAATTTCTTTGTTTGTTTTTTTGTTTTTGTTTTTTGTTTTTTCCCTTTTTTGGGGGTGGGGGTGCTCCCTCAGGAACTGTCCTATATTTCCCAGGGGTATTGTGGCTGCTGTGCATCCTTTCCCTGAGATTTGGACACAACCCAGCTAAAGGGTGATTTGCAGTAGATTGGAAGGGGGGGGCAAATGGTTTGTAACATACTTGGGGTCTTTCATTTTGATCTTGTTAACCCTGAACTGCTGGATTAATTCTAAGGTTTTCCACTCAAAGTACATTCTTTATTTTGTAATAACAGATAATAACGATAAACCGTCACCTGCTGTTTGCTAGATTGTTAGATTTTCTTAAACTAGACCACAGACTGTATATAAGATTAATCTATGCAGTCTGTGGTCTGCATGTCTACTTTTTTTGCAAATACCCTTTTTTTTTTTTTTCTTTTTTCTTTTAGGGTGTTTGAAAGAGCTGAAACTGTAGTAATTATATTAAATTAAGAACATCAGCCACTCAGATTTCAACGTTAACTCTGAAACAGAACATACAAAGCATAAACCAAAAGTTGTGACCATAAAAAAAAAAAAAAAAAATGTGAAGAGACAAATCAATACTATGATGACTTCTTTTGGTTATGTATGCAGCACTGTCTTTTTCTTTTGTCCCCACACTCTGAATTGAATTAATTGATTAGGCATGAATTGATGGGACCTGCATCATATTTTGAAAGTCTGGACAAACCGGTGGTGAGCCCCTGTGTGTGTCTTATTTTTATGGGACAGAATGTTATTGATGCCAAAGTTTTTATTAAAAGATTATAACCTTATTGTCCACTGATATTTTGTGTGTGAGTTCAGTTTAGAAGCACTGCTTGTGGTTTAGATGTAAATTAGTGGACTCCACGCCAACTGTTTCAAAAAGGAATGTCAAATGAAGTTTCATTTCCTCCATCTGTGAATAAAACTCTTCTAAAGATTCAATTCAATCAATTAAGAAGTTTCTGTTTATATCCAAGCTTGGTATGAATAAATATACTTTTTTTTTTTTTTTTTACAGAAAATGCTGGAAATTTAAAAAACAAAACACTTGATTGTCAAATGCATACTATTTTTTTCCTTATTGTTTCACCCAAGAGCAATAGATAAAATATTCATACTGTGAAAGTCACTTCATGTCAAGGAGACCATACATGTTAATGATATCTAGTGCCTGCTTCATTATATCTTCCCCAGAAAAAATTCTGGAGAAGTATAGAAAACGCTAGTATTTGGGGGCCTGTAATCCATGTGTCTTTGGGTTAACTACAATTACACTTCACCTAAGAAAAGATATATATATATATATATGTGTGTGTGTGGGTTCTGAAATGTAGTTCACAAATAGCCATGGAAATTATCTGGTGTGAACTTAAAAACTGAAAACAAAATGTGTTTATAAAAACAACAGTAACATAAGTCTTCATAAAATTTGCCTGTTACTTTGTATGATTTTTGGTGTACCACATCTCGAAAAAATGAATGTGGGACTAAGGGACATCTGAAGAATTAAAACATAAGACAAACTATTTAGCGTCAATCCAGTGACTGCATTAAACTGAATGTTTTTCTAATTCATTAGAGACCTTAAAGGACACTAAAGCTTGGATTTATGGGCTTTATCCACTCGTGTATGTCTTAAATTTCTGTAAAACTGTTCTTTGGGATTTTAATAGAGACGCAGCAGCGACGTCATCCCTGTAAGAGCCACGTGTTGTCTGCAGCCAATGAAAATGTAAGACGTTGTAGGACCGGGTACTAGGGGTTAAAAAATGCCGTGCAGTCCCAAGTAAAGTTGGACACCTGCTGACCACACATGCAAACGATCCCAGGCATGAAAACCTCATTTCATTTTAATAGGATTCAAATTTGCGCAGTTGCTCTGCAGCTCTGACAAGGGCGCGGTGTCCACACCCACCGGAACCGCGGTCCCCCGCCGGTCCCCAGGCGCTCGCGCCCGCTCCCTTTAAGGACTCTGTGCGCACTCCCGAGACACCAGGAGACATGGCGGCGTTCATGACTCTGAGTCAGGTAACAACTCCAAACAGCTCAAGAAAAGTAATAAAATTTATTAGAAAGCGTTAACATCTGACAGCGACGGCGGTTATGTGATCTGACTGCTTTAGGTCTTCATAAGATAGGGTGAATATAAACTACTGTGAACGCTTTATTAAGCTTTCGCTGTCAACTAAGTTGACAGGGTTAGCTAGGTTAGGATAGCAAAGTTAGTGTACGCTTTAAAGGATGAGGAAAGCGACTGCTGGCGAAGACAGTAATGAAGCTAGTGTAGAGTGTGGTGTTGTTGAAAACAAAACACGACTAAGTGGCAACTAAAAAAAGATGGCCTTTACTTTATGAACTAACTATGTTGGAAGTTTGTTGCCATTGAAATTAGCCATTCGTTTTCTAGCAACTTAATTTAGTATATTTGATGCTTAATACACATTCATTTGTAATTTGTTTCCTTCAGTTATCAAGTGGAAACCCAGTTTATGAAAACTACTACAGACTGGTAAGGTCTACGTTGTTTGCTGTTGCTCCCCACCTCACTTCAGATCATTTACTGTGCATTCATCTCTGTATGATCTTTTATGTAACCCCATTCTTAAAGACACTAATATCCTCTGTATCCTCCTGGTAATTTCCTCATGATTCTTTATAGCTCGACCCAGGAAACGCAGGCAAAATATCAGCTGGCGATGCAGCTCAGTTTCTTAAGAAGTCTGGCCTGTCAGACAGCACACTGGGAAAGGTGGGTAACAATGTCACCTACATGTACACACAACACACAGTCATGTATTTGACCTAACTAAAATCTTGTACCTTTGCATTTATTTATGTACGTATTTTAGATTTGGGATTTGGCAGATTCAGAAAGAAAAGGCTATTTGGACAAGCGGGTAACGCAGAATTTCTTTGTAAATTTGATGGTATTGTCGTGCTGATGCATGCAGAAAAAACAGGATTTGTTCTGCTTTCTTCCTCTTTTTTTAGGGTTTCTTCATAGCTTTGAGGCTGGTGGCATCTGCGCAGGGTGGAAATGACATAAGTCTTCACAATCTCAACCAAAACTTAGCTGCACCCAAATTTGTAAGTTATAATTACAAATAATAATAATAATTATAAATAACTCCAAAGAACTGAATTAATCAATAATGTTATGGGAATTATTTCTGTGGATCATATGAAAACTTCATTATTTAGTGTCTTAGAAAATAAGTTGATGCATTTCATTTCACTCTATTTCTTCTTTTTTTCTTATAGAAAGATACAAGCAGCCCATTACTAACTGTTTCAACAACAGCATCTGATTCACAGTGGGCCATTAAGGTAAAATGTTATAAGGTTTCAAGAACTGTCATGAGGATATCACAGAAAAATGGGCTTGTCACCTAAACTTGAGTTTGTTTGTTTTTCTTTATTTCCCAGCCTGATGAAAAGGGAAAGTTTGAGGGAATTTTTGAGAGTCTGTTACCTGTGAATGGCCTCCTCTCTGGTGATAAAGTCAGGCCTGTTTTGATAAACTCCAAGCTACCTCTGGATGTGTTAGGAAAGGTGATGTTACATGTCAAGTAATACTATGCAGCCTTTTTTTGATATAACTGTAATTTTAACAGTTTGTTAAAATTGAGCACTTACTCATTGTTTGTGCAGATTTGGGACCTAAGTGATGTGGACAAAGATGGACACTTGGACAAAGAAGAATTCACCGTGGTAAACTGTGATTCCGTACTGACATATTATCTGGGTTCCCTTCTTAATTTGTAATAATTGGTTATACTTTCCATTTTACAGGCTATGCATCTTGTGTATCGCACCATGGAGAAGGAGCCGCTCCCCACTAGTTTACCCGCTTCCCTTATCCCCCCTTCTAAGAGGAAGAAGACTGGGGTTGGACTTCCAGGTGCTGTTCCCGTGCTGCCTGCTCTGTCTGGCCTTGGAACTGGTTCAGCTCTTCTCAAAGAAACTTTACGCAGCACTTCTCCTCTGGTCAACACTACTCCCCTCGGCACTGCTGCTCTCTTTGGCTCCGGTGCTGCCAACCTTTCTCCAAAACAGTCCTTTAAGTCCAGTTCTCCGGTATGTTGCCTCACATTGCTTGTGTGGACAGTATTATTAGTCGAAGATGCGCAAATGCCTCTTTTTGGCCGTTGAGTCATGTGATTAAACCTAATATATAATATCAATGTAATGGACAGCACAGTGATGTTGCTTCAAAAAGTTTCTGGGTTTGAACCTCCTAGGGTTGGTCTTTGCGGAGGTTGCATGTTGTACCTTTACCTGCATAAGTGTTTGAGTCCTCCAGTTTCCTCCCACAGTCCAAAGAGAAGCATATTGTGTCAATTGATGATTTTAAATTGGATATGTGCATACAATTGAAGCACATAATAAAGTGCTCTCTGAAGCTGATGTTGGTGGAAAGCACTTTAAATGATCATATCAGATATGACCATGCATATCAAACGAATGGTCACATGACTATTCGTTTGATGTAATGAGGGAAAAATCACTACATTTGTTTGTTTTTTTTTTCTTGGTTCTCTCTACGTGTCACAAGGGCAGATTCTTAACTCTTAAACAAGCTAGGTTGCCATGTATTAACTGTCTTTTGTTGCAAATGGGTAGACTTGTTTTGCCACATTGTTCTGAGCATTGTTCAAAGGCCAACCTCTCTCTACCAGGATACAGCTTCAGGGATTTCAATTTTGGAGAAACAGGTTTTCTTGAAAGTAACGAGTAGCAATACTTGTACTACCTTTGTACCTTGACCACTTGATCAGTTGTTATGTTGTTCTGTCTTTTTTTTTTTTTTTTTTTTTTTTTTTTTTTAAATTCATGGCCCTTTCTGCTTCTTTAAATGCTTTATCGTATATTTTGTTTTTTAATAGTTTGTTTTTTGACAGAAATAAAATGCAAGGTATGAATTTCATCTTTGCATTTTTCATTAGCTTGATTAGTTACAGTTTTAATGTCTTGTGTATGTTATACAGTTGTGTGAATGTTTGTGATAGGGCCGTGAGAAAGCATCCTGCATCCTACAAATGCAGTTCCATCTAGCTGAGGACTGTTTTTTTGGGGGGTTTTTGTTTTGTTTTTACTGATCTGTTTTAACCATTTCATTGTGCAGATTCACAAATTCCTCTTGTTGCGTGAAGTAAACCTGTCTGCACTGAAGAAGAACTGTGTGTTTGTTGTATACTGAATGCTGTGTTCATCATTTCATATCACACAATGTCTTCTGTTGTCTCTAGCCGGCGGTGAACTGGGTTGTACCAGTGGCTGACAGAGAGAAATATAAAGAAATTTTCAAGAACACGGACACTGACAATGACGGCCTCGTCAACGGCGGCGATGTCATCGAGCTCTTCATGAATTGTACGCTCTCCCAGACGATGCTCGCACAGATATGGTAAGACCACAGCTCAGACATATTTAGAGATTTTGTTTGTTGGGGTTTTTTTGTATGTTGTGAATAACATGTTCCCAAAGCACTACAGTGTAAGAAAACACAAGCAAATTACATTTTCTTCATTACACCCTCACAGTGGCTTTTAAAATACAATAATTCATATATGGTTGAAGTGCAGACTTTCAGTTTTCATTCATAAGGGAATCAATAAAAGTATTACATTAATCATTATTAGGATAAAAATCCTTTACATTTAATGACTGCCTGAAGTCTAGAACACATGGGCATTGCCATATAGTGTCTCTCCTCCATTGAAAACCTCCGCCAGGCCTTTACTGCAGCCACCCTTAGTTGCTGCTTGTTAGCAGCTCTCTATGCCGTAAGTTTCGTCTTCAGTTACTGAAAAGTATACTCTGTTGGGTTGAGATCAGGTGACTCACGTGGCCATCAAAGAATATCCAATTTCTTGCCCTTGAGAAACTATTCGGGCTCTTTTGCAGTTTGTGTTGCGTTATTATCCATTTGCACTGGGCACTGTGTTGCTTACACATTCATAAAGGTGTTTGATTGTATGTGTACCTCCTGGAGAGTGTTTTTGATTTAGTTATATGAAAAATGATGGGTCATTTCTCATAACCATAGAAATAATTCTGTCATCATGAACTTCGGGTGTTCCTGAGCTTTCATTTGCATTTCTTCTTATTAGGAGAGAACAAGTTTGTGGATTTGACCAGTCCTAAAATTGTTGCTATCTCTCTGATAGGTTTTATCGTAACATGTACATTTAAAATCCACTGTGTTGGTGTCACAAAAACTGTTTCATTGTTCAAAAAGTTATAGGCCTAACTCTTTTTGATGCCATTGTGTTAAATTGGTGAAGATGTCAACATTTTCATACATTTTTACACTTCGTCCTGTTTTGATTCGATTCAGTTTTGACTCTGTCAGAAATATTATAATTCTGATAATTCATCTTGCATGTATACTGTCGAAAGAACTCTCTAAACATTGTCAGTTAAAAATGCATCATTCCAAATTATTTGACTATTTCTGTGCAATTAAGAAGGAGGTAAAAAACAAACAAACAAACAAAAAAAGAAAACAGAACTGACACTTGTGAGACATTGTCAGAGGTGTAAGCATCACAGCAGATGCCTTTGTGTCAAAGTAACTGAGGATAAAACAGAGAAAAATGTGAAGGAGATTTTCCTGGCCTGATCTTTTATAGCATATAACCCCCCTGAAAATACACTGCAGTAGATCAAAAACTAAAGAAACCCACGAATCAACATGTGGACATTACCTGTACAAAGACTGATGCTGCTGAAGCGAAACAGAGCAAAGTTACAGAGGTTTTATCACTATCGGAGGTTATTTTGGGGAGAGAAAAAATCAGAAGCTGACAACAATGTATACAACAGACTGGTGCGTAATAGGCAAGTGAATAATGCAGGAAAATAGATTTTTTTAATGGGAAACTGGTCTTAAAGTATAGAAGTATATTGGTCAGAGAGTGACGAAGCCTGCAGTTCAGAATCTGTCAGATGTCGGCTTTCAGCACCCGACATGTCCATGTACGAACTGTCGGGTTAACGACGCTTTGTTTACATCTTTTTGCAAAATCCGTTTACCTGCTCTTTAATCATTTGCTGTTTTAGCTGTTTGGCAATTGTTGAAATGTTTTTGTGAGCTTTTAGCTGAGATTCTGGCTTTTATGGCAAAATACATTTATATTTAAAAATTAATTTTAAATGAGTCAATATCAGATTATTCAAATTAAAATCGATTTGAATGGGGAAATCGATTTTTTTTCTTCTCTATTTTTAAAAATACAAACATAGTCAGGAGGATTCTCCCAGATAAAGCTATATAGCACCATCTTGTGGCCACTTAAAATTAGATTCAAGAAGTTTATTGTCATATACACCGCAAAACACAAATGGTTACAATGAGCAATGAAATTCTTACTTTGCAAGTTCCCTTCACACAACTAAATACACAAATGACTAAAAAATTAAATAAACCTAAGAATAGAAAATAATAAAGTAAAGCGAATGCTGTGTACACAAGAGTAGGGTGTAGTTAAAATTTTAAAAGGCAGTGCAAATATTTAAATTGTTTATATTGTATGAAGCTGTATTATAGTGTATATAAATGTTCAAATTTTTGTTCAAATAATCTGAGTTCAACCAAATTACTACATTTGGTCTAGAGAAGTGGAACAGAAGTGTTTTTTTTAAAATGATTTAAAGGATGCTCACTTAACCAGAATAAAATGGACCATTTTTCCGTGGTAACCACTCAGTGGGGATTTGTATTGTAAAAATTGCTGATATTATTGCTCAGAAGTATGTAATAGGGTGAGAAAAATTTCTCCTCTTCCTCCATAGGGGACTTGCTGACACAAAACAAACAGGCAAGCTGAACGAGGAGCAGTTTGCTCTAGCCATGCATTTGATCCAACAAAAGGTCAATAAAGGCATCGACCCTCCCTCTACTCTCACTCCTGACATGATCCCTCCATCAGAACGATCTGCATCATCAGCTATGGGCTTTGTGAGTTCTGCCTATACCATATTCCAACACTTCTTCATCTGTCGGTTTGCCAGTTTATTACAATTTGTTTCTTTTTTTTACAAAGTGCTTATTAAAAATTTGCATCTGTACCGTCAGCGTGTTTACCTTCATAACTTATGCTATTTAAGTGGTTCTTATTTATTGCTTTCTAGTCCTCAAATGCAAAACTGTTTTTTTGTTTGTTTGTTTTTTAATTGTTTACAGATTTTATTCTTTTGCCTTGTTGGGATCTTTTCTATCCTGTCTAACAGAACTATGTGGGGTTTGTCTTCTGTGAGACCAGAACTTGGTTTCTTTTTTAAGGTGCACATTGTGAGTAGTTGGGCCTTTGCCACAAGGTGGCGCTCTTGTTCTATTATATTCTCTCTCTCTGTTCCAAAGACAAGGTGAACAATAATATGGGAACATTTAAAGTGCAAGTGCTGCCACCTGCTGTATTTTCATCATCACTGGCTTGACATTTTTTGATCTTCAAGGAAACGCAGCATAAGAGAATACCGTTCTATTATATTACAGAGGATATAATAGAACAAATAATTTTTAATATGAGTAGAGAAATGGGGCCACTGTTAAGTGGGCAATCAAGTAAACCAGCATGTAACCTTTTATTTAAATTTATCTGGGGGGAAAAAACATGAATTACCATTACCAAGAAGTTAGCTTTTTATTTTTCAATGAGTGTAAAAGTAAAATTTAATCTGTCTGAACTAAGTGGGTTTAAGCTTGACTGCCAAGGTTAGGAAAACAAATCAGTTACTCCAGTTGAGCTTTTCAGACCAATCATGCTTTTATTATTAATATTATCAGATTAATGTCATCATTACAGTAAATTCTAAGAAACACAATTTAATTTAAATGCACTGAAATTCTGGGCCAATAACAACTTTATAAATAGGAAATGAACCAATAGCTGATGCCAACACCATCAGCTATCAGTTATATTTCTGTATTGTTCTGCTACAATTGTGTAGCTCTCATGGATAGTCTCCTATTTCAGGTGAAACACGAAGCTTAAATAGATTATGTGTTGTCTTGGTCTGCTTCAGCAATTTTGCGAATTGCCCAATATTTTTGTTTAGGCTTCTTGATATGGCATGGGTCTGTTTAACAATGAACAGTCTTCCACAATTTACTGTTGCATTGAATTCTTTTAAATAGCCTTGTGTGCAATTTATGTATCGTCTGGCTGGCTTGCTCCTACGCTAACTGTGTGAGCTGTTTGTATTTCCTTCCTCTGACTTTTGTTTCTTTAGACACAACAGCGGGGAGCACCTCTTTCCCACTGCATATCACTCACATCTTCCCTGACCTCTTTTCCCTCCTTGTACTCCTTCGCCTATTAGAACAGATTCTTCGTCGTTCGCCTGTCCATTTCCCAGTCCTAATCAACTGTTTCTGTGCTCCCCTCCAGTCACCCTCATATCTTCTCTCCTACCTTTTTTCTCCGGTCTAACTCGTCTGTCTCAATGTCTCTCGCCTCAGGACGGTATCGGCTACACAGGGTCGACAGAGCCGACAGGTATCAAAGAGCTGGATGACCTCAGTAAGGAAATATCTCATCTGCAGAGGTGAGCCCACTAAACCCTAACTAGCAGTAGGGACAGCTTTGTTTCGCTTCCTGTGGGGAAAAAGTAGACAAGCTTTTAGTAAGGTGATGTTCTAGATCAAAGTTTTTTTTCATACTATTGTACTGTTTGTATACAGGATGCATTGTATTCAACAGCTGTCAACATACTTCTCACTATACGGATTGCTGACAAACATGAAAATGAATTGCAGTAAATGGTTACAGTTGACTACACCTTTGTCTGTTTTTGGACTGTTAAATATATTTTTATTATCACAAGAGACATTAATACAAGCTCAGTTGAAGTAGCATGCTGCTTTTTGATGCTACTTTATTTTTTCTAATGTAATTTGGCACCAGGGTTTAATATAATCATTACCCCAAATGGCCCAGAGTATGTTTAATTTAAAAAACAAAACGAACAAAGACCCCACACAAACAACATGTTGGGCAACTTGATTAACTGGCTGCTGGCCTTTTCTGGCTATTGACAGCCGTCCAGGAAATCATGGTCATGAGTTAACATTTGATGTAAATAGTTTTTTCTTGCAGTCAGTATTTTCACCCTATGGCCAAACACTTGTGGTGTAAGAAGGAAGCAACTAAGAGAATGTGTCAAAGAATAGTGTATAAATACTGCAGCGTATGGAAGGTGCAATCGTTCCATTAGCATTTACAATTCAAAATAGATTTGTGCATACTGTAAAATACATTTATAAGCCAATAAAAAGTATTAAAAATTCATCTCAAGTAACCTTTTTTTTTTTTTAACAGTGCACTTGATAACGCACCAACAGTGACATAGTCATAATG